>NC_091101.1:20545000-21885833 GCF_024713975.1 Paralichthys olivaceus
GAA
Organism: Paralichthys olivaceus; assembly: GCF_024713975.1. Lineage (NCBI taxonomy): Eukaryota > Metazoa > Chordata > Actinopteri > Pleuronectiformes > Paralichthyidae > Paralichthys > Paralichthys olivaceus. The sequence continues at coordinate 20,545,004 of NC_091101.1, forward strand.
TCGCGATAATTATAGCTCTATTGTTGATTTTATACTTATTTTGATGATTATTGAATAGTGTTTTGTTGATGTCCTGATATTTTGTTGTTATTTAATTGCTGTTATATCAATAACATACTTTTCATCGGCGAATAAAAGTAAATTATATCTCTAGGAGAATTTTAATTCATTTAATTTCATTTATTTGTTGTTAAGCTTTCCATGACCTCAAATCACTCAGTAATGTTCCAAACTCAAGGAAAATCTGAAAACGCTTTCATCTTAAAAAGGGCATCAAAGGAAATGGTTGAATCTGTTGACTTGATTTCCTCAGACAAATGGTCGAAATCAAAAACTGTAATAAAGTGAACCTCAGCTTCACCTGCTGTAAAATTAAAGGTGACGCTGACACATGGATGAGATTATTCACTTTGGTATTTTGATAAATGAAGTGTTCAAGGCGATGTATTTATGTTGGTGGGCTACTTTACTATATTCCAAAGCTTTTGATCGAGAATTTCCAACGTGTGAAATTATGACTTCTTCAATAACTGAGACTCAGTTCTATCAAGCTGCACCAGATTAAACACATTCATCGATGTCAGTTCTCTGAACATGTCTGATAATTGGACATGAAGATCCACGATTCTCTGGGAAATCAATGACAATGTGGAAAAAATGCTCATGTTAGGGAAATCGGTTCTTCACTGACCCTTTCGGCTCAAAGGAAATAATAATGACACATTTATGGTGATACAGACATCAGCCATAACTCCTCCATCAGTGTAACACACCACAGAAGCCTCAGAGATCCTGCCTGACCCCAGACATCACAGGAAGTGGATGAGTCCTGGTGATGTCATACATGAAATTCTCATCAGTGTGAACATGTAAGAAAAGACCACGACAGAGAAGCAAAGCAAAATATTTTTAATAAATTACTTCAGATTTATTCCAACTTCTTCAGCAGCTGCGATTTCATCGTAACCAAAAGGTAAATATTAAATTATTAACACCTTCAAAAATATATGTCCACCCTACCGATAACGTTGAAATGACTGCGGCCCACCTCCTGAAGCAAGGGAACACGTTTAGACAGATGTGATTGTGCTGAAAACAAACACACAATCAGTCTGTGTCGCTTTAAACAGCAGAAACACAAAGTGGGAGGTTATTAACTTTGGTACATGAAGTGTTCAGGGCGACGTCCTATATGATTAAAACAACGTTATTATAATGTAGGGACTGGATTAAAACCTGGGGCCGTTTGTTTGGTGCTTTTTTGTTTTCGTCATCATCAGCTGCTTATTTACACTAAGTGCAACCTCCTCTTCTTCATCTTCACTACAATCAATGATCTGCTGATCAGCTCTCACAACCTCACAAGTCAAAGTAACCAAAGCTCAAATGATAACGTTCAGGAGCTTTGTGGAGGAAGAGAGGACACTGCCTCAAATATCATGTCATGGTGACATGAAGATGTTCACTCTTAATATTTGACCTTCTGCAAAGATAAACATGTCCAGTAAATAGTTAATCAATAAACTTTTTTAGTTAAACTTTCAATTTGTCTTTGTAATGCCACAGGAATATGATATTCTAGTTTTCTTATAGCCTTTTGTTTTTGCATAAGCTATTGTATTAAACATCAGCTCAGTCCTCAGCTCTATCAAACAAATCAAGTGAAACCAACTATCTTTACTTTGCATAATTTTCTGTCCTGTCAATAAAATCTATTCACCATAATTTCTGTCATCTCTAGAGAAGCTGCAGCAGCTTCGTGACTTCAGCTCCTCAGCTTTTACATTAAAAGAAGAAAAATATAATATTGTCTACCAATTAAATAAGCTTCAGTATGTAGCTTTCAGGTTTCCTTGTACTAATGAAGGAAACACTATCACTGTGGTTCAAGCATAACATCAGAGTACAAGTCTATGAAGAGATACTGGTCCTGCTTTAGACTGAGTTTGATAAATCCAGATAAATTCACGGAGGAATGCGAGTTCAAGCAAACAACCACAAGACTAATCTGTCTAATCTGTGTAAAATAAAACCCTGACTTTAATTTTCTCTGACAATCCAACGAGACTAATGACAGTTCCTTTAGTCTTTAACCAGAAACAGCCACATCTGAATGTGTGAGTGAATCTGTGGCAGGCTGAACTCTGGGTGTCGCTAACTGAAGTTCAGGCAACATGAAAGAAGCCTGAACGTCGTCCTCGTGTACGCATGATTCTGGACTATTCTACAATAAGACTTGATGATTTGTGCAGAGATGGACGCTTGTTATGAGGTGGTCAGAATGGGAGGCAGATCGAGGAGGTGGACTCGGCCGTCCTTTCACCTTCTCTTCTCCATACAGCAGGATGTTCCCTCAGCAGACACCGGGAGGTATTATAGAATCTCCAAGTCTACGTGACGAACATCTGGGTTACGTTGCTGTGAAGAAACCGAACAGAGTAATGACACACTGTCTGGAAACACTAACAAACACCTCTGATGAATTCCAATAACCTGAAATGGTAAAATGAGGAGTTTCTAGTTATAACGAAGACAAGTTTAAAGTTTCAGTACCTTGAGTTCTTTCTCCAAGCGGTCCACCTCAGCTCCCAGCGTGTCGATGATGTTCTCCCCGTGTTTCAGCATAAAGTTCTCTAGTTCCTCAGGCGTCTTCACTTGCTGAATGTCCTGCAAAGATAAAAAGCAAGGAAACATGAAACAAATAAATGCTAAACAACTGTCACAAAGAAAGCAATTAACCAGCTTATGAGAAGTTTCCGTATAGAAGACGCAGACAAAGATGTCATCTTGTAGTATTGTTGTTAACTCAAAAATAAACATTAGGACTGAGTCAGAGGCTTCTTCATCCCTTCATGTTGTGTGTTCTTCATATGTGAAATGCAAACTCTTTCTGTGTAAAATGAAGCAGACCAGGTAAAGAAGCGCCCCTGCATTACTGTTACTGATACCAAGTGCCTAACATCATTTTTTGTTTTCAACAGTGTATGTAGAAATACTTGTTTTCATAGATCTGAACAAACAAAACAAACTTACATGAAGGATTTGGTCAATGTCTTGTTTTTCTAGATACGACCGTGTCACCACTCGGCCATCAAAATCAACTTCAGCCTTGAAGCGAACTTTACTCAGCCCCATGTCAGTGGCCTTTACATCGTGGATGGCTCTGCTCAGGATGAAATAAAACACATCAAGGTAAAAAACAGGATATCTACAGGTCTTATAAAGCCTTGATTCTACAAAAAGGCAGATAAAAATGTTACTTTAACTTTATATGCCTTGGCCAGTAATGAAATTTTATTGTATGTGATTTATGTGAAAACAAGAAAAAAACATTATTATAGAGCTTGGGCATGAAACAAAATTCTTACTTACACCTTAAAGCAGGGTTTTTTTAATTGGTTAATCCTCACACTCATTCTTAAAACGTCTTAAATTAAACTGAAGCCTGTAAACAACATGTACATAGTCCCAGTTTTAAATTCTTTACCCAGGCTTTTAACTTAGTCCTTCATGTTGTGACTGAGGGATTAAAGTGAATCACTTTGTTCACAGCTGTCCCTAAAGAAGTTCACGTGTGAAGACCAGTAAATACCAGCTTGTCTATTTAAAGCCCCAACGTTGTCCATTAACAGTGGGAGACGTATAAAGTCACTGTTGGACCGAGGGGTCGGGCTCAACCGGTGGTGAGAGGATTTACTTCTATTTACATGAATGATTCCAGACCTGACATCAACACCTGCTTGTGTGCGTGTGTGCGTGCGTGCGTGCGTGTTTTCTGACCTTACAGCAGGGTCGTTCTCCAGGAACTCTGTGAGCCTCTGCACACGTTCAGCCTGTATGGAGCGTCCCAGCAGGGCCTCTGTGTTGGTGTAGATGAGGAAGGCTGAGACGGCGCCCAGCAGTGTGCCTACACAGAGAGAACCCAAACTGTCGTAGTACGGGTTACCTGGGACGACACACATGGCGACGACGGAGAGAAGAATTGTCAAGTCAAGTTTATTCATGAAGCACATTTTCCAAAATTAAACAAGTTAAATTAAATCAACAAAGGCTACAGAGGCGACAATCAATCTGTGATTAAAATTAAGGCATTTAACACACTCTTCTTCTCTTAATGAGAAAAGAAGGGCTTGAGTTTGGCAATATGTCCTCGCTGGTAATAACAACTGCTCACAACTCTTATAATATTTTTGTAAAATGTCACATCTGGATCACAGATGACAACAATGTTTTTAGCCTGAGGGTGTAGGTGTGGTGCCAGGGTCCCTAGATAATTCTGGATGGGGAGAGAGGGAACAAACAAGACAATATTTGTCTTATGGTGCCTTCAAACCAAACATAGATGCAGATAGAATAAGGAGAGGACTTGGCAGAAAGTGAGCGGGGAAGTTGGACTACCGTCCAGGAATCATTCAGTTGAGAGACCAAAGTACAAAAACACCAGAGGGAAGGATCACGCTGAGGCTGATTTATTAAACCAACTGAGGACTAATGAATCACAGTAGAGATATGATCATATAAAAAAGATGTAATAAATATATGGACTTGGCACATTTAGATAGACTGAACAAAGTCTCTTCGTTTACCTGTGAGTGAGGTGAGTCCCATGCAGCTAGCAGCCATGATGACTCCTATCACAGCAGCAGCGTCCTCCAGCAGAACCACGTTAGTACTGGGGTCTCGACTCTGCATCACTGGACACATTAAACAATTCAAGACCACGTTTACATCTGGATTTGTAAGCAACATGTGCCTACAATGGATTCTGATCGAAATGCGTCCGCAGCTACCACTTTCCTTTTCTGACACAATGACAGAAAACAGCTGGTTCCATTTTAGAGTAGATGGATCATACAGTGCGTTCGGCTTGGAGGAACATTTCTATTTATACTTTAGCTATCTTGCATTTCCTGTCAATCAGAATTCAGGTCTTCAGCACATTTTTATGTTGATAATAGACAAATGGTGATCAGAGCAGTGACAGATTATTTTTAAACATACCATATTCATAAAATGACAGTCCATGATGAAGGGCACTCTTCTTTATCTCATTGATGGCAACTAGCAGCGTGGCTGAGAAAGACAAAAAGGTGTTAAAAAACTGATATCTGCCAAAACATCATCAAACGTAGATTACTTCATTTTTTTATAACGCACCTCCTTCAGACACCAGCGAGCCCGCCAGGATACAGTAAGCCTGGAACACAGAAACAAAACATGATGCATCACAGTTGTCATTTTATTTATCTTGTACTACAGACAGTAGCTGAGCCAGACACTCACCCATAACAATGACTCAATGGGCTCCGGGTGCAGCAATCCCATGATGCCGTGGTACCAGGAGAGGCCTGCTCCCATCATAAAAATGCCCACGCCGCTAATGAGGGAGGCGATGTAGCGCATGTTGGAGAAGCCATACCTGAAAAACACAAACAGGCTCAGTGACAGCTGAACCCCTCCTTCTGGTTGTTGGTTTATTTGTTAAAATAATGCTACCAATTTATTATTTCAGTTATCAGACCACTTATATTTTTATTTCTATTGGTGTTTGGATGATTCAGTATCCTTTGGACACTTCTCATCTTCCTTTCACTAGTTAAATAAGATGCAGTGCTTACGGGTGCACGGCGTCCGGGTTGCGGACCGACTGGCTGATTCCCAAGGCGAGCAGACCCTGGTTGCAGGTGTCGGCCAGAGAGTGGATGGCCTCGGAGAACATGCTGGCCGACCCGGTGTAGACCCATGCCAGGAGCTTGAAGAAGAAGTTCAGCCCATTGCTGAGGAAAAAGACAAAAAGTAAAGGCTTGTAAAAGGACATAAAATCTCACAGGTAGAGTGTGGCTCTTAAAAGTGTAGACACTCTTTACATATGGTCACATCACAGGCTTTATGCAAAAAAAAATTGTATCTGATATTTTTGTGGACTGTTGCCTCACATTCATGTTTGTAACTGACATGTAGAAAAGTGAATGCAATGAGCACTTAACTAAATGAGTCCCGTGCAACCCGTGCTGCTCATGTGACTGGCACATGTCCTCTAACACAATCATCCTAATCCAATAGGCAACACGACCTCATGTGAGACAAAGTCTGGTGCAGTTCTCTGATACAAGATTTCTTCATCCTTCTATATCTTTACTAGTGTGAGTCAAAACTGTCAATAGTGTTTGTTACGTTTCCCAAACATGACACTCACTTATCCGACATGCTGCTCGTAGTAACCCTGCTGAGAATTGACTCTTCCCTCTTTAATCCAATACCTCCTGCTGTGTGCGTGTGTGCGCTACAGCTCAGTAAAGTCAACGAGTTCAGACTCAGATGCAGATAAACTGGTGAGTGTGAAAACATACATGCATATAGCGACCATGACCACCTTCCCCGGCCCTTGCAGAAAAGTCGTCCTCTTGCCTGATCGAGGCTTTGATGAAACAGAGAAACGAGAAGAGAAAAGTGAAATTCTTATTCTGATTTGAAGTTGAATAAAGAAATGGGTATGATCAGGGCCTGACTGGTTTATACAGGTTATGTTCCCAGTGAAAGGAATTCCCTGTCCTGCAGTCACTGTAGTTTATATAATTTACTTAATCTGGTGAGTTTAGATTATATACTATGACATACCAGAGTGCAGAACAGTACAGTATGGTCACTGACATAACATCAGTAAAGACTCTCTCTCTCTCTGAATGTCACAGGTGATGACATCGTCATATGAAAGCACTGACCTCTGTCACAGGGACAAAGGTCACACAAACACCACCTGCTGTGATTAGAGCGACTTTGACGCTCACTTTCTCTTACTCATATGAAACCTGACTTTGTTATATCATCAGACAATATGTCAGGTAAGAGCTCACCTTCGTGTTTCCCCAGAAGTCTTTGTATTCCTTCAACAACTGTTGGTTCCGAAATATATCTGAAGATCAAGATGAAAACAACTCATCAATGAATAAAATGCACTAAGAACAAAAAACTAACAATCAGAGCAGAGAAACAGTTCATTAAAGTTTTGTGAAGCAGTTCAACATTTTTGAGAGAGGGACATATTTAGAGCTGCTATGATTAGCTAATTAAAAGAAAATGAATTTAACAATACAATAGTGAGAAACTGTGTTTCTTTAAGTTTAAGTGCTTCACAGAACATGTACAATGAGATAATAAAAACATTTAATAGTATGACCTTGTGGTTTAGGAAATTACGATGTGAACTTTGGACAAACAATTAATTGATTAATGAAGAAAATAATTGGATTATTAGATTATTAAAATGATCGTTATTTGAAGGTGAACAATATTTAGCAGAGTCAGAAGAGACGATTGATGCCCTCAATCTTTCAACATCTGATTAGCTGAGCTTAGTTTATTAGACTAGAAACAGAGGGAAAACAGCTCCATTTCCTGCTAATGTCACAAAATCTGCCGATGAGAACCTCTGAATTTGACTTATTCATCCATCGTCTCGTCTGACTTCTCCCACTCTCTGTCAGAAAGTAAATAACCGTATTTCTCAAAATGTTGAACTTTTGATCAAGTCAAAATCTTTGATTTTACTGCATGTTCAAAATGGATCAAAACCTACTCTCTTGGAACTCTCTCTCCACTTCTTTCCTCACATTTTTCTCTCGGGCTAAAGCTTCCTGGCTTCCCCACACGTCCAGTGCTCTGACAGTCACAAACAGAAATACGTGAATCAATAAAAGTTAGAGAACAAGGTGATGAAAACTGGTGATTCAAGCAATAATGTTGTGATCGGATGTAAAGATGGAGGTTGTAACTAACTTGGCCTCGACATCTGACCGCAGGAACACAGTGAAAGCCTCTGTGTCGTCGTGGGGGCTGCGTCTCCTGATCTTCCGAAGTTGCTCCACATCACTGTGAACACATGAAGGGAGGGGGTGAGAAAAAGATGCAGGAAGTGGACCTGTGTTAAATGATGTGAGGCAGTCTTCCATTAGTTAATCACATGTTTAGTGATTAACTCGGAGGAATTTCTGTCATGGTCTGTCAGCATCTCAGCTAACACTGAACAGAGGAGGAGGATTTCAGACCTTTCACTCAGCCAGGCTTGGATACAGTGGATATTTAAGTCACAGTTACTTTGGAGTTACCTTGGTTTGAGGCAGAACTCATTCATGGCTCTGACTGCTGTGATGAAATTGTTCTGAGTGTACTTGGCTCCATATTCCCTTTTTTTCAGCACTGCCCGAACTGCACATGACAATAAAACAAAATTACAGTTAAGAGATCTGAAAACATTAGTCTTCACTCTTCTGGCAGCCAGAAAATCCTACCCACAATCTGAATAATGTAAAAAATACAAGGTACAGGTATGTGTAGTATAAAATAATGTTAGGTTTCAAGGACGTAGAAGTATTGTTCTTTACCTTTCACTTGAATGGTCTCAGCTTTAGTCAGGCCCTGAGGTGTGAAAGCTAAACAGACAAATAGATGAGTCAACAAAGAATATTCTAAATAGCAAACTGATGATGAAGACTGGCTGATCAGAACTTTGGTCATAGAGGAGGATGATGGACAAACTGTTGAACATCATGTAGAACATCTTTCATTCCCTCCACGACCTGCTGCTCAAACACCAGAGCACATTCGCTAAGAGGCTCCACTGATTTACAATGTATTATAGTATAATATATACATACCATTGTAAAGTGCATATTTACTTTATTTACTTATCCCTTAATTAGACTAACTCACTGTATTGTTAGTAACCTACGTTGTTGTTTTCCTATCTATGTATCTTTTAGGACAAAGTATTAAAATGTGTCCAGCAAAGTAAACTAAAGTTTCTCAGGGTTTGTGTTGACAAAGGTTGAAATAAGACAAATGAGGTTGTCACACCTTTAACAGAGCAAATGGTAAACACTCCAGTACACAAAACAAAGTCACACAAGGTAACAGACACTGAATATCTTGAGGACCACTGCAGGCCATAAAAACATTAGTTTGTCACCTAATGTAGGCAGGGGGCCTTTTGCAGCACCAGGAGAGGTCTTCTCGGTTGATGGAGCATCACTCAATGGTGGTTTTGGAGGACCGTCTTTACTGTCACCAGATGAAGAGTAGTACTGCACCTTCCCCAGTCCTAAAGACGCAACTCTGCAGTCTGGCAGGCTGAACCACAGGTTGTGTATGCTTCTGCTCTGCCAACCTGTGCAACACAATGTGTGATGATTGTGAGCTTGTTCCCCACTGCAAAGAAGCCCCACACTGTACTTTTGTTAACCTGCAGTGTCACACAAAAACTACTCAATGGATTCCCACAAAACTGGGTGGAAGGGACAAGAGCCAAATAGGAACAGACAAGGAATCCAGACAAAGGGACGGATCCAGGAACTTTTCATACACTTTCGTTAACAATGTGAGTTTCACTGGGAATAATTAATGGATCTTTGAAATCTTAGTGCTCTGTGATGCAGACCCCCCCCCAAAAAATCCTGACCTATAGAATTTATATGTGGTGTCATAAGATGGCAGAGGTGTGTCTCATTCAATATTTCTCGATTATTTTATTTGTCAAAGAATCAACTTGGTCTATAAAACAGGAAACAAGTTCTCCCAACCTAATGTGACATCATTTCATTGAGCCATGAGAGTAATGCTGTTCAATCGATCGTCTAACACTGAACTAACACCTTTAAAGCAGATTACAGAGCCTCATAGCGTGTGATAATAATGTGTCTGTAATCTGAGCGTCCTCACCGGAGCACAGCAGGGGGAACCCGGGGCTCCGCGGGGGCTGGGACGCCCGGTGCTGCAGGGACACTCTGCAGAAGACAGGCCACGGTCTGTGGGCCAGGCTGAGGATCATCCTCGCTGTGGCGGAGCGGCAGAGGAGGAACTTGCGGAGCGGAGTCACAGGCGGCCGGTCACTGTGGCGTTAGCTGTCCACATGTCACTCTAACCCAGTTCACACAGATCGACTCCGAGTCATCGCCTCCCAACATCTGCAGCCACACACACACACACACAGTTAACACGGAGGCAGGCTCACTCACCTCCCCCGCAGCGGACTCGTCTCCGGCTCAAATCTCTGAGAATCACTCCGCAGGTCAGCTAGCGGCTCCGCTGCTACAGCTAGCTAGCAGCAGAGGCTAACTTGGTTAGCCGGCGTAAGTAACGAGCTGGTGAACGTGCGAGTGAGTTTAACAGCAGCAGCGCTCAACACGCGGGGGCAGAGTTGGTCAGTGTCGTTCAGAACCGTCGGTACCTTTCTATGGTTCCGCTGGTTCCGATCCTTCTGGGTCCATTTTGAGAATCTATGAGTGACGAGAGAGAACCGACTGATACAAACACACACACACGTGACCTGTGACACACCTGAGCTGCTCTCGCGAGAGCGCGCCGGCTTCCGTCAGGTTTCTACAGCTATCGCGATATTCTGTAAACCACCGTGGAAACAAGGTCATTATAGTGACAATAGTACATGACAGTACATGTACACGTCTTTATACACAGTATCTAGATATAAATACACATCTAGTGTGTTAAATGACGGTATTCAAAGATGTATAAATGTGACAGATATATGAAGAGTCTGTAAAGACTGTCTGTAAAGGTTTATAAAGTATCTTTATATAAAGTATATGGTACAGGTAAGTGTCTTTATCGCCAGTATAAAAATATAAATACACATTTAGTGTGTTAATAGACGGAATTAAAAGATGTATAAATGTGAAGATATATCAAGTGTGTATAAAGTATATAAAGTATCTTTATGAAATATTAATACATATCAAGTCTCTTTATTGACATATTCAAAGATTATATATATTTGTGTATATATATATATATATATATATATATATATATATATATATATATATATACACATATTGTCATCGACTGTAAAATACATCAAATATTTTAAATATCTGAATTTAAACTGTTAATATGACTATGTATAAAGTGTAGTATGTATGTATACACACTATTAAATGATACGTTTATCTATTGACTGTATGTAAAGATGCATACATTTTATTTATGAGCTATACACTGGTATTGCTGCTTTGATTTTATTTAAAGATGCAAATGTGAATATATAGTCTTTTATATTTTTATTCAGATTAAATTATGCAGTGTGTTTATTATTCCTATACCAACAATATATTAAGTCTCCTGTAGGCAGTATTTAAAGATATATAGTCTCTTTATATACAGTCTATGGTTCTAAATAGTTCCAACTTTACTATTAATTTCTGTCACTTCTCACCAATAATCTAAGGTAATGTTCTCACAGTTTGACCTGACAGAGTCTTCTTGGGTTTGAGCAGGAACACAGCTCCCTCTGTCAAAATACTTCTTTCATCGCCCAACCCATGATTAGTGCAAAGAGAAACAGGGAAGGGTTAGGGGGGTAAGGGTTAACCCTAACAAAAGGCTGAGTCACGAGAAAAAGAAAACAAAGACAACACCTAAGAAAAAAAGGTTTATTGAATCTTTTAAACAGTACATTAGATAGGTTATGACCTTGCATTGGTAGTAAATCGGTGCCTTTAGAAGCAGCAGTAAAATTATTCTGACAAACGACTGACAAATCAAACACATACACAAGGAGAGAGATCCTTTGACTTCCCGTGCCATCACTTGACAACAGCACCTGCAGATCCATCACTTCCATTTCACAATCATTCAAATAGAATCCAGAACAGTTTAAAAAGACCACAACTCCATCTTGGTCAATTTAGAATAAAAAACTAGAAGAGGAAAATGAAACACTGCTCACAAATAAGGTCACTTAAATGAGAGAAAATGGAAGTTTGTAGGTAGTTTTGGAAAGCAAGTCGTCAAGCTGCTGCGAGAGTAGTGCTGCGGAGTGCTGACTCTGTCCTGGTATGCTTGTCTGGGTTACTGGTCGAACAGGGCAGCGGGGTTGGGCGTGGTTTGTGTTTGCATTAACGCATCGTGACAAATTCCTCAGACGAGGTGGGGTGAATCGCAATAGTCTTGTCAAAGTCTGCTTTGGTAGCACCCATTTTGATGGCCACAGCGAAGCCCTGCAGCATCTCATCACAGCCCAGGCCCTGCATGTGCAGACCCACCACCTGAGGAAACGACACAAAGTCAAAAACAAGAACAAAGTCGAACTCAGAAAAGTTTAGTTCCATTTGGTTCAGGATGTCAAAGCTTTGAAGAGCCTTTCGTGATGTTTTCTGTATTTGACCCAAATCAAGAAATTAAGCCGAAATAACACAGCTGCCATCTTGTCCCCATGATGTCATTTACAGCCAGAGTCTGCACAGTAGCGATCAGGGGGATGGAGCTGCGGTACCAAGATAGCAGCTGATACACACATTCAACCAATCGTGCCTCAATCATAATGTCTCATTTCTAGTTGTAGAACGTTTAAGACAAAGGTCAAGTTTTTGCTTTGTATAGATTTAATAATTATTTCTTGAATCTCTGGAGGACAGACGTCTCCTACCTTCTCCTCTTTGCCGACACACACCAGCTTCATGATGCACTGACTCTTCCTGCTCGTGAGGGCGTGATACATCGGATTGAAAGAAGTCTTGTAAATCTTCACACTCTCCTTCCCCCAAGATTTAATGGCCTCGTCTGTGACATGAACAAATGATGAAAACTGGGCTCAGTGTTGCCATCAGCTGAAACTTTTATCTAGACAGTAAATCTGGTGTAAATGTAAATTGACGATCTTGCAGATTATTACACAGATATTGGAAAATGTCACTGTCCTGAAAAGTTCATTTGCTCCCCATCTTTTGTTAAATCTCGTGCTCACCTTCTGTGAGGCCCACGGTGCCGATGGGTGGGTGGCTGAACACCACTGTGGGAATAGTGGAGTAGTCCAGCTTGGAGTCCTTCTTGCCCTCAAACAGTCTGTGTGCCAGCTTTCTGCCTGCAGCAATGGCAACTACCCCGACACACAACACAACATTAGTCCAACTTTAAATAAGATTGAATTCGATTTTTGTTTCAATCTCCTCCTTGTGACTGAAACACGACTTTCCATTAAGAACCACAACACTGTTATTAATTAAAAATAAATTTAGATCATGTAGTTTTCAGATGGGACTGAAGGAGCATGGAGGCTGAGTTCTGATCTATGCAACAGCCTCAGAGGTCCGACGTCTGTCTTTACACACGTTACTCAGCACATACTGCCTGCTTCCTCCGACTTATTAATAATAGAGAATCTTCACTTGGACTGACAAATGTATTAGAATTACAGTCCTGTTGTTACACGCCTCTGATGTTTAACAGTGTAACAGAAAACATTATCCACAATTTTAGTCTTAGAAAACTGCCTCTAAACTCTCATTACGACCCAAATATCACTGCAGTTTGTATCGTTTGTGAAATGATTTGCATTGTTAACGCAGCCTCCTACCAGGTGTGAGCAGAGCTTTCCCACAAACGTCTCCGACAGCGTAGATCCCGGGTCGACTGGTGTTCTGAAACTCATCCACAATGATGTGGCCTCGTTCGTCTGTGTCCGCACCCTGCAAACACACACATTAACTGTTATATCATTATTATTATTAATTAACTGGACACATCATAGTTTAATATAACAGGAAGGTGCAGAAAAGATTGGTTTTCTGTCAAAAGCAACAGTGAGTCATCCTGAGTGTGGAGGCTGAGCAGAGGAAACTAAGGCGTCAAAGAAATGTCACCCACATTCTTTGTTTTATAGAATATGTGGAATTAGATTGATCCATCTATACATTTATTTCACTTCCAATAGACAATCTGAATGTTCACTTTTCTCTGCTGAGACAAACAGAAGGAAGAGACTTCACCCAGACTTAACCTGCTCCCTATAATCCATTATTTGAACACTAACCTCGAGAAACGTTTTACATGCGCCAACGTTTCCCTCATCACCTCTGGCAAACAAGAGACTGTTATGTCACAACTGTCTAATCTTTCCTCCAGATTATCGCTAATTATTGATTTAAGACGTCACCATGCCCGATTTATTTTGAGCTCTTTTTATATAGTTCATCCAGTTTTTACACTGTCTTCTGTAGAGGATCAAATAAATTGTGTGTTCAGGAATTAAATACAAATCTGACGAGAAGCAGCCAGGATGAGGGTGACATGGTTAATTCTGCACAGAGCCCAAAGCTACTTAATTCCCTTTGTAGACAAGTGTGAAAAGCTGGAGTTACCTGTCTGTGTCTGTTTTGTTACATGTGCTGTTGTTTTCAATCATTTTGTTTGTTGAGGAACATTTGTCTACGTTACCGTCCCGCTGATGTTCAGTCCCGACGTGTTTGGCTGCCTGCCGATGGCCCAGAGAAGACAGTCCACCTCCTGGATGGTACTGATCTTCTCCTCGTCATTCTTCTTCTCGGGGTCTTTGGTGACGAGCGTCACCTCCAGACCTCGATCCGTTTTACTCACAGACTTCACCTGCGTGTTCTTCCACAGATCTATCCCCGAGTTCTGCAGCTCTTTGGTGCAGTTTGAGCTTATGAGGCTGTCAAAGTTCCTCAAAACCTGCAGAGGGGACACGAGAGTAGCACATAGTTGCACACGACTGAGAATCAGAGCAGTGTTCTGGTTTGTGCTGTGGCTTCTTACTCCTGTTTGTCGAATTACGAGGGATGTTTTGGAGCCCAGGGTGGAAAGGATGCCCGCCATCTCCACTGCGATATAACCAGCGCCCACAATCACACTGCGCCTGTTGGGAAAAAAACAACTATTTAATCACAAACGCAAATGTTCCTAATGGTTTTAAATAAACACTTTGGAGATTATATGATAAACTCACTTTGGCAGAGTTTCAAGTTCAAAAAAGCCATCACTGGTGATGCCAAGACTGGCCCCTGAAATTATTAATAACAACTATTTAGCCATTTTGTAAAAAACTGTTTTCTTTGAGAAGAATACTAAAACATGCACAGTAGTGTTGAACACAGAGATGATTACTCTTTAATTAAAACACAAGTAGAGTCTGACCTGGAACTTCAGCATCACTCATAACAGAAGGCTGCCCTCCAGTGGCGATAAGGATGTGCGGCGCTGTGTACTTTTTTCCATTGACCTCCACAGTCGGCTCAGGATCATCAGTGAACCTGGCGTGACCTAGAATAGTTTGGATTTTAGCCTGTAAAAGAGAAGAGGCCGTTATTTTAGGAGAAAGGACGTTCAGAGAGAAGACAGTGAAATAATTATTTGAATTTAAAATTACCTTGTCGAGATTGTTGCGATAAATGCGATTTAGGTGACTGACATAAGCGTCTCTTTTGGTTTTAAGAGTTCTGCAAATATAAACACAGCATAGATAAGAGATTTCAATGTTTACTACTCATCTGTGTCCAAATATTGAAAACACTTCTTAGGGTTAAAAGTAGAGAAGTAAAAAAAAAACAACAACAACCACACAGTGAGGTCTGGGAGTCGTAGACGACACATGTACATGTACTCTTAATAAAACTAAAACACACACTCCTCCCAAGAGGACTTTTGTCTCGCTTTTAGAAAACAAGTCTGACACATCTGCTCACACTGCTGCTTTATTCATTGGTCTGTTTCAGCCTGAGCAAAGCTACAGCAGGTTTATGTTGAACTGGGCCTGGATACTTTTACGCTCACAGCTTTCCAAGACAGAATTTCTCTGCTGTTCACAACTGTGCATCTGTAAGTTGAAATGTATTCCTGCAGTCAAGAGTCAAGAGTGAAGTCCTCTGTTCATAATAAAAAGCATCTACACATCCAGCATCTTCATAAACATGTATATGATCGGCTGATATAACTGTACCGACACTACTACAGAGCTTTAATAACTGTTTCATTTAAACTCCTGAGAATTAATACAACATTTCTTTATAATGATGTTGAATATTCCTCAGACTGACGCTGGATGAGACAGTTTATCACTATGTCTTATTTTTAGATTTCAAACAATTCGATTTTAAACATTAGTTTCATGCTTACAGTCAAATTACATTAGTGTTCTGTGATATTGTTTTAATATTATTTGATTCTGTATTGTATAAACACATTTTTTAAGTGTGTGCACAGTTGGGCACACCTTCACATAAGACCATACATGTAACCCTGTACAGTACGTTAATGATTCGAACCCCTAAGCGGGGGGTTTCCTAATGTGGCAGACGGCCGCTCCTTCCTGGGTCTTATCTTAAAGTGTCACCGTAACTGAATCATGTTGTTCACAAAGACAGAGAAACAGGCTGAAGTGAAGCAACGGACGACATGAAAAAAACGGAGAAGTGGAGCAGTGAAACAAACACCTCTTTGTTCCAGGAACAACCAAGAGACAGGTTTCAAAAGAGCTCATTGAGATTGCCAATAAAAAAACAAGATACTGTAACTTACTCCCAACTGAAACGAACATTTCCAACGTCGAAGCCGTAATCACTGTGGTCGTGGAGATACTCGGCGTGAACCGCTGCATTCCACATCACCTGTGAGGAGAGGTAAAGGTACTATACCATGTACTTCATCTTGGACTCAGTGCTAAACAGATAAATGTACTGGAAATGATCTGTGTATGTTTATTGAGTGGTGACAAATGATTATGTCCCTCAGTTTAACTATGATAATTACAATGGAAAGGACAGCGTACCTTTTTTGGGACACAGCCAACATTTACCTGAAACACATTGAAACAGAGCAAATTACTTCAGTGTATGTTTGATCAAATTACATAGAAGAAAAGAAGGGGAGGTCTTAATCATGAGCAGTGGTGTTAAATTAAAAACTGGGACAAAAACTAAGAAATTTGAGACGGCAGCCACAGATCTGCTCAATGATAAACCAGCTCCGGTAACTGAGAGGACAGTGATGATGGATGAGAACCTGGCGGTATCACTTCCTCATTTCTCTCCGAGGTGAGCTATCTGATCGCAGAGTTAAGCTTTTTAATCCTGACTGTATCCCTTAGCCTGAGACATAAAGTACAACCCAGAGTCAGTGCATCGTTACACAAACAACCACAACTTCTTTCTTTGAGGATTAAATACAACGTTTCAATAACTGTATGCTGAACTAAATGCAAAATAATAAAATAGATCGCAATGATGAACTGTGCTCCACAGTGTCTTTTACAACTGAAAACAAAACCTTCAATTCATTCTTTATTTTAGCTCTTGACTGCAAATGGCTTTATTTAATTGAATATTGTCATATCTGAATTTTAACACAATATGACCATGCACATCTATTAGTCAAAAAACTATAACAATGACAATAATGATAACAAGAACTTTATAAACATGTTTTTATTGTCAGACAGACAGGGCAGGTTACATACATTAATGCATAAATTGAATTAATTAATTTTAAAAGTATTTGCCAGTGCTGAAATATGTTACACGAGCTCACTTCCTTATGAACTGTGAAATGAATGTGATGAAACAGCCTGAACTTTGTGCAATAAAGATGTGGTTTAACACACATCTGGAGCAACATCATCTTTTCTCAACTCTTCATCTGCAAAATCATCTGAAAAGGTTTTTAATAGTAAATCATGAACCTCAATGCAAACCAAAACAATGCAATAGTAAAAACTGAAGCTGGGACAAAATCCTCCTTCAACACTTCATCTGTCTAATGCAACTTTTTATAAAGTAACTTTGTTTTCAATGATAAGGAACAGGGTTGGATTTAAATGTTGAACTTTGTGCTGATTTAAACGCTGGCTGTAATCACTGCTTTGGATCAAACTTGTCACAAACCCCCGGTGTTTGTTGTGGGCGACAGAACAAGATCCAGAACAGGAGTCTGGAGGCTTCGCACTGAAGCCCGGCATCGAACATGTGTGATGGTGCAGAGGTGACAGTGGAGGTGCTGTGGTCCGGCTGTGTGTTTAATTTAAAGTTTTTACTCACGCAGGTACCTCCGAGTTTGTGACTCTCGATCACGGCGGTGTTCGCTCCGAGCTCCGACGCCCTCCGAGCCCCGGCCAGACCCCCGGAGCCGCCGCCGATCACCAGGAAGTCGAAGCGGGTCGTGTTCGAGTCCGCTGCTGTCGGGTGTGAGGCCATGCTGCGGCGAAGCTCCGCGACTGTGTGTCTGCGAAAAGACCGAGAGAGCGGCTCAATCCAGCGGGGAGGCTGCGTCCTGGAGAGCCGGAGTAAAACTGCCATAACCAGGAAGTTCACAGGATATGTGTGTGTGTGTGTGTGTGTGTGTGTGTGTGTGTGTGTGTGTGTGTGTGAGAATGGGAGGGTCAAGTGAAAGCCAATGCTGCGTCATTGTGAATTGCAACAATAGTGTGTAAATCCCAGAAACAGTTTTCACAATAGTCATGGTGATCCTGACTCCAGCTGCAGAGGAGAGGCCACAATAACAGCGGGAATCAATTCCTATCATAAACTATTATACTGGCAAATTAAAACAATATAGACATAAATACACACATCTGTATATTCCCCCCATATATTATACTACTGGCAAATTATACATGTGTCCTTATGTATATATATATATATACATGTATGTATATATATATATATATATATATATATATATATACAAACAAACACCCCTGTGTTCATAACATATTGTATACCTTATCTTATGTTTTCCTATGATCGTATCTTACGCCAGAGCACTAATTGAATAAAGCACCAGGCAATGACTGAATGAATGAATGTAAAGAGCCTGCAGCCTGAGGCAGACTGCTCCCCCTCCTCCTCCCCCTCCTCCTCCTCCTCAGTGTGAATGATGGAGCCAGTGTGTCTCTCACCTCTGTGACACAGGAGCAAACAGTCTGCAGATCCTCACCAACACCATGTTTCTATCTCTTCAGGACATGTTGCATCCCAACGTCCCCGCAGAGTCCAGGGGTTCGTCCGCCTGTCCGCTCGCTGTCAGCTGATCAGAAGCCTGAGCTGCAGATCACTTCCTGTGTCACGGCGTCACAGACACGTGTGCCACAGCTGATCGGAGTTAACTAACTTCCTGTCTGCGTCTAAAAAAAACCCGTAAATCTTCCTTTTCACAACTTAGAGAGAATCGTGTGTTTACAACGAGAGTTGTCACGTATGAGAGCGTAAGGACGTGAAATTGGTTTCTGGCGTAAACAATCCCAAGTAGGAAGCCAAGACACGTTACGTCTGCGTTGTTTTTGATTCGAGAATAGCACATACGCTGCGCCCTTTTCTTCTTCTACTTCCGTTTAATGGTAGTTGCAAACAACTTTTTGGACGCATTACCGCCACCCTTTGGATAGAGGTGTGATCAGAACTCGTTTTTTTTCTCAATCAATCAATTAAATTCTATTTGTATAGGCCATATTCACAAATCACATTTGTCTCATGGATCTCAACAAGGTGTGAAATACTTCTTAGCACTCAACAAGAGTCAGGAAAAACAAAAACAACTTTTAACAGGGGAAAAAAGGTAGAAATCTCAGACACAGAGGATCCCTGTTTAAAGTATTTGTACATAAGAAAATGTCTGATAGAGATGAAGGGAGCAGCAATGACTAATGAACTGAGGAGTTATTGTCCTCTAACATTACTAGTTACAGTTTTATGGTACATTTATAGTTGCATGTTAGATGAATAACTCAGAGCTCTGAGGTCTAAACTTACCTTTCAATAAATCTTTGAACTTTGTTGGAATTCTATCAAATTACCTGAAAGTAATTAGAAACTTTTACATTTGTTCTCACTCTGCCTCAGACTAGTTTTCAGCACAGAATGGAATGTGTTTTTAGGGCATCCCTGTGATATCTCCATTTGGGTTTTTGAGGCATCATTGCATGCTGACCCCCGTGGACTCGTTCCTAACCTTATTTACATGTCAGTCATTTACCTACTTTGTCAGTTTGAAAGCAACTTGCTTGGGAGAACACCTCCCTTTGTTTTAGTTTTCCGTATACAAAACGAGGGTTTTATGGTTTGAAGACTGGCTGGAGGTCAACCTGTAGGTGATAAGCCTTGATCCTGGTTCAGTGATGACTGAGGTCAGTTCAGGAATGTCTACTACAGCCCAGTAATGAAATGTATCGCGAGGGATGTTTTTTATTCAGTGCAGTGTTTATTTAGGTCTGTTATGTCCTAGTCTCTTCTTACCCACACAATGTGTTTGTCTGTCTGTTATAAGGATCACACAAAAAGTACAAGACAGATTACCACGGAACTTGGTGGAAAGGTTTATAATGGGTCAGGGAAGAATCCATTAAATTATGGTGCAGATATGGATCAGAAGTGTGGATCCAGGAATTTTGTTAGACTCTCTTTGACGTTTAATAAGTTTAACAAATGTTTTCCTAATCTAGACACGCACACGTAAATGAATGTCCTCAGTCTGTGGAACCAGGCGTGACCTGATGGTTGTAAATTCTCTAACAGCAACTACTGTCATACATGGGTAAATATTGTGTCAGATTTTAAAATTAATTTCTTCCCTAATCGTATCTTATCTTGACTTACTGACTTCCTGTAAATCTCAGCCCTGCAACAGTTAGTGTCAGACACTTTGCTTTATTTTTAAACTCAATAGAATAAAACACATGAGTCTTGTCGTGTTGAACTGTGTAGTTATGAGTATTATTGGTTCTATTGTAGGAGACAGACGTTCATGGTTCCTCTCTGCTCCATTCACTGTTGCTGTGACTGACTGCCCCCCCCCATAGTTCTCTTTTTTCTGACCTTTGACCTCACAGATGCTTCCTGTTGCGTCTGTTTGTTTTGCCTCAGAGTCAGAACCATCACATCAGACATTACAAATCGAAAAAAAAAAAAAAATCTCTCTCGTCTTCCGGAAAACCTTCGGGCACTTCCACAGCTGTCCAGAAAAATAAAACAAAAAACAACAACTTCCGGTCACTTTCTTTTCTCAAAACAACCCGCTCTCATAATAAAATACACCCAAACATTGTTTCCAAGCACAAAACACCACAATGATGTAAAGAAACCCCACGTTGCTGCTATATTGAGCGAATAAAGCGAATTGTAGGCTTTTTATATTTAATCGCTCGCTCTTACTTTGAAGGCAGGAGCGGCTGGTTTCCGGAATAGCTGTCGCTAGCTAGCACAAATCGCTAACGCCTAGCTGACATCAGAGCGGCTCTGTTAGCGGTGTTGACAAGCGGCAGCATCGCGTCCGAAGAAGAGATTTAAAACCAGCTGCTGACTTTAAATCATTTCCCGGAGAAGCACAGCGGCCTCACACGAGCCCCTCGCCCGGTACGTGCGTGTTTTTTTGACTCAGTTATAAACATAAACAGCAGAGAAGCCAGGCCGTCGTCTCTGCGACCCCCCCTTCCCTCCTCCTCCCACCCCCAGTAGATGTGGTCAGGTACGGCCTTCCCCATGAAAACAACAGGGGGGGTTGTGAAGACAGACGTTAACACGGAGGTGTTAGTTAGCTGCTTTGTGTTGGTATGTTAAACACACTGAGGTCCAGAGAAAGCTGCTGCAGGAGCTGTGTGTGTGTGTGAGTAAGTGAGGGGGAGGGGTTGATGGGCCTCCTCTGTTATGTCAGCACGGTGCTCTCCTCTCTGATCCTCAATCAAGTGTTTTGTTTCTCTCTCGTTTGCTTCCTTCAGGGCACAGCCGTCTGGTTCGTCACTCTTCCCTCTGATGAACGAACCCCCCGGACGTCAGGTGGAAGATGGACGTGTCTTCCACTGTGTAGCTTCATCCTGTGAATCAGGGGTAGGATCCGTCGCTGCCACATGACCAGCTCATACCCGGTGCTCGACATGAAGCCCGTCAGCTATCAGAGCTTGCCGTCATCAGTGAGCGGGGGACACCAGGATCTGGCCCTGGATCGCGTGTTGAGCGCCCCCAAGGTGATGTATTGCGAGAAGTGCGGGTTCGCCTCCATGGACGTCGCCGTGTTCAAGAAGCACATGGTCGAGCACATGACAACAAGGTTTTACTGCTTCTACTGCAACGACGTCTCCTTCAGCGAGGCAGAGTTAAAAGTGCACCTGAAGCAGCACACGTCAAAGTATCCGTTCACGTGTCCTCACTGCGGACAGGGCTACATGCGGAGGCTGTGTCTTGTGAAGCACATTGAGCGTCTTCACAGTAAAAGCATCAGTCAAGGACCAGCAAAGCCCGGCATGACTTTAATTTCTCCCGTGCCTGTCTCCAGTGCCTTATCAAGCGTGTCCTCTGCTGATCCATCACCACCTAGGCCAACTGTTAAGGTGACAGTACCTGCCCTGAGTGCACCTGTTATCAGACTGGATAGAGATGAACAGAGAGGGAAAACACTGGACACTATTATATCGAATGCCGCTAATGGAAATACAGAACTTTTGTCTCCTTTGAATGGACTCATACAGCACAACAGGGCTCTAACTGTTTCTCTTCCGGAGGAGGTAACAATCCCTGCAGGCTGCTTGGTCGAACTTGTTGAGGTAAAAACTGTTAATGGGACAAAAGAGCTAAAACTGAGGCTCGTCTCTCAACAAGAAAACGAGTCTGTGATCAAAGATACAAGAACCACAGTTTGTCAGAGCACCACACTGGGAAAGCCTTTAACATCCACATTGAATCATCAGTCTCCCACAATGAAGACGGCAAGCATGGGGATGTGCACAGTAAACAGGAAGCAGTGTGAAACAAAGACGGTGAATGTGGAGCGTCCTGCTGTTGTCCCTGTCAGTATTTCCAAAAACCTCCTGAATCAATCGAGCAAAGAAAAGAGTGGATTCAAAAGAAAGTCACAAGAAATAATCAACCTGGAGTGTAACACAGTCATTCCAAATAAGATTCCCAAAACTATCCTCAGTCCTGTTAGAGAAGGGAATAGTGGGATGAGAGTTGCACAAAGAGAACCTCTAAATGCAGCTTCTCCCACGGTTATCTTGCCACGGCTTACCAACAGGTTGACTAGCACCCTGCATCCAGACAGCAAGGCGACAAGTGTTTCCCAGAGAGCAGCGGAGGAGAGGATGAATTTAATTCCAGAGCCTTCTAAGAGCATCCCAGCCCAGAGAGCAAGTGACACTAAAAGCCTCCCTCGAAATGGGTCGGTGGCTGTGAAGCTGGAACCAGGAGAGATCCACCTCAGGAACAACACTGCCACGAAGATAAAGAAAGAGGGGGTGGGCTTGAACCAGCAACATGTGACATCGGGGAGCGTTCCTTTGCCCGCAGCGTCCAAAGTGAAACCTCCAGCAATTTTATCATGTAAGGATAATGTTGTCCCAAATCAGTCTTTTCCAGCACACAGGACTCTAACTGAGCGCTCACAGGTCAAAACCTCTGTGCTTTCTAATCATACAAAGTCTAAGATCTCAGCTTGGACCCAGGAAGTGAGATCCCGTGAGAGAGCAGGAGAAGGAGAAGTGCCAGAACCTGAGAGCTTTCCAATAATTTCCTCTGTGTTTTCGTTAAGTCAACAACCAGGGGAGGTACAGGGCTCCATTCAGCCGCTGGTGATGGCTCTGCGTGGCATTGTGATGGATAAAAGCAACAGTTCTGGCAGTTCACATCCTCAAGGTCGCATCAAGATAATAAACGGATCAGAGCAGGTGAGGGAAGCGCCGACGTTGGGGTTCCGTGCTCAGGTGGATGTAAAGGATGGACCTGTCATCCTTGACCCTTTACCTACGGAGCGGTGTATTGACTCTGTGAAAGTAGAGGGGCATAAAGGCGTTCAGCATCCCCCGGCACTGACCAACCTCCACATTGAAGTCAAGGAGGAAAAGAATATTCCTACTCCTACAGACACGCTTACTTCAAAATCCGTGACGGATCAGGGATCTGTTTCTGAAATTCCAACATATGTAGACGCATCCGTGGGTACAAAAACTCTGCAGCAGGTGGACAAGACCGAGCATGACATCTCGAAGTTCCTCACTGTCTCTCTGAGGAGGGTACAAGTAGGAGTGTGGAAGAAAAACAGGAAAGGACTGAAACTAAGAATATCCAAATATAAGACTCATCTACCTGTAAGCAGTGTTGCTGACTGTGCAGTTATTTACCCGATGCCGCTGAAGGAGGACCAACTGGTGAAGAGACCGGGCCCCAACCAGCCCGTGGTGGTGCTCAACCACCCGAAGCCCCGGGCCCCCGTTCAGGGACTGAGGGCGGACACTATCGCCAACACAGGAGCTTCTGAGGTGGTTCCGAAATGCCAAATCTTAAAAATGAGGCTGAGCAAAGTGGTGGGGCAGAAATACGAGGTGATGGGGTGCACTGTCCGAGTCTTTCCATGAGTTTAGCTGACAAAGTTTCAAGAAGTGTACATTTATAAAGAAAAGACTAGTATTACGATGGGAAAACACTGATTTAAATTCATGATGTTATATGTTTGTCTGTATAGGCATGGGATATGGATTGTTGAAGTGCAATGCAGCTGTGACAGCTTTGGGGTGTTGGGACCATCTGCTGTAGTAGATTCAGTCAGTAATACACAGATGTTAAGAACTGTCTAAGACGGTTGAGAAAACAGTAGATCTGCCAGAGTCGAGGCATAAGCGCATGCTGTTTATTTAAAATATCTTAATTTATTTTTTTAGTTGGGTAGGTAATGTCTCGTGGTTCTTGCGGCCCCTTTAAGATGCGACTTGAAGTAGTGGTACGTGCAGCACACCTTAGACGAGTCTTTCAGAAAATAGTGCCATATACAGTATAATCAAAGCCATGAGTTTTGACATTTTTAATGATGAAAAAAAAATCAGTGGGTGACAAAAGGGATTATCAAGTCTTTGTGAAATCATGTGGGGCAAAGTAATACGCAGCTCACAAAATTATACATCGATTAAGGTTTTATTCAAGTATTAATTCCTCTTTTTCTGTTTTTAGTTTTCACATTAACCGAGCAGTACAAAAGGAAAACAGAATCCCTTTACTGTCGTCGTGAATCAACACTACATATACAAACAGAGCACTTCACAGGCCTGTAAAATGGCCCCATTTCTGCAATTGCGTCAATAGCATTCAAATATTCCACATTTCTGTACTAATAATTTTGTAACTGGTCAGCAACTGGGTCACTACATTTCATTCAAAGTTGCCTAAAAAATGTGGTTGTCCTTGAAATGGCGGTCAGTGTTTTTTAATGTGCAGCTCTCTGCATATTTGTATACATGCCGGGCTGGTTTCTTGTTTGGTGGTGGGTTCAGGCACTCTTTGCAAACTTGTATTTGGCAAGTGCAACATGAGCATGTCATATTTTTCAAACAGCCATCAAGTCCATTTCATGCAAAGTGCCCTGTTTTCCAGTACTTTGCTGATCATTCTTGATGACAAAACTGAATGTTTTTGACTTTCTCAGAGCCAGAGTCCTTGAATGCACCGTTTCTGTGAGGCCGTAGCCTAAAAGTCACTAATACACGTCCCATCAGCCCTCACCTCAAAGCTACAGCCCCAGAATGTATGAACGCAAATTGTGTGACATCTGATAGAAGCCGACTTTTCTGTGACCCACTCGCTAACTTCTGGTCATAGTCTGCCTCAGCTGTGTGTGTTTCCCCGGCTGAAGACTTCACCCATGTGCAGTGAGAGCACAGGTCGTGTTTGTAAGAGTTTTGCGAAGGCAGCAGACACTGGCTTTAAAAAAAAAAAAAAAACTGGCCATCAGGACATGAAGAGGATTTCAACAAATACGATAAAGAGTGTTTCAGAAACAACCCCGCCTTTTTAAGGGAAAAAGTAAAAGTCCTAAAGAATCAATGTAAATGTTTATTTTAATGTTCAGTCTCATGTTAACCTGCACTTACTGATACTTATATACTTTTTTTAACATTTGCTGTGTGTGTTTTAATGAATCAGAATGTGTAATTATATCATAGTTTTGATTATTTGAGCTACTGCCCAAGAAATAAGTGTTAATTCCATGAAACCCGCTTGGTTCATCGTTTCTCACTCTGCAGTACAATTTGCTTGTAGACGTCAGTCAGAAAAAAACTGAGGAGGAGAAACAATGATTACAAGTGGAGGACACTAAACTTCCTTATGACTAAAGGTATATTTAATTCTAGTGCCGCGTAGATGCTCAGTGACTGTGGTGATTCTTGGGGCGCTCAGAACCTTTTTAGAATCTGTTGTCCAAAAACATCAAGAAGGCTGTTGGGATGTTCTGTCCTGATGCTCTGCAGATCTGCTTCTCTTCTTCACGGCAGCATCACTACACCTGTGTGTTCCTGTTCATACTGTAGTCATGATCTATGAGGTGCTAGACCTTCGATTGAATCTATTGGTTTTGGTCGCCCACAGATTTTATTGTGTATATACCTATGAATATAAAACGTGATGACATGTTAATTGCTCAGTAGGGAACAGCTAACGTTCCACTGCTTCTGTTGCAACGGCAGTGATGCTGTGCTTTATATTTCTCACATGTCAGCATGTGAAGCTGCCTCAGTCTCTGTTATTATATATAATGATTTTAAAGGTCCGTCTTTCTTTCTTTTTTTTTTGTCCTCATTTTTGTGGACATTTCCTCATGTTCCAGTTCAAGCAGTTTTTGGTTTTACTACATTCACTGTGTTTATCATCAGTGTGTTCTCGTGTTTTTATATATAAAAAAAAACAATTGTGTAACTTCTCCTTTTTCTATTAAAACTAAGTAAATATGATTTAAACTTTAAGGTGTTTGTGATCATGATGAAACGTGTCATTGTTTTCAAACAGGTTCTTAATGCATCAAGAGAAGCTCAGACCCACTAGTTTGACCAACAGCTCCTCCACACGATTGAGCCAAATAATAAAAACACAGGACACCCCTGATCTCATTACATTCATTTATTGACCTTAACATATACTTGAGAAATTTGAATACACTGTCCTAACCGGCTCATAATAAACTACAGTGTATATGTGACTGGATGAGATTCAGCACATCATCTCTGCCATGATGACGTATTACTGTAGGAGCTGGTCGATGTCCCTCCTCGTCACCGAATACGTCAGCACGCAGTTCTCTGGGTATTTACTTCCTGGTGTGTTTCTGCCACTAATGAGTACTATTGGGAAGATGGTGTGAAACTTGATGATGTCTGCCACAGAGTCGAACATCTGAGGACCAAACAAAGATGTCAGCTCCAGCACATATACAGTGTGTGAGATTAGTGCTTGTTGAATCTGCCTCACGAGGTTTTTTTTCCCACTCACATCATTTAATCGTTGTCCCGTTCCCAGAACGAACTTGCTGGTGCTCTCAATGAACCGAATCTTTACATTGTAAACCTTCTTCTCATGATACACAGACAACACCAAAGGTTCGCTGTCGAGGTTGATGGAACAGTCTCGTACCAGAAATGCACCGTCCTGAAGTCCGGAGTTACAACAAGAAGAAAGCTTTGTGTTATGTCTGACATTTTGGTTTCTACACAGCAGCTGATTCCTGAAAGTTAGTCTGTGTTCCTGATTTGTTTCTCACACAAAAACCTATGAAACCATGACCTTCCATCTGAACCTTTTCTAAGGGTTAATCAAACAAGCTATGACTTGTTAATTATTAAGCTTTGCAGACTGTGGTTGGCAGAAACAGATTTAAAAGTGATAATGATCTCAGGGACGCTGAGAGGAAGCTGATATTACACTCTAATATAAGATGCATAATCTTTGCATGGATTTGGATTGCCAATAGAATCGTTCTTTACACAACAACAGAACTTCGGGTAGTTAAACAAATCTGATGTTCGATTTTGAGGCATCAAATCCACTTTAACCAACTATTCAGATTTGTGATCCTTTCAGTTCTA
The DNA here is from genome assembly GCF_024713975.1 of Paralichthys olivaceus. Lineage (NCBI taxonomy): Eukaryota > Metazoa > Chordata > Actinopteri > Pleuronectiformes > Paralichthyidae > Paralichthys > Paralichthys olivaceus. Next base: position 20,572,632 of record NC_091101.1, read on the forward strand.
TCGTTATCGACATCGTGTTCTAAACTTCTGAGTCAGAGAGGCTGCACAGAAAATACCCTGAAATGAATTAACATTTTATTCTATTCATTTTGATTATACAAATAGTAAAGGTTAGTAGTAGAGTAGAGGTTGCTGCAGCTCCCTGAGCATTTCTACTCCCAGCGTCTCCTTATCCAACTCTCACCAAGAAAGACAATATGTGTATTTACCAAAATGTCAAACTGTTTGAAGACATTCCAATAATGTTTAGTGAATCCCGTACCTTGTTCACCAGATGTAAAGCATGCTCCGCGTCTGCTCGATTACAGGCCCCGACGTACCAGTCCTCACAACATGCCTGCCAGCAGAATAGAGTTCATCAAAATTACTTTCTCCATTATTTCATTGTTTTTAAAATCAAACTCGCACTTTTACCTGTTGAGGTTTTTCCTTTGCAACAAAGTCGTGTTGGTCAAAGTCTTCTTTAGTTTGAGGCCACTCATGGTGATAACGTCCCGACGGCCCCCTTTCTTTAAGCAGATGTTAATGAGGACTTATTTAATCAATCTGTGCGTGATGACACTGGTGAGCTGTAACATTACTCACCCAGATTCTGATGTGACCTAAAGAAAGGAGAAAAGCAAAGTGAAAAAAAACAAAGAAAATAAAAACAGTTCTGAAACATCAAGGACAAAAAATGAAAAGTAATAACATGAATAAATAAATAAATAAATTTAAAAATACAGTTTGCAACAGAAATGACTATTTCTGTATTTTTAGTCTACACATATTTATTTACTTATTTATACTTAATATGTAAGTTTTATGTTCTTCACACTAAAAAGTTAATTAAAATCTTACCTTATTTCTATTTCATGACTTTCCAGATCCAAAGAATAACTGTGGTTGTTGGGGGGGCCTGAAACAGTTGCTGGACTCTGTAGACCTAAAATCCCATAATTACACAACTGCCAATATGTTTTTCACCAAAATGATATCCTCTATTACATTACCTCTTACCTCCTGAACTCAACATTGCCTGTTAAAGTAATGAAAAGACAGATCGTTTCAAATAATATGACAAGATGGTTAAGTGATGTTGTATAGCCAGATTACAGGTTTTATAATGAAGAATAAAAAGTTAGTGTTGATCAACTACATTATTTCACAAGGACTTGAAATATAAATGGAATAAACAGAATGATTTAAAAAGGTCGCAGAAACAAAAGTGAGAAACAGAATTGACAGCAAAAGGACAAAAAAAACATTTCACTAAAATTGTGTTTGAAATTAAAGCTGCATTTATGACTACTTACTTTTTTAGTCGTCTTCTGTTGCCTGCTGAAATGAAACAAGTAAAAATAAAATCACAATGTGCTTTAATCCAGAAAACCTCTGTGCTTTTCTGTGATTACGTCTCTGACCAGCAGATGGTGCGACAGCTGCACAGTGTGAACTGAGCCGGCCTCCTCTCACCTCTCTACCATCCACATGTGGGACAGGGCCCCTAGGGCTGTGGTGAGCGTCAGGGGAATAAAACAACCACAGTGGAGACGTTCACCAGTAAAACTAAAGTCTCTCTGCGAGTTCTACCTCACATTAGTCTCAGTGGGATCATGAAACAGGACTCACCCTCTCCTGCAGGGTTGAGTCCATCCAGGACGGTGGTTTTCTAACTGCAGGGAGGAAGGTGGAAGTGATGGAGAACTCCTGGAAAAGCCAGACTTTAACTGTAAGTCTGTTTATAATCCACCTCTGAATATCTTGATAGTATTGAACAGTAAATTACCTCTGTGAGTGCTGAGGAAGGAAAAAGAGAGAAAACCATGAATGCAGAAAACAAACAGTCAATATGACCCTGTTGTACGGAGCACGTGTGTTTACCTGGTGTACTGGAGGCACAGGTGTGAATCTCTTATCTGTAGAAACAACATGTTAAATTAATATCTGGGATGTGACTGTGATATGGGTTTTTCCTATTTGTTGCTGTTACCTAATATGGTTTGTCTTCTGCCAGGCTTCAGATCTCTATTAACAGCAGGTCCTGTGATGCAAAAACACAATGCAGAACACGTAATATTTATATTTTGGATTCACAGACGCATCATCGACATTAGAAGTGTTCAGGGTAGAGTTTGTTAAAAAACGGACTTAAAGAATTAAATGCTTCAAAATCTACCGGGGTCAGGTGACAAAATGTATTTCTTTGTGGTATAGACACTCGTTTTTATTCAGTATTATAAAGTGAATATAAAGTTCTTATAAAGTATAATAAAGAATGTCTCTGTTCACCTGACAAATATTGAGAAGAGAATTAATCAGAGCTGCAGTTGTAAAAAGAATAATTGACAGTGAATACTTAAAGTGATAAATGATATAGGAATAGAATATTTAAAAAATACTAATTGAAAAGGAGAAACTGAAATATCTCTCTGAACAGCCGCTCTACCCTGCGTCTGCATCTCAGTTTCATTTTACCTGTCGTTTGTGGGATTTCTCTGGGCAGACGTCTGGGGAGGAAGATGGAGTTACCCTGATGATAACAATGATATAATTATATTAACAATAATGATATAAAAGGGAAAAACAAAAAGTATACCATATGCTACATGTAAATTTCACACTTGGATGCACACACAGTACATTGTACATGCTCGATAAATGTTATATATATATATATATATATATATATACAGTAAAATAATATTTACTTTTTTTTAAGTTGCTGATTTTGTTGAAGGTACAGGAGTGAAGCACATTAAGTCTCAGCAGATATTTATATATTTATATTCACTTGTGAAAATCAAACAGAAGTCTTACAGTGGAGAGGGAGGAGAGGCTCTGAGCTGATGATGACCTTGGAAAATCTCTGTCTGGAAACCAAAAGAAACTCATTCATCAGTGATGATGTTAGAATCGGTGCCAGTTAACAGTTTGGAGTTTGCATCGCTCTCGTAACTCAGCAGCACATTGAATTGATTACAGAGGAAGAGAACAACCACAAGTGTGAACACATTTAAAGGCCACATTCAGTACATGTAAAGTTACAGACGTGCAGCTGTGAGGCCCCTGGCCGGGGGCCACGTCCACCCAGCCAAGTAAATGGAGACCGTTCATGCTACACGCTTCCCTCCGTCAGCTCCTGGATAATTGTGATCTCCCGCAGTCTGACTCAGCCAACAGATGGCTCTGGAGACCCACTAGCTGATCAGGCTCACTCAGCAGGAGCTCCGTCTCTCAGATCCACACTGCTTTCATTCTCATCACAGTCTGTGTGTGTGTGTGTGTGTGTGTGTGTGTGTGTGTGTGTGTGTGTGTGTGTGTGTGTGTGTGTGTGTGTGCATATTCTCCAGAACATAGTAAGGAAAAAGTGAACATAGTCAACATCATTGTTTCAACCAGCAAACTCAGCAAGTTTAAACAAGTTTGTGACTCCCAGTTTATTCTTAGGCTCAAGTTATTTTAGTCTAATTCAGAACTATTTTTAAATGATGTGTGTTTTGTTTGAAGGCAGATGAAAATAATATTATTTCACTGGCCCTTATGTGTGCTGCACATTTTGTTTTAATTCGATATGACTATTTTGTTGTTGTTGCTACAACTGAGTGTTTCAGAAGCTTTAAGAGTCTTGTAAGTCTTTTAAGATCGTTTTACAATTTAAACGAAAGTATTAGATTAAAATAAATATTGAGGGTTAAACAGGAGGAGTGACATCCAACAAAGGTCAAAGGTCGGATTTACTTCTAAAAATTGTCCGAATGACTTGTTTTTGTGATTTATTGTTGTTGCCTGTACTAAAATAGAAAAACATTGCACACTGATAAAAAGCTGCTCATTCTAAAATGATACCGAATAAATGTATGGTTGGTTTATGCAATAATCATTTTTAGTGTTTGAGTGAAGACAAAGTAATAGATTTAATTAGGCTTTTGTTTTATTAAATGTCACCACATTTTATGTTGAAGTACCAGAAATTCTAAATTGAATTGAATTTAAATAGAACTTAAATCCAACAAAATAATATATAAGAATAAAAGACTAAATGAGCACGTGTAAAAAAACGTGTGTCAGCTTTTTCTTCTCTACCTGCGTACTCGAGTTCTTCAACAATTTGCCTGGCAGGAAGTATGCACACGTTCAGCACTTCCTCTTGGTCATCCACCACAGCGTACTCGGGCTCCGGCTCCAGGGTGTCCCTGTGGTAACCACATCTCTGATTTCTGTTTCTGCTGCGATCCTGTGGAGATTAAAGTGCAGCTGCCTCATACTGGAAACACAAAGTACGCAACAGACAACATTCACTAACCTGGGACTTAATGAAAACTTGCGTCTGGAGTTATGAGACTCCCCTTGTCAGATTCTCAACACTGAACTCATCAATAAACGACTGCTTTTGATAATTATCATTTATTCTATTCACTCACTTTCAGGATTCACTTTACAATAGGAATTCAACAAGGTCTGTAATGACCGAATATACAGTGATATATTCTGAGAGGACGTCTCATGTCCTCGACACTACACCGATAAGCACAGGAAGCGATAATGAGGTGTTGAAACATCACCCTCTGCTCATCTCTGGTAAGTCTTTATCTTCCAAGTTACACCGACACAAAGACACACACAGTGTTGAAGTGTTACACAAAAAAAACCCTGAATGTCTCTATGAATTTACCAGCGTTTGCTACAGTTCTGCACATGTGGCGAAGCTGCACAAATAGATGGGATTAGCATTAATACGTTATCGCTGGGTTCATCAGTCACGGCCAATCAAACCAGCTGCTCTGGTTTTTAATTTGAAGCTACATGGAAATGAATGTGTTGGTCCTGCTGGTGCACAACGACCATGAAGCATTAGTGTAACCCGAGGCAGAGCATCTCACCACAGGAAGGAAATGTTCGCTTTTGTTCGTCCGTTTTTTTGTGTCGTGACGATGCACAGTTTTTAAAAAGGCAATAATTTATATAATAACCACAGTAGGTGTAAATGATTTTCCAAATATATCCAGTTTATATAAAGTAAGTGTTGTTTAATTATTAAGAGAGAAATATAGGTTATAAAATATACTTTTGATTTATATGATATCATCTGTAACTGACTAAAGAAATAAACACCATGTGATGATTGAGACAAATGTTTAACATTTGATTTAAAATTATTAAAATATTACATTTTATAGATAGATCCTTTTTACGACATTAAACTGAATATCAGTTGTTTCTCAGAATATTTAACTTTAAGCTTTAACTGATTTATATTTGAGTTATTAAAAAAAGTGCCATAATGTCAGTGCATCAACATCATAGATTGGACAACATGACAAGTCCCACAACCAATTGTGTTTGTTTAAGTATATCAATCAAATCTGAGAGGACATAGCACATATATTTAACAACAGTCACGGAACCTTAGTTAACACTAAAACTGTGTATTTCCAGTGTGTGCGTGGCTTTTGTCTTTGTTAAAGAATTAGAAAATCACAAGGACATGGCACGAAAGATCTTTTCTGTGGTTCTGAAGAGTCAACGTAAGGTTCACCTTAACATTTAACATCACCTTTAATTGCTCTGTGCTGTGTTTCTGAAAACTGACTGGGAGCTTTTCAAAGAATTCAAAAGGACATGTTAAAACCCCCTGAATGTAAAAAGACAGCTTTTGTGCAGATGAACAATGATTCATCACTCTCAAATATTCATTATATTCATAAACACAAAAAGATGTTTATGTGCGCATTTCATCCCGAACAGAAAAAGCTCATACAAATAAAATGAGACTATAACTCTCCCTCAAAAAAGATGATGCATCAGTGTTATTCAGTGTGAATTTGAAAGATGATTATTGCATAAATTCACCAAAACAAAACAGAGAGAATAAATGATATAGAAATATGAATAAAAGGGATATTAATGCAACGCTGAGGAGAATCAGCGTCTGCACTGTGTTGTTCTTGCTGTGCACTAACAATGACAGATCCCAAACTGGCTCTTTACTCATTTCTGTGCTGAAAGGTAATTATCACGTGGCTCCAAACTCCACAAGTCCCCCCCCCCCGGGAACGTTCATGTGGAACCAGCAGGGAAACGCTGTGGACACGGCCGTCATAACTCACCATTATCACAGCTGACTCATGGCCGGTCCCTCTCTCGGCAGCTACAGAGGGGGTGAGACAAAAACAAAAACCATCGTTAGTTTTGGTGATACGCTGAAGACTGCAGCCTCTAAACACAGGTTTTATATGAAACTACACAGAGCTGTTTGTTTTCACAGGTTTAACATCCGGTGGAAATCCACTGAGAAACGAATATTTGAAATATATTTATTTATTTGTGACAGAATCACCTGGACTGTGAAATGATCCTTCTGCGACAGACAGAGCAACAGATGCTGTTTGAACAGCTTAAATAAATGATCAGATTGATTTGGTTCATCTTTCATCAATGAACAACATCCCTCTGAGCCTCAGTCACTTAATGATTTTCTGGAAATGATCTTTTATTTCTCAGTAAAATCTGGTGCGTGTTAGTTTTACACTACTGCTGCAAATATTCATATCAGACTTTAACTATTTGACTTTATAACACTAATTTTGATTTCCTCATCATTTGGCTCAACACTATTCAATAACAAAGCAACAACAACAATACACAAAATGTGTATCTATATAGGTTTGGGGGAACATGATGTACATTTTGGTTTGCCGAATCGTTTGTTTGCCAGTTTACCAATCAGTAAGAGGCAAGAAAAGGGGTTAGAAGCTCAGGGTCAGAGCTGATCAATCACGTTTTGATTGACAGCTTTTCTTTTTCTTTGAATCTCTATGGATGTGAAGGAAAGCAAAACAGGAAGCAGGAAGGAAACCGGCCCAAAATAGAAGTTCAGAAAGGCCCAGGGTAAGTGAAAATGCCAGAAGACATTACAAGCTACCGACTCACAGTCCCAACAGGCAGAGTCAGACTCAATATTGGATTTGGCACCGTGGTCCCACACTCAGCAGGGCTGCCTGTCTTCTTTGCTGAGCTTAGTTGGCCACGGGAAGTGGTGTTGGATGAAACGTGTAAAAAAAGACAGAGATAGAAACATGGGAGCGTCTGAGGTTGAGCAGTTAGTCTGGAAAACAAACTTCTGCCCCATGGAAATTAGGTGCAGAGGATTTGTGGCAACTCAAACCAACGAACTGCTGAAGGGTTTGTGGTTGAGAGTGAGCTCAGGCTGCGGACAGATGTGACACCAACTGGGTTCAAACTAGGAAATATCCTTTGATGTTGTTGATAATTGTCTAGTTGATGTGGATAAAAGTTTGTCTTAGTGTATTTATACACTGATTTTTAAATCAAGAACCAGGTTTCATTACATTTTCTCTCTTTTAAAAAAAATGCTAATTTAAGCTGCAAATTATGTGAAGCTGTTGAACGATAAGTGCTTGTCTTTGACTTTTGTCATTTTGTAAACACCCAGTTCACATCTGCAAATTCCACATGTTTTTAAATTAAAATATATACACTGAATTAAATCTAACAATCGAAAAGCAACTGAATTCTCGTTCTTTGTGATTCCCCTCTGTGACAGACAGACAATCTTTTATTATCTATTTGACACACCCGGGCGGCTTCTTTACGCCTCTGCTCCATCCTCCCGCTCACACCGACACAAACACATCCATTAAAAGTGACCTACCTTTTCAGAGGACTGGCACAACAAGCACATCAGTGAGTGAGTAACATCAATGTGTTACAGGAACAAGGAGAATAAAGGTTGCACGTGAACTCCTGGTCTGCTTCAAGTCTCTGAGACAAAGGTTTGCAACCCACTGCAGTCACCCGGAGTGACTTCCTGTGTGGCGAATAACTGGCCCAACAGCTGTGTGAGGTCTTCACTCTTCTTTTAAACAGCAAGAGGTTTGTTTCTCCCTCTGCACCCAGCCTCCGATTTCACAGGTTTTTCTACATTTGTCAGTGCAGAATGTGAATAAAATACTTTGAGGCACCGGGTGTTATACATTGTTGTTTAAAATGCCTGTGGAGCTCATTTCTGCATCAACCTCTTGACATTTGAAAAGGTTGTGATCAAGAGCTTGTTTCCTGTTACCTTTTGTCATACACAGTGTGTGTGTGTGTGTGTGTGTGTGTGTGTGTGTGTGTGTTTCTGTGTGTCTATTTATTCATGCAACAACTATGCAAAAATTTAAAAATCCAAAATATTATTCTCAGGCCCTGAGCGATTGTTCAGTAAAACTTGGCAAAAAAATGAATTTACCGGTGCTGCAGGTGTTTCTCTAAATTTGAGAAAGGGACATGGTGACATTTCAACTTCAGCTCTGTCAAGTGCAAAAAGAAGCACGGTGACATTTTCTCCTTTAATTAGATCAATCTCCTGGCTTCATTTATATATCAAACAAGAAGACGAACCCAATTCTAATTTGTGCCAATATTTTACTCAAGCTTAACCTTTGAAACTGATATTTCCTTCTGCTTAATATTTTCATCTTATACCACAAACAAATGTTAGATGCCTAACATGGTTTGTATCGGGGGCGGATCCAGGATTTTTTTTAAATCAGGGGTCATACAGGAACCCCAATTTACACAGAGGGGCCAATTATCTGTCCAACATCCATGCATTACTGATGCAGTCAGGTGCTTATGTTCTTGTTTACTGTTCGCTCTATAGCTTTGATTCAAAGCCACACATCACTGAATTTATAATGAACGTTATTTCTTGTTCAAGCACATTGTGTTCTTCAAAAAAGAAAACAAATGGTCATATTTAATGTTAGTATTGTTAAAAAGTGACTTTCCTTTTTATGACAGGGGAACTTCAAGGGCCAGGTGGATTTCCAGGGGTGGGGCCAGTGCCCCCTGGCCCCACCCCTGGATCTGCCCCTGTCTGTATTAACCAGAATGATGGTTGTATCCTATGCTGGGAAACGCTCACATAAAGCAAAACCGTGACAATCAGAGGCATTAAACTCCAGCTATTAGTCGACACATGAGAGCTGAAATGAGGCAGAAAATATGCTGAATCATGTTGAGAATATTTTCAGCATCGGCCATGAAGTTGGTTTTATTGGTCCGTGCAGGAGGAACACCGACAGCAGTTACAGATACAGAGATGAGCATCACTCACTCTTATTGTAAACCTTGCAGCCAGTGCAGGATATTATAAAGGGGACATTCTGCTTCTCTCTCAAGCCTTCAAAGATTGTGGTCTCAAAGGAATAAGCACTGCTCACCACACACTGCAGGTTATTCCTTTGAATTAAAGTATTATGAAATGTTTCTGGCAAAATTTCACAAAGGTCAAGAGGAACTTTGGTATTTTGCATTTACGTTGCAAAACCGATGATCATAGTAAAGGTTAGGACGACTTGCAGATCGACACGTTTGGTGACAGGAATGGAGCAGCGCTGTGGTGTTACTGTCTGCAGTGGGTTGGAGGCCAGATGCAGCTGAGCACAGGCGAACAAGGTCAGCCTCTCTCCTGTGGTTTCTTCTGCAATGGTATAGCCTGACTTCCTGTTAGAGATTTCCATCTAGCCTCTCATATTCTCACTGATGCTTATCTTGTGAGCCGCCAACGCCAACTCCCCGAACGTCTCTCTACACCTTGGCCCCCAGCGACAGCCCCATCAGCCTGTCAATCTGGCAGCTCATCCTGTGCCCTCCTCCCAGCAGCCAAAAAACCAGCCGTCGTCCCTCTTCTCTGTCCTGGACCTGTCACTAGGAAATAAGATCCAGAGCCGCAGCCTGCGGGGTGAGGAACATGGAGGATGGATATGGGGGATATGTGACAAAAATGCCAGGATGTTTATGGGTTGATATAATCCAAGTTTTTCATGCAGTCATGGGCGTTTCACTGGAGCTGAGGTCGTGTTTGATTCCTAAGTAGTTTTCATGTGATTGCAATCATAAACCACATCAAATAGCCTATGAAAAACTGCTGCTCCGCCTTTTAACAGAATCACCACAGAGTTAAGGCAAATCTGGCCACAAATTTCCTATGAATACATTTCCTGACTTTCACAAATTACTTTTTTTATATTTTTTATGTCACAGTTTTGTTTCCGGCTGAAACTGCTGGATTGGCATAAAAGTTTGTTCAGACAACAATTAAGTCTTTTTCATCCAGCGCCTTTATCTGCTTGAAGAATGTGACCAGAACTAACCAAGTAGTTTAAAACAAACCAAATCCCCATTAGCCTTAAACTTAACCTTAACCACATACTGCACCGGTCAGAGGACGTATTATAAACTTCACTTTTAAACACAAAAATGGCAGAAGCACTCGAATAAGCAACCATCACCATTCCCACTCCTGCACAGAAAGTTATATATCTACATACATATACATATAGATATATAGCACCTTTAATATCAGCATGTTAATGTCCGACACTGTAAACTGTTTAATTATTGGTGATTTACAGGCAATTCATTCAATTCATTTTTTCAAGTAGGGTACTGAAGTAACATCACAGGATGGAAATACAGCCCTAAATCTTGATAATAATTATAACATGGGTATAACATAAAGTGTGCGCTGAGTAATCGTCACATGAATGGAGGTGGATAGAGACACCTGAAGTGAAGTGGAGAGCTTTCTTATATATACCTAATATAGGCGTCCGAAAGTTTGAGAAATTCCTCTGACAAGCACTTTAGTTCAAGTACATAAAACCTTTCTAATACCGTTATATAGACCATCAGTTTTGCCACAGAAACATGATAAAGATAGGAAATGGCCCTAACAAATTTCAGGTTTTTATCCTCACTTTCAGGTGAAACTGTCCTGGTTGGAGTCTGTAGGTCTTATTCACCGTATGCTCAGCTGCAGCCTCGTCTACAGCTTATAAGAGAAGGATGAGATAAAGTCAGAGAGCCAGATAAGATCTGAGAGAGGGAGAGGGCAGGTAGTCTTGCCAGTCCGCTATCTATCTGATGAGAGTGTGATTCAGCAGCGTGAATAATTAAAGCTGGGAGCAGTGATAGGAATCTGTAGACGCCAGGCTCGGATAATACTGGACGGATATCGGGGGCCTCTGGTGCAGGGAGGTGGCGGCCGGGACGACATTAGTCACTGTGCCCGTGCCCCAGGCAGCCGTCAGGGCACCGAGCTGAAGGTCAGGAGATGATGGATGGACAGAGACCGGCGGTGGCTCGCCGCTGAAGTTGACTAGAAAACGAATGTCCTGTACATGAAATATTATCCCCACGGAGGAAGATACCTGATCTGATACTGCAGCAGCGTGTCATGGCTTTGTGAACTTTGTGAAAAGCTGCGGTCCATCAGCCTGAAATGCCGTTTGTGACAAGGAGATGTGGAATGAAAGATTTTTTCTTCTATTAGCCGAGGAAGCTAAAGTTGATGCTACATCATTATAAATACACTTTGAAGGGTCTAGAATATTTTTTGCATCGTCTGGTCTTTCTTGTTGAAGGGTCAGTGGCATTGTTTTTCTCATTCAGCAGATTTCTCAGACTTCTTTAGTAGCAGCTGCATAGAAATGAGCTCAGCCCTGAGCGTTGGGAGGAGGATGTTATTTTGAGAACCAGTCCTCTGCGATCTGCTGCAACCTCCCACTCAATGACTGTTATTACTAATAATAAAAATGGTAAAAATGTAAATTCATGTTTGTCTTGCAAATGATGCCGCACCAAATATAGACAAGTCGTGCATGCAGAAGTTGAAACAAGCCTTTGTATGAACCCGAGCATGAGTGTGATTTTACACTTTAGTCATCTCCATACAGCTACATTCATTATAATGGTAGCAGTGTGTCGCCCGAGCCTCCGCAACGCCAAGGAGCCCCGTATTCAGGTCAACTCACAGCCAGAACTATTCCTTGATTATTCCATATTTATCAGTCGTTCCCCCACTGTGGCATGGAGTCTCTGGAAGATGTGTCTGGGTGAGACGAGCTGTGGGCTAATGAGCTTCGTGCTAGCCTGCTGATTGTCGGGCTTCGAGCTGCGCTTCACCCTGCTCAGAAGTCACATTCAAATAATCATCTCACTCAGGCCGATGCAAGCCAGCAATGTAGGAGAGCAATGCTAATGTGGAGGCGTCGGCTGCCTTGTCGATATAACACCCAGAGTTAATCCAGAAAACACTCACAGGCTGCAGATGTGGTTCAGGACTCCAGTGGCAAACATGTTTTTCTTGCTGTGTAAGAAATATGTTTTGAATGGCTTTTGAAAGTTTGGATGTATTCAGTTATAAAGAAAAATTTTGGACACATAGTTCTAATTTTAATGAAAATTCAGCCAATGGTTGTCAAGACACTTCTCTCAAATGTCAACCAAAATCATCTGGTAACCACAAATGTGTGTATTAGATTTCAGTGTAATCCATCCAGTTCACCAGCCTGGTCTCAAGTTTGAACATTGACTCTTAAAAATAATCTTCAGTCATGTGTAAGAGGGCACGGCCTGTTCTCATACTGTGTTTAAAAAGATGCGTAACTCCAGTGTGGATGCTTTTATTTTTCAAAATACAATTTGTTGGAGTCCAATGTCAAAATAATGTGACACAGTCGCATTATTTTGACATTGGACATTGAAAACATTTTATTATTTTATTAGATTTCTTTTTGATGCAAATGTAATTTATTCGGTTGTGAGTTATGTGACAGAGACATTTAAACATACATGTGTATTATAAATTAGAATTAACTGAAATAATTCCGGGGAGATTTCATAATTCCAGTTTATCATCTGATCAAAAAGTCACAACACCACATATTTACATAGAACAAGATATAATTTCCTGAACATTTCATATTAAACATGCACCAATACTGAGAAGTGAAAAGTCTGAATGGTTAGGAATCTTTTTTCTGCAGCTCACGTGTTCATTTCCTGTTGATGTGGTGCACAGACACTAGAACAATTGTCCACAGTGCTCCACCTGTCTGTGGTGAGAGACACTGAGGGCACCAGCATGTGTTCTCTGTTAAAATAGATAAGTAAACACTGTGATATTTGGAATAACAAAGCATCTGTTATATCTGAGGGTGTAACGTTGTGTTATTGAAACACAGAATGGAGAGAGCTGGACATTTTTACTAATTTAAAGTTCTTAGTTCCTTCTCCACTTCCTACTCCGATCCAGAAATGAAGCCAACACATCCCGGATAAGAAAGCTGCCATCTTGTGCTTCAGATAAATTAATTTTAAATCAAAGTCTAAGATGTACTTTTAATGTAACGCATTCCCTGATTCAATCTAATCACAGTTTTAATATTTTAATGGGTGGTCATGCTTATATTTCTGCTACTTGTTTAATGTTTTGTGTGTTTTTATTTATTTATTTTTTACTCTGATTTGTGAGGTACTTCGTAACTTTGTTTTGAAAAAGTATTACATAAATAAAGATACCATTAAAAAATGGTATTTGTATTGTTGTTATTATATACAGTCTATGTAGAGATCAATTCTTGTCCAACACACTAAGGGAATTACTCTGATGATACATTCAAAAATATTAGACAGAGTCAGACTGAGGGACAAGATGAGTTAAAGCTTCAGAAAACTTTACAGAAAGTAGAACAATCATGTACTTTTACCCTGCAGGCACATTACACCACTTAGAAAGAAGGTCAAAACTCAATGGAATGACTTTTAAAAGGAGGTTCACACTCACACACACACACGTACGTTGCTCCAGCCATTGTAATCAGGAATAATGGATGAGCAGCAGCATGGACAAGTCTGATTAATACAACCTCTTGACCACTGAATCCTAATCCTTACTTTCCTGGACACCTCTTGTCTGCTAACGTGTAGCAGCCTGTCGGGAGAGCAGGCATCAGATCAGCAGGTTCACAGTTCAGCTCCTCTCCCCAGCTTGGCCTCCAGGAAATGTGGCTCTACATCACCTCGGACACAATCCATCCCCATTAACTGGGAGCTGGAGGAGCCTATTTCACCCTCATTGCCTCCGGTGCCTGAGTCCGACAGCCGCTTCCATTTATGTAATCCAGGAATCCCAATGTGCTGTGCCCTGCTGCAGAGGTTCAAGTGGCTGAAAGGACACGGCGGGGCAGAGAATGGAAGTTAATTGACTGTGCGATGACTGTAATGATTTGAACCAGACAAGAGTGTGAAAGCCATCATGAGATCCTCTGCAATTAGCATCGCTGCTAACAGGAAATGTGCCACCAATGCAAATGATTTTTAATGTACAGAGGATGCTCACATTACATTTGCTTGTGCATAATTGATCTATCTATCTATCTATCTATCTATCTATCTGTCTATCTATCTATCTATCTATCTATCTATCTATCTAGTGATCTCTCTCTCTCTCTCATATCTATCTGTCTATCTATCGATCTCACTCTCTCTCTCATATCTATCTATCTATCTATCACATATTCCCCTTTAACATTATGGGGAATAAAATGTTATATATGATGTTGGAAGAAAACTCTTGTGATTCTTTTAATTCATTCTAATTCTGCACATGAACATTCATGATATATATCACATGTACCTGTATCATGGAGGACGCATCTCTCCTTAGTTTTTCATCTTTATTTCCTCTTTAAGGAGTATTTCAAGGAACTGTGGACATATTAAAACACTTACATAACACATTTTATTTTAAATTCTGGGCCGCATAAATGAAACTGGATCGAATAATAATAAAACAAAACTTAAATTTTAGATTTTAGATTTTAAAAACCTGATGCACAGACCCTCTCAATGCCGTTGAATTCTTGTCTGAGTTTAAGTCTCATTTGTTTGTTTTAAAGCAGGTTCATGTATAAAAGTCAATGTCAAATGATGCTTTAATTTTTTAATGGCAGCTCTTTAAAAAAAAGATGCTGCACTCTGTGAACCTCTTTAATTTCATATTTTATTCTGAAGCTTCTCTCCGAGTGTGTTACCTCCCTCCTCTGATGATTACCTGTCCCGCCTTAATTCGACTCACCTGAGTCTTGTTAACTCTCTGTATTTAACCTCGAGTTTTCTTCATCTCATCTGTGAATGTTCGTGTGGTTTTAGGTTTTGTCTTTGTTTTTATTTTTCACGTGTTTGACCAGGTCGTATTTTTGACATAATTTGTTTGCGTCTGTGTTTTCACTGTCAACCTGTTCACCTGAAGGCTGTGAGATCTGTCCTGGTCTGACTGGTTTGGGTCCTCCAGTCGTCACACCAGTATTTAGCACTGCAGCAATAGTATGAAAAGAGATGAATGTAATTGTCTGAGCTGGGGTTTTCTTACACAATGTAGATAAGGTGGCAGTTGGTGACGTGCTCAGTAGTTTAAGCTTATTCATTGGACTGAATGAGGTTCATCGTTCTTTACAGAGGAAATATGAAACCATGCACAGTGAAGTTTTCATGGTGCTGCTCAAAACTTACACAAACTCTACCAAGAAAAGTGAATGAATGAATAAATTAGGAATCATTTGATTCCTGGCAATCTGAAGCTCCAGGTTAGTTTTTGTCACTTGAAATGAAGTTACAGGGTTAACCTCAGTGTGATGAGACAGGAAGGTGTTGTGTCATTAACTTTTTTTTTTTTCACCACTTGGTGGTGCCAGTATTCCCACATCTCTCATCTCCCTGGTTTGCTCTGTAAATATATTCAGCAACACTTTATTACAGGTTTTAAGGTGAATGTTTTATAAATAAGATGGTGTCAAGATAAGAAAATATAACAGTAAGATTGATGCGCTCACTTTCACTGTCAAATCTACACAAGGTTGTTGAATGTACTTGAAAAAAAAAGTTGTGGAAGTAATACTTTGTGTTTTTATTGTTGTCTCAGTGTAATAAGAAAACAGTGATGGATCAAAATGATTCATTATCAAACAATAAAATATTAGTTTTATCCACAAATGTAAGCATTACTCAATTATTTCTTTTAATCCAAGGTCTTCTTTCATATTGTGTCTGCATCACTGCGTTTGTAATTTTTAAGAAATTGTCAAGAGGGGATTTGCATCTCTATAACATCTAAAAGTCTTGCTTTGAAAAATATCCTTAAAATAACCGTGACGTGCTGCGGTCGATTGGCACCAGAGTGCGACCCAAATGTTGGAAGAAAGATGAAAGAAGAGGATTTATTGAAAGGGTCGTGTGGATAGAGGTGGAATGAATGAGGCGGTAATTGTCTGAGGCAGAGGGCAGGAGGTGCAGTGAGGAATGGCAGGAGCGGCCGGGCAGAGTGGATGAATGAGGGAGGCGGCAGGTGACGGCGGGTTATAGAGCAAGTAGCCAGGCAGCCGGGTGAGATGTGACCCTGGAGCTCCAGAGGTAACAAATGGGCGATGAGAGAGCTCATGAAGAACGCTAGAGAGGCCTGAAGCGTTAATTCCACTGTAGCTGAAATAGGAGTCTGGTGAAAGGGTGAGTGAAGAGAGATTCTGGAGGATGATGAGTATAATGGAAGGCAGATGTGTCAGCAGCATGGAGTCAGGGAAGGTGCTTCACATACACACACACACACTCAGAGGAACAAAGAAGGGAGCGCTGCAGTCAGACGAAGGGTGAACTCAAGGAAAGATAAATTAAAACAAGAGGGATGGTTGAGGCCCTCACATAAAACTAGTAATGCCCACCATAGAACTAATGTTTTTGTGTTCTCACTTCCTGTTGAAGTGAAACTTTTGAGGTTTGTGGTTCTCTTTTGTCTGTCTGTCTGGCATCTCTGGGCCACTTTCAATGGGGTGTTTGAGACTTAATATGAGGGTTAGAATTAGGTTCCGTTCAGGACTCAGGTCACTGGTGGTTAAGGTAAGAGGCGCTGTGGACGTCCAATATCAATCCTGTTAGATGTGCACGTACACAAATAGATGAAACTGTCCTCATCAGGACCTTGGTCTGTGTTTATTATGGAAAAGATCCTAAAGAGGTAACGGAAAGGAGCATAGACACACACACACACACAGACACACACACACATACACACACACACACACACACACACACACACACACACACACAGACACACACACAGACAGAGAAAACGATGGCTGCCCTCACAGACTCTGAAGCTGGTTCCATATTTCAGGTCTAGTGCCTCTAAATTGGCTACAAACCTGACTGACCTGCCCTCTTTAATTTTACCATCACGTCACTGGCCACAGCTCTTCATTCAGACTGTTGCTGTGAGAATTCACTCAGCGCAGGATTTTCTTTTGTAATAAATGTGTCTATGAGGAAACAAATGAGTGAATCACAGAGATGTTATTTCTTCTCGGATGGAATCAGTGTGGCGGGGCGTTATTAATTTTAGCCATGACAGTTTTAAAATGAGCAGCTTTAATGTTCACATCAAACATCACAGCAGGGCCGTGGTGACTGTGGCAGGGTTGTTTGTGAGACAGGCTGGTCTGAGTGTCTCTGAACAACAGTCCCAACAGTTTACGCAGCGGTGCAGAAGAAAACAAACAGAAGCCTTTTCTGCTGCAGACAGAAACACCTCGCTGTTGACAGAGGTCAGAGGAGAACTGAAGCTCAACGTGACACAGAGTCTGCAGTTACTCAGATAACCACCGCTCCACCTGGGGAAAAACACGGCAGCATACACAACACAAGATTTCAGAAAACTAAAGCTGCAGCGGCCACATGCTGGATTTCTGTTGGGGTCTGAATTTAGCCTCAACCATAGACCCAACCTACCTCGTGTCCTCAGTCCAGGCTGGTGCTGGTCTCCGGCTGCAGGTCATGACATTTGACACAATTTGAGTCCCCTCATAATAATCAGTCTTTATTTGAATACAACATTTGATATCTTGATGTTGTTGCTGACAATGTGCCGCCTCCCTTCATGGCCACGATATAAGTTAAAAGTAATGCACTTGAAGTTAGTCAGAGCTTTTAGAGTAATGATAAAGTTAAATACATACACTTGTACATATACGGCGTGTGATGACAAATAGCAAACATCATCCACGTGGTTAAATGAAGGTCGAAATGTTAAAAAAACATTTCTTTACATTGTCTGTACACGTTATATTCACAAAGAAACATTAATCTGAATCATAACGTGCTCCTTTTCTTTCAGACCACATACCAGGAGGAACTTGCTGTGCTTTCATCATTCGGGTAAATCCACCGTTGTGGAAATACTATAGCTAAACCCCGGGTGGTTATTTCTCCCCGTCTTTCAGGGACCTAAATAATCTTCTATTGACTAAAGAAAAAGTTTAATCGAGCTGTTTCATGAACACAACAATAAGCTCAGTGTGTTTCAGTGGCATCTCCAGTCACCAGATCTAAATCCAATAAAACACCTTTGTAGAATGAGAGATTGGCAGCGTGAAAGTGACGGATCTGAAGAACTGATGTGATGCAATGATGTCAGCGTCTCAAAGGACTTTGACAGATTGAGGAGCAAAGAGAATGTTTGAAAAGTATAAAATGAAACTGAATTGAACAAATCTGTATTTTTTTTAAAGAAATAATTCAGCTTTTGACAGGTGACCAGGAAACAACCGAACCCTGTCCAAACTAAAGTAAAAGAATAAAAGTCTACTTCACCTTAAACACATCGTGTTTTTAAATACATAGATAAAACCAAAGAGTAAAAATGAGAATTTTATTTTCATGTCGGTACACACCCAGGCAAACTCAGCTAAATATAATTTGTTTGTATCTAGTGTAAAGACATAAGCGTGGTCTCAATATTTTCATTTAACTCTCAACAAGAAAGTCAATCAAGATATTTAACAAGGCACAGATAGAAAACCACTTCATTTCACTGGGGGATTGGTATCCTCTTGAGGTAAATGATAAGACGGATCAGGAAATAGAGATAGAGACAAAAAATTCAGTAAAGACACGAGAGGTAGGTGATGATGACTGTGCACCGCATCTTAAAAAGGAAGCAGAATCACTGTGGTTGCAGCACCTCTCAAATGTCTCACCACACCAGCTGCCACCTCAGGTTTGCATTAAAGTAAATTAAAGCATATGAATGAAAAGTTCTGGCTGCAATAGTTTGAAGAGAAATTCCAAGAGTTAGTGAACGCACCCTGGAGTCTCCTAGGCCCCACTAATGGGAGCTGTTTATGTTCTCATGCATTCACCAGCGGTCAGCAGAATATATGGTGAACCAATGAGGAAACTAACAAACAGCTCTGCCACACTGTGGAGCGGCAAGAGGACACACGACACAGAGTTGATCAGGGACAGAAATTCATTCAAAACTCGCTACCTGACAGTTTCAGCACATTTTCAAGTTGAAGCTCAGAGAAAATAACTGTTATTGTTTGATCAGCATCACTCGATAAACATCTTTAGCAAAATCAAGTCCAGAAATTGGAAAATATCTATTTTTCTCCCTGAAGCCAGTTTTAACTGATGTACAAGAAATTCATGCGGCTTCAGAAACATTATATCCGAACATCTTAAAGAGCATCCCTCCTGGATTAATGCTCTATTAGGTTTCCTGACTGTTTCTCTTGGGACCAAAGGGAAATTGCAGTAACCGCGCAGCAATAATATATAAAAAAAACACATTTGTCACGCTACAATGACTTAATCTGCACACAACGAGCTGAAGAAAGTTTTGAAGCCGTCTGCATTGTGAAGTTTTCCAATGCAAAACCTTGTCCCAGATATTGAAACTCTGAGCAAGGCGATGAAATTATTACATCAAACTGAGACATCAGTGAACTGTTATTCTTATTTCTGCTCGTACCATGATGGATGGAACTCTACTGCAGGGAACAACTCAACATTGTAGGGAATACACTGTCAGCTCATTTGAGGAACTGGTATGTGTATTTTTTCTTCGTTATGTCGTGCTAAGCTAGTGGCTGCTAGAGTTAACTTTATTTCTAATGTATTGATTTTCTCATCAAACTTTCTGGAAGCATTTCTCAAATGTGAATGTAACATCTCAGTGATACTCTTCCTTCTCGTCAGCAGCGTGTCGTACATGTCAAGTTGGAGCGTTGCCAGATTTTAAACCAAACATGCCTTCCCTCTCAATGATGCTCCACACATTCTCAGGGTCAAAGGTGAAATGTCCCCCCAGCTGTATCTGGGAGCAAACGGGAATGTGTCGACAGCAGCAACCATTGTAACATTTCTCCTCCAAACAGCAGAAGGTTGCTGCAGCAAGTGAAGAGGAAACTGTGGTGTGCTACTCAGAGAGAACGAGACCACAAGCCTGACTGTGTCTCTGGCCTCCTAATCCCTCCACCCGTCTAATCCCTCCACCCCTCTCTTTTCATCTCTCTCCATCACCGGAATTCCAAATGGGTATGAATGTTTTTCCGCCCTCTTTTCCACAAAGCTGCATATTAACAATTGCATCGCGCTGCAAATGACATCGCCAAGGTGCAGGGACCGACCTTCATTCCTCTGCAGAGGGCACGCCAGTAAATCCATTTCTCCAGAGATGCGGTTCACTGAATAACAAATCACGGGGGCAGACATGGCTCTCTCTCCTGTTAAAGAGGCCTATTGCTAGAAGCTTCCCCCACAGGGCCTGTAACACCAGGGGTTTATTGTGAGGAGAGGGGAGTGGACAAACAGGGGATGTGCTGCCACAGAGAACTTTACCTCCAAATGTGTGAAACCTGCTCTCGTCTTTCTCCATCTCTTTGCTAATAGTCACTATGTTTAAAGTAGTGACGCCTCGTGTATCATAAATAAATTCTTGCTTCCGCCTGCTGTTCACACATCCGCGACATTATCAACGGTGCCCTCGGTCTCATCAGGAGGAGAAGCACAGCCTCATTTTTGCACTGATATCTCTCTGCTCCTGCACATATTCCCGCACCTCATTTTCCCCTCGAACCAAATCAGCCCCGTGGTACATCAGCCACCTGCCAAAATCTATTAAGGTCGCTCACATTTCACGAAACGCCTTATCTTGCTTCATGACCGGTGTAACATTATTTACACCTTGCAAACAAAATGGTTCCGGCAGTGTCGTGGCTGATAAGGGCCTTTAGTCATGGAGCAAGGTGACAGCCAGCAGATTACAAGTTGGTGATTTACCTTATTCATTCCTGTGACCTAGACAAGAAGGCCAATTTCACTACACTCTGCTGTTCCTCTGCAACACACCTAATTTACTGTTTGAGGTGTTTTATCAAATCTTCCTCCCCAGAATTGTTCAAGCAACTTTGCTGTGATTTGAGAAAAGATTGTTTTGCAGCTTGAAGGAGGTGAGTTTCACAGGATTTGTGGGAAACAAATATATTCGTCTGCAGCGACTTGGATTGTATCTAATTTCTGTTTTGTTGACATCCAGTTTCCTTGAAGGGAAATTTGTCTTATTCTAATGATGGCGGCACTATTGTCCCGCAGGAACATTTAATTTGAAAAAACAACTTATTTCTGCAGAAGCACTTCAACTCCCACAAAGTTTTCTACTTCAAAGTTCAGTTTTACATAAACAATTTGTCGAAAAGGCTAGACCTTAATAGTTCCAGTTTCTGAAATGTAATGACTCAGTGTACGCTGAAATGAAATCATAGAATAAATAAATATCATTTATGTTTGATGGATTTCATTAACCCCAAAATTGAACATCACATATTGAGCAAATGGAGTTCTTTCCACAATGGCAGCAAAAATATTGTTCAGAAAATTCATCCCAACTATAGATATGTGGATTTATATAAAGATGCCTGTCATGATCGCTGATCCCTGTTGGCTGATCCTGCCTCCTCCATGATAGTGTATGGGACCAAACAAAAAAATTAAAATGACATGTCAAATAATTTATTTTAAGATGGTTTCTGATATTTTCAGGTGATTCTGACAGGTTGAGTTTTAATGAGTGATTGACAGCTGAGGCTGACTCACGATAGGTCGGGTGTATATATTGTGGGACCTCGATACTGCGGCTCCACTTTAAGAGACTGGCTCCACATGGCTCCAACAGTGCAAGATGAAGACTTCTATATATATTTAGCTTCACGGAATGAAGCAGACGTGTCGTCCAAAACGTCTTGAAAGGGTTTCAGGTCAAATGTGAGTTACTGATTGCACCATGATGAAACATTTGCCTCTTACACAGGTCTATTGGCATTTAGCTACAATAACTACTGTAAGTTATTGTGAATCCCGCTCACTGGCCAGTATTATGAAACATCCACATTTCTTGGAGGTGATGCAAAGTCACCATGACCCACATTGGTCACATTATTAAAGCGAAACCCAATTTCTCAGTGCAGCCTTTCCTGAACCCATGATCCAGCTACCTGAACTGAGGTCTGCGACCTTGAAGTTTATCATCTCTGGATTATGAGTCTTTCCAGAGGGTAGAAATAATGTTTCTTTGTTCAGGTGTGAAAACAGTTTTTCTCTCCACTGCTACTTTCTGTGGGATACCTTAAATTTTTTTGGCAACTTCAGGGAAGAAAAAGATGGCGGGGATGTTGATGTGAAGGCTGAGCACACATGGGACACGGAGGTGCTAAGAGCCTTCAGAGTGCATGTAGCATCATTCTTACCTCACTTCTCCTCTCGACTCACACAAAGATGTAGCGTGCACATAGTCTTGCGGGGATGCCCACAGCTACAACCTGATAAGTGCATCACACACACAGACACACCCACGTGGGAGGCAGGTAGCACACACACACACACACACACACACACACACACACACACACACAGACGGGTGGGAATGGCCGACGCATCAGTTTATTAAATAAGTGGAAGTCCTACATGGTGAAATGGAGCAGCAAGGAAGAGTTATATGCGCTGCCTGGGCTGTGTGTTGGTGGACCGCCAGCATCACCATAAGCAGTCAGTCAATAGGCTGACTCAACAGTGTGTGAAATTAAGAGGGAAACAGAAGTAGACAGACATTACGCCTCTCTCCCACTTCCCCTCAGCCCCTCCGACACCAGGCTAATGCACCACCCCAGCAGCACACACACACACACACACACACACACACACACACACTCTGCTATCGCACGCCAGCAGCTCCACTTCTTCTCAAACAAAAAAGAGCAAAGTTTTCAAAAATGCCACAAGACACAGAAAAGCTTTGCAAACTTCCTTTGACAGCATTAATGTCAATACAGTTATATGAGCATCTGTTTGTGTGAATCACTGGTTGAGTTCAACCTGCTCTGACAGACGTGTAAACACACTCAGGTGGCAGCTTTTCTGTTTGTGTCTAGTGTTTATCTTCACATATTAAAATTGTGAAGACAAACAACTACAACTACAGTTTGTGCCACACAATTAAAAAGCTGAATTTCTGAAACCTGAAAGAGACACAAAAAAAATGCACCAAAAAAGCAGAGAAATAAGTAACACAATACACAATCCAACAATTAAAACTCACATGTCTGACATACCACTCTAATAAGAGCAGACATCTGATGTCAGATCTCCACCAGGAAGATGTTGAGAACATCTCCCCATCTTTCTTTTTCCAGCTCCTTGATATGTTAATTCCGGTCTTGTTTTTGAGTTAGACACAAAATCCTTTCTGCTGAGAGCCTCAATTTGTCAAAGCAGGGAGGAGCCACATTTCCATACCAAATGTCTGGTCTGAATGAAACTACTATTAAAGAAATTCTGAACAGTAGCCCAATGATGAAAAAGGCAGTTGCCAAGGTAATATGCAAATCAGCCTCATTGACTCCGAGCTGAACTATGAGAACCACCTACAAAATGGAGGCTGGAGAGTTGAACTGAATACTGCTGTGTGGAAATAAACTACGACTTAAAACAATGGTTATTCAAGGGAGAGAAACAAGAGTCTGCAGTGGACGACATCGTAAACTGATAGAATGCTGAAGCACGGAAAGCGTTTAGTTTTCTCAAGTAGTGTACTTAGGTATTATTTTAAATATTCACAATTTATTTTACTTAAAATTCTACTTTACACAAAAAAATGGTTGCTTTCTATCCCTCTACATTTTTCTAACAGTCATGAGTTATTTCACTATTTTCAAATTTCATCGTGGATTATCTGCCTCAAACCTGTGAAAAGATTATTCAAGCTTCCTCCACATTTATGCATCAGTAATGTGATCTCTCCAGACTGCTTGATCTTTTAATCAATTGTCACTTGGACTCACAGATAAAGTGATAATGTTTCAGTGGTCGAAGGTCAAAGGTCACAGTGACCTTATAAATCTGGGGGTGGAGTTTATAGAAATATATACACAGAAACTGCAGTGGTTGACGGAGGCATACAGACGCAGTGCGGTCATTTTAGTTTCTGTTCAAATTGATTGTGATAATTAATAAGTAAACTTTAAATCTTTAATTAAATCACTGTGACAGATAATAGATTAGATCATTATAAACTTTAATAAGTTGCTGTTTAATTGGTCCGGTGCATGTAAAGCTCATCAAGTGTTGTTTCATTTGTTAACGTTTCCTGTTGCACTGTCCTGATGAAACAAGTGACTGAGGACTGAAGAAAGACAACGTTTGTAGACTCTCCAGATGGATATTGACCAAAGAGGGAAAAGGCTGATGGAATTTCATTGACCTGTGGCAAACGGCACCATGTTACACAACCAGATCAATGTCCTCTCTACCTCTTCCCTCCATTCATCTCTCTCTGGGGCACCTTTAATGCTCAGATTTGTTCTTTTTGGGGAAAGGAGACGCGGAGGAGCACCTGAAAACATTGACAGATGTGTGAAAGGTGTTCTGTGAGGCTCCTCGGGTCTGCTGGTATAAGAACGTTTGATATGCAGGATTGAAGGACGACGAGGTTTCAACTGTTGTTGCATGTTCCTCCTCCCACTTCAGAGGGAATGTAAGAAATAGAGAGATTCCTGTGATGTGGGAGCTCCTGCACAGATGCCGCTCGCTCTGAGAGACATTTTATATTCATGCAGTTGAGAAGCTGCCTTTATGTTCTGTGACCAAGGTCAACTTTGGTTTGTTTGTGATTCAGACTTTTATAAGGACGAACCTGCCAGCTCAACATCCTTCACTTAGAACTCACACAACAGGTGGAAGGAAGAAATACTGGCTTACTTTTACTTAACATTTAGCCATAAAGTATTAATAAAATGTGATATAATCATTGTCAGTTTTATCGGATTTTTATCATTTGCTCTAAATACAAAGGAAATTGAAACTTGATTCATTTTACAGGTTGTTCAAAAATATAAAAATTCACTCTCGACCAAAGATATCATCGAGCTGTTGAATGTAGAGAAAATAAAAATCTCGGATTCATCCAAAATCCATTCAGCCGTGAGTCATGAATTCACTTCCAGTTGATCCACATGGAGACGCAAAGCTACGTGGAAATGATGCGTTACCGAGTCTTTAGGTGATCGCAATAAAAAAGAGAGAGAGCAAAAACTTGCACAATGCAGAATGACAAGGGATTTTTAATGGTTATGTTACATTTAGTGAAACGATGACTTCATCACTCTCCAGGTGAGAAGTAATTCATCAGCCGTGCAGGTCATTGGATCTCAAGACTCACGGGTGAAGGGATTTGGTCAATCATGAAACAGCCAATTGATTTTCCTCGCTTTATTTAGAGAAGCTGGCACAAGGCAGAGAGAAATCTGCCTCCCTGGGTTCACTGATAGAATGTAAATTTGTCCTCACGCAGAGCGCACATTTACCACCTGTTTTCGATTTTCTTGGGTCGACGTGGGGATGTGAGTAATGTTTGTGAAATATTTCTGAATTCAAAGCAAACACCAGAAAGTCGAAGAGAAAAAGTGTGGCTGGACTCGGGGGGGCTTGTAGTTTGTGTGGTAGGCGTCACTGGAGTGTTATGAGGAGATTATAAGGAGACATATTTGAAGTATGCCAAGTGTCAAATCAAATCAAACCAAGCCTGTGTGTGAAGCAGCTTTTCTTCAACTGTGCTCATGTAGTCTCACATTCATTGTGTTGAGTGGGAGGGTTGAACTGAAGGCCGGCCAATCAGATCCACCTCTGCGACCTGGTCTCCATCATCAACCCTTAGAAAGGAGCGAGGGAGTAGAATAATAATGAAACTGATAATAATTATTATCAAGAGTAGAATCATGTGTTTGGTTTTCCACTGGCTGATAACAGGAGTGCGACCAGCCGCATGGCACCACCACAGGGACAGACCAACACATGGTTTCAGTGTAACCAAGACAACACACACATACACACACACACACACACTCTGAATACTCTGTGTTGAAAAACTGTGAATTTGTTGTAATGTGATACTTGCATGGCGTTTAGCTTTGATTTGAACCATCTGCAGTAATGTACGCACGGAGCATTTGTTTCATGCCTGGAGAAATAACAGTTCCATTATGTCTTTTGGAATCGAGACAGAATGTTTTCTTAGAAGTGAGGTTACACTGTAAAACAAAACAAGCACCACAGGAATCCAAATAAGCTCAGCTGTGACGTCATGAAGAAACGTGCTTGTTTTTATACACAGGGGAAAACTTTTACCTCTAACAGAACCCATCAAGAGTTATTCATGTTAGTAGAAGGGACATGGACCAAACATAAAAAATCAAAGTACAGTACAGCAAGGCAACATCATCATCATCATCATCATCATTATTATGATTTAAATGTGCACCTTACTGAGTCGTGAATTGCACGCCAAAAGCACCAGATGTTGGCCCCTGTATCCAGGGTAGATTTGCTTCTTTATTGTTCAATGGGAGGAAGTGGAGACGCGTCATCCATCTTTATTTACAGTCTATGGTTTCCGTGTCCTGAGCCTGAAACTGTATTTAAAAATCCTGATCAAAATCCACATGGTTCAGCTCTCCACAAATACACAGTCACACAAACACACACTGGCACACACATTCACATGCACACACAGGTGAACAAAACATGAACCAAGTATAAATGTTGCACACACACACACACACACACGCACACACACACACACACGCACACGCACACACGCACACACAGAGCTATCTCCTGGGCCCAGTCATGCCTCACCCATGAAGAGGTGTCTGTTCAAGTTCAGAGTTATCATTGGCCATGGAGGCTTATTCCTCCACTATGCCAGGGAATGAGTGATAACGGAGCACAGCTATGACTGGTTCTCACAGCGGCAGCCGCACGCATACGCTACGACTCGGACCAAGATGAAAAGACTGATGGGAATATGCACACATGCATCATACAGGGCTGCCCGAGCCCTGCCCCCACTTTTAGCCTTTCTACTAACAACATGTGTATTTATGTTCCATTAGCTCAGGAACAGGATTGATGAAGCATCTCACTCACTTTCTCTGATCTAATATCATGAACATTATTTGGAGCAATGTCGAGCTGCAACCGCAAAGTGCTCATGAGCATGCAGAGAAATCGATGATTTGTGTGATGGGCTGAGAGAGAATCATAACTTTGACTCATATGCTGTGGTATTTAATTTAGCCGATTCAATTTATTCACCGTAATGTCACCATCTACTCACAAAATAGCTTTCTGTTTGAACAGGGGGAGGGAATGGAAAGGGTCTCAAAATCAGTCACATTTCTTGACAGCTGAAGAATGTTGGATTTTTTTCTAGAGAAATGCCGTACGAGCCAATTTAATTGAATACACAGTGTGAACAGTCCAACAACACCAACTAACGTTACCACCTAAAAACTTAAACACTTTGATCAGTTCTCATCCTAAACATTCTTGTTCTAATTATACAAATATATAAATATATATATATATATATGCTGGCGACTTGTCCAAGGTGAACCTTGCCTCTCGTCCAATGTCAGCTGGTAAGGAACAGCCATTTGATTTGATCAGGCTCCTCAATCTCCAAAATCTCTAAATAAATATTTGAACACTTGTCATTTCAGCCGATAAAATCAATGGTTGCTGGCCAGAGGTGATACGCTCTGTCTGAAATCAAGGACCCAACACTTCAAAAACAACCAGGAAGGTCATAATGCAGGGTCATACATCTGCCACCATTATTAACTGTGCATAGAACACTGAAAGAGTTTCTGCTAAGTAAGGCAAGGTTTTATATGTTGCCACAGAGGTTATGTTTTCACCCCTGTTCATTTGCTTGTTGGTTGGTTGGTTGGTTTGTTTGTCAGCAGGATAATATTAAATATTCACATCAAATAAAGCAAATAACACCAGAGCAAAAAAAACCCCATCTTCGTACTCAAAATCCTAAGTAGTATGAAATGAACCTGCATCTGTGACTGAAACATAATGATGTACTTCATTAATACTAATGCAGTCATCAATCGGCACCATTTCACTGCTGGAGCTAGTTCATATCTACTTCATTCGTAGTTTGGTAGTTTACTTCTAATCCAGGGGTCCAGGGGTCTGGCCTCTGTAAAGGGTCACAAGACAAATCTGAGAGCCCGGTCACAGATTATTTTAAATTTGTAAATTCCTTTATTAATCCCACAATTTACACTCATTTTTACATTTTTATACATGCAGTTTAACCCAATCCCACACACACACACACACACACACACACGCACATTGGAGAGAGATTGTACAGTAGAGTGATGGGCAGCCCCAGGAGAAGCGCCCTGTGAGCAATTGGGGGGTATGGTGCCTTGCTCAAGGGCACCTCAGCAGTGCCCAGGAGGTGAAGTGACACCTCTCCAGCTACCAGTTCACCTTCCATGCTTATGGTCCATGCTGAACTTGAACTGGCCACCCTCCGGTTCCCAAGCCAAATCTTTATGGACTGAGCTACTGCTGCCCCGCTATCATACAATATCAGATCGGAGTTCACCAAAGTTGAACTCCAGGTGAAGCTACGCCAAAATTTGCCTCGTCTTACCTTATGGATGACACCATAGAAACAGTATGGAGGCATAATATGTTTTTTTTTAAGTTTAAAGATGTGGCCGTCATTTTCCTCAACTGTTTTGGATTTGGATTTCTCTTTTTACCCCTGAAACTCCAGAAGTGTTTTGTGGAGTCTAGTGGTGAGTAGATAATCAGTGTATCTTCCTTTTTGGGTGAACTATCCCTTAAAGGGGGCTGTTGAGCCTTGGTGGAGGTTTGCACTCTACAGAATGACGACGGTTGTCCGTCAGATAAACACTTTTATTTAGAGGTAAAAGCTTGTAAATCTTCTAATGAAGACACCAGTTAAAAAGCAGTCAGTCAATTCTTCTCAAACTCACTTCCAGTATGTTTATTTAGCTTTTTAATGCTGAACTACACTAAAGCAAAGACGTCTGTTCAGGCTGCAGATAAAATGTAAAGCTTTCTGAGAATCTTTGTATTCTCTGTTCTGTTATTCTGTTTTCAAGGTTACCTGCGTCATAAGGAAGCAGCGTTACTGTAACACTAAATAAAAGAGAGAACAATGCTGTGATGTATTATTTTCATTGTTTCATTTTTTATATCTGTGGACGACACCTGGATCGGCAGTCGGTGCACGGGGAGCGGTTCTGTAGTAAAGAACCAGTTGTATATTTATCTGAAAACACGGGAGGACAGAGGAAAGTATTTTCAGCCCCATGAAAACATGACGTACAATAAAGAATCCGAATAAAATTGAATTATATTGTTTGCCTTTGTAGTACTTACCAGTTTAGCCCCGCTGTGCCTCTCATGTATTAAACCTGGTGACTTCTGCTTAGAATCAACTGAGAGTCTATATTTGCATTTGTGCGCTGGTGTCTGTGTAGCTCTACAATTCAGACTCCATGTCCTGCAGCCTTTTGCAGAAGGTAGGGGGTACAATAGTCCATTCGACACATGCTAAAGGAGGATTTCTCCAAATCTGGCAACCCAAATGTCTACATTATATTAACTGGTGCAGTGCCGGTTCTGAACGTGCCTGTTTGGAATAACAAATAAAGAGTGGTTGCTGCAGTCCACAAAACCCTAAAGCTGCATCACCGCTGCTGCACCTGTTTATATTAAATTCCATGAAGCTCGACTCATTTGGCAGAACCTCAAACCTGAGAACCAGTTATCATTGTTGTGAATGTGCTGTTGTCGTCATCAACAATGTCGCTTACGTTGATTAGTCCCAGCCACTGCTGCTGGTGGCCTGTTTATGCGAAGTATATAATTATTCAAAGAATAATGAGTCCAAATTCCACACTGCACTTCTTCCTCTGGCCCTTAAGAATGGACATAGACATAGATGCGTTACGCTGTGACTCAAATGTTCACATGCAAGGTCCAAACTGTGGTTCCACTAACAAGTAGACGAAAAGACAAAGAGAGGAAGAGTGGGTGCATGTGTTATTTCTGCTGGGTTTCACACAGCGAGTGGACAAACAATCTATTCCAATTAAAGCGAGCTGTGGCGACTGCAGAAAGGGCCGTGCTCCATCGGATCACATCATCCTTTGAGACAGCCCAGAATGGCTGATTGTGATTTGGAGGAAACAGGCCCCTTCAGGAACAACTGGTGTGGTCTGGCAGCAGGGAGAGGGGGTGGAGGTGTTTGTCGGACTGACTACAAGTGAGTCCAGAAAGTTCCACAGTTACAGCAGAGGAGGTGGCGGTGGGAAGCAAGGAGGAGGGCAGGGCCATTAATCCTCGTCGCGGCCCCGGTTTACCACTCTTACTGCGTGTGGGGACGAAGAGGCAAATTAATTATGTGGCTGAGATTAATTAGGTGATGTTAAGGGAAATCTGTGACTGTAAAACTTCAGAGGGCTGCTCAGCTGACTAGACTAATGGGGCGTTCATGAACTCTTAATAGATGCGACTCTGATGTCGAGCAGAAAGAGGGAGAGAAAGACAGAAATCAGTGAGAGAGAAGGATTCAGAAAGCTCATTACTTTTACCCCCCTCGCTTCTTAAGACTGCTGTAATCTATGTCTTTATTTTACTAATGGATCACATGTGATGTTGGGCACTCACACAAAAATACCCACAGAAATTCTGCAGCTCCCTCAGTTCTGTGGAGCTTTAAAATGTCTTTCAGGTCATTGTTTTAGTTTCGTGTCCCGCAGCTTCACTGTTCGGTTCTTGTTCATTAGTGACGTTTCCAGCTGCAGCGGGGAACTTTAATATTATCATACACAAAAACGCTGGAAATACCAACTGTACACTACTAGTACAGCAAAGTTAGAGCCTGTATTCACATTAAATAAAGAAAAGGCACCAGTGGATTCATGTAATTGATGCAAATACCCATTACAATTAAAATGGCTGTACTCAAAATCCCACTGAGTAAAACTGCAGAAGTATTATGATATTTTAGTATAATGAACCTGCATCTGAAGCATTATGATGTACTTGATTATTGCTGATGCAGTGATCAATCAGCAGTATTTCACAGCTGGTGCTACTTTCATCTACTTCATACATAGTTTGGTAGTTTAACCCATTGGCACACGACATATCTCAGTGTGGGGATGGTCACACATCCGCGAAGCAAATATCACAGGTCAAAGTTCACTGAATTCCAGGTGAAGCTCCGCTGCGATTTCCCTCACCACAGGAAGTGAATGTTATATTTTTTCCCATCGCTTGCACTGACTGGAAATTAACAGGAGGTGAATCAGGAAAAAACTTCTAAAATAGATTTCCATAGAGGATGGGACATGTGCCAAAAAAGAACGTAGTAGATTTCGGTGCAGATCTGGACAAAGGTTTGCCACTAAAACATTTGCATTTGTGTGACCTGGCTCTGATTGTAAGAGATGTGTGTCGAGGAAAAAGGAGAAGAAGAAGAAAAAGAAACAACATGACAAATAGCCCCAAGATAGTACAGTTTTTTATAAGCGATCAATCAGCAGGATATGGAAATACTAAAGTGAAGAGCAAATACCTCAGAACTGTACTTAAGTACAGTAAATATACAGAGTTATTTCAGGCCACAAGAGATACATTTATATCCTGGTCGAACTGGTTTATAAGGAAACTGCATCAATCCTTCTTCAACCCAGAGAAAGCTGACATTGACATTCTTGAAATTGAGGAAATGTCTGTGTGCTTGTGCGTCCCTCCAGATGTCACTGCTCTTTAAGCATCCTCTGCAGACCTGACACCTTCCAGACGACGCTGAGAGCAGAACACACCACAAACCAGCAACCACCTCATACCGCATCTTCACATCCTGTTTTTCCCCAACACATGCAGCCAAACCTGTTCCACCGACAGCTGTTGATAGTCAACACTACCATTTAAAACACTGTAGGTAGATGAGGGAATAATTCTCCTGCTCTCTGAGGGCATAATAATAATAAAAGAGCTGGATAAGGAGAAAGACATTTTTTGCTTTGGTTTGCATTTCAGGGGCATTGAGGTTGTGATCCTGGCTGCTCAGTCTCAGTAAGCCCCTGAGTAAATCTAGGCCACATTCAAATATGAAACGCTACTGTGTTTTTTTTTTTAGCTTAATGTCTTTGAGACGGAGCTGCTGATGTTTTCAAAGCAGCAATAAGATTTGAATAAATAATCCCTTTCCTCTCTGAAAAAAAAAAACAGAGTAAGAAGATCGAACCCTTAGGCATAAACAACTTAACAACTTTTGGGGAGGGGGGTTAGATTGTGCTCGAATCTGAGTTCCCTTATCTGCCCAATTCTCTTACACTAATCATATTTCATGACAGTAAATTCAATGTGTAAAGACGTTAATGCAACTGATCATGATTGGTCGTCTCATCAGACTGCAACCTGCAAAGTTTTGCTTTTGTGCAGCTGCTTGCCAAATTCACCACAGCTTAAGATTGATGATAGAGCTGCACTTAAGTTTTATGAGCATGTGACAGATAGCACGTACACAACTGTACAACCCCACCCCCCATCTATTAATGTGAATGCGATGAGGAGTGTTATGAAATAATCCACAACAGAAGGTGCAGCCTCGACACCGACACATGCTTGTACCTGTCATCGCCTGAGACAAACTGAAACAACATCAGACCAGCTAAAAATAAAATACATCTTTATTATGATATTAATTCTTCACTTTAGAAAACGATTTATTTACAGTACATCGTAATGATCGGGCAAAACATATCAGTTTTATATGACTGAGTCTTACATAAAGAAACATTTTGAAAGGGACATATTCAGTGATGTGTCTGAGGAAATCATATCAGCAAGCTCCTTTTGATCTTTAAATGCTAGTTAGACGTTATTAAAGTCATGTTATACGAAGGGAAATGAAAAGGTATGACAATATTAAACTGCCTGTTATCTTTATGCAACACATTAACTGGCACTGTCTAAAGTCTGAGCGTCACCGGCTTCGAACAGACGAGCTGAGGAGTCGTGAGCATCTCCGACAGAGAGTCAGAAAGAAAACAATCAGTAACAGTTTGCCCTGATATTTGGCTCCATCATCGTCCTGTAACAAATGCACTTTTACAAAAATAGATTTAGTTTGATTCACACTAGCTTCGTCCCATCGTCTACGCTGTTAGGGGGGAGAACAGGACAGGTTGAGGAGATTATCCCAGAGCGACTCTATGCCAAACTATTCAAGCGCTCATTTCCAGTCGAATGTCCGACCCACCAGCTCAAAGAACTTCTTGTTGGGTTCGTGAAAGAACTGGTAGAGTTTCTGCAGGATGACAGGCGTCACGTGAGGGTGAGCTCTGCCTTTAGAGTCGTGTAAACACCTCTCTCGTCCGTGGTCCCTCAAACAGTAGAATCCCTTTGTTTTGTTGAAATAAAAATTGGAAGCGTTTATCTGCGACTCCAGCTTAAGGAATCGTTCCACCTTTTTCATCTCGGGAAAGGGGTCCCTGATCAACTCGTCCCCGTCCACCACGTGAATGCTCTGCAGTGGGAAGTACTGCAGCCAGTTCTGCATGTGCACATAGTACAGGCTGCGATTCAGAGCCTTGTATCCCAGATTGATCTCGCCATCCTTCACCAGCACGGACTCGATGGGCTGGTAGCGCTTGTGCTTCTGCAGGCGGTTGTAAAAGACCTGGGTGTAGTCCGAGAGCACGCGCTCCGTGGGGTCTCTGAGGATGAGCAGCAGCTTGATGTCAGGGTTCATCTGATGGATGCGTTTGGGGACTTTGCTGGAGGTGAAGTAGGCCGGCGTCTTCTCCACCGTCAGCTGGTCGGGGAGGGCATAGGGCATCTGGCTCAGATACCAAGGCAAGCCCTTCTGGAAGTGGCTCTCCCAGTCAAAGAAGTGCACCTCGTTCTGAGCCGCCGCCACCGCGCTGTGCAGGCTGAGCATCTCGATTAGTGCCCGCGTCCCCCCCTTCCTCACCCCAATGATTATAATCTGAGGAAGCTGCTGGATGGTGCCGTTTGGGTGGGCGGTGGTCCCGTTGTCGGCGGGCGATGAGGTGGGAGGTGAGGGTGGGCCCCGGTCAACCATCGGCCTTGAGGGGATGGGGGGAGACTGCATTGCAAAGAGCAGCAGCCCGAGGAGCATGGCTGCCATGAGGGAGGTCCTGACCCTGGAGGATTTCAGCCTGGCGAGAGCAACAAAACTGTATCCCACATTGAAAGAGCAGCTGCCTGAGGACAATGGTCTAAGTGAAAAGCAACAGAGCGGCCTCTTCTCTGCCGACAGAGAGTGACTGCAAGAGAAGAAAAACAGCAGAGATGATAGAGGGATACCTGATGAGAACTTCTGGAGATGCACAATCTGGTCAACAATTCAAAGACTCCAAGTTTTATGATTCAAAGGCCAAAAATTAAAAAAAGAAACATTTGTGAATCATTTATGAGATGAATAAACTTTAAACTCCACCAGGAAAGTTAGGAAACAAACCACCTTATTCCATCTCAAACTGGAATAAGGTCTTTTCAATACAATGTCTGCTTTTATTTCATATTTCTAAAGTTAAATGTTTCAATAAGTCATTGCTTTGTTTATGTGTGTGTGTACTTGGAGGGGTGTTTTTTTTAAAGGAGCACTGTGTTACATTTTGTTTGTTTTACAAGTGGCATATAAATCAGGTCTGATTTATTGGTTTGTTAATTGATTAATCAACCAACTAATCAGTCAACCAACCAATCAATCGAATGATTAATGCGGCATGATATATCCTTTTAATTCATGGCATACAAAAACAGAAAAACTAGACAAGGTTGGTGTTTTTGTATTTAAAATGTAGAAACACTGAACCAGAACTACTGGTTTATTTCTAAAGGTACAATTAAATGTCCTGCGGTGCTATAATCATCTGCATTAATAAAACATGCCCATAAGAGAAAAAACACTGGAGCTTGTATTTATTTATTAGCTGCAGGAAACCGAGAGGCAAGTGTCGTTAACTGCAAATGAAAAGGCTGAAACAAAAAAAAGAGCAGCTCGTGTTTACACCTGCTGTTTTATTTGATATTGTGCGTATTTGTTTTAGAAGAAGCGTCTGTGCGCACACTTCGCTCCGTGCGCTCGCACCGAGGAATCCACGACGCGCCGGATCTCTTACCTTTTCTTTTCCTTCAACTATCCACTGAGTGAAGATTTAATCCCGTGCAGCTTCAGTGTCTCTGCTCTCAGCTCCGATATGTCCCCAGCAGCAGCAGGTGTAAGATCCAGTGTCGGCACCGTCTCCCTGAGTGCGCACAAGACAACAACCTCACCACAGCTCGTCCAGCGCACCACTCCACCGGTGCGCCTCCTCTCCGCTGTGCTCCACAGACACACACTCCTCCTGGCTTTTGACTGTCAGCTGTTGGGGTGGAAGCCCCCGCCCACATTACGCCTGCAGGACCACTCCTCCTCCTCCTCCTCCTGCTCCTCTAATGAGTCACAGTGTTGTAAACGTTGAGGTATTCGACAGAGATAAAGCTGCTGTTGTGTGTGAGAGCAGCTGATCCAAGTGTGAGGCTCCGTGACCACACGAGTAGAAATGTGGTGACGATAAAGCAGAGAACGAGACAACACTGAGATTGTTGTGATATTTTTTTGACAAAAAACTAAGGTGGCCCTGAAGTTCAAAACACAAGGTAAAGCACAACACACAACAATGAACCACATAACAACAGAAGGTGAGAAAACAAGGACAACACACAAAGCACAGGTTAAAGTTCACAACACAACAAAGAGCAGAAGGTGAGAAAACAACAACAAAAGTAAAATGACAAAAGGCAAGTTTGTGCAAATGAGAAAACATCAGGACAGGTAAGTCACATGGCTCGTCTCTGATTGGACACTGACAGCAAGTGTCTTATTTGTGACTGTTGTTTATTATTTGACATTGAGATTTGTGGTCAGTCGTCATGTTTTCTTATTTGCTGTTGTGTTTCATTTAAATCGTCTGTATTCTTAGAGAGCTGACCACTTGAAAGACTTTACAAAACAGGTCAGTTATTCTCAATCATGAAGACATGTGAGGAAATCTATCATGCATTGATTAGCTTAAACTAAACCTCATGCTCCAGGTGAGGGTCGAACTCACAACCTCGGCATTACTCGCAGGTCACTGTCTATAAGTACCACGCGCTAACCGATTGCGCCACTGGAGCACACATAAACTGCAGGATTCATTATGATGCACGACGGATGCAAAAATGAGGAACAGCAAAGGCCTGACACTGGTATTAATGTGCTGTTAACAAAAACATGTGATCTCTGCAGCAGATTCGATTCGTTGCTGTTGTGAACGCATCTGAGCGGAGAACCTCCAGCTGTGTTGTGCATGTGTGAAAGGAAACATCAGGAGAAAGTCTGAAAAACAGCGTGAGAAAACCCCCAGAATATATTCAGACCAAGAGATCAAGAGTTAAACATGTCTGGTTTGCTCTATATACAAATTAGTTGCCAGAGAGCATTGGCCTTCTCTGGATTTGGATTTAAAAAGTCTATTCATGTGAGCCTCCAGGAGTTCCTCTCACTGCTTTCAGGGGAAATCAATGAAAGAGACAGACCAGTTATTCATTCCTGACATTCTTCTTCCTCCTTTGTCCGCAGTGCATCTGTGGGAAGTCGCCGGCGAGTCCAAGTTGCACAGTCTCACCACCTGTTGAGCTTCTTCTTTTTTGGAGACCTTCACATCTTTCTCCTCACAATGCAGCAACAGTGGCTCCTAGTATATGTCTGTACCGACGTCGAATGGCAGCAGTCCTGTAGTATTTCACAATTTCCCCTGAGTCACCCTGGCATGTACAGTCACTGTGAGAAAGTTTGGAGTTGATGAGTGAGTATGTGGCAAGTCATCATCACTCATGTCAGATACCTCGCCAGTTTGTGTTGCTCGTGCCCCGCAGCGATGAGAAACATTCGGATTTATGATGCAGACAAAAAATCTATACGTTGAAGTAAATCCTCTCGATTTCAACAAATTTTAAATCAAATCTTTGCCGGCTGTAATTGGTTGGCGGAGCAGAGTGTGGCCGGGCTGATATTACACATAAACCATGGACGGCTTAAGGGCTTTTCAACTGAATATGGATGAATCTGATTTTATCCTTGTTTGCGAAATTTTCTGCTGCGTTGGTTGTTTAACCGAAGGCCGTTACGGACATTAAAGCAACGCCCTACATACACCAGAGGGCTGCGAGCAGGGGGTCTGGTGCCACAGCGAAAGGTCAACCCCACTTTTTAAAAAGATCCTTTCCTCTGCAGCGATATGCAAACACATGTGCTTTATTTATTCAGTGTACAAATTATAAATGCTGATATGGCAAAGACTTTCCCCACATTGATTTTTCAATGCAGTTCAGTAATCCTCAGATTCTGCCCTCGCTTCTCCCGCAGAAGTGTGAATTCAGCAAAGTCGTCTGATCGTGTGATATAATCCTGCTCTAAGATCATCAGAGGCGCCCGCGCACGTTAACCTGACAATGGTACATTCAGAGACCTTAAATACACTCTGTGGGAAATCAGCAAGCTGCAGTTGAACAGATGAAATAAACAGAAGTACTGGGATATTTTACTTAAGCAAATCTAACCTTACTATTTTAATACTCACAGTATTACACGGTGACAGTTTAATTTGAGTAAAAGTACAACAAGCATTAGCACTCAAAATGTACTTTAATTAAAAAATATTCATATGTAACAGAATGGAACAATCAATAAATCAATTATTATTATTATAATTACCAAAAAATGGCAACAACATTTTCTTAAAGAATAAAAAAATGAATAGCTGACAGAATGAAACCCTTATCTTTATTTTTAAATTATGTAAAGTGGCCTTGGGTATCTTGAGACTTATAGACAAATTAAGCATTGCATTTCACCCAGACCAATCACTTCCACTTCTGATGTAACTCAAACTAATCTTACAGCGTGGCCGCACAATCAACAGGCTTGACAACACGAGCTTGTGCCAACAGTAAGAACACGTTTTATCAGGCTCTGGCAGACTGAGCAGATTCCACATGGTTAACTGACTGTTATTAGTAAATATGTGATATGTGACAGGGCTCTGATTTCAATCTCATGAAAATACCGCAAGGCCTGAAAATATGTGGGGATTTTGAATCTAGATTAATTCGTATTTCACACAGCAATGGTGCTATTGTCAAGATTCTTTAAACAGCTGTATTCTCCAGAAGTGGAAGCTTTCTCCATTTAACACAGAACTGTCATCAAATATAATCTGAATGTTTTGCATTACAACACATTGTTATACAGAAACAATAACTCTGCATGGAAGAGTTTGTGCATTTCTCTTTAGTAAAGTATCTGATGATCTTTTTCATGGATGCAGTGACTGTGCCTGCAGGCTCTGTGACTGTTGTAACAGTTTTACTCCATATTATTGGTTTTCAGATAAATATCCCACAAACCATTTTTCCTATTACTGTTTTTCATGCAACACTCATCTACACCCTCAGGCTACAACTGTTAATATTGTATGGCTTTTATTCTCCAAATGAAGATTCCCAATCGTGAGTCAAGAACGAGAACGTCTTGCAAAGCTTGTTCAGTTATTTTTTTCTTTGTTTTATTCATGAAGTGGAAATGTATTTAATCACGGTTCTTTGTCATTTTGAAAACACCTGAGGAGGAACAACAGTTATTTCTGCACTCGACAGCTATTATTTTCTCTGAGCCAATTCTGCAGTTAATTATATGCACTGTGAATCATCAGCCGCCACAACAGCCACCCGTGGCCCTCTGCGGGTCATCCAGCTCGTTCTGTACCTTCAGCTATATAATGAAACGGTGCTTTGCTCCCGTGGGTTCACTGTGTGGATCACTGATGCAATCATGTAAGGATTTAAAAAAATATTATATTTGAGTTTGCATGTCAAGAGATTTATTGAGTTGATCATGTAAATCATGTAAATACAGTCAAAAGCATAGTAAAGGATGAGAAGTTGACCTGGAGTGGACGTTGTTATGTCTAATTAATATTACTAATGTCCAATTTAAGAACCAACACGGATAAGAAGTCATACAACTATTATGAACTTGAATGACTCTCAGTAAAGTGTACAGCTCTGCCAAGGATGCAAGCACCATCACCACAGGACAAACAGCCCATTCAAAAAACGCTCCTGATGCATCCCCTCAAATAAATTGAATCCGCTCCGAACATTAATGGTTTCGTCCTTGGACCCACACTCCACTATTCCACAGTTTCAATTCTTTCTTTATTTTTTCAGTAGTAGTTTTCAGAAATCCTGCAAACAAACAGACAAACAGTATTGAGAACACAACCTCCTCGGCAGATGTAATGACACCAACCATGTCAACAGATGCATCTCCATATTATCTATATTAACTATTTATATACGCTGATGGACGATCATTTAATGAGGCTGAAAGCACCTGCACAAGCTATTAAGTGGGACTGTTTTGTCAAGTGCATTAATAATTGTATTGATTGTCAACACCGGAGCTAAATACATGTACCTGAGTGAGCTGTTGAGAAGCAGAAATGAGCCGTGACTTCACCTGAAGTCGACCATCATAGCAGCTGCAACAGAAGACTGATGCTTTTGTCCTTCACAGACACATCAACATAAACCCCCTATGCTACATGAAGTGTTTGCTGGACATGCTCAGGGGTCATTAATACTTGTTTACTTCAGACTCAAACAGAAAAAGAGCATCTGGAGAGCTGGTGACGAACTGAAATGACTCAGCTCTCAAGTAATCGTTCACATATTTATATTGCGTGGTGAGCGTTGGAGTTTCTGAAGAAGTTCTCTCTCTTTTCTTGGTTCTGTATTTCTCGAAGCTTGTGGGCTGTCAACCAAAATGATTAAAAAGCCTGCCTCTTTATTTACCTGTCAATTCTGTCATCCACTCTCAGACATCCCTTTGTCCCATGTAGCTGTTTTCATGACCCCCAGAGGATGTCCAGAGAGTTGGAAGACCGATCGTGTCTCAGTGTCAAGAAACAAGAGAGCAGCAAGTCCTATGTTTGGCTGATGCACTTTACATTCACTGATCATGTTCAGGACTAAAGTTCACAATTAGAATGTAAGCTTGTGTTTGATATGAACAACTGCAAATGAGGCGAGAAGCAGACGTGATTCACACGTATATTTTGGATGAGAATTTAATCAGGTTTCCAGATCACCTGACAGGAGTAAGAATTTTAGCCAAACTAATTCAGTGAGTTATAAGAGAGAGAGTAATTAAGGTCACATAATCGCTTTTCAGGAAGCTGCCAAACCAGGTGCATGCAAACTGATGAAACAAACACGGTGACTAATATCTGACAAATACACTTCCCCATTCACCAATGCTCATCTAAACGGACAAAACAGCAAGAGTAAGCACCTTTTGTTCTGTGTGATGAATTTCTGGTTCTGCGGTCATGATGCATCAGCTCATGCATCATGGTGCGTAAAACCCTGGCTTTAGTAAGGTGAGGCGAGAGAAGGGGGAGGAGGAAGTTTGGGCTTGATCGTCATGCCCGGGCATGCTCTCTGTGACGTTCAGTCATGGGAAAGTTGTGTTACATGGGAAACAGAAGGGTTTTCATAATGACTCATTTGGGTTTCCACATTGGAACACATGTGGGTGACTGCAGGGTGCAGCCAACATGCAACGAACATTTCCAGAAACCAAATGTTTTACTAAAGAAACAACAAATTTCCATGACAGAACAAATAAAAAGAGCTGTTTGTATAGACCCCTAGACTGTGTATATAGATGGACAAAATGACAGCTCCACGAAAGCCAAAGCCAAAGCATCTTGATTGCCACTTGGTAGCTGGCTGCAGAAAAGGTCATAAACTCCACCTTCTCCATGTTAGTGGATGTGACATGAACTATAAAACAGTCAAATTACACTTTACTCAAAGATTTATTCTGTCATTTTATATTCTGTTCTTATCACATATTTAACTGATCATTTTTCTGATATATCGTCATAATTGACAGCTAAGATTGATAATTGGTGTAGCCTATATATCATCTCCACATGCACAAGGTGGCGGCGTCTGTGACATTTATGGTGGGGTGATTGTGGCTCAGGGGGAAGAGCGGGTTATCCTCTAACTGTGATTTCTGGACAGTAGGAGGATGTGGAGATGTGTCGTCCATCTTTATTTGCAACATATGAACATGATCGCAGTTTTCCACGTCACTCCACCTCTTCACTGGACTTGTTTTTACAGGATGTGATGTCTCATGCAAAGATCAAAACAGGTTCGTCTTCTCTCATGTTGCCTTTGTTTATCTGTTTCATTATTCTGTCTCCACTGGCAATTAAACAAATAGCTCATGAGTTGAACAAATAAGCCTGATATGTGTGTTGACATTGATGCACAAAGGCTGAGAGATGGTGTTTGTTCTGCGACAGTATCACAATCATTACCAGTCGGGAGCTAAAGTTCTGCGAGTGCTGCATTTTCTGCAGGTTTACAGTCGTGGAAGGAAGATGAGGGATTACTATTTATAACGGAGTGAAGGTAAGAGGAATCTGTCTGTATCGGTAATTACTGCAGAATTTGGAGCCTGTGCCAGGTGCAAATCCTTGGAAATGGCCTTCATTATGGGGGAAGCTTGCAGACTGTGGCTAAGAAGTAGGGATAATGACAGTGTGGGATTAACCCCGCTTCCAACTCTCTTCACTCCTCTTCCTCCGAGCCCTCCCTCCGCAACCGTCACCCGCCAACCCCTTCCCTCCTCATCCCTCCCTCCTCAAAAGAGGCCCTTCTTTCAGACAATGCAAAAGCTTGCCGAAGGGGGTTTTGATCATCCTGTGATGCGGCGCTATGTGGCAGGCCTCAGACACAGATATTTAGTTTCCCACTCAAAGAATCTGAACTCAGGAGATTAGTGGGAAAACATCTGACACAGCTGCAGTTGAAATATTTTACTACATTGCAACAAACTGTTACCTTTATCTCCACCTCAGGAAGGAGCCTGGATGCCTGCATGTGTTTACGTGTGAATGTAAGCGGTGTTTGTTTGTGTGGCTTTTTTATTCTTCCCTCTAAAGTTTTTCATCCTCTTTCATTTTTCTGCTTATGCTTCCACCCCTCCTCTGAAAGACAGGCCAAGGTTTACTAAGAGGTCTGAATCCGCTGCCTTTTTCCATTTAAAAGTGAGTTTTCAAGCATATGAAAAGAGGGATTAGTGCCTGTTTGGTGCGAAAAATGTTTTTGGAAACTCCACTTGAGTGCACTTTAAAACTCTCCCCAAACACGACAAAAGAAATTCAAGTGGCGGGTCTCTTGGAGGCAGTGAAAGCATTTTGTATCTCAGGTTTATTGA
Source organism: Paralichthys olivaceus (assembly GCF_024713975.1). Classification (NCBI taxonomy): domain Eukaryota; kingdom Metazoa; phylum Chordata; class Actinopteri; order Pleuronectiformes; family Paralichthyidae; genus Paralichthys; species Paralichthys olivaceus. The sequence goes on from NC_091101.1 coordinate 20,615,047, forward strand.
ACCTGTTATGTGTTCCTTAAAAATAGAAAATGTTCTGTCGCAATTAAAGTTGTCAATCTGAAATATGGAAAACAAAATGTAGGGAACAGACATTCATGCATGGGTTGAAGAGTTTGAAGACATCTGGAAATGTGTTTACAGATGTTTCAGGTTCAGTATAAATACCTGAAAACATGAACTGACCCGTCAGGTTGAAAGGCGGTTGGTTGTAAAACGTGTTTTTATAATGTCAGCACCATATGATTACGGCTACTCTCTGAAAAACTATGTCAACAACATATAAGAGCTCTTCAGTCTGTTCAGACGCCTTTAAAATTCACATGGCTCCACGTAGAACACACTGATTTGTGTATGTGACGGATCGAGAGAAAAGCCACTGTGTTTAATGAAACTGTAACTTCTGTTCAGTGAGGTAAGTGGATCTGGTTCAGGTGTCATCAGGTGTCATCTCTGGCGTGACACATGAAAAACAAAAATATATAAAAGTCACCAATTCAGAAAAGATAGAAACTCAAAAGAGAGAACATAGATTTAATAGAATAAATGAAGATATCATGCACGACACTCTCAGGTTAACAAAGTAAACATCTGCTGGATACAGCTGTTATTATTGTAAAGTATAACTGCAAGTCACCGTCCCAGACATCACAGAGAAGACTCCTCTGCTGTCAGACCTCCAGTTTCACGGTGGTGTGAGGCTTCTTAGAAATAATCACCTGCATCAGTTGTCCCTCCCTCAGTCACCTCATTGACATCTCACACTTTCTCACTGTGCAACACAACTTTATTGATCTCCATCAGTCTCCACACACAAACAAATCATCTTCACCTCTGAACAGGAACACGGAGGTCACTCAAGGACATGTGAAATAACAATAGGTCTTAGTGATAAAAGCACAGGGGATATAAAATAAAGGTTTCACAAATCTTAGCACAAAAACTCAACAAACTATTTTTGAGAAAAAACACTTTAACTATAGATGAAATCTGTTCTATGAATTGTAATTTATGTGATCACATATCTCAAATAGAAAAGAAACGAGTGTAAATAACAAGCAGTTATTATAGTCACACTGTAATAAATGTGGGAATTACAGTTTTTTACTAAGTGAATATTTTTGGTTTTTTGTCTGATGATGAACAAACTGTTATGAAAATGTGATGCAGTTAAAAAGGTGAATTCTGCTGCCAAAGCAGAGAGAAAAAAGAACGGTTATTTCTTTCTGATGAGGTCAATCTGACTGAAATGTTCATTTATAATCATGGAAAATATTTAACAGTGTTTTATATTTTTCTTTCCTCAAAAAAATACATCAGAGGTTTTAGTTTTTATCTCCAATAATTGTCACAGAGTCTTCTCGTGTTATTCTGAGCTGCAGTGTTAGAATAAGAATAAAAACATCAACAATGTCCCTGTCGGGAATCAAAGGATCTTTGTTCAGCTAAAATGAAGCTGCAATCATTATGTGTTTATTCAGCGATAAACTCTAAACCCTCTGTTTGTTAAAATCTCTGTTTTAAAACCAGAGTGGACTCAAAGAAAGTCTCAATCTAACTGATCTTTAAAAATATCCCCTGCTCTTTTTTGTTTGTCACTTTACTGTTAACTCATCTCGCTATCTCAGGGACCAGGGTGAAAACTAAAGGCACAGAGCCTTCGTCATCCAGGCCCTGAAACTCTGGAGTGACTTGCCAAAAGAAATTTGGATTAGGAAGATGTCAAAAGAGGTCATCAGCCAAAAGTAATTGCTGTTGAGTTGAAACTAAATTGTATGTATATATAAACTGGTAAAACGTATTATGCTGACAATCTAGAGGACATGAGGTAAACAGAAGATTTCATCAAATATAATATATAATCTGTTCCTAAATCATGTTTATTAAAGTCCAGCCTCCAAATAAAAACAAGGACATTAGACGCAGGTGATGCACATCAGAGACAACAATAGCCTTTATTTCAGTATGCCTGAAAACTGCAATGACCAGAAATGAGATAATTCAGTAACATTTAAATGTGACAAAAACATTATTTTACAATGGTCAGGGTCATAAAGTGAAGTGTGTGTGAGATGTGATGAATATGTCACATTATAAACTGGGCTTTACAGCTTTAAGAAGCTGACTGAGCACTATTTGGCAGAGACCACTTTCTGGCAGGACAGCTGTGTCTGAACCTGCTCTGTGTGTTAGCATTGGTTAGCATGGTGAGTTAACCTGGTGAGACTTAACCAGCTTAAATTCAGATTGAAACCTGAAGTTACCTCGTTAACCACGTGTGCCGCTACGTCACAGGGAGCCCAGGTGCAGCCAATTAGCATCCGCAGCTCATGCTCACCTGCTGACGTCACCTCCTGTTGATTCTGGACGTGGAGGAATTTACCGCGTTTTTCTTCAGATTGTTACGTCACCGTCCTGCTGCAGAATCCTCATGAAACCACAGAGACTGTTGATGTGAAGCAAACATCCCAGAAACATCCCAGAAGCATCAGCTTCACCCTCAACAAGTCAGAGGTAAGAGGCTGCTGCTGCTTTCACTGTGTGATGCTGCTCATCTTCTCCTGGATGTTAGCTAGTCGTGCTAGCCATGCTAGCCGTGCTAGTCATGCTAGTCGTGCTAGTCGTGCTAGTCATGCTAGTCCTGCTAGTCATGCTAGTCATGCTAGTCATGCTCTATGTGTTTTATATGTTTAGTCATGTTCTATGTGTTTTATATGTTTAGTCATGTTCTATGTGTTTTATATGTTTAGTCATGTTCTATGTGCTCGTGTTGTATGTTCTCATGTTCTATGTGCTCGTGTTGTATGCTCTCATGTTCTATGTGCTTGTGTTGTATGCTCTCATGTTCTATGTGCTTGTGTTGTGTGCTCTCATGTTGTATGCTCTCATGTTGTATGTTCTCATGTTCTATGTGCTCGTGTTGTATGTTCTCATGTTCTGTGTGCTCGTGTTTTATGCTCTCATGTTCTATGTGCTTGTGTTGTGTGCTCTCATGTTGTATGCTCTCATGTTGTATGTTCTCATGTTGTATGTTCTCATGTTGTATGTTCTCATGTACTTTGTGCTCTTGGTGTATGTTCTCATGTTCTTTGTGCTCCTCAGTTTCTGAACTCTGCTTATTGTTTTGCTTTGGTTTTACTCTGGATTCATTTCTGTGTCTGTGGCTCATTTATTTTGTTGCTCTGTGCTTTGTTCTGCTGCTACAACCTCATGCGTACATTCATGTTCTAATGGTCATCTGATATATATCGAGGCCTCTCAACATATCTCAGCAAAGATTTATTGCCTGGCCATTATAAATTAGAAAGCATACAGCTCTGGAAAAACAAGATCACTTCAAGATTATTAGTAACTGTGGCTTTACTTAAAAAATGTTTGTGCTGTAATGAACCGAACATTATTGTTCTATTGACATTATTTCTTCATAATTACAAATCCAACAGACACTGGAATGAAACAGCTGCCACACATGTAAAGGTGCAGATGTAGGACATGTCTGGATTGGTTGCTTATTTTTTCCAAAGTGAAGTTATCTGCTGTATTGTGCCTTTGCCTGCTGCAGTGGGTTTTTGTGTTCAGATGAGTCGCCTGAGTCTATGTTGAATGATTCATTTGTCATTGTTGAATTTCAGTACTTCTCTCTGTTCACCCACTCACCCATCCACTGTTTCCTTTTTACAAATAATGAACGATAATGAAACAAATAGAGTAATTTCTCATCCGTCACAGTTGACAAGTGATGTCTGATCTGTGTCGATCATGAGCACAACTCTAACATTCACACAGTAAAAGGAGCAGCTCAGTGGGCTTGTAGTTGATGTAGTTTGTCAGAAACAATCCAAAAGTCCAGAGGCTGGTTCAAGTCTCAATATTTTCGACACTACATCTCTAAGTTGGAAAAATTGCACTTCAGACTATAGATTTGTGTGTTAAAATAAGGTTGTGATATGATGTATGTTGTAAAAAGCTGTTTCTGTGCAGAAGAGCCACTCTGCAGATTGTGCAAAGATTAATTACAGCCTTGGATTGTCAAACATCTGTTAAATGGCATTTTGATTGAAAACCAAAAAAGGATTCTGTTAACAGCTGAAGGTGAAGCTGCTTTGAATAATTTAAATGTTAAACACGTGTCGCAATTTGAAGTGATTGGATGTACGAAGGGGCAGTTTCTGAAATATTCTTCATAAATTAGTCAGCCCACCTTGCATTGAAACAGTGGGTCAAGTGGCAGAGAGGGAAAAGGAGGAGGAATATTTAATAAAGTGTGGATGATGTGTAAAAAGACTCACAAAGGACGAGCAGTTCTGCTTGTTTTAAAGAGCCTTACTCTACTCCTTGATGCGACAGGACAGGAATCGTGTGTCAAATTGGCCAAATCTTCCAGCAAATAGCGTGGCCGCGGAGGGCAGCTGTTAGGAGTCCAGAGAGGCCACTTTCAAAGGCCAGCTGTCATAGAGAGGTTTGCTGAGAAGAGAGAAAATCAATGGCCATAATTGCTCAATAACAGTCAGACAATGGAGGTGTGGGGAAAGTGGACATGGGTCACAGCAGACTTGTGTTCGGTCAGTGTATCAGTGCAGTTTGCATTTTCTTTCTTCTTTACCAGTATCTGCCACCTCTCCATGAAATGATGCTTCAAATCTGTCTCATATGTGCCTGTATGAATGCTGAAACTGGTTTTGTTTCTTGCAGACACTTCTTTTCATACTAGCCTTGCGCTTCTGATGTAAAGCTGCAAAATTACCAGTTAATCTGCAGCCACAGTTCAATTTTGATCGAATACCATTTTTCTGCTTGATATTTTGGCCAGTGCCATCTTTGTCTTTTGAAACCAAAAATAGTCATATTTGGATGAGTGGGGGGTGAACCTGACCGAGAGCTTGAGGACACCTGCGGTTTGTACCCATTGGGAATTGGATGGTAATTTAGAAAATTAACATCATGATGGATTGAAGACTTGAAGCTAGAGATTAGGACCATAAATTCCATGGACAATGTTTACTGATGTTATAAAACAAATGAGAGGAAGCGTTATTTTTTCATAAACCTCTATAGAAACTGACTTTACAGGATTCAGGCACTTCCGCATTGGCGTCACTTTGTGGACCGGGAGCCTACATTCTTTTTTAGGCTATGAGCTTTATAAATGTGAGGATTTGATATTTTCTTTGTCAAAGAAATGTTTAGAAATCTGAAGAAATGACCTTGAGCTGTGAACATTTTCTGACATTGTATACACAGAAGGAACATTTTGAAAATAATTCCTCAGTTGCAGATGTAAAGAAGAACTGTACATTTTTCCTCTCTCTTACTCAGTTGCTTGTAGCCAGTCTGAACCCGGTGGAACAATTAAAACAAGCAAACCGTTTTAGATGCATCTGACGGTTTTGAGATGTCTCGTTTTAAAAAGAAACAAACTGAACGTGCTTTCCTTTTTTCATTGCGTCCAAAGTTACTTTTACTTTGTTTCCACAGCTTGTGCTAATTTTTCACAGCCGTCTGTGCCACCAGTCACACTGATTTACTTAGGAGCCAGAAGAACTGGTATCCTAGCAACAGAGGCAGATATCCGTACTTTGTTTGTTCTGTCACACAATGCATGTGTGTTTATTATGGTGTTCGAGAGTGCGTATGCATTTCGACTGTGTGTGTGTGTGTGTGTGTGTGTGTGTGTGTGTGTGTGTGTGTGTGTGTGTGTGTGTGTGTGTGTGTGTGTGTGTGTGTGTGTGTTGTGTGTGTTGTGTGGTATGTGTTTGAGCTTCTCTATAGAAACTTGCTGTTCAAATGCAAGTCGACACCTCACTCCTGCCTGTAATGGCTCTGGATTTATCGGCATTTGGGAGAAAGCTGTTTACATTGTGCCCTCTACTGTTACCAATGGCCATGATAATGGTGTCAGACAAGGCTTAGCAAGCCCATTCCTCTGTCTCACCTCACTTGATGATGTTTACACACTGAGTTTAAAATGTGCTCTGCGGTGCTTGCATGCCAATTCTGGTTCCAGTCCAACCTGCCCTCAGTGAGGTCTGGAAGGACGACTGCTGACCCTTTAGAGAAAATCTCAACATTCCCAGTGCAGACCATTTAAATCCAGAGAGCAAGAATAGCAAAATCTAATTTCCAATAACAACTGGATCTAATAAAGTGTTGAGGAATAGATGGAGGGAGTCCAACGGTCCCTCTGAGGATGCAGTGTGCTTCTCATTGGGACTAATTGAATTACCTATGGAACCTCTTCAGATATCTCAGAACTGCCCTCGTTCTGGAACATGATTAAGATGTGTAGTGCTAATGTTAGACATCATAGGAGATTCTACAAACAGATGCAGCTTAGGGTTTTTTCTAAAGGATGTTGATTTAAACTTTAAGAGAGCAAAACACTTCAGATATAATTCCTCAGAAGAGATTCTGCGCAACCATCAGTGTTGCAAAACTGGCTTCTTTGAAGATTGATAATCGCTGTCCGTGGTTCCTCAACATAAGCATGAGTCACTCACTTCATACAAGACATTGAACATGATTAAACTGCAGTGAAACTATGATAAACAAACTTGAGGCAAATATTTTTTTCCCCCAACTGCAGACAAAGAAACATCTGCAACAAGCATCTGTCGACCATGTGACCATATGATTGAATTTAGCCACCATTCCTCAGCTAGTTGTGACACAGTCATGACCACAGGAAGAAAACAACAACAGAACTGAAACCACAAGAAAACAGAAAGAACAATTGTTCTCCAAATACCTTAATCCACCTCTTTTTACAACTCTGTCAGGAAAAGACAGAAGTAGTTTGACATTGTTGTTGAGCAGTATAGGGACAAGGTGAGATGTGATGGGTGTGACTGGGCTGTTGTAGTCAGAGCTAACCGACCATGAGAAGCTGCATCATGTATACTGATATTATGCAGAATTCTTCCTTTTGCCAAGGACGATAACAACAATATGGATATTTTCATGATCCACCAGCGAAAAGATGCTGCAGGATTTCTCCTGGATTTTTTGATGGTCAGACCAACACACAGCAAACAAACAAAGCAATGACATAAAACACTAAGTTCAAGATCCTTTATGTTATAAAGAGAAGTGTCAAGAAATTGGATACTTATGAAACTGTGAGGGGAGAAATTAGACAGTTGAGGTTATTAATGGAAAACAACAGGTATTTCTTTGTGGCATAACCATAAGCTTACAAAAACAGTGAAAACCATAGAAATTATACTACAATAAGAGGTGATGTCTAAAAACTGACAAACTACAGCTGAAGATTCTGTGCACCGATGTTTCTCACTTGGTGAAATAATCATCCCCTGTAACTGAGTAATAATGACTTTAATGAGGGATCAGCAGCCGTCACAACTGGTGTTCCTTCTTTAAAAGAAGATTTTTCAGATAAAGACATTAACGCAGCTGGGAAACTGCTGGCCAATCATGTGTCTCTATCTTCAGCGACTCCAACTCCCCGTCCTCACCACCGAGTTTGTCCTCATAATTGAAACTGTGTGAAGAAATGTGATGTGTGATAAGGTTAATCTTCACTGTGATTAAGATCCTATAATCTCACAGATACAGGGGATCACGTGTTTGATGCCTGAGATAACAGGCTGTGTGCAGATTGAAGGTTTTCTAGAAACAGCCACACATAAACACAGTTACAAACATTCATGGTTAGCTCACTTAAAATGTAGCAGGGCACACCTAGTAGGATTGCTAACATCTGTTCTTGTTAAATTGCAAAGAAGTTTTATTGATCTGGTGCTGGGGCCACATTCCTTTGCAATTTACTGCTGCAGGAGGAAAAAGCAGAGGGTGTGTGCTTTTAAAGAGGATCACTAGTTCAGGTAGTTAATGCCCATGGTCTCTTTTTTTCTCTTTAAATCTACCAGGAGGGGTATGTGGAGGGAATCCAAATGAAATCGGACTTCTCTGTAGTCCACTCAGCAAGGACTGTGAGCTTTGTGTGATTTAAGGCGGATTTTGCGAAGGGCAAATTGGCTGCAGATGGGTAGGGGGGGTCCGCAGCTTCATAACCTCACAGCTTATATGTATAGATTATGTGAGGTAAGAATGTTATAAATTACGCATGGGAGCTTTCTCTAACTCTGACCTGACAACCCCAACCAGGCTGGTGTAATGGGACAGCCTGGAGCTCCGATGGTTTCAATTAAGGAATGTGGGTCTGGTGATGTCATTCTTCAACTTCAGGGTTCACACCTGATTTCTAACCAGAACCAGTGCCTTCGAAACGGCTGCTCAGCTTGTCTGTGTCTGTTGACTTAATGAGAATAACATCCTGATAAGGATCACAGTGAGGAAGAAGGAGGTATCGTTCATTATTCAATTTAAACTGGATTCACATTTGACCAATCATGTCAATAATAATTATTGTTCAACAAAATCAAGTCAAAAACTAACTTTAAGTGTGTATATATATAGATATATAAACATCTATATATATATATATAAACTCAGGTAGTTTGGGAAGTGAGCCAGACAACCCATGTTCCAAGTGTGAACTGGGCGTTGACCAAATATCATCGCTTCTGCACAGTTGGGGTGTGTTCGTAGCAGGAAACAGTTGTTTCCTTAAATTATCCTCAGTCTGATACAGACAGAACAAACTCTCTCTCTGCCAACAGCTACACTTCAGAACATGGCGGCACTTTATCATAAGGATTTAGTCGAAAAGAAAATATTTGCGTGAAAGTGATGAAAAGGTTACTGTGAAAGGTTGACACCCAGGCGAGGGGAAAACTGCAGAGCAAACTTTCTGCTGGTTATTGCCATTTTTATTGCTATATTTCCTTTATTGAATTTTCTCAAGGTTAATTCATAACAGCTTGTTTACTTCTCCACACTTTCTTCTTTCTGTCTTTCTTTCTTTCCAATATTTGAAGCTTAATTGACATCTTGTGCAAAAGGAATGTGATGAACTGGTAATACCTTCAGTTATTCACTTAATGCCTGCAAAAACATCTCAGGTGAAAATTCATTATGTGGCTATGAAATGCAAGACAATCTTATTAGAGGAGAGCATATCCAAAAAAAGTGTTTATCGTGGGGACCTGCTCGATCTGAAGTGGAAGTGTTCTCTGTAAGATCAAGGCGTCAGGTTAAAATTGCATCACTTACACAAATTGCTCCCACTGCCAAGATGTGATCGCTCTGAGCAAACACCTCTTCACACAGCTCAGGTCTGCTGTCTCATTACAGGAGACATGCAAGCTGTCGAGTGTGCACGCAGCAGTTAAGAAGCGAAGGCATATTCCTACATTCAAGGAAATGTTGTTTCACCAGTAGATGTGTTTAGCATGAATGCTGAAGAAGAGGGGGTAGTGCTTAGTCTTAAATGCCAATGCTGCAGTATTTTCATGTTGTATATGGTTGAGATTAATGAGTAGAAGTGGAAAACAAAACCTCAGTGTTTCGTGTTTAGGAGCCAAATCTCGCAGAGCAGTCAGTAACAATGTGTAGGCCACCAGGAGCCATACATTCTCAACTGCTGAGGCAACTCTGTCTGCACAAAAACAAGTAGTCGTTCTCTGGGAGGTTGAGGAGACAAAGACGGACCACACAGGTAAACAGAAACTCAAATAATGTTACAATAGTTTCTTCCACTATTTTCTTAATATGATCAATGCCTGTATAGCATAGATACAGATGTAAATAAGTAAACTTTATTTATTTTCCCATTGCATATCACAAAACTGATGCCCAGTTATGCAGGAATGCATGATGCATGTTGGTATATGTTTATGAGAGTTATTTGATGGTATGTTGGTCTCTTGGTATGTGAGCATTGAGTCGTGAGCGGCAGAGATTGTGATGACTGCAACACACAGGAATGTACAGACAAGTCCTCAACCTCCCCTCGTCCACAGTTAGTAAATGAAAAGAAAACAAAGCTGCAGAAGTAGTTCAGCATGCTGGTGTGCTTGATACGCACTGATACATACAATAAAAAACCTTGAATCCCAGTGGACTTTCATGTGTGGGTGTACAAATTGCCAAATCCCCCAAACTAAGTGTTACATAAAGTCTTTTCTGTGGACTTGCAATAGTGTAACATTAAAGAAAATCCAGATTAAGGGCGGTTTTCCTCCTCGTTTGGTCTGAGCGTTCAGTCTTTTAGGTTTAGTCTGAACCAAAATAACAATTATGAAAAGTGTCTCTAATATAAATACAGACCAGATCAATAGAGGTGGTCTTGGCCCATGGTTTGTTCCATTTACAGTGTTAAAACTCTTAGTTAGTTAGGATTAGTTGGGTGTTTTGGACCAGTTGTAAGAAGTTGAAATAGCATCAGATTGAAGCAGACGAGAAAGAATTAAAGGGAAAATGAGTTGCCCAGGCTCTCTCTAGTCTTCGCCTCCAATGATATAAAGTTTGAATGATGACGATGTTCATTTAATGCACTCAAATTAGTTTTTAGCACTGTGTCTGAAGTTGGTGATGCTGGTAGTAAAACCATAAATGATAGTGGCAACAAAATGAACTGGTTCACTCATTTTCTCCTTTAAATGAAATTAATACCACCCAAAGAACCCAAAGACGACAGACACACACACATCTACAAACCATTCAATGACAAGCATAGATAGATGCAGCCCACGTGGATGATGATGCCAGAACATATATATCTTGTACAATATTCTTTTCACTGAAATTCAAGGCCGAAACTAAACGGATCAAATGTAAACAATGTAACAAAGACGTGAAGATTTTGTCCTGCACAAGTATTACAAGATTTAATCTGAACAAGCAGGTAGCAAACCCTTCACTGAACATGTTGATTTTCTAACAACGAGCCGCTGTGAGCTGCAGCGAGAGTTCAGTTGCTATTGGGTGATCATTTATACGTCTATAGAAACCAAACACGCTTTACAAAACCAAACGACCTGCCAGCCAATTGCAGTCAACGTTGAGAAAGTGATCAGTGCTTGATTAGATGTAATGGTCCCTGTATTGATCTGCACCAGAAGGGAGGTGTTCAATCACCTGCTGAGGTTAAGTGTTACCACAGAGGGAATAGCCGTGGACAACAAGGATGACAGGCCGGAAAGAGATAACTGCCTGTGATCCTTGAATAAATCAACATTTACCCATTTCTGCCAACGTGCTGCTGATATATCCATCGGAAATGCTGTCAGTTTTTTATTTTTATTTTCTGTGGCAGAATAGATTTTTCTCCTCACACACAACTCTGAGACAGAAGGCTCACTGTTGCTTTCATTTGTCAAAACACTGCAAAATAAAATCTGCCCAAGAAAAGAGAGAATATTTTTATTATAATGTGACGCCCTTGATAGAAAGATTCACAGACAACATTTTACTGCTGCTCAGGGATTTATTTTTATTTATTGGTTCTTCTTTTCTCTGGAAACTTGGCTTCGTACTGGCATGTGTGAGAAATGTCCAGTTTATACATTAGAGACTTGAGCTTACATCTTCTCACATGACAACGTTAATCACGCTGTTGATTGTGTGGTTTATAAACAAGTGTCTTTTCCTTTTGCTTTAAATTAATAAGTTGCTTAATTCAGCCTTAAAACACATCTTCATTAACAAGTGACAAAATCTGTAGATGCAGGGACATCATTTCACTTCTTCCCCCCAAGGAAACACTTGATGTCTAGATGATAATTAAATGACAATGATATGACAGACTGCAAATCTTCACTTTGAAAAACCCAGATCAAGCAAATGTGGCATTTCTTCTTGAAAGATTACTCAAGTGATGAATCTCTTGTGATGTGATTGTGATTGCTTTAGCTCCATTTCAAATATTAATACCTGAAAAACAAATATTGCTTGAAACACACTGAGATTGTACCTTAGAGTAAATTTCAACTTTAAGTGTATTCGAGTGTGTAGACATGAGATATAGCAGAAAAACCTTAGAGGAACTCTCCACTTCTAAGCCGATTCTGTAAAAACTCCTGATGTTGCAGTCCTCAGGACCTGGCTCAGACCTCATCAGCCCCGACACGCACAGAGCATGACACCTTCTTCAAATGGCCCAGATGTCCCCAGTGAGAGGCCGGTCACCTCATCTCAGAGATTAGAGCAGTCTGCAGGAGTGGAATTGCACTGGAGAAAACACTCGCTTTTCTCACTTTGGGGTTGACTCACTGCCATTTATGGGGGGAAAAAAATAAATGAAGCCCTGTGATGGCGTCTTTTTAGCGATGTCCACTAGGGTGCCATTTGATTTGTTCCCATCTTTGCCCTGCACAGGTGGGTGGTGGTGCAGATTTCTTTCTCTGCCTTCCCTCCGGGGAACCTCTAGCTGGCCGGATTTTGATATGGCAGAGCCCCTGCTATATAATCACAGCTCAGACAGAGGGGGCCTTCATAGCAGCATCCAGGGATTTGGGGGAAAAGTTGTCTCGAGGTAGGGAGGAGGGGGGTGCGACTGATGAGTATCGTTTCATAGACAGATATGTGGAAAAGGATCAAACGGGAGGGCTTTGGCCAAGCGGGTGTTTTTCACAGCGGTGTGTGTGGCCGAGTGTCTCCGTTTCTCAGCGTTTTTTGTCTTCAATTTTTCTTATCTCTTCTTCAAACTCTTAGTCTTTGTGATCCCTCCTTCAGTCCCCACTTTCCCATTCGAGTTATTGTTCCCTTTCTTTCTTTTCACATTTTCTGTGTGAGAGCCAGCAGTGAAGGGCTTTCAGTTTGGATCCTCCCGCTGAGGGCTCGTCCCCGGGCATCAAATCAGCTTTACTCAATTTTGCTGACGGCTCACTCTGAACCGTCAACAGTTGCTTTTCTTCTTGTCCGCCACCGCGCTCAGTAATTACTCTCATCATCGACCTCACTGTCATCATCATCATCGCTCTTACCATCATCTTCAATCACTCGTCCTGTTTTGACCATTCAACCTGCCATTCTTTCTAAATGTTGGGCACATCAGAGCACAGTCATTTCCCCAGTGCTACAGACGGACTCTGTAAATAACTGCACAGAGAAAAACAGGATGGAGAAACACATTTCCAGGTTTCTATTCACTCCCCCTGAACAAAATGACAACCAAATAGCTGGTTGTGTGCAAATTGCAGTTTTTGCCTGTCTGAACAAACACGTTTCCACTACTCACCGTTCAACATGTGATGTACCTGTAGAACATGTTTACAGGTTTCAAACGAGCAGCCGTTATGACGAGAGGTGACATCACTTGGTGATAAAATAGCATCTGTCTTTGTTTAGTGCTGCACTCGGTGGGCAACAGGCAAGAGATAACAACCAGGCAGGCTGTTGTTGCCCCGGGTGTTTTCTCACTCATTCTCAGCAAAACTTTGCCATTACAGCCCAAGCTTGAAGAGAAAACTGCAAGACATTAGTTGCTATTTTAAGACAGAGACTCATCCGTTGCTGAAATGGTTCATAATTGCACAGCAGGGAGTTTTATATACCAAAGAGAGGAGCAGAGGGCTGATCACAGACATTCATCAGAAACACACAGTGACTCTCTGCTGTGCACTGCGGTATCATATTTATTTTATATGCCAATTGTTTTTACAGCTGTATAGCTGCAACTAACTATAATTTTCATCATTTATTTATCTTTTACTAACTTTCTTGGATCAGAATCATTTTTTGTTTGGTAGCTTGAATTGGCTGCTGCACCTCTACAACCCTCAGAAGATAAGTGGTAAAGCAAATTAATGGATGGATGGAGTTATTGTTTGGCACATTCAAAAACATTGCTCAAGTGATTAATTGATTGATAGCTGCCACTTTATAACCTAATTAATCCAATTATGATATCAGATTAAAAGGTATGAAAGTTAAGACCATACGGTCGCACCTCAACATTCACTAATAGCTTTTTGTGATGCTTTCAACCTTCTATCACAGTCTTCATCAGTGGATGAAGATTAACAGAAATTTCTATAATATACTATGATTAAATCAACAGCATGGCTATCATAACTCTCATATATTCATAAATCTCATTAAAAACAACATGAAATTGATCTTTCGTTTTTATTTATTACCCATGTCTATATCAAATATACTCCTTTGCAAGTTTATAAGTTACATCTTGCTTAAACTAACATAGTCTTTTAAAACAGCTGTGTAAAAAATCCAACCTTCACAAGGTTGTTTTTAAATCTGTGGATTAATGTTAGTGATTTGTACCTAATAAGCTTGGAGTTAGATGTATATTCATACTAAATACTGTATATAAAGACGACGCATGCTCACACTATCCAGTGCTGAAGCCTAAATATCCTGGATAAAAATGCTAATATCTGCTGATTGGTCTTCTTGAGCCTGAATCTGTGCTGTAGCTATTGGACGATGAAGCGAGGTCTCGCCAGTACACATGCTCGACCAATCACGAATCAGTCTCAGGTGTAAATCATGATGTTTTTTCACTAATTAGAACCAAACTTATGAGAAAAATGAACAGCAAATATTTACTTAAAACAACAGAAACCATCTTCGAGATTTTTTTTTTCCAACATGTATTCTAACTTCATGGATGAGGCAAGGACCATTGAGAGGCACTCAAAACATAAAAAACAAAAACAAACTCTTTCATTTTGATTTTCCACCTGCTCACAGAAGAGATCGAATCAGTTTATGTGAATGAACAAGATGAAAAGTGTCTGACGTGAGCTGCGTCTCTTCTCTGAGGTACAACAAAGACATCTGAAATCACAAAACACCCAGGAGGGGAAAACGGGCTGAAGAGTAACCAGGGAACTATACAGCAATTCACTGCTCTCTGTAGAGGTAGCCATTTTCTCACTTGGAAGATAAAGGGATGATAGATCATTTGATCTGGCAGTGTTTTAGATAGATGTGGCTACACAAACAGGAGGGAGTCATTTTCTGCACAGTGGGAGCAGGCTCTCTCTGCAGAGATACCAGCGGTAACCGTGTGAATAATACCCTGCTGCCCTCACGTCTTCATTAGCTGATATATATCTGTGCTGGACCGTCATTTGTGTTTACATCAGGGCATGTCAGGGATGAATGGTGGCGGGCTTTAAATCGGGCCTTTTATAAATATTGCAGCGGTGAGATGCTATGTCTGTTTACTGTGGATGCTGATATAAAACCACTGCTTTTATGC
Organism: Paralichthys olivaceus; assembly: GCF_024713975.1. Classification (NCBI taxonomy): domain Eukaryota; kingdom Metazoa; phylum Chordata; class Actinopteri; order Pleuronectiformes; family Paralichthyidae; genus Paralichthys; species Paralichthys olivaceus. Next base: position 20,630,132 of record NC_091101.1, read on the forward strand.
ACAGGAGGGCACGCCTCCCTTTTACGAGCTGCCCCGCTTGTGTCTGTGATTAAGGATGTGTTAGACTATAAACTTTTACAGCGCAGGAATAATGGCTGGCTGTTTTCACCAATATGACATCTCGCCGAAAGGGATCTGAGGAGTAAACTTTGCCAGGAGGGAATAAACCTGCAGTGAACACCGTCCTGCCCTTGTGATTGTTTGCTGCAGAATCCTGACGTAAATCACACTGCACATTAAAAACCTGTGTAAAGAGCTTGAAAGGGTTTACGACTTGCTGTTTATTTCACAGGATATAATTTTCACTGTAATTGCTGGTAATTGACAGAAGAAACTGTTTTGTCTTCTTTCATAATCCTTTTTAAATGTGCTGTCAAAGACATATCACAGAGACATGCGAGATCTGTTTAGTCTGCTTGGCAAAAAACACTGACGCTAGTCAACAAGAGATGATCATCTGTCACAGTTACGAAAACACTCAAGAGTCTCAGCTCCTCTGATGACTAAGATGAAAAGTCGTCACAAATTGCATGTAATCCTTAAAAAATCCTCAGCACTCCACACTGTTTGCTTATTATCCACTTTCAACTTTCGTTTCACAAAATGTTCTTCAGTCTGATCCGTGTTTACACCGTGCATGTTCAGCAAACACAGAAACAATCATCAGGTTCAAAACTAAATATTTGCTCTTTGAATCTTTTGGATCTTTTAAGCCTTTGAACCAAAATTTGTCTCTTGATTGCGAAAATGTTTTGACTGTAGAAGAAACCCAGATCATTTCTTGCACAAACAAACTCTGTCCTGCATGAATGTTTAAATCCAATGGAAAAAAAACACATTAATTCAGCTGCTTCCATGTTGAAGTCATTCATTTCAGACCACAGGATCCAACTTCAAAGTGTTCTCCCTCAACTCCTCCTCATGATGATCACATGTTACAGGAATAATCAAACCAGTCAAACATATAACCAACATTTAATAGGAGAAGAATGAGAAAAAGAGGTTGGGGGTGAAGAAGAGGAAACAGGAGCCAGAGGAGGAGAGCATCAAGGATGAGTAGAAAATGGTGGAAGGAGGAGGAGCAGGAGGAAGGAGAAAGGAGCAGAGGGAAAGAGGATGAGAGAAAGAAGGAATAAGGAGGAGGAGATGAATAAGAGAAGAAAAAAGGGTGGATGAGAAGGAGGAAAAAGGATGAGGGGACAAAAGAAGGAACATTACACAGAATATAGAAAAATAGAAATACACATCGAGAGACTGAATTTCACTTCAGTCTGGCTGCATTATATAATGTTATGAAATGAATTATAAGGAGAATAGAAGAGTTAAAGACGACAGTTGACAGCTGAATCATACACTTCAGGCTGTTTTATACAACAACGATCTTAAAGCTCTTTACATTGGACAGTTGATTTCTTGCAGAAATCAATTCAACAGATTGTGATTTCAATATTTTAAAGTCGTTTTTGTTTTAATGGAGCAAAAAAAAGGCGTCTTGGATTTGAAACATCAGCTTCAAATATTGTGTGATGATTATTTTAGGTTCATGTCTAGATAGTGGAAGGAAGTCGAGACGTGTCGTCTTTGTATAAAGTCTATGGTACTGACTGAGACACTTACAAAGTAAAAGTAAACTTTCTCAGGGAACGCACGTACTACCAAGTAGAAACAATTAGGTGTGCATAAAGAAGTTAAGGGGCAAAATTAAAATTGACTAAATAATGTTTTTTCTAAATAAAGTGAATTGAAGGAGACTTTTGATGATTTTGTGTTGAATCACATTTGGCTGCTCAGACAAATATCCATAACAGTGACTAAAGAAGCTCATTTGTTTGTGTATGTGACACTGTCGTCAATGAGAAAAACTTTGGCAACTAAACAGATTGAGAACAAAGACGCTGTAATATATTAATTTAAATTCCGTTGGTGAAATGTATCTTATTTAAAACTTTAAATGGACCAGTTGTGTTACACACTCAACACAATAGACGCGTCACAGCTGCACATGAAGAATATTACATGACACATGCTCATTTGTCTCCCTATAGAGACGACACTGAGCAGGTTGCAGACGAACTGCAGTACGTAGTGCAGTGCATCGCCTGGGACGCTGCCATCTGTTTGTGCATACAAGCTTGGATCTCTTTGCTCGAAGACAAACAACTGCTAGCGACACTTTGTTATAATCCGTATACACCTAAACAACAGAAAGTGAAGAGAAACTTTTTTTTTAACTGAACTAGCTGTAAATCCAGCGACTGTCAGCCTCATTGTCAAAACACTGCAGAAATAACTCAGCGGGTGTGTTTGCTTAAGATAAGATTCTGCAGCCCCAGCAGTGCTTCAGTGCACCACAATATGGATTTGATATGCTTTGATGCTACGTTCATCTGACCTCATTACACACACATGGGCTTCATCATAACCTCTCTTTTGTTTGTGCTAATATGACCTCATACTCAAGGCGCATGACCAGACCGTCTCTGGTGGGTTCACCTGTGATTAAAGTATCAACAGATCACATGCAGCAGAACCATCCAACTTTAAAGTCACGTATTTGTTTGGCTTTGAGATCATGGACACTAAAACATTTTACAAGCTTTTTCTAAATGTACAATATGTAACTTTGGCTGTGTTTGGTCTCTTAATCAAAAAATATGTCTGTTTGATGACATCATAAAGCAGCGTGGGATCATGGGAGTTGTTGTCTTCACCATCATTGCCAATAAACGTGATGCAACTCAAATCATGTTCACGTATGATCTAATGTATTATAGTTTTATTTATGTTATGCAGCAAACGGCAATGAATACTTGTGATGTTTTACAAACGACCGGAACAAACAGAAAAAGGAAAGAACAGCTGAATGTGAGCAGTGTGTTTCCTTCATCATGCATCGTTTGCTCAGGAAGTTAAAGCAAAGATGGAAAAAGCCCAAATAAAACAGTCAGTCACCTTGAATAAAACTGAGATTCCTCTGTGATTGAACATTGTTGAAAACATTGTGGATTATGCACATAAACAAGTCAACAAGATAGACATATAACATGGGCCTCGTCATTTTAGACATTTCAATAATATATCGCATTATATGCTTAGGTAATAATCTTTATTTTTACGGGCAACAAGCATTTTGTTTTAGTCTTCCATTGCTCATCACTGGTAGATTTCACTTTTCCTTTTTAAACTTAATTTATCAAATCTCTGTCCCTCTGCTCTGATTCTAATCTAATTACTTTTCCAATTTCAGTAATTACAGTTCCCACCTCTTACTCAGAAAAGACAATTCTATAAAAAGCCACCTATAATATCCCTCTGCTGTCATGAAGTCAGAGAGTAAATGTTCTTATTTCATCACTAGCTTTGACCTTTTCTATCAGAGTTCTGACTTAAGGCTACAAGGTTTGTTTCATAGTCCCATTTTTGTATTTTTTGTGATTTTATTTCCTCCTTTTAATTTGAGATGAATGAAACTAAAAGCGTGGCTGTTTGAACTTGCATTGGGCTTGTGACTGGAAAATGTAATTGTATTCTGAGGGGTTTTTGGGCGTTATCTTTTGTTTACTTTGTTTGCATCCTGTGCTGCTTTGTGCTGCTTTGTACTGCTTCAAATCACACTCAAACAAACTGATATGATGCATACAACTATGTTACATTAGATTACAGGCTGAACCCTTTGACTTTTGATCTGCAGTGTATTTCAGCTGCAGTCAGAGTAAATTGTATTCAATATAAACCTGTAGTACAGATCCATTAGTATTTACTTTACAAGAAGTTTTGAACAAAGTGATTCCTCAGTTACAATGAGCTCAGATAGACATCCTGTTCAATACAAATGTATTTTTAAACATTTGTCAGCCTCTACATATATGCTATAATATTTGTATACTAATATATACGTGATGGAACACAAATAGACCTGACTTGATGAGCTATAATCAGGTCAGAAATATGTTTACATGTAAAACAGTTATAAAATCTCCACATTGACGTCTCTATGATCTTTTTATAGTAAAGAGGTCAACCAAACAACACCTGCAGTAATTACTGAGCCTGAAACTGCAGAACACGAGTGCGTCATCCTCATTAATGAAAGGCCAGAGTGAGAGAAGGTGGACATGAAGTGTGGAAAATAAGAAAATAGTTTTTAAAGCAGAGGAATGATCTTTCAGCATCACTGCTCTACCCCCGCTAATGACTCGAAGAAAGATACCTCATTTGAAAAGATTCTTGAGATTCTTCTAGTTGAAGCACCAGATATCTCATTGTGATAATTCATCATGATTGAAGGTCTTTATTTGATCTTTAATAAAATGCCAGAATGCTATACCTTCTTTTTAAAATGTCATTTTATAATCTGTGCCTTTAGGGAGGAAACAAGATTGTTATAATGTGCTTATTTACTTATTTTGCTACAACCATGCTACTGTGATTGAAAACATTGTATATACTATGTCGATAATGTATTTAGTATGTGCTATATTTTCAATTGAAATGTTTAACTATCATTGTGATGTAGCGGGAAAACACAAAAAAGCAGTTTGTAAAAATATAATTTGGGGGAAATTGTGATTTTTTTAAGTGACACATTTTTATCTCTGCAGGATCGATTGGCTACTTAGAATTTTTATGTTTTGGAATTAAATTTTGTATAGATTTGTCCAATGCATTAAAAAATCACGAATCACACAAGGTTATTAAGTGAAGCCAAATTATATGAAAAAGACAGCGTAGCTAAAAAGTAATAAAAAATAATTATAATAAAATGAGGAAACGAAAGGTAACCACAGATATAACATCAAGGAGTCGGCAAGCTGTCGTTGTAAAATCAGTAGGAATTTAATTCCTGTCTTTCTTTACATAGTTGAGACATAAATTGAGACAAACACTAATAAAACTTCACTACATCAATGTTTGTGCCACTACAAGTTGTGCCACTACAAGTTGTGCCACTACAAGTTGTGCCACTACAAGTCGTCCTCGATAGAGCTGTTTCCCTCGGCTGGCTGGACTCCACCAGAGGATGTTAAAGAGGTGAACTCCTATCCTGTGCATAGCTCTACTTCCTCTCATTTATTGCACATAATGCATTTTTAAACCAACATTTCTTTGCCTTTTATTTCTTCTCGTACAAGCCAAACCCAGCCTCAGACCTCTCACAGGGCACAATTAGGATGATATATCTGCTATATCCTCGCTCAACCCGTCTTCACTGCTGCGTCTTTGAGATGTTTCTTTAAAAAGTCCTTTTAGTTGTTTATTCTGTTCAGAGCTGTTCATCCATGAACCCGGCGTGAATGAAAAGTGAAGGTGAAATATTGCACCGGGCTTTAGGAGCGTGCAGGCTGCGAGAGTGATGGCTCTCCTCTTTGTTTCAGATCTATTTGAGTGATTACATTATATCTCGCTCAGTGTCCTTTTGATGCAGGGTCACGGTGCGGCACAGACGAGTCCGTCGTCTTGCCTTTTCAAAGAAAGTGGGATCAGCGTATCAAGCTTTTCACCACAGATGCATCTTGACTAATGGAAACACCTCTGGCACATTATTGTATCTCATATCACCATGGTGGCAGACTGTAAACCATTAAATAAAAGTCACTGTGTTATTTATACTCTGAGCACTAAGAGCGAAAGCTGGGGAGGGAGAGAATGTTTTCAAGGTGTCCTTAATGTCCTCGACTCGTTACTTTAAAGCCTGTGGAGTCAAGTTTTGCTGATTAGTTTTCTTACACCTACAGCTGAAAAACGAGTCAACCAGTCGTCTCTCAGTCTACCTCTCGCCTCAACACATTTCCTCTGCAAAAGGCAGTAGAGTGAAAGTGCTCATATAATCTCTGAGCACATATTAATATTTTCCTGTAAGATTTCAACACTGTTTCGTCATAGTTTGCTATTCATCCTAAGAAATAAAAATTTAAATGGTGCTGGTGTTTGATTGTTGGCAGTGTCTCAGTGTTTTTGCCATAACTCACTATCTTGTCTTATCTACTTCACCAGCTATTCACTAAACAGGAAGTCAAATATTATTGTAATATTTTCCAATAATTCACATTCGCTTTTAGCTTGTTAAGGATATCAAGTAAAGTTTTTAGTTTACCAAATGAAAGAAATTTGATTAAAAAAGTTAATTGAATTTTTTCTCTTGAAGTGAACCTCACCCTCCAAATACCTTAACCTGGTGTTTTGTTGATGAAACACACAAAAACAGCTTTTCTGAACAGGAACAACTTGTTTTGCTTTTTCTCTCTGTCCTTGCTTTGATAAAAACTTGTACACTTCAGATTTAGAAGAAAGTGACAATCATAAACTGCGTTTGTACTTTAATAAACACCATCAACAGAAGCTGAGCTGTAGCAGGAAGTTTTAATCAATAGTCTGATTGAAAGAAAATAATTTAGAAATAATTCTGACATTTGTTTTGTTCCAGCCTCTTAAATGTGATGGTTTTCTTCTTCCCTCTGATTAATAACATTATAACTGTTTGTCAATCTGGAGCAGACTAAACGATACAGATCTGTCAGATCTTTGAACCTGTGACAGACATTTCTAATCTTCTGGGAATACAGACACCGTAACAATAAGTGAATCAATACCAATGACAAAAACAATCCAACATGAGTTGAAGTGATAATGAAACTTTCATTTGAAGCCCAAATCTAGTGTAAAGTCATCAAATTGATGCCAATTTCACAGCCAGACTGTCTGACGTGCAGTGTCACACAGTGAAGTTGTTATCCGTGCCCAGTTCACCTCTGAAGAGCTTTTAAACTTAAAAAGATGATTTGAATAAAATTTGCCTTTAAAGCTGTCAGTTCATGGCAGATTTGACTGGTTGTCGGATCAGATAGAGAATTACTGAGTTTGACCTGCGGCTGATAATGGCTCTGCTGGCAGAGTTATGAGTGTTGATGCCTTATGAATGAGCTCAACCTGTGTATTATCTACAGCCGCTTAGGTGCAGCTTTTTGGAGATGTTTCCTGTAAATGAGGATGATTTTACTTATCTGAAAGCAGGAATGGAAGCTTTGAGAGCTAAGATCCTGTTGTGCACTAATCCTGCCCCGAGGGCAGAGGAAGGAATTGCGGCACCTTTGCCAAAAAAACTCAGCTCAGCCACATCATCTGAGGAATTACAATCATACCTCCACTCTGCCCCTGAGGAGAGTGTAACATTTTCATATTTTAACAGTTAAGCCTTTCAGAACTAGTTGCAGCCCTGGACTGAAATTTGTGTGTTTCATGTGTTGTTGTTGTGTGGCATGTCTCACAGGGCTCTTGTGCTTTCAAAGTTATTGAAAACACAAAATTGGAAGATGTTCAAGGACTGTTTCAAGCACTCACAGAATTCCTTTTTAATGTACCATTGAAAGCATTAAGGGTAAAAAAGAATGTGCATTTTTGAAAAAAAATCTACTCCTTTAACAAGGCTCGTGCTTGAATTTACTCTCACCATATTAAAAATCTACATGCAATGCCAGTACATGCTGCGTGAATAGTGGTATCTCCTCTTTTTGTCGCCTGCCAGAAAGCTTTGACATCTCATTTGCAATTCTCACTAAGCAGAATAGTGGTTGTGGATATGTTTTATATTTTATCAAGTGTAAATTGACTGTGAATTCTCACTTTACTCTAAACCTTTTTCATTTCATATTAAGATGATGTCTAATGTGGAGTGAGGATATCAGCTGGAGCAGCTGTGGAATGTATGGGTGCGTTTGTTTAGTTTATGTTGGCATGCCTGTATGCCTGTGCTTGTGTTTTTGTGTGTGTGTGTGTGTGTGTGTCAGAAATGCTTTGCAATCTGGTGGGAGTAAACGACTGGAACCTTTCAACACGGCTCTTATCAGAGACCCACACATGCGCAGGAGATCCAATGACACTGTTCAATCTGTGGGTTCTCCAATTAAAATCCTCTGCTAATGACACCCTCTGTTTGTTACTGCTGCTCTTTGTCTGTTCTCACTGCTTCTTAATCAAATTTTGTGTTGCACCACATAACATAAACCTAAAATGGACAACTCGTTTCCACTTCCTTCCTCTATCCTGAAATCAAGCCAAAATATCACTAACAGGAACATTGCAATCTTTACCAGAGGAAGCCCACCAACGCACGCTGGACCAATCACGAGTCTGTCTCAGATGTCAATCATTATTTTTAACCCTGTTTTTATAGCATCAGGTAATTAAAACCAAACTTGAACAACATTTACTTGAAATGCTGGAAACCAAAGATGCAAACAGGACGCGATCGAGCTGCTTTGGCATCACTTTCAGGGAACTGACATGTTCATGTCCATCTTTATATTCAAATGATCAGATTTAAAGAATCACTTTATGGATGAGATTTGAAAAACGTCTGTTTCAGAACATAATAAATTATTTATTCTAACATCAGTCAGTTTATTGCTTCGTAGTGTCTCAACAGGCACAATTTATTAAAAAAAAAGGAATTTCATCCTTTGCTAAAGAAGAAAATAAGCAACTGCTTTTAAAAAAAACACTGAGATCAACTCCCTCATCTCACTTTCAGCACTTTAGTATTTTCAGTGCAAACTGAGCTGCATGAGAAAAGTTCACTTGATGGTCAAGGCTCATCTCCAAGTGAATGTGTTCTTGCTGAGAGCCTCTGTGGGAGTGAGGCGTCTCTGTGTGATTAATCTAAATCACACTTGTTATAGAATTTAACAGAGAGTTAAAGAGGGAATGTATTTACAAGAGAGCTGCTCATGGAAGTAATCACCTCAGGGAGGATCTGTTGTTGGCACAGCAGGTGTTTACAGAGCGTCGAGTGGCTAATGCAGAGCTGCAGCCGTTTCAAAAGGTGACATGGTTTGACATTTTTTCTTCGTGTTTGCACGCCAGCCTTAGAAAACGACACATTCCCCAAATAAAAGAAAAGTTGAATCAGCACTTGTACAACCTGAGACTCCACCAGTCGTTTCTGATTTCTTACCCACAGTCAGCACTGTTTCCTATGGTTTCTCAGTGACTGTGATGTTCCCTCAACATGATTGTGTGTTTTAATGTAATGAATTATTATTTTTTAGCAATTAATTCATTATCAACCAACCATCAATTGGACGATGATTATCTTGATTAATCCAGTTTTTGTACAAAAACAGTTTGTTACACAAACTTTTGAGTCACATTGAGTCATTGGATGTTAATGACGTGCAAATGCCTGTAGTTTAATGTCTGAGCACAAATTTATTTTGCCTGCACAAACAATTCAACCTTGAAACCTTGTCTGTACATTAATGTTGTTTGGGAAATTATATCTGCATTTCTGATGTGTCTGAAAGACTGGCTCATTAAGTTTATATGACCTATTTCTATTCAAGTTCAGTTACAATTTTGTGAGTAATTTTCCATATTGGAGCATTTCATTCTTCAATACTATTTATTATTACAGCTTTCTGGGTCTACAGAGTCCTTCAGGTGTTGACAGCTCCCAATAAATTGATGCACATGACAAGGTGAACACGATTAACCCTGTCTTTGACAATTCTAAGGTCATTTTAAGCCATGCACATATATATGGCTCTAGTGTTGCATGCTGATGGACATGCACACAGCAGAAAAATTGAAGGACGCCAGTGTTTTTGATTAAGTTTATAGAAGTGAAAGATATCCATCTTAGTTTCTCCCAGTTCTAGATGACATCTTCAGATATTTCATTCTATCAAAGACCCATGAATATTCAATTTACAGATAAATTAAACAAAGAAAAGAGGTAAATCTTTATATATTAAAAAGTCTGAAAACATATTTTAGCAATATTCTTGAAATATTGACCCAAATGAAGGTTTTGAAAATTATTTTTCTTATCATTGCAGCTCTGTAAAAACCAAGATAAAAAAGGTCTGTGCCTAAATCCAACCAAACCTCAACCAGAGCTAGATGAGAAAACTTTATTTTAGCAGCAGTAATTTGTAACAGCTTTAGATGTCGGGGATTAATAATATGGTTCTGCTGATAGAGCCGTCAGATCAGAAAATGCTTTAATGTTTCGTTCTGATGTGAAACTACAAACGATTTTTCTTTTTGGCAAGGTTTTCGTGATTTTCTGCAGATTTCCTCAGAGTGACATGTTGCAATGAAAGAGGAGACATTGATACTATGCTTGAGGAAGTTGTAAACATACTAATGTAGATTGAAAACCTGCAAATCTTCCAGCAGGTCTCTAAATCCTGTCTGGGCAGGTTCTCAGTAGATGCATTTGTAGAAATGACAGATTGGTGATAAGGTTTGTATTTCTGTCTGATCCCTCCCAGGCTGTAATCTTGTCTGTTGCAGGCCCTGTCGTCACTACTACTACTTTGTGTACTGTTACGCTATAAGGCAGCTGTCCACTCAGCACGGACTGTGGATTGATCCCAGCCTCTGACTGCTCCTCAATTGATCTCTATCTGACAGTACTTTGATCTGAGCATCCTGGGATTGTGTAATCCGCTCAAGTCAGGCAATAATAGCTGCTGTCAACTTTAAAGTCTTTCTCTGCAGGGTATTTTTAATTTTTCCTCTTAGATGAGCTTTAGAGGAGCAATCTCATGAAGCGGTAATAAACCTTTTTCACTTAGCGCCTTTTAAGGACTCTGCAGGTTCAATTTAGAATCATCATTTCAAGTCAGTCACAGGGCTCCGTGTCTCAACAACAGGAAAATGTTACAAACCAGTGATTTGACATTGTGGAAATACTTTTCACAAACAGGACATTTCTCTGACAGTGTCTCAGCTGTAGACAAAATGTTACCTGACATTTTGTCAGGTGAAAAGAAAAATCTTGATCTGAATTTGACCTGATGGTTTAGTTTTTTTTACCAAATGTCACATTTTGAGACAAGGTGGAATAGCAACAAGCATCATGAGAATCTTCAATACTGCAACTCATACTCATCGGGGTTTCCCGCAGCGCTTTATAGTTAAGGCGGCCGCCTTGACAACAACGGCCCCCCGCCTTGACTACGTCCCCCTGAAAATAAATAAATAAATAAATATTCCGCATCCCTGCATGCATAGACAGTAGGTTAAAATAAGGCCGCATCGCAATGAGGCGGAATAGCGGCATCTGTAGGTTAAATATGTTAAGCCATCTATCATCTGCTGTAACTGCGTGGCAAGACAACATTTCTTTTTTTATCGGGAAAGAAGCTAAATCCGACAACCGGATAGCATGCCTGTCGTCGTGGGAAGTACAGTGACACGCGCCCCCCCCTCTGCGGGAAACACTGCTCATTGATCATTGATGCCTTCAGAATCAATTTGCAGATCACTTGGTCGAGTCATTGAGTTGATAAAGTTGCCTTTTAAATTCTTATTCTTAATTCAGGAGCCGTCTCCCTCAGAGGACGTGGTCTATATGGCCCACAAACGAGGCCAAAACAAGTCGTCATGACCATATACTTATGAATCCAGTGATTGGTTGGCCTGTCCATCAGCGGATCTTTTTGGTCCTTGGTGTCAGACCAGCAATCGAATGGATCGCTGTAAAATTCTGGTGGATGAATCCTGTTTAAGTCAATTATATTGTTTCCTCATCTGCACAGCTGTGAGGTTACCAGTGAGCCATCTGTGTGCAGCTCAAACTTATGATTGTAAGCACCAGACCAGATACACAAAGACAAATGTGTCGAAACACAGTCGTGTATACAGACACCAGATGTGTGAGTGCATTCTTTGGACCATATCCACACTTTGAATAGTCTCACATAGCTGTTGACTTGCACTGGCATTACTACCCACTATCGTGTAATATGTTAATGATATCAGCGTCGTCATGACCATATACTTTCTGTGCTTTTCTTGTTGTTTACTGCTGAGTGGTGGCTGTAAATGAAAAGTGATTCTACTGGATCAGAGAATTACTTGAACCGTGAGGAAGGTGTTTGTTCTTGACTTGATCTTGTTAATCAATTCAAAATTTAAATGAAAACTCATCTACAAACCTTTTTGTAAATAAGAAATTTACAAAATACATGATAGATACAAAATGTATAATAAACTGTATGATTGTAAATTGGAACATTTTAATGAGTGAAGTTTGTCCACCAACAAACGTGTGTAAATGACCTGGAGCAGAGAAGACGGGATTAGGCTTCAGGTGGATGATCAACAGGATACCATCTCACATCAATGAAAACATTTTAATGAGTCAAGGATTTCAGATTGTCTAACATTTTAATGGAAACTGCAGATATTCTTTAGTTGAACAGAAATTCTTGTAATGTGTTATATCATTTTTTTAAATGAACATGGCATGAAAATGCTCGACTTGAAGAATCTCAGTCATCTGAGGAGTCTCAGACTGATGATTTGAATCTTTCATTTTCATGTAGCAGCCCTCTATTGGTCCGTTAATGATGGCACAGGCACATGCAGTTTTATGTAGAACATACTGCAGTGGCACATTAACAGAGAGGACATTTTGTTTCTCACAAAGTTACTGTTGGGCCTCAATGAATCTGTGGACCCAGCTGGACGTGAACAGATGTACATGTGAGATGCTGGGACTTTGGACCTGAGTGGCTGTTTCACTCAGTCTGTGAGCCTCAGTTAAACTGCAGCGGGGCTCGTCTGTTCAGAGCTATGTTTACACTGCACCACATTAGGCACACATATGACCAAACAAAAGTCCCTGCCCTTTTTATCTGAAATGCTACATTTTTAGATTGAAGTACATTTTCTTAAATAAGCTAGAGCAGTTCGTGGTAAATTCCCAGTGACTGCTGATGTTAAAATTACCTTTCTGTGGACTTTTACTTCTGCCAACATAAACGAGAAAGCCTGAATGTTTTATTTCACCAAATCAAGTTGCCTCAGAGCTTCAGAGAACAGAACAGGACATGTTTCGTCTTGTAGTCTGGGATTATTGTATATGTAGTATGACTGTGTGGATTACTAGCATGGAAAATTGGTTTTTAACTCTGGGAAGAGAATTAGTGGCAAATTCAATGTCAAAGGCGGATTTGGAAAAAGCAAAGACTCAAATAATTATTGAATTCATGTTGCTGCAGAGATGCAGGTTTTTAATACTTTATGTTAATATCAAAGTTTTAATAATAAGCATCAGCCTAAGGAGGTGCTAAATAGTTTGTGCTTCACATTAGACTTCACCTCAAAATCAACTTCTATCATCCACTCAAATTCTGGTCTGCACTCCGAGGAGAAAGGTAATCTTGAGCCTCATCAACCACCAAACAAAACAGAGAAACCTCTTATCACCAGCAGTGGTGGGGATTTATAAAATGTGTCTGGTCTGAAGCGCCAATTGCACAGAATCTGTCCGCAAACAGCTCAGTGGATCGATAAGGTGCCACCATTAGTGCAAATGGAGTGGGTCAGATTGCTCTCTGCATATCTACGTTATACTGCTGTAATCTGCTTAATCAGCAATTCAACTCAGTATTATGGGAAACAAAGCTTCTCTTGTGGTTACAAGTAAGGTGAGAAATAGGATAGTAAACGTTGAACCAGATGATATGTTCATTTATTAAATGTCAGTGCATTTACCATCCCTATAATTAGTCTGGGTTTATAAAGCCATTGTAATCGATGTGCACATCAATAAGTTGAATTAATTGCAATGTTGGATTTTGGTAGGATTTTTTACATCAATGTGATGAGTCAAACCGTCAAATTTCATTATTGAGAGTTTTCCTTATCATAATATTACAAATTAAAGCCTCTGCCACCAGAAGTTTGTATCCCTTTTCATCAGATATATTAAACTCTTTTAATCTTAAAAAATGTACAGCTCTATTTAATCACGTTGAGACTGTTTCCATGTGCACCTTAAATAATACAACTGACTGAACTGAATCTAAAAGAACTTCTAAAGTCTTAGCATTTGTTAAGGAAGTTGGTGTCCCCCCAGGTTCGTTCCTGGGGCTTGTTTTTAATAATCTGCATGCTTGTGTAGAAACAGGGTGCCCGTGTTCAGTGAGTTCATAAGTATTTAACCAGCATTTAACAACTTTGTGTGTGTTCAATTTCTTCACTTATACATTCTGGATTCGTTGCAACGAAAACCAGCAGAATGCTTGTACTGTGTCACCACCTCCTACACAGCAAACTTCACTCTGTGTGCCCCCAGGGCTGTTGATCTATAGTTTACCTTTGACCTGCCTGTGTCAATGGAGAAGTAAAAAAAGCACAGATTTTGTCTTTCAGAGATAAGCAGAGTATCACTAATACTGGTGTGAATGTTTGGAGCGTGATGCTGCTGGCAGAAATCCTCAGCTGAATCCTTCTGCCAATATAGTTTTAAAAAGCTGCTTTCCCTCACAGCCCTGGGAGACACTTGTCTTACAATGATTTCTAAATATTTCTTTGTCTTGTATTGTTTTCTCTCTGACCCAGAATGTGTGTCGGCCAGGTCAAACGTGTAGATTGAGTCCCTTATGACCACTGACAAACTAAGTGCTTTTAATTATTTAGCTGCCAGCACCTTAAGTAAGGTGGATCACAATCCTATCGTAGACATGATGCACATAAAAAATTCTCCCCTTCTCATGTTACAGCCTGATAGTTTTACACAAATCTAATCTGACAGGGATCTCCAGGGTTTTGCAGTGAGTAGTGGCTGTGGTTTATTGCCACAAGTTTACCAAGTCCTGATCATACAGGCCAGCAGCTTAAGGTGAACATTCAGCAGTGTAGATTAAAATGTTGATAGTATGTAAAGGATACATTGGAATTACTGTTGAGATGGTAAATAATGTAGTGAAATTATTTATTGATAATTCATATCCATACACCTTTTTGTTTCATCCAGATAGCTGATGCTGAATGTTCTCATTGTGTTTACCTCTATAACTAAGACGATGTGGGTTCCAAGCTAAATACATCTTTCCGCCATATGTGTCCAAAATAATGCATGGCATATCTACGAGTTTTGCGTGTGAAATAAAAGTGCAAACATTAAAAATGTATTGAAGTAGGGCTCACAAATCTCTTGAGTTTCAAAATGTATAAATTAAACAAATGACCTGCCTTTATGTTTTTATCCTGTAAAGGATCTTTGTCAAGCAGAGAAATGGCTCAGAAGATAGAACCTGATCTCCAGATGTTTTGGTTTGTTTCTAAACAGGACATTCACAGTCACTCCTTGTAATGTACTGTACTGTACATTTAATGACGTTGATACGAATACGTCATCCTGTCTGGCAGTGTGTGTGTGGGAGGGTTATTAAAACAAAGACATTTTAGCATCTTCTTTATGAATATGCAAACAGTTGTAGCTTCAAAACTTTAGCTGCTAGACACAATTTCTCAGACTAAACTGAAAAGTCCATTCTCTGTGTATTTGCACTGGAAGTCTCAAGTTGTCATGTTGCATGTGTACCACATCTGGCTTCCAAACTCGATGTTAAAAGAAAACTGCTTGTGCACACAGGTCTTTCTCACAGATTTTAAGGATGAGTAGAAGGAAACTTTCCTCCGAGCCATGAGAGCAGTCCTCTAGTGCCCTAGAAAGTCGATGCCCTACCCAATCCAATGGTTTTTAATATACTTGGGTCTTGTTCCGACACAAAAGACAGAATGCCTGTCAGGTATGGTTTGTTTTCTCTTGGGCTGTAGGTCGGGTTCAGATAGAAAGCTGTGGCCCAGTGAAATAACAATAAGAACACAGATTTCTGAGTGGAGCTGGAGATTGAGTTTTAAACTGCTAAACTGAGGTTTAAAGGGAATATGGGATGATTGTTAGTTGTGGCTGGGGAAGCTTCACATGTAGATTATTGATGGAGCCAGTGAATGAAGCTTCCTTTGTGCCACTTGACACTAATGCAGCACGTTTGTTGGTGTCTGTTCTGAGGCTCATCCTCTGAGTCTGTGCAGCAGATGCACAGCTGTGAGCCCGTCACACCTGGGTCTCATATCCATGGTGCAGCTCTCTGAATGAATCAGGATGAAATGGGAGAGAAAAGCACCCTGCATCTGCAACATTAGTTTTTTTTTTTTTTATACCATGTTTCTCTCTTACAAAATAATCGACTCACTTAATTTTATTTTTATAACCATATCCATATTTAACTTTACTCTGTAGCAATCTGTCCTGGCCTACTTGCTTTGTCATTAACAAAATGCAGAAGAAAAGTTCAAGTAAAAATAGAGAAACAAAGGCAGCCGCTGATGCACAGTTTGCAGTATAATAAAGGTATTTCAGTGGGTAAATTTCAACATTAATCATCTGTAAAATAGCTTTGTTGTCAGCTGCCAACTCTCTTGTAGTAATTGTTTTGCTTCCAGTGATTAGTTGAACGTACTCTGCCTTTAAAAATGTTTCTCCGTGGAGTAAAACTCAGAGTCAGGATGCTATTAAAGTGACTCAGGTATGACATGAAAAATGGATTTTAAAAAGAAAAGATCAGCACAACAAAGTGGAGAGAGTCAATTAACATGATGAATGGCTAAACAGAAATGAGCCTTAAACAAAAGCCAAAACATTTTAGGGTGCCATTTCTATTTCATACATCAAGGAGCGAGCCATAATGAGCATCCAGACACAAAGCCACCATCTTGAGCCTGCGGTGAACGAGCCAGAGTGTGATTAATTGAGTTTGTCACTCCGCCTTGTTCCCCTTGTGTTCAGAAGAGTTGCTCTGAAGTGATGACAGTCTATCCATTAAACCCAGTTCTCTAAATGGAAATAATTTCCTCAAAGAAGCATCTGCTTTGGTGTCACATAATGGCAGCAATAATGAGATTCTCCTTCATGAGAAACTTCTTTTGCTGCGGAGACGCTCAGACAGAGCAGCTTTTTAATCGCCTAAGCTGAGTGTTAACGCCTGCGATGTGACTCCCACAACATTTTGTGTCACAAAGCTTTTAAGATCTTACATGCTCGATGTACGTATCTTTTATAATTCATGTCCCTCTTAGGAGTGAAGCTCGTCACGGTCGCTTCATGTAAAACCCTCAGACCAGCAGTTTTCTCAACGGGGAAATATACATGTTTTGGAAATATTTCAAAATTTTTTGTAGTTAATGTGTTTAAATGTGTATAAATTAATATTGTGATATTTTCAATTTGACATGATTCAGTCAGTCGTGCTAGTGGCTCAATAAAGGGCAGGTGGAAGAGTTGTTTAGACCAGTAGAGCCAATGCACCTATATTGCACATGTGTTAGCTGTCTGCGTTTGTGACTCTGTAACTTCAGTTCTTTCTGTAATTTCTCTGTAGTCTCACTATTCTATATGTAAAATCTTTCCAGCCAAATTTAACCTCAATTTACAAATTAACACTAAACACAAACTACCACAGAAGTTAACAGGCTTATTATTGATAATCTTTTCCAGAACAATTCTCAAATTGTTTAGTTTTTCCTATAGTGCAAATTAGTCAAGGAATCACCAAAGTCACCAGAATTTCACAGGAACATGAATATCTTCCTCCAATATTGTAGGAAAACATCTCGGACATTTAACTCCCCCCAAAAAATCAAGCAGCATATTTTATATCAATCCATCCAATAGGTGTTGAGAGATTTCTGTCTGGACAAACATGGGCGACCAACATTTCCATTATGCTGTGTTGTCCCACTCATGTGGAGGGTAAACCAGTCGAGATTTAATATGAGGATTGCTTTGCTGCTACACTTAGTGGCACAGGTGCCTTATCATGGGTGACAGGCACGTTGGCGGAGCACATCAGCCATCATTTAATCAGCCCGCCGGAGCATCTGCACGCGGGTTTTTAAATAGATCATGTAATGAGGTGAAGACTACTCCTCTCTTCATGCCATCCATTCACAGCAGGCCATGACAACATGCCACACTGTATGTACGAATCACAGGTGCATGCAGAATCCAGTTGGGATCCTGGGATGAAGGTTGTGGCCAAGTAACCTCTAGGAAAAGATGATTTACCAGCTTACAGCTTGAATAAGTGAGGAACTGAATAAACTCATGCAAAGACATTTGTTGGAAGAAGTTCGTTCCTCCTCGGGTTACTTTGACCTCAGAGCCGTGTCAGTGTGAGAGTCACGATGGCATGAATGAGTGGGAGGAAGGCAGCTCGTTGGCAGAGCACGGTCTTTTCCTTTAGACAGATAACGTCCAATAGAACAGGTGCTCCAAGTCATTCATGGCTGAGTTTTGCCTCCAGGGTTTTTCACAGCTGTTGGTACAGACACTGTTCAGCCTGCAGAAGACAAATACTGTCAAACAATCTCAAGAGGGGCACATCCTCGGCTCTGTGTGCCTTAATGAAATGAACTTTTCTGTATTCAAATATTCAAATGAGTGAAATGAAACAGAGAAATACTGAGATTTTGGTTCATATAGTTAAGGATCATTATTAAAAGGAGGAAATTGATTAAAACTATAAGACAAAAAAACCCAGGTTTTAAAGTTGAAATTGCAACTCTGTCACTTTAACCTTTATTTTTTTAACTTGAAAGGAGTCTCATGCATAATCAGCAGCGTGTTTGTGTTTTATTCCTTCCTGACTCTGCTTCCAATTAACATAAAGTTATTAAAGGGAACTTTGTTTACTTAAAACTTCTGTGAACAGCAAATCCTTTTTCCTGCACCAAGACACCAAGTGCACTTTAAACTTGTGAATAGAAATCAAATTGAACTAATTAGGTTTTTTTTAAATTAGTTTTTGTGCAATTATATAATATGACTCACACTAAAGCAGATTATCATTTATTGGTGCCATTGCTCTCAGCGGACAAAAATACGATTTTAATGTTTTTGGAGCTTGGCTGCTAATGCAGATACTACTGTGCTATGATAAGAAGATGACATTATGTCGTCTTCCAAATAAAAAAGTGTGCGTGGCGGTCCGCTCATACTTTACAATGAGGAGAAGAGGTACAGTATAATGTTCTCTTTGAATGAAGATGAAGGGGCCAATGCTGGGCGAGCAACAAGCTCAGATGTTTCGTCCTTCTGGCGATAATTAACTTTGACTGCAGGAATTTAACTGCGTGACACAGAGACCTCTGGTTCTCTGATGTGGTAAAACAGATGCTTATATATAAAAAAGATTCACACTGATATGCTGTATGTGCAGTTTTGTATCAAAGAACATAAAATTCATGACCCAACATTTCAAAAAGACACTGAGTG
The DNA here is from genome assembly GCF_024713975.1 of Paralichthys olivaceus. Taxonomy (NCBI): domain Eukaryota; kingdom Metazoa; phylum Chordata; class Actinopteri; order Pleuronectiformes; family Paralichthyidae; genus Paralichthys; species Paralichthys olivaceus. The sequence goes on from NC_091101.1 coordinate 20,649,207, forward strand.
GGTTACTTTAATTCTTTACAAAGCATGAACCGTGGACAACCTAAATAATTAATTATCTTTGATTTAAAAGTATTTTTAATTCTAAATCTTGCTTTTTAGAAATAAAGGACTTACTAAATTTATAACAGAAAACTGTGTGGTGTCACTTGGGCCAGATGGACTTCATGGTGTCCAGTCAATGACCTCGAACTTTATGTATCCTATGGAAGGGTTAGACGGGATTTATGAGTTCCTTCACAAGACTGTCCTGTCAGAGAAAATCATAGATCAGGTGTCAAGGAGAGAGCACATTATGAAAACAGATACATCGCCACGGAGACACATATATCCAATATTTCATCATGATGGCCTTGAGTCTGTGTCTGTGCAAATGTCCACGGTCTCCTGACCCTAAATTCTTAGGACACCTACATTATAACAGTGCAATCATCAGGCCCCACAGACCTGTGTGTAAATGTGCTTTAAAATTGTGATGAAAGGGAAAGAAAATGCAAAAGCACATCTTCTAGTGCTACTTAATCTTCCTCATGTGTTCCGCCAGACCCATTTTGCCAAAGTGTGTCTGTTTTTAGAGAAATGCCAGTACCTGAATTATACGCACCCGTATTTGATGTAATCATGCGGTTTGGATTCACAAGCCGCATTTGGAACAAAACATGATGTACTCGGTGTGTGTGTGTGTGTGTGTGTGTGTGTGTGTGTGTGTGTGTGTGTGTGTGTGTGTGTGTGTGTGTGTGTGTGTGTGTGTGTGTGTGTGTGTGTGTGTGTGTGTGTGTGTGTGTGTGTGTGTGTGTGTGTGTGTGTGTGTGTGTGTGTGTGTGTGTGTGTTCGTGTTCACCTGCTGAAATCTCCAAAGCGAGAGATGGAGAGCGAGAGGGAATCTATCAAATTCATTTAACTGCCTAGATCTCACATGGGGATCATCTTAACATGGTTGTTACTTTGCCTCATTTGCTTTTTCAAGGGGTATTAGCTCGGTGCCTCTAAACATCTTTTGATATATTGTACAGCACATTAGCTTCTGCCTTCTGTCTGAATTTAACCTCTATTTTAAAGGTTAAATCTGGGATTCTTTTCCCCATAAACACGTGCAGTGTAACATGAAATCATGGTTGTGCACTCTGAGCTTTGTCTACTACTGCATACTACTTTACTCCATCTCTATAATTATGTTATTTCACATAATCCAGCATGAACATGAAAAAATACCAATATGATATTATGTCAACTAGAGATTGATTTAGAGCTCGGCAGTGGAGCAAAAAATTACGATAAGAAATGTTATATTGGTTGATATTGATAAATAAACGTCAAGTCATTGATCATTTCTACTCAAACAAATGAATGTGCACATACATAAATCAAAGCATGGAGATCACAGGTCCAGTCACCTTTGAGAAAAGCTAAAAAAAAGTATTCGATTCATACAGAGATCCTAGAAAATCAGATTAATATCTGATATTCCATTTGAAGCCAGGGATTAAATAATCTGTGACAAACTGTATGGGGATTAGGGAGGCAACCAAAAGGACATGTTGCTTGTTTTGAGAGTTAATAGGTTGAAAAGGTTTTAGCAAATGTCGTTTTAAATTAAAGCTGAGGACCTTCGACCTGTAGTTTTATTCTGGAGGCTTCTGTTGTACCCAACTGCTTGCATTCCTGCAGTCTGTTGCTCCTGCAGTTCATGCCTGGATTCACTTCTCCCCTGACGGATTCAAGCCAACAATCCTTTCAACCATCAAATCCCAAATCACAGGTTAGTTTACTTCAGTCAAACAGCCCCCACTCACAGAGTCCATCTGTCGCTCACTGACATCAGTGTGTGTGTGTGTGTGTGTGTGTGTGTGTGTGTGTGTGTGTGTGTGTGTGTGTGTGTGTGTGTGTGTGTGTGTGTGTGTGTGTGTGTGTGTGTGTGTGTGTGTGTGTGTGTGTGTGTGTGTGTGGCTCTGTTGGGGTCAATGCTAAATTGGTATTCTGGAGCACAAAGGACGGCTTTTGTATCTGAGGTTGGAGCTTTGAGGAGCTTCTGTGATTTCAATTGTTAACAAGCATTTTTCAACCTGAAGGCCACTCTGTCTTCAGTTGCTTTACTGAGTTAGAACAGAAGGACCTTTTTCAACAAATCATCAATTCATTTGAGGCAAAATCTTCCAAGAAAACAATTTGAAGAATGTTACAATTTCCAACTAGGTTATGTTTTGTAGCCCTCTCCATTGGTTGGTTTGTTTGTTTGTAGTTTATCAGCAAGGTTACACAAAAAATATGGAACGGAATTTCCCGAAAAACTCAGTGTCCCGTTATTTTGCATTATTATTGATTCCCCAAGAAATAATTCATGGCTCTCAATAAAAAAAACAGGCATATTTAGGGGACTGATTCCCGAGTGTCTACAATTTCACACAGATCCAAAAAACCCACATACAGTGGATTTAAATGTTGTTTCTTAAGGGGACTGTTAGTGCAGTCTGGGGAGAACTTGCTGATGGAAGCGATGTGAACAGAACAACTGAAGCTGAAAATCATCTCAGTTGGAGACCTTCCCAGCCTTTCTGAACTTTTACTTTCATGCCCATTAAAGCCGAGCAGACACTGTACAGATTAAGCTCGTTTGGTCGGCCCTGACTAATTTTAAACCCGGGCTCTCTGCGAGTTCTGTTGTTGTTTGACGTTAGAATGAGTCAAGACATCTGATTAATTGACTAAATGATCGACGAGGTGATTCTCAGACAATTGATTCAGTTTCTGGCCCACCAGACATTTTGGTTTTTGGAGCAACTTGAGCAGTTGCATAGTCTGATAACCCTGAATCTAAGATACTACAAAATAAAACAGTCAAAAAACATCCAGCCAATATGCATCTACTGTAATTACCACCTTGTCATGCAAACAATTGATAGTGATACTAGTTATATTCCTGGGCATCAGATGAAATGTTATGCTAAACTCTGCTGATACAGACAAAGCTCTCTTTGTATTAAAAATATTCTTTAAAGAAGAAGTGAAGAGAAACATTTGTATGAAAAGTCGGCCAACTCATTGCTCAAATGCCGTATCATATATATTTTATGAGAGACAGTTTGTAATCATTATGACGATAGCTGCAGCCAAAACCCAATGATAAATGACAAGCTCTCACAGTGGCCAGTGGCCAGGACAGGACAGGACACCTTCGGCCTCTGGGAAGACTCTTCCTATTAACTTGCCTCAGCATTTTCTGAGGACAAAGGCCACAAGAGCCCCCATATCTACAGAAACAATGCAGAGGTGGCAGTTTGCCTCTCCTTTTTTCTCCTTCAAAGTAGATTACATGAAAGAACAAAACTCACCCAGTGGACGAAGCTAATCTGCAGGTTATGTGTGGATATGATGAACCGTGCAGAAACTGAATCCTTAGCAGAAGAAAAGAAAAGAAACTCGTCTTATATTAGACGTCATTAAGTCTGAAGTTCAGACTAAAGCAAACAAAGGGTTATTGATTTATAGTGTTTTATCAGTTAGAGGCTATAACTCGGAGCACTGCACTTTTTCTGCAGGTTGTCAGCAACCAGCATGAAACACTGGAAGTATTTGCATTATAACACTGTGGTACCTTGCTTCCTGCCACCCAGTACTGTACATAATTGGTGGTATTGTATCATCAGTAACTGGTTGAGTTTACCTTCTCTATTTCCTCCTGCCGCAAGCTCCTCTTTTTTTGGCTCGGGCTTCACTGCACAAGCCAAACTCGAGCCGCAGTGAGCATGCTGTCATCTGCTCTCAGTGCAGTTGTCTGACAGCAGTTTGACACTCTTTGAGAAGATGCCAAATTCCATTATGTTTGGATTATTCTTGCCAGCCTACAGCAACACAATCCTCAACTGATCACAAATCAAATCTAATTTCTCTTCCAGAAGGCACTGACCCAAGTGTGAAGTCTGGCTGCGACCTGACAGATAAACCCAAATCTGACTTTATTTGCTCCAATAAACATTCTGGATAGACCTTTTAAATCCCTTATCAGAGCGAGCAGGTCTACCAATGCACCGCTCAGTGCTATCAGAGTTGTGAGGTGTCCTGCTGCTGTTCATTAAGGACACGATGTGACCATTTCTCTCCTTGCTTCTTCTGTCCCTGCAGGCATAGAAGCTCATCATGCTATAACCTACCTCAGGCTGGCGATGGTCTCTGTACAATCAATAACTACAGTTCACTGGACGAGGCTTCCAGCAGTTTTTATAGTTCTGACATTAAGTACTGCAGCAGGTTACAGAGGTGGGTTGGAATCAGATGGGAGCGGATTCTTGTCAGGAAAACCAGACACCTTCAGATGCCAGAGGGCACTCTAGCATGATGTGACATTTTCAGACAGATATCTGTTTATTTCAGCCACAGTGGTGACGTTTAAGATTCAATTCTGGTTTTCTTGTATTTAGCAACTCTTCTTTAGGTTTTTAGCAATAGTTAGATTATTTGCAGTCATGGATGCACCAAAGACAAAGCAGCAAAGTGTGAATGGCAAGCATCTTTTTGTCTCATATAAATTGAATTGAATAGGGAAAATCCAATTCTATGCCTGTGCCCAGAGCTTTGTCTGTTTGACAGCTTATATCACAGCTTTATCTCGGAAAAAGGCCTTAATATCTTTAATTAAATATTTGTAAATATTGTGTCATAGTAGGTTAGTGAGAACAGAATCGTTTGCCTAATGGTTGCATCTTTAATTAATTCATTAATTCATTAATTTTATCATTGAGAGCTGGGAAAAATTGTTTATTGACGGCGGGATGGTTTCTAAGCACACAACTGTCGCACCAGAGACGGATGTTTGCATCCACAGTTCTGTCTGTTGTCAGGTTTTGTTATTAAAAAAGCTTTGGTAGAGGTCAGGGAAACTGTTCTATACTAAATATTATATTAATCCATGTTCTTTTAAATCAGAAATTATTTGAAATCCATTGAAAGGCAGCCTGGAGAGAGGTGTTGGAGGTGACCGCGCTCTAAAGTTGGCTGTGAAAGACGATGCTGCGGTAGTTTTTCGAACACTCGCTATGTTCGGTGTCTCAAATTGGAAATTGTGATTGGTTGTTGTTGTTATGAGCATCATGCCAGCAACAAATGTCAAGTGCAACACCCATGTGCTGAGAACCTCGCCCATTGAATAGTTCACTAAGAGTGGACCCTGATGCAAACGTTCAGTCAGCTCAGTGGAGAAAATTACAGTAAACGGCCTAAATATTGAAAAACTGAAACTGTGACACAACACAGTGAAGTATAAAGTGTCTGAGGTCATTATTTTTTATTATAACATCCAAAGACTTTGCAAGGCTGTTTTCATCATTTCCATTGGGTCACTCTGGGTGGCATGTGTCTCCTCCCTGAACTGGAAACGCGGCCCCTGAATGCTAACACGCTAACAGTGTGGGACACAGATGACACAGACTGAACTGTTCCGGTCATGTGTAACAAATCACTCTCCCACATGGGTTTTCTGGAGTCACGGCACAGATGTGCCTCCTGATTATTGTCCGGTTCAAAACACACATTCATCACCGATGAACGGCGCTTAATTTAAAATGATGGGGAAAGAAATATCAATTGTAATTTACAGTTTGTTTGAATCTTATCGAGAATCATTGAGTTTTCCACTTGTGGTCAAAGTGTTAGTGCTTAGGCCAAAAGGAGAAGTCAGGTGACATTGTTATAGATCGACAACATACACATAGGAGGAGGTGACTGTTGTTTCTGTTACAGTGCTGTGGTATATATCTATAACTACATCCATGTGTTTATTGCTGTAACCTTAATATAGTACTCATTTTACATGTTATCTCTTTTTTAAATATTTACAGATATGTTTTATTTGTATTAACATAATACATTACTTGATGTGGACTTTAGTAAATACGGTACAACTGTGAATTAGGTATTTGTACTTTTAGCAAGTGGTTTTCTCAGTAACATTAACACAGCAACTTGTCTTCTCACACATCTTGTCCTCCGTGTCATTTCACTTCCTACACTCCTTCACACGTAACGTCTATTCTTATCTCCTCCTGCAGATGTGCGTTTATAAGAACAGACATCTTTAAATGCTTAATATTTCCTCAAGATCTTCTCGGGACTCAGGGGAGAGATGAAGTAGTTTTATTCCATAAATGCCTCTCACACATTATTATCATGAGAAATACATGCAGTTTAATTAGCATGAAAGCTAGCGCAGCACGCAGCAGCAGCACCACCACCACAGGCAGGATATGGAAAATCTGTCTCTTTATCCTCCAGGTTTTTTAAATCCCCTTTCTCAGCCTCCAAACATCTGTCCCAAATCCAAAGAACCTGGTTTATACGTCACCTTTTTTTTGGTGTGTGTAGCAATGCGTGGTGAGACTCTCCTGATAATTCAGGTGAAGTACGGCTTAAAAGGCCTCATGCTGTGCCCTAGTTAGAGCAGCACTCACAGAAACTCATAGAAATAGGGGACACCTTATACCTCGTCCTTTAACTTTAGCAGACATGACATGAAAAGAAACAAGGCCAGAGAAGTATTCTTATATTTTAAACCTGCAACAACAAATTTTAGTTTTGGCTTTTTATATATAGATTTATAACTTTTTAGTTGATGTGGCAAAAGTACATTTAGCTGCTAATGTACACAGCCCACAGTAAAAGGTAATAATTCTGTGAAGGTTAATCTTCTTGTTTTCATATTAACCCTAACAATCTCACTAAATAAGAATATTGAATATAACCCCTTTAAAGTTGTGTTAGAGTGAGTCAAGGGCTACAGGATTATGGCTGAATAAATGTATACCCTTTGAATACATCAAATAAAATGTTATTTGAACAGCGCCAATTGAATACATTATTTCAAGGCACTTTACTGAATTAGGACAAGACCTTCCAGTATTGAAGAGAAAAACCAGACAGCTCAATTTCCGATCACTTGGCGACAGTCTGGAGATAAAACTCACTTTTAACCTGAGGAAACCCCCAACACAAGCAGAATCAGGGTTGAAAGAAGAGAAATGATGGGGAGAGAGAGAGAAATAATGGAGCAGAAAAGAGGCAGATGTGTCACCACCGCCTAGTGTATATTCTTATGTATTGAAGTTACTCCAACCATATTAGACCCCACTGATCTTAAGGTTATAAAGTATTTGTCAGATCTGGATTCTTCAGCTCTGGAATCGAAGGTCCCTGCAGAATCAGAGGAAATAAACTAATTCTATTAGATATATTGACACATAGAGACTGTCAGGTTACTGTTGTGTCACTATCTGAACCAACTGATGAAGCCACCTTGTGGTCGACATATTGACTACAGATAGTGTTGAGATCTGCACTTTGCTTTCATGCAGCTTTTGTAAACTTGGACACACATTTGTGTCATTACCATATAATTTGCCTATATAGCCCTGCTCTGCCAGAGTATTATCCGCTGCACAGGAGAGATATGGTATCCTCTGCAGTAGGGGTTCGTACAGACTGCATCATTAAATGTGAATACTCTCATTAATTTAAAATAAAGTCATTATACACCCCAACAGAAAATGCTATTTCATTTTACATTTTACCACCATTATCACCAAAAACAGCCACATTTCCACTGATATACTGTATTTCCAGTGATTAAATAGTTTAAATTCAACATTACTCTATAATCTCTATCATCACACACGCAAACACACATTCCTGTACGTGTGCAGCTTACCCAAACCCAACCTGTACCCATACCAGAGCCCTAACCCAAGCTGAACTCAGACCTCAACAGACCGGCAAGATAAATAGATAGAAGATAGAAGCCTGCACTCACATACACACACATTCACACAGACAGAAAGAATAGTACATCAGAGGCGACACAAACCTCAGGAAGCAATTGTCTTTCAGCCTGTGAGAATAAATTAGCTCATTCAGTGGTGGAAACTTTCACAGTCTGAGGAGAAAAGCACTTAAATGACGGAGCGTCTGCATCCTTGTTCCATCAAGTCTCTGTCGTTTTCACACAGAGTGAAAATGGAATTATCTCTTGTTTACCAAGGTTTGATACTTGACTTGGGCACTGCATTAACAAGCCATCATTCCTGAGAGGTTAGCCAGCGAGCAGCTGACTATTTGCTGTTCACGGCTGATTTAGCAGCTGATGAATTGCATTTTACTGAGCTGCTTATTTGTGTGTGTTTTTGAATCTGAGCTTACAAACAGAAAGGTGGGCAAAAATAAATTACACATTAATCAAAGCTGCGCAGATGAGAGTGTCTCACGGTATCGCACACAACTTTGTTATTCTAATGATAATTTGGATAATTTTTTTAATAGAAAAACTTTAATTTCTATCTTTTCAATTGTAAACTGATTCTCTTTGGTTTTTACATTGTAGGTTGATAAAAAATCGAACAATACATAGACGTCACCTTCATTTTTCACATTGCTTTTCCTTTCTGACATTTTTATACAAAGTTATTTATAATTCGTTTTGCAGTTTAGTTTAATAGAAAAGTATTTTCTTGGAGACAAGGTTGATTTCGAACTGTCTTCTCCTTTATGTGCTGATACGGGCGAGGATATTTAGGGGCCAACATTCATTTTGGGTTTTTCTTTGACAAAGTCTTCTTTGTTGACATTTGACAGCAATATGATTCGGAGACTTTAGACCCTCGAGCTGAGAGGTACACATGTTTTTTGTATGGATGGTTGGCAGTTTTTCAGACAGTAACTTGAATAAAACTGCTTCAAATCCAGCTCTTCCTCAGTGAAATGTTTTTTTTATCTGCAATGATATAACTCAAAACACACACAAGGTTAAAATACAGGCTTTGGACTGGGAATTTTAAATGTTTTCTTTACACTATGTAGGTATTTGTACTTCATCCAATTTGACAGCTGCTACATCTCCATCCAGTTTATTTATTTTAGTTGGTACCCAGGTATCAGCTTTTCCTTCTGAAGTTCACAAAGCATTAGAATGACGTTATCTTCCTGTTAACAGCAGCATGTACCGTATACGAGAATTTAGTTTCAAGCTGTTTCAAAGAAGAAAATGTTGTGTAGCCCCAGTTTCAGTTCTGTAAACTCGATGGTAAAATAGATTCTATGGCATCATTCTCCATTAGTTTTTCAAAGGGTTCAAATGCACTGGTATTATTTTCTTGACTTTTATATTGTTTCCTTGCAATTTGTTGTCACATATTTTAATGCAAATTATTTTTTCATAAAACCACCCAGCAAGAAACAGCAAAGGTTTGAACAATAAAAGAAACTGGGATGCTACAAATACAGATTAGTTGTCAACAGGCGGATATTTAACAGGAGGAAGTGTTTACAGCAGTGTGATATAAATGTTGGAGTATCTTCATTCATAATCCTCCGTCCTCTGACTGACAAGCTGTTCAGTCGCCCCCCCCCCGTGTCATGCTCCGTGTCACCATCAGGGCGGATGAATTATTCGTCTCCTCCTTCCATTAGTGGGGCGGGGATAATGAGACATGGCAACCGAGAGTTCAACAAGGTGGCGTAGACATCGCCTTGAATCAGGAGGACTGTTTATCATCCCAGAGCACATGTCTGCTGCTGTAGATTCTCTAACAGACTATAAATGACTTGTAAATGCTTCTTTAGGCTTTTTATCAATAACTGGGGCAAATGGCGTCATTGGGGTATTTTTCATTTTTCGAAATGATATACTGTATTTTATTTTAAATTTAGAGGATTATGTTTTTTTATTCAAAGAGAAAAGTAGAGGAAATGATAATTTTACTACAAACAGGCTGATAATTGACATGTGCAACATGTAGAGTGAATCTTGATTAGATGGGTTTAAATAGTTTTCAGAAACTCATCTTTGGCTTCACAGTTTAGTCATTTGTTAGCTGTGAAAACACGAAGTACAACACGTTGAAAGGTATTTAGTCTCCACACCGGCTGTCAGGTATGTCACGTTTATGAATTGTAGTGCTAATTTTCATTTTGTTACAATTTAATGTTTTGGGTTTTAAGTTGTTGTCTTTACCATTATTTCTTGTCTCTTAATCTTCTTGTGTCGCCTGGTTCACTCGTGTGTTTGCTGTTCACTGGGAGAGCTCTGGCAGAACGCAGCAAATGTGATGAACAATCGTGATGCATTAAGAGTGACCAATCAGCTGACAGGCAAAGCCACAGCGCGACCAAGATTAAACGTCCCATTACCTTGAATAAGATTGTGCACTAGATAATATAACTACTCAACAACAAATGTTACTCGTATGTTAATGCAAAATTGTGACATTATATCTTAAAATCTTTTACACAAAGCCAACGCGCTCTTGTCCGGTCTTTCAGCACCATCCTCCTGTGGCGTACTCAGCTATAGGGGTGGGAACTGGGAATTGAATCAGCTTACTTCACTTTCCATTAAGTGGGGAAGGTGGGAAACAAATCCATCTACCTAGTTGTCGCTAACACAATACGCACTCCATCAAACGAGTCCAGTTGGGCCACAATTTAAGAAGGTAGAGGACACATCTTGTGCAAATCAAGATTGATACTGCCGGGCTGTTTCCACTGTTGGGCAGTGATTGCCAATGTATCTTGTAAGAATTGAGAGTAGTGGCTGCAAAGTGTTCAATTTCATGCACTACACCTGCTTTGCATAGAGTCTGCATCCTGTTTGTTGTGTTGTCCCTAAACTCGTCCACAGAATTGAGGATTGTAGACATTTGCAACACGTTGACAGAATTTTTCAGTACTTTGATGAATCTAAATATTGTCACGCAGATTGACCGATAATCCGGTTTATATTTATCTTATGACAAAGAAATAGTATTTTACTGTTTAACTATAAACATAATAACTAACTATTAAAAAAAGATTACATAAACACAACCAAATATAATGAACTTAATAATAAAATACAGTAACACTATATCTTTGAAAGGGTCATATTGGGTTTATCGGCCAACTGATAAATAAATAAATCCTACTTATCATGCACTGATGTTAAAGGAATAAAGAACTGTCAAAAAAACTATGGAACTGAATGTCATTCAGAATTTTTAAGGATTATCTAATAATCACGTTGTTCTTTGGCGACAGTACTGGATCAGTGATAGTACAAAGGGAATCATCATCAGTCCTGGTGGAGCATCAAGCTTGTAACGCCTTGCAAACCAAAGCAGCGTATGATCTGAGCCTTTTTGTGTTTTTCATGCCACTAAGTGTCTGTATCTGTGCATGTTAAGCATACGCATAAACATAAGCATATTACATTTGCTTGCTTTTCCGCTTTTGCCCGCCTCCCTCTAATTTTCTTTGTGTTATCAGTGGAGTCCTTTTCTGCTGTGGATAGAATTAAAACACCATCACTTCTCACTTCGTCACAGGCCCAATATAAACATTAGAGATACTGTGCTCTATGCTACTTATTAGGAAAATACCGAGTGGAAGATGGTGTCTGTAATTGCCAGACTTTCAAAACTAACTTTTTTTCATTTTTTTTTTCAAAATCACTTGTGCTGACAGTGTTTCTCACTGGGCCGACATCGTTTACTGTGTGAGTTAAATGGACCAGTGTGGTCTCATATGGAGCAGCAGTGTGGTAACTCTGTGGTGTCTCTTAGTTTTGGTACAGTGTGCTCCATTAATAATTTGTCAACAGTGTCACAGTCTCATAAATAACCTCAATGTGAGTGCTGCACTTAAAATAAAATTTCAGTTTATTCTGGGCAGAACTGCCAGCACCATTACAGTCTCTCCTGACTCACTGATGGATTCAGCTCGCCACCGTGGTTGAGGAGGACTGACGAGTGTGACAAGACCATGCTCTTGACAATTATTTTATTCCTCTCCAGAATCTAGTGTAAAGACATCGTGGGAATAAGATGTGAAGGCATTACTCGGATAAAAAATAAGAATTTCCCTGTAATCATTTCCTTCCCTCTTCTGGCAAATGAGCAATTTCATCTGAAAACATTTCCCCCTCCTTCTCATTTTCTCCAATTAGTGGGATAAGAGGGAGCGTTCCACAGAGAAGAGCAGAGTTCTGCAACACATTCAGGCAGCCTACAGTCAGAATAATGTATTCATCTTTGCACAGGATTCACATTCAGCATGGGTTTCTCCAACTTCTCCAAGTGCAAAGCAGCATTACTGAGCCACTTCCAGCATTAAATTAGATCATTTACAGCGTTTAACCCAAAACATTATTGGATTTTTACCAGTCACAGTGTTGAGGGGGGTGCTATGAAACGTTAATTTTTTTATATTTATCTTCCAAACACTGTCCTCTCTTTTCTTTTTCTTATTGTTGCTTTCAAATAATTCAGAAGCAGTTCCTATACTTAAGTCTGCTGAAATATTTAAGTTATAGTAATGTTATTTAGTAACGTGGTGAAATGCAAAAGTATGTACGACAATATACAGCATGACTGAAACACTTTCAAAATCCTTTTCTGATAAATTTGCTTTACTTTTCTTAACATTTAGCACATTTCAGGTTTAAAAGATTTCAGAATATCTTCTGCTCAAATTCAGCTTCATGATTTTAATTTGAGTTATTTCTTGAAAATGTTGATGTGTTGTAATGTTCAGAAAACTCTTCCTCACAGTGCTGCAGCTCCTCTTTTCAGCCTCTGTCTGAAACACTTGGTTTTAGCTCCTGTCTCTTTTAGACCCCCTTCCAATAAAGGCCAGTCCGCTCTGATTGGCCAGCTGGCCCACTCTGTTGTGATTGGCCAGCCTCTTCCACCGCATGTAGGAGACGTCGGCCTCAGCTTCTGCTTGACCCGGGCGTTAGTGGGCATGACAAACCAGCCACTTGGAGTTTTTTAAGGAAATTTTGGTAGTGTGACATCACCATTCCGAAAACTGTCATATTTGTCCTTTAAAAGCAAAAAAACCCAAAATATTTACAAAATATTTAAATCATTAAAGTGATAATGAAAAACTCCTATTATCATGGTAACTAATCCACACACATCTCATCTTTCAAGTCTAACCTTTACAGAGAGCAGTCAGGCTGAATGACAGGACGTGAGCTCATCTTTTCACCTCGTTCTTTGAGTGAAGGTGAACTTTTGTGTCATGCACATAAATATCTGATCCCACCAAACAGCAATGCATCTATTCAACTTCCAAAATGGATTCGTCTATCCCTTTGGGAACACGTTCAATAGCTGCAACCGCACAATAAATAGCTAAAATAAAGGAGAAGCAATTTCAACTACACCCACCGGAAAAAGGCAATTGGATCTTTGGCAAATGACATTTATAAAAAAAAAAGTCAGCTGTACAGTTACAAAGCACATGGTAGATAATTAGATCATTCAACTTGAGATAATTAAATGCCTCATATTGTTATTATAGCAAGGCAGACAATGAATGAGTGAAAATGTTGAGAGTCTGGGAGATGGAAAGGATTAAAAAGAGACAGGCGGGGATGTGAAATTTTGCTTGTATTGTTACTCTCAGGTCTGTGTTAGCGGCTGCTGAAATAATAGCTGTGGCGCAGCAGAGCTTTGTTGAGTGCTGCAGACTACAGAGCAAGCTTTCAACTGGCCCTGAGAGAAACTCATTTAGATCTAAGTGACGAACATAATGTTAGAAAATGAAAAGCCTGTGGATTTAAAAAAATTTGCATTTCTATAACATCCCTGTCTCAGATACCTGAGGATGTTTGTGTAAAAAGTATTTACTTTAGAAACCGAGGCAGTTAGTCAGAGCATAAATCTGTAAAGCCCTTTCAAATACTTTAGTATTTTGGGAAAGTGCTTTGGTGAATTTTCCTGCTCTGGAGGAGTAAACCTTTTCCACCGCTTAATAAGAACTTCAGTTTCATTAGAGGTTTATAATAATAAGAAGTTGGTTTATATGTAATCCTCTTTATTCACCAGCTGATGGGTTTGCTCTCTTGCCGATTTCAGCTCTACTTTCCTGTGCAGGTTGAAATGAATGAGGAATCTAACAGCTGACAGATTGCTGGGGTCTGAGATTTAGTTTGCATCACAGAACAGTATCAGTGTGTTGACCCAGTGTTAACGTGAGTGACAATCCACTTCATTCACAAAGGTCAGGATGGTATTTTCCTCCAGCATTGGTTCGTTGTCTCAACTGAGCTCTGCAGTCTTTTGGAATATCTATTTTAACCAAGAGCACAATTATCTCTTGAGTAAAATACAACCAGAGTTTCAGTATTTTTATCAATCATCACCATCATGGTCCATAAAACCTCAGTTATCAATACATAAGCTAGTAATAACATCGTGATATTACAGACACAACCCACATAGGTGATGGTGACAGGAGAAAATTCCTTAGTTCGCCCCTTAAATTACAATGTGAAACCAAAAATAACTCAATCATATATCTTACTATGTAACAAAGACAAGAACCAAGGGCAACATTGTGATTTGCTGTAAACACCGGAAACATCATTGTTTTATAAATGCAGGTGGAATCACATGTTTCATTTACTGCTGAGCAAATACTGAGATACTCTATCTGATGCTGAGTTTCACATTGGTTTGACAGAGAATTGTTTTCTTTTTGTATAAGGATTGAAATGCATCCTTAATTTCCACATCCTGTTTCAGAGCGTCCAAAGTGTCTGGAAGATAAAATATAGATTTCTGTATTGTGGATGATTTGAGACTTGTCTTCTCAAGGCTGTCAAAAGCAGTTTAACAAAGGGAACGTCAGGGACACATTAAACATTAAGACTTTTTTGCGACCTTCCTGTTTTGTTTAGTTGCCACGGTGCTGCTTGGAGATTCATGCCTTTATCTAAAGCAACTCTATGAATGATAAGGTAAACTGAGGCAAACGCAGCCTCTGCAACACGGAGGAAAACAAGTCTGACTGCTCGAGCTGAAGAATTGAACTCTGTCTTGCCCTCTATCACAGCAAGATTTGTGCTCTCATCACCACTGAGAGAAAAGAGAAACTGAGACACATCCACAGAGACCAAAAATATCACTTTTGACCTTTTGGAAATGGCATCTGAGAGTAAATATTTGAATAAATGCCTGCGCAAGCTGCTTTTTGATGAATGCTACAATCTAAAATGTTGGGTAATTTTATTTTCACAGGTCACATGGGAAAGGGCCAAATGGAAGTGTGCATAATGCACTTTGTTGCCCTTTCAAACTGCTGACCTTAATATAACCTCACATATCCCGTTAGAGCCCAGTGAAAGCACATGGTGCTCTTTCATTTTGTGCTCTTTCACCATTTAATCACACTTTAACCGAAGTCAGTATAGACTACATCTGACCGAGTGTGGTTCTATGGCGAATAAAATGAGGGCAAATCATTTCAAGAGGGTTGTGTTTATGACACGCACTATAACCACACTCTGAAGATACCATTTATCAGGTTGATGAGCGTTTTATCACCGAGCTCCGACAGACCAGACCTGTACAAGAGCATAAACGTCTGGTTTCTAAACCCTGTTGAGGAGATGGGTTAGAAACACATTATGTAGAAACAGGTTCACATTTTGAAAGTCTACCAGTGATAAAAACAGATTTTCACCTTTTTTTTCCCCACTGATTTCATTTTCCTGTCTTCCAAGGTCAGGTACATTCACACCAATCCTGTCTCTTACAAATTAAGTTTCAACACAGCTTAAGTGCCACAGCAAGTGTGTTGCGTAGGAAATGTAATCACTGAGTGGATTATATTCAGCGTCGATGAATTACCGGCAGCAGGATTGTTTAAGGCACAATGAGATGTCACATCAGAAAAAACATGGTTTGCATCCACAGGCCTGGCACAGGTTAGTTTTAGGAAACAAACACTTTAAGATTTAACACTAGGGAAGGATGTTAGTCATTATGTCTGAAGAGAGTCTAAACATAGCCAGGAAAGGTGTAGCGTTGCTGTGATATAATTGGATATTGTTTTGCAAGATTACATATTTTGGCAACAAAACAATTGTCAGGCCATTCATTGTGTTTTTTTGATATTTTACGATTATTGCTTTCGTGTCTTTTTCCCACATGAGCTCCAGAACATGTCCAGAGCTATTTTTATCCTTCCAGTTTGTTGCATCATCAACAGGCCTACACACTTGCTGGGAAGTTTCCAGTGTTCCTGCTGTATTCTGGGCTCACCAGGATATTTCCCTTGAGCAACTGACTGATGTGCAGCCCCTGTGGAAAATTTCAGGATTTGTTTAAAAACTGGAAAATTCCTCAAACTGCACAAAAACTCTCTACTACGCTGAAAACTTTTGAAAACTGTTGTTTTGTCGTTCTTCACCAACACACCCTGGCAAACCTTCCTGTGCCTCCTGCTGTGAGGAGGCTCGTTTCCTCCTCTGTGTTTCATCTGCCATTGTGGCAGCGTGTCTCTCCTCTTATTAAAGATGAAATAGGTGTGATCATGTGAATTTTGTTTTATTAATAAAAAGCCCATCCTGTCTCAGTGTCATCAGAAACACCGTGTAAAGCAGTGAAATCTACAGTCACAGAGAGAACTGGAAGCGTATTTTTATATTTCCATGCAATATTTTGCTGCACTTTAATCTGAAGGTAACAGTGTCTTACTTTTACATGTGCTCTCCTGCTTTTTGTTTTAATAAAGGAAATGAATAGCTGTGGGTGTTTAATACATTCATTACCCCTGTAAATTAACTTTTAATATATAATAAATGAACATAGAGAGGAACCATCAATAATTGAAAGAAGCATTAGGCAAACAACACAGACACAAGCACACAAGATCAAGAGAGATGTCTCAGTAAGACACAAAGGACACAATTAACGATGGAGTGAGCAGCTGCTTTGAAGGAGCTGAAATCTAAGGGCAACAAACGGCAGAAATGTCTTGAGTGGAGGAAAGAAGTAGGAAGTAAATCCTCCCTTGCTGCTGCTGTTATTTTAAATACATTATGTCAAGTTCATTCATAACGTGCCTCATATATTTACAGAGCAAATTTTATTTTCTACATTAGTTTTAGTCCTGTGTTTTGCAAATTTCCAATTGTTAGATGGACAAAATTATCCTGCACTGTTGCTAATGTTGCACTATAACATGCGACTGTTGCAGCTTGTGCTTTTATGCCTCTGCAAGGAGTTGTTGTGTTTCGAGTTGTCCATCTGCCACTTTTTAGTGAAGGATGACTTAAGTAGAAATTGATGGTCACTGTCACTGTGACCTTACAAAACTTGTGAATGCAACATCTCTGGAACACTTTGAGGGAATGTCTTCAAATTTGGGACAAACATTCACTTTGATTCAAAGATGAATTAATCAGATTTTGTCTGATAATCTAATTACATGTGTCACAGACATTCACTCGGACTCAAGGATGATGGTTGGCAGAACCATTGAGCCGCAGGGCAGTAATACTGGTTGAGAACTTTTTGTGGAGCTTCAGTCAGCCACAATATCTTGAATGTGCTTCGACTTATAAAAGGCAAGTGCCATTTATTACAAAACCTAATTGACTTGTCCTGTAAGTTGTAGTTCTCTGTGGCCTTTCTGGTTTCCCATTATTTTCTGAACATTATGATTGTGAAAAGGAAATTAAATTGCATTCTCTGTGATATTAAAAAGGTTTTAAAAAGTCTTACATTGAATTGAGTGAACACCTGCTGCTCTTTGTAGGAGGTTTGAAGCTTTTAAATTAAAGCCACAGTTCAATGTTCCTGGTTTCAGAGGGAGTCATGTCGTGCAACTGCTTCTTAGTGTCTTATTGTGTTAGAAGTGAAAAGGAAAAATACCTCACTAACACTCATAGTTGGCCTTAGAAGTGCTGCTAAGTGGAAAGCTGAGCTAAGAAAGAAAACTGAAAAAGGTTTTTTGTTTTTTTAACATTCACCAAAATCCAGAAGTTTCAGAAACATGAAATTAAAAAGTATTAGAGAACATGTGTCTAAAAGTATAAATGATAACAACTGCACAAAACTGACTTTTATTAATATATTGTTTTTTTTAATGTTCATGAACAAACAATAAAATCCAAAAGTGTAATCTCTCAAATGGTTTTAATTTAATGGTTTTAGCTGTTTCAGCTCTCAGGTTCAAGGTGATTGCAGGCTGCAGTGCTGCTGGCTCTTCCTCTTCTTCCTCAGCTGAGCTGCACATTGAAGTCTGTCTGAATCTTCTAAGTCGTTGTTGCTGTAATCGCTCCACTCTGCCTCTTAGTCACTCCAGGTCGTCAGCCATTAATCCGACCAGTGACTTGAAAGACCTGTTTTCATTCAGGCTCATAACACCGAAAAACAAAATAATACTTTTCCCATAAACATACATTTTGATGAATTTCTACAAATCATAATGCATTTCATTGTTGATGTGTATTAAATAGAATTACATCATATTAAACACACATACTTCTTAAGAGTTGCTGCTTCTGAATATAATTCATCCATCACATTGCCAGCACAACATAATTAGGAAAATCATGTAGTAATATATAAATAGAATTTCTTGAAGACAGTAACAGTTGAGTTTGGCTATTTCATGTGACAACTTCGTGTTTTCATTATTTTTAGTGTCTCTGCAGGTTTTAGAAAACTATTTGATCTCCATCTGATTAAACCATTTAAAATCTTTATTGAACGAATGATCTTATTCCATAAAACGACTTGTGCAGACGTGAACGTTTCACCAATCTGCTGTTTCCCGTGGTAAAGCAGCTTTCACTGCATATTTGCTCCACAATACGTCTTCCCACTTCCTCACTTCCATTGACTGGAGCTGACAGCCAGTAAGAAACTCCTGACGGTGTCGAGCCACTGTCAGTCCTCATCAGCTGGGTCCGAGCGGTGAAGTCAGTGATCTAACATTACAGTTTGCCGATGAACGATTGACAGGCGTGTTGATGTGTTCGTGCAGACAGGCTCTTTATTTTGTTTGTGTGTACTTTTACACTAATTGAAAAAGACTGATGGATGCTCATTAAGGCACACAGAGAGACAATTAAAAAGAGAAGTGAGGGTACCATGCAGGAGCTACTGTAGCAAATCCTGCACCTATTGGGAATCAATGACCCTCACACAACGATTTCAGTTAGTTGTAAGAAATTGTATTGATTCTCGACATCCAGCTGCCTCCATTGTTTTATCATAAGGATTTTCTTTGTGTTTCTGAGACACCTAAAGAGAGACAATGGCTGTCAATGCACAAAAATATGTTGAAAGAAAGTTGAGTGTTTCTTGTGCAAGTTTTATTGGGGGTCAAGAAAACGTAATAATACGTAATAAAAAGTAACTCAGCAGTTTGTGACAACTTGAGTCCATTGCACATCGAGCAGCTTCAGTAGAAAGAACTTTGGTGACAATGACGGATATGTTGAAATTCAATCAGCTCAAAAGAGGTCTTTTAAACTGCGCTGCCATTCATTTACAATTACACTCTGCCGTGTGTATTAAACACAGCTCTGCAGAATATTTATTTGTTTACATTTACACGTGACAGAGTAATTATGATGAGCGCAGTGTTATGACTGAAGGCTAATATTTTCATCACCCTCCCTGCACGCAACTGTTTCTGTCAGGCAGGCATGAAGTGGTTCTCTCACATGTCGGTAGATGGTCTCACGTTTGAGTTCTGGATTCAGTTTCATATGAGAAGAAGTAAAAATCCAGTAACACAGCAGGTTGGACTCAACTGCTTAAATCAGACTAGTTTATTATTTACATATTCAAAGAAACTTGCTGGAAACGATTAGGGCTCATCATATTTCAGTTTTAGATGAATTTCAGGGAAATACTTAGATTTATATCCTAGTCTAGAGAAGAAATTTACTGTGAGTTTAGATTCTTTTCCATTATTAAGGGCGGGACATTAACCAAATAATCAAGTAGAAGCCATAAACATGCAGTAAACAGTGTTTTCCCTTAAAATAGGTGTTCGCTCGAAGCTCTTAGCTCATTATGCCCTCTGAGCTAACAAGGGCTTTCATTGGGATATTTTGCATTTTCTATTACTTTTTAAACTTCTGATACTCCTCCTGTTGATTTGTCTCTAAGCTCTCAGTAACTCCAGTTTGTTTTCCTCAACACACACTTAGAAACCCATCCACAGAGCAATAACAGTTCCAGCCTTCTGGTGATGTCATTACTCACATTCATATCTCAGAATAACAATGAGACCATTTGCACATGAAGCACTCTCATTAAGCACCAGATGGATTTTGTCTCATAGGAGAGGTATAATTAAGTTGAAATCAATACGAAAATTGCAGAGGTGAAACTGGAACCTGCAGTACATTAGCTTGAAAGTATCCCCACTGCAAAAATCCTTATCCCCACTCTGCGATCACCCTGTAGGGAAATTGACTTCATCCACAAAGAAGCAATATAACTCTACACCTTAACTGTGCCAATTACAGAACTGAGAAGGCGAGAGCTGGAGACTTCAATAAGAGCTGCGGAAATAATTGACCCCAGTGTCTGATATTCCACAACTTCAGAGTTATACTGACACTGCAGAAATAACTGCAAGAACCTAAACCTTTGAGATAAGAGTAAAAACATGTTCTCTTGGCTTAGAGGGTTTAACTTGTTTTTAAAGCATTATTTAACAGAGACATCACCTCGACTTTGACAACAGTTTAAAGAAAAGAAAAAGTTTCATGCACATTATAGATCTAGAGAAGCGAAGCAGTCAGACTCAGACTGGAGAGGCTGCAGGAAGAAGACAAAAGGACTCAGCTGGTTTGATCTGTGGAGTTTCAAGCCAATCAGACACGTCTGTATTACAGCTCGTTCTAAGACAAAATGGTAATTTAAGTGCTAATGGTCAGAAGACTTTTAGACACTATGGTATAAACAGTTTGACCAGTAGGCAACTTGTAATTTTTGGGGGGTGGGCCTGAGAGACCCCACAACTCAACATTGCATGGATGGATTTTCACAATAATCCGTGTTAATCATACTACTTGTGAGCTTATCACCAGATGAACTGTTGGAGCTGATCGGTCCAAGATGAGGGTGTTGGGGGACGCGACCCCTGCAGTAAAGAACTGTATTTTTGTTAGTAATGCTGAATCTTGCCTGTTTGCCAGAAATAGCAAAGTCTTTATTGATGTTTTAACGGCCAAAGACGTGTAGGACTTCTCTCAGTGCCGCTGATGGTCACTGACATATTTCATTCCAGATGCTCTGGTCGGGATAGAGCTCTTCAGTAAATCATTAATGATACTAATTAGGCATCTGCCTTCTGTCCCCCTCTGACTCTGAAGGAAAGACAAGACAGGGACATCCTGACTTTTGTAAATCTTAGTTTGACTTCAAAGTCAAACAAAACAAAACAAAACCTCTGTCAAACAAATCGAAGGTATCATAGATCAGTTAATTACAAAACAAACTAAATTAAACCTGCTTAAATTATCAGTTCTATTCACCTGCAGCAAAGTTGATGAGTTAAGTCAGCTTAAAGAATCTCTGTGGGATGTTGTGCTACGTTCTGACCAAAGAGGAGACGATGACACTATAGTTCACAGCTGACAAGCATGATGTCTGTGTTTTGTGCAGTGCAAGTTAAAGAGCATCGTCCTTGGCAAAAAAAGGTGAAAGCAATCGGCTTCTGATTGTGATTCAGCAGTAGCAAACACCCAAATCACTTTAGAGCCCCAGCAAGTGGATTCACTGTCAAGGTCCGGTAGTGACAACAAGACTAATTACTCCATAATGGGAATCATCCTTCTCTTTCAACCCAAGACAGGAGGCCTGGGTCGCTGAGAACTCGTCGGGTGATTACAATGTGGCCTCGCAAGCGTCGCCGTACATACAGATGAACACAGAGCTGGTTGTTACCACAGAGAGTTCCATCCAAATAACACTTTGGACAATTTTGTTTGGTCTGACTTTGTTTTCTCGAGGGTGTGTGAAATGGGCGCCTACATATGGTGATACATATTCAACAGCTTTTAAATTGTCAGCAGTCTGAAAGTCAGATGAGAAAGTTTGGGAGAACTTTCGGTCTTTGAAGTGTTCATTTACATGTGCAGTAGGTTTGTGTGCTTTTCTCGTTCATCCACAGAAACTCACCCCTCTGTTCTGCTTCATTAAAAACTAGAATGAAATGCAAAATGGAAAATAAAAATTGGCTTTAATTTTCTCTGTGCAGCTTCATTTCATGTGTCTGTTCCAAAGTAAACCAAAGACTTGTGCAGCTACTTGAATTGGCTTTAAAGATACAATGAGCTAAACTAATGTGACAATAAATACCTGAATCTATGAAGAATAATCAAGCTTAGAAGACTGGAACGTTAATGCAAACATCTGTCAGGGCAGCACATCAGCTGGATAGGTGTTCCAACCTCAGTGAGACATGCAGATCGATAAAAACAAGCGCGTTCAAGTGGAAATTGGATTTCCATTTTGTAATATCAATGAAATTCAGCCTGCATTTCCCCAGATAACAGAAACAACACCAAACGAAACCACATCTGAATAAATTTAACTTTCAAGATCCCTTCAATTTAAACAGAAAGAGCTGTCAGAGTATAATCCAATCCTTTCAGATATATTCAATAGGCTTTTCATTTTTCCTTGGTGGTCTTGCAGCCTCGAAAAAAACCCCACTTAAATCTTTCCCCAAAATCAATTTCTTCCTTCAATAGATTTCTCCTCGTGTTGTTCTCGTCACATTTTAAAGCTGTTTATGTATTGCAAGGTGTCGACTGACAGCCGGCAAGGGGTGTCGACTGACATTCGAGAGTAGATAGACAGCCTCCATGCGCGGTCGCGAGCGCGAGAGACAAATGTGTCGAGCAGTGAGGCAGAGAACGAAGCCGGCCCGTGATTGATACAGGTGTCACTGCGAGAGGTCAGAGCCATGCCTCAAAAAACGGGGCCATCGATTCTCCTGCCCTTTAAACAAACAAAGGGACATCTCTCCGCTGAGCCTCTGCCGCGCTGTTATAGGCTCCGACTTCTGCCTGCCCCTCCAAAATAACTCCTCACATCAGCGCACAGCTCAATGTTTAGCTGTGATCAAACACAGCGGTATAACAGCTACAATCTTTTCCAATATACATGACAGAGTTTTTGCATTGTCACCATGCTTCATGCAGAAGGAAAAATAATTTTGCCTCAGTTTGGGAGGAAAGCTCTGCACTATTTTTAGTTTTAATGCCTTTGCTCTATCTCCATTTGCCTCACGTCTTTTTCCTGATAGAGCACTGTTGAGAGTTGCTGGGGCATTGCTGAAATCTATTCCCCTCCTGCTAAGACAGCTGTTTAGAGGCTGTCATTAATAAGAGAGGAGTGTAAGGAAACCAGCATGAAGAGCAGGGCTGCCTCCCTCACCGCTCACCCCACACTAACACCCACCGCCTAATCTGAGGTGGCAGAAACCACAGTAAACACAAGAACGAGGGCTTAAAGTTGCCTCAGTCTCCTCAGTGACTCCTCAGTGAAATGAGTTCCATCATTTATCATGTGTGTGTCTGTGTGCCACTGGTTGTGATCTGCAAGAAACCGTGTGCGGAGGCCGGACACATGCTTGTGAGGTGATTATCTCATACGAACACAGAGAGAACGGGTGTGCACGGAGCAGTTGGTGGGCCGCAGTAAAGGTCAGGCTTTAAGAGCGAACGCCAGAGGTCTCCGCCACTTCAAACATCCGGCTTCGCAATACGCACACGGTTCTGTTTTACATCCACGTCTCCCCGCGGTTCAGCTGCCGCGTGTTAGTGCCAGATAGCCTCAAATAAAAAGGCCGCAATCATTGCTTTTCTTCCTTTCTGCTGACCTCTCCAAACGCTCTCATATCACAAATATGCCTTTGTTGCAGCCATATGAAACTATATTTGATCAAATGGGGATTTTATCATCAAAAC
Source organism: Paralichthys olivaceus (assembly GCF_024713975.1). Taxonomy (NCBI): domain Eukaryota; kingdom Metazoa; phylum Chordata; class Actinopteri; order Pleuronectiformes; family Paralichthyidae; genus Paralichthys; species Paralichthys olivaceus. The sequence continues at coordinate 20,672,956 of NC_091101.1, forward strand.
AATGTTCTGGTTGGAAAATCAGCTCATTTCTCTTTTGCCTTTTAACTCATAAATATATTATTGATTCAAAATACACATTCTGAGTTCTTGTTTCCTTTAAATTCAAATGTTGATTTAAGTTGATCACTTGTCCTTAACCCTGAAAAAACTAAACAATGAAAGAAGAATTATTAATGAAATACACTCTATACTAAATGTAAATGTGCACTTATGGTTTGAGCAAAGAACATTTGATGGCATTTAATGAGATAAATTGCAGCATTTACTCTTATTATCCTGCTGTCTGTGGTATTTCCACTCTGAGCAGCAAACATTTATTTTCTGTGATTAAATTGAGCAAACTGGTCTAAAGAAATTTAATAAAACCTTTAGAGAGATAAATGCACCTTATTTACCTTAACTGGAATAATTGAGTAGTCCATGATTTACGCTCCATATTATCAAGCTGTATATTCAAAGAACAGTAATTGAAAAGCAGTTTATTCTACTTACTATGTGAAATCTTAAGCATGGGGTGAGGGTATTTTATGGCCACCATGATATACAAAGCTATTTATCTTGTTATAATATGAAACATCTTATATTTACATCCTCAAAACCATATCTACATTGTTATTTTGACATATTTTCATAGTAACACCAAATGCCCCATGATTTCGAAGACTTCATTTTGGTATATGACGTAACTTTCTCTTTAGTTCTCAAAAAAACAAAATCACATCTTGTTAAAAAAACTTACCATCTCTCACTTTACCATTTTGTTGCTATGATGAGAAGTTTCTAATGAAAGGAAATGAGTAATGCCATAATAACATGTCTCATATTTTTAATTTGCTCTTGGGAAACCCTAAGAGGTTTCCTTTTATAACAAGCAATACACCATGGAGTATACCATGGAACTGTGAAAAACATTTGGGGTTGTTTATCAGAGTTTTTTATTGCAGTGTTGCTCACGCACTGTGTCATCCTCCCAAAGAAATGTCAAAGATTCAGTGTTCCCATGATTTGTGTTTGTCACGGGGTGGAAGAGCCTCTGAAAAAGGCATAAATAAGAAGTCAGTGGACAGAAAAACTCTTCACTGATGTTCTTTTAGTGGTTTAGCAGCTATTGACGTTTTAAAGAACAATAACATACATTTATAATAGTAAAGTCTGTCACTTTAACTCTGTTTGTATACACCACCCCCCAAAAAAAAACTATGAGCAAGCAAACCATGTCGTTCATAATTGAGCTGTGCTTCTGAGTGTGTTGTAGAAAATAGAGGTGATGTCTCAGAGGGGACTCAGCCACAGTGATGTCAGACAGGGGCGTGCACGGTGAGTGGAAAGGTCATCAGTGAGGGATCCATAATTTGTTATGACACTCACACACTCAGACGCATGTTTCTAATCAGCTCCTCTTCCAATAATATTATGGTTGAAGCATTCACAGCCTCAGTCGTTAGTTGTAATCAGAGACTAACTTTGGTGTGGGCAACCTCATTGGTTTCAAACCACTGTGAACTCAAAGGCATGAAGAATAAATATCATTATTTATATTTATGTTTTATTTCTTAAAAAGGGTAAATGTACATTGATTAATATAGGCACAATCGCTCATATACATGTACCAGAGTTAGCATTTCAGACTAAGTTTCATCTGCTCTGATCAATGATGCTCTGATGAGTGTCATCCAAGTTAATAATTATTATTTTTATATAAATCAATGTTCATTATCAGTCCAATAGCTTGTCTGCACAGTGAAGCAGATTGGTTTGGTTTTGTCGATAAAGCAGTTCTCTAATATTTTGCTGTCAGTGTGAAAAAGTTTCAGAAAAATGTGAACCTACCAGAAACTTTACACATTTATTAACATAGTGTTTGTTGTAGCAATGTGGACCAAACCACTGTGAGGTTTATGAGAAGTAATTAGAACAAGTGCTTTCAATGCATATTATTATACTTTTTAAAATGATAAAGTTATGTTTGCAATGACATTAAAGGGACCCCCCCCCTGCCCCCTTTGTATATCCACCCCTGCTTCTATAGGCTAATCAAATATTTCAGTTAAAACACACACACACACACACACACACACACGAACGTCGCTCCACAGTCTTTCAGCTGGATCATAACTTTTACAACAACGGAGCCAATCGCAGCTTTGAGTCCAAAACCTGAAAAATTAACTTTATTTGTATATCTTCCTGCCCACTGCGCAAGAAGCAATTATTCCACTCCATATATCTCACTAAAGACTGTTTGGATACCCATTCTGCAGCGGGAGATGAGCTTGGCAGCCCTGTTTTGACAGTCATTTCCACAATAGACTCCCTCTTTTCAAATACTCCAGCCAGTAATTTGCTCATACATCTTTGGGAACAGCTCACGCAGCAATAAAAAAAAGCCCTAAATCCTGGAGCTAAAACAAGGATTCGGTGCTAAAAGAGATAATTCTTTATTTGTTTCTTTGTTTTTTTTTTGGATGGCGTTATTGTGAGATAGAGGAAGTGAAGTCAGGCTGTTTCGAAGGGAGTCATGTACTTCCTGTGTGTGCTGGTCACTGAGGTTAATTATTACAGTACAGACAGTAATTTGCTCTTTGTATTGGTACTTATCTCCCCTCGCAGCTGGTGTGTTTTGCCGAGTGGATGGCCATTAATCAAACCTTTCTCTTGGAGGAAGTTGGACTATCCATCACCCCAAACCCCCCCACTCCTTCCTCGCTCGCTCTAGGCGCTCTGCTCCCTCCCCACCAGCAGCTAAACCTTTTCATTTTCCATGCCCAAGTGCAACCTTGAATATCATTTCTGCATTTCCTCGCAGCGATGAGTTGAGTGAATCATGTGCACAAATTTGAGTGCTTTCGCAGGAAGTGGGTGTGATTGGTTGAAGTGCGCTGTTTGTCTGTCACTCTGGAAGAATGGGTACAGCGGCGCAATCAATTTATGTCCACTTGGCTGACATTGAAATACCTATTCACCGGCTACACTATTAATCATTGAGCTGTTAAAACTTGCTTTATCCTGCTTGTCAGACTCCTCAAAGGCTGTGAATTAAAAACAGGACAGCAACACATGAGGTTTAATGTTAAACAGAGCCACGTTATTATGGTGCACAGTCTGTATCAATTTGTTTTGGTGCAGAGAAAAATCTCTGCCCATATGTAACTGAAGGTTCAGCTTCTGCAAGACTGCATCTCCCAGGTCTATGTGTTGAAATTGTGCTCATCCTTAAAAAGTTATTAAATTAAACAACTGTGCTGTCAACTGAAAGACCGTTTATCTTACACACTTATCTTAAAAATCTCCTAAAAATGTATTTGATGTTTATTCTACCTTTTTGTTTTGTCCATGTCCCGTCCACTAACATAGAGGAGGCAGGGTTTATGTCCTACACCGCAGTCAGCCACCAGGGGGAGATCAAGGCGCTTTGGCTTCACTTTTGAGGAGCTGTCATCCATCTTTATTTACAATCTGTGATCATGAGCAGCTTCCCCACTTCTGTGAATACACTACACTCAAAACCTGTGTAGAGAAAATTGCATACAGTATTTAATATAATGCAAAAAAGGATGAGCCACTCTCAGTCATTATAATTTGTGGGAAATGATAAAACAGCTTTATACAGCTAGGAGAAAACAACAAGCCATCTTCTGTGTTTAATCATCATTGTTGTTTCAATGGTGCAGTTTGATTCACGCCAATTTAACACAACAATTTTTTACAATTTTTTTTAAATTCAAAAGCCCACAGAGAACAGAAGGGTTATGCCTCATGAGCTACTGGGGGGGCTTTTAATGGGAAACACTGGTGCAGGAAATGTTGAGATTCATTGACTATTAACAGGGAATTAGAACGAGAGCAGATGAGAAAACACGGAGGCTTCTCACTAAATTAGATCATAAAATATGTTTATGAAAACAAGGAGGATTGAAGTCCTGGTTGTACATAAATATGCTCTGAATAAAGACCTGGTTACTTTACCAATAATAATCTTCACACTTTTCTTGCATGTCGGTGGCCAAAGGCTCATCACTGACCTGCCGTCACTGTCAGCTCAACTTTGTTCCTCTTTACTGTCACTCTGCAGATCTATGCAACAAAGCATGATCTGTCAGCTTCTGATTCCAAAGACCTGTCACTGTCCTTTGTCTGTGATGCAACACACATACCCACACACACACACACACACACACACACACACAAAACCAAACACTCCTCATCAGGTTTATGAGCTGTAACTCAGCTCTATTGTAAATAATCCAATCTCTTCACAACAATGCAAACAGGAGCCGAGGTGTAATGGTTCTTTGTTTCACGGACGGTTCAGATAAAGAAAGCCTCGTTAGAAAAAAAAAGGAAAGCACATTTTGTGGACACGGTGTGGAGAGGATTTCAGTATCAGAGGTGGTAAAGTGAGGGGGAGCTGTTCCGCAGCCCTCCTGCCTGCTCTCGCTCTTGCCTCAAACCAAAATGCACTTATTCTATTTTTTGCGTGAGCAGAAGCATAAGGGCTCAAGCTGAGTAAAACAATGATTCAAGGTTGCGGTGATAAACGAGCGTGTCTGCTCTGATAGCAGAAGGTCATGTGCATCGGCCCCCAGTGTGCGTCTGCCATCTCGCACGCAGCAAGGGTGCACTGTTGGCATGCCACGACACGACAACGCTTTTTCCCCCTCCAGCTTCAGCAATCACCACGGGCCAGTCTTATTGTTCTGTGCAGCAGGCCTAAGGCAGGCTCTTGGATGGGATTGGGACGCAGGCAATTTGGCTTAACTTGTCCTGCAGATGTTGGATTAATATATTTTTTTAGGTCTATAGAATGGAAGCATGACTGATCGGGCTGCTTAAGGAGAAGGGTTTTCTGGTGGAATCACACCAGCTGCTGCCAGGATCAAACTTCAGAGACTGCAACTTTAAATGTTTATTTAATGTTCAGAGGGAAAGTGTCTTTTAGGTACAAGCTCCTTCTTTTGTCTCGTCTGGTTAGAGTCCTTCTCCTGTTTGGAATCATTCAAGCCTTTGTCCCATTCACTATCCACCATGTTCCCTTCCTGCAGATTTCCTGTTTGCGTTCGCGCCATGTGGAAAAAAGCAAGGGGTCGTCCAAATAACGAATATTCCTTTTACTACACAATCATCAGAAAGTGCCCTACAGGAAGTTAATGTTTTGATACGAGAGACTTTGTAAAAAGGAAAACGCTACTTCATTTGCTTCCAACATCTAGAAATGAAGCCAAAATATTCTGAATACAAGGGGCGATGGATGTGTTTAGCCAATCACAAGTCAGTCTTAGCTGTCAATCATGATGCTTTACCCCATTTTATAGCATCAAATAACTAATTATAACTAAGCTTAGCAAATATATTTACACTCAAACATCAGTCTGACAAGAACTACATACAATGAAAGGAACCATCTTTCAGAAAATGTATTTGAAGTGTAATTTGATTTCATGTTCATGTCCCAACCAGGAACATGGAGGAGGCAGGGATTATGCCATTAGGTGGCAATAAAGATGTTTTGGCTGTTTTGTCGTCCAGCTGTACTCACAGTCTACGGGAAGAGAGCATAGTCTTGTCCAATATTGAAAACTATTGTTGTAAATACAACAAAATAGATGATTTAACTCACAGTTTATGCTCAAACAAAGCAACATTTACTGCATGTGCATCGAAAAGTGCCTTATATATATAAAACAGTATTCCTCTGTGTCTCTTTTCTCTGTCCTCTACCTCTGTTGACTCCTCCCTATTTTCCACATAAAGTTCAGTTCTCTCCAGCTCTGTGTTTGACAAGCGCTTCACCCTTTCCAGCTTTTCTTCCCCAAACAGGTCAGAGGAAGATCAATAATTTGTGTGGATCGGCTCTTATCTCTGTCCAGAGAAGGCCTTATCAGCGCCGCTTAAATGGTCTTTCATGAAAATTCCTGGAAACCTAATCCTCCCGCGGATGCGAGACAAAAGAAAAATGGGCCCCTATCAAAATATCAAGTGTGTTGATGCAAATAAATTTCACTTATCTGCTCGCTGCAGTTCACAATAGAAGCTCAAAGTGTGGAAAAATATTATCAGTGAGGTGAATGGTTTGTTGTGCAGATGAATATCCTGAAACTGGGTGTTAATACATATGAGTGTATCTCACAGAGGTTTCCTGTCTGGACGGCAGTTGGAGGAATGTGCTGATAAGCTCTGTGTATTTACAATTAGTGAATCCAGACAGTGCAGATAGAACAGAGCAGTGGCTGCAGAGAGGAGGCTGTGTACATAGGAAAACAACCATGAATAAAAATATATATATCGTCTCTGTGCGCTCGACTGTAGCTCCTACTATGAACTATTATTCATACATATATATATATATATATATATATATATATATATATATATAGTGTCTTTGGTTTTGCTATATTTCCGGCTCCATATCAAATTATCCAACTTTCAAAGATGGTGAACTAAGGTTTCTACATGTTTACCAATACATTATAATATTTAATGTATTACTGAGTGTAAAAATTCTGAACAGGGCAAATAAAAATGAGTACCATGGATAATGAAAATATGTTGGCAAAGACAAAGCTATAAAATGATATAAGACATACAGTATCATGAAGATTATAGACTTGATTCAGTGTAATGCCTCAGTTAATTCCTCAGGATTTGTTCCTCCCTCTCCTCTGCATCTTCCTCCTCTCCAGGCGACAGCGTGCCCCGAGGCGTCCTGTGATGAGAACGCTTTGAAATGGTCTCATTTGGGGTTAGTTCTCAAGCTCAGTTTCTTCATCTGCAGATCGCGCCTTCATCTGATCACTTGTGTCCGGATCCGACCTATATGTATGCAAAACAGGGAGTTTTCCCTGCGTGTGCACAGCGAGCGCTTCTGTGCACGGATATATCACTGCCTACAACACATGTGGAAGCGTAGATGTTTCTGGCGTGTGTGATTACATACTGTACGGTGTGGAGTGATGGGGAGACTGCAGAGATGATGTGCAACACATTTCGTGACTCAGAGTTAATTGACCATGAAAAATGCCTCATTCTTCTTTTCTTGGTTTTATGGTGATCTGAAACAGATTCTGCTGCGTTTGAAGATGTGAGGAAAAAAGGTTTTATTTTAATCACCATACTGTCCAGGCTCATATGTAACAGCTGTAGACTTTATAGTTTTCATACTTCTACTCTGTTATGAGTTAATCTTGTTATCTGCAGGCAGGATAGGTTGATTGGTTTAGTAGTATAAATATCTGCAGCACCATAGAGGCTGTGGTATTTGAGTAATAATAGATGATAGGAATAGTGATATTATTACCTCTGCCAGGGAGGTTTTACTTTCATATGGGTTTGTTTGTTTGTTGGAGACTTTGTGGAAGGAAGTGGTTCAGGGAAGAACCCTTTCAATTTTGGTACAGAGGAATAATTCATGGATATCCCTTATATTTAGGTGACTCATATCTGTGAGTGTGTGTAACTTGGTGTAGGTATTCTGAGTGATATTATTGCATCATGCATAGATATTGTATTTGTAAGCCATGATTTCTAACATTTTCTACATTAACACAAATACAATACATATTACATTGCAGTACATGATATGTGTTGTCTTCTTTTCCACAGAAAAGCAAATGTAATCGTCTTATTCTAATGATTGTGGCTACATTAGAACGGCTTGTATTCATTTTGCAGTAGCAGTGATGCTGGTGCTAATGTTGCTGTAATAGTGTTTAGATTAGGTGGAGGTAATGCAGCTTCAAACACTGTATTGGTATTAGGAGTTGGAATACGGCAAGAGAAGCAGCACAGTAGTGGCATTAGTTGTAGTTGAAGTACCAGCATCAGTAGTAGAAATAGTGTAGTAGATATTAGATGCTGTTCAAAAGTACTCTGTTTGTGGCAGTAGGAGATTATCATGTTGTATTGCAGTACAATAGCAGTTAGTTAGTTAATCCTGTATCAACATGTTAAGAGTTAACACACACGGTATGAACGTAGACCAACACACAAATGAACAAAATAGAATGTCATGTACAAACACAAGACGTTAGCTCCTCGTTAAGGAAAACAGTTACAAGTGGAATTTAATGATTATAGTGATTCAGAATCTTCACAGAAAGAATTGAATTTCTCAGACGGGGATTATGTTTGTGTTGAAGATGGATCAGCCCGTTGGTTTTCAACACCTGATCTTCTCTTGTGTGTCAGCTGTTGTCTCCCTCTACTGTCTGAAGAATAACCGCCTGCATCACTTTACTCTCCATATGTCCCACAGTCAAACTGATGCTTCCATTCATTCTGTCAATCAGTTATTTATTATCTGTTTTCAGGATAAACCTCCAGCTGTCTTTGTTCTGGTCACTGGCTCCAATGCTGCAGACTTGACTCTTAATTGCAAATGACTAAGACACAATAATGTTTTGAGATAATCTAAATCCTGTGGCTCCCTCTTGTGGCATGTGTCCATGTTGTTCACATGCCACACAATAACACAACACTGGATCCCTGTAGGTCTGTGCAGCAAAGTGTGTGTGTGTGCGCTTTGAAACTGACGGAGGCTTGTGTGGCACCTTATTCAACAATTATTCCCTGACGCACACACTCCTCTATTAGACCTAATGTAACTAAACCCACAGAACTGAATTACAAGGCAATTAAAGTTAGAACAACCAGTGAGGGGATTTCACCTCAGACGAGAACAGCAGGGGGGGCTGCGCTGTATACATAAAAACCCTATTAGAGAATAAGCCATGGAGGAAATACCAGCTTGCACAATTTTCTTAATTTCCCTCTTTAAAGTAATAAAAGTACCCTGCTATTAACACACATTTTATGTGGAGACACTTGAAAACTCTGTAAGTTGGAAGAGTTTCAGCTCAGTATAAATAGATGATATAAATACACTCTGTCTGCTAAACTGTACCTTTGTGTGTGCTGCAGATCCTTAAGCGATGTTCAGCTTCTCCATCTGAACTGTCCCCAGACAGACACTGAATCCTGCTTGAGGGTGAAAGAAATGAAAGGCAATTGTATTTATAAAGCACCTTTCATACACAGAGGTAGATTCAAGGTGCTGTTCAGGGACATTTTAGATAATACATTTTGGACACAGAGAATAAAAGAAAAGAAAACTGTTTAACATTTGAAAGCACAGTTTAAAACATTAAAAAAGTATTTTTTCAGGATGAAAGCGTTCACCAAATGAATGTAATATACTAACAATTAGAAGTCGCTAATAGAAATAAAATAATTTGAAAAATAAATAAATGATTGGCAACAGCAAGAAAGTTATTGGTTTAAATCCTGGGTTCTTTTTGTGTGAAGTCTCTTCGTTTACTTCCTCCTATAGTGCAATAACGTGTAGATTGGTGTTAGGTTAATTGGAGACTCTAAATTGTTTTAAGGTGTGAATGTGAGAGTTAATGGTTGTTTGTCTCTTTACGGCTCTGTGATACGCTGGCGACCTGTCGGAGTTTACCCCTCCTCTCGCCTCCTATGTCAGCTGCCACTGGATCCAGCCCCCCTGTGACCCTCAAAGGATAAGAAGTACAAAGGATGAATAGATGGAACTATTCTGATGATCAGTTAATTGTTTCAGTGTTTTCTTAAGCGAACATGATTTTGTACTTGTTCTGTGAGGATTTAATAAGAATCTTTTTTTTTTTTTTTGCAGAAAATTAGCAGACTCAAAATAAACATGGATTTTTACCATTTGACGGCATTTAAAAGACAATTATTTTAATTGCTTTGTCAAGAAACAAAAGTAATCTTGTAAATGCACTGTGCAGGTCCTAGAGGAGGGAAGAGTAATCCTAATTAGAATGACCTAATTATTACAGCGCTAGTCACATGGTTGTTCCCACAGCCACAATCTCCCGCTCCATTGACGACAGTACGGTGTCATTACTTCACAAACACACTGATCGACATAGAGTTTCATAGCACATACACACAAAACACTTCACACAACTCATCCTAATGGTTTCATAGATGTAGTGTCAGTTCCCTCAGGTTTAACACCACTTTACAGGTGTTTATTATGCTCTCACCATCAGACAGCAGCAGGAGAATAATTTGAGGGGTTGTATTGGTGTAATGTCAGTACAAGGAAACATAATGACACATTTCTAAAACAGAAAATATCTCAACACTTATTTAAAAAGACTTTTTGACTTTTACCATAAGGGTAGGGGAATGTCAGGTTAACCCACGATACTATACGATGGGCCACGATAACGATGGTATCACAATACAGCAAACTCTGCAATAATTGATATATTGATAAACAATCATATCGTGATACATCATGATATCTGTCTAAATGAAGAAGAATTCTAAATTCCCCTGAAGAGGTTAAGTCAGGATTTGTGTTTTTTTTTTACTGTAATTTGGTTTCAGTTTCACAAAGTTTGACATAAATCTACAAAAAAGTGTATCAAGTTTCAAGTTTTATCTTAGTAACTTGATAACTTGCTAAAAAACATTCTCTAACTTGTCCACATGTGCCATCATTCCAATTCCATAACTCAATAGCTATATATCAATATTTGGCATCAGCATATCAATAATCGTATCTCCTGAGTCAGTTCGATGATATATTGCCGTATCAATATTTTCTCCCACCCCTTACTTTATCATAACATCGTTTTTCAAAATGAATATCAGCTTTTCGAGAATTCAAATCTTTCTCCATAACTGCATATCCCCTTTGACCACGCTGAGCTTTGTCAACATAAAATCCTTCAGCATTCACCGCGACTGGTTCTGCTAACAAAGACTTCTCTAAAGAAAACACAGTCAACGCTGCTGCACTGTAACATTCCACTTTGCAAAGAAAATATTTGTCCCTCCAGAAAGAGCGAGGTCGTTTTAACAGCGGAGTCGATCTGCTACCGATCACAGTGAAGTTTAACAGCATCCGTCACGGTCTTCATTTATCATGGCACTCGCTTAAGTGATCCATCAGCACACAGATTTGTTTGGACCTCCACTGTTGTATCGGTTGATCACTAAATCAGGACCTGCTTCAGTTGGCACATCTCTTCTTCTGTGGTGCTGATGACTGACTCCTTAACATCGCCTGAAAATAGAATCGAGTGCAGAGTTCATGTGCAGAGTTCCACTGCCAAGAACTATAGCAACGTTTGACTTAAAATAAAAGCAGATATTCAGTGTTATGTGATATCACTCTGGAGAGGCTGTTGCTGCTTCAGCCGATAGTCTACTTCAGAAAAAAAAACAGACACACGTAGTTTTAGTTATGTGAGGAGATTGATAACACTGACATGTCAGTGTGGTGAATATAAAGCTGAAATAGCACTTGGTTAAGTTTAGCATAAAAACAGGAAATGGGGTTGGAAGCAGGTTACCTGGCTGTGTCCAAGGTGCTGAGTCTGAAGGCCTATGTACGTCAACGGTGATTCAAATAAAAAGAACAATTCAGAGGTGAATTTTAACTGACTGTTAACATTTTGGAAAAAAGGGTTGAAAAAAATTTTTGGGGGGGAAGCTGAAAGTTTGTCACAGCTGCTTCAGGATGTATTTCAGAATGTCCCTCTGACAGTTTGAACAAATGCTGCATTGCTCGCACCAACATCATAGATTTATCTTAAGTATTTAATTTGATGAAGGTTTCAAGTCCCAGCTCTTCCCGTTTGGCTCATTTGGTTTTTTGTTTAGTTTTTTTGGAGTTTGGTCACATGTTGCTTGATCCTATAGCTTCCAGTCGGCCAAAGAGAAACATGAGCAATGGCTGAAAACATATTAACATAATCAACAAATGGATCAAAGGGAGTTCTTCTTCTTCTACGACTTGTTCCTCAAAATGTGACACACATTCTGATTGGTTAGATTTGTTCATGCTGGAAGCCAAACCTTGGAAAAACAGAGCTTGGTCCCAAAAAACATGGCAACATGGAGGAGGCGGGTTGTGGCCTATGATACCCTGATATCAAGCATCAAACCAAGAAAACATTGAGTCAGAAGTGTATTTAAAAGTATTATTATTTCATAATATAATGTATATATTATTTATATATATATTATAAAATAGTAACATTAAATACTAAAAAAGTAAATAAACTGTAAGGTCTTCGTTTAACCGATGACAGAAGCTTCCTGCTAATAATCATCCTCTCAACAAAACAAGAAATGGTTGTTTTATTTCCATCACAGGCCTCATAAGGTGCTGAAAATGATTTGTAAAAACCGCTGTATGTTTCGAAACCAGCCTCGTATGTGGGCTGTGATATATTTACAACATGAAGAAAGGATTAGGTCACTTAGCGTCTCCTCTACTCGTCTTTTGTGCGAAGGGTTACACAAGTTTAACACCTCTGCGTCTCCATCTGTTATCACTCTGCTGGTGAAGGCATGTCGGTGTGTGAGCTGTGTGTGGTATTCAGTGGGTGGTATATTCACTGTTCAGTACTTAAATTCATGGATCAAGTGCACTGACTCCTGTCCACTGCGGTATGTTACAATACAGTCGCCCCGCCGCCTCTTAACGTCTCCGTGGTGCTCAGCAGCCAGCTGTTGAGGGAACATCTGCTCTCACTGTTTCAGGTCTACTTACAATGAGACCTGCTCGTAATGCTAAATTAACTCGACTGCTCTGAGCTCCCTCCTTCTGCGGGAATCTGAAACACACGTATGGAGGACTTTTGTGATCTCTGCCTGCGGAGCTTTCTTTCCTCGCCTCCATTAACAGTGAATTAACAGTTTCTCATTTATATTAGTTCTTCTTGATTGTTTGTGTTTATTTAGCTGGTGTAGTAAAGAGCTTCACTCCTCCTGAGATGTAAACGTATGAACATCCATAATCACAATATGGAAATGTGAGTTTATTTTTAAAGCACCTTTCAAAAAGGTAATTAAAACAGTTTTATACATGAGGAATGAAAAGACATTAAAATAGTGCATGAAAAACAATAGGTGGAAATTAAGTTAAAATAACATAAAGAAAAACTGAAAGTCATGGTTAAATTATGTAAGTAAGTTTGAATAAAATGTAATATATCCAGTATAGGTGCAGTAAAAGTAGTATAAGTTAATCAAAGTCAGTCACAATATCTTTCAGTTTGAGCAGATCTGCATAAAAATTGAATGCGGTTTAGTTTTCACTCTGTGAAAGTAGATTAACATCAGAACTGTTTTTTGGCTTTAAACGATATATTTCTTTTTGAACCAACAGAAGTAACCAAACACTTTAAAGTTTAAAGTTTCATGTTCCACACAAAAGAATTATAAATAAAAAGCAAAGTTAATAATAAAATCAGTTTTTTCACAGTTTAGGTTAAATGTTTTTAATCCCAGGAAGATTTGTTGTTAATTTAGAAATAAAATGCAGATTACTACAGTGTGAGACAATGACTTGTCCTTTTCAAAATCAAAGGACTCTTAAGTCATGAAAAAAGTAAGTATAGCCTTAGCCTATATGAAATTAACAGTATATAAAAATAATCATATTTTTACATCAACATCTCATGAGAAAGAAGAGGAGACAATTGTTTGTCTGCATTTTAACCTAAGTTTTTGTGATTTTACAAATCCAAAAGATCTTTCCATCGACCAGCAGTTATATTATATTACAATAATATCAGGGAATCTCTTGTGTTTCAGTAGTTGTTACTGTAAGTTCACCAGATGATGAGTTGATTGTGTGCTCCATAGGGGAAAGTTGATCCAGCTAAAGGTCTCTTTTTGTTGCAGCTGTCTTGAGTTGCACAGCTGCACTGAAATTGAAAGTGAAAATACGGGTTAAGATTGAGTTACACCTGAATCCAGCTCTGACCCAGACCGTCTCCATCCTCCAGTCAACAAAGCAGCCACTTCACAGGATTCATTACCTGCTTTCTAGTTGTGAGCTTCAGAAAACAAAAAAAGAAAAACACACAGATCAGAACTTCTCCCAGTGCTGTAGCGACTTGGAGTTGAAACTTTTCCACTGACACCGCTCAGGGTTTTTGTAAGCGTGGAAGATCATTTGCACTCATGGAAACCGCATTCTTCACGTTTGCCTTTTATCTGCATGAGCCGAGCTGTAATGTAGAGCCAGTAAATCACCGCTCGGTCTTTGTCTGTGTAGACAGAGCCGTCCACTGAGCCCACAGCCGTCATACCTCTGCCTACTTAAAGACCTTATTTATGCTCCATGCCTCGCTGCACACTTTTCCCAACACGGCCCATTAATCTGAAGAAGAACTGGAAGGAGCTGCCTCATAGGGGCGCATTATATCTCACAACACTTTATCATTGCTGGAATATGTAAAGGAAAGTTCATAATCCTTTAAGCATAAGCCTGAATTTCTTCCAGCATTGATTTCAGTCACATACGAACACTAGGGGTTGAACTCTGTGATTCACTTTCTCGCTGTTTTGCCATAAATGCAACACGCTCAACTCCAGTCAACACAGGATGATGAATATACTTTGACAAATGGAGGCCAGATTTTAGACTTTATTGGTGAGAAGCAAAGTGTTCACTTCTCTTTTCCTCCTCTGCTTTATTTATTTCCAGCCCGACTGTCTTTCTGCACTGTCTTTTACGGCTCTCCCAGCCTGTGTCTTTATGGAGCCATAGGAAAATACACTACGTCTCGCTTAATCATCAGTCCGCCGGTGGAGAGCAGCCATTTCTCCTGTGTGGTCCCTGCTGCAGCGTCCTAAAAAACTCCACAGACGCCGCTGGAAAACAGTCATCTCTCTGGCCGTCGCACTCCAGCGACGCTGCGGCACATCACATGTCTGGCTCGGGCGCTGGAAGTGCCTGACTCGAGTTGCGGAGGCGTCCTGAGGGTTCGTGCGCCAGGAGAGGAGGAGGGTCAGCTGCGAGGTCACCGACGTCTTCATTGCACAGTTTCAGTTCAAAACGCCTTTCTGTCGGATGACTAAACGAAACTCCAATATCTCAGTGTCTGATGGATTTTTTAGATTTATTGGTGAAAAAAAATGTGCAGGTGCGTTTCAGGTGTCTCTCGGAGGAGCCGCAGCACACATACCTCGCATGCTACGTCCCGTTATGACACATACGTATCTGCTGAGCTTCAGGGTCAACATTTATCAAACCAGCTTCAATATGAGAAAAGTCAAAGGGCGGCAGTGTTTGACTCTGATCGCAAAATACGGCTGCTTTTACCTGCACGTACACCCATGACAAATCAGCCAATTTTTTAGGTGTCAATACGGGTCCCGTATGCAGAGCGCCTCCATCCAGTGATAGATAGACTCAGTGTTCTCTAGCAGATGTGACATAAGTGTACAGATTGAGAGGCTGCCAGTTTCTTAATGGATTGCCTTAAAATATGATACCCAGTGTGGTGAAAGAGGCACTTGGTCTGTTTATGATTTTAAACAACTGACCAATGTCGCCCTATTCCTCTTCCTATAGTGAGGGGGGGGGGGGGGGCTCTAGTATTTAACAGCCCTGAGGAAATCTGACTTTTATATATCTTCATTGATTAATCTGACTTTTATTTTTTGGATTTGATTGATTGAGTACAAGTCCTGAATTAAATAACAAAATACATCCAAACCATCCTAATTATTTTCTGACACTATTAACATTCTGAAATATTTTGATGTTTGATGTTTGCTTCTAATGTAATACTCCATTTCTGTTCCTATTTGTATCAATCATTTCAGCTCTAGATATAATATCTGACAGCTGAGTACATACCCCCAACAACATACTACATGTGTGCCTGTGTATGTGTGGGGCGTGGACCTGATCATGCAGTTAACGGTGTGTAACTGGGATCCAGGACCGATACTATGCTGCAGCCAGAGAGCAGCTGAGTACATAAAACCCCCCTGAAGATCTCCAAAACAATGACACTCCCATCAGCCAGTGTTTAGTCTCTCTCTGCACCCTCACATCTCTCGAGGAGGAGTGGGAGCACTGAGCTATTGTGCATTGATTACATGTCAGTGTTTAACTTATCTCATGTTGAAAACCTGAACTGTGTTGCCAGGTTGGACTTCAGATACAGACCTTAGCTTGATTCTGAAATTTCACAGAACCCCAAAAAACTTAAAGTCCGACTGCACAGCGCGGCCAACGTCCAGAGCAACATGATGCTTGTTTACGTCAACTCACATTGTGTAAGCAGCCTGCCACTCTGCTGTGTGTGTGTGTGTGTGTGTGTGTGTGTGTGTGTGTGTGTGTGTGTGTGTGTGTGTGTGTGTGTGTGTGTGTGTGTGTGTGTGTGTGTGTGTGTGTGTGTGTGTGTGTTAGCAACAGGAGACATATTTCTGAGTGTGCATGTTTAAACAGTATGTACACTGTCGTGTGTCTATAGGGTTCAGTACGTATACTCCATGAATCCAGTCAGGTCAAGTTTGTTTTTCCTTAAGTGCATAAATTATAACGTATGTATTCATATAGTACTTGTGTGTGCTTGTACATATAATAACACATGGTGAGTCCAGTTCAGACACTAAAGTCTCATGGACTTTACCAACAAAACCAACTCCTCTTATTTATTCTCCTTTACATGAGTCATCATACATCTGTCGTACTCTTCGATTCTGCCTGTGGGGAAATCAGGGCACTGATGGGATAAAAAACGTTGAGTGATGGTGTTGACATATTCCAGACATGTGCCTTTGTAATCCTTCTTATGTGCAACAAGTCTTCTTATATTATCTGCAGCCTCAGGAACTAACTCTCTAACTACCAAACTCTCCACTGCTGTCATCTCTGTCTCCATAGCTACGGTTGCTTCCCGCACTCAAGCTTTAAATATGCAGATGCACGTGTGCAACATAGCTGCCACATTCAGGCATCATCTTGTTGTGTTCTTTATTTTTCCAACATGCATTCCTCTACTGAGGCCAAACACTCCTGTTATGAAACCCCATTTTAATGCACTACATTGATTGACACCAATGAGCAAACACTCATGATTATCTGAATTATTCTCTGAGAAATCAAGGGAAATGTTGTAAAACTCACAATTTTTATTCAGGATTATCTGGCTCCTATGTCGACAAATGTTTCTGACCTCCTGAAGTCTCTGATGAAAGTATGAAACCTGTAAAGTATGAAGTTTGTTTCAATCTGCATTCATCAAGTAACTTAATCTGCGTTTCACACGTTTTCACACTTTCTCAAACTTTGTCTTTGGTTCTGTTGTGAAGTCTGAGTCTCAGTCTCTTTCACAAATGAATCCTCTGGTCCCCTGCCAGCCGTCTCTGTCTCCATCTCTTGTGTCTCTCTGTAATTTGGAGGCGGTGTGCTGATGTGAGAGGGCAGTTGTTGTTTCTTGCAGTCCAGCCTGGCGTCCCCCTGCCTCTCCCATACATCCCAGAGCTTTTCCAGGAGGCTGTTTATGTGTTGAGTGCAGCTCTCCGTGGAGCTTAAGGCCTAATGGAGTGTGAGAGAGGGGCCTGGGCTTCTTCAGCTTGTGCTCAGCTGTACAAACACGCTGCCACGCCGCCGCTCTCACTCTCTCTCTCTGCTCGAATCACCGTTTCACCTCTACTCCTGTCTGTCCATCCATCTGTCGGCTCCATTCACAATCTGTCACATCATCACTGTAACGTCTTTTCTTTCTTTCTTCCTTTCTGTCTCCCAGTCTCTTTCTTTCATTAAGCCGTTTAAGAGACAACTGTTTGTCACTTGTTCAGTGGCTTCATTCAGACATACCATGATATGTGCATGATATTCTGCATCCTTTATGCAGGACTCAGTACATGATGTGAACATGTTAACAGCATTTCTAACCGTCCCATTAATCTGCCTCCTCCTCCTCCTCCTCCTCCTCCTCCTCCTCCTCGGTGCTAATGGAGAGCAGCTCAATGATCAGTGATGGTTCTAGATGACCCGGCACATTACCCAAGACCAGCAAGTTTTTATTTATTTTAGAAATTAAAAAATATCTAAAAGTAAAAAAGCGAATATATTTCTTATCAGATATCCAGATATAGTAGTGATGGAGTCCACAGTAGGGACATATTTTGTTTTAATAGACTCACTTTGTGCAATCTACAACATATGTAAGAGCGGCTTAAATTATTATAACAACCCGGGTCAAATCTTTATAGTTTTGGCGAGTCTGTACATTTTACTCACCAGGCTTCTTTGAATAACCACACATTGTCTGTTCTCATCTCGATCTTTGACTAGAAAGATCATCTCCCCAGTTTGTATGTATGTATTTCTTTGTCTGTGAAGCACTCCTGTCAGTTGGTTTGTTTGCAAGCAAGACGACAAGTTTCCACCACGTAACTTGGTGTAAGGATCCAGATCCTGGATCTGTTTTGCTCAGCTTCTTCACTGATTTTTCAAAAAATCATTCATGGATCTTGATGAAAAAAAATCAGGCATATTTAGGGAACTGATATATATACGTGTGGGAAAATTTGTGCAAGTTGATTGAATTTTTCTGTTAGGCCTTGACGGAGATATGAGCTATACCAAGTGCACTTCTAGTTTTTTATGTAGAGAATATATGGTACAGAAAAGATTTAGGTTTACATTGGAAAGAAGAAAATCCTCATACCCGTCATATATCAATTTTAAGGAATGACAGTGAGAGGACATGACAGGACGTCTGCATTAACAGGAAGTAAATCCACTGCAAAGTTAACTCCTGACCCGAATGACCCCATATGTGTTAATGAGTCACTGAGGAGTCCCTTTGTGTTTGTGTTTGTATTCATACTGCCATCCTCCATGTCCTGCTCCCTCCTGCCCCACAACATTAACTGACCATGTCGTGATTAATTGTTACATCATTATCCGCTATCCATCGCTACAAGCCCCGCAGACACACGCAGTATTCCCAGAAGTCCGAGCTCTGCAGCGAGCGCGGCTCTGCGGAGTGGAAATCTCCAAGGCTGTGGCTCACCGTTCTCCAAAGTACAAGCACCTGAAAAAATAAGCTAGTCTCCACCGGCTTGTCCAAGTGGAGGCACCACGGAGTTAAATATAGATGTAATATCCCTCCCTTTCAGTTAAATCCAAACAAATTAAAGATGTCTTTCTTGCAGGAAGGTTACCGCAGAGGGGGATCGTAAAAAACAGAGGGAAATACGCAGAGTGTGGCGCGACACCGACATCTGAAACAAAACCCTTAATGGAGCTTTTACGAAAGATTAATTGTGTTATTAATTAGTTTGGACGCAGTGAGAGCTGCTGCTGTGATTGGCAGTCTGAAAGCTGCTGGACAAGCAGAACGGGTTTCGTTCATGCACTAAGTGGGTAACAGAGGGAGCCCAGCTCAGATGTGGCCACAGTGGAGTGCTGGTGAGTTCAGCAAAATCCCACAGAGGCTCAGTAAATGAACAGAAAACAGAAGCACATGGACGGATTTCTTAATAACCCGACCTTCTCTAAATACAGAGACATTTCACCAAACACTGCGGTTGTGCAGAAACCTGGATCTGGGTTTCTTGTCAGGTAGAAATCAAACGAGGCTGCTTCATCCTCAACTGTAGTTATTCCTACAGTTTTAGAGAAACATTCTCTTGAGTCACATTTTTAATTTTTAAGTGAGGAAATGGATTAATGTGCTGGATGTGAGACTCAAACATGTACATAATTTACCAGTATACAATTTGAAATCAAGTCCAACAAGACTAGACAACAGAAACATGCGTGTCTACTTTGAAATGTTAAAATTATCTCAATTAGTTTACAATCCTAGTAATTTAATTCATTAGTTTGATTTAATTTATTAATTAATTGATTAATGGAGAAGTCTGAAGGCCTTGTTGAGTAAACTCCAAAATACTAATTGCTCATATTCATATTAACGGTGAAGTAGAAACAGCTCCTCTACATCTGTCCAATAAAATTCACCCACCACCTCCTGAGTGCAATGTTATAATCTGTAGAAAAACAAAAACAAGACAAGTTGCAGACTCCAGGAAGTTTCTGATCCCAGCCAAGAAATAGTCTGGACTCGACTTTCCACCTGGCAAAACAGCAATTTGTCAATTTGACTCATTGTTTTTTGTCCAGATAGATGAACAAGATACAGCATATTGATAAGGGACCATTAGAGGTGGTGAGAGGTCGATGTTTTTACTGTCGCCTCACAGCATGGCAGTTCTTCGTTCTAATAGCTGAGGTCTGTCTGTGAGTGGTTAGCATGTTCTCCTCGGGTCTGTGTAGGTTTTCTCCTCCAGCTTCCTCCCACAGTCCAAACACATGCAGTCTGGGGCAGCTGTAAATTTACCAGAAAGATATAAGAATGGAATCATAATCTTATCTAACTTACAGAAAGAAAGCAAATAAGCAAATTTCACTATTTTAACTACGTCATTTAATTTCCTGTGTCCTAGAGACGTTTTTTGTTTAAATCTCATACTTACAAATTCAGCTGGATGAAACTTACATATGAAATTATAATTTTCAACACACTAACCAAACTTTTCATCAGAATTAACTAAAAAAACATTGACATGTCAAGACTCCATGTAAATGTGGTCAGAAGCTGCAGTTAAACACCTGTTGTCTGAGTTTTCTGGTCAATCTTTTCTCCATACCGAGTGTCCCTCCGCCCACAGTGAAAGGACTTGTGCAGTAATTGCAGGGCCGGCTCGGTGACCAAAGCGCACGGATTCCCGTCGCTGACAGATTCACTGCTTCATAATGATGCATTACAAAGAAAAACACGTTTGAAGTTACATTAATCCTCTGTGTGTGCGTGCGTCATTTAAAGTAACTCCATCCAGAAATGTCTTTCACTCCCAATATAGCTCATAATGGAGCATTTTCATGGTACTTGTTACATATTTTCCATTCTAAAGTACATGTCCCCTCTGTTTCTCAGACTTCATTACATCTTCATTGACATGTTTTGCTCAGGCTGCGAATGAAGCAGCAGGAGCAGAAAGTAATGGCTTGTAAAATGAAATCCGATTCAGCATATCAGTACTTTAACAGTTTTATGAACTCATTCAACCACCGTGCTCCTAAAAGCAGGTGTGAAAACAAAGCACAGAATAGAATGAGTTTATAAATAAAGAATATTTATGAATGCAGCAAACAGCCTTTGACACTCAACAGTAAAAGTACTCAAACACGTATTTTCAGTAAGTGGCTGAGTTTCTAAAAGATATTTTCTTAAGCTTGATAAATCATTTACATATTTTACATTTACCCAATTTGATTATCTGAAAATGTTTAAATTACAGCAAAACTGTTTTTGTTTGCTCTTTTTATTTGAAAAAATAGGATTTTCACAGCTAAATTAAATATACATTGAAAATGAGAAAATGTCACTGGCTAAAACATTTAAAAGAACCAAATGAAAGCTCATATTTCTTCTCATTGTCTCCATCATCCCACTGCAGTGCTTGGTATATGTGTGAAACAGAAACCAAAAGAGTTCAACTGGAAGTTTCAAAATGTGTCAAACACTTAACACATGTCTTGTTAATGCCAGTTTGCTCTGCAGGATGTAAGGGTCATCAGTGTTTCCAAGACAACAGGACCTCTGTCACTCCAGCTGCTGGAGCGGCCGCATTGTTTAAAAAAGTCAGCATCAGTTCAGGGAACACACACTTAGAGTTACTGAGACTGACACACACACACAGAGTAAGTTGGAGCATGCACCTGGCGTAATCACAGTTTCAATAAACTGGTTGGATAAATACTAAATTATCCGAATCTCGTTTAGAAACTAAAATGTAGACAAAATAAATAATGGTATCAACTGCTCCCCTTATATGGAAAATATGATCCATAGAAATCACTCTGATACTCATAGAAGAAATACTGCAGCTCTGTGGATTTTCCAGACAGGGTTTCTGGAACGAGGTGCTGCGATCACATTTTTTATGTCCATGCATCCATTCACTTCCACTGTGTTGACGTGACAGCTCTCAACACCTGGACAAACAAAACCAAAACCATTGGCCAGACAGGTTAAAACTATTTAATATAGACAATCTGACAATATAAAAACTCTTTATATGAGTAAGATCCACGATGCAAAGCTCCATTTAGAATCCAAAAACTATCAATATGAAATCACAAATTCCCAAGAAAACAAAGAAAATTGGGGTGAAATATAATTATGTATGACATTACACTCCAATTGTTCATTATTACTTTGATTTTAAAATATTATTCCTGAAAGTATTTGCAATAATAAGTTAAATGCTTTCATGTAGTGCAGCAAAAGGTACAATATTTCCCTAGTGTAGTATAAAGTATAGTGATAAATAGAAATACACAAGTAAATATAAGTATCTCAGACTTGTGTAATATCAATAACTCAGATTTTATTTATATACTGGAGCCTTTCTCTGGACAGTCACAGTGCTTAACTGCAAAAAATAATTATAAAACAAAATAAACCACTATAACAATAAACATGAAAGAAACAAAAACAGGTTAAACTTTTCTCACAAAAGTTTTGAGAAATAATTTCAAAGGTGCTAAAGACACATCCCACCACTGACTACAAGGCTCTGTGCTATTAAAGATTCCCATTATCTGTAAATAAGAAAAAACAGTATTTTCATCACCAGAGTAAACTCCCCACCAGTTTGTGCACCTCGGTCTCTCACTCTGACTCAGAGCAGTGCTGCTGTACTGTACATCCTCCACAGTGTAGCGTGTAACAGCTTCCAGAGGAGGGCACTCCGTCTCTGAATATCCTCCACCAGCTTTAACAGAGCTCTCCTTCTCCTCCTCGTCGCCCCACAAGAGCCCCTCAGTGTGACAAGTTTACATAGACCATCTGCAGACCTCCCTACCACCATAAAAACACTAATCACAAGGTCATAAAATGCGACTCCATAATGACACCCAGAATGCAGCGTCTTAAAAACGTTGGACTCAGTATAGTTCAGTGTGTACGCCAGCGAGCGACTGTAGTTATATATGAATGTGTTTATTGATTTAGTTACTAATATGAATTTATAAATGGTTTTTAAAGCTGCTTCGGGCAACTTTGCAAGGTGGTAGTGAGATGTAAGTGTTTAAAAATGTCAGAAGGGGGTGGCACCGGCGATTCATAAATCCTATACTAAGTTCAAGTCATTTCCAACTTCCCAGAATCTAACCAGTGATTTACTGAAAGCTGAGCAGCACTGAGCTGGTAAAGCCTTTAGTAATGTGTGAATATGCTGCTGCAAAATGACTTGAGTTAATGTGGCATGTTTATGTATATCTGGTTACACAGGTTAATATTGATTCATCTGCAAATATTTTTTCTTCAATTTTCTTCTATGAAACTTAAAAAATATGACTCGGGATGTTTTGTTTGACCAAAAGTGCACATGCCCCCAACTATTGGGTTTGAAATGATATACAACAATTAAAAGAAGAACGCATTATCTGACTAAAGTAATTAATCAATTAGCAAAATAGTTAATTTTTCTGTCGATTGTTAAGGCCAATAATTTAAACTACCTGACTCAGCTGGAGTTTACATTGTAACATACATGGAGAAGTATTTGTGTCAGGGTGCAATTTAGAGAGTGAGGGGAAATATGCATTTTTACTAACCTAACAAATGTTTGCTTGTCATTATTAGTTTAGTATTTAGTAATGTTGCCTTCAAATGGTTTTGTGTTAACGGCCATGTTCACGAGATGAATCCACCTGAAAACTCTCCTCTTATGGAATTTACAACCTCGGATCTAAACATGTGCATAAAGAGTTTGATGACGTTCCAGATATTTCAGTGGAAGAACACTTTCCAATAATAATATCCTTCATATGAGTATTTGTATAAATTATTAAGCTGTATTTTATACGTATGAGGAAAATGTTGATATTCCCAATGTTTTTTTTTGTCCTCTTTCATTATGCATTCCCTGCGTTAGGTTACCTGTGTGCAAGCTGGCACATATGTTAGCATCTCTAGCCTATATGCTAACGGTGATGTCAAGTTTACCACTTAAACGCCTGCACATCATGTGCACAACTTCACACATTGTCACCTTGAGATCACAAGTTCCATTTTAGTGTTCAAATGTACATAATTTCAAGCATTTAGATTGGTTTAAAAAAGAATATTAAGTTAGCTATTTAAGATGTAAATCGACAGCTAGTAACTGTGAATAAATGACAAATCGCTTGTTCATGAAAATGTGAACTTAATGAAGAGATGTTTTATAACGCTGCTAAATGCAAGTTGAAAACAAACTCATGCAGACAGCAAACTGACTCAGAAATATCTTGCTAACGTTCATCATTATATTGGACGTAACAAAGTGTATTTTATTCAGCTTTGTATTTTCAGAAAAATTACTTTTGCAAAAAAAAATGCTCCCGTAACCACATGAATGTGTGTTAACAGTGGCACAGAGGGGGGCTTCCATAATAACAACACACGGTCACTCTATAGCTGCAGAGCATTATCGTTTCCTAACAGAAGCTACTTTAGACGAGTGGTCAAACTAGAACAATTAATGCTGCAGCATGTGTTAGTTCAAGTGTCAGGTTACATCGTCTCATTGCAACAATATGTTGGAACAGGCTCGACTGGAGTTAGAAAAATATTTCTTCATTTACAAAAGCGTGACCTCAACATCTGCCTCTACGACCAAACTCTTCCACTCTTTTTCCTCGTTCTCTCAAAAAAAGCTAAAGCCGCGGGAGAACAGTTGACAGACAACCACCGCGGAGCCAGAATTTATTTCAACAACAAGCAGACACATTACGGGAAATCAAACGTGGTGTGATATTATCGTGGTGAAATCACTCTATACCACCCACTTTGTTCCCATGCACAGCGGGATACGCTCAGAAAGGGAAAGTCGGGGAAGGAGGAGAGGCCTTCTGGGGGATTGTTTGGAAGTTAGGGTGCTCGGCTCGTCGGCAGGCCGCGATCTCAGCGGGCCTGGTGAACGGGCACTTGTCATCTGGAGTGTGAGGCAGCTGGGGTTATCCTCAGAGACACGGTGAGGTGAAGTGGGTGACCATGTTTGAGGTCCGCCCAGCTGTTATTGCCCCTAATATTCAACAGATGTCTGGGAGCTCGGTCCGCTAAGTCCTCGCACATGCCGGAGCAGCGAAATCAAAGACTCTGCAGCCGCCTGAGCACCGCGACACACACACACACACACACACACACACACACACACACACACACACACACACACACACACACACACACACACACAGCTGTTAGAGGGTCCATGCACTTTAACAGCTCTGTGTGTATTAAATCACTGTCATTAACCATTTAGTCAAATGATAGAGGCAATTAAGATCAGTCTTGATTTTTGGAGGCAGGATCAACACTCTGGTTTGACAACGCAACAGATTGTCTCACACATTTCATCTGGAAGGTTGTGCCTGGATGTATTTAATTGTCAGTCATGTGAATGAAAAACATTTATCGAGATGTTGCGTCATTTCTTGAGCAGATTGCGGTTTGAGGGTCTACTTCCATGCAAACAACACATTCCTGAGCAAAAAAACTCCTATCATATCATCTCTCAAAATATTCACCTTAAATATGTTTGTGATGGCCGGGTCCCTTAAAAAAATATTTGTCACACTTTGCCTGGTTATCGTCCTAAAAATATTGCCCCACATTCTAATCCTGTCAAGACCCCTTTTCAGCGAGAGCAACCCTGCGCTTTCAAGCATGCGAGTGAAAATCAAGTGAAATAAAAAGCTCCACTGTGTTCGAGCACATAATCCATGCAGAGGCTCTCATTTGAGGGTGAAAATAAGAAAGTGGAGAGTTGCCTTGCTCCAAGTGGTCACAAGGGGGTTGAGCGTTTCGAGCTCCGGCTCACGCAGCTCGCTTACTTTGGAGCGCACTTCAGGGAAGGCAACATTAGATATAATGAAACATTCAGTGACCGGCCCTCTTTCCAGCCTCCTTGCTCATTCGCTTCCACGGAGGTTATTCTGACTGAAACCTTTCTGCAAGCTGTTAGAATGTCCAGCTTGCACCACACCAGAGCAACACGGGAGATAGGAGGCGAAAAACACTTGACTTGGTCTTTTTTTTCAGTGTAGACGCAGAAAAGTGTCTGATTCCAAAGAGCTTTTGAGCTTGAGAGCTGAAGTATTACAGCAGGAACACTTCTTTGTTTCCTCCTGTGATGAGCACATATGTCACAGTGGTGAGAAAACAGGGTTTTCGCCAAAGTTCATGATTGTTTCATGCTGCAACCATAATTCTTCAAGTGTTGAAGCTAACGTCCCTTTAATTCCCCCATAAGCGCTAAAAAACTAAAATAATATCATATAGCTTAAGTATGGACTATAACTTTTTGACAACACATAGAAGGATAATGGATGTGAAAGTTGATTAAAACTGCACTGGAATGAATATTTCATCTTCCATTTTGTGACCTTGCAGTTGGTTAGCACTTGCCTCACATATTTTTGCATGGAAAGGGGAAGTATAGAGTTTCATGATGCTGAATTACTGCAGGAGAAGAAGTTCACATGTGATGTTTTCCCCTTTTTTCCCCCTCCTCAATTAATGCCGTTTCCCTGGTTTCCGTTGTGGTGCTGCGTGTGTCCCACACTTGGCCACAGCGCCGGCCGTGGAGACACTCCCAAGTATATAAATTCACTTACCGACTCTGAGACACATTGATTCGTACCCAAGTATCCAGTCAACTGTGAAAAAGATAGACTCCACAAATCAAGCCCGGGGTCTTAACGAGCATTTCTTGCCATCTGAAGAATATATTCATGATTTTAAGACCTTTTATGAGGAAGGTGATGGCAGATTGACACCAGATGTGTCATAAATTATCAACAGAAAAAGCCAAGCTAAACAGTCCAGCATAAATATACAGCGACTCCAAATATACTCGCTGCAGATTCAAATACTGCTCGACTGTGTGAGTCTATTTCAAACTACTGTGATTCTGTAAAAATTCCTCGAATGCTACATAACATTCAGACAGATACAAATAACATGTTAATTAATCATATATCACAAAATCTATTTTGTTTTACGGCTCCTTTAAAACATTAGTTTTTCTCATTGTAAGATTGTAACATACTGTAAACAGAATTTGCAAACATAATATATTGTACATACAAAACAGGGAGCACAGCCCTTCCAGTCCATGTTACAGTGGAATAATTCACATTTCCATTTTTGGTTATTTTATCATTGTAGCTCAGTATGTTTTTTCTAAATTACCATGGCAACAGTTAATCATTTACTGACACAACACTAATTTAAAATTATTTACAGTAACTTTTTTACGAACAAATATAATGTCACTAAAGATGTATGTGTAAAACTCAATACATGTGATCGGTACTTAACTTTACTTAACTTAAACATTCATTGAATGTTTCTTCATGTCAATACACAACTGTTTGTTATAAATATTGTAAAGACCCCTGAGATAGATTTGTGATTTGTGGCGAAAAAATTAAATTACTTGATTTCTTTCTATCAGTCTAGTAACTTTTAATCCTGCAAATATTTACATGATTTAATTGTAAAGCAGGTAAAAGTAAGGTGACACCCTACATTTCTTCTTTTGGAAAGTTGCACACAGATCCATGCTATTTTCTTGTACATGTGAGGTAAACCTCGAGGCAAGGTTGTTAATTTTGTGAGGGCCCTGAACCACAGCACTTAAATCTCACAAAACCTGCTCATTCAATTTGAATAATCCCTGTGACTGACCCCACGACTGGTGAACACAGTTTTTATGTGCAGAGGCTCCGATGACGTCTCCCAGCAGGAACGTGTCCCCCCAGTTAGTTAGAGTGCCAGACACTGGGCAGTGTAAGTGAGTGTGAACGTAAATAAACGCCATTATGCCAGCCATCTCCTCGGCTCCTGTCACACACTCGAGGTAAACACAGAGCTTCCTGCAAAATACTTCTGGTGCTCTTGCAATTAGATCAGCCACAACAGCTCTAAATCTTACGAGCTCCGTGGCAAATGGCGAAGACAACAAAGTTGTCCAATAGCACGCAGAGGAGGGGAACCGACAGTGGGAAGGTCAATTAATAAAGACTGTATTCGATATTTGTCTAAATGCCAACAGAGCCACACTGAGGGTGGATATAAGCATCATGTAAAGTGGTCAACATGAACTAATGAAATGTGACAAACTGTTTCCACACAAACACCAAGGTGTTCCCACCAGCACACGCGTGTTATTTACGTGACCATTAGGTCATTCAACACACCAGAGGAATTCCAGCATGGAACTGAGTGGATTTCTGTGAGGAAACAAAACAACAATGTTTACATGCAAAATACCCAAAATGCCCCCAATGAACACCTTTACACACTAAGTCAAACTATCGCAACCCTGTCTCCGACACATTATATTTATACACAGCTCATTTCTAACAGCTGTTACATAACGGTGATACTGAACGGGTCAGAAAAATGTTCATGGACAATGTATTTTAATATTTTTTTCTTTTGGAAACCATAGATTTGTATGTTTAGGCCTTTGCTTGGATTAATGAAAGATAATTTTCTTGGTTTGATATTGAAAAAGTCAACCATGACTTTGCAGCTTAAGGCAAAATACCTTTCACATTTAAGTTTACTTTTATTCACATTTAACCAAAATCTTGAACTTTCTGGATCATCATCCATTTAGACCCACAGTTTATTGTGTGGCACAAACTTCATTAATAATCTAAATTGGATTTATTAAGGGTTTTAAAGTAATTCCTTCTCATGTGTCTAATCTTGAGGCACCTTTTAAAAGAGGAAATCAGAGACAAAATCTTAAAACAGCCATTATAAAGGGCTTCATGAAGAGGACAAGTGAAAACAAGGAGGCCTACGGCTTTATTTGTCCCTACTAGCAGTTTGTTCTAGACTTGCTTGTTATGTATCTGGCATAACAAATTAGCAGTCGACTATATTTATGTAATTTCTAGGTGCCAGGGTGGGTTTCTGGCAACGAGATTGAAAATCAATATTGTAATATACACTCATTGGTGCTGTGACATTTGTGGCCAAACAATCTAAGGAGGTTTTGACAAACGGAGTACACGATGTGAGTGCGTGTACGAGTGTGCAGGCCGTCCGCAGAGAGCCGAGGAGCAGATTCTTGAGGTAGCTGGTTATTCTATGAGGACAGCCGCTCTGACAGGACCACCTAGACCCTCTGTTTATTGTTTGAGAAAGTGTTTTGGTGAACAGAAGCCCGGCTCTGCTCTTAAAGATGTCGTGAGCAACCGGCTGAGGCAGATCTGTACCGAGGGAGACAGTGGACGGGGAAAATGAAAGTGGGCGAGGTGTAAGAGTGTGTGCGAGAAGAGAGACGTTACTTTTAGGGGTTTCCAGAGGTTGGAGGCGGGGGGCTGGTGGTGTTTCAGGCCAAGAGGGCACATGGGAGCCGTGGCCTGAGGATGGATCCCAGCTGACCCCCTCCTAGGTGTCAATGTTATGACATGTGTACCGCTTCGCTGTTTTCTCTCACAACAAGAACACTTCATCTTCCAGGGTGGCCGAGCTTCATAAAAAAAAAAAAAAAGCTTGATTTACATGCTGGGGACCAGACTGTCCACCTTCTCCTCTTCCTGTTGCACTTACGTTTCTCTTCCTGTGGGCCTGGGCTCGACCGTCAGTGGTGATAAATAACCGCAGAATGGAGTGGGGAAAGGTTGAATTCCCACTCCAACGTACACCCAGAAGAGGAACGCCCTTTTTCTGGGGCTTGCTCAACATCATAAACGCTGCAGAGCTACACAGAGGGTTAATGTAGGAGATAATCGGCCCTTTTTGAGAACAATTGGAATGTTTTGTCAGTTCTGCTTTGTTTAATCTACCATGACTGTTCCTCAGATGTAAATCACCACGAGTACATTGTTACTGTAATGACAACTTGCACCAGAAAAAGTGGGGGGGGGGGGGATGCTTGATGTGGGATCACAGCAACATGCCCAGAACAAATACAACATGGAGGGGATTTTGGATGTCCGCTCTCTCCTCGCACGGGGCGGAAAGCTGCATATGGAAACCATGATGGCGGTTAATAAATATCATACGCCGTCTTGAGACTGAAGGCGACTGCGGTTGTCGCAGAGGTTTTAGGACATGATATTTATTGTCATGCGTAATGAGTCAGCAGGATTCATTCACATGTAAACCGCTCTGCTCAGTGTCCGAATGTTTTAAAATATTCAAAATGAGTCCTACATTTGTGTGGGTGGGTATTTTTGAACAGCAAAATTCTCAGTCGCTTCCCAAATTCCCCAAATCATAGATTTATCTGACCCAGCACACTGATGAAGGTTTGGTTAAAGTTAAGCAACTTGGTTGATTTTAAGATAAAACATCACCCTCATGATTAAAAGAAACCAATGTTGAGTGCTTGTGGAACCGCAGTCTCTAACATGGTAGTCACACGCTTTGTACGCCCAACCAGCCCAGCCTCGTCTCTCAGGACTTCATGTGGCAGTATAATGACCTCACACCACTTCTATCTTGGCTGCTGAGAGAAGACAGTCACTATGTGCACAATTACAAGCAGTCGGGACAATCAAACATTGGAACAGAACAGAACGCAGAGCAGCGACTGAAGGGACCTTGTTGGGACGTTATTTTGTCAACTAGTGTTTCCAAGGTCAAAACTAAACTTTTAAGCCGGGATAGTTCTTAAAGTCCTTAAAGTGCTCAGAAAATAATATCCACTGAAGAACATCATGAGAATGTGAGAGTCATTTAGGCAGCAAACAATCAGGGACTATCTGGTTTGGCCAGAGAGATTTAAATAGTAATTCATGTTAATTGTCATGTTTTTTTTAATGTTTGAAAGCTTCTTGGACTGATGATTTAATGTATGAAGTGACTCACATGGAGAGAAATGAATGAAGGTGGTTCGCTTTTATTCTTTGACACTAATATTGAGCTTTTAGCTTCATTAGTTGATATTTTAACACTTGGCAGCAGAAGCAAGCTGTAAATGTCCAGTGTTTTACTAGACTAAATATCCAGCAACATTTTTGATTTATTTAAAGTCTGTTTTGTGGCCACTTGACAGAATCTAAGTTCAGGTTTAACTCCCCCTATAGCTCTAGATTTGGTCTACTCCAACTCCAAAACTAGAAACTAGTGTTTTCTAGCCATACGAGTTGCTGCATGATCTGGCCCTTTAAAACTGTCCATGTTGAGAATGAAATAGTTTTTTTAAATTGTTCTTTTTACCGTAAGAGGTACCAGTGACAAGGTCTCTGACATTTATAATGTACATGAACTGACAAATGGCCAATTTAACCACACACCACAAACAAGTGTCTCATCGTTTCCTCTCACTGGATCCAACCGCCGATCATTGTCTCCGACACTGAGGGCATTTTTCAAAGACGGCCACTGTCAGCACAAACATGAGGTCGCTGTTTTAATCAGCTCCTGGTTCACAGGGCCTCTGGCGCCAGTGAAAGAACCACCCTCTCATCTTGTGGCACAAATAGGGAAGCCCTTATGCCCCGTTGCCATCACCAATATATCCGAACCATGATGATGTTCCCACACAAATATTTCATGTTGTGTGCAGCATCCAAGACTCACAGTGCATGATGGAAGAGGAAACCTGCGTTCTATCACTCTTAATAGGCAGCTGGCTAAAAGTAAACGAGAAAAAGTCTCTTGACGCACCCCACCACGAAGAGTAACGCTCTTAACTCTCTTTCATGTAAGTGGAGTATTTCTCCACCAAGCTGTCCACCTCTTTTTTTTCCTGAAGAGCTTGAACTTCCCCCACCCAACTCCCAAAGATAATTGAAGTGTTAATTTTAATAGCTATTTCCATTTCATTAATTAAAGCAAACATTGCCTCAAGTGCCTCTCAAAGCAGCCCCACAACATCCAAGAGCGTTTCTTAAATATGTGTAATGTATTCACTGAAGCGTGTTATAAATGAGGTTTTCTTTGCTAAGTGTCCTGGTCTATTTTTGTATGTCAAAGCACATGATTGACTGCACAGAAAAAGAAAACATCTTAATGCAAGCGATGGTCAAGAGTATTTATTCCCATTTGCCAATAAAAAAAAAAAGCCCTTTGAATGTGACTTTTATCTCGACTTCTGAACTTTTTCTGCAAATATGTAAATGCATAAGTGCATAATTTGGGTGCGATAGAAATACAAACATCTTCAATTATTCATATGATTTCAGCTGCTGCAGCTACATTTATCAAACGTTTATTACCGTGGTTGAACAAGTTGCTTTCTTCTCATTTCAATAAAAATGACTGACAGGATGCTCACTCTAAAATTTACCAGCCATTGTCAACAGTTGATATGTGAATTAAATATTTATCCAGACCAGTTGACTCCCCCTGGTGACTTAATAAAGGAGAACCCTGTTCCTAACTAATCAATTCAACACCTCCATCAAACCAACACTCAAATCATTTAAGACCCATCACTTCTAATAATCATTACGTCTGATATCTCTATGAGGAAATTCTAATTTGACATAAAATCTCTCATTTAGTCGGTGGTTTGTTGAAAACCTGGCGTGAGATACAAGTGTATTTATACATCACATGTGTCAGGTCCAGCTCACAGCTGGGTGCATTTCATTCTATCAAAAGCTCCCTTTTTAGTCCTTTTTTTTCCTCCTCCTTTTCGAGTTCATTTTCACGTCCGCAGAGTGTACACTCAGCAAAGCACGTTGGAAGAAAACATTACTGTAAATGACCATCAGGTCGTGTTTTCATTTCACCCAAAAACAGAAACGCTCAATGAGTTTTACATTTGTCTTGTCAAAATATATGATTGGCCAATATTTCAAAACATTAACTTCAAATGTCAATATGTACTGTAACACAAACCGAGAAGTGACTACATGTAGCTGCTGGAAAACTGCCCGCTCTGAGAAAGTGGTCGAGCAGGTGAAGGAGCTTTTCCAAGTTTTCATTTTTAGGTTTAACGTCAAATTCCTGCAGAAGAGTTGCCCTGTGGCGATAATGAGATGGATTTCTCCTCTGGAGTTTGCACTTACTGCCCATGTAAACTGAGCATATACAAACTTAAACCGAATCTCATGTTGAAAACGTCACATTTTTGGCCACTTGAGTTATAAAAACCAACAATGCAGTCACATTATGAAAACGTTAACGAGTGAATGCTAAAAAAGTCACCTCATGTCTGTTGGCTTTTTAGAGTCAAGCAGCGTGGGACTTCATGGCAAAGAGTCATGGCTTCCCGCTCTGTTTTGACAGCGAGAGTTATGCCTCACAGGCACCAGATTCACCACCATGCCTCATAAGCTTGTGGAGAACATTTAGGGCGCCACAGGGGCCTCTTGACCTAAGAGGAAGTCAGGAATATAAAAGGTGACAAATTGGTTTGTAACCAAACAAAGACATATGCAGACGCCCTCACGCTGAAACATAACTGATGACACAAATAACGAGCGAGAAACTGTCAGAAAATAATTCTTTTTTTTTTTTTGCTACTTTCTTTTAATATTAATGCCAACCTCTGGACCTCTGCCACTCCAATTACAGGAAATGTAAGAGCAGTAGGTCTCCCTACACCAGCTTATGATGAATGGAGCACTGTGTGGGGGGAAACCAGCGTGCTCCTTTTAGAGATGCAAAAACTGACCAAGTTTTTTTTTATAAGTCAATAAATGGGGTGGGGAGGTAGGTTTCAGATTCCGTCTGTTTGGGTGCGAGGGTTTGACTATGTGATGCTTATCATGGCGCGTGGAGAGGGGGCAATTGAATGTGGTAAAAGTAGTCAAGAGGACTTGTTCATTGTGGTTGGTAAAGAAGCCACTTCAGGTCCATCCCTAAACCCCTCACCACACTATTCAATTCATGAGGCCGAGGCACTGAGAGCCCCCCCTTGGGATGAATGAGCATGCGCCCCCCTTCTCGTAATTAGAAGTTTCCCTCCACCAGCCCAGATACTTATTCCTCTATCATCCATCATTGGAGGTTGTTTCTCTACTTCTTGAATCTCGACTCCGCAGAAGTTTTCCTCAAGTCGTACTTAACAAGTATGCCTTTATAGAAGAGTTAGCGCTGCGACGCCAACCGCTCTTCAGCTCATTTCAGTACAGTGGGCGTATTGAATGTAAATGGCAAAGTGTATGAAGATATCTCCGCACACCTTCACGCAGACAGACAGAGCAAACTCCAACATAAAGTGAGACATGCCACTGATATCCTCCTTCTCCCTCTGTGTGTCGGCCCTCGGGGAGGCAGGATAAGAATGTGGCCTGTCATTTCATCTAGAGATCACCTTGGTGGTCTTTGGCAAAGCTGCTGTCAGGGAATCCCTGATGTGTGGCTGACCTTCCTCCCCGAGCCTCCGCACTCATCTGCTGGGAGTGAAACAGGCCGTGTTACCTCGGCTGGTCCTCCAGGCTGATGAAACCTGAGCAGGTTGCTCACTTTGATCTGAGGGCAGACAGGAAGAAGTGCCTTGTGGTAAATTCATTACTGCTGAAAAACAGCTTCGTCACACTGCTGCTGGTCAAGAATCTACTGACTCACATGTTAAATTTGATCTTGAAATTTTGATTTGATTTTGTTTCATCCCAACTTTTCACAGTTTCATCATCATTTGCATCAATAATAACGTCTTCGGAGCTACAATCAATGATTCTCTCAATTATTTGCCAGTTAAGTTCTTAATAAGTCAAATCATTTTTTCTAACAGTCACAATATCTCGGATGTCAAGGTGTCTTCAAATTGTTTAACCTCAGGTCCTGAAGGGTTCAAACTAATTTAGAGGTTAACCAATTCAATTTGAAGGAAACGAAAACAGAGAACAGAAAAAGTTGTTTAAAAACCGTTGGCTGTAAACATCCATCATGAGTTCATGGATTACTTCCTAATTTAGTATTTTCGATCATCTGCCTCAGCAGTTGGCTTTTTCACCACTGGTCTCAGCGTTTGTACTTTTTGCGATGTTGGCTTATACGTCTGTGTTCCCTGATGTCAGTAATTACTCTGATGAGAACACATTTATCATAACTGATGAAAATGAAGTACAAAAACTCCCAAAGTACCTGTAAATGATCTGCCTCCTTCACTTCTTCTCAGGATCTGATGTCACCACCGTGGAGTGTTGAAACTTGGCTTGTAGGAGAAGCAGAGGTACGTTTCATATTATGAATCATACTTGACTTTAACATCATATGTTTTACTTCAACCACATTTTACAAGTCACTGGAGCACCTCAGGGTGCTAATTGTTCTTTTTCATTTTATTGCTGAATTTTAAATTCAACCTTGACTCAGACTGTTTTCTTTGTCATCCACTGCAGAGTGAGTCGTGCTCTGAGAGTGCAGTTTGTGTTACATTCACATTACATGTAATTTATGAGGAAATAAAAAGCCAACATGTCCAGTTGATTCAGGGACACGGTTATCTCTGAGGGCTGAGGTGTGAAGCCAAGTCTTTGTTACTTGCCATCGACTTTCTCCACAGAAACCAATTTAATTATATAGAATTTCACTTAAAATAATATGTTGAAGTGTTTTCAAGTTTCTGCATGAAGGGCGCAGGCACAGGTCAGATATTGGTCTGTGTATTTGCTGCAAAAGTAGTTTATTTTTTTTCTTAAAAAGGCTTCATGGAACCTTTTGGAAAAAAATATCCAGGTAGCTGCAACACTTTAGTCCCATTTAGTGTTTGTGTACTTTCTCAGTGTGTGTGTCTGTTCCTGTACTTACATGTTTGTGAGGCTCATTTTAAGCATAGACCCTACAGACTTGGTTTAAGGGTTAGAATAAGGTTATAGTTAGATGGTTCAGGTTAGGGAGAGGGGCTAGGGAATGTATTATGTCAACGAGTGTCCTCACTAACATAGATGTACAAATGTGTGTGTGTGTGTGTGTGTGTGTGTGTGTGTGTGTGTGTGTGTGTGTGTGTGTGTGTGTGTGTGTGTGTGTGTGTGTGTGTGTGTGTGTGTGTGTGTGTGCAGCCAAGGGTCTGGCAGGTCACAAAGGCGGCTTTGTAGAGGAGGTTAATGAGTGTTTTGTGAATGTCTCTTGATGCTCTACAGCTCTGCAACACCTCCTCAGCGCATCAGCCCTAAGTGTGTGTACATGAGTCCACGTGTGTGTGTATTTAGTACGTGTGAGTGGTGTTTGTGAGTATTTATAACTATTTATATCCTTTAAGCCGTGATTTATAATGTTTAAGTTTTGGTGGTTTTAATGGTATGTGGAGGTCGGTGGGTGGTGCGTTTTCAAGTAGATTTTTTTTTATTTTATATAAATGCAGAGGGTAAAATTCGATGGAAACAACGCGGATTTATCCAAAATGCACATGTTTCTTTTCATGCTGCACATCTCTACTCCTGTGGTCAAGTACCTTGCAGTTATTACAGCTTATTTGTTCAAGTGGTGAGGAAATATTAAATATCACAAGTTCTCTTCTGAGACTGGGCAATAATTATCAACAGATGTCTGCCAGTTGGGCAAAGTGTGTGTGTGTGTGTGTGTGTGTGTGTGTGTGTGTGTGTGTGTGTGTGTGTGTGTGTGTGTGTGTGTGTGTGTGTGTGTGTGTGTGTGTGTGTGGTGGGACATTGGACAGAAACTGAGGAGCATGAAAACGGAGAGGTTGTGTCATCATGACGCTGATTGAAGGTTCCTGCTACATCTGTCGTTATACAAAGAGAGAGAGGAGGAAGAAATGAGACAGAAAGTTTGGAGCAGAGAGGCTCAGAGCCGCAGCCACTGGACGCCCTCCTGGGTGACCAATAGTTGACCGTCCTGCTGCTTGGGATCAGGCTAAAGTCAATTTTTTCCACTTTGGACATTATCTTAACCTTTCCCATGTACCTCGGCTGACTAATGTGAACCGTCTGCCAGCGTGATGTGGATTCTTCACCTCCGGAACAGGGAGGCAGACGTGTGGTCACAAAAAGAGCAAATGGTGTCCACCTTTGTTAAATTGTATTGTCTTTAAAAGCCAGTTCAGCAGTCAGCTGGTAAACACTTCAGAGTCTTAACAGGAACTTTTTTGATGAATGATTACTCGTTTGTCATTTTTCAAACAAAACAGCAAAACATTCACTTGTTCTTGCAGCTCACCAAAAAGGTTTTATTGCTTTTGTTTTTATAGTTTGATGAGTTTCTTGAATTTTTTAGTTTGGTTGGATAAAACAAGATGAGATAAGTTAGGTTTAGTTACAATCTGTTACATTACAATATTTTACGATACATTGCTTTACTAAATATAACAATACATTACATTACAAAATGTTAAAATCCATTTCAATACGTTACGGTACGTCACAATATGTTACGATATGAAATAATGATCCCTTGCTGAGGAAATTCACTTTTTACAGCAGAACGCAAAATATATGAAACAGAAATTTAAAAATGTAACCCTGTAACTATAATCTAATGTCACCAAATAACATGAGGAAGCCAGGGTCGTATTTACACTTTATTCTCACCTTTTTAAAACTGATACATTTTGTCCTTAGAGGAGAGAACATGCAAACCAACAAAGCTTTAAAAGTGAGCTTATTTTTACACGGCCTGCTGCTCTGCTCAGTCGACGGGCTTTAGGTTGTTGGCTTGTCTGCACTGAGGTCAAAGGTCAGCAGGGCTCAGAGGAAAGAGCGGTGAATGACAGGAAGATCCCCCACACCTTCTCCACACGTTCCACCCAAAACACTGACCTCTCTTGTCCCCCCCATGGGTGCTCACCCACCGCAGGCATTAGCCACTTAAAAGAAACTCTACACCAGAAGAAGCACATTGCAGCATGTGCCAAATTACATTAAGACGGGACACCGGCCTGAACATGTGTCGATCTGCCGCTCGGCATTTTCTTTTATCTCCCTGAGACTCATAAAGACTGTTGCGTGTGCTAATCCTGACTAACTCAATTACAGGTTCAAAGATGGACAAATTGGCACCAGACATTCTGAAACAGATGTGACATCATCAGTGCAAGTGCAGAGGAGAGCTGCAACCTGTCTGACTTATAGATCATTGATATGCAGTCGATGAGAAGAACTTTATAATGTGTCTTCAGCAGCGCACACAAACACAAACTGACACACACACACACACAAACTCACACACACAAAGTCACACGCACCTACTTCTTCTCTAAACCTTCTGTTTGTCTTATCTATCTTGTATGTCACTCTTTTCGTCACTATTTTCACTAATTGGACATTTTTTTGATTGACAGCAATGACATTGACATAATTAGATTTTTCAGAACTGTCATGTACTGTTACATTCATGTGTACGATTCAGAGCATCTTGGTTCTATTCATGAGAAGTAGAATTTCAAATGCTGCCATTGACTTCAGATGAACTCAGAACACGATTCTCTCTAGTTTGTTTAAGCATAAATCAACCCTTAAAATTGTGATGAAATTAATGTGATGAAATGGCATCAAGATGATAATTTGTCTTTTTGGCCCCAAATTTATCCAAACCTTCAGTAACTTTTAACCACAAAGGAACAGAATCCTTTTCTCTTGGCCGTCATCTTTAACATCCTGTCTGCTCATCTCTGAGCTCCTCCACTCCGACATGTGTAGATGCAACACAAAGCACGCTGTGTTGAACTGCTGCCTGTCCTCTGAGAGCCAGCCTTGCTTTCTTAGCTGGAGAACATAAGTGTTGACCCCAAGTCAGAACCCTTTCTCCCCTGCTGTGAGTGACAGCCCTGCTTGAGTTGTGGACACAGGACCTTGTTGCCCCCGATGGGAAGCAAGGGGCACGCTCCCTCACAACACTGCAGTGTGGGTGGGCTCAATCACGGAGGACATCTTCCACTGGTGGTACAGTACATGCAAACATCTCCAATGTGAATTAGTATATTATGTTACAGTGAAAGCACCGAGCGTTCGGCCGGCAGGTTTTTATTTGTGAAACAGGAATCTAACTGACTCTACCTCTTAAAATTAGACGTGCCGATTGAATTTCTTGTTTCTTTGCTCTGCAGATTAAGCCCGGTTTGTAAAACAAGAACATTAAATAATCAGTGCTCGATTTTGGCCGTTGAAGAAGAGATCTACACACAACTCCACCAATCCATAACATTGCATGAAACTCAAACTGACTGGACTTATGTCTGCCTTTTAAAACAAGACCACTCTCAGGCCAAAATCATTAGTAAAGTAATCCATCAGCCGAACCCCCGACCCAGCGACCCAAACCACAATGTCAGCCAATACAGTCGGAGCCATTCACCGTTCAGACGTTAACACAGACCTTATCTGTCAGGATCATGAGGATGATCTCAGCGTGAACAAGTGAGTGACAGCAGATGGACTCTCAAGAAAACAAAGTCAAACATCTCAAAGCGATAGGGTACGTTAACGATAGAGCCGAACACTGGAACGAGAACGTCTTGAGAAACTGTCCAACCTTTTCTCCTGCTGCTCTCCGAGCTGCTCGAGGAAACGGCGGTCACACTAAACCGGGTTTTCCTTGGCCAGAAGAGAGGAGGCTCGCTGCACACCGACCACTTATTGCACAAGATGCCAGTCATGGGCTGCCGATGTTTTTGTAGAGAAGTTTGGTGAAATGTCAGTCTTCTTCATTTCCCCCCCTTCGGTGTATATACATGCACAAAAATTTCCCACTTTGTTAGCCCTTGAACCTCACACATTTACTGGATGTATGTGATTCATATGTGGGTAACTCAACGAGCGTGCAGTCGGGAACGGATTCGCTAAAGTATGGAATTGGAAAAAAATTATAAACTGACGTCGTCTTTGATGAAAACTATTGTTAAGTAAAGTAGAAACACCATAACGCAAAAAATGAAGTGATGGAAACAAGTTGTATTTAAATCCAGCATCAAGTTGCATAGAGTAGGTATTTAAAGTGGGAGGAAAAACTTTGCCCTGCATCTCGCCAAGTATGAAGCTGTGTGGTGTACAAACAAATAAGCCCAAACAAGTCCAAATAAAGCAAAGTACTTTGGCTCCATTTATATAACTGGGCCTCTTACAGTTGGGCCGGCCTCCCCTCTCTGACTCGCTTTGATCCGTGCGGCTCTGTGGCGCAGTCGGATCCCATCAGACACGCAGACACAACGTAGATACAGTGCACCTGAGCTTCTGACGCCGCCGCAGAGAAGAAGTGGGGAGATGTGCTGGTATGCAGGAAAAACCAGCTCTATTTCAAGCCCTTCGAAATCGCTGAGAGGGTTTCCTTGTAATCCCATCTGTCATATTTACTTCAACCCCCACCCCCCTGAAACATTCACGACGGCCCGAGCCCACCCCCTCTTTAAACAAGCCCTCTGGATCCGAATCAAACATCCCGATACGAAGAGGGTGGGGGTGAAAAAGGCTTCACCGTGTTGATCAGCTCGCAGAGATCAGCGGAGGGCAAGTACTCCCTCGCCAGCCGTGTGATGTCGCTCTGCAGATTTTGGTGAATCAGAGCCGGAGGCCTGCCTCTGCGTCCTCTGGGTCCAGCCAGCTCGGCAGCCTGTCAGCCAGTCAGACTCTTAAAGAGGTATTTAAATGTGTGCCTGCAGCAATGCACTCACTCAATGACCTCTTTATTTGTTAAAATAGATTATTTTAAATAAATTACAGAGCACTTTCGCTGAATAAACAGAGACTTTGGGGCTGCGGCCTGCGTTACATACTTACCACAGCCACAGAGATCCTAAATGACTAGTGAGCTGTGTAATCGCCTTTGATTTCACTGATAGGACTCTGATTCTTTGGGTAAAAGAGATGGAGCCATTGAGGAATCTGAAAAGCGACACCGCTAAATGGGGGGAAGGCAAAGAAAAAAAGTCTCATGTGGGGAATATGAACTTATGATGTTTCTAACCCCGCCATGTCGACAGAGGAGTCCATTAGAAGAACAGAGGGGAGCTTGAGGGAATCCTGTCATTTCTTCCCCCCGCAGCCTGAGAGCTTTAACACTCCTTCAGCCTTGTTCCGTGCCATGACGGAGACGCCACCCGAGTGAGGAAAAAACTGAGAGGGAAAGGATCAGACCTCTTTTTCTTCCTCCTCCTCTTTATCTGTCAACCTTTCCTTTCTTTTGTTCTGGACCAAGCAGAGTTTAGAGAAGAGCAGTTTTTCTCTGCTACGCTTCCGACCTCAGAGCATTAGGAGAAAGGTATTTTGCATAATTCAAGGCCATTACTAAACCACCACTCTTCCATTTTCTAATTAGTTCATTTCCCCACGTGTTGCTCCATTTTTTTTAAAAGCAAAAGGTGAGAAACACACGCTCTCTCTCTGTTCTACGTCCACATGCAGCTAATTTAGTGTGACAGGACCCAGTTACGCCAGGATTACTGTTGCTCAGAGAGAAATCTCGAAAAATAAAATGACAGGGAAAATACTGGCGGCTCGAAGCTGAAGAAAAACCATGAAGAAATTAGGTTTGATTAACCTTATGAGTGCTTGTTTCAATTCTCACAGGTCTATTTATTTTCGAACATGTGGTCGACATTCCTTCAGCTGCACATTTCCCGGCACGTCTATTACATCTAATCTGTAAGTGGTTCCAAAAAAATGAAAAAAAGGAACTGCATGTATGTGCGCATACGTCATGCAAGCAATTTTGAAAATTGACAATTGAAACGGTAAAATGGCTCCGACTGTTGTTCCTCAGGGTGCAAAGATTATAAATAAGTAAACTTACATGCAGGGTATATAATTGTGTCTGTATTGTTTCTTTATTTTCAGTCAATCATAAAAAAGGGCTGCTGGTAACGGTTGTCATCAATAATTACATTTATTTTCACCAATAATCTTTTTGTCTTTCTTTCTTTTACAAAAGTGAGATTTTCAAAGAACTTGTTTTATGACTAAGTTTCAAATTCAAATTTGATTTGATTTGGTTAATTGTTCCCAAAATGTTTGAATCACCACCAAGACGAAGCTCTTATGATTGTGACCCCTCGTCATTTAGGCTCTGTATGATGTGACCAGACAGGATCGCATTTTCCTTTTTTCAATCATCAGCAAGTTTTAAAGTGAAAACTGCAATGTAATAAAAAAAGCAAACATTAAACATTTTAAAACTAATCATTGTATGTGGCAGAAACATACGTGTTCTATTTGGTTAGTAGACTTGAGGGATAGGATTTTTAATGGCATGCAGTAGAGACAGTTGAGCAAGAACGATAAAGAACAAGAGCCGCTGCTTTAATCATCCGTTTCTACACGGATTGATCAGAGATCAGAGTGAATTCATCCGCAAATCTATAATCTATGGATGGATGGATGAACAGATGAATAGATAGAAAGAAATGACAGAGATTCTCCTTTAGATTAGATTAGATTAGATA
The DNA here is from genome assembly GCF_024713975.1 of Paralichthys olivaceus. Classification (NCBI taxonomy): domain Eukaryota; kingdom Metazoa; phylum Chordata; class Actinopteri; order Pleuronectiformes; family Paralichthyidae; genus Paralichthys; species Paralichthys olivaceus. The sequence continues at coordinate 20,715,076 of NC_091101.1, forward strand.
TACTTTATTCATCCCACAACGGGGGAATTTACATATTACAGCAGCAGAGAGAAAAGTGTAGTATACACTATAGAAATTAAAATGGAATAGGCAATAACAACTAAAAACACTACAAAACACTAAAAAGAGGTCGAAAAGTACGGAGCTGCTGTAACAAGCGGCCACTCACGCGGCGACAGGGCTCAACAATACAAACGATTTACATTCAAAAAACATTCCACACATCTAAACCAAATTCCAGAAAAGGAACACCAGAAGAGAAGTTGCATTAGATCCCCTGCAGGTAACACAAAGTAAACACACACAAATACACACTTACACTCACACACACACACACACAAAATTGTAATCAGACTCACAACTGTCAGAGTTTCTCCGCTTCTGCAGTCACATTAAGCTCATAAAGTTTCCTCTGAATGAAGTTACACACCAAAAAAATCATGTTTTATACACATGATGTTTTAAACATAATAGTAATTGATCGTATTTGTAGCGTGGTGTGGAATATGCCTGTTTTTTTGGGGGGGGTTTTGCAATACCACGAGCAACCACAGAGGAACAGGGGCTGATCAGTTAATCTTTAAATAGTTGCAGGATAAATATTAAACCGTGTCTGCTGTCAAAGTTCAAATATGTTTAGGTGAAAGTTGAACTACGAGAAAATGTGTCCACTGAAACCAAATATGTGATATCGTCTTGTTTTTTTTTTGTATGCTTGTGTGATTATGAATAATTAGAAGGAAAACTTAATTCAACTTAATTCATAAGCCATTAAGTGTTATGAATAGCAATTTCTGTGACTCTCTCTGTGCTCTTTAAGGCCACTCTGAATGCGGCGCACAGAGCCAGCTCAGTTCTCCCTCTTTCTGGCAGCTATAATTGAGCCTAATAGCTGCAGCACAGACATAGGGAACCTCTTTGACACCTAGACCAAATTTTCTAATGAAACGATCAAATAAGCATCATCCAGCCCCGGCGTATCAAAGCTGCCGGCAGCTGGCAGCACGTCACCGTCTGACATTTGGGCTTTATAAGCGCTGCCAGGCCTGTTTCCCTCCATGTCCTCTGGCCTTGTATTAACACTAATAATAGGGAAAGTAAAAGAGATGTAGTGATGAATGGACGAGACTTTTGCCAGCTGCTGAGGAGGCGACGGAGGCTGGATGCATCCGTAATGCAGTGTGACACGTCGCAGCATTGACGCCTGCTCGTGTGTGTGTGTGTGCGTGCGTTTGTTTGTGTGTGTGTGTGTGAGAGAGAGAGAGAAAGACGAGGAAGTAGAAAAATAAAGACAATCCTTATTGCGGCATCATTTATTTTGTAAAATGTGTGTATTTGGAGCTGAAATTATTTCTTGATAATTTATATAAATTAATCAATAAATCAATAACTGCATTGAGAACGTAACTAAAATAACTAGAGTCATTTAGTCATGTAATATTAATTCCAGTTATTGCAGGGACGATGGCCTCATTGTCTTTACATTTGAGTTTTTTGTTGATTTAGCATTTAAACTTATGAACAATTAGTAAACTGTCAATATGACACTTTCTCAAAGCTGTAAGCAAATGTTACATAGGTTGCTTAGACATAATGTACAATAAAGATCACTACAGCTAGGTGCATACATGATAGTTTATTATAAACCACTTCTTAAATGTCTGTGTCCTGCTTGTGAATGGCAAAAAGAAACAAGTAAAAATAAGATATTTATATATAAGATATTTCATTATCTTGATTCTGCACCACTAGATAAAAACCAAGCAATGCAGAGACATTGCTTCAGGCTTTAGGAAACTGTGACGTTTCTTATTGTTTTCTGAATAACTGAGCAAATAAACTGTTTTTACAGCATCAACAATCAATTTTAAATCATCTCTGTAGAGGTTAAACTAATCAGTCATAAATCTATTTAAAAATCAACAGTGTGAATGTCTCTCTTACATAAATAAAACTATTTCCTCAGCCCGTGTGATAATAAGAGAATCTCTTTGGACTTTGTAGAGTTCATTGGATAAAATAAGGATATTATATAACATCATCTTTGGCCTGTGGGTGTTGAAATTTTATAATCGATTAAAATAAGAAAATAATCTTTGACCATCATTGTTTGTCAATAGTCCTTTACTTTTATATTGGCTCCTTTTTATTTTAACAAAATCCTTTCTTTGAAAAGTAAACAACACAAACATCTATGAAATGTATTTACCTAATGCAGTACACTGGGCCACACATCTGGCACAATTCATGTCCAAACTACAATGATCAACGTGTTTCATCACTTTCTTTTCCTCGAGGTTGATCTGGTTGAACAGAAACTATAAGAAAGTGATTTCATTGAGGTTCCTCTTCCTAAGTTTGACACTGCGGCTCCAGCAGGAGTGGTTAGACCTTTTCAGGATTCCCCACGGGAGCTCCGGACGTCGTCAGCCCGCCGCCTGGTTATTTTTCATGGTTCTATTGGGACTGCACACGTGCAGACCGGTGCCCACTTTTTCCCCCCGCACTTGTTTGGTTACATTTGACTTTCTGCGAGATAAGAACCAGATTTAACTCTCGTACCTTGGAGCAGCCACTGGGTGAGAAGACGCTGGCTGAGCGAGCGGCTGAAAAACGTCTTCCAGGGAGGTGGGGGGGGGGGGGGCTGACTGTGTAGTCTGCTCTATCTCTGCTAGCTCGCCCCTATTATGTTACCTTTCAAGTGCTTTGTCACAGGAGAGAGGGTGAGCTATTCTGGTTTGCTTCGCCTGTGGGCCGACTCCAACAGCCTCAGTGTTGTTTTAAGAGCCTTAGTTTAACGTGTGTCTCTTTGTTTGTGTGTGTTAGTGTGTGTGTGTGTGTGTGTGTGTGTGTGTGTGTGTGTGTGTGTGTGTGTGTGTGTGGAATGTTTCCACATGCTGTTTATTTATGGAATATTCTCTGACACCTACTTACACCATTATCATCCCCTTTTCTTGTAAAGTGTAAAGTGCTGCCTGCTTTACGAAGACCACGCCACAGTCAGGACCAATGAGCGAAGAAATAAAATGAACAATTAGCTCCTGAAAATACAAGAATGCTTTTACATCCCAAACATTTTGTTTCCTCCAGTCTTTAAATCAGTGGCTAATGCTGCCCTGTGTTGTCTCTTCGTGCCACGTTTTGTTTCAAGAATCTATTCCAACTAATATTTTAACATTGAACAATGTGAGAACATTACTTTTTTCCACTGTCGCCACTGCAGCGGTAAAATCAGTGTAGCGCCACAGACTCTTAAAAGAGATTTTTATTAGATCTCAGACTCCAGGCACACACACACACACACACACACACACACACACACACACACACACACAGCCATAATAATAGCTGGTGTAAGTCATCAAACCACATGATTGATCAAACAGAAAAATGTCATGATAACAATAATAAAAGTAATCCAACGATTGGTAGAAAAAGAAAGTAAAAAATATTAAAAGTTGGTTTGAGAGTTTAATAAGAGGTCGTGATAGAATACAAATCCTGTAAGGTTGGACAGGTGGGCGGACCTGAGGGCGGGAACTGTTTTGTTGTGACATCACAACGTTACAAAGGTCCTGACGGCTCATTTTAAGCCACAGTGTATGAATTCGGCCTGTGTGCATTTTTGTGGATTGTGGTCTTCTCACAGTATTTATACAGAACCTGGAGCTGCTTTAAAACAAAATACACATGGAAATTTCCTTTCCTACAATATGGGACATTATAGTGGAGATGCTATAGTTGGCGCTCACCAAACTACTATAAAGTTGTACTTTAGGTAGTTTAATGGCTACATAAGATTCAGTGTAGAGTCCCAAAAAGTATTTTCTGATAGAAAAACCTACATATGTGTGAGTACCATGTACCTGCTATATCTACTAAACTTCAAATATTGTTTATCGTCAGTGAGCGACAAAGCTCTATGTCTCTAAAGGCATCAAATAAATCCTCTCGTCCATCATTCATCAATCTCTTTATCTACTTATTTGTTTTGACTATTGTTCTTCCAAAGCCGCTGAGAGTCGTCTTATTCGTCTCTGTTTGGACGATTCACCAGGAGCTCTGCACAATTAAGCCGTTTTCAGACATGAGCTGAAGATTGGCTGCGGACTTTACCCAGAGTTTCTCTTCACACCTGCACAACACAGCGGGAGGTTTTCTGCTCAGACGCGTTCACAACAGCAACAAATCCTCAGCATTATTCAGGCGAGAGGTGGAGCAGCAGGGTGCAGCAGACAGGAAGTTGCGGAGATCACGTGGTGTCCTTGACAACACACAGACTCTCGCCGGTGTCTTCTACTTGTGTGTAACTGCTTTTTCAGTGGGACGTATTCGTTTTCTTTTTGTGTCTGTCACTTGTAAGAAGCATCATCAAGCACACATCGACTTCTCCTGGATTTCTACAGACTCTACCTTCCTGGTATAAAGTCTGTAGTAATCCAGGAGAAACTGCGGAGCGTCTCACTCAGACATTCACACGTGCTCGTCCTCCAGTGTCCAGTGTCTGACAGCAGCTGTAGCGTTCAGCTGTAGCGTATGTTTTTTAACAGGGAGGGATTTTTCATCTGGCCTCTGCTGCTAACTTCTATTGCTGGAGGGAACTGGTTTGTCATTTCGAGCAGTGAGCAGCTAAAAGCAGGAGAATAACTCTGATACTCTGACATTGACAGAAGTCCTCTCTCTTCTCTTCTTTCTTTTTTCCTCCTCCACTCCTTCTCTTCTCTCCTCACCATCTGGCGCAGCTGCCAGGAGAGGGCTCGGCTCTGACCCCGTTGTCAAGGACACAGATGGGAATTAGGAAAAGTGGACTTGTTTCAAACAATTATAGAAATTACTTTAATATCTTAAAACAAAAAGACGGAGAAATATATTTATTTGAGATGTTGACTGTCAGCTTGAATTTCCACTCGAGTGTGTGCGTGAGTGTTTTCGTGTGACAAACTCCAGTAAAGGATGATGTGGAGATTGTGTCAGCCAGGTGTGTTTTGTATTGGACCTAATCTTTCTGTTTAGTCGCACATTTTTAAAATCGAGTCTAACATAAGCACCTGCCTGAGTCTTACGGAGGAGCAGGTCGTGACCTCCTGCCTCCAACCCTGAAATGGACACCGGTTAATAGAGACCCGTCTGTTAAATTGTAATTGAATGTTACATGGCACTCTGAACTCAGTCAGGTCTTTTTTTTCCCGTAAGCGTGCAGGATTTAGGCAGACGCTCCAATGACAACTTAATTTCATCACTGAGGAGCACCGCCGAGTGTTTTTGTTCGAGCCTCTCCCTCAAAATGCGGCTCTTATTAATGATAATTGGTAAAAAGGTGACACATGTCTGACTCTTGTTTATCTTACATTTTAGATAATTTGAGGCACACTTTTTTTCACAAGGACAAATTAAAATGGGAAAAACTCCAGCACTGTGTCTTTTTTCATGCAACAACTAAGAAGTGCTTTGTCGTGTTCTGCTATTATTTCACTTTTAGTTTTTCAGTTTTTACTTGAAATGCTACAAATACAACAGAGAGTAGAGTGCTCGAACTATTTCAAACCAAAAACTTTGCAGTCATCCAGGAAACCTTGAGTCCAATTCCTCTGCGTTTCTGTAAAATCACAAACCAGCTTTGAACAACCGCAGATATCATCTCATTAATAAAATCACGAACTTCTGTTGTTAGATCACAGATGTATTCAGGTACTTCACTAAAAGTAAGTAGTTCTTAATTTTAAGTAGAAGTTCCAGAGGATTATCAGTAATATCTACTTTAAGAGCACTTATTGTATTGTATTGATACGATAACCAGCAGCATTGTAAGGTTGTTATTATTCAAGCTAGGCTGATATGGATTTTTTGCGGGCTGATTTTTTTTTTACATAAAATGTAAACTTAGAAATGTTCATATGAGCAAACAACCACTAACAGTGATACTTTATGTTTGGTGCTGCTGCCTCAAACTACTCGATGCACAAGTTGATTGTGTAATACTTTGTGTTCTGTTCTGTGTTGTAGGTACAGTATATTATATTTTACTGAAAAGCTCTTGAGATGATCATTGCAAACTATTGGGACTCACTGTTTAAAAGCTTTGTACTTATAAGGATCTAGATGATTGATTGTATACTTTGAAATTTAGCTTCAATTTGACGCCCGAAATGTTCGTGGTACCGTCATAGTTCCCCTCATCTGCTCAGGACGACTTCAAAGTCAGAATGTTTCAATCTGACAGTTGAATAAATGTTACAGATTACAACTTTGTCTTTTTCAAGATGTAAACACTCATCTATTTGTACAGTGATGTGAAAAACAAGCAGGGGGAGCTGTGTTTACAGGGGAGAGGCAGCAGAGGGAGTATGGCACTGTCTGTGGGGATTTGTGCCTGTGTGTTTGTGTGTGTATGTGTGTTTATGTGTGTGTGTGTGCGTGTGCATGCGTGCGTGCCTGTCTGTGTGTGTGTGTGTGTGTGTGTGTAGTAGATGGCACTGAAAAGACTTGATACTTGGTCTCACATAGACACGTACAGGTCGTCTCTGTGCCAAATCTGCCCTTCATGTTTTCTATTTGGACTCAGTAAATGCTTCTTTTCCCGTCATCCATTGAATTAAGTCTAATACCTTCCTCAAGACGTCACGACTGTTTGACTGATTTCAAAGCCAAAGTCAGGCTCAAAACCAGTGAGGGTTCAAACCTGGGATTGAGCTTGTCTAATGTTTCCAAAACGGCGAACTGTGAAAGGCCCCATAATTGATACGCAGGAACCCAGAGGGCACGACTCCTGTCAGATCAGCAGCAGACAAGAACTGCCAGAGCCACGCACTGCGGGGAATAACAGCTAATTAGCCCCGTTTAAACATTTCCTGGTTTGAAGAACTTAAAGAGCCAGGGCCACAATCACACGAACAATAGCCGCTCACTTAGTGAAAACCCCCTGAGTATGGATCAGACGGTTGGTAACATTTAGAGAATCAAAACTGAACCAGATGATCAACAGATCACCTGCGATCTGTCAAAGACATTTTTTGAATCAGGTGAATGAGCGGAGAACAGAACCAGGTAGTATTTACATACTGCTGTTAAAATGAGAAATATGAGGAGTGGAAACATAATGATAAATCAGGTACAATATAAAGCATCATTAGTTCTGCAGTATTGATTCATGCATTCAATGCATGGTCATTATATTATTAGTTTTTTTAGACAAACATTGAAAACCTTAAAATGACACAAGAAAAAAACGAGTTTTTGTGAACTGACTAATGAATAATTTACAAATAGTTTAATCTCCCCTACATTCAAAATTATTACTGCATCAAGACTTGCACTACTTATACATATTTTGACAAGTAGTTGTATAGATAATATACATGTATAAAGTTATATTTTATCATTTATCTTTTTATACACTGACTTTATTTAACTCTGTTGTAATGTATTTTGCTGTATTGTATTGCTATAGGGAGACAAGATATTAATTAGATCAAAGTGGATCAAAGTGTTGACATTTCAGCTCAAGTTATGGAGCCATATTTTAGTTGTTTTTTAATATAAGGTGTAAACTCACACACGACCAACAATAATTTGGATGAGATGAATATAAAATGAACCATCTCTGTGGGATCATCTACAGGTGCACGCTGTGTCATTGTCTGGAAACTAAAGCTAAATAATAATAAACCACATAAAACTGTTTGCTCTTTGTTATTTGATGCAGGTGAAGCTGCGTTTTTAATAAGTGTTGATGAAACTGAACCAACTGGTTTTTCAGGCTGATTTCTGTGTGTAAACAGATTAAATCCATATATATGTAGATTTACTTAGTCTGGATGTATTTGACGTATTCATATTTTATTTCATTCTTTTAAACTGAGCTTCTGTTTTTGAGGTTGTGTGACGTTTGAGTATTTTTCATTTTGTAGTTAATCACCTCGTGGATCTGTTCACACTGAAATGTTTGACGGACTGGTAAGTGTTACCTTCTCACTTCAACAGTGTGTGTTTCCATGCTGTGCCCACAGGACAATGGGTATCAATAAATAATAGACAGCTGTACAGGGAGCTGAATGCCAACTCCACATAATACTCACCTCACTGAGGGGACGTCCCTCCCTCACCCTCCCTCACCCCTCAGCTGTCTGTCACAGATCATCATTAACGCTGTCTCGCTTTGTCTCTCGGCTTAGAGGAACACACACACACACACACACACACACACAGCTCTAAAGCAAACACACCTTTTCATGGCCTGCAGCCAGATTCTCTGTCATAAACATCCCAGTATAGAACAATTTATTACCGATATAATGCTGTGGTAATCTGCTTTTAAATTAAAGTGGACGCAGACTGTTTGCTCAGATGATCACATGTCTCTGTGGATTGGAGCTTTGTATTAAACCTTTAAATGTGAAACCTTTGTGATGTAAAGTCGCTCAGAGAACATCGTGTACACAGACCCCGAGGAGTGATCAGTCACATGTGACTGGAAAACTTTGCAGCAAAGGTCTTATGTGCGTTTGAAGTTCTGATCCTGAGAACTGAATTGTTTTTATTTTGCAGTTTTGTAGACTTGGCGTTAGATAAGAGGATTCAATCTTTGACATCTTGAGAAGTTAGTCTATTATATATGCTATTAGTCTGTGAGGTCGACACATGTCAGTAGGTGTTTTTCAACCTTTAAGTGAAACTTAATAATTCATTTTAATTTTAAAGATATGAATTGGGTATGTTTGCAATTATTGATGGGACAGTGTTAAATGGGCAAACGTGCAGTAAAGGGTGGAGTCTGAACCAAATCTGTGCCACTGACTGGGCCCCCCAATATATAAAGTTTTTTTGATTTAACTTTTTTTTTTACTCCGGTAAAATAATCTGTCGACTTGTTTATTTAATGTCCGATGGCTCCTTAAAGTTTAATTTGTCTACATGTGAAAGTGTCAGTCTGCTGTGATTACACTGCAGTTTCTAATTCTCCTGTCGCTTGTTAAACGTCTTCTTTGGTTATTTCTTCTCTATTATTTTCATCATCAACACCTTTCACCATATCAGACACGTCTCCTCTGATCTCCATCCTGTTTGGATAATCTTGCTCTAAAGCTTCGCTGCTTTGTGTTCCCACCTGGCCGCAGGTTAGCAGGTCGCCAGGTAAGCATTTAACAAGCCCTCCGTTGGCTTGTCTGCTCCACTTAACACCTGACATACCCCCTCCGTGCTGACCTCTGACCCCTGACCCCGGACTGACAACTGTCGGATACTTTCCTTTCTCCGCCGCGCTCCTCTTTTCTTCTCGGCCCCTCACTGAGTGCCACAGAGTGAGACAAGGTGAAAGGTATCCAGGCGTTTTCTGAGAGGGGGGCCGCACAGGTGTTCATGCCTCCGCACCTCTCAAGTTCAAAAGCCATCGAGTCCTTAGCAACCAGGTAACAGTCAAACAATGTGTCACCCGCCCCCCCACCCTGAGGCGACAGTGTCTTCTGTTTTACTGTCAGAGCGCCAGGATTTAAAGATCCTGATCCACACGCCTCATAGTCAACGTCATCCTCAAGCTCTGACAATGAAAATATACATATTAACCCGTGTATGACATCATGTGATATTATTCAATCACACCAGTGACCCAAATAACCAGACACCAACATTAGTGAGGCTTGAAAATAAAAACACGGGACAGACATGTGTGTGCTTATCTAACAACACGCCTCCTGTATCATGTCTGAGTCTGTCACCTTGTCCGATATTTCCAAGCTCCTCCGGGTTTATGGGTTCAAAAGTGGGAGCCGGTCCAAACATTACTAGCAACATCAGTGTCAGTAATTTAATGCGCAGGTGTGAATGGATTCTCAAACAAGCCGGGGAGGCCCCCGGCGAGTCCTGCGCAGGGCCGCCAGGGCCAGCGGCAGGTTTAAATAAATACGCCGCTGAGCAGACATGTCGGCAGCTGGGGCCCGATATGGCCGCCGCTGTTTGTGTTGTGGCTTTGAGAGGGCACTGAGGAGAAAGCAGCGGGACTCTGGCATGTTTCCTGGGAGAAAAAGAGTTAAACTCAAGATGAATATAAGTGGCAGCAGAAGAGTTAAAAAACATCCTGAGGAAAATAAGTGCAGGCTGGAGACGAGCTGTGTGTGTGTGTCAGTGTGTGTGAGTGTGTGTGTGTGTTTTCTTGTGCATGTGTGTCACCTCAGTGTGGGCTGAAACTGCTACTTTATTCTTTATTATAATTATGAAAGTCTTCTTATTGGTCGACATTATTTAAGGATGAAATATAACGCTGCATCATATTTTACAGTTTTGGCAGTTTATTTTTTATTTTTCTCTTTATTTTGAATTTTTTGAATTTATATATATTCCTGATCAATTTACTAATCATTCAACAAAGAATAGAAAGTAAAAACATTTATATTGAATGTAGATTCAGACCATATTTTACATCATTTAAATCGTTTGTGTTGATAGCACGTTTATGCTATCTTCAGACTGTGCTGTTGTCTGACTGTAAGTGTCATTGTGTCACTGGGACAGACTGACAGGTTAGTCCACAGAGCGACCACAGTCCAGTGCAGCATCAGCCTATTCACAGGGAATGACACGCATGGGCTCGTGCACAATCACACTGGGCCAAGGACGCATTTCTGGGCTGCTCAAGCAAAATAAAAAAGGATTTCTCAAGGATGCACAATCCTCCCAGTTGTCCTGATTGTCAGGCCACAGTGGTCCGTCACAGTTCTTCTAATTAGAGGTTGAACCAGAATAATTTTTGTACCACTTGAAATGTGTTTGAACAGATGGTTTGTGGGTTAGAAATTATTTTTGTTGTGTATATTTTTGTGTCATTCAGTCATCAGAAAAGCTAATGGGAGATAATGACCTGCAGTAAATGATCCACCAGTCGTGAGTCGAAACTGAGACCTGCCCATGTGATGAACGCCTTGACTGTTTTTATATATGGTTGATTTTTTTTTTCAAAAGGAGTGGTATAATAGGATCATATTAGGATTAGTTAGTTAATCTTAGAGATTATAGAGATGATAGTGAATAGTGAGTAATTGTATTATTAAGCCACTGGGATGGAGAGATGAGAAGAAAAAGAATCATAAACCTTAAAAGATGGATAGCAAAGTGAAATCACAGACGAAGGGAGGAAAAGCCTTGAGTCCCACAAGCTGAGAGGAGAGGGAGTCGATGGGGAGTAGATGGGGAGGCGACGGGGAGGCGACCAGATGCCAGACGGGCTCGTCCATTTCAGGTTTATGGATTAAGAGCGGAGACGTAAAAGGCCAAAAAAAGGAGTAGGATCAGTTTCAGTGTTTCTTTCCAACCTGCCAGAATTCCCTCATGATGTCCTGACAGTCATTAAAAAGCTGCAGCCGCTGATTCCTTCAGGCACGCTGCCAGAGGTGGTGTGAGGAGAGTGCACCTCTAAGTCCTGCAGTAAATCCCACAGATTCCTGCTGAGCCACAGAGAGACACCTGCACGATATATGATACTGTATATTTCATCTCAGCCTTTGAGCTCAGCTGCATCACCAGCGTTGAGCATTAGCTCAGCATTAACCCGGCAAAAGACTTTATCATCACCCACACCCGACGATGTGACTCCTCCACACAGTGAAGAACGAAGCTGAAACCTTCAAACCATTAGAAATACTATAAAATACAAATAATGAAAAACAGAGCTGAATACTCTTATTTTGAAATACTCTTCTGCAGCTTTTCAGGCAGCATTTGTTTTGTGCTGCAGCCTCCGACTGTTAAACTGCTCTAGTGATATACAAGATGTGAATCTAGTTAATTGTCAAGTCTCAAACCATTGCTGTATTTACAATTACATTTATTTGAAATAATATAATCTTTCCTAACACCATAACATTTCTAAAAAATATTGTATTTACTATGAATCTTACAACAAAGACAAAGGTTTTGTTCGTCGCATTTTTCATTATGTGTAATAAGCAAATGTTACATTTTATAACTTACTGAACACTTTCTACCAAACTTATTTCCTCAGGTTTCTGTAGTACGTTTCCTATTTTCCCTCAAATCAAACATTTCAAAGAGGAGCACGAAGATGTTTCACAGAGCTGTGACTTAAGTCCCCAAGACGGGTGGTGCAGGAGGGCGTTGTAACAAATCTGGAATTAACTGTTGAGTGAGAGAAAGTCTCAAAAAACAACCATAACTGAAACAAAGTCCCTGAATGCGGCTCTTGATATGTTGGTGTCACATTTGTCCAGTTATCTGAGGATCATTTCAAACCATTGAACAGAACGTAGCAAACACACTGTATTTTTAATGCAACACTGAATATTTGTAAGATTCAAATGCTCTGCAAATAAGTAACAAGAAAAATATTATTTTTTACACGTAGCTTGTTTTCTGTAGCTTGATTCCTGACACACGGACATAAAAACAATATGTAAAAATCCGCGAGATGATTTTTAAGAGCTTTTGATTCGCAGTAGATTAATGTAGTCGTATGTGAAGTTTAATATCTGCAGGAAACTTAGCAGAGCCTCCTCTTCCATTCAAACTGTCCATCACTCTGCATTTCAGTTATGGAGGAGCTCACATGATAGTGAGGAGCAGGGCACAGCGACCTTTGTTACTGTGACTTCATTGTGTCTCCAGTGAAACTCTCAGGAGTGGGAGTGCAGAACCTTATCCTCCATGAATAGCAGGGCAGGACAGAGGGGATAACAATAGCTGAGGGTTTGGGTGTTCCCTGCATCACACACTGTGACAGACCAACCTTTGGTTCATCCCAAGTCCCTCATAAAATATTAAACCTGCTGTCAGTCAGCAGCCGCAGCACAGACAGACCTGGACGGGTAACACTTTTCACAGCAGGTCGTCTGCCGTGAAAAGTTTTACCCATCTCACGGCCGAGGCAGTGAACTGTGATGCAGCTCTAAATACGCAGTTTGAGAAAAAGTAGTTCTCTGCATGTTTTAAAACGCAGGATATCTAAATGTTTTTTATTTAAACAGTTTAATCTGACACCAAACTTGACTGTAGAGATTTAACTAACTGACATCTGAAAGAGAAATCGCTTAATTGATTTATCAAGAAAATATTTGACCGATAACAAAATCAACTTTTACTTGGGTTAGGGTTAGGGTATATGCAATACCCTACTGGTATTTGCATATATTTTCTTTCTTTTAGTTTTGTTTAAACTATATATATATATATATATATCACTTGTTCAGTTTTCTGACTCTTACGGGTCAACAGGTTTCAGATGCTGATCAACTCATGACAAGATCCTCCTTTGATTTCCCTTCAGTTCCTGTCTCAGCTGCCTGATCTCTATCGAAACACTTAAAAGAAAACAAAGTCCACCATATGCATCATATCATCATTAGACCCAGATTCATTGTTGTGGGTGATTGGTGTCTTAACGTTCAGCCTCCACTGTTTTATTATTGTTTTTTTGCAGCCTTGCTTTACAATTTGTCTCATTTCCTGTGATCAATTCTGTCGCAGCTACAGATCTAACATCGCTGACTGTTTGTAATATTTGTTCACAATCTTAATTCTCCAACAAAGAGCCAATCGTTTCATGTAGAAAATTCTGTAGTAAATGAAACTAGTTGTTTAAATAAATTAAGAGGCCGTAGTAGACATGCTTTGTTGCAGAATTCATGCATGGCCATTAAATCAATACTTGTGCGCCACTGTAGAACTTTATAAACAGACAATCACATAAAAGATAAAGAGTTTTACATCTCTAAATAAATGTAAATTAAATGTATTGCAGACAAAGTGTGTGTGCATGTTCTCCTGTGAATGAAGGGAAGCAGATGATGAGACGGACACGCTGTAGGACTCCTCTTATAACTCCCTCCACCCTGTGTCTTTGATACAGTTTTGGGATTAGTCACAGGATACTGCAGATATTAATGACTCCTGTTAAAATGACCGTTACATGTCATCAAATCCCCTGTTGCATGATTTAATTTCCACACCCCTGCACATAATGGCGGAAAGTCTAACTCCTGGACCCGTCAGAACGCCTGTAAGTGGCGTTAAGTCCTGTCAGGTCGAACAAAACAGAAAGAAAATATTTTTCACAGGTTCCATCGTGGCGATAATGTTTCAGCTGACATTCTCTCTCGAAACACCTGAGACAGGTGACTTTTGCGTTGAGGGGATTAACTGTTATGGAGTTTGAAGAGGTTCCTATTGTGCGAGGCCAGGAATATGAATAACCAACGAGCTGGCGTCTCTGAAGGGGGGGAGACGCTGACACGGAGACAAGATTAGCTCATCAAAATATATGAATTAGTAACAGAGCGAGGACACTTTGGATGGTGTCCTGCAGCTCCGGCATCAGAGACACCTCTGATTATGAAACACAGAGATCGGCCTGTTTACGAATAAGTGATTGGGTTTCCAAATATGACTCAATAATTCACAGGATAATTGGCTCAGCTTAATTGGCGGTGGAGCATAAAAGATTCAAGGCTCCTCTTAAGTGCAGCACATGAGGCGCCACTTATAATGATGACAGATGGCTGTTCGATGGGTTGGGTGTCAGATGGGTCGGCTTTGTCATATTCACACTTCCCCTTGTTCGGAGGCAGATCGGGTTTTTCCTCCCAGAGCGTTACATCGTTTCTCTTTTTCATTCGCCAACTGTGGCCGCGGTGAATTATTGAGACGCAGCAAGCTGATGAAGTGCCAAGCAGCGCTCCTCTGTCAGCGAGCACGACAAATGTTTTGTTTGTGAGCCTTTGAACTAAATCAGCCTCATGAAGCACTTCACGGAAAATGTCTTCTGTTACACACCGAGCTAAGTGGAACATTTTTCCTGCAAAATGTTTAGGTTACGCAACATTTCGGCAGCTGCGTGTTCAGGTATTAATCCTGCGGTTGCTCAAAGACCACAATAAAACTAAATCACTGAGTGGAATTATGTGGAAACAGAAAGTCTTCGATATACATTTAATGAGCAGCAGCGGTTTCTATTTTTAAATGGTGTTTTTCCAAAGATTCTCTTTCAAAAAGCCAAAACTAGTTTTATTTCACCATGACACTTTTCTTCATGTGTACATGTGACTCTTCACACGTACTCAGACCAAAGCAACAGACACATAACTGTCTCTCTTCGCTCTGTGGTCATTAGGTTTAAACGTAATTCTTACAAAAATGACTTTCATTGTTCATTTTCATTATCGCCAAACAAAAAGGTTTAAATCACAGCAGGAATAATCTTCTGTGATCTGACCAATACCAACGTTTTAGTTCAAGACAAAATTAACTCCTCATAAAAGTATTTATTCATCTTAACTTTTGCCCCAGAAATGACCACAGCTCTCACACAGAAACCCAGCAGCTTGTTTTTACTCATTAGCTCGACATTAATGAAAGGGTTAATGATCATGAATGAGGCTGTGGTCAGTTTCCTTCAGAACAAACATCATTTTCAACATTATGTAATGGCATCATCAGTAATGATACATTTAGCATTGAAAACACTCAAAAAGAGCTCTGCTGATTTTCCTCCTGAATCACACACGAAGACTCCACATTGCAGGAGTTTGCTTTGCGTGTACACAAAACTAATGTCTTCCTGTGTTCAGCGTATTCTACATTTCCCGTCCCTAATTGCATAATAATTTAAACACACTTAAGTTGACTCATTAGCTCTGTATAAAGACTTAAGGGCGGGAAACACCTGTTCATTTACTTAATGAACTCCGAAAAACCATGGCACCGTGTTCAGGGGCAAGAAAATAAACGGAGACAGGAATAGTGGTCTCAGGACACACAGACCTTAAATGGAACAGAAATAATGTAAATATCAGCATTTGTACTTTTGTAAATTTACCTGCTGAGAGACAGGAGCTGCTTTCTGAGACTTTAAATCAAGTGTTTCCTCCGTTTGGTCGTCCACTGAAAGAATAATGAAGGGATTTAAGAAGCCGATGGGTTGTATTAATGATGTTTGAGTTTGGTGTTTGCACCCGAGGGAGTGAAGTGAAAAGTGGAATGAAAAGTTCAGATCAACATACACATTTGAAAGAAACAACAGTAACTCAGACCATGTGAACATCTCAGGTTTTACCCTCAGTTGTTTGTCTGTTGGCTGCATGACACAAAAAACTACTGTGAAACTCTGTGGACACGTGGTTCAGGTCAGGAAAGCATCCGTTGAATTCTGGTGTGGATCTTGACACTGTTTTCTCTCAGCACCCGTCTTGTCTCTGTAGAGATTCAAACAGATGCCGACTGACTGCTGTGAGGGCGACAACCTTCTACCACCTGAGAGACAAAACGCTGACGAGCTAAGATGAAAGCGACACAGTCGTTCAACTCTTGAATCATTAATGTTTCTACGAGGGACACGATGAATGTTAAAGGGATAGTTCACCCAAAAAAATATTAAAATGCACTCATTATCTACTCTAAACTAAAGAACAACAGAAAAAAAACATAACATCCATCCATAAACTTTTCCTTCAATTGCTCAAAGTCTGAGGTTTCTATGTTTTGTCCTCTGTTAATAGGTTTTTTTAGTTTTTCCTCACTCGTGTTGAGGCTCGTTGAGGATGTCACACCTTGTTAAGTCCTATCAGACAAACTGTGATTTGTGAATATGGATTATACAAATACCATTTGATTGATTGAATTATTAAAGCAGCTTCTGAAAGTAAAAAAACATATTTAAAACATACTGTGCAGTATCATGGTCACTACTTGCACATGCATGTAGTAACGGTGTGACTGAGACCGATGTTTTTCACACGCGACTCGCAGCTCCTGTCATCGGTGATCGATGTGGCGACTAAAGATGGACTTTGCCCTGTGCAGCATCTCTGCCATCTTCACCAGCACCTAAACCTCTCTGCTGGAAACCCAAGCCCGCAGGCCACAAAGGGCCGTGTAAAGCATCTCACCCTTCCCTCTCAGTATAGTAATTAACCCGCCTCTCACCTCCCTGTCCGGCAGCGTCCTCGGAGCAGCCTGGCAATCACGAGACACTTCACACAACAGCCTGCACACGGGAACCCGACCCTCACGGCTCCCTCTCTTCTATTGTGACACTTTTCTCTGCGGCACTTCTCTTTCCAAATGATGGCGACCGGCCATAACTCGCACACACGCAATGTCACCACAGTCTGTAATGAGCCCGTGTCCCGATTAAAACGCTTTGACGGATCACTGTGAATTAGCGGCTACTTGCAAATGATTTCATATGTTAAACGACGGGACAGAAGAAAAAATGTCATTGATGTGCAGCTCAGGCGGCTGACGTCCGTAAATCACAGGCTCCACTCTGTCCGGAGGCCATTTTCAACATAAGAAAACATTAAAGACTTATTAACTTTTAGTCAACTTTCATTTCGGGTCAAGAAATGGAAATAGACTAAACAGCCAATAAAAGCATGAGCCCCTCTTTGGCGTAAGTCATGACAAAAGCAGCCCTTAAATCACACGTGAACAAGTCTGCCTTGTTCAGAACGCAGCCTGTGCAGAACCTCCACATCCTGCATGTTTGTATGTTGAACCTTTGTTTCCATCGATAGTTTCTCCTTCTTGACTGATGACCTCGGAGCCCTCAGAACAGGCTGGTTTGGATTAAGCGTGCTGTGTGCTATAAGTGAGAGCTGCAGGGTTTCTGACGCTGTGATGGATTCTCTGAAGAAAATCACACCGTCCAGGTTTTCCACACTGCCCACATTGTGTTGGACAGAGAAAGGAATTCTAACGTCACCTCGCATTATATCAACGCTCTCGTGCTTCTCAACATGAGGCTGCTACTTTTTCCAGCGAACAATTTTTGTTTCTGGCAAATCCAGGGAGAGAACATTGTCTGCTACCACCAAGAAATGACCCACACACTGTCGCATGACATTTCTTTCAAACATTAAAAAAAAAAAATTCCTCGATTTAAACATTTTAGGTGCTGCTCTGTGTCGTGCCAGTCCCACATTTGACTTTATATTGTTGTTGGCCGGCCCAGCAGGGTGGTGTTGTGAGTGGTGTCACGGTGCTTCAGCCACAGAGCCTGTGTTCAATTCCCCCTGACAGCTAAAATCCACCCTGCTGAGGTGCCCTTCAGCAAGACACGAGACTCAGTCCGGACTGACAGTCGCTCTACGTGAAACAACGCAGCTCTCGTTCAATTCACTGAGGTATCAACGGATGTTTTATTTTTCCTCAACAGGCTTCAATAAACTATACGATTCAAACACAATGCATGACTGCAGAACACTTTTTTTATTTCTCCTTTTCTCGGGGGGGAGCCAGTCGGCACCGGTTATCTGCCAAAATGGTCCTCAAGTGTGGGGGGTTTACAAAATCCACTTGGTGATGGAGCCTCCCTGATCTCGTATTTGTAAAGCTGCGACTAAAATCAACATCTCTAACTCACCTCCAGCTTGCATTGCAAAAGTTTACTCTGCCTTCTCAACCATGATGTCATTCCTCTTTTTTTTTTTTGTCTTTTTTGTTTTTTGCAGCAAAACTCCTCCGTGTTTGTTTTTCTTCTGAAGTCACGTTTGACCACGTGAGTTTCTGTGAGCTCTCAAGTCTCTGCGTTCACCACTCTGAAATTGTTGTGGTCTTCCGTTCTGGCCAAATGGTAGAGTGTGTGCGTTCTGATGATTATAATTTTAAAAATGGATTAAATTATGTCTGTGGTCTCCAGTGTTTTAAAATCCGTCAAGAGTTAAAAATCCTCTAGTGTGAGCACACAACACACAAACACAGTCAAATGAAAAACATGAATAATGTTTTATTTTTGGTCTTTTATATTCTTTTTGTGTTTTATATATTCTTTCTGTTCTATTCTATTTCTATATCTCACATTATACTTTAATTCTTATCTTCTCTTGTCTTGTATCTGGAAGGAAAAATCTTGGTCCCACCTTCAAGTTTTGATAAATATTTCAAGTTTTTCAAGCTCTTTATTTCATAAAGCTGTGAATACACACGGACATACACACACAAACAAACACACACACACACACGCACTTGGTGCTGTGGCACAGTGAAGTCGATTCCCTGGATAGAGCACGTCAAGTAACCTGTGGAAATCTGCAAGCTGTGGTTGGTCGGTGTCCAGTGCGAGGCTGCCGCGTTTCCCGGCCAAGTCATGGCCGAGAGTTGAAGATGAACTGATAAGACACAGTGACCAACTCAGAGGACAGAAATATCTTTAACTCAGACCTTGGTATTAAAAAATAACCTTCTGGAAAAAACCTTCCCACGGGAGCTTTTTAAAAATTCTAAAAATATTTTCTCCATTTATCAAATATTGTGCAAAACTCATCACCTTCAGCTTTTGGTGATTTTCATGTTCACTTCAGATAAATGTAGCGTTCTATTTATTTTTCCTCTTTGGGACGAGGATATTGAAACTCTCTTAATTCCCTTCGGAGAACATGAGAAATGCGCTGCCATCGTTAAAGAAGAAACGTTTTTCTTGATTCCTGAAGAGTTGACATTGAGGAGGTTCACTGATGATACGAGCACATCGTTTTTTCTTTCCACAGACGCCTGGTGGAAAGATTTGTCTTCCTGAAGCTTTTGTTCTTCCCAAAGAGACAGAATAGACAGACGTCACATTTTCAGCACACGTCAACAGATTTTCTCCGTTTGACTGATCGTCCCTGTGGAGAAACGAACACCTGAAGCAGTCAGTCACGGACGTGAATAAACGTGGACCGGTGCTGTGCAACATGTCATCTTCACACACCATTGTTTCCCCACTGAGGCCTGAACAAGAGGCTCATTTTCAAGGCTCCACACCGAATGAATTTTCCAGTCAAGTTCCACTCTGTCGCACGTTAAATGGGACATAATTTGAGGTACGGATCAACATGGAATTATCATATTTCCACAAATCCAGAAAGGATGTGCCCTCTGTAATTAGCAATAACGCGCAATTCAGTTTGGCTATGACTGTTTTTTCACCACAGAGGCACTCACTTAATTTCCAGAGCCAAACTTTCCCCACCTCAAAAAAAAAAAAAAAAAAGAAACCCCACAGTGGAACGTCTCCATCGACATTCACACTTCTCAGCATCTCAAAGCGCTGCAGCGTCTCTTAAGTAGTCTTTTGAAAAGCCTCAAAGTGTCATCTGTGGATAAATGCTTTTCAGTGGGCTGTAATGAATAGCACTTAAAAAACTCAATGGCTCTCATATCAGGTTTTGCACCAAAAGTATTTTGGGGAACAATGTGTGAGGATTCACAAAGCGAGTTGAGTAATGACCTTGTAATCTGCCTCCGTCCTGATATTGTCACTGTGAGTATTAACTCCTTCATGTATATTTATCTTCCAACAGATGCAGTAAAGTGGTGAAACCCAACTTTGGTCCCACCCAGTCACCGGGTCTTTGTTGAGGCACAGGCTGGATTCAGGCTCGGGAGAAAAGGTACGAGCTCAGGTGTTGCGTCTTTGCTGTCATTTTTACACGATGATATCATCGTGTTTCCTTCTGACGGAGCAGATCCTTTATCAAACACATGATCTACAGGCCTGCGAGTCAGAGGAGTTCTCAGTTCTCATCTCTTTCAAGGCCAACTTCATTCATCACCTGCTCCTCAGGAGAGAGACGACCTCTGACCTTTATCATAATGTGCACACATGTAGAGTCTGCTGGTGCCGCAGTGCTTCAGTAAGATGGGGACACATTTTAAGAGGTTTAAGCCTCATTAACTGTCTTTCTAGTTTCGAGTTGTACTGTTTACTTCTTTCTTTTATTGATTATGAGTCTCTTTCATTAAGGAGAAGTTGTTGTAGCTGCTTGTGTTTGTATATTGTGTCAAACAGAGAAGTTTTGCCCCCCCCCCCCTCGAGGTATTTGGCACAGCCTGTAAACATACTCTCAACATACTCGATAGCCTCATCTTTAATCGAGTATTTTATCATTTGTCCCATTTAAACAGAAATGTTGTGCCTTTATTCTTCCTCTCTGTTCTGTATAAAAGGCATGAACACAGAATGGAGGGAGCATTGTTGTTCGAAGACGAATCAACGTCAGTGTAAAAGGGAAAAGCCGTCAACCGATGTTGATGAACTTCATGTTGCATTTCTGATTCTGGTAGGCCAACGTTTCAATCCTGTATAAAAAGACGATAGTTTCTAAATACACAACCTCTGTTACCTCCTTTTTTACAGTAAGAATGAAGAATAAACGTTTTTTTTTCTTCAGCATTTATCCGAACAATGTTAGAATACATGGGAATACAACAACACAAAATAAAACAAGAGGAAACTGGAAAGGTCACAGAAACACACATTTAAAGCCTTACCTATAAATATAGGTTTTAAGCACTGATTTAAAAACAAGTGTAATCTCCTCAGGAAAGAAGTTCCAGAGTTTCTCCAGGTCCTGACAGAAAGATACCACGTTTCCAGAGCAGCATCATGAGCATCAAAAACACTCGACCTGATTTTCACTGAACTGTTCCTTTAACAAGCGATAACAAGAATGAATCTGTCTCTATAGGCAATTTTTTTTGGTATTGCCTCATCAGAAGTGTTTTTACAATGAAAGAATATCTCTTACACTGAGGCTCCTGCTTTGTTATTCCTCTCGCTGCCCCCCCCTCCTTCCCCGCTGCATCTAAAATCTGATACAAGAGCCATTCAGTTTGAAGTGCTATTCATTACAGCCCACTGGAAATAGCAATCATCCATGGCCTCTAAAGAGAGAGACTTTAGGTTTTCTGTCCCCGTGCCTCTTTTTCAGATCCGTGCTTTTACTGGCAGCTCTTCTCAACCAGACCAGCAGACTAAAAATATGACCCCTCTGAATGCCCACATCCTCGCCCCTAAAATAAATCACGTGCCTTTCAGCCTGAGCAGACGCACGGCACCTTCCAGGACGGTCCTGTCTGTCTACACGAGCTGCAGCCTGTAAACGAGACACGCTGAGTTCTCAGATCACAATCTACAAACACACACACACACACACACACACACACACACACACACACACACACACACTTTGGGACACCCACAGACAACAGACGAGAGAAAACGTCTGAAGTGCCCTGGGAACTCAGTGCCGCTGGCTCACCTCGGGACTCTGAATAACTGGATGCCAGCTCTGGCCCAGCGCAGGCCCTGTTTTGCTTTGCCTGTCACTCCTCTCGCTGCTGGCTTGCCTGGTGCACTCCAACAGAGAATAGGAGCCAGTGTGGGGACCGGGGGGGGACTGGAGCTCATCAGAGGGGTTGACTCAGTCCTGCCTGCTCCCTCAACGCTGTGGGTCTGGCACTCTGCTCAGGTGGAAAACGGAAGAGAGTGAGTGGGTAATCACGAGGGTGTTGGCTCCGTTCTGCCCACACACAAAAAAAAAAGAGCACGGCCCACAACTATGGCCCTCTTACCAGCTTGTCATGTGTGGTTTTTTGAGACTGTCATCGCAGAGTTTGGGCAACGAGAAACACAGACGAGGAAAGAGAAATACAAAAAAACTTGTGCCCGCTGAAGTAAATACATTCAGGGCAGAGCAGTGTTTTGGTTTCTGAAGGAGCCAAACTTATTCTGAGACGACAAAGTACTGAGCAAATGTAAAGTGTCACTGGGGTTTAATATCAACTAATACATCGCACAGTTTGTCTTCTTACTTCTGCATCTCCGCTGGTGTTTGTACCCAAATGGAGAGTGAGCAAACACCAGAACCAACACACACACGCGATGATTCACCGCAGCTGCTAAAGAAGCAGGTAGACAAACTCATTTTGATGCAAATCACCCTTGACTTTTACTAATCTGTCAAAAGCCTCACCCTCCTCAGGCATCATCCACGCCGAGATATTCTTTCCTTCCGTCTTTTCTTTTTCTCTGTTGTGTGCGTCTGAGCTGGAAACAGCCTGCGAGTTGTTTTCTTTGCAAAAACACCTGTCTAAACAGCAGCAGAGCCAAGGGCAAGTCTCGCCTGTCAGCGCCGGTGACAGCTCTTGACAAAAATTCAGCAGAGACGATCCCTAAGACGTCCACTCAGGCGAAACAATGCACGTGTGCTGGAATGACCCCAGCTGGGCCGCCTCACTCGCCATTCACTGTCAGCGTCGATCTGTAGCGGACTGCAACAGACGGGCGGTGACGTTCAACTTCTGAATGGAGATAAAAATGTGAGATGTTCCTGGAAAGATAGTCTTTGTTTTTTAATGTCTCTGTGGTTTTGAATTCACTTAATCCGTCTGAATACGCCGACGGTTTCAGTGACATTGACTCCAAAACCAGAACGCTCTCTGGCTTGTGTGACAGCAACAAAAGACTGGACTCTTTAAGTGATTAATTAATGCAGCTTACAACCATTAATAAAGTCGTTTGTATCGTCTGTCCGGAGTGGGTTTAGGGGCTGTTTCAGTGAGGATTTACTGAACAAAGACCAGGTGGCTCATTAGCTACTGGAGATTTAGGAGGGGGATCTGTGGGCTGGTCGAGTTTCAGTCTTATGCTTGAATTTCAACACACGGATGCTTAATCTGTGAAGCCTTCATCAGCTACAGTCCAGATCCCATCACCTGCTGCAGCTCCGGGGCCTGTTCCTGTTGGTTTATGTTATATCGTCATGAGAGTGAAAAATGGCACCGACACCAACGACTGAATCTGGCAACAAGCTCACAAAGGCTGAGTAATGAGAAGCTGCACATTCATCCAGCTCATATGTTGGTGGAACCACACTGCTCCAATTCATTTGCTAATTCAGCAGATCTGCAGGGGTCGTCAAATACAATTTTAAAAACCACATATAATTTGACACACACATGAAATATTTAACTATCTTCACCAACAGTTCAAAAGATGCTGTTTACTGTAAATCTACGATGAAGCAACAAATCCTCATAGTTGAGGAGCTAGAAACAATAAATACTAAACTCTTTGTCAGTCGACTAAATGTTGCGGCTCTAACACATGTTTCATGGTAAAACAACCAAAGTATGACAGTCTGATGGAAAACCAATTCTCCTACAGATATAAATAATTAACTTAAAGGTACAGTGTGTAGACTTTTGTGATATCTAGTGTTGAAGTTGCATGTTGCAGCTGGACACCCCTCACCTCACCCTCTCCTTCCAAACATGAAAAAGAACCTCTGGTAGCTTCAGTTGTCATAAAAACTCAGAAGATGTTTAGTTTGTTCAGTCTGGACTAATGTAAAACACATGGCGGCCTCCGTAGAGAGGGTCCCCTCGATGTAAATGTAAAGTAGTTAAATATAAAGTATATAAATATGTAAAGAAAACTACAATTCATAAAATTTAGATGAAACAAACTAGTAAAAACATCATAAGGATTATTTTACATTAAATTTCTGCCAATAGATCCCTTTCACCGAAATCTTACACACTGGACCTTTAATGTAATGAAAAGCCGACACTGGGCCGTTTGATTAAAGAACAGAACATGATTCATTTATAAAGGTCCTGCAGACATGAGAGTGTGAAACATCTCCTGATATGATTTTACACATAATATTACTGCATACAAAGGGCCAGAACTGTACATTCATGTATTATTAAATGAATTGTTAAACCATCTTTTCAGAGTTAACAAACTTCAGGTTTTTTTTAAGTCCGTTTGTTGATCACAAACTCAGAGTGTTTTCACAGATGCAAAAATCATGACTTGTTTTGTAGCATTTTTATTCAGAAACACAAAGCGGTGTTGCTGTGTAACATCAACTTAACATCTAACTTTACATTCATTATATTTCAAAAGAAAACTTTCTGTTTAGATGATCAGGATTCATAAAATGTGTAGTGATGATTTCTTATCTTTGAAACAGAGCAGACTTTTTTTTACAGTACAAACATATTTTGCTCATATGACGGATGAATCTGTAGTTGGTCGACACATTAAATCCCATCATGCCGTCATGTGGACGATAGTTTGACAAACAAGTTTAACAAACAACATCTACATCAAAACTTACAATTCACAAACTGTAAAACAAGCTCATGAAACCTGGTCAAAGGGAAGATCCAGTTTCACATTATATGTTTCATAGCCATTCACTAATGCAAACTTCTGTTCTATAACGGACAGTTGAGTAGGCTACGACCTAAGGAAAAGTACTTTTAACTTCAGCTCATGCTCAACTTGATTCTCTGGTAGTTTCTGTTCCATGTCCATCTATGTTCATCACCACTTCATAGACACAGCATCTGAACTGTTCTATCAGTGAAATACTAAAACATCCACTTCTAGAGAGAGGACAGGCTACTGAAGCAAACAAAGGATTTAGGGGAAAGAATCTAATATCAAATGTAAATTTTGATTTAAAGTTGTAAAACTGAAAGATTTCTCTGTAAAATAAGTTTGCGGTTCACATCAAAGCTCCTAATGACAAATTAAAGAGAGATTCTGTTCATTCCACTACAGCTTTGGAACGACTGCCTCTGTTCACCTGAGGAGCACCACAGACATTAAGGAAACGTTTGGTTTCACCTCCTGTCTGTGTCCCATTCTTTCACTTTGCAGTCGTAGGGACAGAGAAAAATTAAACAAGTGCAGATAGTATTTTTATAGCTTTTACTTGTATATATTTCCTCATTGAAACATGCTCCTAGTAGCAACAGTAGAGTATATATATATATAAAAATATTGTCGACTACTGGACTGAATGATTATAGATGTCTTCCTCTCTTTACCAATCAGCTTCATACTAACACTTAAATCAAGTAATTACTTAAAGAGTCTTTATAAAAAAATCATAGAAATGAAACAATAGCTGCGTGTAAACACAAAAAAATTTGGTCCCTTTCCCTTTTTAAATATTCACACAACAGGCCAAAGCCTCGAAGCCCTGTTCTTCATCTCACCCACATCTGGCACACAGGAATACAGAGAACACACTCTCCAAAAGTTCTGAAATAAGGAATACTGACTGAAGAATGTTAGATATTTAAGTGTGTGTGTGTGTGTGTGTGTGTGTGTGTGTGTGTGTGTGTGTGTGTGTGTGTGTTGAGCGGGTCGTGTCACTGCACCACACACATGGAGCTGCGCGGGGGGTTGACTGTCCTGGCCACAGTGTCCTGACTGTAGTTCACAATGTCTGCCTTCACCACACGCTGAAAAAAAAGCAAACACACACAGAACTGAACTTGAACAACGGCGTTAAATGCACAAGGATTTAATTCCATCATTTAAAGGATGTTTGTGTAACTTCGGACGCAGAAGAGTTCGAGAGACTGAGGAAACATCCTGTAAATAATGAAAAATATCTACTATCATCTTATAGAGCTAGTCTGGTTCTGTCAAAACTGTAACAGGGTTAGCGACACTAAGCCTGTTTACCTGGATGATGTGAAAAACACGAACTCCGCCTCTGTTGTCTGACTGTTACTGTTCATAAGTTATAAGTATTTAAAACTAATCTGAGATTGGTGCAGAACGTCTTTGTATCCAGAGGATTAGTCCAGTGTTCACTGAAGACCAGCACCAGGACTTCACAATAAAAGCATCTCTTTTTCAGCAGCAGCAGGAAATGTTAGGTTTGCATGAGCACAGCTCTGATATGACTAAAGGAAACTGAAAAAACTAAGTACTGAAAGCAATGAAGCTTAACTTTAAACCACAGTGAAGAAGCGACAAAAATAAGTAAAGATTAAAGATTACAGCTGTGATTTGACTCTGAAAAGTAGGATTGAATTAAACATGAATCATTATCTGTATCAGGATGTGAGATTTTGATCATATCACACTGTCAACTCTATCCTGGCTATACAACTTTGTATTTCACTGATAAATATCAGATAAATCTGATAGAGATGCAGTTTTTCAACCTTCTTATCTAAAATTTTGGCAATAAAACATGTTTCACTGAATTCTTTAACAATCCTGGGTCAAACTCCAAGTGGTGATTTAAGACTCTGGTGAAAACATTTGTGCACTCCTGACCCAAACACGTCAGGAGGAAGATCGAGGTCAAACTCGTATCTGTTTCCATCATGAAGGATTTTCTCAAGCAGCTCAACTACAGACACAGCTTAGATTCAGAAGACAGTTTCTATAAACTCTGGGATAACTCTTTATCACAACAGATGTGATGCCGGGGTTCTCTACTTTTTCTAGAGCTCTAATCTAAAGGCTTTTAATTCGTCCACTGCTTCCACTAGTTGCTGTAACTACAAAGCTACTGTTTAACATATGACAGAGGGAGTGAAATATATCTGTGAATAATATCAAACTGTGGAGACATACTTCAGCTATTGAACAGAACATATTTTGCTCTTCTGGCTGTTTTCTTGACTAATGGGGCCTTCATCCTGAGGGTAGTCCACCAGCTCAGCCTTCACGATCCTCTGAGCAGGTTCAACACATCAGAGCAGCGGAGACAAATAAAAAAAAAAAGGATGAGGGTGAGAGGAATGAAGACCAGTGTCAGACAGGGTGAGGACAATCAGGAGGAGAGGGTGAGTGAGAGAAAGAGGGTGAGAGAATGAAATGTGAGTAAAGGTGAAGCATGCATCAACCGACAACAAGCAGACACAATGAATAAAATAATTTGAAGCAAGAATAAAACTCAGATCAATAAATTAATCTAAAGCTCCCACAAGTGTTCTTTGTTCTTCCTGGAGATTAAAGTCATCCAGCTGCCCAAAGACTTCTTCTTTTTTACTTTCAGGAAACTCTTCATGCAAACTAGAGCTACAGGTAAAAGAAGAGCTTTTAAGAATACTGTGTTTTTCTTCACCATTGCTCAGTCATGGTAATATAATATAATATAATATAATATAATATAATATAATATAATATAATATATAAACTGGAGATTAGAGGGAATTCAAGTTCAAATCTGTGTAAATTTGATTTTAACGGTGAACCAGGCTGCTGGACTCTTTGCTAAATAACCACAGGGGAAACGGCCACATGGCTGAATACCAAGTCCTGGTTGGCTGCCTGATTAACGAGCTGCCGAAGCCTGTTGTCGGAGTCAGTGAGTGATCCGCGGCCTCTGTATCTGATCTCACAGACAGAGGAGCAAGATGGAGCGGGCTGCCAGGCAGAGGTAATACTGTCAGGGGTTGTGACCCTCATGTTCAGCTCTGTAAACCTGACAACTGATAATGAGGCTGCGCTGGCCCCACAGCTAGACCCAAAGCTGTGAAGTGCTCAAAGAAACCTCAGGTTCTCTACGACGTTTCTTCTCATGTGCGATAGATTATGATTATTCCTATGCAGTGTGTTTTTCAATGTTATATTTTCACTTGTTCGTCTGAAGGTTTGTTTGTGAGCTAGATTACACAAATACTAGATGCTGGACAGATTACCACAACACTCAGTGGAAGGATGAGGGAAGAACCCATAAAAAGTTGGTGCGTATCTGGACTGGGGGCAAATCCAAAATTATATTTTCTCTTTTAACATGTTGTGTGTTTTGAATGTGGTCAAAACTGAAAAAATGTAATAACTTAGAATTTAGAAAAATGGACTAGAACTCTGTGAAGTTTGTGTGTTTCAATGAACAAGTCTGTCTCTTTTTCCTAGAAGAACAACCTTGTGTCGAGCCACTCACCCTTCTTGATTAGCCTGGATTAAAGCACTTTGCTTTTCTGACCAAGCTATCAAGGGAGGAGAGGATGAGGAAAGTAGACAAACAGCTCCATTAGTCAACGGTCATTTATAGTTCGTCAGCAGTGTTGATGAGAGAAGAAGGGCTTGAGAATTTGGCCGGTCCTTCCCCTCCATGCTCTCCCTTCTCCAGAGGTCCTGACCTCTCTGTAGCCCCCAGGCTCATCAACTACTACCCAGCCAGAGTGGCTCCAACTGGTCATATCAGACCCAGGATTAATGCTTCTGGGGGAGGTGACCTTGTAAATTCTACAGCTGCCACCACTGGGCACCTCGGCCTGGCTGGCAAGCTGAGACCCTGCTTTGGCCCGAAACAGTGGGAGATAACCCAAATAAATCAGACAGACATTTCTAACCTCCTCACCTTTACCACTGCCTACCTTTAACCTCTGACTTCACGCGTTAATGTGGTCAATGTGGGCGTATTTACAGATGGGCAGTATCCGTGGCACGTAGACCATCACCGGAGTCAGACGTAACAAACTCATGTTTAGACAACAAAAGGTCCTTTACAGTGTGTGGTGACCTCCACTGACCTAACACACTCCCCCTGACCTCCCTTAAGTTCAGGCATAACATGACTTCTAATACCAGGAGAGGTGAACCCAGAAACATACTTTCACTCACTTAACATTCAGTTACAAATTCAAACACACTGGCTGGATAAGAGCAGAGCAAAATCCTAGTGAGGAGCAAATAAATGATTCAATGTCGCTGAAGAGGGAGCTGCATAGAAATTCCAGAGAAGTTTAACGGACATCGATTTCTCATTATCGCAGTTTTCAGACATGAACTCCAGAAAATGACGGGTCCGGACTTTGCCTTTCACATATGAACAACGCCGCAGGAGATTGTCTGTCAGAGGCATTCACCACTACAGAAAAATCTCCAGAGCGTTCAGGTGAGGGGTGGCGTCTGTGTCGAGCATGCAGGAGGCAGTGATTTAAATTGAGCTACTGAAACCCCATGCACATGCCCTTAGCACCAACAGCCCTCGATGTTAAGTTGATATTTTCTTGCGTTTCAGCTGCTCGTATGGCATCTTTGTGTTTTTTGCGTCTGCCTATTGTTAGAAACATCAACGTTCCCATGCGTTTTCGATAAATTGTCCTGCTGTATTCTCACATGGGCTCCCTCGGACATTTTACTTCAAAACTTTAACAGTCACTACAAATAATTTCAGGATAATATCTGGAGTTCGGTGTTTATCAAAGCAGCGTATGTCTTACCTGGGACTGCTCTATTTCTGCTTTGTTTAGCTTTACACCAAGAATCTCAGCAGCCACCCTCTGGAAACAAAGATATACCTGGAGAAAGAGATAACAAGAAACAAATGAAGCATTATGATCATCTCATTCTACTCCACATTTTTATTGTCTTATTGATTGAGCTGGTACTGACCGAGTCCCCCGTTTTGGCTGATACAAACTGACTGATGAGGCTATTCTCTTGGCAAAAGCGCTGGTGTTTGTCAGCCTTCACTGTCCTCATGTGCTCCAGGTCGACTGTGGACAAAACACAGTGTTACATGTGAGAAAACCTAGAGGAGATAGATAGATAGATTTATGCACTGGTTACACAGCACTCTCGCAGGGTTAACTGTCACATATCAGAACATAAACAGAAAAGATAACTGTTTACACTTGAGTTAAGATGGGAGGGGGTCTGCCTAGTGTACGAGGATGGTGCACATGAAGAGATGTGAAAACAAAGTGTAATTCAACTGTAATGTTGCTTTCAAACTCAGCTGCAGAATCCACTTTCTCTTGTATCTTTTAATTTATGGAGGTAGTCATTTCACGGGTCTGAGACTGAGAGTGGTCAATTCAGTCGCCCGGAGCTTCCTTTCCTAGCTGGTATGAAAGCTTGATATGACACATTCCTCCGTGTAAGACTAGTACAGTTGCACCCTGAAGCCATGAACCTCTGTTTGACCCGAAACAGACAAACCAGCCAGCTGCAGAGAAATACTTAAGAAACAATACGTGGGTGACCAAAGTCTTCAGGCTACACTCGCAGTGAGAGTGTATGATGGAGAAACAGTTTGACTTATGAGTGTGCCGGCCTTTAAGGTAGGTACGCAGGCCCAAGAACTGGGTCTGTCACCTCCACGCTGATTTACTGAGAGCACACAATGACAGCGCCTTCCTTTTTAGCTATTGTGATCGCGTCCCGGTGCATTCGACTCCTGTGCACTGATACTAGGTGCTTTGCTTCTCTCCTTCCTCACTATGGGGTCACGCTGGGGTCGATGGGGAAGGTCACCCGGGGGTCTTGCTGCTGAAAGCAATAGCTTCACTCTTTATTTCTGGCTTTGTGCAGAAAGGCAGCCACACCCGCTATCTGGTGCATACAGGCTACTGTACGGTGTTGCATTTCTCTCGTCCCCCCCGAGTTTTTCTCTTTGTGTGAGGTTTCATTGAAGCTGTCAAGAAATTTACCCCGTTCTCATGCCCTTCTCGTGTGTGTGTGTGTGTGTGTGTGTGGAGGATAAAGCCAGAAGCAGACAAAGAAAAAGAAAGATGCATATCAAGGAAGAAATGTAAACACTGCACTAATCCACTGTTATTAATATCTCAGTAAGTCATATGACCCAAAAATGTTAAAGGCCAATCCACAGACAAAAAAATACATACAAAAAATGCACTGGACTAAAACTAATATTACCATCATCATAAGTGACATATAAACACAAACCTTTCTGGGCAAGGGCTGACACTTTGCAACTACTCAATATCCAGGACAGACTGTCATGTCTCTGCCTGAGCATAAACACTGCTGTCTCATAGGCGTCAGCAGGTTATTAATTCCAGTCATTAACAGCAGAGGTACCCAGCATGCTGTTAGAAGTAAACTCAACTAATCCTTTGGATCCTGCACACTTGGGAAAGGTTATCAATCATGTGTCACAGTCAGATCAGCCAACATTAACAGAGTGGCCCAGGAGCTATGACGTAGGCACGTTACTCCAAGTTCTGTCTGTGGGCACAGGATGAGCATCAGGTGGAGCAGAAAATTAGAACCAGGGAGCAGGGAACTGAAAAACTCACGATCTTTCAAGACACTGGCTGTAAATAAAAACGGACGACGCATCTTCATGATCTCCCAAGAAATGAAGCCGAATTATCCCAGATACAACTGCATGAGTCTGTGCAGTAGCATTCAGTACATGGAGCAGAAGTATTGACGTCCCTGCGATATACGCACTCGACCAATGGCAAATCAGTCACAGCTGTCAAATAACAAATCATATCAAAATGTAGAAAATAAATAACAAATACAAGCACCAGTGTGATAACAACTAACTGACAGAAAACATTTGATGTATATTTTGGGAGTAATGCAGCCCACCACCAGGTGGCAATCGAGATGCTTTGGCTTCGCTTTGGGGAACCATCATGTTCTCTATCTTTATATACCTTTTATGTTCAAGAACTCTATGTTATAAAGCGTATATATTCTAATCAGAGCTAAAATACCTAAATATTTTTTATCAGTTTGTCTACTGAGACTTAAATTGGAAACTATTTTCATTATTGATTAATCAGAGTTGTAGTTTTAAACAAAAATTCCAAACATTTTCTTGCTTCAGTTCCTCAGTCCTCCTCAATTTGTCAATTATTTGAGAAAACAAGAATCAGAATCATCAAGAATGAAGATGATAGTTAATGTTAGCTCAGCTGCAGGCTTACTGCAGAACTTAGTGACAACTCAGCAAACTTCACTGAGAAAGACCATGTGGTTTAACCTGACTGACAATTTCTAAACAGCTACAAACCTTGACCTTGTGGTGGCAGTATTTTGTCAAAACTGATGGAAAACGCGACTACTATACATGTTTATAGTTTTATCCCTTTTTTAAACATTGCGTGGGTGTTTTTCAACATTTTCATTGACTTCTCAGAGAATATTTCATGGAACTTACTGAAAATAATCAGGCATGTTTTGGGGACTGATATTTGTGACTGTGTGCAATTTGTTGAAGAGGTGTGCCTTCTACTGAGTGCCACCCTAGTTTTGTACATGTTCTTTCTACTAATCATGATTCATGAACAAGTAGCTCCTTATTTACAAAGTAAAACTGTAAATTCACCCACATTCTCACAAATCATGTGGCATCTGTCTATGTATACCAAATACAAGACTAATCCCACAGTTTCTGTGTTATGCTCCATTTTTCTCCCTAATGTACCCATTTCTACTTATCAGGTCAAAACAATCTTCCTCCGATGATCTGGTTTCCCTCTCTTTCTGTCAAACTGTACATCAGCTTAACAACCCCTAGGAAGTGACTGCAAACACGAAATAAACTGTTTAGTCCTCTGAGCACATAGAGATAGTGGAGAGGATCATCACTTGTCAGGAGCGATGGCTCTCCCTCGCTCTGGTCACCATCAGTGTTTATTTAAAAGGTCTGCCTGTCACTGCAGTGGATTGTAAGACAACAGTTAAAGATTAATATCTGGTGGATGAATTAGGCTTTTACCGTAAAACAAACCACACTTTGTTATTGTGGTGACCTATTACATAAGTGGGAACACAATCAAATGAGAAGAAAATATGGACGATCTACTCCACTAGTTATGTGGGGATGGTAGCTGAGTTCCTTTATGGAAAGAATCCTCTTTCTGGCAGACCTGATTATCCTGAAACCAAACAGACTTGGAGAGGTTTTCATGTCACTAAAAGACCTGAAATTAGTAAGGGGGCTGGACTTTGGTTAGATTGATCTGCCTAATGCAAGCTTTTAAACCAAAATCCACTGAGCTGAAGATGCAAAAACTGACAAAGAATGAAAGAAATGAAATATGTAAAAAGGAAATGATGAACATTGTCACTATTGGAAAAGTGACTTTAATTGAGATTGTGAGAGTATGATGTGTCTGTTAAAATGCTCACAAGTCACAATCAGGTGGCACAAAGACAGGGATGGGGGGGGGGGTAATTGCACATGGGGAGGGATCACTGTAGTTAAAATGACAAATCCAGAGCACTCTGGTGGCCAAACGGTTACAGTGCATGCCACAATAGCACTGCATCCATGGCTCTATTCCAGCTGTGGACCTTGGTGGCACATACCCCATATTTATTCCTGGTTTCCTGTTTGCCTTGTAAAGACAACACCACAACAAACAACAGGCTGTGTGACTGCACTATCCAAATCTTTATTTAAGCTTGAAAGAAATTGTTTCTTGTAGGACTAGGATTTTGAAAACGGTAAAGGTTGGAAGCGAAAGGTGAGGAGAATGTTGCATCAGCTCAACAGCCAATGGCAGGCTTTTCCAGGAGTCTACTTCTGGTGAGTCTGACTATAGTTACCTGATCCAGGTTTCTGAACAGTCCCTGAGAGAAATTGGTGGCTCAGACTTTGAGGACGGAAACGAAACACATGCTAGACTATAAGTCATACCACCATAATCTACTTGTTTTATAGAGTTGTGAAGTGGAATGGGCCACTAGTTCCAGAAATCAGAATTCCCACTGAAATTTTTTCTTTAAATCATATTCTTGATGTTAACACAGAGACACAGAACTCATCGGGACATGTTATGACCACAGTTTAAAATATTTCAACCTTTGATCCTGAGAAATTGTGTTTTGTTCATCATTATGACATCACAAACAGGTCTAAATACTACAATACCCATGAGCCTAGGTTGCCGTTGCCATAGAGAAGAAACCATATGGCACCATAGGTGCTGCATTCTATCAAAAGTGACGCATAAAACAACAGTGACGTAATTTACGATGTAAATTGTTTGATATTTCTCAATGATGTCATCTTTAGCTCTGGTCTGCTTACAGTGGTTCACACGATGCACTTTTGGAAAAAAATGTATGTTGACAAATTTAAGGATGTGTTTTTTCTTTAGACTTCACCAACACATTCAGCAAATTCAGCAACAATAAGCTAATATTGCTCTATATTGGCCAACAGCCCCAAAATCGTGCTGTAGTGTGGTCTTCAGGGGTCTTTTTAAAACCACGCTGTGATAACAGAGACACCTACTTACTGCTCTGCCAGGTCGGCTGCTGGGGACCAATTGGAACAGTTTATCCAGCTAGCAACAGCCAGAGAATAAGCTTGACATAACACAGTTAATTGCCGACAGCCTTGCTTTAAACTAAACAGCAGTTGGTGCAGTGGGGAGTTTGAGGGCTGCGAGAGGAATGTGTGTGTGTGTGTGTGTGTGTGTGTGTGTGTGTGTGTGTGTGTGTGTGTGTGTGTGGTAGTTATGATCGGGCGTGTGTGCGTGTGTGTATGTGTTGTCAGAGACCTGGGGCTCTGAGGGGTCATATCCCATTAAGTGAAAGTTACAGGATTGAGCCTAATCAACCCCAGGGGAGAACCTATCACTTCCAACATTACCTCACACTATGCCTTTAAGACCCTGTTAAGAGGGTTTGCCTCAACTTCCCCTCAATGACGACCATGAACCAATTCAGACTGTATCATGAGTTATCATCATTAAATGACTTACAACTGCTGTAGCAAATTGTTCAATATGCACCATGAAGTTGGAAAAACATCAACAACTATTCTGCAGCTCTTACATTAAACAAGGCTTTGTCCCTGTCTCCACTTCAACATTAAAAAACAGAAACCAGCTCTGAAGCCAAAAATGTATATAAGACTACTTCTTGGACGTGGTTTGGGTATGAAAAGTCTGACAAGAACCAGAAAGCTTTACTTATTCATGCTACATATTTGTCCCTATAACAGTCTCAAACAGCGCTAACCTCTTTCACCACCTACACAAGAATCATGTTGAAAAGTACTGAGAGAGTCTATAGATGAGAACCACAAAGGTATAGTGCTCAAAAAAAAAAAACAGACTCACACGATGCAAAATGTTTTGTCCTGCGACCCAAGAAAAGAATTATGAAGATGGAAGCAGATAATGGCTATTAAAGCATAGACTGGATATACACACTCCACCTCAACACATTTTACGAAGATATAGCTAAATAACTTGAATACGGATTCTGCCTTCTTGCACTTGGCATAGTCTGTAAACGAGTGATCATTATGTGGAAACCCATTTGTACAGCATCAAACAACTAATTAAAACCAAACTTACTGGAAATATTAGCCCATGGACAAACATCAGTGTCATAAGAACAACCTGACAGAAATCCTCGTTGAGAAACATTTATTTAACATGTACTTTAACTCTTTTGTTTGATGCATGTCCCATCCACTAACATGGAGGATCTGGAATATGACAGTGGACAACACACACAACCACAGCAGCAAAGAAAACAGGATGCCTCTGTTTGGTAAATATTACACCCATCACCTGTGAAGTGTGTGACATGTGTATAGAAAACCTGTACCAACAGTTATTTGTATGAAGTACAAGTATGAAGACAAGCTGAGACTAGTCTGAGGCCTCTGCTTTTGTATCACATTTACTATTATATGTATTTTTAGTCCATTTTTTGAAACTTTTAATATGGACATCCAACATTGCAACAGTATATTATACTTTATTAAATATTATATTAAACTTGATGGGAATGAAGGCTCAGACTCTTAGACCCCACTGTATTGACAGAAAAAAAGGAAAAGGATAAGAGGTCCCCTTTAAAAGGTCAAAAAAGCATAGTGAATCATTCAGTGTGATATCTGATTGAATTAGACTTTCATTTAACTTTCACAGCACAAGTGGCTAATAAAACAAATGACTGGTGGAATTTATGTGAAGCATTTAAATGACCGAGTCCTCCTGCTCTACATGACTTGGAGAGAGCTCATAAACACTGAGGGTTTTGAAATATGAAGGACGTGAGACGTCTGTACCTGCATTCAAATATGGACCACAGAATGAAAAAGGCATACAATAACACTGGCTACCAACCAGTTTCATTTCTTTTTTTTTTCCAGGAGTTTAGTATCATACAGAATTGCACAGAAAACGTTTTGTTTGGTATGCAGTCACTCAGAAGTCAAACGGTGCTCTTGCACATTTCATTAGACCTGAACAGTGTGGTTATTGTTTACAGTAGGCAACTTTAATTCTCTGAAGACTGGAACATCTACATTTAATGGAAAAAACATGAAATCTCAAATTATTTTAATATTACCTTTGGCTTCAACAGATCATAATTCCAGCATCAGTGTAGTTTTACAATATTGCAGCAATCTGTCGCAATTGTATACTGCTATTACTGCCTCTGGACATTGTACAACGTGTGCTGGAATAATTAGAAATAATAATCAGGATATTACATTTTGAAGCTAAGCTAATAATATTATCGTGACTTTTCTGAGTGAGTACAGACAGATGAAGTGCTGTTACTAGCCGGGTGTTGTCGAGGTGAGCAGGGCCCGTGCAGGAGTCCTCAGGGGAATCCTGACAGAGACAGAGCGCTCTTTGTGCTGCGGAGCCCCTGCCCCGGTGGCCTAAAACAGGCTGGGACCATCAGGGGACTCGCTTTCCACTAGGTCAGAAGTGTTCTGTCGACAGTTCATTGATCACAGCTCATCTTGTCATTCGATCGTCCTTCTTGAAACGATGTGCAGAAACACACACTTGTGCAAATAGGCACACAGGCATTCACACTTTAAAACATAATCAGATACTCCACAGTGGCTAGTAAAACAATGTGGTCTTCCTCCTCGGTCAGGGAATTTAAAAGACACAGTGTCCGTAGCAGCTCTGCAGGCAGAGAGAGCTGGAGTGCAGGGCTGTCACTGCGTCAGTAAAACATGGGGCCGAGGGCCTCGCAGGCTAGGTTAACGGGCTCCCAGGACTCATGAAAAGTGAACAAAAGACCCAGTTCTGAGCCGACCGCACAAGACGCTGCCCGGGCTTTCACTGGCCATGTCCTCCAAGCTCTCCTGTCGCTGTTAAACTAAGTGGACTTTTATGGGCGAGCAGTATACATGCCTCTGTGAGCCGGCAGCATAACTATGAGCTATAATAATTATACAGAGCACAGGGGAGCCTTCATAATTGTATGCGTCGCATCACTATAAGTCTACTTATAATTATTAAGTCTTCCTATGAGCAATGATGCATCGAACTGGCCTTAAATATTCAACAGCAGCCAGAGCTGTGAACTCTAACGTGGAAAGAGCTTTCTGCTCATGACTGCCTGAGCAAACATCAACCAAGATAAAACCTGAAATAGAAGCAGGATGCAAAGAAAGAGATATAATAATTAACACCACAAAAACTAGATTTAGCAACAACAACAACAGAAGTGAAAGTTGTGTTGATATTCCGCATACATTAATAATATATGTGGATCCTGTGGATCAAGATCAATCGGTTATTTACCCAACCCTGTGTCAGCAAGGCCCCTTCCAGGAATTCCTCCATATCAATGTTGTGGAGCAGCAAAGAAATAAAGTACAGCCTGAGCGTGATGAGGGTTCCAGGCTGCCTTCAGGTCAGGTGGCTAAGCTGTGCTGTGCAGCTCAAATGGCCCATGACATACCACACAAGAAGGTATTCGAAGACTGATCATCTACTGCATGTGCAACAATATTTGCTTTATGGATGACTAATATGAATTAGGACTTTCCAGGCTTCGACAGGCATGAGAGTCAAGAGAGATGAGTGCGGGGACCAGAGCCAGGTCAAGCAGTTGCTACAATTAAATCTCAGCATTGTATTCATTTATTTAAATACCAGATTGGAACTCCATTGGATTGCTCTGCGGGGGAAACACCACCGATCTGATACCTACAGCATGTAGGCTTTAATTAACCCCTAAAGCATTTCTTAATCACTGCCGGACACATGTATCAGCTCCTGCAGCTGTGACTTTACACTGACTTATCAGCCTCAGTGAAATACAGCTGTAATTCTTCAGTCATCCCTCTGTTTTCTTGGTGTAACCTGAATCTTTATTTCCCATCTTTTCCAGACTCACAGAAAGACAGCAGGCTACAGTCAGTGCGGTTACTGAGACAATTTGATACACACGTCTCGGCTGACCCTTTACCTTAAATAAAATGTGAAGAGAAACAGGAAACACTGCATTTGCTGTAAACTGTAAACATTCCACATCTTTACCCAACCATACACCATGCCTTACTAGGTCTATATACTGTATATATAAGGTTTTACAGTGTCGGACCTGTGGTCACACTACCCACAGTGCAACACAGACACTGCTGACGTGTTCATCTCTTCTATCTGGGGAGGGGTGTGGGTGCTGGGATAAGAGTACTGGGCTTTTGTCCCACCACATGTCTATTGTGGCTAAACCTTTCCCTTGGGGGCAATTAGGACCTTTTAGTTTGTTGTAAGAGGACCTAAGTAGGAGTGGGTTGAGCCAGGAAAAACATTTTTGAGCTAAACCAAAAACAGAAGCACATTGAGCGCCTCTGCGCTCCTGGACTTCTGAGCATCTCTCTATTAAGAAATGTGCAGGCCAACACTGAACAGACAGGAACTGTGGCAGCTTTACTGGGGCAAGGAGGTGATGGGGGTGACAGAGCTGGGGAGGGCAGGGGGGGGCTCAACTCCACCTGAGGCCTTGCCAAGAGGGCAAACAACTCAAGACCAACAATGTTGGTGGTAAGGACATGCTTCAGGAGAATCAAGAGTTAGGGGAGATCCATGTTTCGCTTTGGCTTTCTCATGGATGGATGGAAAACTGCAGAGAGAGAAGTGCGACTGGTAACGGTATGCGGCGAGATCTGCTGTAGCATGCAGAAAGCAAACACATGCATGTTGTTTGACACAACAGGGACAAGGAGCCAATGAAAAGACATTACTGTAAGTAAAGGCATCTACAGCCAAAGTGTTAGTCGACACATGTGAGAGATAAGAGTTAAGAGTAGGTCTGAGAGTGTGATTGAAATGGTAAGTGTTTGCACAGGGGTGAAAATGAATGTGCAAGTATTTTTGAGAGATTGTGCGAGATAGGGGGAGAAAGAAACAGAGCCAGAAGAGAAAGGCAGGTAAGACAAACTACAAATTGTCTTGATGCGGGGACCTTATCTCTCTGCTGCAAGAAACGTTTCCCATGGCAGGCCTGAGTGGATCGGCAGTGAACGGTGCTCGAACCTCTGAGTAAGAAGCCATGAGTGATGAGGAGGGGTTAAGAGAACTGAACCCATTTAAGTCACCCAAATAAGGGCTGTACAAGCCTATGATGGATGCTCTGGAGTTCCTGAGGGAGAGAGCGCTAGAAATGGGAAGCGAGCAGGGGTCCTGCGATCCCCACTTAATAAAAACAAATTGGTTTGATAAACGACACAGGCTTAATGTCTACGAAGAAATATGTGCCCTCATTTCAAACAGCAACGCAAGTCATTCTGAATTAGTGATGATCCCATACAGTGATAATGTGTGTATGTCATGGTGCAGGAAAAGATTCAAAATGTGGATTAGGACTGTTTACAGTTACTTCTGAGGAGGTTGTGTTTATGCCTCAGTTAGTTTGTTGGGTGGTTATTTGTTTGTTAGCAGGATTACACAAAAAACTAGTGACCAGATTTCCATAAAACTTAATGGAAGAATACGACATGGGCCAAGAGAGAACCCATCAAAAATGTGTGTTAATATGCATTTTGTGACACCAGGATTTAAACACACATTTCACAGGGAACTATTAAAGGAAGGTAAATTTAGGGAGCTTATATCTATGAAAAAAAGTTAAGGGTATTGCACTCTACTTGGGTGTCTTTCAAAGAACACAATACTTTTTAGACTTTTAGACTTTACTAAAAATTAAACAGTTGAGTGGTGCAGAAGATGACTTTGCAAAAAGCTCACACATCTCTTGAGAGATTCCTGTGTACCATATGGTGTTGCGCTGGGCTGCTCTATAATAAACAGTAATAGTATGTATAAACAGAACAAGAGCTTAGCATTCTTCCATTAACCATGTGTTCCCAGAAACTCCACAAGTGTGTCACTTTACAGGAGTGCATGTTTCTGTGCACAGCTGCAACTGTGTGTCATTGCATAAATAATTGTGTGCACATATGTGTTCCCTCAATAAAAAGTTTCATTGGCTTCCTCTCTGAATTGTTATTATTGTTATTACAAGTGATGCCATTGTTTTACAGGAGGCTCTGGGCAGCATGCAGAGGGCATGGGAGTCCGACACACTGGTTCTTAACAAGCACACTTAACCTCAGCCGGCCACACTGTGCCAAAGAAAGGAAAGGTTGTTCCCCGGCAGTGACATGGCACAGGAGGGCAGTCAGGGCAGGGTGAGGAGAGGAGGGGACAGCATCATTAATGAACTACTCGTCTGGTCCATAAGCTCAATTACAAGTACACAGTACACTGTGTGAGGAAGAAAGTGTTCAAATTAAACTAGAAGGCAAGCAAGGGGTAATTCAGGAAATTTAAGCTCAATTCATATAAAATTACATGTACTGTTAAGAAGAAAATTAGAGTCATGTCAAATTAAATATAAAAAAAACTGTTATAATACTGGTTTGGGTCTTTTAGTATATGATTAACTTTCTGCTGCAGTTTGCACTAGCCAGCAGTGTTCACCTCAAGTTTATTGAAGTGGGAACACTAAAGATTTTGAGTGGTGAAACAACACAATCTCCCATAGGACGTGCCCTCACAGAGACATAAATCTGTTGTGTTTTTATAAGCTCCTTGTTATGTCTGTGCTTCTATTCCTGTTGTCACAAACATGCTGCCCCCCCCCCCAGTCAAACATCATGGGAACAATAAGAAAGAAATCTAAATTCTGCTTTCAAAAGAATGTTCGTATTGTGAATGTGTCCCAAATACTCAAGTTTGAGAAGCGGTATGATAATAGAAAATGTTTAGAATCCCTTAAGCAAAAAAACAAAAGAAATGTCAGACACGGTGCGGAGGAAAAGTAAAACAAAAATGTAGGTGTGGACATGTCTAACTTCATAGCTAGACTAACTTTCTTCAAGGTCCCTGAAAAAAAGGGAGTCAATGGGAGGGCCCTGGGATTCATAAAGTCTCACAAGGTAATTGATTGCTCTTAGCGGGGCAATCTGTGTGGGATTTTCTTTTTCTTTTTTTCAGCCTTCAGGAACAGAAAAAAAAATGTGGACCATTCTCAGCAATAGAGCCATTAGGGGGAGAGCGACTGTGCGAGTGTTGGGGTGAGGAGCCTGACAGCGGGATGTACACTACTTAAATATTACAGTACACACACTCACCCACACACCCAAAACCTAGCCTAAATAAAGAGGCGCCCACTGTTAAAGCCGGGGCATTAAGAGATGCAAACGGATGCGAAGACAAGAGAATCTGCTCCAGACAGGCGAATTAAACCGTGACCTATGATCCCCGTTGAGTAACATTAGCGAGAGCTTCCTGTGTGCAGGCACCACTCTGTTGACCGTTCATCATCGCCCAGGAAGGTGGACAGTCACCATTACACACACGCACTCTGACGCCTCACTTTACAATAACACGGCAGCAGCCATGACTCCACATCTGTCAGGGGGATGTTTAAAAGGAGTCATCATTATTACTCTTTATTTTGGAGATAGGTAGACGGGTGCAGGCTGATAGGAGGAGAGCCGTCTGGTTAACGTCGAGTTCCTCTCCTTAACCAACGACTCTAGTCAGGAGCACAGGCTCATACTGGGGGAGGGGCAGATGGGTACTGAGTGGGGAGGAGGGAGGGGGCACAGATAAGCGGTGCCCCAGGTCCATTGGCCCGGGGATCTTAAATCATCGGCCTTCACTCCCAAGATTTCACAAACATCAGCTCTCCCATGGCACTGAAACCCCACTTTCTTATCAACTGGCTTATCAGACCGATCAGTTATCTGGTGCTCGAACAAACACGTCTGCTACCATCAAACACTCACTCCTCCACACACAAACACAGACGCACAAAATGAAAAATGTGTCAAGGTGAAGTGAATAGGGAGAAACTCTCTTCACTTATGTGAACTCAGTAGAAATGAAAATGAAGTACAATCCAAACTTGATAGACTACACTGACATTTTTAAAGAACAGTATTGTTTCTTTCCTGCAGAAAAACAATGACTTTGTCTGTGTTTGTGTATAAATATGCATCGAATACTTACTTTTGTTCCCCACTAAGGAGACAACAGGCTGGATGTCAGATTCCTCGTTGGCCTTCTTCATCATGTTGAACCAATCCTCCAGATTCTCAAAGCTCTGGTAGTTGGTAATGTCATACACCAGGAGAACTCCCTGCATTGGAAAAACCAAGAGAAACAATGATGAATAATGTCTCACATTTACAATCATCCACTGGTAAATTATGGATATGAGTACACAGTCTCTCTTAATATTCCTTTGTGTTAACGTCAGTTAAATACTGAGTGAGCATGGGAACAGTAGGTGGCACTGCTCCTCTTTTTACAGTCGGGGACACACTCACACATCATCTGTGGTGCGTGACACTGTAAATTCACATGGATCTGACTCAAAATGGAAAATAAAGGTTTGCAAATAATAAACAATTCCCACTTTTTAAAAAAAAAATCACACTCCAATTTCAGTGCAGAATATAGGTTAGGATTGGTTATCTACTGTCTGAGCTAATGAATTAAAGCTGCCTGCTGAGAGATGTTTTCCTCCTCCCTTAGTAATCTTAAACACTGCGCTCTAGAGAAACAGTCCTGCAACAACAACAAAGCCAACACTGAGACCAGAAACTGTTCACACACGAATCAATCAAGGAGTAAACACAGCTACAAGAAGTGTTGGTGGGATTCAAGACAAATCCTCTCATAGCTCAACTATCTCACTATAACTTCTGCTTTTTGTAAGGACTGGATATGAACATGGGCCACGGTAAATGTCTCTACTTTTACTGCATGATGCAACACGACATAAGGGGTGTCTGTTGCTTTTTGTTCAGCAGACATGCACTGTCACAACATGCAGGGACGGTGACGACAGCTCGCGCCTCTGACAATTACGGCGAGTCTCTCCGTAACAGCTATGATTGATTACAGGACGCACAGTGGTGAACAATAGGTGTGGAAGTTCCATACAACACTGACGAGCAAACTCTGCAAGCAAAGTGTTGTAATGTGGTAGTGATGTACAGGAGACTGTGAAAGAAGTGCTGGAGACATGGGAATATACACACTACCACGGTGCAGCTTAGACTCAGAAAACACTTAGAAAAAGGTGTCATCTCCATGATTTTTATGGCCAGATTCATTAAAAAATAAAACCTACAATTATTCTTTAGTAGAGCTGGTGTGCGGTGACGTGTCTCTTTCTCCTGCTGCAGTATGCTTTTTGATTTGACAAACCACGGCCTTTAAGTGGGCCTCTTCACACGTGAGATGTTCTGGAGGTGACAGAAAGCACTCCTCTATGGTGACATGGTGACACAGCTACCTGTCCATGCTGATGTTGTTGGCACAAACTGGTATACAATGAAAAACAAATACGTTGTGTTTGACCGAAAGCTCAGCTGTCATTTGAATAAGTTTATTGTTCTGTTACCTGAAGGACAAACCTTAAATGAGAGGCAAGAGTAAATAGATCATTTAGCAAACTATTTTCTCCACTAATTTTTCATTACTAAATAGCAGCATGAGTGTTTAAAAGTTTAATTAAATTTGGATGTTTTTACAAATTTGGGGTACTAAAAGTGTACATGAATGAGAATTTAGTTCGGAATATTTCTACAATGTGCAGTATTATTAATCATCTTTTGTCCGGTCTGCCAGAGAACATCAACAGTAGCGACTCTAAAAAAGGAGAAGGCTGATTTTTAAAGCTCTCTTGACCTGCTTTGCTC
Organism: Paralichthys olivaceus; assembly: GCF_024713975.1. NCBI lineage: Eukaryota > Metazoa > Chordata > Actinopteri > Pleuronectiformes > Paralichthyidae > Paralichthys > Paralichthys olivaceus. The sequence continues at coordinate 20,759,313 of NC_091101.1, forward strand.
ACTGTGAATCCAAATGACGGTTTATTATGATTTGGCTCCACAGGTAGGGAGTGGCAGGCTCTGCATGAAGCTGCCAAAGCTGTAATAATAACTCGGACAAGAGTCCTGTGACTTTTTAACCATAGTGACAAGCATCTATAACATTTTGTTTTGTACTTCTACAAATTTTTGCTTCGCGTTCAAGGAAAATAAAAGACTGAAGAGGTGCATGAAGATGTTTGTTAGATAGAGTAAAAACAAATCAGAGGATTATGTATGACTTTGTGTGTACTTACATGAGCTCCATATACGTATTTATCCAGCATTTTCCCTCCTAACGATTGGCCTCCAATGTCCCACACCTGCAGGGTCACATTCAGATTGCCTACAGTGGAGGAAAGAAAGAAATATCTTTAATATAAAAAGTGACATTTAAATTTAAATTGTAAAAATATTGACAAATTATATGACTTTCTTTTCTTACTTTTTTTTCTTAAAAATTCTTTCATCTGCAAATAAAATAATTCAACAGATAATTTGTGGGTTTCCATTGCAGATGTTTTTGTCCTTAACTTGTTTGTTTTAACAAAGCTCATAATCCATAGGAAATAGCCAGTCAGCTGTAACTCGACTCTGTATTTTGGCCGTGTGATTTCACTAATGAAAGTCCACCTTGTCGATATACATAATGGAAATAATAAATCAGCGATTAATGCTTCATGCTCAGGGCTCTCGCATGGCAGGTCACCAACACCTCACTTCCAAGAATATCCAGCTCAAAGATCAAGGGGGATGAATGGGTACAGTTACCCTCTAATTTAAACATCCTCAATACTCTGGCAGTAAAAAAATTACTTCTTATTAGCCTGGGAAGACCTTTTTGTATTGTGCCATTTCCTGCCAAGTGAGGAGAATTATGTGCTGTTAAGGAAAATAGCAATAATTAAACACAAAATAAGAGGAAAAGAAGACTAGTCCTAATGCTTGTGGAAAGAGAAGGAGTGAATGAGAGAGGGGGGGAGAGAGAAAGACGGGCACAAAAACCAAATCCAAATAAATATTTTCTTCCTCTGGAAAATGAAAGGGGTGGTTGAAAAAAAAAACTCAAAAAAAAGGAGGAGGGCGGACCAGACAGCGAGGAGTTTATGTTGGTGTGATGAGGGCCCTGCGCTGGGCTGGAGCTGCGATGGGGAGCAGAGCGTACCCTGTGGACACGGCTGGACGATTCAACCCTTCATAAGTCCCCTTTATAAAGCGAGGGAAGGAAACGCTGAGGTTCACAGTCACTACATCTAGACTATACAGTGTCAATGTAAAGCTACATTGAGGAGTGCAATGAATAACGGTTAAAGAGCCATCCCCACCCATCCTCAGACACAAGCTTTATTTATGTTAGAGATTCACGCTGACTCCGACATTTCTCTGCGCACCCTGAAGTAGAAACTGCAATTGTGAGCCCCACAGACTTGACTTGTGATGATAAAGAGCTCAAAAAAGCAGCATGTTGATAAGATAATTGTCCTCTTGGTGTGACCGAATCTATCAAGTGGATTTCACCTCTGGTCAGTTCCCTCCACCACCTGTACCTCAGTGTTTTGGCAGAGGCGTCAGGAAGAGGCATTGTTATAAGAAGCATGCACAGAGGAGGCTGTTGTGTGCCAGTCGGCCTATCCTCACCTTTCCCTGCATTGGAAAATGTACATTAGGTTTGACAAACCGGGCCTTCATGGAGAGAGGGGCCAAGGCTGACTTTAGGCCACTCTCCCCCCCACTGCAAAAGACCCTTAGGGCCCCATAGAAACCCAGAGAGCCACACAATCTCTCCAGTACACGGCAGAGTGGGGGTCCTAACTAAGTTTGGGACCACCCAGCTCGCAGAGCCACCCTCCAATTCATCAGCTCATCAACACCCAATTCCCCGGAAAATGGGACATTTAACTACTCTGGTGCTGGACCTTGTGTTGTTGCTGCCCCAGTGATACATGTACACTACATTTCAACAAAGCTTACAGTTACACACTTGAGAGAGCACTGATTGTTTCAGGAAAGAAACTTACTGGAAAGAGAAGTCAAACGATTAACAGCATTCAAGTTCATTTTTTAAGAAGTGAAGCCCAGCCTGTGCTTTTAGTTGGCTCTTTCATTCTGACTCCACCACAACATTTTTGGGGGTTTAGTTCTCCTAAGTCTCATAAGCTGAAACTGACACAAAATCAAAATAGAATCCTTCAGCCAACTCACAAATCAGCATAAATTTTACATTTAGCACTTAATTTGCCCTCGCTTAATGTTGTTTTATTAGTAATGAAAGAATGGAGCCACTTTGCAGATTTCTGGAGCTTAGGCCTTGGCAGAGTTTGAGAAATGCCATTTAAGATGCTGAAAATCCCCATTTCACATGGTAGGAAGTAAAAATGGGGTCTAAATATAGCATTAGTCAATAAACATTTATTTTACAGATCTAAGGGGGATACAGAGTGGGGCTTTATTTCTGTGGGTTCAACATAAACAAATAAAAACATGAATGTTTTATGTGGTGCAGGACAAAGATCAGTTGAACTGGGGGATCAGCGATATGGATATAAAATGTTGATGTATTTACTCTGTACTGTGCCCACAGAGTTATGAGCAAGGCTCGCCCATTTGGACATAAGCTGTCCAGTGGCCTTGTGGAGTCAAAAAAAGTGCTGTATGCTCTGGAGAGAAGAGCTTTCAGAGTGAATAACCCTGAGAAGTGGCAGACACTCTACAATGAGGAGCGACCAGAAAAGACACATTCAGCTCCGAGGTAACCTGAAGAAAAAAACTCCAGAAAATATGAGAAATAAAAATATGACAGTCCAGTAAAGTTGGAACAACAGGCCTCTTTGTTCGCCTTTCAATGAATTTTCTGGGTCTTTTTTAACGCTGATATTTTAAGTGTACACAAAAACAACCAAAACCTTAAGGTTGAAATTACAGTAAAAACAAACAACCACTAACAATCAAGGCAGTCTCTCTGAATACAATCATCCCAAATTATATTGAATAAACAAGTCTGCTAACCGCCACTGCATGCTTGTGCAACACGCGTGTCCGTGCTGACTCTCTGCACAAGTGAACACTCCCAGAAGATTATGAAGGTGTCTCACCTGGAAGGCTTATTCTCTTCAGAAAGAAATCAAGGCCGATGGTTTGTTTGTATTGCTTCCCGAAGGCCTCCTGTGCAAACCTGGTGGCGAGTGATGTCTGAAACACAGAGACAAAGGGAGAGAGAGAGGGAGACAGACCGAAAATGAATACAAGAACAGCTCTGCAGCAATCAACAGGACTGAAAATATGCCACTTGAAGTAATGTGTTTTGAAAAGAAAATGCTTTCAAGCTAAAGGAAAATCTGCGAGTCTTTGCTTTGCCTGATAAATAATATTCACACACTGCATGGCATAAAAACTTAATGAAAATCATAGCATGGCCCAGAGCAAAATGGAAGATGCTGCAAAACTCCTTCCAGAGAAAATATACAGCGTGTTTAAGAACTTCCTGAAAAAGTGATATTTCAGTGGTGAGCAGAGAAGATTTCATTCACACAGAGTGAGTAAAGTGCCAAACTAAGCTTTTTACAATATTTCAATTTCTAATATTTCTAAAAATACACAAGGCTAACTTATCATTTCACCACACTTCCATGTGATTCTTTTCCACAACCTAGCGTAGCCAGAATTCATAGACAGAGTAACGTGAACTATGCCCCGCGGAGTATTCATTTCATCATTACCAATCCATTTTAAGCACCTTCAAAAACGTAGTGATTGACTTGAAGGTACGCTGATGTAATTGTCTGCCTCGTCTGCCGTCTCACTGCTCAGCCGCAGTTGTGACAGTGAAAATCAACGTGAATTACAAAAACAGGTGCTGGAGTATGTGTCATGTCTCCAGACGGCAGACCTAATAATTGCCACAAATTATAAAACCTCCATCACTGTCACCGTTGTGTTTGAGGAGGAAAAAAATAGCATGTTAGGGGCTCTCCTGAAATCCATGGGAATTCATAGCGCAGGCTTGACATGCCAAGTTTAATTCATTTTGATGGATGAGGATAGGGAAAAAAATGAAGTGCTGAATGTCTATTAGCTATCTTTAGAGCAGTGTGCTTACATAAACACAACAGAAAAGTGAAGCAATGGGACTCTCTGAGTGTTCATGTGGCAGCAAATGCATTTTAATGTGGTACTTGACAATCACTGAGGGTTAGAAGATTTAAAACTAAATTCTTTCTTTTAGTCCACTAAGCTTTCACTTGATCCAGTGTCCTTATCTACCTCCATTCATGCTCAGAGTTTAGATTTAACCAAGTAACGTTTCACATTAGACTGGATTTATTACAAATCACTCCTAAGCAAACAGAATGTAATATAATTTGGAAAACCCTTATCACTGTCCATCCAAATATTTGATTGGATTTCTTGTCATGATACCTTTGATATAAAAGCATTATTTTTATCGAGCAGGGATGATTAAATGTTGTCTTTTAATTGAACCCACTAAATGTGTAATCCTGACTTTTACGAATGGCTCTCTTGATAAACATGTCCTGAGAGGTGCAGGATAAAGTTTGATCCACTTAGTTCTTTTAAACGTTAACTAACCTGCAGACTTTTTTTCATCACAGTCTGCAGAGCTTGTCACAGGCTCGAGAGTGACTGAAAAATTACTAGAGGTGACTGACGCAACAAGGAGAAAATCGTCCATTTAAGTAGCCCAAACAATCACTGACAACACAGGAATAACAAGCTCGGACAGCAAAAATGTATTCCACATGCTCGCGTTGGCCTAGTCGGCCATTTGTCTTGGCATTCCAGTAGCTTGGCTCACGTCCCTCAACGTAGACCTTTTTTTTTTCCCATCGTACAATTGGAGTTAACCAGCAAATGTAAAAGCTGGCGTAATCCTGACACTCCAACAGAGAACAGCACAGGGTCACCAACGATACCAGTGCCGGGAAATGGGGGAAGTTCTACTGTAATAAGAAACTGAGAGAGAGAGGGAAAAAAATATGGCAAGCTGATTATGTCCATGTGATGCAACACATATGAGAGAGGTTGTGCATTTTTGCAGCGTGGTATCCAAAACTGGCTCTATATTCAGTCAAGACAGATAATAAAGTTGTTATTTTGATGAGGAGCTCATCTGTAAAGATCATTGCTGGGACTCAGGTTAAAGAATAGACCTGTGTATAAGTTATTCTTTAATATGTGAGCCACCATGTTTTTAAAACATCTTGCTCAGGTGGACAAGCCTCCCCAGATCCCCCTCTCTATTTCTGAATGGACAACCAACCACAGGCGAAAATACCACCGAGAATGCTGTCCAAGAAAAACTGATCCGATTGCAATTTGCTGAGCAAATTGACATTAATAAGGGGGGAAACGGCATTCAAGATGTCAGTCAGTGGTGCCTACTCAAAATGGGGGCAGGGCTCCTGTTTTGTGCCCAAAACAGACAAGCAGGTAAGTCATTCAGACAGTGACGAGCTGACACCTGGCAGCAGCGTGGGGAGGGTTATTAATGTAGCGTATCTACTGGGAACTGAGTTGTGTGTGTTCTCCACATGCCCCCCCCCTTACCCCAAAAGAAAATGTCTCGAATGAGAACATTCATTTTTCTCATTGGGTCTCACCATTACTGCTACATTCATTTTCTTTCTCCCAGAGGAAGCAGAGATTAGTTATGAAAGGGGATGTGTAGCCGAGAAGCACTTGACGTCTCCTCCCTTGCATTTGCACGCACTCATTTGGGGATTCAGATGCAGTGAAGAAGAAACTTGGCTGGATTGTCATGACAACCTCACTGCCTTGCTGCAAAGAATTGTTTGGTGTGGCAGGGTAAAAATTCCCCTGTTGTGGATGTTGGTTGGCCCTTTATAATCTGCCTCTTATACTTATTTTAATGAACATGGTGAAGAATTCGCTCCAGTGGTTTTGAAAGGGAAGCGGGACGAACAGCACTCCATGAGCATGGATTAGATTTACCACAGAGATACACAATAAAGTAAGAAAATGTATATTTGCTCACATTTCATAGTGTTCAACCAAACTCTACTCCCAGTATTCTTTTATCCTATCAAATGAGAAAATAGCCGCATCTCTCATTAGGGTTGTCCAGATACAATTTTTCTTAAATGCAGCTTCACTCTGGAGCCAATTCTATACGGGCCGATGAGAGGTACACTGACGGACAATAACCACCAGCTGCAAGAGCCTGACTAAGCAAACTGTAGCCTTCCTTTATCAACTACCACACTCTGTTAAACACTGTACAAATCTACCCAGAGTTCACTGAGCAGCTGTAAGGTTAAGAGTATGTTCCTATTCAACACAATTCAAAGAAACATTTATTCAAAACAAACTAAACTTAAAAGGGAAATTTAAGTTGATATATGTTTTTCTAAATGTCTTTAAAAATGCCTGTGTCATTTGAGCAGTAAACTGAATGTAATGGTTATGAGACACAGCTTGGGCATGATATTAAAATTGAGTGTACCAACTTGTTATAATAAGAATTAGCCAGCTAGAAGAAAGCACCACAGGCAACTATGTGCAATAGCAGATGCATAGACTAAGAGCTGGATAGATCTTAATAGGTTCAAAACAAATCATTTAAATCCTAATGCTAAATCTGAGTCAGAAACAAAACTACAGAAGTACAATAACTTTGTAAAAGGTGTCACTGGATTTATAAAAAGTGAATGCAAAGTATTTTTATGGTTAGATTTTTTTACCTGCTGTTTACATGACAGAATTTCTTTTGGAAAACATTTAAATGAGATTAAGAGCAGCTTTTGTATTTCACTTATGAAAACCAAACATTTAGATTTGCTTTAAAAATAAAAAGCAAGAGAAATATTATTTGGCTATTTATTTAGTGTTTACCTTTAGCTGTGACTGCGATAAAAACACCTCAACCTCGTTTACACTATGTCTGAGTATTGACCAACCCAAGATCAGTGTGAATGAGCAACCTCTGGAAAACTACATTATGTAATACATGAGTGTACTTTTCGCCAGGACTTACTGGAAGCTCAGGCTGGTGGTCAGGCGTGAAGTCAGATTTTGTGTCAACTATTGCAGTGTTTTTCTATGATATGCGCTAAAATTAGTAGCTTGCTAATTTAGCAGCTGAAAAATAGTTACATTCATTAATTTAATGAAGAGTAAACAGCTATTTAGCTTCAGTAAATGTTGGATTGAGCAAGAAAGGAATACGGGAAAAATTGTGGAGCCGACTTTAACCATATGCGTCTCTCACTGCAAACGTCGACTGACAGTGAAGTTGCAAGTTCCAGAGTGAAATCTTGTCAACCTCCATCCATCATATTGACTTTCTCCACACAATCTGAGAAGTGTCTCCTCTTGTAGGTTACGACTTAATAAATAACTAACCTGTTGAGTTATTGTAAAGTCACCAACACAGAGGGCCACATCAACAAACATTTACATCCCTCTGTGCAGAGGAATGTTTTAAATCAATTATAATATAACCAATTGCAATAAAGTGAGCTTTGGACAGAATCAAAGCTTTTTCATTATTCCTTGTGTACAATATGGCAATTGCCTGTCTCTAGTACTAACAGCTGAAACCACATAAGGTTTCCAGAACTAAATAGTTTAACGCCAGCGGAAAAAAATTGCAGAGGCAGAATGAGAGAAGTGCATTAGTTCTGTTTAAAATCCATTTAGAAATTGTGTTTTTAATGTTTGGCAAGAATCACAACTCAAATATGATGAACTGCTGATAGTAATAAGACTCCCCCTTAGCCAGATGTTAACCACGGGGCGGCAATATTTTTCTTTGGGTTTGTGTGCTAGCCAGTGGCTCAGGAAACATCACACGAACAGAGGGACGAATTCAGAATGTGTGAAGATTCTTGATGTGGATGTGATGCAATCAGTATTTGCACGTTGTGTGTATTTGCTGTGAAAGTGTTATCTAATAGATGTTTTCTCTAGTTTGTTTTGTCTATTCGCATCATGTACTCTTGCTCTAATACTTCAGTCACAGACATTTTACAGCATTCTACAGTATTTACTTAAGTAGTGAGGTTTTAAAAACAGGACATTCAGGTTAGGTTTAGGTAATACGTTTTAGGAGCTGCATACGTCTTTCTCCACTAGCGTGCTGTGATTGTTGTTAGCTTGTAGCCGAGTTAGCTATGGCAGTGTCGGTCACCATGGTGACGGTGCGAGCTTCAGGATGAGCACCGTGAAGCAGCGTGTGCCAGTCTGTGTGTGTCTGTGTGTCAGTCTGTGTGTGTCTGTGTGTGAGTGTGTGTTTGATGGTCTCACCTTCCCACAAGCACCGTCTCCTATCACCACAAACTTCAGCTGCCTGTCCTGACTGTCCTCCTCCGAGTCCGACATGACGCTGAAATCTGCCCCCGACTGCTCCGGTGAATATAAAAGCGGACCCAAACAAAGGACCCAAACAGAACCAGTCCCCCGTCGCCGAATCACCGACTATCAGGAGAATCACAGGCGGATTAAAGGAGCGTTGAGTGGGCAAACAGACGCCATTTTGACTCCACTGACACACACACTGCTCCGCTCGGCCTGCTCCGCTCTCTGTCGCTGCTGCTGCCGGCGACGCGCACCGACTTTCAAACGGTTACAACGAGGGTTGGTATCTACGGAGAACCGAGCCGCGCGTCCCGACTCGCTGTTCCGGTTCGTGGTGTTGTCATTACCGCTGCGAGGCCGTTTCCTTTTCTCGGGGAGAAAGAGCAGAACCGGAAGCGGCAGCCAGGATCCGTGTGGTCGCGTTCCGAGTGTGTGTGTATGTGTGTGTGACGCGCTGCAGTTGCCATGGTAACAGGGGGGTCAAAGTGCGCGCACATGAGCGCGCGTGAATAAAGTAATAAACAATAAACAGCAAAATAAAAACTGTGAGAAATTGATTGAATGTTAAAACTGTAGAGCTTCAAGTATTTTCTATACAAATATACTACACACTGTTTCATGAGGAGTTTTATTCTCCTGTATACTTTTACTCAACCACCCATCTTTTATTTGCATAAATATACAACATGTACTACAGCTATAGGTGCAATTTACACTGAGAGCATATCTTCAGCTTATAAAATATATTTATTGTGTATATTAGTAGTATCAGGAGCTCTGCCTCAACACACTGCCTCAACACTAAGCTGTTTATTCCTTATTATTTCTTCATGCAGCATTAGATAGTCAGACGCAACTTAAGTATGATAGTCAACGCAACATTTTAGGGAGTTGTGAAAAAAGAGAAGTTTGAATGTGTTTTTATGTTTATTTTATACGTTGATCAATCAATCAGTTATTTCAGATGATTGATGTTGATTGTAGCCTTAAAGTCTTCTAAGACAATATTACCTGAGGTTCTGTGTGTTAATTACTTGACACAGGGTCAGATATTTGATCAAATACAACTTGATACCGAGTGAACAAAATATACTAAAACAATTTAGTTTTTAAACCTGAATGATACCAAATCCCTTTGCAAGATGATGGAGTATGAGGGACATGTTTTATTTTACATTTTACCTCAGTGTTGTAAGATATGTGATTGATAAAACAGACAGAAATGGTGTGGGCTGAATATGAGGCTCTTGGAGCCCCTGTGGGTCTGTGGCCCCTGGACAGCTGCTTGCTGTGCCTGGTTGCTAATCGTGCCTTGGCTGAGGGACCTAAATAACTGGTACTAAATGGTAACAGAAAGTGGTGTTACCTCTTTTACTTGCACATTATATCATTCGTTTGTTTGCTTTATCAGGAATTTCCATTGCTGAATATATTATTCAGTTTAGTGACTATACACACAAAAACCTCATTATATTTTACTATTTTGATATCATGATGTTTCTGATTTTCTAAAAAACTAAAAAAAAAAGCCTGTCTATCAAAAAGGATGTATACAGTAGATTTTTCTCAATATTACGCTGCTTTTCTTTCAACTCACACATGCAAATGTATTCTTGTGCACATGGACACTGTAGTTCATGTAAAGGCTACTCTGGTGTGAGCCGAATATGATGTCTATGATTTTTGTTCACCTGAATAAAAACACTGATCTCAATTATTAAACTGTCAAATCTGAAGAGAACCAACAAACACACTTAAATATTTTCAATTTGCCCTTAAATCACTTTAAACCATTACAGACAAGAATTCAAATCTTAATATTCTTGAGGAGACCTGTTCTTTTTTTCCACTGCTCAGTTCACAGCAGACAGAGTCTCTCAGAACGTCACAGTTCAGAGAAATTCCTCAGCAGATGTGTAATGCGATTGCTCCAGATGACACACTGATGTATTTAGAAAAGAAGGCTGAGTATTATGACTTATGACAAAATAGAGCATTTTAAACACAATTATTCTGTGACTTTTCTCTCTGGTGTATTTGTTAATTTATTAGTTCAAGAATAAACTCTTAATACGAACACATGCAAAAACAGTTAATTATTGTGCATGTTGTTTTAGTTTTTTTAGTTTTGAATTTACGAGAATGCAAACAAATGACACCCAAACTATTCTGTAATGTAAATGGAATAAATTTGACTAAAATAATTATGTTTGAATCACTGGGATTAACCCGTGTGTCACCAGGTTACAGTCTTATTAAACATGAATCTGTTAAAGAGGAGGATAATAACAACACTACATTTTGTACAATAATTTACATTTAAAATCTACAACCTGTGGAATTTGATTAAAAAGGCATTTCAAGGAAAATGATCCCACTTTACACAATTGTTTCTAATATTCAGCAATTTATAAACATACTAAAACATATAAAAGTCGAGTAGATGCACAGAAAAAAGTGAATTGGTGTGTTTCCACTCATTTCAAATCTACTATTTCATGGGATAAGTTAGGAGTTAGGTTTCAGTCACAGGTTTATTTCTCCTTATTGTATGTTTAGTCACATTTCCTGACAAAATCAATGGTGGTGTTTAACAAACTTGAGGCTGAATGACGGTGCTCGTCTTTCACACTTGCTTTTCAGTGCAGGGGCAGGATGTGTCTCTGGGACGTCCATGGGGGAAGAGGAGGAATTCGCACCTGGGCCACAGTGAAGCAGGTGGAAGTCTCTGTCAGGTCAGTTTCACTGAGTCCTGCAAAATGCTCATGGGGGTGTGATTGACAGCTTCCAAACCGGAAGTCTGATATTGTCTTCAAGGGTTGCTGTGGAGACGGATCAGGATGATAAAGACTTTAAAACTAAAAACGGTTTGTGGATCGATTCTGCTCCTTGTCATCGGTTTAGTTCAATTAATTAAATTAATCCTGTAACCTGCTCGTCTAAAAAGAGTTTAATTTTTCTGTTGGGCCAAAGGGATTTAACACACAAATTAATAAATTAACAAGGAAAGAAGGAAGAAAATGTGGGACTATTTATCTTAATAAACTTTATTCTTAGGTTCAATAGCTCAAAAAAAACCGAAAATAAAAACTTTTCCTTATGTAATTTGTGATTGTTTAGTTAATAATTAGTGTTGCTTGTGATTAAATCTTTTTTTTGTTTGTTTAGAAAATCATTGAATCAACTGATACCAGATATTTAATTGACCCATGTGGGTTTTTCAAATTGCAAAGCTTCACAACTTCAAATATTGATGAATAACATTCATGAAAAAGAAAAAAGAACATGCAAATCCAAAGTGTTCACAGATAAGGTGACAAAAAGAAGAGCACTATTCACCATGTTGCCTATGTTTGAAAATTGTGGCGTAAAATGGATCAAACTACATCTATTTCTATTTTATTGCTTTGATTTGTATTTGTTGGTTTAGCCTCCCACACACAACCAGGTTAATAAACGTAAAGCATAAATGATTAAAAACATTCTAGTCTTGCTTGGTTCGTATTGCAAAAAATATATATTAAAATAATTGAATTGTTTGATTGTTAAAATATTCCATTTAATCGAGGCTATAAATAAAAAGGCCTTAATTGTGAAGTGACCCTGTCAATTGTGTATTTCACCTGTGTCGTGTTCAGACTGTCACAGTAAAAAAAATGTATAGTTTCATTCAGAAGTTATTTCAACAGGTTGATTTGTTCCCATATTAAAACCAAATTTATCACGGGAACGAGCTTTAACAACTAGTTAAGTGGATCGTTTAACAGGCTAATTTGGTGGTGAACCGTTAGCTTCTACAGTGTTGTGACATTTCAAGGAAACGAGAGTATTTTAAAACCATTCCCTTCCCAACATTTCTTTGTGGTTTCTCCGCCACAAAACAGACGCAGATCCAGAGGACCTCTGCAGTGACTGCTCAGATATTCAGTCTTAGATTTAAACCATAATGGTCTTCAGTCCATTTAAGTCGAGCTAAATAAGGCTCAGTTCAACTGTGTGTAACGTCTCCAATAATATCTATTAAATATCAATTTTCTATCATCCATCCTGTAACCGGATACAAACCAACAACTGAGTGTGTGCAAATGAAAATAATTACAGCTCAGTACAAAGGTCAAGAGCAGAACTGTCCCTGACTCAGTTCGGGTCAGACCTCGTTTAGGGAAAGAACACAATAATCCGCCTACAACAAGAAAACCCAAATAATGAAATCATGAAAGCTTGTTTGGATTTCTGCTCGGTCTACGTCAATTCCAGCTGTTTTCTTTTTCCTACACAACAGGCTTTAAAAAAAACCTACATTCGCAACTTTCCTCCTGTTATTTAAAAAAGCAGGAGATACACAAAAATAGATGTTCCCCTTTTTATTGGACAAGAAAATGAGTTACTTGTGCGTAAACCACTTTGTATGTGCGTAATTTTGCTTTCAAGGTACAAATAAAATCCACATTCTGGGGAGGTCTACCCGTTCATTTTTGTTTAAATCAGTTAACAAATACAATGTGTTTATATCCCCATTAAGAAATACAATATGTGTGTTTCCCACGCAATAACGTGTAGTCGAAAGAATCACGCCACTGGAATGGGGTTAATGCACACTGATGGGGGTATTTGTATTTCAACAAACGCAGGTTGAGAGAAAAAACCGCCGCGATATGTCTCTCTATATCAGATATCTTCACATGCAGGTATGAAAAGAAGTCATGTGGGACGGTCCACTCCTTAGTATCCGTCTCTGTCCTTTCAGCTCCAGGGGAGACACTAAGGAGCATCGTTGCCGCTGGAGATGGCCTCGGGTGTGGCCTATATACCTGCATCGAGCAAATCTGATATTAGGAAATATAGGCGCCATTCGCGAGTAGAAAGACTGTTTTTACCATTTAGGGTTAGAGAAGAAGGGGCACTGATCGACCAAAGCCATATGCCTACGTGTTGGTGCGTATTCGTGCGTAAAGTCGCATGTGCGCAAAAGAACAACGCCATTATACGCAGAGCTGGCAGCTCTGAAATACAGAGGTTTTCCCATCTGGGTCCCATGATATGACTCAGTGAGCATGGATGTGTCATCTTGTGAAACAAAATGTGTTGTAATAATCTGTTACCTTGTCTTTGAAATAACCAAATTGAGATTTTGTTTCTTCATCCTCACGCTGATCTGTAAATCTTACAGCTATTACATTTTTATTCCTGATTTACAGTATCCCTCTACGTGTGTGTGTGAGGGATGCAGGTATTTTATAAGGCTGGAGATGGATGGCTGAAATGCGGCAGCTCCCTACTGACCCCGACTTAACACACTGGCTGCTACTGCACACAGAATAACACCTAATAGGCTGCTACTCCCGAAATACTTCAACTTCAGCGGTGGACCCAAAATTATTAAGACAAGTTACGCGTATTTTCACAAGTGGAAATTGTTCCTGTTTGCTGTCTGTAAACACCACAAAATGAGAAACCGTGCTTTCCATCTTTGGTTTAAATTTAGACGCAGTGACACCGGCCTCCTTAACCCCGGAATACTCCTCTCCTTGTGTTGACATGCAGCGCTAAAGGTAGCTGTCAGTTCACCCTGTCCGGGAATCACACCGCTATTCATCATTATCTGACAGGTGTTGTTTGGGAGGAAAGTCATGGTGGCCCAGGGGATAAATACGTGATGGGAAGGAAAGTAAAGACATCAATTCAGCCAAAAAGTAATTTTCATAGCAACGATGCGCACAGAAAGATTCGAATTCAATGGATAAATCCGTTTCTGTGTATTACTTAAAGGCCAATTTACCTTTAGTTTAAGTTTCCTCGGTGTGTGCTCTCATACCACAGAAAGGCTTTGTTAATAATAAGTCATATTTACAGTCTGTTTAAACTGAAAGGACTAAGAGGCAGGAAAAGATGCACAACGTCGAGGTTTAAAAGCGGTTTGAATCTGTAACCATCCAGCTTTTACGCAATAAAGTGAAGAAGAAGCGATAGTTATTACTAACAATGATTAAGAAACCAGCGCTGCGTAAAATAAGAACATATGTTTGGTTTATAATTATTGATGAAATTAGACCGTTTTATTGGTGTTGTTAAAATATTTCTTTCCGTGTCCCAATATTACACATCATAATAAAAACCTTAAAATAAAATTACATCCAGGTAAAAGTAATGCCTGATATGTTTTTAATGTTTTTTTTTCGATCTAAACAGTCATTTAACACGAATAACATGTACATGTACATTTCATTAAAAGGAGGTTGGTGTGTTACCGCCACACGAACACTTTCAGGCCAGCAACACAACAAACTGCCTCTTTTCAGTCTGACACTGCACATGTCCAATAATGTTTCTTACATTGAAATAATGTAACGTATATGCTGAAAAGTGCTGAAATATCTTACCTTTACAAACACAGCAAGAAAAACAAACACACACACAACCTGTAACAGAGACACTTATTTGAAAAGTCAATGGAATATGTCTATTTCCGATCACTGCAGAGGTAGGAAGGCGCATGTAAAATATAAACCAGCATAAGGTGACATTTTTCAGTCTGTTTTAGGCCTCCGGGTCCTAAAGTGGGGTCTTCAGAGGTCCTTGAGGGGCTCCCGGGCACAGAGAGGAATACTTTACTGTTATTACTGTGTCACTCCTCAGAGGTTAACATACTGACATTTCATAAAGACGTCCAGTCTCCCTGCTCCCCCACAGTTGAGACACTAAAAACCCTAAATCTTGAAAATATCTTCTGTAACAGGGTTCCTCCTCCTCATTCAAAAGAATAAGGAGTCTTTTTTTTAAGTTTTTGAGGATGTGGAAGATGTTTGGGAAGCCCTGGTCTGGCCTGGACAGCACGATGAGCGAGTTCAATCAGATAATTCTCCTCCTCTTGTCAGAAAAAAACTGTTTAGTTAGTTTGATTTCCTGGGAGCAAAGAACAGTCAAATAAAACAATAAATACAGTCACCGAGCTGTCACTGGTTCCCGGCGCATGCAGAGAGTGTCCACGCAGGGAGGCAGTAAGCGTAGGGATAATAGTAGGACGGCTGCAGGGAGAGCAGCGGGGGCCGCAGGATCTCTCCCGGGCTGTACTGTCTCTGGTCGTCCCGCACAAGTACTTTCACCGCCACCTTCTTGGCCGCCGGGGTCGACGCCATCAGGTCGGCGGCCATCTGGCGACGCTTCGTCTTGTACCGGCGGTTTTGGAACCAGATCTTGACCTGGGTCTCTGTGAGCTTCAGGGAGGCCGCCAGGTCCGCCCGCTCCGGCCCGGACAGGTACCTCTGGTGGTTAAAGCGGCGCTCAAGCTCGAAGACCTGCGCATGTGAGAAGGCGGCTCTGGAGCGCTTCTTCCGCTGTTTGGGTTGATCCAGGCTCTTTTCGTCCAGGGTGCTGGAGTCTGGAAGGATGGGGGAACACAGACATAGCGTGCAAGTCAATACCTGTATTTGTCTGATGTTCTAAAACTACTTGAAGCACGTGTTAATCAGATGATGGATGCATTTAAACAAAAAGTAAAAATGAAAGGAGATATAGGGACATGCACGTGGTGTTTTAATTTCCCATTTTAGCTTCTTGTTGTGAATAAACTTTCTTAGATTTTTCTTTATGCCGATTGATGCTGTTTGTAAATAAAACGTGAAAACTACCAGATCCATTATATTTGCTACAGGTCTTAAGACCCAAACCTTTAAAGTTACTTTGTAAAACTGGCTTCAATGATCGCTTTGTTTACAACTTAAATCCAATGTTAAATCTTGTCAGTGCAGCATGAGTTAGATTACAACGGTAATGACTCAAAGAAATGCCTTTAAACATCTTGTGGTACAGAAATAAACCCAGAGAATCCACTAACAAGCGTGCGTAAAAGTTGAACAGTTTGTGCGTAAAAGTTAGCAGGGTGAGGATAAGTTTTGCCAAGAGGCCTGATACGCTACGAAAACACAATCACGGCTCTCGTTGAGTGCAACAGCGGTTTCAAACATCAGCATTAAAGGCGTGTGAGGTTCTTTAACTCGGACTTTTACTGCGTCATTATGGTTTTGTTCAAATCATAGAATCGCGGTTTATTTTTGCTTTGTGTACAGCTGCCTGTTGGTCTTTCTGTCTCACTCACCCGTGGCATTGTTGGGTTCACTGTCACTCTTTGCGTTTTCCGCAGCTGCAGACTCGTGGTCAGTCTCCTCCTGCGGACTTTCCTCCGGCACATCGGACGCTGCGTCTCCGTCCTTCTCCGACTTGCACGCGGCCGGAGTCTTGCCGTCGTTGTCGTCGCTGAGTCCCGAGTCTGAGTCGTAACTTTTCTGGTCCGTCGGCTCACAAGCTTCCCCGTCGTCCCTCCTCGAGCCGTCGTTCATCTCCCCAAATATTTTCCAGCACGCCGTCTTGGAGAAGCACATGTCCAAATCTGGCAAGTGTCGGCTGTCGTCCTTTTTGTTCAGGATGGCTTGGATCGAGAAAGGCATCAGCGAGTTGCCACGAACGGCCATTTTCACGAAAGCAAAATCACAAAGTTTGCTCGATGTTGAAGTTGAGTGATTAGCCAGCCGGGATATTGGAGTAAATGTCAGTTCATCCACATTTTAAAGTACTCCCTCCGTGGAGCTCTGCTGTCGCTTAACTTTTTTTCCCCTCCGGAGCTGGTTCCTAGTCGCATCCCCGCGGGAGAAGCCGTGGAAAAGTTTCTGCTACATCCGCAGGCACGATGCTGCTCCTCCGTACAGCTCTGCCATCAGCCCGGGCTCACTCCAGTCTCTGGCTCTTTTCACCCAATGTTTTTAACGTCCACCCTCACCTGTGACTGACAGGCACTCCTCGCCGTCTCCCATTGGCCCAGAGAGGAGGAAAGCTCTCTCGCTATTGGCCACTGTAAACGACGTCATGCCACTTGCAACCGGGTGGGAAAAAGTTGAAGGAAAGTTTGGTGGACGCTTTTCACAGGAGGCAAAACTGACATGAAGGTTGCAACAACACACGTGTATTTCAACGGAAAGAGCCCAAAAACTGGAGAGACAACTGTGCAGCTGCGTGGCCTGTGACAGGAAAATGTATTGTTTTTAATCTGTCTAATTTTTAAGTATTTTAGGATAAATGTGACAGATTTTTATGCTCTATTCTAAACTCCTACAGTCAGTAAAAAAACGGCGTCCCGTGCGTAAAAGATAGCAGACTGGCTGCAGCACCAGTAGAAAAATAAAAGGTTAAAGTCGTGCCTCTCATTTTCAAGAATGCAGCTTCAGGACAATAAATTATGCGGATTTGTCACTTTTTGGAAACTTAACCCTTCATCATCCAAACAGGTCGCTGGGAGTCAGCTGCGTGGCGCGTAACGATCACTTTTTTATACCTTGGCATTTCAGGATGTGACCCACGCGCGTCAGATGATCCGCATTTCTCTGTCTACGTTTTATTCTGATCTTTTATGTGCACATCCTCGTCACGTCCTCGACAGCCTGCATCATGGATCGCCATGACCAGGTAGGCCTCAGCTTGTGCGCAAAAAGAACCAACTCCATGAGATGATAGAAGTAATTTCACCCACTAGTGACTGTATTAAGTGTAAAGCAGTGTTTCATTGAGTGATACAAATATCTGAGAGCAGTTTACTGTCATTGTCTCAGTAGGTCAGACTGTGCAAAGTCCCAGAAACACTGACAGCTATTTCAGAAAATAAATAAGTGAAACGACTGAAATCACCTTGTTCTAACCAGCAGAACATTCGACTGAGAATAAAAAGGTCGATTTTCATATCAGACTTCTCATAAGAAATTCACAGACTGGCTCTTTTTGTATCGTCAAAGAAACATATGTGTGTTTTCGTTTACCTGACAATGACTCTTTGTTTTTGTAAAAAAAAAGTACGATTATTTATTTAACAAATATATTATATATAATATATATGGAGAAAGATATTACTATAATATAGTTTCATCAGATGAGGAGTGTGTCACTGCAGCTGTGTGTGTGTGTAAGTGGACAAACATCTGTCGCTGCAGATGTGGATCGTGACCTCAGCCGTCGCCTGTGCATGAGGCAGGACGCACACGCTCTTTCTGCAGCCTGGAGCACCACACATCCTCAATATCCTGCTCTCTCATGAAGGTTAGATTTTATATTTTTTGGAAATATAGATTTTCTTTATCAGTCCATCTGACTCTGAAAATTTGAAATTAAATCCTGATCTTACATTAGAAGTTTGAAATGGTATTAAAGAAAACATCTGAAATAAATTATATAAATGCTTCTCCTGCTACATCAATAAACGGGTAACCATTGTTTAAAGAATTATCATTATTATTTTATCTATTTATTATTATTTCGTATCCTAAATGAACAATGTGTCATTTTTTTTACTTTAACAAATTCCCAAATAAATGAGCAGACTGTTATAAAATGGTTCTCTTTACTTTTTAAGTCATTTTCGTGTCAGTGGGGAGTCTTTGATGAATGCGTCTATTTTTCTGCACATGAATGTTCCCGAGCCCGAACCTGCAGGCGACTGTGCGGCAGAATTATTTTTTAAGACAACATAAATCTGTAAAGCTCGACCTGTGTCCTCACACGCACGTTATATCACTGGTCATTTGACAAATGCTTGGGTAAAAATGAGAATTGAATGACTGTGCGCTTTCAATATTGACGCCTTAAGTTGAATGGGTCTTTATCTTTATTATAAAAACAGCATCTGTAGGTAAATAAAAATACACCCGCAGCTCAACCGCATGTGAATAATAAGGATACAACCAGTCCCGTCATCTTATTGACCTGCTGGTTTGAGCAGAGAATTTACCAGCGCTGCTTTGACCTTGTGCAAACCCGTTGCGTGCATATATTATACCATCTAGTGGCCACTGGAAATACCTCCTCATCTTGACATCTGGCACCTTTGGGGTCAGCTCACTGAACTTTACGCTGCGTAACAGAGCCTCTGTTTTGCGCCTCGACCTCATTAGAAGCGCGATTTCACCGAAAAACGCTTATTTCTAGAGAAAACTTTCAGCAACTCAATCGTCTAATGCATCAGCTGCGATGTTTCACCTCAACCTCTAACTGGTTTCAACTCCTGCTCCGTGAGACCAGTCTAATGCTGCTGCGTAAAATCATGTGCCATTGTCACCGGGCTGGATGTGATGTGACCTTGGGGATAGAAGTCTGTAACTTTCACCACAAGCAGTGAAAACACAACTGGAAAAAGAAAACGCACAAACCGCTGACACCGTCTGGATAGTTTCACACACCCTGCTGCCCGTGTTCTTCTAGAAACTGCTCGATGCGCCCAAGGCCAATGCACAAGTGGTACATCACATAGTTTGTATTGTATAGAACAAGAAACGTTTTTTTCCTCCCAGGTTTTTGTTGGCTTTTGTCCTAAAAACGGACCCGTACACAGGACTTTACCCTGGGAAAAATGGAAAATAAATACAAGTGTCTGCCAGTTCTCCAACAGAGTGGGCCAGTGTGTGCCTATCAATGTGATGTCAAGCAGAGCACCACGGGTTGCACCGTGTTTTGGTAACCACACTGCGAGGAGGAGTAATACGCAGTAAGTAGTTGTAAGTGGCAGGAAATGTAAACAGCAGCAACAGCAGCAACAGCAGCAGGATTTCATTCAGACAACTGTTGGAGCAGGTCATCAAAAAAAAAAAAAAAAAAAAAGACAAGACACACATCATCCTCAGGTTCATCACAGCACCTGAGCAGGTATTCAGGGAATTCAGCTCATTTAAAGTAAAACGCCTCATAAAACATGTCTGAATAAGCAGCAGGTTGCTGTTGCTATTTAAGTTAAATTATTATCAATGAAATGTATTGTAAAAATCAAAGCGAATATTAAACTACTAGTAAATGATTTGTATTATTCTATTGCTGTGGAGCCACATTGAACTGCTTCTTCGTAATGTTGGGTCGGTCCAGATTAATCATATTTTAGAAACTGATCACATGATTTGTTTATAATTGTTTTGTTTTGAGGATAATGACATAAGAGAATACCCGTTCAATAATAAATAAGTATAATCATGTCTACTGAAATGTATTGGGTGAAGAATTATAAGTTGAAGTTGCATAAACTGGAAACACTTCAGTATTCCACCACTTCAAATAAATACATCAGGAACAGCTTTATACTCAATACGTCACATTTACTGCTGTGATTAGGCCAAGAATCACTGAATGATTTGAGTGAGATGTAAGTGATGAAAGTCCGTCAGGTATGAACAAACTAAATCAGTTAAATATTCTGAAAATAAGGTTGAGTCACTGAAGACTCTACTTGTGGCTGAAGTAATGTATAAATGCCATTATATAAAAAAAATTGTCTAAGTAAAAGTCATGGATTTACGTATAAGTATTATCAGCAAAATGTACTCAAAGCATTTAAAGTACTCATTATACGTTTTAAATGTTATGTTAATGAATATGTATAAGTGTGATAAACTATGGTTGTGGAGTAAAAGAGACGTAAAGAACAAGTAGCCCACTGTCACTATTTTAATGTAATAACAGTTATTTGATCCCATCTTGAGAAGAAGCATGTACATTGAATTTAATATAAATAAAGTGTCGGACAACAACAATAAGTTCTGTTTTAAGATAAAGTGAATTTCATAGGAAAGAAACAATAACTTTGGAAGATGTCCACATGATTTGTCTAAACTTCACAATATTGAACAAAGACTTAGATTTACACTAAAGTAGCAGCAGAGGACGGAGGTGTCTCATCTATATATGATTATTGATGTGTTTATAAAATATCCATTTTCTTACCTGAGCTCCAGGTGACATCGTCTTTCTGTGCGAGCAACAGTCCAACACCAGACATTCTGGTTCACAAAGATACAAACAGAGAATAAAACACACAAATAAAGAAATCCTCACATTTGAGAAGCTGAAACAATTTGTTTGTTTAATGACTTTAAATGTCCTGTTGTTAAAACAGATAGTTGGAGAATATATCAGCAGAGTGTGTGTGTGTGTGTGTGTGTGTGTGTGTGTGTGTGTGTGTGTATACACTCAACATGAAGCTGCAGCTGGAACAGAAGAGCTCCCTCTCCTGGTGACAACGAGGAGCTGCCTGCACAGACAGAGGTGATGTGGAAAGATGAGATGTTCACAGCATAATAACTGTGCCGGGAAGAGGTGGGCTGTATCTGGGCCTGTTTTTCTACCTTTAATATCCTCAGACTCTGTGTCTGCCCTCCTCGGTGAAACTCCCTCCACCTCCTCAGTGAAGAAATAAACTTTAATGGCACATTATTACATTTGCCCCCACCCTCCTGCACCCTGAACATCCACAACCCCTCGCCTCCTTCTCTTCTTGTGACTTTAATCTCTCATTTTAAACTGAAATCATACTTGATGCAGCAAAATGCCAGTTGCTGCAGCAACATCTCTGTTTCCCCTCGTCTCCAGGGTGTGTTTATGACAGCTCTTTAACTTCTTTTTTCTTCTTCTTGCGTGCTGGTATGAACAAGGGGGCTCACAGCATGCCATACCCCCACCATGCCATATCCTCCTCCTCCTTCTCCTCCTCATGTGAGAATAGCTGCCAAATTGTGTTCAGGTGGAGCCGTCTATGAGAGGGCACTGCCAAGAGTCATTTGCAGTAAATGCTCCCAAAACGCCATCTAGATTTCTCACCAAATATCAGATCCACCATGATAGCAGCCTTAATCAACCTCAACGTTGGAAAGTGGAAGGGTTGTGGGTGGGGTTGGGGGTTACTGCCAGCTTTAAGTATGCTTTTAGTTAAATCTCGACCCTCTCTGCGAGGGAAAAAAGGGATCCTTGCATGCGATGGAGCACTAAATAGAAAAGCCCTTGGGGGAGAATGCTTAATACAGTAAATGGAGCCAAGAGACAAGTGGAGAGAGGTTCCTCCGTCTCTTGGAAGAAATTCAAAACATCCCAGCAATGGCTGCATCACTGCAGACACAGGGGCAGAAGTGGAGGGGTGGGGGGGTGGCCTGCTGTTACACTCCAATTAATGTGTAGATAGTGCAGACGTGATTTATAGTTTATTTTCAACTCTGCTGTGCCGACAACCCCGGCTTCCATCCGACTCTGGCACGCAAGAGATAATGCACGCAGCTCAAGCACATCATGAAAGGCTCCTCGCTCAGGTCTGAGGGGCCTTTCTCCTCCACCTCACGCCTAAATAAAGACATCCTTCAAAAGGAGCAGACCCCCTTCACTGGTTTTCGTGTCACATGCTAAATAACACTTTTGAACAAGGGAGTTGATGTAGTTGTGAAAGCTTTAAGGACCATTTAGAAATTCTTGAGATATTATGGGCCCTTTCTTTTCAGACGGTGAAGTGGGTGTCAGGCTGCAGCTGCAGCTTCATGTTTCCTGCAGACTTAGAAGACATATCTGCAGGTTTTGTCTCCGACAGCTACTTAAAGTTCAGAGGGAGGAAGCACGGCTGATGTTTTGTTATCTATTAATCTGTTGCTCTTTGGATGAATCTTTTAATCTGGGAAATGAATTCAACATCCAACACACAGATATTGTATTCAGATGATGACAGAAGAACCTACTTACATTCAAGACGCTGGAAACAGCCAATCTTCGGACTTTTACCTGATAAATGATTCAAACAATTAATCAGAAGCTGTTGTCAGTAAATTACTCAGCTAATGCATCAGCAGTATTAAGGTGCCTTACAGACATCGTACTAAATCCTATTCAGTGTCATGTGTTCCCTTCACTCAACCCGTTCACCGAACAAAGACATTTTTAAAAACTGGTCACAAATATTTTGACATTCATTAAGAAAGAGCAACTCAGCTGTATTTAGGTGCTGTTGTTTTTTGCAAATGTCACTAAAACAGGAATAGATAGTGAATTTGAATTTCCTGTGACGGATTAAGAGGAGAATTGATTTTGCAGTATTTACAGGACGCTGTGCTTCACATCCAACCAATAAGTTACAAATCCATTCATTGTAGCTTATTAATACGTTTTTAATACTTTTTAAATACTATTTTGGGGGGGAAAATTTGAGCTTCACGGGCAAAAGAAATAAGATCTTAGGGTGAGACACAGAAAACTTTTAAAGACATGAACACAACATTTACTCCTGAAGTAAAAGGTCGACAGTATGTGTTTCAGATGTTTGTTGTTTTCTCTCTGATGTTGGAATCAGTCAAATCTGATTAAAACACATAAACACATTCAGACAAACGATTCCTTATCAATGAATATGATGACTCATTTCTCACTTTTTCATTTCTCACACAATGTTTTCTATACAATTTCAGAAAATAGTGTCAATGTTATAATTTCTTACAATTTAAAGCTTCGTCTTCATCGTGTTAGATGTATTCAACTACAACCAAATAACAATGTTTACTATCATGTGAAAAAGAAAAGCAGCAAATCATCAGATTTTATTTTTTATTTTTTTTAAGTTTGGACGATAACCATTATAAAAATATTTGAATTTTCTCTCAAGAATATATTCTGATATAGTAAATAGACTAAATAGCAAATATGTTAGTGCAAGTTACATTCACACACACACACACACACACACACACACACAGTGTTTATATGAAGAACCTTTGAAATCACACACCTTCACACCGATAGCTCAACTACAAGGACTTACCCACTTCAGCAGGCGGACTGGAGGAGCCGGGCATCAAACCACTGAACTTGTAGACAATGGACGACCCGCTGATCCACAGCTGAGTATGAAGTTCTGAGGGTTAGTATTTTTGACAGATCGTTTGACTCTGACTAATATATATTTAATGTTGTGGAATACTGGGCTTTAAATGTTAAATGTTGCATCTACCACAACTTCATGTTTTTATTGTTGAAAAAAAAATCACCATTAAAAGGATTCGTATTTAAAACTCTGCATGTTGTACAAACCAAACAGAGAGTTTTAAAACATTCACACACTGCTGACATACTCCTCCTATGAATTCACTCCACAATGTTAATCAGTAACAACATGTTTCAGGAACGTTTCTGCTCTGTGGTGTGTATCTGCAGCAGCCTCAGATGCCAGACGTTGATCCAAATCTCAATTGCACAACTATTTCAATACTGCAAAAGAATGGGGGGGGGGGGGGGGGGGGGGGGGGGGAAACTTTAAGACCATGAGCCACCACCCCTCCCTGCTGCCTGTCGCTGGCTATTTCTATGACTCTTGCATGAAGCACTTCTGACGTTAAACACCTGTTAACTTTTATGGCTTGAGAGAGGGTTGGCTGAATGGGAGAGCATTATATTCAGTGCCAGTCAGCGAAGCCAAATCCCCAGTAGAGGAAAGACCACTCCCAGTGCAGAGAGGCAGCGGCAGGAGTGAGTGAGCCCCCTTCACCCCTGCAGCAGCCGGCCGAGGATCCCCCTCAGCTCAGAACCAACAGTTACCTCTATTCCAGTTGACAGCTGTGTGAAACCACCACCTCTGCTCAGCCCTCTGCTGGATAGAGTGCACCGCTGCTCCCCACCAGCTTAAGGCCTAATAGGAGGGCGGCGTGAGGAGGTCTGAGGCCGTTTATGTCGTTGGTGTCTTGTATCAAAGTCTAAAAATCTCCCTGCTCTGTACTTCACTTCTAGATGCCAGTGCTGAAGTGAGGGTGGTGCAGTGCCAGAGCCCAAATAAGCAGAGCCGCCCATTACGAGGCTCTGTGGAGGTTTTTAAGTGTTAAAAAACTTTGAATTCTCTGAAGAGTCTTAAATACTTTCTGCTGCCACTTCTGTATAAATCATAGTATCTGATTACAGGTGGTTGGAGACGTGACACGATTAAACTTCATGTGAGATGGCTGCTGGAGTGAGTAGTGCATCTTGATTCGATCTGTACTGACACTGTCACTACTGTTAAGAAAACTCATCACCTCGTAATGGGTAAATGGAGATTTTAGCAAAATCTTGAATTAAAAAATAATTATTTATTGGTTTATTTATGTTTCCACTTCTGCTGCTTATTCAGTCCCAGGTCCCATTGATTTAATTGAGTAAATCATCAAGAATTATTTTACAGTAATGCTGGAAACGTGATTGAAATCATAAATACCAATACGCCATCATTTTTCTTCTGGTTTAACATTTGAGCTAATTTTCCACAGTATGACATCAGAGCTTTGAGGTCAGATACACAAAAAGAGAAGTTAGAGTTATGGTTCAATTTATCATAACAATAACTCTGCTGATATATGTGACGTATAGAATGTTTGTATGGTTCTAATCCTGTTCTACGACTACAGGACAAATCTGATAATTACAGATGTGATTTGCTTTAGACCGACACAAATATTTAAACAATTATTTTAAATACACATTAAATTCCAGTTTTTCATTTGTGAGAATATGTAACTTTGAATTTTTATTGGTTTTCATAACTGTGATTCCTTTTAAATTATTCAATGATAAAGACAATTTATGATTTAAATAAAAGCATTGAGAAGGCTTCACTTTGGGCTCTGGATATTTGTGACGGACACTTCTCACTAATTTCTGATTTTCCTTTAAAAGATAAAACAATTAATTTATAAATCTAATCATTGTTTATCACACAAATTATTGTTAACTCCTGCTTTAACACATGTTTTAACAAATGAGAAATAATCTCAAATAAGCTACACAGGACTAATTTTTCTCTATTTGGTATTCATGGTAGCTGACACATTGCTTTGACATGTGTCTGGCTGGAGTTCTGTCTCAAATATACTTTTCAAATCAGATTCTCCCTCAAGGTTTCTACAGGTTTTAATACGAGTTCACAGTGATGAATAAAGAATAAATTCTTGCTATAAATGTGTGTGAACACATCCTTCATGGAGCAACTTCTCTATGTCACTTGTAAGTCATTTGGGGTCCCAGGGTAGTTTGAAGAAAAGATCTCTGTTGCAAATAAAGAACAGAAAGTTCTGCTTCTCAAGTTTAAACAATTTCTCCCCAAACACCATATGTTTAATCTATCTAGTTATTGAAAACTAAAGATTTGCACTTATGACGATTTAATTCATTTTCTACCAACCTGGAATGAATATTGTATTTTGTCAAACTTTTAAAGGATGATGTTTTTAAACTTACAAGACCCGTGGCTGTTCAATGGACGTTTTAAGGAAGCGTCAGTCTCCAACCTAAAGAAGAATGGATAGTCAAAACATGGTGGATAATTTATGGTTAGAAATAATGAAAACAGTGGCAGACAAATGGGATTTGTCACATTTTAGCTTTTTTCACATAAGTAAAAAGACTAAACTGTAGATTTGTGCAGCATGTTCATCAAACTGCTGACACTCAGCAGCACAGAAATTCTAAAATCATTTTGAATTACAATGCAAACGACTATAATAAAATGACGTCTCCTGTGGCATCGAGGAGTGAAAGGAGCGCTGTTGCGCTGCCAGACCTGGAGCACGAATGAAAGCTGATCCATGACCTTTTAAACGAGACATGTTGGTGCTAATTTTTTTAAGGCTTGGATTGCAGCACCAGGAAATACCTGAGAGAGGTAGTACACCTTGAGGGAATCACATTTAGCAGTCTGTGGGAAGGGCAGGAAAACTTAGACCACCGGACTGTGAGCTCTCTGTAACGTCTCCCAGAGCTTCGGGTTCAGGTGCAGCGATTAAAGAGTCCAAACGTGATAAAGATGCTGGAATATTTCATTCTGAGTTTGTCAGTTTTATCCTCCATTAGCAGGCAGGAATGTCCTCTCTTCTCCTGCAGTCCGAGGTGATTGGTTAAAGTCTTTGGTTATTTACACGTTTCAGACAGCACATCCATTTAGGAAATGGAGGAGATAATGTTTGAGACATAATAGTGGAGAGTTAATAAAATTCTGTATATTCTGCTCTGTGCACGGATTCAGCTTTTCATAAACAAAGAACTCCAAACGTTTTAGTTTCCTTTCACAGTTGTAGACCTGAAATATCATGTAACTTTATCCTGGACACATAAACAGGTTTTAATCAACAGATTTGTGGATTAAATTAATGAAATTCCACAAAATCACAGGAGTGTAAAAGTGTAAAAGTTTAAAAATATGAACTAAACGACTGGAGGAAAGATCTGCAGGAGGCTCCTTCCCTGGATGACTAGGGTGTAAAATGTGCTGAGGTAAATAAACTGGAAATAAAATATAATTTGACTGTGTGGTTACATCACCATCTACAGAGTGATGGTGTCAAAATAATATCCCAGATTTGTGAACATTATGTTGCCTTTGATCCTAATACATTTGTTTTGGGGTTAGATCTCACCACAGTAGTCAAACTGGGGATTAAACCGATTTGCAAATGGTCGAGTGAAATAAATGATTGTTGTGCTACGGACAAGATAACCTTCAAGCTGATAAGGAAAAGTGAATCCTTTGGTATTTTTCGGAGCTGCATTACTCAACTAATAAAGAATGTTAATGTGTTTGATATGATAAGAAGCAACGTTAATGGAATTCAGAGAGATCTGGTTTTCAAAAGTGGGATTACACAGGATCATCGAGTGGCTCAGTGTCAGATATAATATGATTTTCTAGAGAAGGGGGAAAAATACTTCTTTCTTGTTGACTTCTGATTAATATTGGACGATTGGTTTCCATGGAGATAAATGTGTGTTGGAGGAAAGCATTTGTGGTTTTTGATGGTGTTTTTACTATATATAAAAAATAAAAAAGAGTAAAATGCAGAATTAAAAATTGTAACAGATCACAACTAAGAACCTAAAGTTTTTTATATTTGATCCAAAGAATAAAAAAAGAAAGCAATATTCAGCATTTTTACATTGAGGATAAAACTGTGTTTACACTAACAGACGGGTGAGATATCTAACATCATCGTACTGACATACACTTAACTCCAAATCCATACAAATACAAATACTACGTTCAGTACTTTATCTGCAGCAATGTTACAAATAAGTTGAGGAGGAAACTGAGTTTATAGAAACTGTTCATGTTCTGTCATGTTTTTCCTTTCAGTGACTGATACTGATGTTATTTCAACAGAGATACAAGTATTACGTACAAAAATAAAACCTTAAAAAAAGAGGGAGAAACTTCTCCTTTCATTCACAGAATGAATATAAAATAATAAAATCCACCACTTGATGCCTCAGTGATTTCTACCTCTACAACACAACGAGTCACAAACAACATGAATAACTGTGATGTCTGTGGAAGTCTCTGTCTGACTGACGGCCAATTTCAATTAATCCTCTTTATCTCACAGCGCGGCTCGGCAGCACATCAAGCGTCTGATTGGCCTGAAATACTCTGGTTCACTGGGCATTACTGAATAAACGCAGGAATGATGAAGTCTGATCCAAACCATATGGGCGTAGCGCGGTAGAAAGTATTCAGGGGGATTTCTACAAAGATCCTCAGGTTTACACTCAACCA
This sequence comes from Paralichthys olivaceus, assembly GCF_024713975.1. NCBI lineage: Eukaryota > Metazoa > Chordata > Actinopteri > Pleuronectiformes > Paralichthyidae > Paralichthys > Paralichthys olivaceus. The sequence goes on from NC_091101.1 coordinate 20,788,003, forward strand.
TCAGAGGAGAGTGTATAATACTATCCAGAGCTTTTTAAACATCTACAGTCAATGAAGCAGAAACTGTTTTACGTGCTAACGCGATGTAGAGGCTCTCTGGCCTCCCAACACCAAAACTGACTTGAATATGGAGCACAGAAAAAATACTGCAGGGTCAAACGGGTCCACGGCTGTCAGAGGTTTCAGCGTTTGGCTCTCTTGGAAGGGGGCTCCTCTGATTTCTGTCCTCCCCGGGTTCGCACCGCAGGGGGGCTGGCCTCCCGTTTACGGCCCCCCTTCGCCACCGCGGCCTGGCCCCTCAATCCGCTGCGGGAGGGAAACAAGGAGCAAGTCAGCGCGTTTGTCTTAAGTGTCGTATTAAAAGCTGTAAATGTTTGTCTTTGTTAATTCAGGAGTTATTCAAGAAAAGTGTTGCAATAACCTGAACAAGCACAAAGACGGGAGCTTGGCATGTTTATGTAACCGCCGGACAGAGCAAACAGCAGGAGGCAGATTTCTAAAGACCGTTTAAGACTTGAGGACTTTTGTGATGTGAAACTAGATAAATTTACATTTCAGACTAAATCTGCTTGAAACCACACGCGGGCAGAATTAAAAGAAATAACACCAACTCCAGAATAATTAAAGGAGACAGTTGAAATACATTTTCTCACAGACGTGACGAAAAAAACATTTGCATATTCATGAATGAAACAGTGTCCTCCCTAAAACATACGTACTGAGGAGGTATGTTTCAGAGGATTTCTAACCTGGACGTTTTGAGCCGAGCATTTTTTGTTGAGTCCATTAGATTCTATTTGTTCTCTAACAACGGTAATTTATAACAATTGGAAATTTAGTGAAGGGCTGGAGTTTGACATTAGTCACTTATCCATAAAGATGAAGAGACTGAAAAATACAGACACTGTTTTGAAATGTTAGTTTGAAGAATTAGAGAATCTGCTGCATCGAATTGGAAAAACCTTTCACTTACTAATGGCCTGAAATGACAGATTCTATTTACCAAAGAATATTTTAAAATATTGGCTGATGTGTTTCATATTTATGACCTGAAGCTGAAACCAGTATTTGACGAATAGATTAGCTGATGGAGAGAAAAATAATCCATTGTGACATCGATAACCGATCAACTGTCGGTTACTTTTCCAGGAATCTGTGATTTGTGTTATTTCACAGACCAAAAGATGAATCAAAGTCCTATTAGTCATTTCCATTGTACATTTCTTTATCCCCATGATAATAAATACTGTGTTTTGTAAAAAAAAAAGATATAAAATTACACTATAAGTGTATGGAATTATAGGAAATCACTCTGAAGACAAGATGTTCGAACATGTGCACTGTGGCTCTTTGCAGTAGTGGCCCAGCTCTGTATTCACTTCTGAGTTGACATGCAGTTCATCAGTAGGAAATACAGACACTACTTGTTTTTTATGTGCAAAACTATGATAATTTATCACAATTTTATTGGATTTATTTAAGGATTTATTTAGTTACTGGCTTTGTCATGTACTGAGACACAGAAGCCTCTCCTGAAATAAAGAAATGATATGATATCAAACCAAATTTAAAGAAGTTCACCTATTCTTTATAGACTGTGACAATGTACCTGGAGAGTAACTCAAGACGTTTATCATACCTTCCTTTCAAACAGCTCAGGCATTGCAACAGGATTTCTTATTTTCATTTTGGAACGCAAATAACTTAAAAACATTAAAACAAATTCCAGGAAAAGGTTTGGTAAAATGTCCTCTTTCACAGGGCGGCGAGCGAGCAGTCAGGTTTGTTCGGATTCCCCCTTCGAGCTCGCTGGTTCTGCAGAACCTCAGTGAAACAAACTCACCGTGTGCCAGCTGCGGTCTCGTCTTTACCGCTCTGTCGACTTGCCCGGGTGGATGGTTTACTTGGCTTGTTTCTGAGAAGCAGTAAAAACAAATATGAAACAACAGTTGTTGCTTTAGTACTAAATCTCCTCGGCTCTCGTTTAATAGGATGTGACAGTGATGATGCCTTCAGAGTGCAAACACTCAGCTGGGAAATTATCAAAGATTCATTCATCACGTCTGACTTCAGAGGACTTCACCTGCACAGACCGTGATACAGAGCCTCATAGTTTTCAGATGCTGTCGTTGCACTGATGACCTTGATTTCATGACACATTATGAAATAATAAATGTTGCTTTCCAGAGCAGAATCTTTACTGTGGATCATGTTAAGAGACAAACTAATCCAGTTATGTTTAAAATGCATGTTTGTGTTCAGATCTGATACATTTCCAATATGTTTCTTTCAGTACTGTGGTTGTGACTGTTGTGTCCATGAGCTGTTATTTTACCTTTCAGCCTCCAGACGAGACGCTAACCGTGTGGTCGCTCTGGTTGCAGTTCCTTTCTCTTCCTCACTGTCCTCCTCCTCCTCCTCTTCATCATTCTGCTCACCTTCTTTGTCTTCTGCCTTTTTGTCCTTTTTTTCTGTGGAGAAGATGATGAACCGTTATGGAAACCAGGTTACAAAAATATTTTTCATGTGACAAACCACTTTTTAAAAACATGACTTTTGCCTTGAAAAACCTTTCAAGCGAGCACTAAGTTTTCTCACCTGAATCCTCTGTGGCTGCTGCTGCCGCTGCCTTCGAGGGTCGCCCTCTCCGAACACTTCTCTTTGGAGTCATGTCCTGGTCCTCCTGCTGTTGCTCCTCCTCAACCTGGAAAGATTTAAAAAACAGGGTTTTACTGAAACGTATCATTTACATCAGATTTTGGTTTCTTAGATGAAAAGTATAAACAAGACACTTTCAGACTTTTAAAGGAAGAGGTTAAAATCAAATAGTGCATTGTCAATACACACAGCTGGATAAATGGATTCAAGATATTTAAAACTAAAATTTGTATTAATATGCAAACATACTTCATCTGGTTTCCTCTCACTGCTGCTCTGCTCTTTGACCTCCTCCTGTCCCTCTGACTGACTCACTGAAGAACCACCTGAAAAAAAAATTGAGACGACAATGAATCAAGTGACTTGTTCTCCACAAACTCATAAAATGTTTTGTTGAAAAGGTTTCCAGTCAATAACTGATGTGTTTAAAGTCGTCTGCTCGAATTTCACTCTTATATGACTGATATCTTTTCATGTGACTGTTTGTATGTGTGCTCTCTTACCACTGTCTTTTTCAGACTCTTGCTCACTTTGCTCCTGTTGATTGTTTTCTTCCTCCTCCATCTTTTTCTCTTGAGTTTCCTAAAGAATAACGAACACATATCAAGACACACAAATTACAATGTGGATAAAGGAACCTGCATCATGAAAGGGATGAAGGAAGCAAACAGAGATTGAGAAACCAGGATCCTGAAGAAATTTTAAATTTCGAAAACAAAAACCAACAGATCTCACCTCCACAGATTCCTCCAGTTCTTCTGACCTCTTTCTTTTCACTGCTGGTTTACCTGGAACAGAAATATAATTGATTAAATCTACTTCACACTTACAGTCATCATCTATTTCTGAATACGATCAGCAAGAAAATATTTTGATTATTGGAGAAACCAAAAATACAAAAGTGAAACCTCACACATAAGAATTTAAAAAACGAACTCACGTGTTTCAGTCGTCTCTTTGGAGCCTGAGTTCTCTGCATCTTCACATTCGTCTGGAACAGGAGTCAGCAGATGGACCGGACTTCCCTGTTGATCACTTTTCTTTGATGCACTTTCATCTTCACTTCTCTAGAAATTGGGGAAAAAATGTTGTGAAAAAACATAAAATATCAAAAAATGATATTACCTTGACAAGGACTGAACAGATTGAACGGAAAATTTAGTGAAACGATGACACATGGGCCAAAAAAGAATCCAGTAGATTTTGGGGCAAATATGGACAAAAGGGCAGATCCAGGATTTTTTGTTAGATGTTTTTTGATATTTTCAACAAAGTCCCAGGGAAAAAATAAAATTCATGCATTTATATCTGATAGTGTTTATAATGTGGTGCAGCTTCATTAATTGTACGGTGACTGTAGGAGTAATTTTCTTTGGGGCGAATTAGATGCAGGACACCAAATTGGTCCATAGGTGTCGTCATTGCGCTTTAGGTTACTTGTGATATTGGTGGGAACTTTCACTCAAGGGACACTTGTTGCTAGACAGAGGAGCACATTCAGTTTTTGAACATCATGCCATGTAAACGCACTGTTGCATTGGAAAATATTTGTTGAGGAGATTTATGTGTGTACTGATCATGGATTCATGCACCAAAAACTTTTTTTAAATTCTTAGACTGAGCGACAGGGACTGTAGGGACTCGGTGGAGGAATGGGCTCTTCTGAGAGACATTCTAGTTCGTGTGTTGACAGTGAAGTCACACAATTGATGAATTGTGAACACGTAGAACCAACAAGCACAGTAAAAATAAACCTAGTACTGTTACATGTTTAACTACATGGTGCTCTGTTCTTAACATACCTTCTCTGCAGGTTTGTCTGATGTGGTTTTATCAGCGTCCTCCTCGTCTTTACTGTCGACTATCTTCTGATTATCTGAAGTTAAAAAACAAACAACAGAAACTTAGGATACTTTAAACACCTTAACAATGACAGTATTTCTAATTTAAAGGAAGTGGTTTACCAGCAGTGGTTTCTTTGGATGCAGCTCCTGAACGTCTCCCCCTGCGGCTCGGAGTCTCCTCAGTCTTTTCAGGTTCTTTAGGACGGTCCTTCTCCAACTCCTCTGTTGATCTGGATGATCGTCCCCTGCGAGGTGTTTTGACCTCTACGACCTTCTCCTGCTCCGTTTCCTGGTAATATCATTTTTAAAAAGTGAGCTAAACAATGTCGATTCAAGTTAAACAGATTTAAACAGACAAGAGTTGATGTTTTGACTTTCTTCTTCTTTGACAGAGACTCAGGTTGAAGGTTGTATTTACCTCGACAGACGGTTGATCCTTACTTTGCTTCTCATCTTTTTCATCACCTGATCAAACAAAAATATAAATTAATAATTATTGTGATAAACATCTGTTAAAATCCCCATCAAGTTCAGTTACTCAGCAGATTCACTTTATCCATAAATGGTTGAAGGTTTGTTGTTTTAAGACCTGATTATTAAAAACCCTGATTAATATTAATTCTGAAATCTTATGTCAATTCAAATAGTCTGAACATGGTAACACAAGCTCAGACAAAAGAGATTTGAATAATCTTTGAAAGTCACTGCTACTTTACCAGATTCTTTTATTTCTTTATCTTTCTGGCTGGACAGTTTTCTTTTGCGTCTTCCTCTTCCCTCCATCTTCTCTTCCTGCAAAAGCAAACAGGTATTAGAACAGAGTGAAATTGTTCCACACGCAAAGTTTTAGAAAAGAAATTACCTTCTCTGACAGGGCTGCTCCACTCTCATCGTCCTGGCTGTCTGTGCTGGAGATGTTGCCTGAAAAATACAAATGAATGATGAATGAGTGAAGTGGAAGAGAAAACAGCATGAAAGAAAATAATAATAAATATTTCAACACACACACACGACTCACTGATTTGTTTGACGAGTTTGGACTGAGGCGGTTCACTTTCTCTGACCTCCTCCGTCTGCTCTGGAATATCCATTTCCAGTGTTTGATCAGTTACAGTTTCATTCTTCTCATCTGCAATATTTTCTTCCTCCTGCTTCTTACTCTCAGATTGAACTATGGGTGAAAAGACGTTTGAACATAGATTTGTATTCATTTCGTGAAGATTCTGTTGTTTAGATTGATGTTAATGTGTTTAGTGAAAACATTTACTGTTGTCTGCTTCCATCTGGGCCTGGTTCTCCTCAGCGACCTCCTCCTTTGCCTATTGAAAGATATATTTGAATTTTAGTCTCACTTGAAAATATAAGAAAGCACACGATTAAAATTTGTCAAACACAAATCACCATCCTCACCTCGGGGCTCGTCTTTGAGTCTGAAGGATCTGGCTCACTTTGATCTGAATTAAAGAAAGCATATTAAATGAATGAATAAAAAGTAAACCATGTTATTCTTCTAAACAAGTCACAGGTTTTCAAGCAGACACCTTGTTTACTGGACATGTCGGAGACTTGTTCTGTAGCATCAGAAACAGCAGCCTCTGCGTTTTCCTCTGTGATTCCTCGGACCTCTTCTGTCTCAGACGCATCAGCAGCTGAATAGTCAAAGAAAGTAAATGTGCACTTTTAGAATATTTTAGTTAATATACTGTAAATATGGCATTTATTTGTGCACTGAATTTTGTCTGTTACAGTACTAAATGTTCATTTTTGTCTTTAACAGTAAAATACAACGTGTATGTGAGATTTTGTACAACAGCCTCTGTATATGTTTTTGGAATAGTTTTCATAGAAGCCATTACTGTATTCTACCACATCCCACACACATTTATGAATTTCATTTATGTATTTTGTGGATACAAAAGACTGGTCAATGGAAATGTTTCTCATTTTCACATTAAAGTTATATTTGCACATTACAAAAATACAAGAGGAAATCTTCAGCTAAAACAAGTAGCGTTACCTTCATTGTTGGCTGCTGGTGACGCTATCTTCTCATCTAGCTGCTCTTCAGGAGTAACTTCTGTCACGTTGGCTTCATCGGCTTTCGAAGAAGCCTGACATTCAATCGAGGTAGTATCGTCCTCCTGTGTGACGATAATTCAATTAGTTACAGTTGTTTTTGATCGAACAGTTTACAGGGACCAGCAAAACTGTTAAAAAAATGTCAGAGTGAAAGAAAACATGAAGGTGTCACTCCACTTTACCTGTGGAGAAAGACTCTCAGAACTTTCAACCTTTGACGCGTCCATGTCTCCCTCAGACTCGTCTATAAGAAGACGCATATGAAGGATTTCAATTATGGAAACAATCCGACATGAAGAGAGAGAAGATTACAAGCATGTTTCCTCTGTTTACACATACCTGCACTTTTTGGTTTTTCATCAACAATCTCAGCAGTTTGTTGAGATGGAGTTGCTGATGTCTCAGTGAACTCAGATTCAGCAGCTGTTTGCTCGTCTACAGGAGGACGCAGCTCTTCCTCTTCAGCCACAGTTGTCTCCATGGGTTGTGGGGCTGTCAGTTCCACTTCTGCCTCTTCCTGCGTATCTTGACTTACTAACCTTGAGGCCACTGTGCTGTCAGGATCCATAGACAGCAGAGTCAGAGCTGCCTCTTTCATCTTCATGTCAGCATCCTGAAGTGCGATCTCAGTGGTCACTCCCTCTTGAATGTTCTCAGGTGGAAGTCTCGCCTCGGCTGAGGTGCAGACGTCCATGAGAGTCAGCAGAGCGTCGGCCTCAGCTGGCACAGCGGGCATGTCGCCGAGTTGTGACTCTGTTTCTCCCTCGGTTGGCTCAGGGGTGATGTCACTTAAGGCATCGCAGGTGTCGTCTGAGAACGAGGTGGTGACAGTGGTGGTGACGGGCTCAGAGTCTGTGCTTGTGTCTTGGACAAGAGTTTGTTTCTTCTGCGGCTCTTCTGCCTCAACATTCACTGAGGAAATGGACTTTGAAGGTTTATCAGACTTTTCCAGTTTGTCGTCTTTCTGTGTTTTCTTCTCTTCTTGACTCTCATCTTTCTTTTCTAGGACTTTGTCCTTCTTGTCTAGTTTTTTCTTTGCACTCTTAATTTCTGATTTCTCATGTGAAGGTTCTTCAGACACTTTCCTCTGTTCCTTGACGTTCCCCTCTTTTTTCTTCTCCTTCGTTGCCTCAGGTTTGCTGACAGATGCACCTCCTGCACTTTTGACTTCTGAACTCTGAACTTTCTTTTCAGTCTTTAATAACAGTGGAGTCTTAGTTTCCTCTTTGGGTTTTGATTTAGATTTTTCCATGATTCTTACTTTCTCTGCTGTCTTGACTTTTTTGGGATCCTTGTCTGTTTCAGAGCTGGACTTCTTCTGGTTGTCTTGATCTGGTTTAGTCTTCTCCTTCTCGCCGTCTTTATTATCTGTAGCAGATTTGAGTTTTTCTCCTTGCATGTCCCCAGTGTGGCTCTTTGACCTTTTCAGGCCTTCCTTGGAGTGTCTGTCTTTCTTCTTGCTGCCGTCTAACCCAGGCTCCATGTCAGATCGATCCTCGGATGAACCAGCGGAGTCTGGGCGGAGCAGCTGCTTGAAATCACTTTTGACTGAAGGTTTCTCTCCTTTAGTCCTTTCCCTTTCCTTGCTTTTATCTTTTTCCCTGACTTTGTCCTTTTGTTTGTCCTTCTCTGCTTTGACAGCCTCAGTGGATGGAGCTTTCACCTTCTTTGCATCTTTGGGACCCTCGTCTGCGACACCTTCAGACGCCTTTCCTGTTGTTTTCTTCTCACTTTTAATCTTTGGCCTCCTCTCACCTTTCTCTTCACAGGGCCCTTTCACACCTTCCTTGGTCTGAGATTCATCTGCCTGATGTTCAGATTTCTTCTCCTGCTTTTGTTTGAGTTTGGCAAATTCCTCTGAGAGGCTGCGCTCTTTCTCTTTGCGTTCTTTGGAGTGAAGTTCTTTACGAGACTGACGATCAAATTTTCCGAGTGAACGTTGTTTAAGCACCTCCTGGGAACCTTGCTCCAAATCCAGGATGAAGGAGTGGGTCCGAACTTTGTCAGAGAACTTTTTGGTTTCACTGGAATCTTCTGAGACGCTGCCGCTCATCCTTCTGTGTCTCTCGTCAGATGAAGCCAATTCTGAGAGATTTCTTATCAATTTTGGTTGTGGGGTCTTTAAGGTAGCAGATTTCACTTCCTAATTTAAAAAAACAATAACACACAATGCTGCTTCATTAAACTTCACCAATCTAAATCATTACCTGTGGTGAATGTGCTTTACTCCCGATAGCTTTCACGTACCACTTTCCTGGATCCCTCTCCTCCTGTGTCTCCTTTCTTCCTGCTAGTAACATCTCCCTCTTTCCTAAAGCAGGAAATGAAGCATTTATTTATAGAGTGTACACTGACACAGCTATAGGAATTTGAATCTGAGCTTTAGATGACGTACCTTGAGTCTAGTTTCCTCTTCCTGTTGAGAGCCATTTTTTTCTCCAGAACTTTCCTTTCTTTGCGAGCCTCTTTAGCCCTGGGTCGCTCCGCCCCAGCAGAGTCCCCACTCTTTTGTTTTTTGTGATCTGTGTTGGAAATAAGCCTGGTCAATGATGGGAACACACAGCACGACCGGACAGCATAACACAGAACACTGCTAGACTAAAAGTTGAAGGTAAGAAATTTAAGCCCAGGTAGCAGAAAATTATTTTTTTCTGTTACCAGACTAAACCTTTATTAGTCTAATATTATTAAAACATGTCAGGTTGCTGTATTTAAAACATAAGAAGAATGGATGACTCTGAGAACACATGAGAAACAGAATTACCTTGTTCTTCAGATTGTGCTGCTTTCTGTTTACGCTTCTCTTCCATTCGTTCTCTGTTCTGTTGTCTCTTGAGCAGCCTGTCCTCTTTGTCTTTTGCCTACGAGATCACAGTTCAGGAGACAGAGACACAGAAGAATGACAGACTGAATGAGGAAGGAGCATAAAAATAGCGATTGTATTCCAGTTCGTGATCAATTAATTGTTGTTAATTATTTAACAACTTACTGCAGATCTCCGACGTTCCTCCACAGTGACTTCATCATCCGAGTCACTATAGTAACGAGAGTAGAGGAAGGGCTTGTGAACGTAGGCCTTTCGCCGAGGCTTGTGCTCCTCCTCTCCGTTGGCATCTTTCTTTCCTGCTCTGTCACCTTGATCTAGTGAAAGAAAAACACAAACAAAACAGTTTTTCTTGTTTAAAATTAAACATCTGTAAAAGAACATCTGTAGTAAAGCCCATATTGAACGCTTCGTGATACAGTTAATTTTCAGAATCTGAAATCTTAGACACAAGCAAAAAAGTTGAGACCATCAGACGAAAGTTCCCCTTCTTTAGACGAGTCAGACAGCAGCTCCTCGTCTTCACTTTCCTCCTCGAATGACGACAGGTCGCTGGTGTGGACAGAGCTCACTGTGATGTCACTCAGGCCGTCCAGGTCTGAGTCCTCCAAAGAGTATTCTACAGTGTAAACACATTAGATATTTTTTATTATTTTACTCTTATATTTTTTACTTTTACTCAAATATTCACATTCATGTTTTTAAAACTAGTAAAGGGCTGAGGCAACAGTGGATCAGATATCCACAAAAATGACAAATGTATTTATTATTTTCTCTGACAAATCTGAAGCTGATTTAATTGAATGCCAACAGAAACTTGCCACATTACGCTATTCGCTGAATACTAAATACTAATCATTTTTAGGAATGGAACAAACTATTATTTCCAATGTATTACTTACATTCATCTGTCAATATTATAGTTTATAACAATTTCTGTAAAATGTCAAATTAATTGTCTTAAAAATACCACTTAGCAAGAGAAATATCAGAATTCCCCAAAGCCTGATGTAAGATGTCCAATAGACTCAGACTATATATTATAATGAACAGGTTCTGAATGCAGGTTTTCTACAAAAACATGTAGACAACAGATGATCTCACCTTCCTTTATCCTCTCTTTGGCTTTCTGCTTGGCCTGACTTGTAGATTTCTGGAGTTCATCGTCCTGCTTTTCTTCTGAAGGTTTTCCAGTGATTCGGTTTTCCTTCTCCTCTTCTATCTGCTCCTGAGCTCCTGCCTGCTCATCCTCCATCTTCACCTCTTCTATTAACCCCTCTTTTCCCAGATCCATCTGGTCCTGAGTGTCCTCCATCTTCACTTCCAGCATCTGGATCTCAGATGTCACCTTCATTTCCTCTGACTCTTCCAAGATTCTACCGTCATGGTGGCTGTCTCCCTCCTCCACGATGCTCATGTCCTGCTCGCCCTCTTCCACCAGCTGCATGGTGTCGTCTGAAGCTTTACGTCCTTTCTCTGTGCCTGAGCTTGCCCTGACACTTGCCTCCTGATTGAGAGAAGTGATTGTGTCCAGGATGGACATGGCGTCACTGGCTACAGTGGTCGTTGGAGCAGATGACGAGGCTGTGAACGTATGAATATGTTTCAACGGGTGTTAAATGTGTGATTTCATTGGGAAATAATTTCAAACGATAGGATGAAGAGGGACAATGATTTTTCTCCCTTATTGGTCAAATCTGATGGATTAAAAAAACAAGTAATGAAACATGTATAGGTAGACGTTGTTTACCCTGCTCAGGAATGCTGCTGTCTGGTTTGGTCTCTGGTAAAGGCAGCGGGGGCAGTGGCTCTTCAGAGCAGCTGCCAGGTGACAGAAATTCACGAACCACCCTCTCCACTTGTGGCCTGAAATTGTGGTTGATTTTGGGATCCACCACTTGAGCCACAATCCTGTCCACTCCCTGCTCCAGCATCCCAGACCTAAGGAGAACAGTTTGATTTAACTTCAGGCAATTTGCGCTTTAAACCAGACATTAAAAAACATTTAACAATTTCAGCTTGAAAAAGTATTGTATCATTTCCATTGCTATACTGGAACAGATGTTTCTCCATGGTCACTTACTGGAGCACAAGCTGTCGGATGTTGTTTCTCAGCTGGTTCTTGTTCAAATGTGGGCTCCATGTGTGGTTAGAGAGGTGATTGGAGACAAAGTTGTCCACTCTTTGTTTCAGGTTCAAGTAAGCTGGCTGCAGGAGAAGAGGCAAGCAAGTGATCACAGATGAGGGGACATTTGGATATTATTGTCGAGGCCACAACTGGACATCTGGTAAAAAGCTATTGATACATATATTAACCAACTGTTTATTGTGGTATTAAGTAGTAGCAGTTAATAAACACAAGCTTCTGATAGGAATTCATCCATTATCCACATATTTCTGAGTTGTGAGGTGCAGACTGTTTGTTACTGCAAACATAAAGAGCAGTCACCAACCAAACTCATATATTGTGATTTTACAACATTCACCTTCTGTTTGAGTCCAAATTATATTTTTATATACAGCACATTTCAAATAAATCAATTCAATCAGCGTGCAAGCTTTTCAACTTCAGACCAAAAGAAATGAATGGTTGAATTGCAGATATAACATCACACACCAAACACTGAGCTCGCACAGAAATTCATCTACAATGTTAAATGTGAGGGTTTAACATCATCATCCACCAACAGCGAGTGAGTTGAAGTTCCAACAGAATTAAATGAATGGAAATCTGTAGCTAGCTAACGTGTTAGCACTTAAAATGTAGCTACAGCTCCTTGTTAGCAGCAAAGTAATTTTTAAATGTTATTTACTACTAGCATGTTGTTTACTGCTAGCATGAAGCTAAACGAGATGCTGCTCCGGAATCAAACCTGCTCCTGCAGCACAGAAAGCTGCTTTCACCGCTTCCACAGTTCGGATTATAAACTTAAAACATCCCGGGATCTCGAGGTTATAATGAAGTTTACCTTTGTATCGACGTCTGCCAGACACTCCCTCCTGAACTGGTCGAAGAGCCCCTGGGTTTTTAAATGACTGACGATCATAGAGACGAGCTGCGGGTCTCCCGGAGGTAAACCAGCCATGTCTGAGACCGAACCGATTAAATGTGAGACTTCCTGTGAAACATGGGCTCACATCAGAGCTGGAGGAGACTCTTCTCTGTTGTGGTTCATCAAGTTTGATTCAGGCTGGAAGCGGAAGTGAAAATCAACATGGTGATTTGAACCGGAAATACTTCATGGAAATCCAGGTTTTCCCTACCAAAATAAAGGATTTGTAAACGCGAGGGAAATCAAAGTTCTTCCTCAACGCGATGTTTTTATATAAAGTTGTGTTCGGGAACACGAGGAGAAATAAAAATGAGGTATTTTCAGTTCATTTAAACCAAAAACTGTCGCTTGTTGAATCTGCAGATCTGTTCACTGAAACTAACCCAGTTGTGACATTATAATTGTTTAGCGACCTCTAGCGTTGTGATCCAATCACAGACATCAACGTGACACGACGCTGAGTTAACGGTGAGCGACAACCGGCAGCACGCGCTCAGTGAAGACAGATGTGAAGACAGATGTGGGTCATGTGACAGAAAAATTTAAACAGGACAAGCAAAAAGTTATGGCAGCGGTGGGATTCGAACCCACGCCCCCGAAGAGACTGGAGCCTTAATCCAGCGCCTTAGACCGCTCGGCCACGCTACCGTGTGACGCCATTGGATCATAAGCTGTACTAGTATTTAGTGTGGTGTAGTTTTTCAAAAACCACATTAATATTTGAGTGAGCTACAGTTTACAAAACGACTGATTCACTTTTGTGAAGAGTTTCAACAATAACTGAATATAGTTATGTTTTGGGCGATTCTATATTTGCCCACTTTAGTTTTGCTTCGTAATTATTTGTGTTGCACTGTTTGGTTCTGTAACCACACACCATGTGTACATAATAGATCATTTATTAGATGTCCACAAATCCTTTTATATCATTTATTAGAATTTGAAGTACAGTCTTGAAGGAATAATAAACATGCGTTCCACCCCATCCCTCAGTACACATCATCTTAAACTATTAGAGAATATATTCAGCATGAGGCAGGTGGTCTAACAGGACTTTGGAGGCAGCACCATCAGATGGAGAAATCCAAAACAGAGCTTTTCATTTAAAAAGGATCAGAAAAGAAGTGTCAATAAAATAACAAAAACCTCTAAGGCACAGTACTAGACATAGATAATAACACCACACTGTACAACATAAAAAGTGGGCATGCATGAATACCCATTATAAAATGTGCCAGGATAATGGCAGTTTAAAGCCCATGGCAGTGAAACCAAATCGTGCCGGCCCAGAGTCTCTTGTGGATATAAAACACCCCTCAGAGGGAGGTGAGAAGGCTGGCCAGGTGGACTCAGGATTTCTTGGAAGGGTAGGTCGGGGGTAGAAGCCGGTGGGAGTTGGCGCGCACCCACGGATGGTCGATGACGCTCTGTAGTGACAGACGATCGATGGGGTTGTGGCGAAGCAGCTTGGAGATCAAGTCCCGGGCACCGTCTGAGACAATCTTGGGGAATTTCAAATCAACCTGAAAATGGCAAGAAGATATTTATTAATTTAATCAACTTTAATCAAGATTCATGAGACTCTTTACACACATATAGATAATTTACGCAAGATTTGTGGATTGAAATCTGTATGTTTACTGAAATAATTTGAGTAAAATAAAAAAACAAATTGTCCAGATAGCCTGTTTCCAAAATATTGTTTACAAGGATTCATTAATTATCAGTTAGTTAGCCATATTTTCCAACAACAGAAAAACACCAACCTTCATGATTCTTTTGTATGTGTCTGAATGGCTGGCAGTTTCAAAAGGTGGGTTTCCAACTAGGCATTCATAGCAGAGGACCCCAATGCACCACAGGTCCACCTTCTCACTGTGGGTGTGGCCCTCGATCATCTCTGGAGGGAGGTAGTCCAGTGTCCCACACATGGTGCGACGTCTGCAAAGGTTAAAAACCAGAGGTGAGCGGGCAGTAGCAACAGTTTCTAATGGAGCACAGTGGTGTGTTGATGATGCAGATATCTCACCTTAGAGAAGGTGCATGAACAGACCAACCAAAGTCGGCAATTTTCAGCTCCCCACGATAGCCGAGAAGCAGGTTCTCCGGCTTGATGTCACGATGAATCACTTTCTTCTCATGGCAGTACATTAAAGCATCAGCTATCTCCTCCATGTACTAGAAAATTAAAAAAGGTTAGCATTGAATTATAACAACAAAATGCAAACACACATTAGAAGCAATGCACAAGGAGTTTCTAATTTCTCTTACCGTGGCAGTGCGCTGGTCATCAAATCTTCCACATCTCTGCAGCTCTTTGTACATTTCTCCACGTGGGGCATACTCAAGTACAAGGAACACCCTCTTGCGATCATGGAAATAATTGTAGAAGCGCAGGATGTTTGGGTGCCTGAAGGGAAGATTTTGTTTATTTTGAGGTAGCCAGTTGTTGATGGTATTTCAAAGACCAAGGGAAATTAATTTAATGTTGTTTGTGTATTCATGGCGCAGCCTCATACACTCAAGGTGTGACGTTACATGTTTTATTTCTTTCAGTGAATAATGGATCAAATATATTTAAAAATGTGTGATTCAAATTGAAAGTCTAATATCTGCCATAGTGTTATAATATAATATTTCTTTTTCTTGGATCTCACAGGTTAGCATACCATTAAAATTAGCAAAAAAAAAGAATTAATAGAAAAACCATTTCAATTTGTAATTAACAGTAATCTTCTAAAAACACAAAATTAAACTTTACATTAAGTAGTTCACTTAAAAGTTAGCCAGGAACTGTATGCACTAAGGGATATTGTGCCCTTTATTCAAGCACCAGAAGTAGCCTTTAGTCTTTAGGATTCATTTGTGTAAATTACTGTAATCTTATGTTCACATACTGATGGAAAGCCTTTTCAAGATACTGTACATAAGGGCCTTGGAAGAATGCACTGCACCAGTGTGCCAAACATAGCTCAACACCAACACACAACAGATGACGAAAAATATTTCTCAGGATACTAACTTAAGATGAGCTTGAATCTCGATCTCCCTCCTGAGTTGATGCTCCACACCCTCCTTCTCCATCTGTGACTTGAACAACACCTTCAGTGCAACGATGGCCTGCAGTTTCTTTACTCTCGCAAGGTAGACATTTCCAAACTTGCCCTTCCCCAGAGGTCGACCAATGTCAAAGTCATCTATGGTGACTTTCCTGTAGAAAGGTGCAGAGACAGACAAACTCATGTTAACCCCTCAAATAGTAGAGACTCTGACATGGCTGCTTGAAATCATTCATAAAAACAGAGCAGGATATGAAAACACAACTGGACTAGTGATGACACTTACTTTGTCATTAAACTGGAGGACGAGCCAACACACTCTCTCCCAGGGCCTAAAAATGAAAATACAATCAAAACAGGCATATTTCCTGAGAACTGAGTGGTTTCTGTAAGTAAAGAGGTAGATTTTACCTGCGATAGCACTTTTGTCCATTTCTGCTCGAGGCTTCACCAGAACACGCTGTGGCCCTGTAACCATGCTTGGAGTTGCAAACTAAAATTCAGAGGCAAAAACACAAACATGCAGCTATGAGTGACCAGATGACCAATGCCATGACATAAAAGTACAGCAGGAGGGACTGAACTAAAACAGCTTTCACTGACGACACATTAGTTAAACACAGCAAACAAATGTAAATATGTTTACAACTATAACTACGTACCTGTCTTTGGAAGCCCCTGGGCTCATGATTTTCCTTATTCTGTTAAGACATACACAGATTTAGCATTAACTTACAGTGTATTGGAGTTACTGTGTGTCTCTCTTGATATTCAGGTGTTCTCTTAGCATCAAGTCATGGTACTTGTTTAGACAATGCCCGAGGTATGTATGGAAAACAGGATGTTGAGGAAATATGTCCATCAACTAGTCCTGAAGATACCAGAGAGATGACAGAGATGTAGGAACCCAACTACTTTCTCTGTTTGTTTCTAGTGTGAGGAAGATGGAAGACTTCTTGAATTTCTTTTTGATTTACCACTTTCAGAAAAAAAATGTAAGCACTGGATTGCAAAGGGACAGTACAGGTCCTTTCGTCTGGTCTTTTAGCATTCATTCATTTGCAGCATGTGTGTTCACGCATCAGATGAGAGTTGGAAATATGTTTGTCATTATATTTCATTCAGCTGACGCTTTTATCCAAAGCGACTTACAATAAGTGCATTCAACCATTCAAGAATCAAGTAATGTTAAATGTTCCACTACAATGACAATGGAACCAAATGTCGGTGCAACATGAAACTTGATTTATTACCGCAGCATTGTCACATGTCAGGTTGTGACTGAACTAGTTCTTACAGATAAACATTGTATGTTCACGTCTCTGTGGTTAAACAATGACGTTAGGCCCCAGTTGAGGTAACACTGTTTACCTCGCACTAGGGGCTTTGCAGCGACCCCAGTTCAACAGGATGAGTTGATTTAGATTTCAAATAATCTCACTTTCTTATCTCCTTTGTCGTGTTCACACTTTATATTCAACTTGTTGTCAGTTTTTCGCGAACGAGGCGTTATGCTACATGTAAGCTAGCTCTGTAGCGGAGCTCCCAAACCGAGCGTTAGCTACGGAGCTCAAACCTGCGTCGACAGAGAGAAACGGTTAAATGTTCTGAGCGGATGTAAAGTTCACTGTTCACTCAGAGAAACATTGAAACACTTGATATATTTACCTGCATGTTGGTGAAGACACGCAGCGTTAGCTCAGTAAAGCTCAGTGTGTAGTTTTCTGCCTCTTCCGCCGCCAACGTTTTCAAAAAGCCAGCCTCGACACACGCGATTGGTTGTTGCGTCTCGCACGGAGGGCTCCCATTGGCCAGAATCACTGCGGGAGCGTGCGTGTGATTGGTGTATACTCAGACAGAGACCCGCCTTCCTTTCCTTCTGGTTTTTTAAAAACAATGGACGAGCGTTTAAAATGTCTTTTTAATTTTCTGTGTAAATATTAGAACTTTTTTAATTCCTATATTGAAACTGCTGATCTTTTTTCCAAATAACCAAACTCTGAATACATGAAAAGATTAAATTAACGATTCAAATGAAATGACGGATAAAAACAGCAGTTTGTAGTTAACTTTTTAATTATCTTACCACAACACAAATGTAATTTCCTCAGATGAATCCTATTTTTCCGGCATATTTGAATGAGACAACACCGATATGTGAAATGTTGCGAAATAATAAAATCCCAATTTCCTTAAAAGTACACTGACCACTTGTGTGTCAGTACTATTTTCCTTTTTTCGTATGTATTTTCTTTTTTAATGACAATTGTTGAATATATCACAGTTACTTTCTGAGTCAAGCTCATATGTGGGTGGATTTCTCTAAAATGCTGTTACATTTAATGATGTTTTTCGAGAAAGATCCAATCAAATCACAAAATACAAAATAAATACACCAACTTTTATTTGCTCAAAATAGATTTATTCAAAACCATTTCCTCATTTAAAATTTCAAACTTCTTTATGTTATTTACATGAGAAATCATGTCAAAAACACTTATCTATGTTTTCCCTTTACATTTTTTAATTTCATAATTTCTAAAGGAGGAAAAAAATAAAATGGAAACAAGACTTTACAAAGATTACTTTAAAAATGGTATGCTGCTCTTCAACAAACACAAAACTGACAAACACCAAAACCAAACACCTGCTTGTGACAGACACTTTTTCTGATCGTACAGTTGAAAGGTTGAAAGAACAGGAAACAGGTGCATGATATCCTTTAGATTGTTTGTCATCTCTATTGTTGTTGCTTGCAGCTGCTCGTGTCTCTACAGGCAAACAGTAACAGTTACAAATGTTGTGTAATATTGGAACTGAGTATTCAAAATACTTTGCTTCACAAATCCTGGACTTGTTTCAATCCACTGGGAAGTGACTGTCCACGGATTTACCTTGAAGATGGTGGGTCACAATTCTGACAATATAAACCACAAGACGATGTTTTGTTAACATTACCAATGTTACCAAACCATTTTCTAACATGGCAGTTCCAAGTTAAACAAGGCTGCTTTGTGGCAACATGGCTTTTCAAAGAATTGAAGTCCCACAATTGGTCTAGTATAGCCAACATTGTCATGTAGTTATATTATCCAAAGAAATATTTTCATACTTTGTTAAAGGACATACAGCAAACAGCCACAACATTAAAACCTGACAGCTGAATCTCTTCTTACATTGACAGCCGTCAAGGAGTGGGATGTATTAGGTAGCAAGTGAACACTCAGTTCTTGAAGTTGATTAATGTTTTCTTTTTTTCATCACTTTGACGGCCTGATGTGTGTGAATAATTTACCTGCAGAAGAAATAGCACCAGGATTGACTATGAGAAAAAAAGCAAGCCAGCTGGAACAGTGCAAAGCTCTCTGTGATGTTCTGCTGGGAAAACGTAGGTCCTGGTATTCAGGTAGATTTTAGTTTGACATGTACCACTTACCTAAACATTGTTGCAGACAGCATTCCCTGGTGGCAGTGCTCTCCCTCACCAGGGTAATGTTCAGGAATGGTTTGAGGAGCCTCACAAAGTTCAAGGTGTTGACTTGGTCTGCAAAATCCCTGGACAGTTGCTCGATTCTATCCAATCAAACAACTGTGGGATTTCATGAACAGAAAAATCCGTGAAAATGAAACTATTTCATGCTGCGGATGGGCGGGCAGGAGGTCGGTAGTTCGATCTCCAGCACATCCAGTCTGCATTAGGAAGTGTCCTTGAGCAAGACACTGATCCCCAAATTGCCCTTGATGGCTGTGCTGACAGTGTATAAATGATGTGTGATTAAAAAAAAACAAAAAACATTGTGTGCAGATGTGCTATGTGAATGGGTGAATGTAACTTGTGCTGTAAAGCGCTATGAAAAACAGCACTACATAACTACACTCCATTAAACACCCTCCAAGCCTCAGTGGAAGCCTTGCATCAATGGATCAAAGCTGTTTGGGCTCCACAAATGGGACTTACACAATAATAGGCAAGTGATTATATGATGTTAATATTGTGGATGGCTGTGCATCTTATTTTCTATTTCATTTATCTAGAAACCACAGATTTGCAAAGTTGAGACTTGGTATTCCTCTGGCTAATGGAGGTAACAGATTCAAAAGACATCAAGACTATTACACTAATACAGCTAACTTTGATTTCTTCAGTTTCACAGAGTACTTGTTTTGTCGGTGATTATTAAACTTGTTGACTCAAAGGTCTGAAACACATATGCTGCACCAGCGAGCTGGTTCATATGAAATTGTCATTTCTTGTTAGCTAATGTGGGCAATAATAAAAACTTAAATTGATCATTACATCAATGATGCTATTTAAAATGGCATAAGCCTGTGTGAACGAGATTTCATTATTTTGGCCACTTGCATTCATTCAGCAGCAGTGAAGAAGACTTTAATCTGCATTAATCTGAATGGAGCAGTTGCTGAAGACTAGTGCGCAGGATGGCAGCAGGACAGCCAGTGCGCGACGCAGACTTGGAATAGGATCATTCACATCCTGTGCCTTGTTGTCATCATTGCTGCTTTCTCCACCTGCAGCTTCCTCACCTTCCTGCTCTTCTTCACCACCACCCTCCCCTTCCACTACTGGTGGACCCTGCCGAGGCTGGAAGGTCACGTCCAAAAACTCCAGCTGGCGAAGTCCACGGAGCATCCGGCAGCTCCGGACTATCTGCATCTCGCTGAGGGTGCAGGCCCACAGGCACAGACGCTTCAGGTCCTTCAGGCGGCTGGCACAGAGCAGGCCGGGCCCCACCTCTTTACCACCCAGGCTCAGTTCCTCCAGTCCGAGCCATCCTGCCCCTAAACCCAGGGAGGCCATCTGCAACTGGTAGCCCTGTCGGCCAGTGATGCCTATCTCCAGAAACTTGAGCCTGGAGAGCCCTTCAACACCACAGATGCCTTCCTTGGCAGCACAGCTCCTGAGTCCATTGGCAGTCACGCGAAACGTGTCACGCAGCTCCAGTCGATGGAGCCTCTCCCAAGATATCAGACTCTGCAGGTGCTGGTCCGTGAAAGAGGGCACATTGTTAAGGACTAAGGTCTCAATAGGAATCCCTGATGGAGAGCCAAGCTTTTTTCCTTTCTTATCCTGTCCTTGCCGTTGAGCACCAACACTGGATGTGGCTTCTGCTCTTTCTTGGGCAGGTGAAGAAGGTAGTGCCTGGTTGAAAAAGCCACGAGGCAGCTCACAACCACGCAGCTCCAGCACCTTTAAAGACGGAGGTAGGACCTGGCAACTGGACAGGCTTCTCAGGTCTGCGTGCAGAAGGTAGAGCTTACTCAGCCGAGGGCACTTTGTGGACAAAGCTTTGAGCCAAGACTCAGAGAGAAAGGTGCCGCCTCGGGCAGAGAGCAGCAAACCACGCAACCGTAGGCACCTTAGTCCACAACCCAGATACTGACGCAGCAGGACCCAAAGAATACGGGAGTTCACCTTACACACAGTGGACAGTCCATGAATATGTGTGTGTATTGAGAGTGGAGGGTGGGAGGCAAAACAGAGAATATGTCAATAATTTCACAGACACACACAACCCATCTGTAATAGTGTTTACTTCAAAAGAGGCTGAGGGTTAGATACACACTAGGGTGTTTCAAAGTGCTTAACATAACTCTTTAAAAATACTGCATTAAACATTACAATTCACAATAAAACATTTAAGATTATTTAAAAACACACAAGAGAGATATAAATACTTGACAGGAAGAGATGTAACTGCATGGAATTGAACTCAGTGGTGCAGAGAGTGTAGCTAAATGTCTCAACGTTTAGTCTGGACCACGCGAATAAAAAGCAACGCCTTAAGAAAACAGGACATGAAAGGACTAGAGGATTTGTGTGGTAAAAGAAGGTCAGAGACATATTTTATGTAACAGTACTCCAGCTCTTTTATACAATGACCCACTGGAGAACAGCACAGAAACCTGAACATTTATGTAACCTATTCAGGATCCTAGTATTTTTGGTAAGGTCTTTTGTATTAGTACATATTATAAAGACTATACAGGACTTATCAAAACTAAGAAGACAGTGTAAGGGTTATAAAAATGTAAATGTCAGTTTTGATCCGTGTTAATTTGATACATTTACAGCTATAAAAAGACAAGATTGGTCCAGAATCCCATGATTCTTGGAGTTTTGTTGTCATTGTCATCTATTGTGACCATCAAAGTTGAACCCAGTGGTCCTGATTACTGAAGGATTCTTGACTTAAAGGCTTTCAGACCCTCTTAGGTTCTCTTCTTTGTCACCAAATGAAAAGGGGAAGATGTTGAAACATCTGGTTTCGTGTAAGAAATGTGTCAATTACATGGAGGTTTGATTTGTTATAGTAGACTTGTGGTGAGCTGTGTTCAAAACACCATGATATGCATGACAAGTTAAAACAAGAAGACAGATAATAAAACCACACTGTCAGTAACTTACTCCTTTCCAAGCAGTCAGGTCGACAAACCTCCACAGGCGCTGGTCTTTAACGAGGCGTTTCCATCTCTTACACACTCTGGTCAACAAACAACACAACACAACAATAACTTCATCATGTGACTTGAATCGGAACAAAGACAGAGGTGGCACATTTTTGTCTCACAGGACGAATAACTGGATCTAAACCCAAACCTCTGACAGCAGAGTTACATGTGTCTCACCGTCCAGCTCTGACGAGTTCTCGCACGCTCAGAAACGACAGCACGTCTATCAGGATGTTTTCGGGGAAGTAGTCCAGATTACAGCTTTTAAATTCTTCCATTTTGTAAACAAAACTCCTCCAAACCCTCGACACGGGACTAATAACGCGACGCACCGCGGTTGCGCAGAAACCAACAATCCCCCGGAAACAGCTACCCGGTGACTCTTGGACCTAGCGGAAATAACCGGCTCGATTAAATATATTATTTTTATTCCGCAACGTAACGTGTGCGTGTTGAAACCTTATCGTTCGTGTTTAATGTGAACTCAGTGTAAATGTGCGACAATAATAATGTGACAGCGCTTCTTTTTTTTTAAGACATCCGGATGTGAGTGGTGAGTGTTCTGAAAGATATCGAGGAACAAACATCTGCTTCTCGTGAGCAACTTAAAATAAACAGGACGAAATTAAATAATGACATCTTTGTTTTGTTTTGTTTGCTGCCAATCTACTGCTCCACACTCCAGTCCGGCAGGTGGCGGTAATGCGCCTATACGTTTGTTTACCAACTGCTAATTAACACAACAACAACAACAATAATGATAATAACAGTATATTTTTAGAAGAGCATCATTAAACAGAGGTGGAAAGAAAAGTGGCAGAAGCAGTGGGAGGAAGAAATAGTAAAGCACGATGGATTTAGTGAATTCAAAGTATTTTGTGCAAAATGTACTTTACAAAAAATCGGAAACTGATAAGAAATATGAACAAGAAAGAAGGCAGCTAAACTGTAAACCTTGACAAGATTAAAGTGAATTTTTATTTTAGAGATATCCTACAAAACAACTGAAAAAGCAAGTGTTATCTAGTACTATTTCATTATCTTAGAAAAACATCTATCTATCTATCTATCTATCTATCTGTCTATCTACAATCTTTTTACCATATGCAATTCATCATGTGCAATATTTTGATACATTTATGACTGGACGAATGTATGACTGTATGATTGCTGTGAGTTTAGGTTTTTCTCATTCCTTTCCTTATGGCATAGTGTATTCTAATTTTTCACTTTTTTTTTTCTTACAGACATTTTATCTTTTTATTTTAATTTTTTTACCTGCACTGAAAAGACTGCACCTTAATTTCGTTGTACGATGCCACATTGTTACAATGACAATGAAGATTTCTGATTCTGTTTATCTATCTATCTATCTATCTATCTATCTATCTATCTATCTATCTATCTATCTATCTATCTATCTATACATCTATCTATCTATCTTTCTATCTATACATCTATACATCAATACATACTCAACACCAGCTGGTGGCAGTAATGCATCAAGTCGTTATTTGCCTACCAACAATAAAATTCAAAAGAAGAAGAAGAAGACGTTGGTGACGCCAACAGTCCACTGCGCCTGCGCGGATTACCGGACAAGATGGCGACCAGCAATGGTGGAGGAATGGAAGTGGATGGGGCAGGCGAGTATTTCTCTCTTATCTCAGTGGTCCTGCCTGATTCCAACATGAACCTGAGCGCAGACGGAGACATGTCTGGTGCTCCAGTGTTTCCAGAGGCCGTTAGAGGCGACCTGTGAATGGAGGCCGCGGGCTGGTCGATGTGAGCGGGCTAACGTGAAGTAAATCTCACGTAAAATGTGTCAACAAATGAATCACGTCGGAAGTGAGATCGATTCTTTTCTTGTGTTTCTCAATATTTTGTATCAGAGAAATCAACCTGAATAAACCTGCACACGTGGGTTTAGATGTAAACTCTTATTTCTGAGCTATAACAATAACCTGATCTCAAAATACAGATGATGAACCAAAGTGTCAGCACATCTGCACCGTTCACTTAAACATCCACCCAGACATGTGGCAAGATCTGTAAACTATCCTGTTTAGAACAGTAACTCGTGTCTGGGAAGGTTTTCTACATGAGAGTCTAAGGCTGGCTGATGTGGTCAAAAATATATTGAGATATAAATATTCACCAGTCGATATCGATAATTGTCTCGATAAATGTCACATTATTAGTTAAATTAGTTTAAAGACAGAGTTTTGCTCCTGAGTGAAGGTTGTGGTTTTAAACGCTTTATGATCAGAGAATGACAAACAGCAACAGCAATTAATAAATGTCAAATTGTTATCGATGAACATTATATTGTTTTATTGTCCCTGGCCTAGTATCTTATTTTAAATCCTTTAATGTACTTCCATTTATTTTATGTCCAGAGTCTGTGTAAATATTGTTCATTTCAAAAGTATGTATGATGGACACCAGATCTTTTACTTCATGTTAAAGTCCTTTCCCCCTCTGCTAAAGAGCAGAAACACATCTCTGTATAATGCGACTGTAACAGTGCCACAAACTACATCCTCCAAAATCATCAAACCGTTTCATCATCATAAAAGGTGCCTTACAACTTCCCAGATCCTGAGATAACTTTCTCACATCTTGTTCTGTTCAGCCAATAATCCTAAATCCTAAATTAAACCTATTTGTGATTGCAAATCCTCATATTTGAGAAGCTGAAGCTATTAATTATTTCCAATCTTCGTTTGATAAATGACTTAAATAATTAATCAAGTATTAAAAACATTTTGCCAAAATAATCTATGAATTGACATTTGAATTAGTGCAGTTGCTGTATTGTAAAAGTGTTTTTTGTGTGTCTCTGTGTGACTGTAGCCAGCCCCAGTGTTATGGCCGCAGGAGTCACTGGGAGCGTTTCTGTGGCCTTACATCCTCTGGTTATCCTCAACATATCCGACCACTGGATACGTATCCGCTCACAAGAGGGACAACCAATGCAGGGTATGTATGAGGATGCTCTGAGGGGATAATGGCACAAATTAAAGCGGTGCATCACTTGTTCTGAAACTAAGTGTAATAAAAGAGATCATTTTGTTTTGTCTCCTGCTCAGTGATCGGAGCCCTGATAGGGAAGCAGGAGGGTAGAAACATTGAGGTGATGAACTCCTTTGAGTTGCTGTCTCACACCATAGATGAACGAGTGCATATTGACAAGGAGTATTACTACACCAAGGAAGAACAATGTAAGTGCTGTGTATGTGTCAAGGACAATTTTTGTAAAACACAGAGCAGCCAGTGGGTTGGTCCCCAGCATCTGTGAGGTGACATTTTGAAATGAATAAAATGTAACAGGAAGTCAGGATTTGGATGTGAAAAAAATGTATATTATTGATAAACAAAAGTATTAGTGAAATGTGGTTAACACAAAATCGGATGCTTCTTCTGTAACGTTTAATTTGATCTCTCAGTCAAACAGGTTTTCAAAGAGATGGAGTTCTTGGGTTGGTACACCACGGGGGGGCCACCAGACCAGTCAGATATCCACATTCACAAGCAGGTAGGCAAAAGTTACAGCTACAACATCTACAGTCAATGAAGGCAGAAGATGAACAACTGAGATCATCACATGTTCAGTCAGTGGCAAGTGCCATGATTATTTGAGGTTGTGCTCGGCCCCTGTTCTTACAGTTGTTTCCTTCTCCTCTTCCAGGTGTGTGAGATCATTGAGAGCCCTCTCTTCCTCAAACTCAACCCAATGACCAAACACACCGACGTGAGTTTCCCTGCATTTTAAATCCATTCAAGAATTCAACAACTGCATGGTTATGTTACGCATTCAGATACTGCTGCTGGAAAACATGTCCTGTCTTCTTACAGCTACCTGTTAGTGTTTATGAATCTGTGATTGACATCATCAATGGCGAGGTACGATATATGTAATATCCATTTTTTTCTTATTCAATGACCATTTTTTTTCTGAGCAAACTTCATGTGTGTGGGTTTTTTTCTGCCCAGGCGACCATGTTGTTTGCTGAGCTGACGTACACTCTGGCCACAGAGGAAGCGGAGAGAATCGGTGTTGACCACGTCGCTCGAATGACCGCCACCGGCACAGGAGAAAACTCGACAGGTTTGTCAACAGAATTGCTACTACAGCTCTACTGCTTTAAATGCTAATGACAGGGAGTGAGCTCACATTCTCTCCAGTGTCCTGTTGGAAACCTTCTCACTAGTTTATAAAGCTGCCTATATGACGACTGCTTATTTTACAGTTACCAATAAAAGCCCTTATCTCCGCTCTTATCTCAGACTTATGATAATACAAACAGTTTTCACAGCTACTACTTACAATGTCCGACAATAAGGATTCATGAAATTCCATTAGTGATGTTCTGAGGATGAATGAGTTCTAATTCTTCAGTCAGTACTTGATTAATTTAATAATTGTTGATCATTTTGAAGCACAATACAAGCACCCTTATTCCATTCAAAGAAATAATCAGAAGTACATTATTTTATGCTTTACATTTTCAACATTTGTTTACTTTTTGGAACTACGTTTCAGCTTTTGTAGCATAGATATTTTAAAAATGTTTCCATCTCAGTTTCTTTCTCTATGTATTGTAGTATAATGCATATATTTTTTACATATTCGTATTTACATTTAATGTTTCTATTTATTATAATTCTCTCGATCTGTTATTTTTCTATATTTTGTCCAAGCAGCTGTGATGACAGAGATTTAATCACATTGCAGAGCATTCTCTAATGGTAGCTATGTAAGTCTTTACAGAGTCATGCAACAGTGTAAGATAAACACCTCCAGGCAAACTGAATGCTCATAAAAAAGAGAAATACTAATGCTTTAATAAAGTTTATTGTTAATGGTGGTTAAGTTTCAAACTTGCTTTATTGGCAAACTTTGATTGAACAAACTGAAGAAATGTAAAGGGAGATGCTCTCCTGTTACCTGACTTATATTAGATGAAAATAAATTCTGTCTGAAAAGGTTTTTAACACTGATGTTTTTTTTATGTCTCTCAGTTGCTGAACACCTCATAGCCCAGCACAGTGCGATAAAGATGCTCCATAGTCGGGTGAAGATCATTCTCGAGTACGTCAAAGCCGTGGAAACAGGTGAGAGGACTGACTGGTTTTTTTAATTATGCACCGAGAACAAAGAAGGTGGAAATATGTCTGGAAACCAGCTGTTTTTAAATATGATGTTTCCTTTCCTCACTTTTACACCATTTAGTGGGGCCCCACCAGAACACAGCACCATAATTACAAGCTGCAGTTTGATAGCATCATCTGAGCTCTTTTTATTGTCCCTTACATAACAAGTTCTGTGTTTTTTTCCTCTCCCCCTGCCTTCATGTTCTGCAGGAGAGGTGCCATTCAACCACGAGATCCTTCGAGAAGCAAACGCCCTGTGTCATAGACTGCCGGTCCTCAGCACCATCAAATTTAAAACTGACTTCTACGATGTAAGCAAGCTTTTTGTCTCACCTACACATTTAATGACTATGTTTTAATATTAGATTGTTTAATTCCAAATATCAGATTTTAAGCAGACTGATGATTATGATGATGCTGGTGAAGATGATTACTTTGAGTCTGTCGTGCTTTTAGCGATGGGGACCAGTGTCGATATGCTGTAAACAAAAACATGTGCTTTCCATTGTGGAATTTCTGCGTCATGTCCTGTCTCCTGCACGCTCTACCACGACCGCTCACCTGATTGTTCTGGACATTTTCCAGGACATTTTCCAGTTTATGACACTCAGCCTCACGCCTGTTTATCCTGACTGAAAATAGGAATCCTTGAAAACAGATAGTTTCTGAATCTGAATGTTTCTCTTGAAATAAATATACTGCTCAGTTTTGTCTCCATAAAGAAAAAACCGTAATTTGAGATGAGATGATTGTGGTGAATCCTGACAACAAATTCTTTCTGTAACTCTGCCTCTGTTTTCGCTGCAGCAATGTAATGACGTGGGCCTCATGGCCTACTTAGGAACCATCACCAAGACCTGCAACAGTATGAACCAGTTCATCAACAAGTTCAACGTCCTGTACGACAGACAGGGCATCGGCCGGAGGATGAGAGGACTCTTCTTTTGAGCTGGCGGTCAGCTGAGCCAGAGACAAACAAGCACTGCAGTTTAATTTCTCTGTTTTGTCTTTTTCTTTTCGGTTTGTTTGTATTTTGGTAAGCTAAGACAAGTTCATAAACCAACAGTAGCTTTTCAGACCAGTTTACCATTTTCACTTATAACCACAAGTGTATCTAAAAGCACTTAATTACACCGATCAGTAAGAGATTTGTACAAAACTCTCGGGTCAACGCAGAAATGAATCCACTGTACATGATCGTTATATTATTTTACCCTGTTCGTTTTATCGTTTCTGTTTGTAATAAATGATCTGCTGATTTTCTTCATGGGACTTTAATTTGTCTTCTTCCTGAATTTAAATGATTATAACAGCGTAGACAGAACACAGCTCATAAAAATGTTAGACCTGCACTTTTAAATGAGGCTGTGAAAGTTATGTGGAGCGCTGCTTTAGCTTCAGGGTTATTGTCAGGAGTGTTTGCAGTTAGCTCGTCTTTTGAAGTGGTGTACCCGCTGTTCTACCGCCTTGGGAGGTTTTGGAAAGATGGGCATACGCAGCAGGAAAGGGGGGGAGGCAGGGGGGAGATATGGCTGCAGAGTCGGAGGTCTAACCGGAGTCAGCACTAGACGTAAAGACCCCCTGGATTCTATAAGTCGACTTTACTGGTCTGCTCTTACCTGCCATGTGGCAACTGAAGCAAACTGTTTCCTCTTTGGGTTTTCATGCAGTTTTGTAAAAACACATTCAAAGACAAAATACCACTTGGACAGTTTTGTCACATTTTATTTGTCATAAGTCAAAAAATTTGCATTACATGCTTGTGTTGACTGCTTTTTTACATGCTGACAGTTAATATGTCAAAGTTTCACTTTAGTGAGGTTCAAACCAACTTTGCAACTTATCAAGGCTTTTGCTTTTTCTGTGACGGTGCCGTCGCAGGGAAGCTACAAGAGAAAACCCCCAAAATGTGGATATTGTGAAACTTAAATGTTTTCAATGAAAAGTCTTGTGTTTCCTCCGACACCTCCCAGATGTTTTACTGGCTGGCCTCCGCAGCCTCATCAGCAGGATCCGCAGGATCCGCAGGCTCGGGGTACTTGAAGCGGACTGGGTCGTACAGCTCATCCCTGGGGTCGTAGGGCATAGGGTAGTAAGGGTGAGGGAAGAATTTAAACTTCTTCTCGATGGGTGCAGGAGGTGCTGGTTCCTCCTTCTCCTCCACAGGTGGTAGTGGTGGTGGTGGTGGTGGTGGGACCATAACCTTCCCTTTCATAGGCCTGGGTGGGTGATCAATCAGACAGTCGGGGTCCCAGTAGGGGTCACAGTCATACTCCATGCCCTTAAAGGTGCGGACAGGGGCGGGGGCAGGGGCAGACTTCTTGACAAGGACCGGTGGAGGCGGAGGTGGGGAATACTTCTTCGATGGAGGAAGTTGGGGCACTGCCACAGGGGCGGGTGCAGCCTTCTGAGGGGTGCAGTGCGGGTGGTAGCGGGGGTCGCAGAGCACTGGGATGGCGCCGGTGGGCAGGTAGACGATGTGGGGCTTGCAGAGCGGGTCCTTGCTGTTGCACAGGTAGAGCACATCGGCCTGGGAGATAGATGGAGCAGGGGGGGGAGGAGGAGGAAGGGTCGCTAGGGGCTCGGTGGGCTTAGGGACCCCTTTCATTGGAGGTGGAGGAGGAATAGGTTTGCACTTCTTGTCTGTAGCTGGGTCGCACATGGCCGTCGGCAGCCCCAGTTTGTTCTGGAAATAGGAAGCATTAGGGCCGTAGGTCTGCTCCAGAGATCTCATTTGCTGGTAGAGCATCCGCAGTTTGTCGATCTCATAGAGCTGAGAGGTGGAACAAACAGAGAACAGTGAATCTATAAGCAAAACACACTCATTTGTATTAATAATAATAAAGAAAACACTCATTCAATTCACCTGTAGAGAGAATACAGATGGAATATACCAGAGTTCCATATTTTACAACTCTCTTTTCATTTGTTCATTTAGTCAAGCAGAAAAATAATTCGAAATCAGATTATTTATATTTTAACAACTCAAAAAGTGAGGTCTGTACCATGACCTGAACCAGACACTTTGATAAAAGTGAAATATTTTAGCAGGAATCTTTCCTTTTCTATTTATTACAGAAGTCAGGAGACTAGAATAAGAAGTTTGAAGCCCAAGGACAGTGTGTCCACTTGTCCATAGCACCACATTCCGACATGTAGCCCATAGACTTTTCCCCCAAAGAGAAGGTGTCTCACCCCCTCAGTGTGTCCGATGCTGCTGTAGTATCTGTAATAAGCCTGGAAGTCGGGGTTTGCTCGGTGCCACCTCGGGTCCGCGTTGCGTTTGGGTCTGGAGTGAGTCAGGAAGTTGTTTGCTGTCTCTGAGGCGATGTTAACATGACTGACAGGAACCATCTCTGTTGACAGGAGAGTTGATAAATTGTTATTCAGTTCAAAAGGACAGGAGTTGACATTTACACTGAAAAATGATTTTTACCTTCCTGCTTGATGGAATTCAGTAACGATTTGGCCTCCATCAGCCCTGCAAGAGGAAACAAAACATTTGTTAGATGTTCAGGTCCCAAAATCTCAAGACATTTGTGTTTCAGCAGTTGTACAGTAAAGAATCAGACACTGACCTGGGAGCAGCGTCAGGCAGCAGAGAGCCCCCCCAAGCCATATTGTCGAAATCATCTTGAACCACTGACAGAGGCAAAATGTTTTGTTTGAGAAAAGAAGTTCACACAAAATCCTTTCTTTTTTATTATTAAAGTATAAATTAGCCATAAAAATACATTTACAATATTTATACAAGTTTTAAAAGGTATAAAATCACATTTCTGTTTTTCTGACTCATATTGAGGCTGTGGTAGAGAATAACAAAAGTGTTGTACACAAAAGAAAAATGACTGATTGATTTGAACAAGTCATGTCTATCCTCTCAGGTTCCTATGAGATGTAATAAAAAGCAGTTTCACAATCCAGTTACTGCTGAACACCTCGGCCACATCTGTCCGTGTGTCACTCACCTGGCTCAGGAGGCTGTGTTCACTGGACCGACAGGGCTGAGTGGGTTAAATACAGAAGCCAGTGTCAGTCACACTGAAACATCATCTCCTGTCCAATAGGGATTCACCAAACCTGAGACCGAACTCTGGTCTCCGCCCCTCTCTGTAGTACCATTTAATATGAGGCCCTTTGGCGCCAATCAAGAATAAAAAGCCCCTGGACTTTAGCAGCAGAGTCATAAAGAGAACAGACTTCAAATGGAAACTCCCCCATTAAGTCTGGATGGAAAGCATCACCTGCTGGGACGACTGCAACCGCTGGGAAAATGTTGCAGACTCACACAATATGTCAGCCAAAAAAAAAACCCAGCAAAACATAGATGACAGCTCACACAGCCTCGACTTTGACAAGAGTCGTAACAAGGATTCTGAAACGCTCACGGCTCCTGAAGGTGGTTATTTTTTTTACCCAGAGAACACCTGCTTTAACAAAGAGTGGCCATCAGCTTTTTTTGGTCTGAACATGTCCACGATCAAATCTGAAGTGCTTAAATTTAAACTGCATTCTTACAGGATGTCGTAACATTACTGCACATGATGTACAGTCCCTGGGATCCCATGCAACTACTTTGAAAACTATTTAAAACATGATACATGTTAACATAAACACCACACACGAGGACAACAAATTAAGGTTTTGCATTTTGATTTTAATTGCTTTGTTTTTGTAACTGATCAATCACTGAAATGATTTTTCACCAAAAACTTCAGCGTCTTTAACACAACTCTCTTAAATGATGCACTATGATGTTGCATCACTTTAAAAAACATTTACTAGACTTTGTGATTATTCCCAGACAAATTGGTGAAAATGTAAAACACCCTATCCTGTGAAGTTTAACTCATAAAAAAATGGGGGAAAAATTGCATCCGGCCCCAAAATTTAATGGGTTCTTTTCTGGCATCCTTCCAAGTTTAGTGGAAATCTTTTTGGACGTTTTTGTGTGTAATCCTGTTCATCAACAGACAGACAGGTTTAAAACAGCAGCTCCTCAATGGAGTAGCTACAACTACAAAATCCTTCATGTATATTAATGCATCTGCAAAAATAAAACTTACAGTACAATGGAAAAGGCCAAATATACAGATCCTGGGCGTTAAACTCTGCAAAGGCTTTTTTCTCTCCAATTCTTTTTATAGAAAGTGAACGATGGAAATAACGTCTGCTGCTCCATGTTCGCAGGTTTTACAAGGAAGGTGTGTGAGAGGTGTTAGTGAAAGCTGCAATTAGGTCAACAAAGCCGCTCCAGTAACAAACTAGAAGCAGAGCTCTGTTTCAGACAGTTTCAGGTTTAACAAACTCTCACTCGAACACTGAAGCTGAGATGGAGAAACTTCAGATGGGAATGATTAGCTTTTCAACCAGAAAACAAACAGTTGTGAGGACAGCGCCTCAATATATAAAGTTTGAATGAAAGAAAACGATCTGTGTGCATTATAGGTTATTTAAGTAAAGATGAGTCTCGTGCTGATGAATGAAAGAGGCATTTTCAGGATTGCCAGAAGGCCAAAGAGAAATTCAGGATTTGTTGAAGGAAACACACCAGTGAGCTTGGTAGCGTCACATTGTTACCACGGCGGCTGACAGAGTTAATCGCAGTGTCCCTCGTCTCAGCGTTTAACACCAAAGTTTTCAGCAAACTAACTAAAACCAACTCTCTGGAGTGACCTCAGGTGTTTGTGAGACTTTCATGTGCACACGAGACAAAAAGGAGCAAAAACAGTGTATTATTGAACCATCAATTTATTATAACTAGTGTCACAATACAAGGCTCAATGTTACTTATCTTGCCTGGTGTGAATTATAAAATGTACAGAATTAATCCATTTCAGCTGAAGCTTTAAGCTCTAAACTGCAGACAGCATCACACAATAACAAGTTCTGACACATATTTACAAGTGTTTTACTGGTGAACAGGAATCTTAAAACACTATGAATCTCCAACAGCAGAATTCTTGCAAAAATAGTCGAGCTTAAAAATCGTCCAGGTTCTGCTTGACTTGTTTTAGAAAATGCTGAAGGAGGAAAAAGAAAGAGCCTCAATAGAAGTCTGTAGAAAACAAAGAGTTTTCCCCTCGGGTGGCCGAAGCACAGCGTGCGTGAAGACGAGTCCCGGGTTCTTCAGACGAAGGTGATTCGGCTGCGGGCCTGGTTGAGCTGCCACACGTTCAGCTCCTCGTATTCCTCTAAGGCCTCCTGGAACTGGGCGGGGGTGAAGCCGCGGGAGACACAGCGCTGCTCTGCCTCGGCCATGCGGACCACCCCGCCAGCTCCGCCGCGGCCGACCACGCCCTCTGTGGCGAGCTCGCGAACCAGGGAGAAGATGACGTCGGCCGGTCGCTGGGTCCTGTACAGGAAGAAGGAGAATTCAGACTTTTAGACCCTGGAAGAACAAACCTGTTGGCTGACGGGGAGATGAGTTGGGAACATGTTTAAAACGGAACCTATACAAAAAAAAAAGTAAATAAAATGCAATCTTCTAAAACATCAAACTACTTTAACGGTTTCAGGAGGAACTCTTCCCATTGATATAAAAAGCCTGTTGTGAGTGTTTGAGTGCTGCTTCGAGAACAGTTTATGGTAAAGAGGTGTGAACATGTTAGACGTCTCGACGCCTGTCATGTCTGTGAACAGAGCTCTATAAAAACCCAGAGACGTTTTACAGCTTCCTGCAGGATATGCAGCTTCTGTTACAGGAATACGAGAGACTCGTTAGGACGACCACATCCGGTCACTCGTGATGTGTGGAGCTGGTGTTAACTTCATGTCGCCTGAGTTTCCGGTGCGAACACTAACCTCGTGCTGCTCGACTTGTCAGTTTGTAGTGAGTCCTTTGACATCTCCATCAGTCTCATGGCCTCGTTGACGTCCTCCTTTTCCACAGTGTCCATCATACGAAGGCGAGCCTGGGGAGGGAGAGAAGGGGGAGACGTCCTGAAAATCAAGTTAATTCATAAAACTTCTTAAACTTCTGGCTTGACCAAAGAGTCCATCCTGATTACGTAGGTTGCGCTGTGCCGGCACTGTCAGACCGAGACAAGTGCAATGCCCTCTGGGATGGTCGGCAATTGCCCAAGTCTCCGCCTCTCAACACCAGCTAGTCTCTCTACACGTTGAAATTCAGACATCTGACCAAAAATACTAAAAAAGAGAAGCTTGATAGTTTAAACATCAGGTTGTTGGACAGAACTCATTGATGACTGCTCTGGTCATGGTCAGTTTTGCATGGGTTTGCACAGCTGCACCTAAAGCACACAGGCTGACTGCCCACCCTGCAAAGCTGGCCAGGATCAGACAAACTCAGTATCTCACATGTGGGGTAACAAAGGCGTAACAAGGTTTCACAGATGTGAAGATCAGTGGATGTGAAGATCAGTGGATGTGGAGCTCCGGTACATTTACTAAACAGTTCAAGCAGTTTCTTTCACACAATCATTGTTGTGGGAGCAGTTTGCCCCCTTGTGGAAATACCAGTGGAGCACATCGCCAAGCTGTTTGCCTGAAGTGCTGGTTTTGCAGTAGGTGGATGATGCTACCTGCACAAACAGCACTTTTAGCAACCAGAGGCCAAGTCAACAGATAAAACTCATTCACGAAGCATCAGCAATTCTTAAATGAAAAATAAATAATTACAAAACCATTAAAACAGTTTTTACAGCTCATGTAATGAGCAGTCATTTGATACGATTAAGAAAGATGAGGTTATCTTCAGTGTGCGGAGTTCAGAGCTTCTGTCCAGCGTGAGAAAGAAGTGCTCACACTGCAGTAGGCCGTGTTATCATCACTACCTGCACTGTAAGCACTTTATCTCACACTGGACTGTTGAAAGCACAGGAAGATGAAAACAATAGAATTCTCATCAATATTTTATGTTTAACCGAAGTGCGGACGTGTTAAATTCACGTCAGTGATCTGCAGGTTTCCTGTTGTGAACTGCAGCCAACTGAAGTGGAGGTGTATTTCTCACCAGAGCAGTGGACAGACGGAGGATGGAGAGCAGGGTTCGGGCGGAGGTAAAGGTGGTGTCCTTGCTCACTCGGGCCTCTTTCCTCATCTCCACATAAGCAGCAGTGATGTAATCAGCCAGTGACTCAGGCACCACTGGTTGCCGCTTCTTACACACACCGATGTAACGTCTGAAGAGGAATTTTAATTCATTTAGTTGCTGGTTTAAACTTATGTCTTTATTATTTATATAATAACTTTTAAATAAACTGCAGATCATCATCATCACCTCATCAGCTTCATGTCGATGGGGGTAAAGTGAGTGGGCGGCTGGCGGCAGTGCTGGTGGACGTAGGTGATGTGCTGGGCCAGGCGCAGGTCAGCTTCGGCATCTGGCTTGTCCTGGATCAACCAGAGGAGGTCGAAACGGGAGAGCAGAGCGGCCGGCAGCTGAATGTTCTGCTCAATGCTCTTTTTGGGGTTGTAGCGGCCGTAGGCGGGGTTAGCTGCGGCAAGAATGGAGCAACGGGCGTTGAGGGAGGTCATGATGCCGGCCTGGTGAGAAGACAAAGTCAAACATGTGTTCATCAAGCTTTATATTTAAACTTAGTAATAGATTTATTAAATCACCCGTGCATGTCTTTACCTTTGCAATAGAAATGGTCTGCTGCTCCATCACCTCATGGATGGCTGTGCGGTCAGCGTCAGCCATCTTGTCAAACTCGTCAATGCAGCAGACGCCCAGGTCAGCGAGCACCAAGGCTCCACCTTCCAGGGTCATTTCTCCAGTAAGGGGGTCACGCATCACGGCTGCAGTCAGACCGACGCCGGATGAACCACGACCCGTTGTGTACTGACCTGAAAGTCACAGGCGACGAAATCATCAAATGAGACATGAACACAAACAAGTTGTTTTTTTATTTAAAATGCACACAAAGCATAACCTCAGCATCTGAGCACAAACAACCTTTACTCTACTCATCTCCAGTCAGACATCACACCGAGTTAATATTTTACTACGTAGGCCCTAATGGAAAGAAAATGGATGACCAGATAAAATATTTAACCAGTTACAGGACTGTACTCACTTCGAGGAGCCAGGCGGTCAATGTAGGACAGCAGCTGGGACTTTGCTACTCCGGGATCTCCCATCAGGCAGATATTTATGTTGCCTTAAGGAGGAAGAGCATAGTCGTTAATGCAAATTTTGAAAAGGGCAAATATTTGAGCTTAATGTGAATCTACATACATATATTGAGCACATAAAATGAATTTGGTATTAAATGAAGCCACAAAAAAATATGTTTTACTCATTTAACAAATTCTTTTCAGGAATATTTGCTGTTTGTCAG
This sequence comes from Paralichthys olivaceus, assembly GCF_024713975.1. Lineage (NCBI taxonomy): Eukaryota > Metazoa > Chordata > Actinopteri > Pleuronectiformes > Paralichthyidae > Paralichthys > Paralichthys olivaceus. The sequence continues at coordinate 20,824,453 of NC_091101.1, forward strand.
AGTTTTAAAATCGAAGGATTTCTCAGGAAATGAAGGAGGGGGGGATTTAAAAGAGGGAATTATCACCATATCACTCATTGGGAATGGAAAATATTCTCACACTGTTTTAGTGTCATGATGATGCATCTTCGACAGCTTTTATTTCCCTCTGATAAACGGCCTTGATCTACTTTGTGGAAGACGTTATGGGCCTATGTCGATGCTCACCTCTGATTTTCATGCCTTTAGGAGCCTGTTCCACTCCCCCCACCAGCAGCAGCAGCAGAGCTTTCTTCACGTCTTCATGTCCATAGATCTCTGGTGCTATTGAACCAGCTAGTTTCTCATAAAATCCTTCATCTGTAACAGAGAAACAGTCACTTTTAGTTGCTATAAGAGTGAGAGGAGTATCTGCGTTGGCAGGTTTTAACAGTGGTGTGGGTGGATGTTCCTGAATCGCCCACACAGGCCCCTCCCTACCTGTGATGCCACGAAGCTCCTCGTCAGTCAGCTCCTCGTTACCGAGCTCATCGTCCTCCGTCTTGTTCATGAGGATGATGCTGTGGGCTTCCAGGTACGTCTCTGACAGAAGACCCTGAAACAAAAACAGGACGTTTAATGAAGGGACAGTTTTGGATTGATTGACATGCACTTAGGAACCCAAACCCTTAACCCTCCTAAAAAACCACAACCCTCCTAGGTCCCCTCTTTTTATAGGTCACTCACCTGTGCTGCTTGCCTGAAACCTGTGCGCAGAAGAGGTAGGAAGACTCCTGCGATGGCTACATGGTCTCCGGGCTGAGCGAGACGAGTGTTTTCTCCACGGGCGTACACAGACATGCTCCTTGGAATATTTCCAACAGGCACTTGATCGCTCTATAAAAATACAATAATCACCTGATGAGAACACCGGCCCTGAGTAACCTGCTTTACCACAATTGTCAAAACAGATTATTAGCTCCTTTACATGTTCCTGAATACGAAGCTCCTGGAATTTAACAAATTTGGAGCCTCTGGTCTGCAGGTAGAGACGACCCCCAGATTTGTTGGTGACACACTCTTGACTGGGACACATGATGAGGGGCATGAAGGAGGGAGACTGGATCTAAAGAAAAAGGAGAAGACACAATGAGACACATCTGATTATTTCAAATCTTATCACAGGATGTAAATGACAACAGAATGTAAACCAAACTTACTGGTTGATAGGTCTCCGCACCACATTGGTCACAGGTGTACGTAGCTACAGCCATCATTGGTTTGACCTCGGTGGCACGTGTGACGATGCCTCGAACCGGCACGAGGTGTCCAATGCTGTCGGCTCGGACATCACGCACCACTTTAGGTTTGGATGTAGTGGGGGGCTTAAAGTACAGCTCGCTGTGGATGGAAGATAACAATCATGAGAAAAATATTTGTACGTAACAAATAAAGTATCACAGGTGGAATAACCAACATAGATTAATTAAGTTGTAATTTTGAGTCTGAACTTACAATCTCCTCATGAGTTCAGGTGGGTATTGGTTACGTGGGTCTCTGGTGTCCGCTGGGTCGCGACCCCTCTGTTCCATCATCAGCCTGTGCTCAATGTACACGTCCAGAGAATCTTTGGCCACGATCTGAATGTGAACACATGCATACATTTCCATAAAAAAAAACCACAATGCAATGGTTGCATTCTTGATAATGACATGCTTCTGTAATCGAACCAATTTTTTTTTGTTTAAACACGACGCTGTATCAACTGAGCAAATCTACTCACATCTCTCTCTTTGTACTCTGGCAGCAGCTCGTGGACTGCGTCGGCGAACAGGCCGGTGTAACGCTTGGCGTTCTCACAGACGCTCTCCACCAGCTCAGGGTCTTCTTCAGCCACATCGTCAAGATCCACAAAAATAGACACCTGCTCCCTGTGGGCCAGCGCCACCTGTACACACAGAAGAGCCATGATCAGCCATGACCATGTCTACACAAATACTGATGAATAACGACTCCGCATCTACACCCAAACTTGGACGAGCTGTGACCTCATCTGATCTAACTCTATAGCCAAACCCCATTCAATTACATTGACCTGCAGATTTCAGTATGTTCTGCCTTGAAAACACTGTTTGTATTCTGTTTACATTCTACAGGTATCATTTTATATTTTCTTGTGTTTACACTGGAATTTATTTATCACTTTAAACTGATATGTTAATTTAACCACCAAGTTTACTGCTGTATCACAAAAATGGAAAAATAAAGGATGAGCTCATATGTAGATACTGAAAACATTCATTAACACTCTTAAACACAGGACAAGCTCTTTATGAAGCAGATACAGTTTTTACTGAACATTTTATAGAAAATTAATACAATTTGTTTAAAGTAATATCTAAGAAACAAAGAAGTCAAACAGATAATTAAGATGACAAGAGAAAACGGTTCAGAACATAAAGCCTCCAAATTTACTTGTTTAAAAAGGAATCAGTCAACAACCCCCCCCCCCCCCAGTGATCAGAAAAACAGTTCCTCTGAAAGCTGCACCCATTTCTACCATTTGTTTATTATACTTACAAGCTGAGCTCCGTATTTGAACACCTTCTTCCCATTGTCATCCTCTGAGTAAAACTCCTGCAGGAATCTTTTGCATTTTTCTGCAAAACAAAAAACAAAAAAACGCTTTTAGTTTCATTTCACAGCAGAAAAAAAAAAAACACAAAACAACAACACAGGCCACTTCCATCAGAGATTAGTTTTTATCAGCTGCATGTTCACGCAGAGAAAACCCACAGTTTTTATTTTATTCCTTTGGAAGTTAGAGCAGGTTTGTGGGTTTAAAAGCTCCAGTCGATGGAGAACAGCAGCAGTGGGCCTACGCACTGGAAGCTAATGTGTTGTCCTGCGACGACCCCCTTTGTTGAGCAACATGGCATCCTGTAATCTCGATGAGTCACTATTGACTAAAGAAAAGGCTCAAACCGACACCGACTCCCTGCGCGGGGCAGATCTCCCTGCTCTCACCCTTCAATGTGAGTTTTAGGGAGAAATAAGTGACGCTGCGCGGCTTCGGGTCGAGAGAGTCAACGCAACAAACGCGCTCCATCTTTAAAAGAGGAAAAATATCCCGCACTTCTTCCAAAGAGACACAACTGAGAACAATGAGTGAATCTGCGCATCGAACATGGAAACTGTCCTGAAGGCGGAGATCGAATCGTTCCACTTACTTTGACGCGGCGGCAGAAAACACGCAGCGCCGCGGTTTTATTTCTCCGCTCGAGGATGTTATTGTAAACAAAGCAGCACATGGCTGGTGTGCCCCGTCACTCTGGGGATCCCTCCGCGAGCGCTTCCGCCCTGAAAAGTAATCCCGACTGTTGTTTTCAAAAAAAGAACCACGACCAGCCATCTTCTGACGTTAGCTCCAGTTAGCTCATCCATGCTAAACACACACACACCTCAATGGAGCTCATCCACGGTGGATACAAATCAGAGTAAAACCTCCTAACAGCTGGTTTTACGCAGCTATCGTATTCACAGAGAGAGATAGTGTGGAGTTATAGCTTTAGACAAACAACACGAACTGACTGTAACGCTGAAAACGAAAATCTACGCACGGCTCACACTTGCCTTAAGTCTAAATATTACTACGCTAGGTGCGTAAATGTAAATGTTACTGAAAATGACACTTTCCCTTTTAGCAAGGCAGCAAACTACCAGGTCGAGTCAGCAGCTAAATACAAAACTAGTGTAACTCACAGCTACGGGGGGGGGGGGGCTAACTGGCTAGCATGCTAACGTTAGCAGTTGAAGCTAACTTAGTGAACGTTCAGTGATCGCGCATCATCTTAAACTTTTTAAACACTTTAAACGAGAGAATAAAACAAACAGCGAATAACGTGATGAGTTAAATCGAAGCGCGGAACAGCGTCTGGTGACGCATTGACGCTACGTGCTTAAAAAAAAAAAGTTCACGTTGCCCTGCGTCGCTTTTGGCGTTGAGCGATAAAGGGAATCGCGGATCGAGCTCGCGACTTTAAAATCGAGGCTAACGCTCTTCATCTGTAAAAACACGTGCGCGAGCTGAACCACGTCTCTACAGCCGCTGTGCTAACTTTCTAACGTGACTTTAATGCAAACAAGAAGTGTTTCCGGCTTCTCTGCGCTGCGAGCTGAGGTTGTTGTCCATGTGCTTGCACAGTGGCGCCTGCTCCTTTGTTAAAGCGGATCCATCCGGGCCACTGTCAGCACACACACACACAATGCATAACTGGTTCCTATGGAGTTCTGGAGAAACCAGAAAAGTTTGTAAAACTTCAAACTAAACTATTACTACTAACTCCTCTGGTTTCTTCAATATAATACAAACACGCTAACACGCACAACTCAAAATGTAGCTTAAATACATGAAGTTGTTTGCAGAGAGAAATCAGCTGATTGACTGACACAGTTTGAAGCCGCACACATTAAACCAACCGAGGTTATACTCAGAGCTCTTCTCGGTTCATATTTAAAACGACCCTGGGAGCTTTCAGCCACTTTGAAGGTTCAGTCATTCAGATCGACCTGTTGCTGTTATTGTGGAAGTTCCCACGTTTACCTTTCTCTGCCGCGTAATCCTTACGACTCATGTCTGCAGGCGGTGGCGCTCAGCGGAGATAACCAGCGTCCAGAAATCCGACAGGAACTAAACGAGCGGCTTGAACGGTGGTTCGATTCCCTCTCTGTGTCCGGACACCAGCGTTCATTCACACGCAGCCTCGGCTTCTCCCTGCTCGCGCTGCAAGAAGTGGCGCGAGTCTGACGTCTCCGCGGGCCAATCGCGTCGCCGCTTTCCGCGCGGAGGGGCGGGAATTGGCGGTGGCGCGAAAGTTGCGGGCGACTGCGCGTCACGTGACTCGACAGACTTCCGCCCTGTTCGTCATGAATGGCGCGAAAAGCGATGATTGGATTTCCTCCGAGTGAGTGACCCCGAGGTGAACCTGGACCACAGACAGCAGGGACAATGACTCTGTCCCGAACTGTCTTTAATAAAGTTCAGAAATCTACACGAACACAAGACCAGGACGTCGCACGTGGTTCACTAATCCACTAAGGAGTCATGTCAGAAATGGTGTTTCGATTTGTCTGTGCAATCTCAGTATCTTCACTGTACATCCTTGTTTGCACTGAATTTATTGATATTTCTGTATGTCCTTGTGGTTGTAGGATACTGCATGTTCACTTATTTCTTATGTTTTTACAAATGCTTATATTTACATCCCCTGTGCTGCTGTTACCTCTTTATTTAGTCTGTTGCTGTTACATGGTAAACCTCCTCGTTATGGGTCTAATGAATGATTATTTTATTTTACAGGTGCAATTGGTTGAACACAAGTAAAATATATCCCCTATCATCAGATACATTAAAAATGAGCCGTCCATTTACATATCAATGTGGCAGCCACAGCTAAAGAAGTGGGGGAAAAAAACAGTAACGTTTTTACTAATGGAACTAAAATGCAGTAAATAAATCATGAGAGGGGGTGGATACTTCTCACAGGGCAGTACTTCGTATTTTGGCAGCTATGCACAGCTTCATGCCGTTTGTGTGGCCAGATATTTTTTTCTTCTGTGTTTTGAATTTCAGTTTATCAACAAATTATAAATAAAAACACACATACAAAAGATGCACCGTGCTTAATTCAGCATCTTTTAATAAACTATAAATTAACAAATCTCAACAAAGTAAGGTGCCATCAACATAAGTGCAAGATGTCATGAACCTGAATTGAAAATGTGGAACACAGGAGCAGCTGGATGCCAGGAAACAGTGATCTAACTAAAGCTCAACACAATATTTCTTTTTAACCATTCGGCAACTGAATCTCTGGGTACTCAAAACATAAACATTTAGACAATCAATTATTTTCAGCCTTTGCCTCCAAACTTCACAATCATTATCTTGATTTTGCACCAACAAAATCAATGACTTCAAACTAATGTGACAGGTGAACTCAGTATGAGACTTAAGTAGAATAATACTTAACAGACTTGAATGTATTGAAAACACAGTAACGTTGAAGAGGTGCATTCATCAAACAGAAGTGTTTCTCCAGAGATGATCCACGTCTCTGTGGCCTCAATCAAAGAGCTCATCCATGAAGCTGGCTGAGTTGTGACGTGTGGACGGCTGCAGAGAAAAAACAGGATGAGAGTGTGAGAGCGACTCGGTCCTTCATGTTGATATGAAAATATTTAATTATTTATTGATTATACTCTTGGGGAAGTAAAACATAAAGTACAATAATGAGTCTGTGTTCAGCTCCACACATCACAACTATAATGTGTTTTCAAAGGCATTCATTTATTTTTGTAGCTCAGTTGGTCCAGCACTGTGGCACAGCAGGGTTTTTACAAGCTGCTAATTCAACTGATACCAGATCTGTTGAAAATACACAATAAAATAAAACCTGTATATTAAAGCAAGACTTTCAAAATGATATTAAGAAATATACAATTTAAAACACTACGATGAATGACTGTAATTTGTTCTAAAATGGCCTGAACGATATGCACCAAGATTTGTTTTTACCAGTGTGTATCCAGATTCATGGTCAGAGTCATAATTCTCTATCTCAGCCTCCTCTCTCTCTGCATCATCATCCTTGATCAGAGACAACCTGTGGGTCGCACACACAACAATTTTATTTTAAAGTATCATTGGCTGATAGCAGCTATCATGACACCAATACAAAATAAAACATTCTCAGATGACACAGTTTGTATTCTTCTCTCAGATCAGTCTTACAGGGTGAGGTTGGAGTTCAGGTCTTGATGATCCAAACTGGTCAGGGTGGAGTGAAGCTGGCGTCGCTTGGTGGGCTTCACCCTTCTCATCTGGGGCCTGGAGAACGGCAGAAGGCACATTTTTGCAGCCATAAAGTTTAAAGTTTAAAATGAACTTTATTTTAACAGAAAATAACTTTTTCCTCAACTGGCCAAAGGGTCTTGTCAATTTCAAACTCAACAAACCCGGAGGAGAACTCATCCTCAGACTCCGGCTCATTCAAGACGCTGCTGATATCAGACTCTGCTGCTGTGGGTTTGCTGGAGACCAGTGGCTTGGCCGGCTGTCTCTGGGCGGTGGAGGTGAGGGCCGGGGTGTGAAGGTCACTGTGGAGACTGCTGCTATCCAACCATGACCCTCTGACGTTGCTGGACACTGAACCTGGAGGACAGAAGACACAATGAAACAATGATGGATTTTACAAACTAAATAGATGAGGTACAGTGTCATGGATTCATAAACCATAATGAGAGATTTATGTTTTAGTCAGCGATTATTAATTTAAGTTATAAAACAAGTAAAAAAACAGATATTCACTTGTTAAAGCTTTTCAAACTGGAGGAAATCCAGTTTTTCTATTTTACATAATTGTACACTTTAGAATTCGCAAAAACGATGTGGGAAAATGTCATGAAAGACAATTTTTCCACACCTCTTCAGGTAGTTCTGGTCATGATCATCTCTACACTCAACACACCTTGAGCAGTGGTCTTTCTGCGCTTCGCTACTGGAGTATCATGTGAGGAGACAGCATCCCCTCCCCCCTCCTGCTCCCTGGGTCTGGAGGTAAAGCGTGCCTTCAAGGACTGCTGATACATTCTGACCGGCGGCCAGGAGATGGCAGCACTGGGACACTCTGATTTCAGCAATGAAGCCCTGGGAGGAGACGAGGAGAGACAAGAGATGAGGACAAAGAAAAATACAAACCTGGATGTTTAATGGTTCAGTTATTCAGGTTTCTGTAAATTATGGCAAATTAATTCTGATACAGTTAGATTATTAACATACCCAAAATACAAATATATCAAAATTACTCATCTTTTAATCACAAAAAGCTTATTCTAATTCATTATTTATAAGCTCGAGCCCACAGTTAAGAATATGAGTGCTTTAATCCACTTTGTGCACCTCTGATAAGTTGTTATTCCAGACAGCTGAGAAATCTGCTGTAACAGTGATTCAGTAAATCAACCCTCCACTACAACAGTAAACGTGTTACTCACATCTGGACACGGTCCTGTTGCAGCAGCTTAAAACTGAACTCGCTGAGGATTTCCAAGAAGGCCACATTCGGGAGCTGCTCCTCTTCCTCTTGTGGGCCTCGAAACGCAAAATGTATTCCGTCCCTGAGAGTAAACCCAACACAAAGAATAACTCAAAACCACATCTATAACAAAGAGTGAATGACTACAGTGTCAGATACTCTACATGTTTAATTTAAAGCCTTCAAGTGTGGTGATTCATAAAGATAGCCAAGTTGTCATTAACATCTTTACATCCATAATTATCACTATTATTGTTTTCATTATAACAATTAGTCTGTCAGAGCTGAAACCTGATGGTACACAACCCTTTCTGGTCTCTATCTCCCCTCCCCTATGTCCCTCTCTTCTCTCCCCTCTTTTCCACCCACCTCTTTCTACCTCCCCATTCTTCTCTGCTCACCCCAGTTCATGGAGTTTTTTTCTCTAGTCGTCAGATATGCTCATTGTGGGAACTGCTGGGCTTCCTATAATTTTCAAGGTCCTGACCTTGTATGTAAAGTCCCTTGAGATAATGTATATTATGATTTGGCGAATTAAGTGGAAATGTGCTGGAGGAGTTCTGTATGCGTTCGTCATTGACATGTGTTTCACTGACATGTGCAGGGCCACCAGTGGTTTGCGGACACGGTGGAGATCGATGCCAAAGCTCATGGCGAGCCTCTTGCCCAAGTCTCTAATCTCATTGAGATCCTTCCTGCTGTGCTCCTCCGTAAGCATTTCTGAGAACAGCTGAATAAACACAAATATGACTTTGTGTTATTCAAACAGTTGTATGGATATGCACGGACAGAAAAAAAAAAAGACAGCTCAGAACAATGCAAACACTGCTTTTTAATTGGCTTGGTCAAATAAGAAAAGTCGGCATCATGAAACAGGCAAAGGGATATGAAACAAAATTAATGAAGATGTCTGAGAAAATATGTTAATCATACAGTAAATGTACTATAAATATGTATATTGTAATGTAGAAATAGGATGTGAGGATGCAAATAAACCTCTGGGGCAGTGACAATCTTAATAAATTAAATTGTCATGCGTTTTTTAAGTAACTCTCTTTTACATATCCCAGACTGTCTAATTATCATTATTCTGATTATTAAAAATGCATTAATGAGTGCACACCTGCTGCAGGCTCAGGCAGACGGTCTTGGCGCTCAGTACTGGATTGATGAGCTTGCTCTTACTCATCGTCTCTTTAATGATGTCACCAAAGTCTTTAAAGTACTGGAGGAAACCGCAAAAGAGAGGAACAAAAAACAGAGTTGTGATCATTAGTCTATTAGCTCACACCACTGGTTTAATATCGAACAATGTAAAAATAATTCCAGTCATCTGTGCGTCTCTCAGCCACTGAGCCTCTGACTCATTCTGCACCTCGCTGGTTGTAAAACAGATCCTCTCACCCTCCTCCACTATCCTTCACATCCACTCCATTATTCATTGTTCTGTTTGACAAACACTGTTTCCTAACCCATTTAATTTCTCCAAAGAATGACAGTCAAAGAGAACTATTAATGTGAAGTATTTCTGAACTAATTTATTTATTTGCACACAATTGAGACACAGCCAGTTAATGAATAGGGATATGTGTGTGTTTAATGTATATATGTGTATTTTTATGCCATTATTCTCCATCTCCACCTTGCTGTAGTGCTTGAAGACATCAGTGGCAGCAGAAAGGTCCAGGACCCCGTAGATGACCAGCTTACAGTAGCCCGCCAGCTGGTTCCGCTTCCTCTGGAGAAGGGTTATCTTCATCTCCTCACCCTCGACTGGAGAGGAGAGCCAGTGAAGAGAAACGAGAGAAAAGGGAAGACAGAGCAGTAAAAGACCAAGTTAACTTGAGAATTGTAGGCAAGAGATCAAGAGTAGAAGTTTTCAGTAGTTAACTCACCAAAATAATCAGAAATTGGAATTTGGCTGCTAGGGTACTTTGAGAAAAACAGATTCGATACAGCAGAGGATTCTCATCACAAGACATGAAAAACTGTCTGCAGGCATAAATGAGGGCAGGGCCCTCTGGTTGTCAGTGTGTAAATTCATTTCCAAAACACTACAGTACAGATCCACATGAAAATCCCTCTACTGACATGGCAGATGACCATCATGTTCAGATGACATCTGTAACTGTGTTGTCACTTCTGTAAATACCAGTTAATGCACAAATATACTGGGTGTTATTTTTGGATTTGATGTCAAAGTAACACTGAGTAAAGACTTTGTTATGATAACTGTAAATCTTCTGTATTAGGATCAACCATCATCTGCATAATCCCTCTCTGATAATAGTGTGACGTAGCCAACGCACGTGAGGCCACAACAAGGAAAAAGAACATATTATGCATGTCTGTGCAAGATAAGGACATTGTGACAAAGAGAGATCACACAAAACATCAGTGACGAGGAGCTGTATAATGTAATTGGATAAACAGTAGAGTGATCAACTGTATCAGCTGCAAGATATACATGCAGCCTGTGCCAATGAAGACAGGAAACACAATAAACCTCCTCCACCATTTGAAAAGGTATCACGCCACTAAACATATATAAAACAGCCTGAGAATCTGGGGCCCCAAACTAATGATTCTAGCTCCAAAACTCATAAACAACAAACCTCTTGTGGTTTGTTCAAACTCCTGCCGCAGTCGCTCGTGTCGGCTTTTTCAGTCATAACTGAGTCTTTGACAGGAACCAGAAGACCAGGAGTTTTTTCAAATGTATATAAATATTTATTAATAACAGTGTGAAATAGGTTTTGTGCATAACAAACCATGTCGATCTTTTGTGTGATTGTTTTCATGTTGGCTGCGTAAATATCACAAAATAGAAAACCCCATCCAAAAATGTTTGATTAAGGTTTTAATCCTGACTTAAATGTATCTGGCCCTTGAACTGCAAATTCAAATTTATTTAGAGATGTTTTCATGTGAAAGAAAATAGTTTACATTCAGACGTACTCACCACAAAAATAAAATGTCTTTCCTTCCACAATCATTCCTAATCAATATTAACTGAAAAGTGTAAATATTTTTGGTCACATCCTCCAGTCCTACCGTTGAGCTCAGCATCTTCAGAGTCGGTGAAGATGTAGTCCAGAAGGAAAGCAGCCATCTCAGAACGCAGCGAATCAGAGGGAAGGTGGACCAGGGATTTGAGGGCAGGTTCAGAGCGGACTGAGCTCTTACTGTACAACATTAGCAAGTCACACAGCAGCTGAAATGCCTGTGGATTGACATTCAGATTGTGTTTGTAAACCTCTGATGCTAAAGGATAATTTGAGCAGACAATCACTTTAGAGCGGTAGAAGTGGATCGGATCCAAAATCAGCCCAATTATCTTCTTGTGTGGGACCGTTATTACCTGATCTCTGATCTCAGCCTGGTTCACTGTAAGACATGTCTGACAGACTCTGCAGAAGGAACGCAGCTCCCTCCTCAGACGCGTCAGTTCAGCCTGGAACAGAGACGACAGAGGGACAAAAAGATGAGTAATATTGACGCGCTTGTATGAAAGAGAGTGGAAGTGATTGAAAGAGAGAACAAGGGATGGAAATGATTCAATAGAAGAATGAGATACAACAGATACATTAAGAGAATCTCTAAGAAAAAGTTTGAACGAGCAGGAACTAAATATCACATATAACAGATTGCAGTGTTAATTGCCTGCTGTCCACGCAGCTGGTGAACTGTTGAACAACACAGACGAGAAAAAGTCCACAAACACACAGGAAGGCCACCAACATGGCCACCATGGGTTGGCTGTGATGTCTGATGTAGGTTGGCTCATCTCATGAAGGTAGGCTGATTCTCAACTGAGCCACTTGAGTGTGTGAAAGACAGGGACAAGGTCAAACTACTTTAAAATTGACGAAATTGAGACGAATACCTCAGTTGGCTTGAAGTTGACTGCATTCACTTTGGCCCACATCAGGTGAAAGGCTGCACACTTCAGAGCTGACACCATGAGCTGAAAAGACACAGATGCAAGTTAAAAAACATTTATGCAAAAAATGTTAACACATAAATGTTCTGAGAGGTTTGTTGTCATCATAAAAGATTAAAGACTGTTTCAGGATAAAAATGTTTAGATGAAATGCATCAAACACCTTATTTATTTTAAGATTACATGGAGCAAAATGACATAATTAAGGTTAAGAACAATTGTGGTCAATCAACACAATTTACATAGCAACACATTTTCAGCTCAATTATTCATAGGTGACATCTTTGTTTTTTGTGTTGTGCTCTTATTCTTGTTTATCCTTGAAAAAACTCAGCGCTGAACCACTTAAGTTTAGTCTGTATATCAGAGTGTTTTTATCTCAAACCTCCTTGTCGAGCTCTCCAGACTCCAGCCTGCTCCTCAGCAGTTCAACGCAGGGGTCAAACAGCTTCCAGCCTGTTGGGTCTTCGGCGCTGGACAACAAACACACAGACAAGACTCCTACATATATATATATATAAAATACAGTTTGTACAATGTTATATAAACACAATGCACTTACCCACACAAAGCAGCAATCCTCTTCAAAGCAGTGGCTGCACTGTACATGTCACTGTCATCTGCAGTTCCCTAAGTACACAAACAGACTCACACTCTTGAGAGAACAGATGCTTTATATTTTATTCATTTATTTTATGACAGAAATAAATAAAAAAAAAAAAGCACTTTCATAAAAATACATTTTTATTCAACCATCCTGAAAGTTGAGAAACATAATTTGAGCATTTAAGATTGTTTTGCCTTGTTGTAAAGGTCTGGAGAACAGTCCTGTTTCATAAAATGTATTATTAAACTGGTAACTTAATGTGACTATGGACAAGTCACCTCATTGATAGGGTACACAGTTTAGAGACTTTTAATTTTGCAGTGTCCCAGAATGAACCATACATATTGCAAATACAGGATGGAAGCTTGAAATACATAAGTCAACTCTGTATGAGCATGTGCACATGCATTTTTAATACTTTGCATCTCTGCCTGTCTGAAAACCTCACTGACACGCTCACCCACCTGCAGCAGGTCACTTAAGTACACGTTGAAGCACTCGGTTAGGCTGTCCAGCAGCTGGCTGAATGCCAGGTGAGCACGGGAGGAGAATGTGTACATGTCGGAGCAAAGAGCGCAGGCCAGGTGGGTGCAAGCCTCCAAAACAGTGGCTTCTGTGTGCTTATTCACGATGCCACACACCTGTGACAGCAGCAGGTCCAGATGCTGAAGGAACAAGGGGAGAGTGAAAAAAGGAAGATAAAAAAGGAACAATAGAAATATAGGATATATAGAAGAAAAAATAGAATATGTATTACCACAATTTCAATTGCTAACATTTTAAGAAACAGCCAGCAGTCACTGTGATGGCTCCATTGTAATAAAATGAATTTGTATTTACAACAGAATAGAGTGTGTATTGTAATTTATCTTATTCACACCCATGCTGGTTGTCCATTTCTGCTAGCTAAGGCAATCTGCCACAGGTGAGCTCATTCGCCATATACTTAAAAAAACAGTGTGTAGAAGAGTATGAAAAGGAGGGAACGCTGCCAGATGGATTTTAATCAAATTCTGTTCCTCCTTCACATTTCCAGTCCCCCTACCCTCTCCAGCCACTGAGCGCTGTTGTACATCTCCAGTTTGAAGTAGAGAGGGGCTTTGAGAAGGAGGCTAATTTTCCCGACATCGGCAGAGTACTGCAGGTCATTGAGGGCAGAGGGTAAAAGAGAACAAATTCAGCATTACTACAAAATGTCTAAGTACATACTTCACATCATAATTGTGATCTCAATGTAATATGCCAACAATTGTATAATGTCAGTAATGCATTAGGCCTCTTTATTGTAGAAACTGAGGTGACGTCAAATAACTGTTCCACATTCAACTCTTTGTTTATGTGCTGTATGTAAAGGATTGAAATACTTCCAGCTACTTCAAGTAAACTTTGATTGTGTACCTTGGTCAGTAGCTGTGGCAGTAAAGGGATGAAGTGTGTGGTGATACGTCTCCTGTCTTGCTCCTGGATCTTCTTGTCCTTCATACTCAGGAGCTAATCGCATTTACATTCAGTGAAGAGTAAGAGCAGTTAACACAAAAGACATTGGGGTTGTAAGTGTTTACAAGGGTACATATGTGCAGCTCTCCCTTTATTTTCTGCAGAATTTTCTTTATTTTCAGGAACTATGCAAGTTGTTCAACTCTGAAAGAGCTTGAGATATATATACACACACGCTATTAGATTTTTGCATATTCATGTAGTTAGTAAATCAATGTGAGATGGGTCATGTAAATGACCAGAAATTAAATAAACTGTATCAAAGTGATGGTCTTTCAAAGAACATACATTTTGCCTTTAAAGGAAAGGGTCAGATTCAATCATACTAGTAACAGCTAACTTTCTTAAATTTGATCGAGGATCAATCTGTATATATGAGAGGATATTATACAAAGTATGATCACATTTACTCTAGCATCCAGACAGATGCAGTATGTCTTGTGTATTCCTTTTCAGTGTCGCAAAGTTTCATGGCTGGTTTAGATCTGACTTTTAAGTGTAAATAGTTTAAACAAAGAATAACATTTCTCTCGCCCCCAAGTTCCACTGATCCATAAATTCATACGACTACAGAGCATTATGCTTGTGTTTGTGTCACCACCTTCTTGCCCTGAGCTCTCCCCACAGGTGAGGTTGTCTGTGCGGCCTGTCTGATGGCACACATCATGAGCTCTATGAGAGCCCCCTCCTCCTGATCTGTGAGGCCTGACAATACAGAGGCAGAGGCAGGAGTAAAACTGAGTGGGTTATATTTGAGACAACAAAAAGCAGGAACGGAGAAGGAGCAGCAGAAGTTGGCAGAGGAAGAAGTTTTTTTTACTTATTAATATGTTTTATCACAGTGAGTACCACTCAGATACTGCTTATTGGCGTACAAAGAGCAATTTCATTGGTCTCACCAGCCTCCTGCAGCAGGAGCGTTGTCATCGTCTCCCAGTCTCTCAGTTCAGATCCTGCTACAGTCCACAGACTGTCCACCAGGTAAGCCCCATGTTCATGAAACTGTCAAGAGAGAATGAGTTATTTTACTACAGATGTAAAGCACCAGTCTGATACTGAACAGTTGAAACTCTACTACCTGTAGGAAAGTGTAAATTTACTTTAGATCCCAATAATTGAACTCGTTTGGTGTATCAGTCAGTGTTCCTTCAAATTGTGCTCTTGAAAAAACAATATCTGACATCTGTATTTATTCTAACCCTTTTCTATTTAGCTTCCGGACAATGTAAGAAAACGGGAAAAGGAGCTAAAGTAGATAATCTGTATACACATTGTTAATCCCAATGTCAAATTATTCGACATTTAAACAGAGCGAGAGAGGCAGACTGAAAAAGAGAAGGAGGTGGAGACAGACTACCTCACTCTGGGTGTAGAAGGAGATAAGGATTTGTAGGAAGGCTGCCTTTTCACTTTGTTTATTCTCCTGGTTGTCACTGGAAATCAAACCTTTCAGTCTGACACACACACGCAAAATAAATAAATGTGTAATTAAGATTTAAAAAATGGACTATACAAGTCCAATTTATAATTATTCTCAAATAAAGATAAAAGGAAATTATAAAAACTTCTGTCTACACACAATTAACAATGTTTGTCAGAAACTAGTACTTTCTTCATCCATGCTTGGTCATTATGACGCATTATGTTCAATCAACCTCAAAACCATGGCATGCTTTCACTGTCTTCTTCTAGGATTTGACAACATTACCACACAACAGCGATGAAAATGTGTTTGTCATATTTGGGATGAGTCACAAACACAATGCTGCTCATTAGTCTGTAAAGGAAGGATGAAAGTGTACTTGTTGTAGAGGAAGGTGCCGGCTGCAGACGCCAGGCCTCGGTGTGAAGCATAAACTAGGGGATAGATGTGACCACACTCCTCCTCCTTCAGGCCCTCTTCTGTCCTCCTGCATTGTGAACACATACAGACAGGTACAGGTCAAGATAGTGGGCGTTACATTAAAAATACGGTGAACGTTTTTTTACTTAATCTTTCAAGTGATCCATAGTGATATTTGTCTGAAACTGTCTTTCAGGCAAACAATATAAATATTTTTCATAAGATTAAACAGACATTTAATAACCGGCAGTTAAAGTTCTTGAACCTCATCACCACTTTCCTGTTAATTAACCCCAAAAAACTTTCAACTGATATGTGACTTGAGTCTATTGTTTGAGATGTTGGGGCGACGCGAGAGATCACGACTCATGTTGTGAATCACAACAGAGTGTTATCACAGTTATGAGTCACCATTTAATTTCTATTGTTGAGAAGTTGGACTTGGAATCACTTGCAGCCAGCGAGGATATATTTGTAGTGTTTTGTTATTGTCACATTACATT
Source organism: Paralichthys olivaceus (assembly GCF_024713975.1). Classification (NCBI taxonomy): domain Eukaryota; kingdom Metazoa; phylum Chordata; class Actinopteri; order Pleuronectiformes; family Paralichthyidae; genus Paralichthys; species Paralichthys olivaceus. The sequence goes on from NC_091101.1 coordinate 20,840,900, forward strand.
TCAGGTGAATTTTATTTGGCTGTGTGAGCATAGATTCCAGGTAATAATAAGAGTCTTGGAGAGTTTCTCATTCAGGGATTTGACGCAAAAGCCTCAGAGCTGAGGATATGAGCTAATATTGTACAGAGTAAATTAAGCTTGAAAGGCACTTCACAGTGTATCAGTAAAATATAGAATATTGGGTACGTTTAGGTCAGCTACAATGAAATGCCTGCACTGTATGTTGCAGATAGTGTCACTGAGAAACCACCACAGACAGAGAAACCCCTCACTGATGGATCAGCAGCAACAGATTGACCACATCCACTGCCACGTCTGGGTTCTTGTCCAGCACCATGCTGAGCATCCTCTCCTAAACACACACAAATACACAGTGGCACACCAGACACATGCATGATCATGGAGGCAGACAAACAGGCATAAATAGGACAAGCACAGACATGCATAAATTTACCCACACTCACAGACATATATGCACACACACAAACCCGTTGATTAGCCACTAAGCTGTGGCATGAAAACCATTTATCTGCTGCAGCACACACGGCTTAGCAGGGTTTTTTTTCTGTGTTTGAGAAGAGCTTATTAACCATCAGTAACTGGCAGCAATTAACACATCCAGCCACCCGCCCAGACAAAGGAAGACATCCTAGCAACAAAAAAAGACATAGGCAGGCAACAAAATAGAAACAATACAATAAGCTGAAACAATAGATTAAAGAGAGATTCTAGCAGACAGACAGACAGAACTGGGGAAAAGCAGAAATAAAAAAGGAATTATATGAGGTATGGGTCCAATCCAGAGGGATGCCTTACTTTAAATCTGCTGGTAAAAAGCTCCAGGCGGCCAATGAATTCTTTCTCCTGGTACAGACCCTGCAGGGCACGCACACACTGCAGACGCACTGGACTTTGCTAAGGGAATGAAGAGAGAGTATAGTATTACACTTTCTGTAACCTACGTACAGACTAATTCCCAAGTCTGTTCATAGTGAAGATTTCTCTTTGTTCAAGTTTTGTATGTGATCTTTCTTGCTTCTGACTGCAGATATTCTACAACTGTGTTTGGTAAAGCAGGCTGTCAAAGCCTGAAAATAAAAAATAAAAAACAAGTGGTTTAATCTGAAGTGGCCAGCTCCCAGTGCTCTGGAGTCTTTGTCACTGGCCGACAGACTGGTGCTAACTCTGTATAAATGGTGTTGTCAGCCACGGCCAGAACAGCAAAATAAATGAATGACAGATACATTTAACACTTTACTTTTTAATGTATTTTCAATTGTCTAGTCCTTCGTGTTTTTCGACCTTATCATGCAGGGTCCACCCCACGTATTTGAGGCATCCATCATTCAGGAAGTCTTCAGGATCTATTTTCAGCCACATGCCCAAGTCCTCAATGCACACCACCCGTATTTCAGTCAGCCGGTCCCGGTACCGATGCACAAACACACCCCGGAAGGTAGCGTTCATCATGGAGGAAAGCTCCTCTCTTTTCTCCTGCAGCTAGGGCACATACATATGAAACTAATGCATTAAGACAAATCTGTAAGAGCACTGGTCCTCTACATTTTAATCATTTCCCATGAACGCAAAAAAAAAAAACATCTGAATTTCCACACAGGGTCAATGTCATTTCTCCTCTTTAATCTTGTGACCTGCATGTTTATGAAAAAGTGACTGCAGTCATGCTCGTGTGTGTGTGTTTATGTGTCACCTCACTGATGGTGGCCTGCAGCTCCTCCAGTCTGTCAGGAGCTCTGTCATGCGGCTTCTTGCTGTTCTCCACGTCGTATCGCCGCTGGGTGGTCTGCAGCTGAACAGACACTATCACAGCTACTTCCACCAGCCCGGTCATCAGCTTCATGGCTAAATACAAAATAGAGGTTGACAAGGTCAATTGAGATAATATATCCACATAACGCACTTGAACTAAATTGAAGGCTTAATCTTTAACAAACAAGAAAAACTATCTCTAAATGCCACTTTTCACTAATGTTTATTCAGGTTTTCAACTGATTTTATATTTTAATGAAAATGATGTTGCATAGGTGCGGTCACAAAATGCACCATAGAAAACTTCAGTTGAGTGATTAATTGCGTTAATTGTGCCCTTTTTGACTCTTGACTAATAATGTATAGTTCTACTCACATTTAAAATAAGCTGTTGAATTTCTTTTTGGTGATTTGGTTTTAAGAAAAGAAGAAATGACAACGTTAAGCAGCTTGTGCCGAAGAAAACAAAGAGACACAACAAAGGAAAACTGTACATGCAGAGTACTTACTGAAAAAAACAAAGGAACCTGTCTTGCGACTAAAACAGATGTCAGCTGAATGGAGCAAATTATTTTGTCTCCCAGAAAAGAGGAAAGAAAGGAAAACCTCTGGTATCACAGATATGGAATGAAGGTTTCCTCCATTATCAAAAGCAAGTGACATTTGTGAGCAGCCTTTAAACTACGACATCACCACAAGGCTATAACCAAAACATCCTCGTGAAATCTGTGTAATTTCTTTTACATACACCTGTACTGTACCAATGTGCTTACCAAGCAGGGTGCTGGTGTGTCTGAAGGCTCGGACCTGGGAGTCAGACAAGCCTGTGAGCAGAGCCAACAACGAGGGGAAGAGGTATTCATCATAAATTAGGCTATTTCGACAGGAGCGAACCAGAACCTTAGCAAACTCGCACAGGCCGTCTTTGAAACGCTTCAGCTGGGGCCCGGGAGTGCACAGAGGATAGTTCACTGAATCCTGCAGGAGGAAGAAAGCAAACAAAAGAAACAGGAAGCATCTCAGACTAAGCTTCATATTTTGAGGTAGAAACCGGTGGCTTGCTCAGCTAATAACAATCATGTCAGTGGAGAAAACAGAGTGATTAATTCATAAATTAGTCCATTTATCAGCATTAGATCTTAATTAGCGTGTTCCATCACGCTGTGCTGCATCCCTCGATTCATAATGTCCTGGGATATTGGGGTCATTTGACTTGCTCAGTTAATTCCAGCAGGATTATTCGCAGTGTGAAGAGATAACAAAGACTATGAGTCTTCAAACTTGATCTGTATAAATAATCTTAATTGTAGGGTTTACTTTGACAAATATAAACTAATTCTGAACTTGTGTTTTTCTTTTCTCACCTCATTGAACTCTTTAGTTAGAGAACTGATGATCTCAGCATTCTGCATGCTGTCAAGCATCTCTCTACTAACCACACCTGGACAAAATGATGAAAGGTTAACACACTGTGAAATCCAAAGGATTTATACATAAGCGTGCTGCTACAATAATATCTGTTATTCTACTTGTATTTACATGGTTTGATCTTCTTCGCATTTTAATTCCACCCACATAGAATATTGATATACTGTGTTGTCAATAGACAGAGAGGTGGCACAGCTCCTCAACACTGCATCTTTAGCATACCGGAGGATCAATAGTAGACTGCTGATCATTGCCTGAGTTGAAATTGGAAAGATAATCTGTTGAACTCTGACCCACACCCCCCACTTCCCAGCTACTGGTTTCCCTCTTGACCTCTGACCTTTGCATCCGCAGGACCGAACAATGAAGTTGATGAGCACCAGCAGCCCCACCTCTCGGCTTTGCTTGTAGCTGTCCAGCCACTCGTCCACCACCGTCTTAAGATTGACAAGGACACAACAGACGATGACAACGCTTCACTCAGATCAAACAGCAGCCGGCTTTAATAACAATAAGTCATTTGAATAATATTATGGAGTTCAGAAATAACATTTCTATCATAAGTCTTTTATATTTTATTTTTTAACGTGTGTATTTGTGTGTTCCCCATCCTTGTCTTGCCCGTATATTTTCTGGCCCTCATGTTTTAATCACCTACGCTTTTGCATAATCAGTTTGTCAACCGTAGCTCCATTATAAATACAAAGACTCCTTCAGAGCATCTGTCGTGTTTTTAATAATGGTGTTGATTAGAAATGCAGTAAATGCAATATAAAAGAAGTACTGAGTGAAATATAGTCAAAAACCATGAAACCTTTGTGAAGCAGATTAAATTTGCTGGATGTGCTGTTTGAGAATAGGTCTTGAGCCAGAATCACCACTTGCATGTGATGCTGCTCTACACTCTTTTTTAGATTATTTTTAATGACTGATCACCACACTTGTCTTTCTTTTGTTGTATGGGTTCACTTTTCTAGTCATTACCCCGAAGAGGCTGGGGCAAAGGACAACAATAGTTGGGATGGACACTTGCCGTCAATCATTGACTACACTACCCAATGGGAGGACTCCTTCCTCTTTGCGTATCAAAGGCAATTCTATAGGGTCACATCAGTCAGCCGCTGACAGCACATGATAATCTCTCTCACCGTCAGCTCTACAGAGGCTTGTGTCTCCTTTCACTACAACTACCTCAGTCCTTTGATGCATTTATCTCTACAAACCATTTCCCCTTCCCTTCATGCTTAGCTGAGGGCTCGCTCACCACCATAGCACTCTTTCCCAAGCAGACTGCATCGTATATATCCTTTGCACTGATGCCCTGGTTTCTCTCATTCACTCCTCTCGCAAGTCTGGGAGAGACCTGCCTGGATGACCCACGGGAGTTCTGCTGCTGCTGCTGCAGGGAGGGGTCCACAGGAGCAGGGATGGGTCTATTATGGGGGCTGGACGTCACCCTCAATGCAGCTTTACGCCTTGGTCTCTTGGGTGGCTTGAGATGAAAGAGACATGAAGGGGCAGCTCAGCATGAGATTTAGAGTGAAATGATGCAGTGAACTGAATTAGTGGTAAATAAAGCATGATATGGTGTCGGCTTCAAACCTTGACCTCAGTGTTGCATGATGCCAGTTAAGCCTTCTTTATCGTTTGCAAGAACTGAGAGATGGTAGACAAAATATTAACCTACTCTGATCTACTTCCTGGTGATTAATATAAAGCCATTTTCAGACATGAAAGAATTGGCTACGGAGTTTACCCGCACTTTGCCTTTCAAACATGCACAACGCAGCAAGATGTTTTCTGCACATACGTGTTCACAACAGCAACAAATCCTCCACATTATTCAGATGAGAGGTGGAGCAGCCGAGGACAGCAGGCCGGTCAGGCGGAGAAAGTCCGCAGAAACCGCGGGTACTCTCACTCAGACATTTAATTCATACATGCAAACGCAAATATGGAGTATCTGATGAGTTCAGTGCATGTCTGAAAGCATCTTAAGTGTGAACCTTTTAAATAAGCATTTCATATTTTGATGGCTAATAAAAATACTTCACCTGAGGTCCAGGAACTGCATGTTTTCTCCGCTTGGTGGTTTTTATTGTGGCCTCATAATCACTGCCAGAGTCTGAGAAATCCTCCAGCTTCTCAAGACTAATAGACAAGGAAGAACAATAAATCAAGACAAATCCCAGCATCAACAATTCTAAAAGGGTTGCTCAGGAATTCCCTCAAATTAATACAAGGTATATAGACCACATAGCGCTTATTAACAGCACCAACACTACACTGTAGAGTGATTTATTTATTTTATTATCATTCCCAGGTGCAATATTTATTGCATTTTATCTCAAATTCATAATTTGAATTCCTTGTGTGTACATATTTATATAAACTTAATTTGTGCATTTTAACAATTAGGCATTTACATGCCTGCTCCTCACAAAATGTCAGTGTACTGTCTGTAATATAAAGATCTCTTGCAGCTTGTCCCATTGAGAAAGTCTTCATTTCCATTCTGATGGTAACTTGGGTATCAATTAGCAACACCCTTAGTTTTGCTGGCTAGTTACACCTGCTACAGATACACATGCTGCCAAGTCTGTGTCAGTACACTGTATTTACATTGACGGAGATATTCAGGCTTTGTCTAATTTACAAAACTCTTTGTTGAATCTTAGAGAATAAAACATTTAAAAGTTTGCTTCATTTGTCCAGTTTTTAATCTGCTTTAAGACACAGACTCATCTAAATATGTTCAATAACTGTGCATTGGTGTTTGACTTTGAGAAGAGTCAGGAGAGATGGGCTACAACATTCAGATGGCACCGAAAACGATTAGCTTCACTTAGCTTAGCTGAACTGAACTTGGCTTAACTTTACCTGTCACACTCTGACTCTCCAGCTGCCATTTGCGGTGACACACGCTCCAGGTATTATGAGAAGACTCCGACTTGTTGGTTAGCTGTTGTTTGCTAACACTGCTACAGCAGAGAGAGGGCACAGACTCAATGTTAGCTACACTCAATGTTAGCTAAAGTTAATGTTGGCTAAAGTTAATGTTAGCTAAAGTTAATGTTGGCTAAAGTTAACGTTAGCTACACTCAATGTTAGCTAGACTCGATGTTAGCTAGACTCGATGTTAGCTATACTCGATGTTAGCCTCTGCACCAACGCTAGTTAGCACCTCAGCTAAAAGCTAGCATTAGCTTGTTACAGACACAGTTTACAGTACTTCAGACAGAGTCCAGACATCTTCTACCGACAAATGGATCAATAACAACTATCAGCAAAGTAAATGTAATTATTACCGTGGACCAGTAACCGATCGGGACGTTTCTCTCCACACTTTGTTGGTTTAAGGGGATTTTTCCATCTCCATGTCACCGTCCGGTCAGAACCGAGGGCGCGCAAAAGTTCGCTCTGTGATTCTCTGGACGCTGATTGGCCGGCGGCTCCTCGGCTCAGAAGGTGATTGGTCATTTCAGCGGGGTCACTTGATTGCCATTGGTTACTCCCAGTACACCGTCACTGATTGGATTCTTATAAAGTCCCTGTTGGATATGAGCCTATAGGAGAGAAATACTTATGTAGCTGAACATTCACTAGTACTTGTCCTCTGTAAATGCACGTTTGCAGTAATAAATATATTATTGTAAGCTGTAGAAGGTTTTAAGTCTGTGTACATAAGTTTATTTTATTCATCGACAAAACAAAAGTGCTTAAATGCAAACACAAACTCTTAAACCTTGAATTAAAAGGAGCAGCAAGTAAAATAATTGTATACAATGTGCACCTCTTTCACAAGACATTAATTAACAAATAATTCAATCAAATTAAAATAGCTGCAGGCCTCAGCCCCTCACATCTATTAGTTCCTAGGTTACAATTCATTTTATGGTGTGTGTGTGTGTGTTTGACCCGGAGGTTTGTCTCAGCTGCTGTCCCCCCCACCACCACAGGCTCCTCACCCCTCTCTCCCCTGTTGGTCCATTGTTCTGTGTTTGATGGGTTATTATGACCACAGTCAAATCTGCAGAGGTGAAACACACCACTTCTGGTCAGGTCCTTCAAAATAAAACGTTGCCCACGCTTCACAGTGTTTGTCAAGTCTTTGTGACTGCTCTATGTCTCTTTGTTGTTGATTTGAATCTTTTATGTGGTCGTCTGACTGACTCACCAACAAGAAACGTTAACCGTCACTAACCACAGATGCTCCCATGCACCCCTTGGACCCCGAGGCCTGTGCACAATAGGCCAGTGCTGTGATTCATCCATGTGCAGGGGCGAAACACATTGGGCCCTCAATGGGATTAGTCCTGAATATAGTTGTATGGATAAGTCTCTAATTTTATATAGTTCCTGTATTACAATGACACCTAATCCATCCATCCATTATCTATACTGCTTATCCTTTGAGGGGGAGCTGTAGATGACAATGAGGCAAACTACAAAAATCTTATTTAGACCTAAGAGAACTGTATATTGTGCTTAGTGTCAGCAAGCAGCCCATTGTGAATATGTATATATATATATATATATATATATATTTACATTTTGTATTTATGAGTAAGCTAGTCTGTTTTCATGTTGAATCTTTTATTTCTGTGCCATTGGAGAGCTAGGAAAGTAAAAATGTAATTGTACGGTACGACGCCTGTTTTTAATCACGCATATGACAATAAAGAATCTTGAAAATTGAATCTTAAAACATTCTCGTAACAGCCCCATCTTCTCTGTCACTATCTTTAAAAAATGGTAACTCATCTCACCAAAGCAATTATTAAAGTCAGTTACGCTGTTGAACTGTGATGGGTTATTCATTGTGTAAGTACACTGGGCACAATGACACCGGAGCCAAAATACTAGTATGTTGTACTCATACATGGCACATAATGCTGATTCTGATGTCTCAATGGGCAATGAACACAATGGCTTGGACTCTGTATTAGACTGCAGCTAACTGCACCTTATTAAATGCTCATTTTCAAAACAGTAATTTGTGTATTTCTACATCTTGTCTGCCCCTTTATGGCTTTGTTGACACATGGGGACCTTTATTTTGAAAAGCCTCGGTGTTCCGGCACAGTGGTGCTGTGGGAGGACACTGAGGATCGGGAGTGTCCCGTTCACACGCTCCAGCAGCGGATCACAGGAGGAAACTTTGTCTGGATGCGTCTTTTTGTTTTACTTATCTGGGGAAAACTGATTTTAAAGACTGATCCGGGACATTGTTCCTGTTTTGACTTTTCATCTGAACCGGCCACTCACTCACTCACTCATTCATTCATTCATTCATTCATCCCTGCACCCATAGTCTGTTTTAAAATCACCCCCCTCTGGTGTGTGTTTCGAGCCCCCTGGAGAAGATGGACCCCCGGCTCTCTGTCCCCAGGTACCCGCTGCTGGTGCTGCTCTGCGCGGCCGCTGCCCTCTCGGGGACCCGGAGCCCCGTGGCTGCAGCGGGGAGGAGCTGCGCAGACACCCGGCAGGTGTACGCGGAGAAGGGCTACGGCACGGACATCGCTCCGCTGACTCAAATCTCCGGTAAGACACTGAAATAACCTGCGAGTGAGGACAAATCACACAAGAGAGTTATTCCCAGAGTCATATGTTGTCCTACACGAGCCTTATACGAGTTTATATTGAAATTAAAATAAGATACACGTAGAGATGTGGGTGCAACCTGGATTAAATTTTCATTATGCACATTCAGGTCACCACAGATAAACAGCCCGGCACCAGACATCAGTCTGAGAACATTATATCCATGTTCTAACAAATGTATAAACGAAATACACACAACAAATCACCACGAGAAACTAATCTGTGAAGTACAATGTGGCTTCAAACTCACTAATAAGCACCAGACACACACACACACTGCAGAGGCATCATGGTGAGATTTCCTCCAGAGGACTGACGCTGGGTGGTTTAAAACAAATTACAGCCGCCCCCTCCTCCTCTCTGTGCGCTTTAAATAGGATGATTATGGGGATGAGCAAATTGCCAACACCGGTGCAACAAAGAACCTCGCCCCTAATTAGTCTTCTGCCTACTGGCCCACTGTTAAATCCCCTGAATATATTTATATATATATATATATATTTATATATACAGCCTGTGGGTTTATGTGTTTAATCTCATCTGCCAAATGAAAAGGTGTCACAAACAGTTTGGGAAATGTGACGTGTTTGGTGATGGGATGAAGAGGACAGAGGAGGCTGCATGAGCCCACATTTGTTAAAATATGAATGTGTGTGTGACAAACATGCACCAACTTTATGTCAATTCAGCTGTTTGTGTGTATGTGTGTGAGTGTGAGTGACTGAGAAAACTGCAATATTGATTGATTGTGTGTGTGTGTGATAGTGAGTGTGTGTGTGTGTGTGTGTGTGTGTGTGTGTGTGTGTGTGTGTGTCTTATCACTGCCTAAGTCTTGGCTCACCGTCCCGTGGGCCAGGGGAGCAGATGGCTTGGAGAGCAGAGGATGAGGAGAGGCAGTTTAGAAATGGAAATAGAGGGATGAGAGAGGGGTAATGGTGAGACACACAGAGAGAACAAAAGAGGCAGAGAGAGGAACATCAGCGTGGGTGGAGTTGGGATTGAGACTTTCAACTGTATTAATTACAGTTATATTCTTTTTCGGCTGTGAAATGACAGAAACCAAAACCAGTCGTTTGAATGCTGCGTGTTATTTACTCCCCTCCTGCTTGTCGTTTGCATATCATTACCTCTGACGTATCAAAGACTCAACCTGAGCGGACAAAGAGAGACAGATTGAAAGTGAATAATTCATGTAAGGAAATTACAAAATTTCTATCCCAAGCTTATCTTTGACAAGATTTCCCCACGGTGACGAAACTGATAAGTGGAGGAATTGACTCTTTTACTAAAAACCTCTGGTAATAGAGCGTCTGACGTTATATTTGAAGTATTTATAATGACTTTATTCTAAGAAAAGAAGCCCACAGGGCTTTATATGATCCCAGTTTACGATTTTACATTTTTTTATAATAAAACCAAAAATAATCTAATTTATCCACATAACTTTCAAGGCCTGTGATCGGACCTGATCTCTCACCTGTCCTGGTTTTCCTCCCCAGGTGAGCACCTGCGTCTCTGTCCTCAGGACTACACCTGCTGCTCCAGTCAGATGGAGGAGACGCTGGCCCTCCAGAGTGAGAGAGACTTCCTGAAAGCCATCGAAGAAAACAGCCAGTTCCTGTTGACCACCTTCAGCCAGAGACACCGCAGATTTGACGGTGAGAGACTCGTACAGATATTAATCATGTCGACACCTCAAAGCCATAGTTTGCACCTTTGATGGATAAAATGCGGTCGGCTCGTTTTCATCTCTGCCTCCCTTATCTGTCAAGTTAGCAGCAATGATTGGCAGCTGATAAAAACATCTGTAGGATCTCTGACTGTGCCGTTCCTCTCAAACAGTGAGATGTCTGTGCCTGCTAAAGATCCTGGTATGACTCATGTTGAATGTGGGAGAAGTGCTGACATTCAAGGCTTTGACAGCTCCTGCAAATTTATAAAGTTATTAGACTCGCAAACGCAGATTATACAAAAATAAAGGACACAAATGCAACAGAGGCCGAAATATCTTGACAATGAATCCCTTAAGCTTCAGAAACACTAGATCTTACATTTCCCACAATGCAACTCAGTGGTGTCTTTAATTGCAACCTAAATGTCCATATTTTTCAGGGGGGTTTCACACTTACATTGTTGGTCTGGACCTGGACATTTCAGTTTAGTCCGAACAAAAAAAAAAACCAAGTGTGAAAGTTGCCTCGGGGCCCTGGTCTGGACTGATGGACCGACACTGACCAAAAGAAGAGCTCTCGGTCTACATCAAACTAAACTAAAGGAAGTTGAGACAGCATTTGGCGGTAGAAGGAGAAAAACGCGGCTCACAGGATTGTTTTAAGTCTTTGCCTCCGATGATCTAATGCTTGAACAATGATGGTGTTCATTTTGCTGGTAGTAAAACCATTAAGATTTTACAGTGGCAACATATTTTCTCCTTTCAAATGGAAAGACTACTACCTGCCATATTCACATCACCATCAGACACACGCCGTCTAATTAAGGTGAAGACAAAGGATATACAAGTCATACAAAAGTCTGAATTACAATGCAAACATTGCAACAAAGACATGAACCTTGTTTTAAACTTTCAGTGAAAACGTCCTCAAACTCCAGATCTCTGGTTCGTATCACGCGATGTCTCAGACCTGAGATAACCCCGATGACATCACTATGACATCATCAGGGTGTAAGCTCCCTGCAGAGCTGCAGTACACACTGTGAATCAGTTTTCACAGTAGGTAGTAAGTCTGTGTTCAGCGAACTAGCCTTCACGTGTAAAATTGGTGAAGTGCCCCTTTACACAAAAGGTCAGTGTAGAGAACCTTCATCTTTAATGACTGTCAGTATTTTAGAGAACTCAATCCACATCCTCGCAGCCACAGCTCAGAGCTGAAGTTCCACTTTCTCCTCCTACCTGCTGTGGTTCTGACCTTTTTTTTCTCCTCAGCCTTTTATATAATATACGTGATGAATCATTTAAAAATGCCGGAGGAGTGGGAGACTGGATATGAGTCTTAAAGATGGATTTTAAATAAAAGTACATGTTGTTACACTCATTTATCAGTGAGCACGATCTGATGTCCCTGTGAATCCGGGAGGGGGGGGGGTGGTGACTGAGCGCCTACATAGAAACCTGGCAAGGATATGAGAAGAAGAGAAGGTGGGTGACACATTGGTTTAATATAATCTGCTCTTTCTGCCTCACTGCAGAGTTCTTCAGGGAGATCATCGACCTGTCGGAGAAGTCTGTGAACCAGATGTTCACCAAGACCTACGGCCGGCTCTTCACCCAAAATGCCCACGTCTTCCAGGAGCTGTTTGTGGAGCTGCGCAGATATTATTCTGGTTAGTTCAGCGACGTGATCCACCTCATGAACACACAGAACATAAATACATGAACTCAAATTGTGATTTCATGTATTTAGATGGTCTGATGGTCTTTGCAATGTTGTTGCAGTTTAGTTGATCCTCCATACAAATCAATACAATAAGGGGCCCCCTGGTGTTTTAGTGCTCAGAGATGCACACTGTGTAATTGCAATGTCCATGATTCCAGCTGGGGACCTTATTTTTGCATATCTTCTCATCCCATATGTTTTGTCAGGCTCCACTCGAAGCAGAATGCCAAGAACAGTCTGAACTAGAAAGGCACTCATTAGAGCACACAACCACCGCCACGGCCCGGCAGTCACCTTAAATTCAACCATGCTTCACCAAATTCCACACACTCGTAGATATCGGTCCCCTAAATATACCTGAGGTGAAGCTTTTATTCACTTTCATCGTTGCACCAGCAGTCTACTGGGGTTTTATTAGTCCATGCTCATGTTGTGGTGAATCCACAGCACTATGGAGGCAGCATTGTTCTTTGACGAGCACCGAGATGCCAAGAAGAACTGGAGAAAACGTAACGAAATCCCACGGATGCCAGAATGTTTCTATTTCTGTTCTGAATGGCTCTGTTTTGGCATGACAGCCGCTCGCTGGCGAGTCTGTCTGCAGGCTGTCGCTGCTTAGTCAACCTGTCTTTGTCTGCCAAACAGCACGGATGGCTAATTTGAGGCTGTATAGTAGACTTCAGATTGGAGAGTCGAACCGGTCTGCCAGTTGTCAAATCACCCCAAGCAAACAAAATAATGCAGCACACAAAATATATCATGTGTTATTATTAACATGTCATTGTGTTGTGTTTAACAGACTATAGAATCAAAGAAGCAGAACAGTTTTTGTGCTGGTGACTTCTGTTTTGTTTGAGAACAGTGTTTTGCACCATTTTACAGATACAGAATGAATTCACCCAGCAGCTTAACTTGTACCATGTGTGTGACCAACACTGGAAAACCAAAGTCAATTCAATTTGTCTCATGACCAATGAGGTGATGTTTTCTTTTGGTTTGTCTGGGACAACATTGTCAAAGGCCAAGCAAGAACCTGTTGTTCACTTAATTTCTGGGTACATGGTATTCTTGTCAACTATATCACAGAATGGATATTTCATTCAAACAGTTTGCAGAACATAGTGTGCAGTGGTTTACCTGATCTGAATACATGTGTATGTGATATGGTGATAACGTGGCCAATCAGCCTAGCTGGAGGTATTCTCTGTTTTCTTTCTTGAAGGACTGTGATATTGCATGCACACACTGCAGCCATCAAGCAGGAGGTATAGGATACGCACATAACCTGAGCACTATAATACTGTTTGTGATTATATATTTAATAATTCATGCTTTATTAGTCTTTTTCTTAATTTCCGAAGAAATGAGTAACTGCTGGCCACAATGTGTTTGTATTTTTCAGCGGTGACTTTGACTGACTGTTTAGTTTGGTTTGCTCTAACCCTTTCATCGAGCCCTCTGGGCAACATTGTAGCACACTGCAAAAGGATATGGTGGTTTAGATGAATATTCACTCCTGTGGAAAACATTCTGTACATCTAGTTTGCTGAAATTCCCCCAAATACAATTCTTTCTTTCAGAAATCCCTGAAATCCAGATTACAGATATTGTTTTCTATCAATCGCTCATTTTAGCTCCTTTGTCCACAGGGGGCAGTGTCAGTCTGACCGAGGTTCTGTCAGACTTCTGGTCCAGACTTGTGGAGCGGGTCTTCTCTCTGGTCAACCCTCAGTATCAGTTCAGCGAGGACTACCTGGAGTGTGTCAGCAAACACACAGAACAGCTGCAGCCGTTTGGAGACGTGCCCCGCAAACTGCGCGTACAAGTGTGTGGCTCGTGACGGACACCTTCAGAAAACACGTGGTTGTGATTCAGTATAACTGTGCAGATTGTTGAGCTGAGACTGATTTCATTCTGTTTCCTTTGGTTTCACATTCAGGTGTCCAGGGCTTTCATTGCAGCCAGAGCACTGTCTCAGGGCCTGGCTACAGGTCGGGATATTGTTAACAAAGCAACAAAGGTGATTCTTATTGGTTGCTGGAGATGTTGTTGGTATCTGTGTGTAGTACACTTCAAGTTGTCCTGAATAAAAAATAATACGATAAAAAAATCATAATAATACACTTAAGTTACGCTACAAAGTACTTAACAAGAAGAAATAATAAAAGACATTTAAATAGTTTAAATGTAAAACAATCCTTGATCAATTGGGGCCAAATAAATAAATAAAATAAAACAATATTTTATAGTTAAAATTATCAAATAAAATAGGGGTCTCAAGAATATCATTGTAAAAATAACGATGTTATAAGGTAACTTGAAAAATATACAAAGTAAAATCAGGCCACAAGTAAAAATATATGTTGCACTACAGAAGATTTTCTCTTTGTGTGAATATTTTTCCTGCATTTCATTCTGGAGCTGCTGACATGCGTTCCCTCATGTAGTGATGTTCCTGATAACATTGTGCTTTGTTTTCAGTTGACAGCAGACTCAGAGTGTGTGCGTGGCCTGATGCGTCAGTGGTACTGCCCTCTGTGTCGAGGCCTGCCCTCCCTGCGGCCCTGCCACTCCCTGTGCCTTAACGTGATGAAGGGCTGCTTAGCCAATCAGGCCGACCTCGACACCGAGTGGAACAATTTCATTGGTGGGTTTGGGCAGACTGAGCAATATATCACAGTATGTTTTTAAATTGGTTTCGGGTCATTGTGTATTTTTGGATTAGGGATTTATTATTCACCTTTGGTTTCAATTATTTTAGATTCTTCAGAAAAAAAAGATGTTAAGACCCAAATGAAACTTAATTATTATCAATAAACGGAGCAGACGTGAAAGTAGAATCCTTTTATTGCTCCTCTGTCACTCATTCACTTTCCACTTCCTATTCCCCTAATGAATTCCTCCTCCATTAATCATTCATGCTTCTCTGCTCCTTCTCAATTGATCTGTCTTCCTGTGTTTCCTTTCCCCTTTCATCAAACCCACACATTCCCTGCATTTTCTTTCTTTTCATGTGCAGTGCCTCCTCTCACCTTTCATCGCTCCATCTACGTCTGCTGCACCCAAACCCATTTCACCCCCATACACCCTTTTCTTCAACCTCCATTCATTTCCCTTTTTTTTGCTTCTTAAACAGCTCAAACAGATGTAAATCAAATCTCTTCAGCTGGTTGAGCCCCTGAGAGACACCAGGAAGTGTTGTCTGGATGTTTATCAGGACAATATGCCACCAACAGAGCTTTTCTTTTCAACCCTGAGAATATGAGCGAATGTGGACATAAAAAAATGTTATCACCCTACCTTTTTTATTCCTGTCTCTTCCTCTCAGATGCTCTTTACCAGGTTTCAGAGAAGTTGGAGGGGCCGTTCAACATGGAGCTCGCAGCCGACTCCATCTCTGTGAAGGTTTCAGAGGCCATCATGCACATGCAGGAAAACAGCGTCACCATCTCCACTAAAGTAAGAAAGAAATGATGTGCATTTAAAAAAGAACAAATATAGACAGTGATGCAGAAAAAAAAGATTTTATTTGTGACTTCCTCCACCATCTTAAAAAAGTCACTCTCTAATGTCAAAGCTATGATTTTAATTATTCTATCTTTATTAATTTAACTCTAATCTTCCTGATGAGACAGCATGCAAGAAATGTAATTAGAATTATACACGGAGAGCAAAACGGCTTCACAGTACGATGAAGACGTGGCCGTCATCCCAGGAGCGAATCCACCAGAGACACTCACATCTGAACAGAACCAGAAAAACTCCTGGTTTGTGGGGGCAGAGCTCTTACTCTTTAATTCAGCTTTGTGTTTTTGCAGTTTTACACTAACAGGGTGTGATTATGGAGACTATGGAGAACCATATGTGCAAACACTGACTCATAAAGCTTCTCTCTGCTTTCAATTACAACATTAGCATTCATTTAAATACACCATCTGATGTTGAGCCTGGTCCTGTTGTTCGTAGAGAACAAAATCTAACACTTTGACAACATTTCAAAAAGATTTCACAAACTTTCAATGTAGGAGCATCTGTATTTCATGATGTTATCCCCAACACATGTGTTTATACTGGTGGCTGTCTTGTTGTTGTTTACCTCCAGGTGTTCCAGGGCTGTGGAAGCCCCAGACCAGCTCCAGGACGGACTAAACGCTCACCGAAAGAGTCTGGGGGAAGCAGGAGGCCGTTCCGCACCTACAGTCCAGAAGAGAAACCCACCACCGCTGCAGGCACCAACCTGGACCGACTGGTGAGGAAGAAACATGTCCTGTTTTCAGATAGTTGCTCTTGTGTAATAGATTAGATTTTAAAATAGTTTAAACATGTGTGACTTTATTTTTATGGCCACTTGGGGGAAGCAGAACAATAAAATTGATACGGTGAATTTGTTCAATTATAAATTAGTTCTACTGTATGATTCATTTAGTTTATTAAAGCTTATTTGCCTGTTGTTTTTGGAAACATTGCTGAGGGAATACTTATACCAGGTTCAAAGAAAAAACTAGAATTACTTCATAACTGTTGCAATCCTCCGTCTACAAGTGCAGTTTCAGTCTACATATATTTTCTTTCCTAAGAAAACCCATTTATGAGGCAAGAAAGAGTTTTGTGGGGTCAGAGTGACCTTCGACCTCCAAATTCTAATCAGGTCATCTTTGAGTCCAAGTGAACTTTTGTGCCAGATATAATAATATCCCTGATGGTTGTTCCTGATAGATCACAATCACGTCACTGAGACCTCGACCTTTAACCACCAAAATCCGATCAGTTCATCCTTGAGTCCAGCTGAATCTTTGAGCCAAATTTGAATAGATTTTGATGAATTACACTGAAGCTACAGTTAAGTCAAAGGTTTGCTTTGTGCCTGCATCAGGATTCAGACATGGCCACTGAGCAGAGAGCAAAGAAAATGAGAGATTAAAATAGTTTCAAACAAATAATATGAGAGTGCAGCCGTCAGAGCCCAGACAGTTTCCTGCTGACGAGAGTGAGCTGGAAAATAAAAGAAACTGAGAGCAGAGGAGAGAAGAAAAGTACAGTCATTTACTTCTATTTATAAAAGATATAAAAGACATGTGATTTGAAAACTGACCCAGATTCAGGGTCATGTCAGTTTTTGACTTTGTCAGTGCTGCAGCTTCCTTATGCTTCCTCCATCCAGCCATAGCAAAGTGAGAGACTTAGAAAAGCCAGTCTGAGTCATAACCAGTTCCTTACCGCCTCCGCACAGGTTACCGAGCTGAAGGAGCGACTGCGGCCGATGCACGGCTTCTGGGTGTCCCTCCCACACACCACCTGCAACGATGAGAGGCTGGCTGCCGACGTCACTAACGAGGACCGCTGCTGGAACGGGCAGACCCGGGGGAGGTGAGGGGGGATCAGAGCGGGGATGGAGGGAGGGTTTGGTGGAGGCGGAGGTGGAGAGAGTGAGTGAGTGAGGGAGGGATTGTACAGGTGGCAGATGGAACTTTGTTTAATTTTGTCACCACCACCTCCACACAGATACAGACCCTCACTGCACATCCAGGCGGATTTAACTGCTCAGAAAAGATCCGTGTTCATGTGTGAGCAGTGTTTTCATACATGAATTCCACTGTGCACGCTCTCCCAGGTACCTGCCGGACGTGACGGGCGACGGTCTCGTCAGCCAGATCAACAACCCCGAGGTGGAGGTGGACATCGCCCGGCCAGATGTGAGGACCAGACAGCTGATCATGGAGCTGAGGGTGGCGACCAACAAACTGAGACATGCTCAGAGCGGACAAGACATGGACTTCATGGACAGTGAGTGTTTCTGATGCTCGATATTTATATATCTGCATATATATTAAGGAGTATAAGTTATATATTGGTACATTTTAGAGGTAAATTGATGATAATGAAGATCTGGAAGGAGATACATTATTATTTTTCAGTCTTTCTTTCTTTTCTTGAGTGTATGAAATACTTGGGAGTCCAGCCAGTATAATAATATTTGCATGAAGTACACCTAGTGGTTAATTTGGCACGCCCCCTAACAAAGCCAGGTAAGGGAAAGTGGAAGCGGACTTTATCAGGAGGTGGGCCTTAAAGAGACAGTAGCTAAAACCAAGTGTTTCAGACAGAGGCTGAAAAGAGGAGCTGCAGCAATGGACAGTTAGAGGGCAGTGCTGTGTTTTCTGAACCTGAATGTCGTCTTTAACCCTGCATTTATAAGTAATGTTAACTTTATTGCATCACTATGCTGTACCTGTCTGAAATCTCTCCTCTTGTTCCAGGTGAGGAGGGCAGTGGCTCAGGGGGTGGGGATTACGGTGAAAGGTACAATGATGATTGGCCGGGCTATGGGCCTTACTCCCCCCCCTATAACAAACCCCCTCGCAACCCGGCCTCCAACCCCGCAAAGCCTCCTCGGGTCCGAGACAAAAGTGGCTCCAAGTGGAACAGAAACAACGGCCATGGACGGGTTCGTTCGTCGACCGGCGGGCTCACCTCCTCGCTGCTCTCTTTGTGTTCTTTCCTGGTCACTGTTGCCCCCATGTGGAGATAACCAGTTATTACAGAGTGGAGGTTTTCTGTCATGCTGGAGTCTCGAGCACCTTGAAGAAAAATAAGTCATTCCATTTTTTAACACCAGCGGAAAAAACAAAAATAAGACAGGTTAATTTAGCAATAATCAAAAACCTGTTTACTGCACAGAATAAAAAGGTTAAAGTGAGTATTTTTCCTACTGCCCAAGCCACAGAAGAGGCATCATCACATGATTAATGCTAATACTTAATAAGTACTGCCCTTTTTTAGTGCCATTTGTTGGAGATGTTTGACCTGTTGGAGTCTTGTTGCTGAACCGTGCTGGAGCATGGAGGTCCAACTAAAGCACTGAAACAGCAACAGGAATGAGCAGCATGTGTGGGTGACGGAGCCGAAGATCTCATGGTGCAGCGATCTGTGAGATAGAGAGAGATTAGTCGTGCTGGTTGATTACTGTGTAGTTTCGAATGATCCGACTGCATTTGTTATCTGCCTTTCTCATGAACTTAAGTTGATTTGTGTATTTGATTTGATTTCTTTTAGTGGTTCATCTTGTTTACTTTTCATCTTGTGGAAATAGTGACATTTAATTTAAGATTAATGTATTTCTGCCTGGAAGATAAAAAAAAGAAAAAGAAGTCAGGATCAGTATTTAAACCAAACACAGGACTTATTTTGAATGTACCTAGATGCTTAAATTAATTTTAGTTCACTTGTGACGACAAGGGGTAAATTAATTATGATTTTAATTTATTTGTAATATTCTATTTCATTGTTCTCATTGTCACGAGTTTAAGGGTTAAAGCCTGAGTGTTTATCCTCTGAAGAGTCTGTCTCTAACTTTCTCTGGTAAAAAAGGAAAATCAAGCTCTATTTATTTATAATGCAAACCAATCATTTTAAAATCTGAAACCAATCAGAATAAAACTGTTAATTATTGATATTTATTTGAGCCAAAAAACCAGCTGCACTTTACCAGAGATCGTTCAGCAGCGACATGTGAATGTGTGTTTTTTATTGTTTGTTGTTTCATGTTCCTGTTACATGCTGAGAATGTTTTTAATGATGTGTTTTTCTACTTATTTTCCTAAAAGCAACAAAAGATGGTGACGACGGTGAGCGAGCGCATGATGTAACTCTGGATTGAAAGTTGAGGGAAACAAGTTGGGTTTTCATATGCTCCTGTGTTTTGATAAAGATATAATGAAAGATAAGAAGGGAGGTTGTGAGGAGTTGGTCATTAATGTACAACGAGAGCACATTGATGAGCTTAAAGTAATAATCTGACTATTAATCGTAAGGTTAGACGAGATGGCACTCATGTCCGTATGTTAAGTATGAAGCTAATGCCAGCAGCTGCTTAGCCTAGCTTAACATAAAGGCCAGCGATAAAGAAACAGCTAACTGGACGAAAAGTTAAGAAAATCTACCTACCAGCTCCTTAAAGTTAAAACTAATTGTTATCACATGTGTCGTTTAACGTGTTTAAATACTGAAGAGTACGAACCAGGAATATAGTTTTTTTTAATGGCAGGTGTGACGGACTATTTCCCAGCAGCTGACAGCCAATCAGCTCGCTCAGCAACCCGAGAAAGGTTTAGGTTTTTCTACATGTGACACAAAAGAGGTTCAATGTGCGGATACATGAACTTTAGAGGTGCAGGTAGATTTGAACTGTGTCTCAAGTCAGATACTTCTCTCAGTACCCTCACATGTAGTACACTGTAGTACACAGTATACTCACCCAACAGGGTAGTGTTCAAATCAAAACATGGCAGTTTGTGCTCTCAATCTCATGGTGTGAGTGCCAAAGTATCCTCCAGCTGCTCTGCTCATTTTACATAAAGAAATCAACAATTTAATTTTTTGTGCGCCCCCTGTGTAACACAACATGACAATTATTCATTATAACTTGCACCGGTCTCAGTTGCCATTTTTACACAGTTGAAAAAACGTTCCTTCCACTACGTATCCAAGCTGAGAGTTGTAACTGTTTTGAGTGTACAATCCAGACAACATACAACGCACTGCATGTTGTTGTACTTGTCAATGTGGACACACATATGCACTCAAAATAACAAGTATGTGTGTGTAGGTTAAAAAACTCAGAGATTTTGAACAAAGCAAAGTGTTTTCCACTGTTTCTTGTCGTTATGCTAAGCTAAGATGCTGCAGATTTTGTAAATAGAGAAAAAAAGCACATTTCTCAAGATGTCAGTTTTCTAAAGATGGAGTTGATTGATTGGATCAAAAAAGAAGAGAGAAGGAGAAAATAAGCAGAATGTATTGATGCTGCAAAAGGACACTGAATGAGGAATATGTGAAACCGGTTGAAGGAGAAGTTCACTAGTAGTCAAATGTGATATTGCTCCTGCTACAGAAAAAGAAAAAGATTTCCTTCTAAAATTGATAAATGTCCAGAAATATACAATTTTTATCACTGACGAGAGGTGGACGTCATTTTGGAAAAAAACCCTCTCGATACAACAGGCACCACGTAAAAGACTTGAAAGAAAGTTTGTCACAGTATTTCCAAAGCAACAGTGTTGTAGTCGTATGTGTGTTCGATGATCAGCAGTCAGATGAAACCACAGAGCTGAAATGTTTCACTGGATTTCAGGTAAATTGTTCTTCAGCTCAAACTCTTCATCGATTCCCTCTACTCACACATTCCTTCATGCTGACAGTTTTTTTCATGTTGTCGTGAAAAACCTTTTGTTATCAAACAAGTGATATTTTCAGCTTCATTAAAAAAAACTAAAGAAAGTGTTGATTTCTTTTTTCTTTCCTCATTTATTGTCATTTTATTTCTTACAAAAACACGTCACAAATAAAAGCTCCAACATTTTTGTTTCACCTTAAAATAAATTTGAGGAAAATGTACAGTAATAGAAAAGGTCTGCATCAAAGTTATCTCTTAAAGCCATATGTAATATAACATATTGTTAAGTACCCTTTAAAAACTGACCCTGGTACATGATGCATCGGGGCGTCGTTGGTTTCTTCTTTTAGGCCTTCAGAGGAGCCGTCTCTGGGTTTATATCTTCATTGTGTTCAGTGGGCTTCTTGTTACGTGCAAGACAGTTGATGCATTCATGCTGAAAAGGACAGAAAATAAGGGACAATCATTATGTGTACTTCATAGTACACAGCTGAAAAGAACTCACTATAGTCTTAAACAAGAATATATTTGCAAAAATCTCCACTTGTATTTTCAAAACTTTTTTATATATTCACATTTTATACATTATCTGGAATTAAGCTCATCCAAATATTATTATAAACTTAAAGTCAACATGGAGGGCCACTGAGAGCATTAAACTATATAAGCTCCCTTCATACGATCAGTCAGCAGCTTCAGTGTTTTGACCATTTAGTGTTTCACCTTTAATTTTGACCTTAGAAAGCACACTGTACTTTTTCCCTGAAAAGTGCTCCATGAATAAAGTTTTCTATTATTATTATAGTGTGAAATGAAACTTTATTTAAAAATTAAGCAGTCACTTGTTACTTTGAAGAAACAGGTTTCATAATAAAGCAATTCAAGTTCCTGAAAATAATGTATTTTAGGAAAAGAGCATTGTCATTTCACTTGTTGGATTATTCTATGCAGTGACTGACTATGATTGCAAACTGAAAAGTTTAACTCTGGAGGAGAAAACTGAAAAGATTGAAAGGACCACTTACTCTTGTTCAATTATTTCACCATAAAAACAACAAACATTATCAGAGAGTCATTAAACGTTTTACCTTCCACAACAAGTACGCAGCAAAGGCCAGCAACAGAAGCAGAGCAACGACCGTGAGGAAGATTATCCACCAGGCAACTTTGGTGAAGAATTTAGTTTCTTTCTCTAGAAACACTGTCAGTTTTACCTGTGGACAGTGATATAACTGTCTGTATTATCTGAGTGATAACAAGTAAACAATGTAAAAAAACTAACAATATATCCTTGACTTCTGTGCATAAATGACAGAATTACAAGTGTTCACACAAATGTGAAGGATCATAACATGAATTATTCAAAATCATGATCTAAATCAAAACAGTAGAATCATTTATAAAAACAAGAAACCCATTAAAAGGTTTTTTCAACACTTGTGATGTTACCTTTGTGTTGGGCTTCTCTAGTTTCAGTCCAATATTCTCTGGAGAGTTGGTTAAACTGAGGGTTGCATCCACAACAATGTGAAGATAGTTCAAAGAGCTGTAATCCTACACGAGAGACACAAAATAAATGACGTCACAAAGCCACAATAATAAAAGCCAGTTATGTCAACCATAAAGAGAGGAGGAGGTATTTTACGGAAGTTGTATAACCTCAGTCAAAGTGGTGTTCCAGAGGTGAGAATGCAGAAACATCACTGCAGAACTGTCCAGACCCAGCAGGGGGCAGCGTATCTCCACACAGTTCAGTCCATCTGAGCAGGTCTGAGGAGGAGAGACACAACAGGCCTGAGGTCAGCGTTCCAATTAACTGAACCGATGTTCACTCCACATCAGAGCATCAATAAATAATAAGAGCTTTGTTTATAAGCGCTTCCATGTCATGTGACCCACTGACTTAAATTCATAATCAGATGAATAGTACACAGTTTTTCTAGTATACCCAAAATGTATGTATGTCATGTGACCTGTGTTACTGAATGATATTATTAACCCAGATATACAGAACACATCTCTTTATATTTGATTTTAGAGATTATTTGATTTCATATGAATATTATTTTTTTCTTGCAATGTGTAGAGACTGTTTGAAAAGTCCAGTTTCTACTTCTTTACCAAACTAGTGACTCACAACGAGGATAAACCCAACGACTTCACTCACTGACATTCATGACTGTAGTTTCTTTAATCTTTAATAGTGTCTTACCAAAGTTTTGTATTTCCTTTTTTTTGGCAGAAATGGGAGCAGATCAGTAGAGATCGCTTCAGGTTCACCTTCGTGTTCGGCTTCGCGTCTTTTCCTCGGCGGGTCGAGCCAACCCTTGATGTCAAACATTAACAAGTTACAGGATGGTTTAAATGCAGTAATCAAACAATTAAACAAAAGCTGTTATGTCTTTATTACCTTTACATGTTTCAGTGGATTGATTTCTTCTGCAGGGGAGCAGGAGACGGACTGGACTCCTTCACTGGTGATCTGAGTCAAGTACAGAAGCCATTTTCCTACAGAGTTCTCCTTTGGCCAGTAGATATTTAGTGACACGTTGGCGAAATCTTTAAGGGGTCTGCCCAGATTTGTTATCTGAGAAATAGAAACCAGACAATATCACTGAACTTGAAAAATGGAATAATAATTTAAATGTATGTAAGTTAGAAACAAATGGTGTCGCACCTTAAACTCATATTGAACCCGGGTTCCTATTTCATCCACTGTCTTTATGGCACTTTCACCCATCACGTTTTCACCAAGTGACACTTGGGAAGGTCTGGCTAGTCTAAAAAAATAAAATTAGATCTCTGTTTATTTTACTACGATAAAATTCTGGAGTTCTTCAAATCTCAGTGTTACAATAGAGATTAAAACAACATCAGTAATTACTAGAGAATCAAAATATTAGCTGAAAAATTAAAATCAGCCGATACGAACCTTTCACAGAAATAATGTGCATTAATGTGAAAAGAGTTATGTCTATTTTCTTAATTCAAGTTCCATCTATTTGGTTTTATTCAAAATAAAGTTAATGGTTAAACCGTAAAATATAAAGCCACAATCACATTTCTTTGTTATTAGGGTTTGATAAGGACATCTTTGATAATTATAATAATAAAGCAATTATTCTATCTTTAATAGAATAATTGCTCATAAAAAAATATGGACATATAAAATATGTATCAGCTGATAAATCTATATTGCACCTTTTTATCTTCCTGATATCAGAAACAGCATTGACCCTAAAAGATCCATTATCAGTTTGGCTCTAACAGTGTGACACAGCTTAAAAAGGTAAAAACAGAATTCTGTACCAACCCATGTACTTGAAGGTTCAGCTCAAAAACCACTTTGGCTACTGCCTCAACAGGTTGAATGGTCTGCACACTTGTCCTACACCACAAAATAATAACAACCTGTTATTCATTAACACGCACAGCACACTGATCAATAAACAGTAAAAACCTCACTCACGTGATAAGTTGCAAAGTGATGTTAACGTCTTTTGTACTCAGTGAAATCCTGGACGTGGTGAGTATGACATAAAAAGTAATCTAAGGGATTAGAACAGTCACTGGATTATAGAGAGAGAACATGATGGTGACACGTGTGTGAACTGAACTATGACACTCACCTCAGCATCTCTTTGGAGTGGGTTTCCAAGCTCACAGTCTATTCGTGTTCCTTGGTCATTGGCTGTACAACTCATTTGTGTTTCCTGTGAATACAAATTTATGGTACGTTCATATATTCCAATAGTGTATGTATGCAATTGTTAAGGGGTGGGGCATGACCCAAGGAAGAACCCATTACATTTTGGAGCAGAAAAATAATTTTTTAGGTCTAAGTTTTTAGTTTTCCATTTCTCCTACACAACATTTTGTTTCATTTAAAATGTGTCTGAGTTAAGAAATGGAGAAAGTATCTTTAAACCCTTATGAATGATAATTCAAGTGTTAGGGTAGACAGAAACAGATTTTACTTTATAGATTTGTTTTTTAAATGTTTTATTTAATTATTTATCTACAAGTGTGGTTTGATCACTGAAGTCAATGGCATGTAATGGTATTGTATTCATTCTCTTTTAGATTTAAAGAAATTATAATTGTTTTAATATAAAAAACCAAAAGGTTATTTGTTTATTTTGTGATAGAATGAGTTATTGTATACTCACTGCTGCTGCGTCGTAGATAATAGAGGAGTAATGAAGAGTATCCGGGAGCATGATGATTGAATGACTCTGGTGTGCGTCATCCCCGTTTCTGTTAGTCACAGTTATTTCCAAGGCTACATCTTCCACAGAGGGAGTGATGACTGCTACACCATCCTCTCTGGAGACATGGACACAGGTGAGTAAACTTTCATTTAAACACGTGTGTTATTTTGCTTTTGTTTTTGTTCACCTTATTGTCTTACCTGGCGAGTGACGAGAAAACATTCTGATCATTTTGTGTTTTTCTGGAACAGAACTTGTATTTTAACTCCAGGTTACTTTGGCAAATGTTGTTGCTGCCACAGCCCTTGTTTATTAAGAGGATCTGTTGAAAACAACACAGTAGAAATGGTTTCTTTACACAACTGTATCCAGCGGCTTTAAACTTAGCTTGGCCTGGTCTCACCCACTGAAAGACACATTTCATTTTATTCTTGCGATCTGATGAGGTAGAAGGACACACGTTAGTACCTCTGAGACAGTGCTCCTGTGCTGGTAGAGGTTGAGGACAGGGGTAACAACGGGCAGATCTGCACTAGTCCTGGTTGTGTGACTGGAGTTCCACAGAGACACAGTGACGGAGACAGGGATATTGTGCAGCCTGTCTTTGATTTCACGCTGGAACAGATGTTTATTGTGGATTAACATGTGTTGACCTCTTTAAGGGACATTTGGGAAAATTTTTTGTTTGAGACAAAAGGAGAAAATGAACAGTGTCAACCAAACTAGGAGACAGTACCAGAATTCGAAGCTTGGTGTCTACACAGATTTCTCTCCCTTGTCCTGGCAGCTCCAGTTGTCCTTGAGATGAACCCAGGAAGTCGACCCTGGGAGGAAGCCTCGCCCTCCTCCTCTCGGTGTCACCCTCAAAGCTGAAGTTGAGCTCTACAGAGGAAACATGTGAGAGTATAAGTGATACTACAGACGGTCTTTTTTTATTATAGATT
The DNA here is from genome assembly GCF_024713975.1 of Paralichthys olivaceus. Lineage (NCBI taxonomy): Eukaryota > Metazoa > Chordata > Actinopteri > Pleuronectiformes > Paralichthyidae > Paralichthys > Paralichthys olivaceus. Next base: position 20,867,424 of record NC_091101.1, read on the forward strand.
TTTTTCTTTCTATTCTAAAAAGCAAAGTACAAGGGAAATCCCTTGGATTCAATGTAAAGAGAGATGAACTGACAATAAGGAAACTCACTCAGTTTGGGGTTGAACAATGCTGAATGTGCAGTGTAGGTAAAACACGCCTGAGCTGTAAAATAACTTCACAGATATTTGTGCAGAGACATTGGGTCAAAAGCCAGTGAACCTGCAGTTAGAACATGGTATAATTTGTATTTTTGTACAACTTACCATGTGCGTTTATCACATTGGTCCTTTGCTATGTCTATTTCACTTGGTTGCACCTGTAGAGTGCTGCTAACACTGACCACTGGCCTCGCTCTGGAAGACACGCGACAACACAACAGTGCAGTACAGTAGATCGTTTCCAGTAAGCACAAAAATACCTACAGGCTTCATAAACAAACCTTGAGATTCACATTCACACCAGCTGGACTGAAAATAATATTTCCCTCATCTCATTGTGTTCGTGTTGTGGCTTTGAAATTACCTGTAAATAAAAACAGAATCTGAGAGGGAGCCTACAGCCAGATCAGGGTACTGATTGTCATCCACATCCAAGTTCCCGGACAGAGAATATCCAAACAGATTAATGTTTTTGGATCCTGATGAGAGGACCTGAAAACGTCAAAATATGACAACAAGATATTAAGGTCCATTCTCATTATCTACATATTTTCAACATCAACAGATTTGAACTGTGACCTTTTCATTACAAGCCCCTCGACCTCACCTGCGCTGGCTTTTTGTTGATCCCATCAGAGGAGCCACAGTAGAGATACACCCGACCAGAACCATCATACGGTGCTCCCACAGCAATATCTGTCAGCAAACAGAACAAAATCACCGTTGTTTGATTCCTAATGGCAGGTGACAATGCAAATGTGATTGTAATCGGATGATATATATATATAAAATGGGAAATCTGTCAAAGAATGTCCCAACTGTCCAAATTCCTGGATCCACTCTGTACGTCCTCCCTGACACGTACCCCATCATTACACCAAGTTTCATTTAAAGTGTTAGTACAACCAGATGTTTCTAGTTTTGTTGGCTGATATTGGCAAACTTCTGATAAATACTATTCTCATTATTTGTGCTATTGTAACTTTTTAGTTTTTGCTAGTCTCTTGTATTTGCCCGTTGGCCACAGAGAAGCTGAAAGTTAGTCTCACTTTCAAGTGTCCGTTAGAAAAAGTGAAAATTTAGTGTTTAAATAAATAAGTGTTATATTCTCACTTTGTATTTCAGTTTTTTCAGTGAATTATGAATATAATATAAAAACATCACAACCTCCATAACCGTCCTGATTGATGTCCCCTATGCTTTCCACTGCGAGGCCGAACATGGATTCTTTATGTCCAAGAAGCTGAGTTGGAACAACATCCTCCCAGTTTTTGCTTCTGTTGTTGATGTAGATGTAAACTGCTCCTCCCACCAAACTATCTTTGACATAGAACTGTGGTGCTCCTACAGCGAGGTCCTCCCATCTGAGAGCACAACACAGGAACAAGACGTTTGGACGGTTTCATAGTCAGTAGAAGTGGAGGTTTAAAAGTTGTCTTCATAAAAAGAGGCAACATTTATTCCACAATATGAAAAAGTAGAATCATGTGTCATTTATAATTTTGGAGTATTTATATATCATAAAGTTTTGACACAGACGGAAAATTCATGACATGGTCTGCAAAATGACTATTAGATGTTTGAGTGAATAATAGACTTGACAGCTCCTCAAAAGTGAAGCCAAAACATCTCAGTGATCCCCTGGTGGCTGGCTGCAGCACAGGTCAAAAACCTGCCTCCTCCATGTTAGTGTATCGGATATAGGAACAAGTGGAGGATGAACTGATCAATATAAAGATCGTCCTGAGTGAAACCTACCCATCATTGTTCAAATCCACTACTGCCACATCGTAACCAAAGGAGGAAGCCAAGCCAGGACCAGAGAGGATAAACTCCACAGACAAACTTCTCTTAGCTACAGGATCCGCTTTGAGAAATGTCACCTGGCCGCTGAAGCCTCCTCTGGGTGCTCCTGATACAATCGTCAGTTCACCCTTCCTGATCAGGGTCATACCAGAGTCAATGGAGAATCCTGGGCCGTGAAAAAATGAAGCTGGGTTATTGGAAAGTTATACTTCATAAAAGGAATATGCTAGATCTCTATGGCTGAAATAACCTTTTATACCTTTGCACATTTCATTTACCATCAACTTCGTGAAGAAAAATGCAAATTTGAATCCACAAAGTGACTCTGACCCAGGTAGCTGTTTCTCTGGAGAGGAATGAGCTTCTGGTTAAAGACGTCTATATCCCCGGTTTCACGAGGATCTGCACTAAAGATCTCCCGGTTGTCCAAGAGCTCCAGTCGTACGATCCCTGCAAACAACAAAACAAAATATTATACAGAATAACAAAACTGAAAAAGTATAATTATTATTGAAAATATGCACAATGTAATGTTTAAAATGTGAATCAAATTAAAAATATAGCTTATTCTTCAGGAAAAAAGCATATTGAGCATTAAACATATAAAAAATATAGAAGGTTTTATGTTAAAGTGCATTTCCAAAAAGAAAAAAAAACAAACAATCAAAACCAAAATATAAAACCTTTTTTTCTTGGTTCCCAAAAAATAAAATAAAACATTTTTTAGTGATGAAACATGAGCTGCAGCTATAAGTTTTAGTTTTTTTTTTTACCTTTCCACTGATAAGCACCGGGGGCCCCAAACAACAGCGACTGGTTGTCCTTTGCAAAAGAAGCTCCATGACCCTGCTGGCAGTACGCAAACCACTCCTGGTCCTTGCTACATCTGATGAGGTGCTCAGCATCACAAACAACCCTCCTCCAGGTCCTCTCTTCCTCCCCAGTTTCCAGGTTGTCTCCTAGAAGGTAACACTGCCCCGTCACCAGGTGAGGGACGTTCTCACTGGGGCTCGGGCTCCACTGTTGGTATCGATGAGCACAAGTCTACAAGGGAAGAAAGATCAAATTATAAAATCTCTTGACTGATTTATTCACTTCTGTTTTTATTCTTCCATTGTGTTTCGCTTACCATTACATTTTGACCCGGACCTTGGCTCGTCACTCTAACGCCCATCCACTGGCCGTTTATGTCTTTACTATCGAGGAACTCTATGAAAACAAAAAGCTGAGCTCACGAAGAGGCCACAATGTCACTAAACTACATTAAGTAGAAAATGCAACACTCAGATCCAGCTTTTAAAATGCGACTTACAAAAATGTACAAGTATTACTGGTATGACCTTTATGTGTCAGAAATCTCAATGCTGCCGGAAAATATCCTAATTGTAATCACTTCATATACATTTAGGGGTCACAAGATTAATCTGCAGGACAGGGAGAGGTAAAAAAAATTAACTAGGCTGCAATCAACTGAATTCATTTTTTGGACCTGTCTCTCAGGTACACTGTGACTTCTTTAAAGCAACACTTGCTTTCATTCCCACTCCTCACCCTGAACTTCTGTTCTTGCTCTATGTAACTTTGGTGAGTGGGTACAATCTCCTCTGAGGAGTGGGCAGAATTAGTCAGTGGCTTAACTGTCAGAATTAGACCCAGCAAGTTGAAGAGTATGAAGCTTAACTCCTGATCAGTTAAAAAGACTCAGAAGCCAGCTCTTCTGGTTCAGGAAGAAAGGTACCATGGATTGTATTCACGGTTCAGGGGTGTTTCAGTGCAGTGAGTGGGACTACACCCTCAGAGCTCCATTCAAAACAATGATAGGCTTTGTTTCTCTACATGAAAACCCCCTTATCTCTCGGACACGGAGCCCAACAGAATGATCAGTGTGTGTGGCTGCAGAGGGCGCTTTTACAGTGTTGCTTTACATTACAGAAAAAAAGGGAAAATCATTCTGGAACTACCAAGTCATCTACACTTCTTTTGTTTGTGCAGGGCCATGACTGTCTGATTTGATCTATATGCTTTTTAAGGTGATAAATAAATTAAAATGATAAAAGTAATATAATGTACTTTATTCTCCACCACGATCACATGGTTTGAAACATGCTAACATGATGAAATCTTCAGATAAAAGAAGCAGACACACCTTCACTGTTAAACTCAATGGGCTGACAGTGCTGGGACGTCGTAGTCAGATCACATTGGTAGACAACACCTGTCACATTCCCGTGGTTCTGGTGTTTTGCTTTTGGAGCTCCGACCAGCAATCTGGAGGAAAACACCTCAAGTTGTAAAGACCCAGATACAGAACTTTATTTCATTCAGTCAAATAACGGACATATTTTCACTCACACGTTCTTCCTGGCAGGCCTCAGCTGCTGGTGAAACGCAACAGAAAATCCAAACAGGCTTCCCGCATCTCCATTTCTCTGCAGCACGTTGTCGGTATCCAGGTTGAAAGCTGTAACATTAAGGGTGTGGAGGTGCCAAACAATGCACAGATACAACATGAGCCAATGCTGTGCCATGATTCAAATATGCAATCTGCCGTTTGTCACACCATGCCCCAGCTTCCTGAGATCACAGAGGGAGTGTAACCCTTTCTAAGAAAGGGAATAGCCCTAACAGGTGCTAACTGGTTTATTGCAGCTACAGACAAACAGGGTGTGGTGCTGAGACATTTATCTTCACAGTGACAAAGCCGGACTGAGCTGATAACCAGTTAATATTAACCAACTCCTACTCTGATGAAAGCGAAGTGTGCGACAAACCCTCTGAGCAACAGTTCTCTCTACTACGATACTCAATCATGGCAGAATGTTTAGAAAATAAGATTAGGTCACGTTGCCTTACATCGACTCTGTAAAAACTTGTCTGACATTCTCTTCAGGGATTTGCTGAGCACTCATGGTGACCACTTGTTGAGAAACACTCTGCTATTCATTCACAACTCAGCTCGATCTTGTAAAAAGCAGGTTTTTCTCCCATTGCCAACCAAGAAAGAGTACATTCATTATTTAGGTGTTTACACAATGCACTCTGTCAAGGATGAGCGTTTATCGTCAAAAGTTCAAGTTCACAAATCTAAGCCTAAACTTTTGTAACTTGCTAGTTTTCAGTATTCTAATATAATTGTATATAGGTGAAATCATCGACTGTTTATATAAATGGACGTTATTTCTCCACTCCCCCCCACGATGCAGAAATTAAATACCCTGGATATGAATGCCGACATCTTCTGCAACATCTGCACATTAGCAATTAAGGGGAGGGAGCCGTGGTAGCAAAGTCCCGTTGATACGTCAAACCATGACGTTTCACTTTCAAATAAGGAAATATTCTAAATATATATCAGAGTGATAAGAACGACCTAAAATGACAAATTCTCTTTCAGAATAATTTTTTCCAACTCTTTAATGGTAAATGTCCCATCCATTAAGTTGGAGGAGGCGGGATTCAGACATCTTTATGCAACCAGTGGAGTGGCCCTCTGATGTAGAGGTTTCAGGCTAATCTGACAGAGTGACCATTTTAACAGACAAACATCTTGTAGTCCAACCCCAGCAAAAGGAGAAGCCTACCACCAGGTGGCGCCAGAATGTTTGTTGCTGCAGGGTACGGTTGTTCAATAGCTCAGGCCAACAGATCTGCAAACATGCTTCCCTTTAAATACATTTTACTTTAAATTACACGTTGAGCCACTATAGTGTTTGACTGGGAAATAAACAAAATCAGGGGGACTGGTAAAGATTCATGACACAAACTGAGATGATCAGTTTTATTGTCTGTGTATGTGACCTATGTAAAGTAAGTTCAATAATATACAGAGTTTTGGTTGATGCTTTCCCAAACACACACTTTCACACTTACAAACTCACATACATGTATGTGGTGAAAATGTTTGACAATAGCAGATCGTGAAAACAGATTCAAGAACTTGGTTAAAGCATGTCTGTTTCTTTTTTTTACAAGCACACATCCAGGAAAGCTGACCTCAAAACAGACCAGTGTTGCTTAATTTAGCCTGTGGAGGCCTCTTGTACCTAGTTACGTATCCTGTTGATGCATAAGATGATGTGTGGTGGTCTGTCAGAGGCAGAGCAGTAGCCAACCGCAGCTTACATCACAGTTCAGCTATACTGCAGCAAATTTTTTTTCCCACAGGCATTGAGAAGCAAACACCACAGTGCTGTGATACCAAAAAGTAAGACTTTTGTCTTTCATTTTTACTTTAAGTGCTGAAAACATAACTGCACTGTAGAGCTGAAACTCTGCATTTCTCTGTTGACTGATTTAAAGGTAGTATCTGCTTGGCTGAAAGCCCTGAGACATTCTGAAAGTCCCTGAGGTGTGTCCCAGAGGAACTGTCTCTCAGGGCAAAGTCTGCGTAGCATGGGCTGTGAGGCGCCGTCTCTTATGTGCTGTACCAGAGGTACTGTACCATCTCAATCCAGAAGACTGAGAACGCATTGAGAACCCGTTATGTACCAGAAGTAGAGTCCGAGGGGGAACAGAATAAACAGAATGATAGAACAGAATAAACTCTATTTGCAGTGGACTTTGAAAGACTCCAGTGGCTGATGGAGCAGGACCCAGGGTTTTTCCTGGCCCAGCCCAGGGACCCCCAACATTAACCTGAATATCATTTATAAAATTTATGTCCGAACAGGGCCTGAACTATTGTGTCCAGATGGGTCCTGGTGGGCTCAGGTCGGGTATCAATACTCTACCACTCAATAAACTCAACTCAGCAATTCACTCAACTGACGGCGTGTTGAAGGTGCCTCCCCACAAATTCATTCATCGACTTACATTTATCTACTGAAATGGGAAAAACTGTAAAATAATAATTTGGGGTAATTTAAAACTGAGAGAATTGAGAGTAAACACTTTTTCAGAGAAAAGCAGGCATGAAATGTGATAATTGAGCCCACCTGTACATATACTGTATAGTGTCCTACTTTTGTTTTAGTGCTGAGATGAGATGACACATCTACTTTCAAGTGGTAAGGCCCAGCAACGGACATGTACACAGTGAGCTTTTATCCTCAAAGCACAAAGTTGGCTACATAATGTGATTTTGGGTGTGAAGAGTAAGGAGTCTACAAGACTAACAAATGTCAGTCTGATGGTGGTGCTTAAGGGAAGTCTGATGATCACCACAGTCAGGAATCATCATCTAGGTAACATGAATAAACACATTTTGTGTCAATTTGTCCCACAGATCTTCTGCTATTTTACTGATAAAAACAAGCTTTGAGAGGGACCAATATTTCCGTCAGTTGAACCATGAATACAAATAAAAGGCCCACTCTGTATTCAGGACATGAAAATGTGTTACCCTACAAAATACTTTGATAGGAATTAATTCTAATTATGACTTGCATTAATGTTTTTGAAACTATTTTAAAATACTGTAAACTGTACAACTGTATTTCAGGCATCGACACTTCACACCTCAGAAAGGCTTCCTGCGTCTTCGGCAGATGAGTCTCAGTGTAAATGCTCCAGCACAAATATTATTGCCTCTGTCTTTTTCTCCTTGCATAAAGTCAGAATGTTGTTTTAAATGTTGTTGGATCCTGTTACAGACTGAAGATGGTCCATCAATTGTTTTGCACGAAAAATTGAATGCAAGCAAAATTGAATGAGAAAATAGATAACGTGAAAAGTAGTGGAAAATATAGATATATAAAAATAAGGTAATCAAATAACATGAAATAACGCTAATACTAGTACTGTACCTCAAAAAGATACTTAAGTAGCACTTAACCTAAGCAGCTCTAGATTTTTTAACCCTGAAAAAATTGTTTAAACATTATCGTAAAGTGAAACACAATAATGCAAATGTGTTAAACTTTTGCACCAATATACATTTAGAAATCATTGTTATGCATCAAAAATTATTATATATGTTATAATTGTTGATAGCAATAAATGAATAAAAGCTAAAACTTTCTATCTACAGTTTTAAGTTATATCTAAAATGAATTCAAATTATGTGCTTTGCAAAACAAATGCATCATGACAAAAACATACACTTCAAATATGTAGTTTTCAACTATAGTATATATAAAAGTGTATATAATTCAGTGTTGTTATAATTTAGAGTTGTCATGTTTAAGTTGTTGAAACTATATATATATATATATATATATACACACACACATTAGCGAGAGAAAGTATGTGTGTCAGCCTATCTCTCAGTGGAAAAGAATAACCAAAATTTCACAGGAAGTGTTTTGGCCTGAATCAGCCAATCATTGATGGCTATGATTTCCACCTTGTTGTCCTCTGTGTCAAAATCTTCCATTTGAGTGGGATGACATCAGTTAAGCAAACATAGACCACTTCAGCACGACAATGACCGAAGGGCTAGTAGCTTTGGTTCTTCTTGCCACAGTTTGTAAGTATGTAAATGTAGTTTTTATCCACTGATGGGGTGGAAATATGGCAAAACACAATAGATTGTTATAATTAATTGTAAAAAATCTAATTTTTAAATGTTTTTTTCTTGTCCTGTCGTATAACTCGCTGTTTATCTCTGTTCTTTAGCTCTGCTTCAGACTGCAGAGGTTCCTCAGCAGATCCCTTTGACTGTGGCTAAGCTTGGTGATAATTTGACTCTGACATGTCCCATTTCTGATAACGGGTCCTGGTTGTTTTACTGGTATAAGCTTAATTATGGATACATGGTCCAAATACTTGCTCAAGGAAGTTCTGGAAAAATACAGCTTAAAGGACAATTTGACAACCCGAGATTCACAGTCATGAAAGTGGGTGAAGAGTATAGGCTTACCATAAGAAATTTAAGCAAAGACGATGAAGCAACATACATCTGTCAAGCAGGGGAGGCATTTATAATGACTTTCATTAATGGCACAATTGTGGCAGTGAAAGGTAAAGTATGTTAATTTCAGTGTCTTTGTTTGCTATGATGTCCTCAATACTCAATTAATTCTAGTTCCTTTCCATTTTTTTCTTTTAATTTTGTGATTCGCACAGATCATAAAAATCTGCAGACACACATATATGTCAAACAAAGTCCGGAGACTGCGTCAGTCCAGCCAGGACACTCTACGACTCTCCAGTGTTCACTTCTTTCCAAGCACAAAGAAAACAGCGTCCAGTGTCCAGGTGAACACAGAGTTCACTGGTTCAGAGCTGGATCAGGACAATCTCAGTCTGGCATCATTTACACTCAGAGCAGCAGGAGTGATGAACAAGAGCAGAAGAGCTGCGTCTACAGTCTGTCCAAGACCATACAGAACTCCTCTGATGCTGGGACCTACCACTGCGCTGTGGTCACATGTGGAGAGATCCTGTTTGGTGAAGGAACCAAAGTGGAGATAAGAACCGGTATGTTTTAAAGTTTTAAAGATATCACAATTCACCCATAAGTTTGAATTGTTCTGTTAGTTTCTGCGCACTGTGGTGAAAACGTTCTTCTCCTCCATACAGCTACATCTTCTCGATAATTGTTTAGAGTGCTATTGGATAAGTTTATACAGTTTACAGGCTCATTGAGTTGGAATTATAATGGAAACAATCCTGTTTTGGGTGGGGTTGGCCTTCACTTTGCCTCAAAACATTTCTCCGTTTTTTATTTGCTTGTGCGTGTGTGTATTTCCCTCTCAATTTCCTCTGGTGCTATTTATTTTGTTGAGGCCCCAATTAAATGTTATTATTTGTATAGTGCCAAATCACAACACCAATTATCTTTAAGCACTTTACATAGTAAGAACTAAGAACTTTCCAATATTATAGACAAACCCAACAGTTCCTACAACGAGCCAACACTTGGAATGGGAGGAGAAACCAGGAACCGTGTTGTAACTGTCGTATTTAAACTCGTTGTTATAATGAAAATATTGTGTTATCAAGTGTGACCAGTCATAGCAGCTCCAGTCAGTAGTAATAATAATGAGAGAGAGATACAAAGAGTAAACTTAGTGTAATGAAATGTTTCTAGGATTTTTTCTCATTCCAGGACAAGAACATCTATTCGTTATTGTGCTTGGGACACTGATGATCTGCTGTATCATTGTGATTGCTGCTCTAACGCTCTGCATAAAGAAAAAGCATGTTTGTGAACATTGCAATGGTAGGTTCATTATGTGCATATGGATTATTAAGTAAGCATTTGCAATTTTTGTTCTCTTAAAGCCACTGCCAGTTTTTGTTATAGCTTCAACATGGTTTGAGATGTAATAATGAAGTTAATGTTTTTAACATGAATAGCTTCATGTTCAAGAAGCTGCCATCTGAGAATGAGCAGCATTTGAGTTCACAAAAAAGTTTTAAACACACATTTACTGACTGAAGCATCAGTCATCGCATTCATTTTTTGAAAAAAATTTGAAAATGAATTCATCACATTCATTTTTAGGGAGCTGTCACATGCATCTTTACACACAGTCTATTGTTCCTTTGTGTAAAGGGTAATGTTATTTCTCTGGGCTTCCTGTATAAACTATATGATCTGTATAGACAGATGTGTGAACCTGGAGGGAGGGGGTGGAGGTGTGAAAGAGAAAACATTTAGGTTTGTCCAAGATGCTTGTGCTAGGGCGACATCTACTGGCATTAATACTGTATAACTTTTGAAACAAGTTCTCAAGACACTTTATTATTATGTTGCCTTTATAAACAGGAGCAGTGACTGCTTCCTATCATGATGGATCAGCTGAGGATCAACCAAATGATGTGGTAAATTAAATCTAAATATCAAGTGCATGTTGAGACATAATGGTGAATGGTGGACGTACAAAGGACATGTCTGCAACCACAGACGTTAAGGCATTGAAATTATTTTGGTTTAGTTTAGAGATTTGATTTTGGTTCAATGTAAATAAACACAGATGACCTCCTCTGTGTCAAACCAGACTACAACCTCTCCCAAACCTTCGGTGTGAGTGTCTAAGCACTAAAATGTTTGAGATGTAGTCATTACAAGTGAGTAATATACTGTAAGGTCAGATATTCTGTTGGAAATAAAGAATAGTTCATTCACCACATTTCCTTATTCAATTACAAGTAAAACATCCACTGTGTTATGGTTCCTCCAAAGCTTCTTTAACTGTCTATAAACATCATTCTGTCACGATAGTGTTTCCTCATTGATGATGCTGCTACAATAACAGAAACAAACCTTACAGGGGCAATATGAACGTTTTTATTGTTGCTGCATAGCCAATGTGAGCATTTACATCTGCCTATTTGCAACCAAGCAGAAAAGTTGAGATCAGAGTCAAACTTTATTAGCTGACCATCAATACCACCACCAATATACAAAGCACCTATTTGGATCTGTAGTTCGATAGATCTGCTAGAAGGTGGCTGAGTTCACAGAGGCCATATTCTGTGTTTTCACCCTCACTCCTGATCCTTTGTACCATGCTGGAAACCAAATATATATACATGTGTCAAATAATTACTTGGTTGTTGTATTACAGGTCTTACTTCTAACCTTCCATCATATTGTTTGCAGGATGGTGAAGCAAACGCAGTGCACTATGTCGCGCTGGGTTTCAACTCGAGAAAATCTACAAGATTGAACAGTAACAGGAATTTTCCAGAGGACTGTACATACTCTAGCATCCGAAAAAGTGCAACTCATTTAGATGATGATGATGATGACATATGAAATGATGTATAATAAATGATGCGTGTATGAATTAATCAATTAAATGATTTTTGCAGTAATGTTTTTGGTAATAGAATTATCCAATAGTTTTAAGGTTGTTTAAGGTTGGAGAGAGCACTCATTTTAATATCATCACTTGTCAAATTGATTGTAAGTAACTTCTCGAAATCCAAATAAAATATGAATCATTTCTGGAACTGTTTTCATTAAAGAGAAAATTCATGTTCTACACTCTTTATATCACATGAAATGCTAATTAATTAACTATTTAATGAAGAATCCAATAAAGTTTGATGCTTGGAGAGACCAGAATTCTCAGCAAAACTACCTTTGCTGCAGTCATCACTCAGAATAAAGTGCACAGGCTTCTAAGAATGAATTTTGGATTCTTTGTGGACAAACACTGTCATTTAAATCGTCTGATCTCTGTGGCTGAGCTCAACATTAGGAAGAGTACGTGGAAAGGTCATAAGTTCACACCTAAGTTGAACTTATATTACTGGAACCTTCTATGAGACAATACCAGCGGCACACACGTGCTTAATGTGCTGACATGACATCATCCCTCTGATGTGGTTTGTACACACCACACATATCAGATTTTTAGACTACCTTTTTATAAAATGAAAAAAAGTCATGTAGCATGATTATGTTCTGAATTGTTACTTTAATAGTTCATTTGTTCATTTATGCCAACACATCTACACACCCACCATTTCCTGTCACTGCATTACAGGTAGATGTGAGTCATGGAAGAAGTTGACAGAATAAAATAGATATATAAATACACTGTACATTAACATATGTAATACTGTGAAGGTACAAAAAGACACAGAGTTCACAATTTCGATGAAAACTCTACCATGAATGAATTTATTTGATATACAGTATTTGATTCCTACAGCATAAATACAAACCTGACCAGTTACCTTGTATTATGATTCACTTTCTATTTAATGGAAGGGTCAAATTAGGTTTGCATTTTCACACATAATGAACATCTGACATTTGACATTTGACATCTGAGTAGATGCTCTCTTCTTCAGCTGTTTGTGGATCTCTTGCCCTTGCTTTGCTATTTTTCCTGAAGTTTGCTGTAGAATAAACTAATGAGTCCTCATCTGTCTGGGGAAACATTACAGAAAAACGTGAGATACCAGATGTTAGTATTTAAATCTCTACTTTACTGTATATATCTTACCGGCAGACCTTCCAGATAATCAGTGGCCATTGCATTTGTTTGCAAAGCAACTGAAGCTGTATTATAAAAGAACAAAAAAAAGACGTTAGTGAGAATCAACCTTTGTCAAAAACAGTTTCAATCAATCAAAGTGTGAATGCCGTGACTGACCGTGAGGCTTCTTCCTGATATTCTTGATTGATAAAATGAGAATGGCTATAAAAACCAGGCAAATAGCCAAAGCAGCACATAACAGGAAAATAACGACCTTATCCTTCTGCAAATTCCAAGTTTTAACTGCTGACATAAATGAAAAAGGGCAAACATTAAAATTACTAATAGTAGAAGTGTAATTAAAAGTATTTCATCAGTTGTGATGAGCTGTTACAATGTTAATAAGGGACAAAAATGACTTAACCTAATATGCTCAAGTCCCAATCACAAAGAAATATGATGCAATTACCTTCAGTGTTGAGTTTTGATCCGTTTCCAGAAAATCTCTCTCCGCATGTGACCAAAGCACAGCAACAAGCCCCAGCATCAGAGGAGCTGATGTTCTTCAAGTAGCTGCATTTCACTGTTGAGAGTTTCTCAGGATTCTCTTCATATTCATGAACACCGTCCCCTCGAGTATAATTAAAACTACGTGATCCATCTCTGAAACAGCCCATACACATTTCCTCTGGACATTTTTTGTTCACAGTGTCAGAGAGGACCGAGCACTGAAGATGCACAGAGTGTTCGGGATGAGCAGGAAATGTAGGAACTGAAGAGATATCACCAGTTCCTGGTAAATAAAAAATTTTTAAAAAACTATTAAAACATTTAAAAAAAAACAAAACAAATATATCTGAATTTCTTTGGGCTGTATTTACCTTGAACCTTCAGGTCTGTTCCTTTTAAAAATGTCAAGTTTTGTAAGTGCATTTTCATACAATAGTAAACTGCTGTATCTGTTGGCTTTGCATCTGTGACACGCAGAACAAATGTTCCCGGTTCTTTTCTGACTGTAAAACGACGCCCAAAAGTCTCCAAGCTGTTTGTTCTTCCTAAAACTTCAGGAAACATTCCGGAAACAACCCTGATCCACAACAAGGTTCCCATAGACTCTCGGATACACGTCAGGTTAAAATCCTCTCCAATACGAACAGTCATTGTTTCAATGCTCTGCTTGTCTATGCATCCTGAAAAGACAGTAAAACAGAGCAGGTATATAAATCTATATGTATACAAGCCATATTTTAAATTGCTGCAAAATAAAGACAATACTTTGAATTTGGAGTAAATCAGACCTTTCTACATGTACTTACGTCCCACTCTGAGCACCAGCAGGAAATAAAATATGTTCAACATTTTCTGGTTATTCCACGAGACTAGATAAAATCAGAGCATCACCCAGTGATGCATCTGAAAGCAATCATATCAAGTGGGAGGAAACAAATCTGAGCATTCTGATTGGCTTTTAATGTATGACCACAGTGGAAATAATATGAAACATCTTTCCATTAGCTATTTGTGTTTTTTGTTTGTTGGTGGGTTTCTTTAGCTGAAACTTTTCATCTACAAATCAGTTCAACAGTCTCTGTTTGGAACAGAAACAAGATTATTTCATAGGAGTTTGATACCAAGAAAAATCTATAGGTTGTGATATATCTGTAGATATAAAGGCCAATGTCTCTTCTCAAAAAATGAAACCCCTTAGACAGCATCTGTAGCTCAGTTAAATTCACATGGTTGACAGGTTACCCCCTCTTACTATTAACACCAATGTGTTTGCAAACAGTTACTTACTTCTATCAGATATATGGAGTAACATTAGTATTAATTAAGTTGGTTTTGGTGATCTTGTAAATTTAAGTCAATTATTCACTCATTTCTGGTTCCCACGATCTACATATGATAAGAACTCTTGTTCCTAAATGCTTCACTATGTTCACAAACTTGACATTTGTCAGTCTGCTGTTAAGTAAGGGTTCCTTGGCGCAAGTGGAAACTCTAATGAGAGAAGTGAGAGTGAACCAAAACATTAAACAATAAATGCCTTTACAGCCTCTGTGGGGCTGAGGCTGCGTGGCCTCTTTTGATACATCTACTGATGAGATATATTGTTGATATAAAAATATTGTTTCTTTCTTGCTGTATTTAAAAATATATGTAGGTATTTGTGGCAGTAATTCAGAAAGTCAGACGAGCCACCGTAAATGAAACAGGGGCCAACTGATCCAAATGTCATCGATGATGACAAGCCAACCCTGGTGATTCAGTTGTACTAAAACACATCAGCAAGGCCCACACAGCAGACAGAGTGGGAGTGGACTGTTACATCTTGTTGCGAGGCAACATGTCGATTGTTGACTGGGCCAGTTGGGCTGGTTTCATTTCTTTAATGTGACGGACCCAAAATGGGCCGACCATCAAAAAGGTGGGAAAATCTGGGATGTGACTTTAGTGATGCTCAGTGGGAACTTGTGTCAAAATGTTGTGATAAAATAATTGAACGAAAACTATACATTTATTCAAGATAGATCCTAATTCATCTTCTAGATGTCACCAATGTCAAACAAGTTAAGGGTCAATCATCCATATTTTCTAGGAATGTAGAAAACTAAAACACTTTTGGAATGATGATCTGACCGTTAGAGTCCTGGAGATTCCTCTGGACATTTTACCAATATAGTATCGCATTGGTTAAGATTTGGACAGGATGCGAGACCCCATGTCTGCTAAGAGGATTGACATAATATCAACTACAGCTAAGAAGTGCATTTTGCCTAGCCTGATTAGATGTGCTCTGATTATATGTTGCAATGACAAACTTCTACTTCTACTTCTTTTCCTTATTAATTTTAGCTCTTATTATTGTGTACTGTTTTGTCTATTGTTTTTCTGTTTAGCCTTTATTAATATTATATTTATCATCTGAATACCCATTCAAGCATGTTTGTTAAATGCTACATGTTAAAAACAAATAAAATATAAATTGGACAAAACAAACTACTGCAATATTTATGACACATGTTCTGCTATCTCAATGCTTCAAAAGAATTAGTTTGACACAAAAGTTGTTCTCAATATGACAAGTGTTATTTTTGATGCATAATAATCTGGAGGTTACTGTTAAAACAATGATATATTGACAAAGCTGGACTCAGGTGTACCAACTGTCAGATGTCATTTAAAACAAAAGCCCTGCAGTTAATATTGTCATGTATTTTGTCTCCTTTAGTTCCCGTCTTGTTTTGTGTTCATGCTGCATCTGACACACAAAGAGTTGCACACAAACCCGCATTCATTGTCACCCCTGACGTACAAATGATGCATGGAAACTTCAGCATTATTGTGGCTGTTTTCAAACTAAGGGCCATCACATCCTCTCATCACTGTTTTGATCTCAGGAAGCTGGGCTGCACCATGCTTTATATATATTTTTTTTTAATAGCACTTCAGCAGTTTCATAAGATCCTTCTGGGCCACACTTAACTACAGAGCACACATGACACTAACCTCTGGGTGCAACTGCTTCTCTTTGGTGTCTGATATCAGATGGTAGTGATGATGATACTCAAACTACTGTGTTGCAGTACACAGCTTTCTCATACCAGCCCTCCATCACCATGTTTGGCTTGCAAAGAAAATATATTCCTCCCTTGTACTTAGTCACATCAGTAAAACACAATGAGGTGGTTTTTGGAGACAAAGCGACACCTTAGAATAAGTTTACTTAAAGGTACAGTGTGTAGAATTTTGTGATATTGAGTGTTGAAGTTGCATGTTGCAGCTGAACACCCCTCACCTCACCCTCTCCTTCCAAACATGAAAAAGAAACTGTGGAAGCCTTCGGTTGTCATAAAAACTCAAAAGGTGTTTAGTTTGTCCAGTCTGGACTAATGTGTGTAAGATTTAGGTGAAAGGAGCCGTCATGTGTTTTCATTAGTCCAGACAGTTTGTTTTGTACAGTGCATTTTATGCATTAAGATTTAAAAAAATAAACACACACATATACATTTTATTTATTGATTTAATTTGCATATAAGACAGCGTGACAGTTTGAATCGTTCAATCGTAAAAGAATGATTGACCTTGAAAAATGCTGAGAAATTAAAAATACACAGTTCTGTCGGGTGTCACCAAAAACAGCTACAAATGTGTTTTAATACAAATATTTGTAATACTATAAAAATAACATCACATGTGACATTTATATGAATAACTGTATTTTCGACAATGTTCAAGCCATAAATTATAACAGCCATTTAATAAGACTGTTTGGATGGTTAATCTAATAAACCCTGACATCAGAGTAAACTACGTCTCCTGCAGTTTTTACATTTCCTCTCCCTGTTGTTTTGCCAACTTTCCTCCTGGTGAAGGTTGGTGCAGAATAAACCAATGGGTCCTCGTGTCTCTGGGGAAGCATGTGAAGAAATGTTACAGACGAGATATAACATATGAAAATAAACCAATGCTACACTAACTAGCCTGACTGATATTCATTTTAGGGGGCTAATGCCAATATAATTAAATATATTATTAAAGATTAACCTTAATGTGTGTGTGTGGGATAGACTGACACAGACAGACTATCCCACAATGGGAGCTGAGCTCAGTCATGGCAACAACTTTCATAGAATCAATTCTTTCTTAGCACTTTGTTTTCATAGTAAAATGTTGCTGCAATGCTTTATATTAAGCTCAATTCCAGAGCTCTTATTTTGAAAAGCTGAGAATGTGTCTATTATTATAAGACCTCTGAACTAGTCGACATGCATTGTATTAAAAAACACACTTTCATAGAAGCCACACACAGGAACAGAAATCAAGGAAATTTAATTTTCTTATAACGCAAAACATAAACTATAAAATCTTAAATGCAGATAAGCCAAGTATGATCAACACAAAGTTTTCTTACTTCCCTCAGCACCAGACAGTTAAGAAAAGGTCTTCACATAATGTCCGACACGCATGAAAATAAAAAAGTGACAATGTGACGTAAAGCTGTTTGAGGAAGACTCACTAATGCCTAAGGATTCTGAATAAGGCTCAGGAGCTTTACTTCAGGCCAAGCGAGCTGGCGCTGTACTTGTAAAAATAAAATATACTAATAAATGCACATCTTTTCTGTCTGTTTTATTCTGTCAAATGAAAGTTGTCATGTCTGCAAACATGAATGCAGATACCGATGTGTCGCTGAGAGGATCATATATTATATCAATACATCGGTTGGGCTCTATTATTAATTGTTTCTGTCTTTTCATCAGATAACTTACCTGCTGACTTTGCAGATTACCACTGACTGTTGCAGCCTCTGTTTGTGAAGAAACTCCAGCTGTATGATAAAATAAAGATAAAAGATGTTGTAGGTCAGTTTACACAAAGGAGTAATGTAATTCAGAGTATTTATCTTTTGCTACATTCATTTAATCTTGAGAATATTTGATCACCTTTGCAACAATCACACATTTTCTTCCTGATCAGAAAGACAATGACAATCAGACTTATAGCCAATGCAGCACTTAAAAGACACAGAACTGCATTGGCCTTCTGTGCATCCCACATGTTGAGCGCTGAAACACAAGGACCAAATAACCAAAGTTAAGAAGGATTTGAAAAAAACTTTTACATTCAAAAGGAACAAATGTAACAAATGTGTGATACATGATAGTTATTTATTCTACTGATTCTCAATTAAACACACAAATGTGCTATAATAACAATTAAACAGTTACCTTCATTGTCCAGTTTTATTCCATGTCCGAATAAAATCTCTCCACATGTGACCACAGCACAGTAATAAGTCCCAAAATCAGAGGATTTAATGGTCTTGCAGAAATTGAAGACACATTTATGGGGTGAGTGAGCTTCAAGGCTTCTGTTGCATCCATCGTCACTATTGCCATGAACATATACTAGACGGGGATGAGATCCATCCAATCCAGCTCTGAACCAGTACAGATTGGGATATTTTGGACATGCTTGGTTGTCAGAGTTGGACAGGACGGAACACTGCAGAGTCTTCCAGTCTCCTGAACTGACCGTATCAGATGGAGGGACATCAATGACTGCAGTTATATCAGGTTCTGGTCCTGGGAAATACAAACACAAAAATTAACAAGCTTTAATGAAAAGTTAAATACATTAACTCATATGAATTCACATGAATTGAGAAGATATTTACTATCTTCATAAAGACAATATTGAGACAAGATTAAATTGCTTAAAAATTGCGCTTAGTGTTTGCAAAGCAATTGAAACATTTTAAAGGATGTGAAATGTTTGTGCCATTTACCTTTAATTTTCAGAAATGTTCCGTTCAATAATTTCATGTTCAAATCATCTTGTTGTATGCAGTAGTAAACTCCAGCATCACTCGGCTCTGTTTTATTAATGTACAGAACAAAGCTTCCAGGCTCTTGTTTGACTGTAAAGTGAGGAGTCTCATTAACACCAGCGTAATCAAAAGAAAATGTTCCTCCCAAGAACTCAGGCAAGTTTCCAGAAACAAGCCGGAACCAAAATAAATTCCTGTCTCCGATATTCGTCTCCTGGCGGCTGCACGTCAACTTCACCTCATCTCCGACATCAACAGTCTTTGTCTGAAAGATCTGATCTAATGCGCTTCCTAAAAATAAAATGTAACAGAGCAATGATTCATTATGATGACAGACTAATACATGTACTGTGCTAAATTGATGCAAGAACAACAATTAAAACAAACCGTATATTCCAAATAAAATCAAGAGATTGACTTACGCGTCACTCCAAGCAGCAGCAGTTGGAGTAAGATCAGCATCTTCCTGTTTATCCTCTTCAGACAGTCGTTGAATTAGATGCTAATGTAGGATGCTTTCCTTCATGTAATCATATCAAGTGGGTGGGAACATTGTGAGAGCGATCTGATTGGCCTCTCATTTTCAGTGGAAATAATATCTGCCATCTTTCCGTCCTAAACACATGAAACAACAACCAACACCAACCTCACATTTCATGTTTCTAAAAATGACACCCAGAGTAAACACGACATAATGTAAAGTGAAGAAAACACAAAACCACCACCGTTAAAAATACATCCAAATATAATAACCTCCCTCACATTACATGGGGTCAAGTATAAGAGACTATTCCTTAACATAATTAACAACACATTATGAGAAATTCAGCTAGATTTGTGTTTACCATGCAATTTAATTCACTTTTGAACTATTATATTGAAAGAAAATTCTAGACCGGTTTCCAGAAACAGTAAAAAAGACGACCTATGTCAAGCAGGTTATGTTTTCTTTGCTGTCAGAAGGATGACCTTAACTAATCAAGGGTAGGGTGAGATATGGCTCAAGGAAGAAGTCAATGTATGTAAAATAAGATATTTTTAGATTTTTGAGAACTTCTCCAAAATAGTGCAGAGATCTTGATTTTTAAAAACCAGGTCTACTTAAGGGACTGATATTTATCAGTGTGTACACTTTGGTGCAGCTTACTTGAATTCAAGCGGAGGTATCTGCAACCTGCCATTCTAGTTTGTTTTAGTTACATGTCAACATGATTTGGTTTAATACAAGTCACAATCAAATCAAAAGAAGCTTTAAGACATCCTGCCACACTGATTTCCAGTGATGCTGATTTCAAATGCTCAATGTTATTTTTAGCATGCAGATGACACTAACATCTGTTAACATTATAGCAGTTGCAAGATGGAGTGTTATTCATCTCACTTGTAGTAGAGCTGGGCAAGAAACCAACATTTATAACCTCTAACAAACGTAATCTTGCTCATGTTGGTTAATTCCGTTGATACTTTTCAACTTCCTTATTAAGAAGTTGATGCTTTGGTCGTCACCATTTCTTCACATTTTCTCTAAACATCATTTAAATGCATATTGAAGTCTTGTAATCTGTTTCTGTAATGCACCATTTTTGAGTTTAGAGTAATCACTTTCATTTTCCAACATTTACAAACTGGTCAACTCCACAGGTGTAGGAGGATGTAGCACAGGCCATTTCAAAATGTACCCACATTCTGGGATAATACATAACTTTTGGAATAATATTTTTGATCTAATAGGATATTAAGAAGTTAAGGCATAAAGAATACAATAGATAATAAATACATACACCTGAAGCATTCCAATACAATTTATAACTACAGTGTAAGATTGTGCGTCCTCAAATCAAAAAACACAGTCTTACAAACTAGTGTGAATAAAAAAATATACATCTCTATTCAGCTCTTTGACAGGGTGAAATGCTGTAAGAGACGACTGAGATACTCCTCCATCAGTGATGACCCTCCCACACAGCATATCAAAGAATACAGAAGTTAGATGGTGTGACCACAACCAACTTCTGTACTCTTTACAGGCTGCTGTAAGACACAAGCAGAGCACCACCACCACAGTATCTCAGAAACACATCCACAGATAATATTATATTTATCATCTGAATACCCATTCAAGCATGTTTGTTACATGCTACATGTTAAAAACAAATAAAATATAAATTGGAAAAAACAAACTACTGCAATATTTATGACACATGTTCTGCTATCTCAATGCTTTAAAAGAATTAGTTTGACACGGAAGTTGTTCTCAATATGACAAGTGTTATTTTTGATACATAATAATCTGGAGGTTACTGATAAAACAATGATATATTGACAAAGCTGGACTCAGGTGTACCAACTGTCAGATGTCATTTAAAACAAAAGCCCTGCAGTTAACATTGTCATGTATTTTGTCTCCTTTAGTTCCCGTCTTGTTTTTGTGTTCATGCGGCATCGGACACACAAAGAGTTGCACACAAACCCGCATTCATTGTCACCCCTGACGTACAAATGATGCATGGAAACTTCAGCATTATTGTGGCTGTTTTCAAACGAAGGGCCATCACATCCTCTCATCACTGTTTTGATCTCAGGAAGCTGGGCTGCACCACGCTTTATAAAATCTTTTTTTTTTGAACAGCACCTCAGCAGTTTCATAAGATCCTTCTGGGCCACACTTAACTACAGAGCACACATGACACTAACCTCTGGGTGCAACTGCTTCTCTTTGGTGTCTGATATCAGATGGTAGTGATGATGATACTCAAACTACTGTGTTGCAGTACACAGCTTTCTCATACAAGCCCTCCATCACCATGTTTGGCTTGCAAAGAAAATATATTCCTCCCTTGTACTTAGTCACATCGGTAAAACACAATGAGGTGGTTTTTGGAGACAAAGCAACACCTTAGAATAAGTTTACTTAAAGGTACAGTGTGTAGAATTTTGTGATATTGAGTGTTGAAGTTGCATGTTGCAGCTGAACACCCCTCATCTCACCCTCTCCTTCCAAACATGAAAAAGAAACTGTGGAAGCCTTCGGTTGTCATAAAACTCAAAAGGTGTTTAGTTTGTCCAGTCTGGACTAATGTGTGTAAGATTTAGGTGAAAGGGGCCGTCATGTGTTTTACATTAGTCCAGACAGTTTGTATTGTACAGTGCATTTTATGCATTAAGATTTAAAAAAATAAACACACACATATACATTTTATTTATTGATTTAATTTGCATATAAGACAGCGTGACAGTTTGAATCGTTCAATTGTAAAAGAATGATTGACCTTGAAAAATGCTGAGAAATTAAAAATACACAGTTCTGTCGGGTGTCACCAAAAACAGCTACAAATGTGTTTTAATACAAATATTT
Source organism: Paralichthys olivaceus (assembly GCF_024713975.1). Classification (NCBI taxonomy): domain Eukaryota; kingdom Metazoa; phylum Chordata; class Actinopteri; order Pleuronectiformes; family Paralichthyidae; genus Paralichthys; species Paralichthys olivaceus. The sequence goes on from NC_091101.1 coordinate 20,889,877, forward strand.
GTAATACTATAAAAATAACATCAGATGTGACATTTATATGAATAACTGTATTTTCGACAATGTTCAAGCCATAAATTATAACAGCCATTTAATAAGACTGTTTGGATGGTTAATCTAATAAACCCTCACATCAGTTGACTTTTTCTGTTGTTTTGCCAACTTTCCTCCTGGTGAAGGTTGCTACAGAATAAACCAATGGGTCCTCGTGTCTCTGGGGAAGCATGTGAAGAAATGTTAGAGATGAGATATAACATATGAAAAGAAACCAATGCTACACTAACCAGCCTGACTGATATTCATTTTAGGGGGCTAATGCCAATATAATTAAATATATTATTAAAGATTAACCTTAATGTGTGTGTGTGGGATAGACTGACACAGACAGACTATCCCACAATGGGAGCTGAGCTCAGTCATGGCAACAACTTTCATAGAATCAATTCTTTCTTAGCAATTTGTTTTCACAGTAAAATGTTGCTGCAATGCTTTATATCAAGCTTAATTCCAGAGCTCTTATTTTGAAAAGCTGAGATTGTGTCTATTATTATAAGAGCTCTGAACTAGCCGACATGCATTGTATTAAAAAACACAGAAAATCATTCAAACTTTCATAGAAGCCACACACAGGAACAGAAATAAAGGAAATTTAATTTTCTTATAATGCAAAACATTAACTATAAAATCTTAAGTGCAGATAAGCCAAGTATGATCAACACAAAGTTTTCTTACTTCCCTCAGCACCAGACGGTTAAGAAAAGGTCTTCACATAATGTCCGACACGCATGAAAATAAAAAAGTGACAGTGTGACGTAAAGCTGTTTGAGGAAGACTCACTAATGCCTAAGGATTCTGAATAAGGCTCAGGAGCTTTACTTCAGGCCAAGCGAGCTGGCGCTGTACTTGTAAAAATAAAATATACTAATAAATGCACATCTTTTCTGTCTGTTTTATTCTGTCAAATGAAAGTTGTCATGTCTGCAAACATGAATGCATATACCGATGTGTCGCTGAGAGGATCCTATATTATATCAATACATCGGTTGGGCTCTATTATTAATTGTTTCTGTCTTTTCATCAGATAACTTACCTGCTGACTTTGCAGATTAACACTGACTGTTGCAGCCTCTGTTTGTGAAGAAACTCCAGCTGTATGATAAAATAAAGATAAAAGATGTTGTAGGTCAGTTTACACAAAGGAGTAATGTAATTCAGAGTATTTATCTTTTGCTAAATTAATTGAATCATGAGAATATTTGATCACCTTTGCAACAATCACACATTTTCTTCCTGATCAGAAAGACAATGACAATCAGACTTATAGCCAATGTAGCACTTAAAAGACACAGAACTGCATTGGCCTTCTGTGCATCCCACCTGTTGAGCGCTGAAACACAAGGACCAAATAACCAAAGTTAAGAAGGATTTGAAAAAAGCTTTTACATTCAAAAGGAACAAATGTAACAAATTTGTGATACATGATAATTATTTATTCTACTGATTCTCAATTAAACACACAAATGTGCTATAATAACAATAAAACAGTTACCTTCATTGTCCAGTTTTATTCCATGTCCGAATAAAATCTCTCCACATGTGACCACAGCACAGTAATAAGTCCCAATATCAGAGGATTTAATGGTCTTGCAGAAATTGAAGACACATTTATGGGGTGAGTGAGCTTCAAGGCTTCTGTTGCATCCATCGTCACTACTGCCATGAACATATACTAGACGGGGATGAGATCCATCCAATCCAGCTCTGAACCAGTACAGATTGGGATATTTTGGACATGCTTGGTTGTCAGAGTTGAACAGGACGGAACACTGCAGAGTCTTCCAGTCTCCTGAACTGACCGTATCAGATGGAGGGACATCAATGACTGCAGTTATATCAGGTTCTGGTCCTGGGAAATACAAACAGAAAAATTAACAAGCTTTAATGAAAAGTTAAATACATTAACTCATATGAATTCACATGAATTGAGAAGATATTTACTATCTTCATAAAGACAATATTGAGACAAGATTAAATTGAAATGTTTGTGCCATTTACCTTTAATTTTCAGAAATGTTCCGTTCAATAATTTCATGTTCAAATCATCTTGTTCTATACAGTAGTAAACTCCAGCATCACTCGGCTCTGTTTTATTAATGTACAGAACAAAGCTTCCAGGCTCTTGTTTGACTGTAAAGTGAGGAGTCTCATTAACAACAGCATAATCAAAATAAGGTGTTCCTCCCAAGAACTCAGGCAAGTTTCCAGAAACAAGCCTGAACCAAAATAAATTCCTGTGTCCGATATTCGTCTTCTGGCGGCTGCACGTCAACTTCACCTCATCTCCGACATCAACAGTCTTTTTCTGAAAGATCTGATCTAATGCGCTTCCTAAAAATAAAATGTAACAGAGCAATGATTCATTATGATGACAGACTAATACATGTACTGTGCTAAATTGATGCAAGAACAACAATTAAAACAAATCGTATATATTCCAAATAAAATCAAGAGATTGACTTACGCGTCACTCCGAGCAGCAGCAGCAGCAGTTGGAGTAAGATCAGCATCTTCCTGTTTATCCTCTTCAGACAGTCGTTGAATTAGATGCTAATGTAGGATGCTTTTCTTCATGTAATCATATCAAGTGGGTGGGAACATTGTGAGAGCGATCTGATTGGCCTCTCATTTTCAGTGGAAATAATATCTGCCATCTTTCCGTCCTAAACACATGAAACAACAACCAACACCAACCTCACGTTTCATGTTTCTAAAAAAGACACCCAGAGTAAACACGACATAATGTAAAGTGAAGAAAACACAAAACCACCACCGTTAAAAATACATCCAAATATAATAACCTCCCTCACATTACATGGGGTCAAGTATAAGAGACTATACCTTAACATAATTAACAACACATTATGAGAAATGCAGCTAGATTTGTGTTTACCATGCAATTTAATTCACTTTTGAACTATTATATTGAAAGAGATTTCTAGACCGGTTTCCAGAAACAGTAAAAAAGATGACCTATGTCAAGCAGGTTATGTTTTCTGTGCTGTCAGAAGGATGACCTTAACTAATCGAGGGTAGGGTGAGATATGGCTCAAGGAAGAAGTCAATGTATGTAAAATAAGATATTTTTAGATTTTTGAGAATTTCTCCAAGAATAATGCAGAGATCTTGATTTTTAAAAACCAGGTCTACTTAAGGGACTGATATTTATGAGTGTGTACACTTTGGTGCAGCTTACTTGAATTCAAGCGGAGGTATCTGCAACCTGCCATTCTAGTTTGTTTTAGTTACATGTCAACATGATTTGGTTTAATACAAGTCACAAGTCAAAAGAAGCTTTAAGACATCCTGCCACACTGATTTCCAGTGATGCTGATTTCAAATGCTCAATGTTATTTTTAGCGTGCAGATGACACTAACATCTGTTAACATTATAGCAGTTGCAAGATGGAGTGTTATTCATCTCACTTGTAGTAGAGCTGGGCAAGAAACCAACATTTATAACCTCTAACAATCTTAATCTTGCTCATGTCGGTTAATTCCGTTAATACTTTTCAACTTCCTTATTAAGAAGTTGATGCTTTGGTCGTCACCATTTCTTCACATGTTCTCTAAACATCATTTAAATGCATATTGAAGTCTTGTAATCTGTTTCTGTAATGCACCATTTTTGAGTTTAGAGTAATTACTTTCATTTTCCAACATTTACAAACTGGTCAACTCTACAGGTGTAGGAGGATGTAGCACAGGCCATTTCAAAATGTACCCACATTCAGGGATAATACATAACTTTTGGAATAATATTTTTGATTAAATAGGATATTAAGAAGTTAAGGCATAAAGAATACAATAGATAATAAATACATACACCTGAAGCATTCCAATGCAATTTATAACTACTGTGTAAGATTGTGCGTCCTCAAATCAAAAAATACAGTCTTACAAACTAGTGTGAATAAAAAAAATATACATCTCTATTCAGCTCTTTGACAGGGTGAAATGCTGTAAGAGACGACTGAGATACTCCTCCATCAGTGATGACCCTCCCACACAGCATATCAAAGAATACAGAAGTTAGATGGTGTGACCACAACCAACTTCTGTACTCTTTACAGGCTGCTGTAAGACACAAGCAGAGCACCACCACCACAGTATCTCAGAAACACATCCACAGATAATATTATATTTATCATCTGAATACCCATTCAAGCATGTTTGTTACATGCTACATGTTAAAAACAAATAAAATATAAATTGGAAAAAACAAACTACTGCAATATTTATGACACATGTTCTGCTATCTCAATGCTTTAAAAGAATTAGTTTGACACGGAAGTTGTTCTCAATATGACAAGTGTTATTTTTGATGCATAATAATCTGGAGGTTACTGTTAAACCAATGATATATTGACAAAGCTGGACTCAGGTGTACCAACTGTCAGATGTCATTTAAAACAAAAGCCCTGCAGTTAATATTGTCATGTATTTTGTCTCCTTTAGTTCCCGTCTTGTTTTTGTGTTCATGCGGCATCGGACACACAAAGAGTTGCACACAAACCCGCATTCATTGTCACCCCTGACGTACAAATGATGCATGGAAACTTCAGCATTATTGTGGCTGTTTTCAAACGAAGGGCCATCACATCCTCTCATCACTGTTTTGATCTCAGGAAGCTGGGCTGCACCACGCTTTATAAAATCTTTTTTTTTTGAACAGCACCTCAGCAGTTTCTTAAGATCCTTCTGGGCCACACTTAACTACAGAGCACACATGACACTAACCTCTGGGTGCAACTGCTTCTCTTTGGTGTCTGATATCAGATGGTAGTGATGATGATACTCAAACTACTGTGTTGCAGTACACAGCTTTCTCATACAAGCCCTCCATCACCATGTTTGGCTTGCAAAGAAAATATATTCCTCCCTTGTATTTAGTCACATCAGTAAAACACAATGAGGTGGTTTTTGGAGACAAAGCGACACCTTAGAAAAAGTTTACTTAAAGGTACAGTGTGTAGAATTTTGTGATATTGAGTGTTGAAGTTGCATGTTGCAGCTGAACACCCCTCACCTCACCCTCTCCTTCCAAACATGAAAAATAAACTGTGGAAGCCTTCGGTTGTCATAAAACTCAACAGGTGTTTAGTTTGTCCAGTCTGGACTAATGTGTGTAAGATTTAGGTGAAAGGGGCCGTCATGTGTTTTACATTAGTCCAGACAGTTTGTTTTGTACAGTGCATTTTATGCATTAAGATTTAAAAAATAAACACACACATATACATTTTATTTATTGATTTAATTTGCATATAAGACAGCGTGACAGTTTGAATCGTTAAATCGTAAAAGAATGACTGACCTTGAAAAATGCTGAGAAATTAAAAATACACAGTTCTGTCGGGTGTCACCAAAAACAGCTACAAATGTGTTTTAATACAAATATTTGTAATACTATAAAAATAACATCAGATGTGACATTTATATAAATAACTGTATTTTCGACAAAATTCAAGCCATAAATTATAACAGCCATTTAATAAGACTGATTGGATGGTTAATCTATCTAATAAACCCTGACATCAGAGTAAACTACGTCTCCTGCAGTTTTTACATTTCCCCTCCCTGTTGTTTTGCCAGCTTTCCTCCTGGTGAAGGTTGGTGCAGAATAAACCAATGGGTCCTCGTGTCTCTGGGGAAGCATGTGAAGAAATGTTACAGACGAGATATAACATATGAAAAGAAACCAATGCTACACTAACTAGCCTGACTGATATTCATTTTACGGGGCTAATGCCAATATAATTAAATATATTATTAAAGATTAACCTTAATGTGTGTGTGGGATAGACTGACACAGACAGACTATCCCACAATGGGAGCTGAGCTCAGTCATGGCAACAACTTTCATAGAATCAATTCTTTCTTAGCACTTTGTTTTCATAGTAAAATGTTGCTGCAATGCTTTATATCAAGCTTAATTCCAGAGCTCTTATTTTGAAAAGCTGAGATTGTGTCTATTATTATAAGAGCTCTGAACTAGCCGACATGCATTGTATTAAAAAACACAGAAAATCATTCAAACTTTCATAGAAGCCACACACAGGAACAGTAATAAAGGAAACTTAATTTTCTTATAATGCAAAACATTAACTATAAAATCTTAAGTGCAGATAAGCCAAGTATGATCAACACAAAGTTTTCTAACTTCCCTCAGCACCAGACGGTTAACAAAAAGTCTTCACATAATGTCCGACACGCATGAAAATAAAAAAGTGACAGTGTGACGTAAAGCTGTTTGAGGAAGACTCACTAATGCCTAAGGATTCTGAATAAGGCTCAGGAGCTTTACTTCAGGCCAAGCGAGCTGGCGCTGTACTTGTAAAAATAAAATATACTAATAAATGCACATCTTTTCTGTTTGTTTTATTCTGTCAAATGAAAGTTGTCATGTCTGCAAACATGAATGCAGATACCGATGTGTCGCTGAGAGGATCCTATATTATATCAATACATCGGTTGGGCTCTATTATTAATTGTTTCTGTCTTTTCATCAGATAACTTACCTGCTGACTTTGCAGATTAACACTGACTGTTGCAGCCTCTGTTTGTGAAGAAACTCCAGCTGTATGATAAAATAAAGATAAAAGATGTTGTAGGTCAGTTTACACAAAGGAGTAATGTAATTCAGAGTATTTAACTTTTGCTAAATTCATTTAATCTTGAGAATATTTGATCACCTTTGCAACAATCACACATTTTCTTCCTGATCAGAAAGACAATGACAATCAGACTTATAGCCAATGCAGCACTTAAAAGACACAGAACTGCATTGGCCTTCTGTGCATCCCACATGTTGAGCGCTGAAACACAAGGACCAAATAACCAAAGTTAAGAAGGATTTGAAAAAAACTTTTACATTCAAAAGGAACAAATGTAACAAATGTGTGATACATGATAGTTATTTATTCTACTGATTCTCAATTAAACACACAAATGTGCTATAATAACAATAAAAAAGTTACCTTCATTGTCCAGTTTTATTCCATGTCCGAATAAAATCTCTCCACATGTGACCACAGCACAGTAATAAGTCCCAATATCAGAGGATTTAATGGTCTTGCAGAAATTGAAGACACATTTATGGGGTGAGTGAGCTTCAAGGCTTCTGTTGCATCCATCGTCACTACTGCCATGAACATATACTAGACGGGGATGAGATCCATTCACTCCAGCTCTGAACCAGTACAGATTGGGATATTTTGGACATGCTTGGTTGTCAGAGTTGAACAGGACGGAACAATGCAGAGTCTTCAAGTCTCCTGAACTGACCGTATCAGATGGAAGGACATCACTGACTGCAGTTATATCAGGTTCTGGTCCTGGGAAATACAAACAGAAAATTTAACAAGCTTTAATGAAAAGTTAAATACATTAACTCATATGAATTCACATGAATTGAGAAGATATTTACTATCTTCATAAAGACAATATTGAGACAAGATTAAATTGCTTAAAAATTGCGCTTAGTGTTTGCAAAGCAATTGAAACATTTTAAAGGATGTGAAATGTTTGTGCCATTTACCTTTAATTTTCAGAAATGTTCCGTTCAATAATTTAATGTTGAACTGATGTTGTTCTATACAGTAGTAAACTCCAGCATCACTCGGCTCTGTTTTATTAATGTACAGAACAAAGCTTCCAGGCTCTTGTTTGACTGTAAAGTGAGGAGTCTCATTAACACCAGCGTAATCAAAAGAAAATGTTCCTCCCAAGAACTCAGGCAAGTTTCCAGAAACAAGCCTGAACCAAAATAAATTCCTGACTCCGATATTCGTCTTCTGGCGGCTGCACGTCAACTTCACCTCATCTCCGACATCAACAGTCTTTGTCTGAAAGATCTGATCTAATGCGCTTCCTAAAAATAAAATGTAACAGAGCAATGATTCATTATGATGACAGACTAATACATGTACTTTGCTAAATTGATGCAAGAACAACAATTAAAACAAACCGTATATTCCAAATAAAATCAAGAGATTGACTTACGTGTCACTCCGAGCAGCAGCAGCAGCAGTTGGAGTAAGATCAGCATCTTCCTGTTTATCCTCTTCAGACAGTCGTTGAATTAGATGCTAATGTAGGATGCTTTCCTTCATGTAATCATATCAAGTGGGTGGGAACATTGTGAGAGCGATCTGATTGGCCTCTCATTTTCAGTGGAAATAATATCTGCCATCTTTCCGTCCTAAACACATGAAACAACAACCAACACCAACCTCACGTTTCATGTTTCTAAAAATGACACCCAGAGTAAACACGACATAATGTAAAGTGAAGAAAACACAAAACCACCACCGTTAAAAATACATCCAAATATAATAACCTCCCTCACATTACATGGGGTCAAGTATAAGAGACTATCCCTTAACATAATTAACAACACATTATGAGAAATGCAGCTAGATTTGTGTTTACCATGCAATTTAATTCACTTTTGAACTATTATACTGAAAGAGATTTCTAGAACGGTTTCCAGAAAAAAGACGACCTATGTCAAGCAGGTTATGTTTTCTTTGCTGTCAGAAGGATGACCTTAACTACTCGAGGGTAGGGTGAGATATGGCTCAAAGAAGAAGTCAATGTATGTAAAATAAGATATTTTTAGATTTTTGAGAATTTCTCCAAAATAATGCAGAGATCTTGATTTTTAAAAACAGGCGTACTTAAGGGACTGATATTTATGAGTGTGTACACTTTTGTGCAGCTTACTTGAATTCAAGCAGAGGTATCTGCAACCTGCCATTCTAGTTTGTTTTAGTTACATGTCAACATGATTTGGTTTAATACAAGTCACAATCAAATCAAAAGAAGCTTTAAGACATCCTGCCACACTGATTTCCAGTGATGCTGATTTCAAATGCTCAACTTAATTTTTAGCGTGCAGATGACACTAACATCTGTTAACATTATAGCAGTTGCAAGATGGAGTGTTATTCATCTCACTTGTAGTAGAGCTGGGAAAGAAACCAACATTTATAACCTCTAACAAACTTAATCTTGCTCATGTCGGTTAATTCCGTTGATACTTTTCAACTTCCTTATTAAGAAGTTGATGCTTTGGTCGTCACCATTTCTTCACATTTTCTCTAAACATCATTTAAATGCATATTGAAGTCTTGTAATCTGTTTCTGTAATGCACCATTTTTGAGTTTAGAGTAATTACTTTCATTTTCCAACATTTACAAATTGGTCAACTCCACAGGTGTAGGAGGATGTAGCACAGGCCATTTCAAAATGTACCCACATTCGGGGATAATACATAACTTTTGGAATAATATTTTTGATTAAATAGGATATTAAGAAGTTAAGGCATAAAGAATACAATACATAATAAATACATACACCTGAAGCATTCCAATACAATTTATAACTACTGTGTAAGATTCTGCGTCCTCAAATCAAAAAATAGTCTTACAAACTTGTGTGAATAAAAAAATATACATCTCTATTCAGCTCTTTGACAGGGTGAAATGCTGTAAGAGACGACTGAGATACTCCTCCATCAGTGATGACCCTCCCACACAGCATATCAAAGAATACAGAAGTTGGTTGGTGTGACCACAACCAACTTCTGTACTCTTTACAGGCTGCTATAAGACACAAGCAGAGCACCACCACCACAGTATCTCAGAAACACATCCACAGATAACATTATATTTATCATCTGAATACCCATTCAAGCATGTTTGTTAAATGCTACATGTTAAAAACAAATAAAATATAAATTGGAAAAAAAAAACTACTGCAATATTTCTGAAACATGTTCTGCTATCTCAATGCTTTAAAAGAATTAGTTTGACACGGAAGTTGTTCTCAATATGACAAGTGTTATTTTTGATGCATAATAATCTGGAGGTTACTGTTAAACCAATGATATATTGACAAAGCTGGACTCAGGTGTACCAACTGTCAGATGTCATTTAAAACAAAAGCCCTGCAGTTAACATTGTCATGTATTTTGTCTCCTTTAGTTCCCGTCTTGTTTTTGTGTTTCATGCGGCATCGGACACACAAAGAGTTGCACACAAACCTGCATTCATTGTCACCCCTGACGTACAAATGATGCATGGAAACTTCAGCATTATTGTGGCTGTTTTCAAACTAAGGGCCATCACATCCTCTCATCACTGTTTTGATCTCAGGAAGCTGGGCTGCACCACGCTTTATAAAATCTTTTTTTTTTAACAGCACCTCAGCAGTTTCTTAAGATCCTTCTGGGCCACACTTAACTACAGAGCACACATGACACTAACCTCTGGGTGCAACTGCTTCTCTTTGGTGTCTGATATCAGATGGTAGTGATGATGATACTCAAACTACTGTGTTGCAGTACACAGCTTTCTCATACAAGCCCTCCATCACCATGTTTGGCTTGCAAAGAAAATATATTCCTCCCTTGTACTTAGTCACATCAGTAAAACACAATGAGGTGGTTTTTGGAGACAAAGCGACACCTTAGAAAAAGTTTACTTAAAGGTACAGTGTGTAGAATTTTGTGATATTGAGTGTTGAAGTTGCATGTTGCAGCTGAACACCCCTCACCTCACCCTCTCCTTCCAAACATGAAAAAGAAACTGTGGAAGCCTTCGGTTGTCATAAAAACTCAAAAGGTGTTTAGTTTGTCCAGTCTGGACTAATGTTTGTAAGATTTAGGTGAAAGGGGCCGTCATGTGTTTTCATTAGTCCAGACAGTTTGTTTTGTACAGTGCATTTTATGCATTAAGATTTAAAAAATAAACACACACATATACATTTTATTTATTGATTTAATTTGCATATAAGACAGCGTGACAGTTTGAATCGTTCAATCGTAAAAGAATGATTGACCTTGAAAAATGCTGAGAAATTAAAAATACACAGTTCTGTCGGGTGTCACCAAAAACAGCTACAAATGTGTTTTAATACAAATATTTGTAATACTATAAAAATAACATCACATGTGACATTTATATGAATAACTGTATTTTCGACAATGTTCAAGCCATAAATTATAACAGCCATTTAATAAGACTGATTGGATTGTTAATCTATCTAAAAAACCCTGACATCAGAGTAAACTACGTCTCCTGCAGTTTTTACATTTCCCCTCCCTGTTGTTTTGCCAACTTTCCTCCTGGTGAAGGTTGCTACAGAATAAACCAATGGGTCCTCGTGTCTCTGGGGAAGCATGTGAAGAAATGTTACAGACGAGATATAACATATGAAAAGAAACCAATGCTACACTAACCAGCCTGACTGATATTCATTTTAGGGGGCTAATGCCAATATAATTAAATATATTATTAAAGATTAACCTTAATGTGTGTGTGGGATAGACTGACACAGACAGACTATCCCACAACGGGAGCTGAGCTCAGTCATGGCAACGACTTTCATAGAATCAATTCTTTCTTAGCAATTTGTTTTCATAGTAAAATGTTGCTGCAATGCTTTATATCAAGCTTAATTCCAGAGCTCTTATTTTGAAAAGCTGAGATTGTGTCTATTATTATAAGACCTCTGAACTAGCCGACATGCATTGTATTAAAAAACACAGAAAATCATTCAAACTTTCATAGAAGCCACACACAGGAACAGAAATAAAGGAAACTTAATTTTCTTATAATGCAAAACATTAACTATAAAATCTTAAGTGCAGATAAGCCAAGTATGATCAACACAAAGTTTTCTAACTTCCCTCAGCACCAGACAGTTAAGAAAAGGTCTTCACATAACGTCCGACACGCATGAAAATAAAAAAGTGACAGTGTGACGTAAAGCTGTTTGAGGAAGACTCACTAATGCCTAAGGATTCTGAATAAGGCTCAGGAGCTTTACTTCAGGCCAAGCGAGCTGGCGCTGTACTTGTAAAAATAAAATATACTAATAAATGCACATCTTTTCTGTCTGTTTTATTCTGTCAAATGAAAGTTGTCATGTCTGCAAACATGAATGCAGATACCGATGTGTCGCTGAGAGGATCCTATATTATATCAATACATCGGTTGGGCTCTATTATTAATTGTTTCTGTCTTTTCATCAGATAACTTACCTGCTGACTTTGCAGATTACCACTGACTGTTGCAGCCTCTGTTTGTGAAGAAACTCCAGCTGTATGATAAAATAAAGATAAAAGATGTTGTAGGTCAGTTTACACAAAGGAGTAATGTAATTCAGAGTATTTATCTTTTGCTAAATTCATTTAATCTTGAGAATATTTGATCACCTTTGCAACAATCACACATTTTCTTCTTGATCAGAAAGACAATGACAATCAGACTTATAGCCAATGCAGCACTTAAAAGACACAGAACTGCATTGGCCTTCTGTGCATCCCACCTGTTGAGCGCTGAAACACAAGGACCAAATAACCAAAGTTAAGAAGGATTTGAAAAAAACTTTTACATTCAAAAGGAACAAATGTAACAAATGTGTGATACATGATAGTTATTTATTCTACTGATTCTCAATTAAACACACAAATGTGCTATAATAACAATAAAAAAGTTACCTTCATCGTCCAGTTTTATTCCATGTCCGAATAAAATCTCTCCACATGTGACCACAGCACAGTAATAAGTCCCAATATCAGAGGATTTAATGGTCTTGCAGAAATTGAAGACACATTTATGGGGTGAGTGAGCTTCAAGGCTCCTGTTGCATCCATCGTCACTACTGCCATGAACATATACTAGACGGGGATGAGATCCATCCAATCCAGCTCTGAACCAGTACAGATTGGGATATTTTGGACATGCTTGGTTGTCAGAGTTGGACAGGATGGAACACTGCAGAGTCTTCCAGTCTCCTGAACTGACCGTATCAGATGGAGGGACATCAATGACTGCAGTTATATCAGGTTCTGGTCCTGGGAAATACAAACACAAAAATTAACAAGCTTTAATGAAAAGTTAAATACATTAACTCATATGAATTCACATGAATTGAGAAGATATTTACTATCTTCATAAAGACAATATTGAGACAAGATTAAATTGCTTAAAAATTGCGCTTAGTGTTTGCAAAGCAATTGAAACATTTTAAAGGATGTGAAATGTTTGTGCCATTTACCTTTAATTTTCAGAAATGTTCCGTTCAATAATTTCATGTTCAAATCATCTTGTTGTATGCAGTAATAAACTCCAGCATCACTCGGCTCTGTTTTATTAATGTACAGAACAAAGCTTCCAGGCTCTTGTTTGACTGTAAAGTGAGGAGTCTCATTAACACCAGCGTAATCAAAAGAAAATGTTCCTCCCAAGAACTCAGGCAAGTTTCCAGAAACAAGCCGGAACCAAAATAAATTCCTGTCTCCGATATTCGTCTCCTGGCGGCTGCACGTCAACTTCACCTCATCTCCGACATCAACAGTCTTTGTCTGAAAGATCTGATCTAATGCGCTTCCTAAAAATAAAATGTAACAGAGCAATGATTCATTATGATGACAGACTAATACATGTACTGTGCTAAATTGATGCAAGAACAACAATTAAAACAAACCGTATATTCCAAATAAAATCAAGAGATTGACTTACGTGTCACTCCGAGCAGCAGCAGCAGCAGTTGGAGTAAGATCAGCATCTTCCTGTTTATCCTCTTCAGACAGTCGTTGAATTAGATGCTAATGTAGGATGCTTTCCTTCATGTAATCATATCAAGTGGGTGGGAACATTGTGAGAGCGATCTGATTGGCCTCTCATTTTCAGTGGAAATAATATCTGCCATCTTTCCGTCCTAAACACATGAAACAACAACCAACACCAACCTCACATTTCATGTTTCTAAAAAAGACACCCAGAGTAAACACGACATAATGTAAAGTGAAGAAAACACAAAACCACCACCGTTAAAAATACATCCAAATATAATAACCTCCCTCACATTACATGGGGTCAAGTATAAGAGACTATCCCTTAACATAATTAACAACACATTATGAGAAATGCAGCTAGATTTGTGTTTACCATGCAATTTAATTCACTTTTGAACTATTATATTGAAAGAGATTTCTAGAACGGTTTCCAGAAAAAAGACGACCTATGTCAAGCAGGTTATGTTTTCTTTGCTGTCAGAAGGATGACCTTAACTACTCGAGGGTAGGGTGAGATATGGCTCAAGGAAGAAGTCAATGTATGTAAAATAAGATATTTTTAGATTTTTGAGAATTTCTCCAAAATAATGCAGAGATCTTGATTTTTAAAAACAGGCGTACTTAAGGGACTGATATTTATGAGTGTGTACACTTTGGTGCAGCTTACTTGAATTCAAGCAGAGGTATCTGCAACCTGCCATTCTAGTTTGTTTTAGTTACATGTCAACATGATTTGGTTTAATACAAGTCACAATCAAATCAAAAGAAGCTTTAAGACATCCTGCCACACTGATTTCCAGTGATGCTGATTTCAAATGCTCAATGTTATTTTTAGCGTGCAGATGACACTGACATCTGTTAACATTATAGCAGTTGCAAGATGGAGTGTTATTCATCTCACTTGTAGTAGAGCTGGGCAAGAAACCAACATTTATAACCTCTAACAATCTTAATCTTGCTCATGTCGGTTAATTCCGTTAATACTTTTCAACTTCCTTATTAAGAAGTTGATGCTTTGGTCGTCACCATTTCTTCACATTTTCTCTAAACATCATTTAAATGCATATTGAAGTCTTGTAATCTGTTTCTGTAATGCACCATTTTTGAGTTTAGAGTAATTACTTTCATTTTCCAACATTTACAAACTGGTCAACTCCACAGGTGTAGGAGGATGTAGCACAGGCCATTTCAAAATGTACCCACATTCAGGGATAATACATAACTTTTGGAATAATATTTTTGATTAAATAGAATATTAAGAAGTTAAGGCATAAAGAATACAATACATAATAAATACATACACCTGAAGCATTCCAATACAATTTATAACTACAGTGTAAGATTGTGCGTCCTCAAATCAAAAAATACAGTCTTACAAACTTGTGTGAATAAAAAAATATACATCTCTATTCAGCTCTTTGACAGGGTGAAATGCTGTAAGAGACGACTGAGATACTCCTCCATCAGTGATGACCCTCCCACACAGCATATCAAAGAATACAGAAGTTAGATGGTGTGACCACAACCAACTTCTGTACTCTTTACAGGCTGCTGTAAGACACAAGCAGAGCACCACCACCACAGTATCTCAGAAACACATCCACAGATAATATTATATTTATCATCTGAATACCCATTCAAGCATGTTTGTTAAATGCTACATGTTAAAAACAAATAAAATATAAATTGGAAAAAAAAAACTACTGCAATATTTCTGAAACATGTTCTGCTATCTCAATGCTTTAAAAGAATTAGTTTGACACGGAAGTTGTTCTCAATATGACAAGTGTTATTTTTGATGCATAATAATCTGGAGGTTACTGTTAAGCCAATGATATATTGACAAAGCTGGACTCAGGTGTACCAACTGTCAGATGTCATTTAAAACAAAAGCCCTGCAGTTAATATTGTCATGTATTTTGTCTCCTTTAGTTCCCGTCTTGTTTTTGTGTTTCATGCGGCATCGGACACACAAAGAGTTGCACACAAACCTGCATTCATTGTCACCCCTGACGTACAAATGATGCATGGAAACTTCAGCATTATTGTGGCTGTTTTCAAACGAAGGGCCATCACATCCTCTCATCACTGTTTTGATCTCAGGAAGCTGGGCTGCACCACGCTTTATAAAATCTTTTTTTTTTAACAGCACCTCAGCAGTTTCTTAAGATCCTTCTGGGCCACACTTAACTACAGAGCACACATGACACTAACCTCTGGGTGCAACTGCTTCTCTTTGGTGTCTGATATCAGATGGTAGTGATGATGATACTCAAACTACTGTGTTGCAGTACACAGCTTTCTCATACAAGCCCTCCATCACCATGTTTGGCTTGCAAAGAAAATATATTCCTCCCTTGTATTTAGTCACATCAGTAAAACACAATGAGGTGGTTTTTGGAGACAAAGCGACACCTTAGAAAAAGTTTACTTAAAGGTACAGTGTGTAGAATTTTGTGATATTGAGTGTTGAAGTTGCATGTTGCAGCTGAACACCCCTCACCTCACCCTCTCCTTCCAAACATGAAAAAGAAACTGTGGAAGCCTTCGGTTGTCATAAAAACTCAAAAGGTGTTTAGTTTGTCCAGTCTGGACTAATGTGTGTAAGATTTAGGTGAAAGGGGCCGTCATGTGTTTTCATTAGTCCAGACAGTTTGTTTTGTACAGTGCATTTTATGCATTAAGATTAAAAAAACAAACACACATATACATTTTATTTATTGATTTAATTTGCATATAAGACAGCGTGACAGTTTGAATCGTTCAATCGTAAAAGAATGATTGACCTTGAAAAATGCTGAGAAATTAAAAATACACAGTTCTGTCGGGTGTCACCAAAAACAGCTACAAATGTGTTTTAATACAAATATTTGTAATACTATAAAAATAACATCACATGTGACATTTATATGAATAACTGTATTTTCGACAATGTTCAAGCCATAAATTATAACAGCCATTTAATAAGACTGATTGGATGGTTAATCTAATAAACCCTGACATCAGAGTAGACTACGTCTCCTGCAGTTTTTACATTTCCCCTCCCTGTTGTTTTGCCAACTTTCCTCCTGGTGAAGGTTGCTACAGAATAAACCAATGGGTCCTCGTGTCTCTGGGGAAGCATGTGAAGAAATGTTACAGACGAGATATAACATATGAAAAGAAACCAATGCTACACTAACCAGCCTGACTGATATTCATTTTAGGGGGCTAATGCCAATATAATTAAATATATTATTAAAGATTAACCTTAATGTGTGTGTGGGATAGACTGACACAGACAGACTATCCCACAATGGGAGCTGAGCTCAGTCATGGCAACGACTTTCATAGAATCAATTCTTTCTTAGCAATTTGTTTTCATAGTAAAATGTTGCTGCAATGCTTTATATCAAGCTTAATTCCAGAGCTCTTATTTTGAAAAGCTGAGATTGTGTCTATTATTATAAGAGCTCTGAACTAGCCGACATGCATTGTATTAAAAAACACAGAAAATCATTCAAACTTTCATAGAAGCCACACACAGGAACAGAAATAAAGGAAACTTAATTTTCTTATAATGCAAAACATTAACTATAAAATCTTAAGTGCAGATAAGCCAAGTATGATCAACACAAAGTTTTCTAACTTCCCTCAGCACCAGACGGTTAAGAAAAGGTCTTCACATAACGTCCGACACGCATGAAAATAAAAAAGTGACAGTGTGACGTAAAGCTGTTTGAGGAAGACTCACTAATGCCTAAGGATTCTGAATAAGGCTCAGGAGCTTTACTTCAGGCCAAGCGAGCTGGCGCTGTACTTGTAAAAATAAAATATACTAATAAATGCACATCTTTTCTGTCTGTTTTATTCTGTCAAATGAAAGTTGTCATGTCTGCAAACATGAATGCAGATAGCGATGTGTCGCTGAGAGGATCATATATTATATCAATACATCGGTTGGGCTCTATTATTAATTGTTTCTGTCTTTTCATCAGATAACTTACCTGCTGACTTTGCAGATTACCACTGACTGTTGCAGCCTCTGTTTGTGAAGAAACTCCAGCTGTATGATAAAATAAAGATAAAAGATGTTGTAGGTCAGTTTACACAAAGGAGTAATGTAATTCAGAGTATTTATCTTTTGCTACATTCATTTAATCTTGAGAATATTTGATCACCTTTGCAACAATCACACATTTTCTTCCTGATCAGAAAGACAATGACAATCAGACTTATAGCCAATGCAGCACTTAAAAGACACAGAACTGCATTGGCCTTCTGTGCATCCCACATGTTGAGCGCTGAAACACAAGGACCAAATAACCAAAGTTAATAAGGATTTGAAAAAAACTTTTACATTCAAAAGGAACAAATGTAACAAATTTGTGATACATGATAATTATTTATTCCACTGATTCTCAATTAAACACACAAATGTGCTATAATAACAATAAAACAGTTACCTTCATTGTCCAGTTTTATTCCATGTCCGAATAAAATCTCTCCACATGTGACCACAGCACAGTAATAAGTCCCAATATCAGAGGATTTAATGGTCTTGCAGAAATTGAAGACACATTTATGGGGTGAGTGAGCTTCAAGGCTCCTGTTGCATCCATCGTCACTACTGCCATGAACATATACTAGACGGGGATGAGATCCATCCAATCCAGCTCTGAACCAGTACAGATTGGGATATTTTGGACATGCTTGGTTGTCAGAGTTGGACAGGACGGAACACTGCAGAGTCTTCCAGTCTCCTGAACTGACCGTATCAGATGGAGGGACATCAATGACTGCAGTTATATCAGGTTCTGGTCCTGGGAAATACAAACAGAAAAATTAACAAGCTTTAATGAAAAGTTAAATAAATTAACTCATATGAATTCACATGAATTGAGAAGATATTTACTATCTTCATAAAGACAATATTGAGACAAGATTAAATTGTGCTTGGTGTTTGCAAAGTAATTGTAAAATTTTAAAGGATGTGAAATGTTTGTGCCATTTACCTTTAATTTTCAGAAATAGTCCGTTCAATAATTTAATGTTGAACTGATGTTGTTCTATACAGTAGTAAACTCCAGCATCACTCGGCTCTGTTTTATCAATGTACAGAACAAAGCTTCCAGGCTCTTGTTTGACTGTAAAGTGAGGAGTCTCATTAACACCAGCGTAATCAAAATAAGGTGTTCCTCCCAAGAACTCAGGCAAGTTCCCAGAAACAAGCCGGAACCAAAATAACTTCCTGACTCCGATATTCGTCTTCTGGCGGCTGCACGTCAACTTCACCTCATCTCCGACATCAACAGTCTTTGTCTGAAAGATCTGATCTAATGCGCTTCCTAAAAATAAAATGTAACAGAGCAATGATTCATTATGATGACAGACTAATACATGTACTTTGCTAAATTGATGCAAGAACAACAAGTAAAACAAACCGTATATTCCAAATAAAATCAAGAGATTGACTTACGTGTCACTCCGAGCAGCAGCAGCAGTTGGAGTAAGATCAGCATCTTCCTGTTTATCCTCTTCAGACAGTCGTTGAATTAGATGCTAATGTAGGATGCTTTCCTTCATGTAATCATATCAAGTGGGTGGGAACATTGTGAGAGCGATCTGATTGGCCTCTCATTTTCAGTGGAAATAATATCTGCCATCTTTCCGTCCTAAACACATGAAACAACAACCAACACCAACCTCACGTTTCATGTTTCTAAAAATGACACTCAGAGTAAACACGACATAATGTAAAGTGAAGAAAACACAAAACCACCACCGTTAAAAATACATCCAAATATAATAACCTCCCTCACATTACATGGGGTCAAGTATAAGAGACTATCCCTTAACATAATTAACAACACATTATGAGAAATGCAGCTAGATTTGTGTTTACCATGCAATTTAATTCACTATTGAACTATTATACTGAAAGAGATTTCTAGACCGGTTTCCAGAAACAGTAAAAAAGACGACCTATGTCAAGCAGGTTATGTTTTCTTTGCTGTCAGAAGGATGACCTTAACTACTCGAGGGTAGGGTGAGATATGGCTCAAGGAAGAAGTCAATGTATGTAAAATAAGATATTTTTAGATTTTTGAGAACTTCTCCAAAATAGTGCAGAGATCTTGATTTTTAAAAACCAGGTCTACTTAAGGGACTGATATTTATGAGTGTGTACACTTTGGTGCAGCTTACTTGAATTCAAGTGGAGGTATCTGCAACCTGCCATTCTAGTTTGTTTTAGTTACATGTCAACATGATTTGGTTTAATACAAGTCACAATCAAATCAAAAGAAGCTTTAAGACATCCTGCCACACTGATTTCCAGTGATGCTGATTTCAAATGCTCAATGTTATTTTTAGCGTGCAGATGACACTGACATCTGTTAACATTATAGCAGTTGCAAGATGGAGTGTTATTCATCTCACTTGTAGTAGAGCTGGGAAAGAAACCAACATTTATAACCTCTAACAAACTTAATCTTGCTCATGTCGGTTAATTCCGTTAATACTTTTCAACTTCCTTATTAAGAAGTTGATGCTTTGGTCGTCACCATTTCTTCACATGTTCTCTAAACATCATTTAAATGCATATTGAAGTCTTGTAATCTGTTTCTGTAATGCACCATTTTTGAGTTTAGAGTAATTACTTTCATTTTCCAACATTTACAAACTGGTCAACTCTACAGGTGTAGGAGGATGTAGCACAGGCCATTTCAAAATGTACCCACATTCAGGGATAATACATAACTTTTGGAATAATATTTTTGATTAAATAGGATATTAAGAAGTTAAGGCATAAAGAATACAATAGATAATAAATACATACACCTGAAGCATTCCAATACAATTTATAACTACTGTGTAAGATTGTGCGTCCTCAAATCAAAAAATACAGTCTTACAAACTAGTGTGAATAAAAAAAATATACATCTCTATTCAGCTCTTTGACAGGGTGAAATGCTGTAAGAGACGACTGAGATACTCCTCCATCAGTGATGACCCTCCCACACAGCATATCAAAGAATACAGAAGTTAGATGGTGTGACCACAACCAACTTCTGTACTCTTTACAGGCTGCTGTAAGACACAAGCAGAGCACCACCACCACAGTATCTCAGAAACACATCCACAGATAATATTATATTTATCATCTGAATACCCATTCAAGCATGTTTGTTACATGCTACATGTTAAAAACAAATAAAATATAAATTGGAAAAAACAAACTACTGCAATATTTATGACACATGTTCTGCTATCTCAATGCTTTAAAAGAATTAGTTTGACACGGAAGTTGTTCTCAATATGACAAGTGTTATTTTTGATGCATAATAATCTGGAGGTTACTGTTAAACCAATGATATATTGACAAAGCTGGACTCAGGTGTACCAACTGTCAGATGTCATTTAAAACAAAAGCCCTGCAGTTAATATTGTCATGTATTTTGTCTCCTTTAGTTCCCGTCTTGTTTTTGTGTTCATGCGGCATCGGACACACAAAGAGTTGCACACAAACCCGCATTCATTGTCACCCCTGACGTACAAATGATGCATGGAAACTTCAGCATTATTGTGGCTGTTTTCAAACGAAGGGCCATCACATCCTCTCATCACTGTTTTGATCTCAGGAAGCTGGGCTGCACCACGCTTTATAAAATCTTTTTTTTTTGAACAGCACCTCAGCAGTTTCATAAGATCCTTCTGGGCCACACTTAACTACAGAGCACACATGACACTAACCTCTGGGTGCAACTGCTTCTCTTTGGTGTCTGATATCAGATGGTAGTGATGATGATACTCAAACTACTGTGTTGCAGTACACAGCTTTCTCATACAAGCCCTCCATCACCATGTTTGGCTTGCAAAGAAAATATATTCCTCCCTTGTATTTAGTCACATCAGTAAAACACAATGAGGTGGTTTTTGGAGACAAAGCGACACCTTAGAAAAAGTTTACTTAAAGGTACAGTGTGTAGAATTTTGTGATATTGAGTGTTGAAGTTGCATGTTGCAGCTGAACACCCCTCACCTCACCCTCTCCTTCCAAACATGAAAAATAAACTGTGGAAGCCTTCGGTTGTCATAAAACTCAACAGGTGTTTAGTTTGTCCAGTCTGGACTAATGTGTGTAAGATTTAGGTGAAAGGGGCCGTCATGTGTTTTACATTAGTCCAGACAGTTTGTTTTGTACAGTGCATTTTATGCATTAAGATTTAAAAAATAAACACACACATATACATTTTATTTATTGATTTAATTTGCATATAAGACAGCGTGACAGTTTGAATCGTTAAATCGTAAAAGAATGACTGACCTTGAAAAATGCTGAGAAATTAAAAATACACAGTTCTGTCGGGTGTCACCAAAAACAGCTACAAATGTGTTTTAATACAAATATTTGTAATACTATAAAAATAACATCAGATGTGACATTTATATAAATAACTGTATTTTCGACAAAATTCAAGCCATAAATTATAACAGCCATTTAATAAGACTGATTGGATGGTTAATCTATCTAATAAACCCTGACATCAGAGTAAACTACGTCTCCTGCAGTTTTTACATTTCCCCTCCCTGTTGTTTTGCCAGCTTTCCTCCTGGTGAAGGTTGGTGCAGAATAAACCAATGGGTCCTCGTGTCTCTGGGGAAGCATGTGAAGAAATGTTACAGACGAGATATAACATATGAAAAGAAACCAATGCTACACTAACTAGCCTGACTGATATTCATTTTACGGGGCTAATGCCAATATAATTAAATATATTATTAAAGATTAACCTTAATGTGTGTGTGGGATAGACTGACACAGACAGACTATCCCACAATGGGAGCTGAGCTCAGTCATGGCAACAACTTTCATAGAATCAATTCTTTCTTAGCACTTTGTTTTCATAGTAAAATGTTGCTGCAATGCTTTATATCAAGCTTAATTCCAGAGCTCTTATTTTGAAAAGCTGAGATTGTGTCTATTATTATAAGAGCTCTGAACTAGCCGACATGCATTGTATTAAAAAACACAGAAAATCATTCAAACTTTCATAGAAGCCACACACAGGAACAGTAATAAAGGAAACTTAATTTTCTTATAATGCAAAACATTAACTATGAAATCTAAAGTGCAGATAAGCCAAGTATGATCAACACAAAGTTTTCTAACTTCCCTCAGCACCAGACGGTTAACAAAAAGTCTTCACATAATGTCCGACACGCATGAAAATAAAAAAGTGACAGTGTGACGTAAAGCTGTTTGAGGAAGACTCACTAATGCCTAAGGATTCTGAATAAGGCTCAGGAGCTTTACTTCAGGCCAAGCGAGCTGGCGCTGTACTTGTAAAAATAAAATATACTAATAAATGCACATCTTTTCTGTCTGTTTTATTCTGTCAAATGAAAGTTGTCATGTCTGCAAACATGAATGCAGATACCGATGTGTCGCTGAGAGGATCCTATATTATATCAATACATCGGTTGGGCTCTATTATTAATTGTTTCTGTCTTTTCATCAGATAACTTACCTGCTGACTTTGCAGATTAACACTGACTGTTGCAGCCTCTGTTTGTGAAGAAACTCCAGCTGTATGATAAAATAAAGATAAAAGATGTTGTAGGTCAGTTTACACAAAGGAGTAATGTAATTCAGAGTATTTATCTTTTGCTAAATTCATTTAATCTTGAGAATATTTGATCACCTTTGCAACAATCACACATTTTCTTCCTGATCAGAAAGACAATGACAATCAGACTTATAGCCAATGCAGCACTTAAAAGACACAGAACTGCATTGGCCTTCTGTGCATCCCACCTGTTGAGCGCTGAAACACAAGGACCAAATAACCAAAGTTAAGAAGGATTTGAAAAAAACATTTACATTCAAAAGGAACAAATGTAACAAATTTGTGATACATGATAATTATTTATTCTACTGATTCTCAATTAAACACACAAATGTGCTATAATAACAATAAAACAGTTACCTTCATCGTCCAGTTTTATTCCATGTCCGAATAAAATCTCTCCACATGTGACCACAGCACAGTAATAAGTCCCAATATCAGAGGATTTAATGGTCTTGCAGAAATTGAAGACACATTTATGGGGTGAGTGAGCTTCAAGGCTTCTGTTGCATCCATCGTCACTACTGCCATGAACATATACTAGACCGGGATGAGATCCATTCACTCCAGCTCTGAACCAGTACAGATTGGGATATTTTGGACATGCTTGGTTGTCAGAGTTGGACAGGACGGAACACTGCAGAGTCTTCCAGTCTCCTGAACTGACCGTATCAGATGGAGGGACATCAATGACTGCAGTTATATCAGGTTCTGGTCCTGGGAAATACAAACAGAAAAATTAACAAGCTTTAATGAAAAGTTAAATACATTAACTCATATGAATTCACATGAATTGAGAAGATATTTACTATCTTCATAAAGAGAATATTGAGACAAGATTACATTGAAATGTTTGTGCCATTTACCTTTAATTTTCAGAAATGTTCCGTTCAATAATTTCATGTTCAAATCATCTTGTTGTATGCAGTAGTAAACTCCAGCATCACTCGGCTCTGTTTTATTAATGTACAGAACAAAGCTTCCAGGCTCTTGTTTGACTGTAAAGTGAGGAGTCTCATTAACACCAGCGTAATCAAAAGAAGATGTTCCTCCCAAGAACTCAGGCAAGTTTCCAGAAACAAGCCTGAACCAAAATAACTTCCTGGCTCCGATATTCGTATTCTGGCGGCTGCACGTCAACTTCACCTCATCTCCGACATCAACAGTCTTTGTCTGAAAGATCTGATCTAATGCGCTTCCTAAAAATAAAATGTAACAGAGCAATGATTCATTATGATGACAGACTAATACATGTACTGTGCTAAATTGATGCAAGAACAACAATTAAAACAAATCGTATATATTCCAAATAAAATCAAGAGATTGACTTACGCGTCACTCCGAGCAGCAGCAGCAGCAGTTGGAGTAAGATCAGCATCTTCCTGTTTATCCTCTTCAGACAGTCGTTGAATTAGATGCTAATGTAGGATGCTTTTCTTCATGTAATCATATCAAGTGGGTGGGAACATTGTGAGAGCGATCTGATTGGCCTCTCATTTTCAGTGGAAATAATATCTGCCATCTTTCCGTCCTAAACACATCAACAACAACCAATACCAACCTCACATTTCATGTTTCTAAAAAAGACACCCAGAGTAAACACGACATAATGTAAAGTGAAGAAAACACAAAACCACCACCGTTAAAAATACATCCAAATATAATAACCTCCCTCACATTACATGGGGTCAAGTATAAGAGACTATCCCTTAACATAGTCAGATTGACTAACATTTGACTAACATAGTCAAATGCAGCTAGATTTGTGTTTACCATGCAATTTAATTCACTATTGAACTATTATACTGAAAGAGATTTCTAGACCGGTTTCCAGAAACAGTAAAAAAGACGACCTATGTCAAGCAGGTTATGTTTTCTGTGCTGTCAGAAGGATGACCTTAACTACTCGAGGGTAGGGTGAGATATGGCTTAAGGAAGAAGTCAATGTATGTAAAATAAGATATTTTTAGATTTTTGAGAATTTCTCCAAAATAATGCAGAGATCTTGATTTAAAAAAAACAGGCGTACTTAAGGGACTGATATTTATGAGTGTGTACACTTTGGTGCAGCTTACTTGAATTCAAGCGGAGGTATCTGCAACCTGCCATTCTAGTTTGTTTTAGTTACATGTCAACATGATTTGGTTTAATACAAGTCACAATCAAATCAAAAGAAGCTTTAAGACATCCTGCCACACTGATTTCCAGTGATGCTGATTTCAAATGCTCAATGTTATTTTTAGCGTGCAGATGACACTGACATCTGTTAACATTATAGCAGTTGCAAGATGGAGTGTTATTCATCTCACTTGTAGTAGAGCTGGGCAAGAAACCAACATTTATAACCTCTAACAATCTTAATCTTGCTCATGTCGGTTAATTCCGTTGATAGTTTTCAACTTCCTTATTAAGAAGTTGATGCTTTGGTCGTCACCATTTCTTCACATTTTCTCTAAACATCATTTAAATGCATATTGAAGTCTTGTAATCTGTTTCTGTAATGCACCATTTTTGAGTTTAGAGTAATTACTTTCATTTTCCAACATTTACAAACTGGTCAACTCTACAGGTGTAGGAGGATGTAGCACAGGCCATTTCAAAATGTACCCACATTCAGGGATAATACATAACTTTTGGAATAATATTTTTGATCTAATAGGATATTAAGAAGTTAAGGCATAAAGAATACAATAGATAATAAATACATACACCTGAAGCATTCCAATGCAATTTATAACTACTGTGTAAGATTGTGCGTCCTCAAATCCAAAAATACAGTCTTACAAACTTGTGTGAATAAAAAAAATATACATCTCTATTCAGCTCTTTGACAGGGTGAAATGCTGTAAGAGACGACTGAGATTCTCCTCCATCAGTGATGACCCTCCCACACAGCATATCAAAGAATACAGAAGTTAGATGGTGTGACCACAACCAACTTCTGTACTCTTTACAGGCTGCTGTAAGACACAAGCAGAGCACCACCACCACAGTATCTCAGAAACACATCCACACTGACTTTACCCAAAACAACACCACTGTAGAGCAACTAAAATGAAAGTAGAGTCGAGATATCTGGTACAAGTGGAACTACCTGTAAAACACATGAAGACTGAAAATATATAAGTGACAATTATATATTTTCAAGTTATGGGGTTAAAACTACAGCAAAAAACAAAAACTTGAAATTTCTGATGACTGCATGGGACACAAACAGTCACAGATAAACAGACATTCACAGTCACCTCAAATCAACAAATGATTCATGGAAACTTGGCACTGTGGTGAGTGTTTCAAAAAAAGGTGTGAATACGAAGGGGCTTTTTGTTCTCTTGCTCAGTTTCAAGAAGCGGAACTCGCACTTCTTTTCAGTTGTTAAATTCTGTCTTAGCATGTGTCAGCTGAAAGTGATGGTGTGGCAACCTGTACAAATGAATGCTGAATAAAATAATATATATATGTATATATGTGTTTGTAAATAAAGGGTGTCTTGTTAAGGAAACATTTAATAAAAATGGTACTTTGTCTGAATATGTGTAGCTCTTCTCTCACTACATATCTGCTTGAAACCCATAGTTGGGTGTATTTTGAGTCAACAGCTTCAGTGGTTGGTCAAAGAGCTGAGCGATGAACCACCACAACCTGTTTCTCAGTGTAGCTGCTGCATGTGGTTTCACTTGTTGTCACGGCAGACATGCCGTTTGTACCTTACAAAGACCAATGGAGGAGTTTCTGTGTTTTAGTAGCTGTCCTCTGCATTTTCTAAAAAGCTGTACTTTTTTTTTTATGTACATAACATGTAAATTGTATCTGAAATAAAAAATGCTCATTTTTTATCATTGTTTGCTGTGCTGCCGTCTGTAGTTGTGGAAAAATATAAAACATGTCACTGTCAAAACCACTGAAAGTCTACTCCTCCCCCTTTCTCTGTTTGTGTGTGTCCATGTGCGTCGGTGAAAGCTGTGCAGTGAAACCAAATTTGAAAAGATCATTCTCACTCAGGTGAAAATGCACAGATGTGACTAGTGAGATTTATCTATTGCATCGCAATAATTGCTGTGGCCAATGGTTAATTTTAATAATTTCACGTTCTTTTCCTGCAGTGAAAAATTTCCATGAAGGTCAATGAACCTGATTAATCTGTGGAGGATTAACAAACAAGATGACGGAAGCGTGTTAGGACTAAGATATGCTTGGAATGAAAATTACATGTGTATACAAGATGGACATTCTATTATCAGAGAAAAATAACTGACTAATTTTCCCCATAATCCCAGTGGTGAGTCCTAATTAGTGCAAACACTGCAAGAAGAACAGCAAAGAGGAAAATACAGCTTTCAGCAAATAACTATCGTAACGTTTACATGTTGCAACTTGTTAGGCAGCAAAGTAGCCACCGTTATTTAAAAAATAAGGGTGTTCAGTTAAAAAAAGGGAGTGAGGTCATCTGGGCTGAATCATAAATAAAGATTGCTCCATATCATAAATAATCTACAGTAAAAACAAACTATTCATTTAAAGATTTCAGGGAAATAAAACAAAACAAACTGTCCCTGATTTTGTTGATTTATTAATACTTTGTAGTTGAAATTCAATTTGACACAACAGCAACTGCAAGATTGAATGTTGTATATATTTCATTTCAATCAAAACCTGTGCCTAGGCTCAATGGTCTCTTTATAAAATCACATTTAAATAAAAGGCCAAGTTCAAATTGTGTGAAGTTTTCATGTCGTCCTGTCCAGTCATCACTTAGAAAAATGTTTATTATCCTTTCTCATAGGCTCATCAGGACATGAATGAGAAATTAGCGGTGGAAGAATCAATTAATATATTGTTCTACAAGAACATATCAACAGTTAGCTAAATGTAAACTTGCATTCTGAAGAATGTGCTGCTTGCATCTGTAACCTCAGTGCTTCCTGTTGAAGCCCATGCTATTCTGAGTAAACAACCTCAGTGGTCGGTAAAAAAGGGCAGAGAGGCAGCCCACCACAGCCTGCGTCTGTGACTGCAGCTTTTACAGGAGACTTTGTTTGTTCTGAAGACAGTCATGCAGAATTAATTAAATAAAGAGTTGTGAAACTTCAGAGTTAGAGGGAGTTCTTTTTACCAACCATTTTCTCTTGACAATAATTTTTACAGTATGTTTTTATACTAGAAAAATGTAATGTGATTGCGACATCTAAAGCCCCCTACACATGTGCTTCTTTCAGCTATGTTTCCACAGCCCTCTGTCCCACTGTCTCTATGTTGGCTTCTTTCTCGATGTTTCCACACATTAAGTCTCAAAAAGTGTTGGCTCAGGCCCTGAAACGTTGTCTTTCAAGTCAGTAAACATAATAGAGTATAAGTTTACAGCCTTCACTGTAACAGCAGATGTTGTATCTTAACCAATTATATTTTTTAAATTTGAAGGAGTCCCCAGTTACTTCAATAGTGTTGGATTTGGCTGCAACCCTGTTTATCCTTGAAACTCCAAAAGTGTTTTGTGGACCCACTACTCCATCAGCATAGTGGTGGGTAGATAATGGGTGAATTTTCCTGTTTGGGTGAACTATCCCTTTTAGATTAATTAAGGCTTAGTTTGTGCGTAAACTTGTAAAGTAAAATTATGGTTTCTTCAGAAGCAAGGTGTCTGGGTCAGGGGGGCAGAGAGGGCAAGGGGGCCTCGCTGAAAGGGATCTCTCTGCTGTTGTGACTGAAGAGCAGACAGAGAGAGGAGTGCAACTGAAGATTACCTGTTTGTTTTGTTTAGCGACTCTCTGCAGGACTTAAGTTAACCTTTTGCTGAAAAATCTGAATGCATTATTTGAGTTGGAAACCATCGCTTGTCGTCTTCCTTTTTCAAGGCATCCAGTTGTTAGAAGGCCTCTTCCTATTGTAGCGCTAAACAAATCTAGCCAAAAAAATTTCCCAGATGTCCCAGTTTTCCAGCAGCATTTAAATGCAGCAAGTATTTGTGAATCTGTGTGGAGCATAGAAAGTGAAATATTAATATTTATTCAGTTGGTGGTATGCATTTGTAAAACTGTTTTACATGTGCACAAATTGCTTGGTATTTGTGTGTGAATTTGAAAATGTGAATGGGAGTACCCAAGGTTCTCATTATATGCAGTTGTGAATCTTATATTTTACTTGCAATGTGACAATTTTGAGCCTATTTTCTCTCAAGTTTAAAATTTATTTCCCGATTGCCAAGTTTAGGGGTAAGAACAGTTTTTTATGTTTCAGCCAATCAGATTGTATTCTACTTTAAAGCTTGATGACCTTGTCAGAAAATCTGTCACTTGAACGGGAAGCCATGAGTAGGTCAAGAGAACGCTGCTGCACCACAATGATCAGGCGACTGGCTGCTTTGATTCTTTTTGGTACAGAGAGTGAGTACATGACTTTGTCAAAAATTCTACTGGAAATGATTGTTTAACCATCTATACTGTGTTTGGAGATTCAGAGATATATAATAAAGGCTTAACTTTTGTCTCTTCAGCTCTGATTCTTACTGCAGAGCTTCCTCACCTGATGGTGGAACGTGGCAACAACGTTACTTTGACATGTCCACTCTCTAAAGGCAAATTCTTTTATTGGTATAAACAGTCTCTTGGACATATGTTGGAAAGAGTTGCTTCAAGAATAGTTGACGTCCCTGAAGTCACAGATTCACGTTTCAAACTCACAAAAGGGGACGATGGGTATCTTCTTACCATCAGCAATGTCAGCAAAGAGGATGAAGCAACATACTTCTGTCAAAATGGAACAAGTTATCGACAGACTTTCACCAGTGGCACTTTCCTGGCTGTGAACGGTAAAATACCTTCTCATTTTGACTATCAGTGTCTGAGCCCATTTGACAGACAATGTTTGTCATTGTGAAGTGATTTAATGCCTTTTTAAAATAAATGTTGCAGATCAAAATCAGCCGAAACATTACTGCATGAAACAAACTCCAGAGACAGTGTCAGTCGGACCAGGGGGGTCAGTGACTCTCCAGTGTTCACTTCTCTCCAAGCACAAAGAAAACAGCGTCCAGTGTCCAGGTGAACACAGAGTTCACTGGTTCAGAGCTGGATCAGGACAATCTCAGCCTGGCATCATTTACACTCAGAGCAGCAGGAGTGATGAACAAGAGCAGAAGAGCTGCGTCTACAGTCTGTCCAAGACCATACAGAACTCCTCTGATGCTGGGACCTACCACTGCGCTGTGGTCACATGTGGAAATATCCTGTTTGGTGGAGGAACCAAAGTGGAGATGAGTATGTTTTATATCACAGTTATTCACCTTGATTGATTAATGTATTAGATGTAAAACAAAAAAAAAAGATTTAGTTTAAGAGACTAACTTTGTGTTGTAACTTTGCGCTGTAAGCTTAACAATTCCATCATATAAAGCAGTTGACAATACTAGAAATAAAAATGTCAATAAACTTAACAAACTGTATAAACTTCCAGCACAAACCCCTACACGTGTTCCGGCATTCACTGTTATTACATATTACAACTTTTCCCAGTATATCTCTGTTAATGAATATTATTGTATATTTATTTTATTATTATACAATTGTTTATTATTATATTATTTGCTTATCGACTTGCGACCTATTGTTGCAACTCCAGAGCTTCGCAACAAGGCTTTTTTAATCACATGATTATACTTTATACTTGTAATTGGTGTGACAGTTGATTCTAGAAGAGTCTTAGTGTTTCCAATAACAAATAATGAATTCCAAGAGTCCATAATCAAGTAATGTTTAATGTCTTAATGAGAATGTCTGATTCAGGATCAGAACTGGACCCTCTTTTCCTTGTGCTTGCTGTGCTGTTGGCCTGCTGTGTGACTGTGATTGTTGTCCTCAGTGTCAAAGTAAATCAAAGAGTTTGCAAACATTGCAAAGGTAAGTTGACCAAAGTGAGATTTTTATATTGATATATTGAGTATGCATAGCATGCACTGGTTTTTAGCTTTGGATTGACTTTGAATCATTAGCATTTTGCATCTTAAGTCCTGAAAACAAGTAGAGGTCAGAAAATCCACCTTTATGTCTGCCTGCATGCATTTGGGTTCAATTTTAGCAACATTCTAATAATACTCAGCAAACTGGTAACTTATAGAATGAGTGCATGTTACTTCTCCGCCAGATAACAAGTATTCAAGTGACAGGAAAAGCTTTCCTTTTATTTAACAGGCGCAATGAGTACTTTCCATCACCAAGAACATGACAGGTCAAGTCTGGATGAATCAAATGATTTGGTAAATATGCTTTAAAATTTCTACGATCGATATTTTTGTATTAACAATTGATCAAAGTGAAACTAAGTCCCTGTTACAGTCAGAGACAGTTAGGTCAAGAATTTTTACCATTTTAGTCAATTGTACAATTATATTTGGCAAAAAGGCTCTCACTGAATCCCCCATAATGCACATATGCATGACCATGTATCATGGCTATTTAAAATGACATACAAATCATTGAAAAATCTGGGAGCTCAATGGAACACACATAACTTGTGAATTTGGCAAAATTCCCCAATAGTAGGAATAACACATTTTCATCTTATTAATGTGTCGATGTACATTTTAAGAATTTGGACTTTTTACTATTTCATTTTAGAAGTACAACTGTATTCATAATTTCTTGACCATGTGTATTTGCGAAAGAAAACTGCAAAACACAAGGTTATCATGTAAAATTTTGTTTTTAAGCTCTTTTCTTGCCGTAAAGAGTGGTATACAATTTATGTCCAGTGGTGGATGTAGGATGAACACGCACTGTACACCAATTTTTTACCAATAGGTTTTAGTGTTTGCTATTGGGCTGTAAATTGATGTGACTCAACTGCCAATAATCAGAAAATCAAAGTCATTACGTTCTTAACTTTATCTTATTATTACAGCCTTATTCTAACAGAAATGTTCACCATTAACACAGTCTGTATGTTTTTCTTTTGCAGGAAGGTGAAGTAGAGGCATTGAACTATGTAGCACCGACTTTCTTTGAAAGGAAAGCAAAAAGAATGGAGAAGAAGAGAGAGTCACCACATCAGTGCGTGTACTCTTCTGTAAAGCAAAGCTGAGTGCATCACCACATCTGGCAATATCCCTCTTTAACAGTACATCAAAATTTCCCCAAAATCTTATCTTACAGCAGGGTTGGGTACCAAACTCTATATTTTAGAAAAAATTTATACGTGAGTGACACCAATTTTCCTGTCCTGCAAATATTTCACAATAAAAAACTATTTAACTGTATCGTGAACTGTATCCAACTCTACTGCGCTGTGCAACAAAAATCTCATCAATACTGTCACTCACTTTGACTCATCTTGTGGGATTAAGTATTTGTTTCCTGAAGTATAATTCAGTTTCCTTAGCCAACCAGTGTGTTTGCTATTAGCTGAGCTTGGTGTACAACAATGAACAAAATGTTGGAGGGTAGTAATCAGAACAGAAAGAATCTCTGGGAGCTAATGACTGAATGACAGAGTTAGTGGTTAGTTTTCCAGCTAGTGACTCACCAACAAGCCCTTCGAGTGTTCAGAGAAATAAAAATGCATATATAATGCTGACAATGTGGGTGTGAACTACCACATTATGATATTTTTTGGGTGATAGCATGTATTAGTATTTTTGTTTAACCATATTTCATGAATGTATTGGCCCATTTCATTGACATTTTGAGAAAGTGATATTGGTATGTGTATTAATAAAGACTGGTTTATGTTAATGTTTGTTTTCTCTCAGATTTTTAAGTGCATGATAGAACCAACATAAGAGGGCTATCTATTCATATTCACTCTCCAACTCTGAACATCCAACTTTAAACATTGATAGAGTTGTATTTGTGTATTTGTCCTGTTCAACTGTTGGCAGCCATTTAGCCATTTCAATAAAACTTTGTCATTGCATTAACATGACAGATTTTCCTCATTTTGATCTGCTCTTTTACAAATCCTATGAACTTGCATGAGATTATGTACAATTATGCCCATGTCCATTTAAAAATATTGGTATGAAAGGTTACATTTTCTATGTAAAATGATATTTGAAAAAAAAAAAAAACTTTACTTTATGATGAATGATGACAAATATTCAATAAGAACAAATAAGGAACATTTGATTATTAATTCATGATCATATGACAATTTGATAGAAATGATTTGTCATAGTTTATCTTTTCTATTGGATTTTCAGTCAAATACTGCAAATTTCACTGTAATGTTGAAATATTCTATATAAACCTTCCATGAGAAACCTGATTATAAAACTGAGAGATTCAATAATAATGTTCCAGCACAGTGGCTTCATATAAAAAAATTCACAGCCTGTGTAACCGATGAACTTGGTAATAGAACAGGAATATCTACAGCTCCCCCATTTACTCAACTCTAGTCCCTGTCCTGCCACTTTTACCTGGCAAATCACTGCTGCCACACATCACTCCCTCATCCTTCTCCCCTCTCTAGTTCACATGCACATTGCATATAAGGGAAACACAACCTAATATTAGGTTTAAACGAAAACCTTGTTTATGTCACTAATGTATGGAATGGAATCACAGACAAAAAGAAAGATTGGGCCTAAACTTTAGTCACAGTTACCTTGTCAGGGCAAAACTTAACAAAACTGCTTTGTCAACATCAACTCGTCCAACAGCAAAAAATGGGTCATTGATATAGGCGGAGTAAATTTTCAGCCTTTCAGCCAATCATGACGACTTCCACTGTAGTATCCAGTCTTCACAACCTTCATTTAGACAGGAAGCCACCAGTTGTTCAAGAGGAAGGTGTGTTTACCACAATGTTCGGACAATTGGCAACTTTGATTCTTCTTCTTTCAGTGTGTAAGTGTAACTTTTAAAAGGATATGATAATATAATATGAACATATAAAATGATATATGATGATATGATTATATTAAACTATGTGAAAGTATATTTAATGGCATTAACCAGATTTAATGGCAGATGATTTGTTTTGATCCTTTTGTTCAGCTCTGACTCAAACTGCTGAGGTTCCTCCCCAGATCTCCTTGATGGTGGTGGAGGTTGGTCAAAATGCTACTTTAAAATGTCAAGTCTCGGAGAAGGAAGGCAAATTCTTCCATTGGTACAAGCAGACTCCTGGATACCTGTTCCAAACAGTCGCCACAGGAACTTTTTCCAAGCAATCGCTTAGCGAGCAATTTAAGAACTCGCGTTTCACAGTAACAGAGGAGAAGTCCCATTATTCTCTTAACATCATAAATGTGGAGAAGGAGGATGAAGCAACATACTCCTGTCAAAATGGAACGGCGTATTCACAGACCTTTGTTAACGGCATCTTCCTGGTTGTGAATGGTAAACTATTTTTTACTTTTCATTTTCTAATTTAGATCATTTTAATATTTTTCTTTATTCACTTAACCACGTTGGATACAGTGTCTGAGCTCATGGTCATAAGCCCAAAAAAATTATGTTGTGCCCTTTTAAATCAAACCATACAGATCAGAATCAGCAGAAATCTGCTCTCGTGAAACAAAGTCCAGAGACGGTGTCAGTCCAGATGGGAGCCTCAGTGACCCTCCAGTGTTCACTTTTCTCCAAAAACAAAGAAGACATGGTCCAGTGTCCAGGTGAACACAGTGTGCACTGGTTCACAGCTGGATCAGGACACTTGCATCCTGGCATCATTTACACTCACAAGAACACAAGTGATGAGCAAGGCTGTGTCTATCGACTGCCCAGAACTATACAGAAAGTCTCTGATGCTGGGACTTACTACTGCGCTATGGTCACATGTGGAGAGATCCTGTTTGGTGGAGGAACCAAAGTGGAGACAAGTAAGTTTTCACAGTTGTTTAAAAAATGTGTTTCAATAGTGAACAAAAAATAGTTTTGGTGGGGGTTTTAGACAATTTCATCTAATTGCATTCTGGGACAACACAGTAGATAGAAAACAACCCCTGAAACAATCAGTTTTCTTCCTCCAAATAACCATCAAAATGTCTGCTATAAACATCCACTTTTATGTGTGATTATCAGCAACACTCACTGTTGTCAATGTACTTGTAATATGTTGGAGTTGGATTATTTTCCGTCCCTTTGTAATATAAGGTTTGAAGGACTTTGTTTCAAAGCTAGGAGAAACCAATTAACAATGGTGATCCACAAGAATCAGTCCTGGGCTGTCTTGATTACAATCTATATTAATAATATATATTGTTCTCAAACTGACTGTGAAATCTATTCTACTATTCTTTATGGTTTTACAAATTCTGTACAATGTTCTGTTTAAGAACCTACAACTTTAGCACTTGAGTGCTCGTCGATGTCAACCTTAAGATAGTTCTTAGTACTTCCTGTAAAATTGTAGGTTAAGTGTTGTGGGGGTCTCTCTCAGCGGCAGATTAGTGTGATATAATTTATAGACTTGCTGCATTCACAACTGCACTCTGAACAATGAAGCTGGTCAGTACTTAAGTTTTTATACACCAAACAAATGGAATTATCCCCAGCACATTGTCAAGATTTTCCTTGTTTCCTCTTTTTAACTGTGTATCGCTTTGTGTTTCTGTTTTTTTTTTTTTTTTTTAAATTACAAATAAACCTCAGTGAATTTTTAGGCCTAAAGGTTTTGGATTTGAATTGAATTCATAAAAGTCAAAATTTGGTCAAAAGTAAATGAGTAGTCAAGAGTTAAATGTCTAATTGAAGTTTTTTCTAGTTTCAGCACAAGAGCATGGCCTGCTTGTGATTGTACTTGGGGGGCTGTTGGCTCTCTGTTTGATTGTGATTATCATCCTCATTTTCTCAAAATACTGAGGTAAGTGTGGTACCACTATAAAAATATAAGTATGTAATTTGTATAATTCAGGATCCATGATGTCAGAAAAGCCTTGTTGATATATAGGAAACAAATATGGTGTTCAATAATGGGACCTGTTTGAACATGACATCATTCACTCTGATACTAATTTGACCAAAACAAATGGCTTCCTTGCAACCACCATAAGATCATGAGAGAAACCAGCTGAACATGTAACTGCAATTTGGGACAATCATCGGTGAATAATAATCATGCTTTCACCATTTGTGCATAGAAGCAGCAGTGTCTCTGCTACAATTCCGGAAAATGTTGTCTTGGTTTTGATTTGGTCACACACCTTGTAAACAAGAAACTTTGACCTCAAGCCTCGGATCAGAAAGCTGCTGGCATGGGGCTTTGTTATGTTATTGCAGTCTCCTGTGTAAATCTGAGGGTTAGGATACAAAACAAGAACAAGTCTCCAAATGAAGCCTGTACTTGTGCACCTCCATATTCAGAGGCAGAAACATACACACTCCCAGAAAAGTGTGTCAGCCTTAATGTCTATTTGCTAACGTTGCCTTGTTTAAATAATAAGAATGAATATTTGTGTTAATGCACTTAAGACATTAATCTTTGTGTTAAATATCATTGATGTGCCTCTGCAATGACATCTGTCTTTATTATTCTTATTGTCTTTGTCATATTTTTACATCAGTTCCAAATGAACTTTCTTTGAAATCTGTTAATGGTCCTCATGTTTGTACACTGCTGCCATCTTCTGGTGAGAAGCAGCTGGTTTGATGTTTTAACGTCAGCAGAGATGTTTTCACTTGTTTGTTTTCTTGGTTTACTCATTACTCTCATCAGTGGCACTTCACTGAGATGGACTCACATTTCATGCTATGCCGACAGTATTGGGAACTCCCACAGGCCTAGATAGATAATATGACAAATGAATATAGTGCAGATTAGACTACAGTAATACAAAACTTTCACTCCGTTGCAGGAATAAATCCACTCAAACATTCACCTATTTCACACACTTATTAAAGCTTGTAACTCATAAAAATATTCTTATAAGTGATACACTATTATCACCAGGCGTGAGATACTAAACACACTTTACACGTTCCCTTATGTTACCCCTTTCGATGGTAAGTATATCTTAAGGAAGGTTTAAGTGTTTTAATGGGAATGTGTAAATTGAACCCTTTCATTTTGTGAAGGAAACCTTGATGAAACAATAAACAACAATTCACAAAACCAACGCTCAACAATTTCACACTTCCAGACTCAATTCAGAAATAAAAACAAAAGAGTGCAATAAACACAGATACACTCCAGCTGCAGGCCTGTGTGTGTGTGTGTGTGTGTGTGTGTGTGTGTGTGTGTGTGGTACCTCAAAGCAGCAGTCTTCTCTACTCACCCAGGTCATAGTTCTTCTTACTTTGTCCACATTTGTTCCTCAGAACGATGAAGAAAAACAAAAACAGTCGTCCTCGGTCCAAACGGTGCTGAAGGACACTGGTGGGTCTCCCTCTGAGCCACAGCTGCAGCCTCCACCTCCATACATACACTGTTAGC
Organism: Paralichthys olivaceus; assembly: GCF_024713975.1. Lineage (NCBI taxonomy): Eukaryota > Metazoa > Chordata > Actinopteri > Pleuronectiformes > Paralichthyidae > Paralichthys > Paralichthys olivaceus. Next base: position 20,927,495 of record NC_091101.1, read on the forward strand.
ACCGTGCTAGCAGAGACGCTCACCGACAGCTAAGCAGCAGAGTTGGGCTCAGCTCCTCAAAAACACCAACACGGGCAAAAAAACCACAGGCGACAGCCGCACAACACACTTCTTACAAACGAGTCAAGGTCCTTTACCACTTAAATTTGAATTCTCAGCCACACACTAGCTTGTAGCCACATTAGCATATACGTTACTTTCTTTCTGAGCAGCAGCCATTGTCCAATTAACTTGGCTCCACCCTCTCTTCCTCCCGCTCATTGTTAAGTCCCGCCCTCTAACCAATCACACTGTTGGAAAATGGAGGGATTCTCTAAATTGACCAATCAGATGAATGGAACGCACCAGATAATCAGTTTCACCTCTTGGTGACCTTTCAGTCAAACTGTTGGAGTTAGCTTCGGTGTGAGCTGCAGCCATAGACTGTATATACAGCTGCAGCAGTGGAAGGATCTCTACTCCATAGAAGTGTATCTGTATCTTAACTCTGGGACTTTGACTTTGGCAGCAGCTGTTACAGACACACATCAGGAGAGTGAACATCCATCCATTGTATATGCTGCTCATCCCTTCAGGGTCATGGACGGAGTTTGAGCTCATCCCAGATGACATTTGGCAAAACGTGCACGGTTTTAGATTATTTAGATCGTACACATATTAGAAAGAGGTGACAAGCTCTCAACACATGAGCTCAACACAATTTGTTTGCAGCCTTCCAACATTTCAATTTCAAACCTCATGAACACATCAAGTCAAACGGTAGAAACTAATAAAAACGTCACTCTTTATTTCCCCAAACATTTGTATTAAGACTGGCTTTGCTATCTCCTTTGACAAAAAACTAAAAATACAACACTGTTGTGCTCGACTAGAACTGACTGGTGCTCAGTCCAAGTGATGATGTGGGAGACATCTTTGTTTTTTTTGCACATATTTTAGTTTACAATTGTAAGAACTCAGACATAGAAGGTGAATGTAGTTTCAATGGTAGTTTAATTTTTAACATTCAACATAAGTATCAATTATCACTCACATATTCATTACTTGGAAAATGGACAGGACTGACTTTGCAGTTATTTTTATGGACAATATAAAACTGAGGTGTTTTATTCTGTTCACAGTGAAGAAGGGAACCTTGAGGGACGGGAAGGCAAGAGGGGGAATGGTCAAATCATTGTGATCACCGGACTGGAAGGAAAGAAGAGAAAAGAGATGGTGAAAATGAATGGATGGAAGGAGAAGGGAAGGACAGAAGGAGCCGAAGGAGGAAAAACTGTGACATTAACCAACAAAGATAAGACTTAGTCTCAAGCCCAGAATAGCAGAGCTGTAAATTAACTGTAAATGTGTGACAATACTTTGCACATGTTGTAAACAAAGCAACTATGTTTAAACTAAACAATACAGTAGTAGTTACATTATAGATTTGCTATGCTTGTAATCATGTTAGTTGTTAATAGGAAGTTTAAAATAAACTATTGAAGTTCTTTTTCAGCTGTTCTTCTTTGTGGTACCTTTCACGTGACACAATCCCAGAAGCTTCTTCAACACAGCAGGTAACTGAGTCATCACTGTGGAGGTTTGCAGACTGGAGCACTCCGCACTTCTCTCAGTAACTGAAAAATGATTTATTTAAACCCCCACTGTCAATGTGGAAATTTAAAACATTAACACGTTATCAAAAAGCTGTACCTTAAACTTTTTGAGGTAAATTTCTAACTGTAGGCACCTGAAAGCAGATCCACCAAATAATCAGACCTGCATCATACAACGTTACAAGACACTGAATGTGTCACAAGTGTATGATGTAATCTTACATTCAATGTGAGGCTGTGAGGAAACAATTTCTACAACAAACACTTCCCAACAAAAGGACCGTGGCACGATTAAGGCTTCTCTTGTATTTGGTCCAACTACTTTGTTTGCTTTGGGGATATTTATACATTTCATAGAACCCAGCAGAGAGGAAAGTTTTAAAGAAGGCCACAATTACATTTTAATGGTCTGTCAACTGTCACATGTGAACATTCATCGGCAGCGTTTGACAATGTTGCCGCTACATGTTTGAATTTCAAATATCAGCACACACAGGCACTTCCAACCTGTCACTGCAGACATTTTCATCTGTTAAGGCAAAGAGTGTTGACTTTGGTGTCATGGCTTCAACCAGAAAACCACATCATTAAAAATATCTTCCTGCTTTAAACTGACTAACAAACTGTTTTTTATATCTCAGCAGCTAACAGTTATAGACTGTGTAAAAAGATAGATGACATGACAGCTCCTCAAAAGTAAAGACAGTATAGGTCGTATACATCTTGCCTCCTCACAATGTTAGAGGATGAAACAAATTAAAAAGGCAAAGACAAAACTTTTTTCCTAAGGCTTTTGGTTATTTAAGGCAGTTCTGTATCATACAGACGTATGTTGAAATGTTGTTTAATGCTATATAAACAGTGTGAAACATCATGATTGACAGCTGGACTGACTCACGATTGGTTGAGTGTGTGTTTGGGCAGGACCTTAATTACACTCCATGATCACTACTGTACAAGCTCTTGCTCCAAATAATGTCAAAAATGCAACATAGCGTCAAACACTGCGGGAGGAAGAGGAGACATGTCGTCCATCTTTAATTACAGCATATGGTATTAACTCAGCATGATTTTTTTGAAGTGGGAAATCATAAAGAACGCCGAATGAAAAGAGAACGTCTTTCAGATTTTCATGTCAAACCTCGTGTGGCTCCAAGTCTGGTGTGCAACAGCAAACTACAGAATAACACAACAATACAACAAACTGTTAAATCATCTCCGTGGAAAGAGTCTTTTATGTTTTCTCAAAAAAACTCACAAGTGAGGATGATGTCCGTTATATAGTGAAGCAGGTTAGCCAGGCACAGACAGTTTCCTCTCAGCCTCCGAGAGCGAGGGCAACTAGAGCGCCACCATTTCCTTATCAACAGAGGTCTTCTTCTCAGTCCTCGTCTCTCAGTGTCCACAGCCTCCCACACATCAGCACTCACATTAACATCATGCAAATACACTTTGAAAATATAAAATTCATTGGGTTAGGGTATATATTTATATAGATTTACACATACATATAAATTCATATACTTTTAAGGAATGTTAATCTATCTTGTGGTGTACTTTTTCTTCTTACAAGGTACAAAATAAGTTTTTATACTATGTAACACATTATATAATCAACATTAAAAACAGCTCATCAGTCCTTTTATCATTTTTTAAGCAAAAAAAAATCCATAATAAAAATAAGTTCTATGTTTTTTCTCACTTATATCTTACAATATATTTTCTCTCTGTCAAAAACACGCACACATGTCCCATGTTTGTTTTCGTTCGTGGTTTTTTCTTGGCAGCAAATCGGCAGCGGTCAAAGTGAATGTGGAAAAAAAAATCACGTAATGATGTTGCTCATCAACGTGGAAAAAAATCTCAGAGCGACAGCCTCGTTGACGTGTAGAATTCACAAAATGGCAGCGGTGGGTGTTTGCGAAACAAAATGAACAAGCTGCGGTGCTGTTACAACGGGCACTTGGAGCAGCCGCATTCCAGAGCGGTCTCCATTTCCTCTGAGTACGAGGTGCCATCAGAGCAGCGGAAAACCACCTTCCTCCTTCTGCTCTTGGTGACGCCACAGCAAACACCAGGGGGCGCTGTAGCCTGGCAGGATCTGGGACAGTCCATGCGGGGTATCTTGCTGGTGGACGTGCATGTTCTCATGGGGTGGTGACGCTTCAGCTGCTCCCTCAACATCTCTCCTTGACACATCAGCTCTGGACATTGGTGGAAAGGAGAGATGTAAATGAGATGGACTCTGATGTAAAATAAATCGCAATGATTCCATCTTTTTCTTTTAAACTATCCCATCTTACCTGTGTCACAGGTGGTTCCGGTGAACCCGGGCTGACAGTGGCAGACCGGCCCGCCTGCCTCTGACACGTGACACTCCCCGTGTCCACAGCGCTGCCCCCTGCAGGCTGGAGGCTCCTGTCGCCGATCGCAATACTGACCCTGGTAGCCTTCACGACACTGACAACTGTAGGACTGACCCTTCGGCACACACGCACCATGAACACATCTGGAGCATGAGGAAGAGGAAGAGGGACGACAGATTAGAGGATGATGTTAGAATAAAAGTGTTTGTGACATCATAAAGAAATCAACAACAAAGAGAATGAAAAGCATCACAAACAGGTCACAGTTAATTTCCTGAACCACTGAGAGACTAGAAACATCAACCAGGGAGGAGATGATGAAAGGTTTGGGCCACAGGGCTGCGATTCAGGCTGGGCTCCAAACTCAGTGCTTTTAAAAGGTACCTGCTGAATTTCCAACAACTCATCACTTCAAATTAAATTGCACCGAATGATGCAACCAACCATGATGCAAGTTTTTTTATTGCTTCATCTAACACCTTTGATCATTTTAAATAGAGTCTCAAAGTCATAGAACAGGAACAGATTACATTTAAAAGCTCAAACAATCAATTATTTGCCTTTTTTTAAAAATATGTCAGTTTCACCTCTAAAGTTTCATCCACAGAAGCATCCAGAAACTCTCTGTGACATTTTTGAAATGTAAATATCATTGCATCCTTAACATCCTTAACACACACTGCACATGCAGGTCTCCCTGAACATTTCTGCTGAGTCTCTGTTGTGTCTGCGTACCTGCTGCTCTGACAGGGGGTTGGTGATGTCGTCTGCTCGCACAGGGCCCCACTACGTCCTGGAGGACACTCACACGTTACCCCCATCTCTCCGCCCTCCCTGCACACACCCTGTGCACACACACTGCATGTATGACACCCTGCGAGAATACCATCGCCCTGGTGACACAAGAGAGGGAGAAAATAGTGTCAATAAAAGGTCAGTCAAAGGCCTTGAGACACTTACAGATATAAACACTTATGTTGCATGAATGCCACATGTAAGTTCAGGGTTAAAACAGAATCTGTTCTTTTGGTTTGAACCTCCTGACACTAACTGACGGCCCTGAGCTCCCACCTCTGCAGGCTGTTTAACGTCTCAGGGTCACAGAGGCCTAAGACAGCACCTCTCCACATCAAGATCTGTATCAGACTTCCTCACTTGACATTTCTGTCAAACGTCTGCTCTCTCTTAAAACATAACGTTGCTGATATGTTGCCAATGGGGCACACGTACGGCAAAAGGGTTTCTACTGTAGAGCACTCGTAACTCTCCACATGTGGCTACAAAGAATCTTCTGTCATGTGGTTACCTTGCCCTCGAAGCCCTGTGATCGCCCTCCACCCATGGCTCTGTGACTCAGATCTTGAGGCTCCCCATTGATTCGGACGTTGTGGATGCAGCCATAAAAAGCCTGAGGAGAACGGTCAGGGCCTGGACGTAGACCCAAGGCCACCACTTGAGAAGGAACGCCTGGGAAATAAAGAACGAGACAGGACAATGTGAAAAAACAACAATGAGAATAAAGATAAATTGTTGGGGGAAAAGAATAGCAAGGACTTTAGGCAGAAGGTTGCTTGATAAATATACTACTTCCCTTACACTATCTCTGGTTTCATTCTGGGTTACAAGATACAATGTTACAGCAAGAATAACTCAGGTCTCACTATTGCACAATCACAATGTTTCTTTCGAGTAATGTGTTGTGTTATCCACATCTTGTGCTACGATTTAGTCTGCGTTCATAATGTGGGCGAGTGTATTTGTATGCACCAATGCACGACAAACGTGGTTACGACCACGAGGGGTCATCAAAGGGCAGAATATCTGTATGTGCACGTACCTCCTATGTAAAGCTGAGTGTTGTGGTCGACAGACGGCTGGCGTGCCAGCTTGCCCAGGCTCTTCGGTGCTCCGTTATCCACCACCAGGTTCAGTGAACGGTTCTGAATCTGCAGCTCAACCGTGTGGAAAAGTCCATCGTTCACCGACTCCACACTGTCACAAACATGAACACAGAGAAAAGGAAGGAGAGAGTTTCAGAATGGTTCCTGTCGTGACAGATTACAGTTGAATTGTGCACCAGATGGGAGAATTAGTGAAAAAAAATCTTGATGGACCAAAATGAAAAACGCTAGACACAAAACAGACTCCAAACATTTTCAAGTCAAACTTTCTTCCCTTTGTTTTGTTGTTTTTGCAAATGGACCAAACTAAATGAATAAAAAATGATCGAAACCTGAGTTGAAATGTTTCTGTGATATAAAACAGACTTGTCAGATCCTCAACACGCTTTTCTTTAGGGAGATATCAAAATTGGACTTTGATCCAGGCCATGGTTTCTGAACATGGGACACAGAATAGATCCCTACTAAGCACATTATGTAATTCTGATGGGTCTGTGCCTCTGGGTGAGACTCACTTCAGATTTCTAAATTCACTAGATTCAGTTTAATGGCCAGACTCAGTCTGTTTGGACCCTTGTGTTGTAGAAAGAAGTTTTGCTAGCAAAGCTCTGATACTCTGAGATAAGTGTTGTTTCCACTGAATAGGAGCTGCAATGATCCAAGATCATGACCTTTTGCACCATGTCTGACCCTGGTAACAGTGTGTGTGTGTGTGTGTGTGTTTGTATATAAGAGTGTGAGTCTGAGATTTCCCACTAAGTGGTTTTTGCTGGAGGGGAGACAGACAGCTATAGAGACAGTGGTTTGGCTCGGCCAAAATGGGGAGAGGGAGCGCGAGTGAGAGACAGAGGGGGAAAGAGAGGTGGATGGTGGGGTGGTAAAGTTGACTGTGCCTCTGTTCACCCAAGTTCTTCCTTCCTTCCCGCGGACCCGCAGAAAACAAGCAAAACATCAAAAAGACAAAAGAACAAGTGAAGCCACTCTTTCCGTTGGTGGTCTGCTCCAGACTCCCACAGCTAAACATACACACAATACAGCCTTTTGTCTGCAGCCGCTCGTCGGCTAAATTATCTGAGGAGCCTCGAGTCAGCTTTGACTGACAGCTGTTTATAGAGTGATCGTGTTACAGTGATGTTACATTAACAGCCAGTGGAGCAGGATCGTGAGTTCAGGAGGGCCAGTGTGACTGGGACAGAGACGAAATGAGGAGGAATAAAAGAGAGGAGGAACTGATCATTAAAAAATTATGCATATGTATACCAATTATTTAATTTAATAATTGAGGTTTTAAATTGGTGGGACCTTCTGTGGACGGGTTAACACCACAAAGAAAAACATATTACATATATTATATGTTCCTCTGGACATCAGTGTAGTTCAGCATTTATCTGGTGGTTTCTAAAACAAGAGCTGCTACTTCATGGTCGACCCGACATAGACACAAACATGGTTTCCATTAGGAGCCATGTAATTTAATAACGGTCCCTAACAGGCCGGTTGCATCGACGCAGGATGATGGTCTGTTAGTCTGAATGTTTGTCCTCAACCTCTCCATCCTGCTCTTTATCTTTACGTTCTATTCCTCTCCCTCATTTCTGCACCTCCTCTCACCCCCTCCTGCTCATGTTGTCCTCCCTGATTTCTCCTCATCTTCTTTCTGTCTCTGCTCTCTAGTCCTCTAGCTCTCTAACAGTTCCCGTCCAGCAGTTATTTCTTCTCCTGTTCTGCTTCTGAAGGTTCTCAGCTTTCATCTGAGAAGCTCTCCGTCCACTTTTAATCAATCTTCAAGTGTCTGGAAAGTTAAATAAAACAAGCAGCTCACGCACACGCACATGCACACACAAACCACTGGACCTGCTGTGAGACAACAGCTACACTAGGTGGCAGTAGATGACAATCGAACAGTGCCTGAGTGTGTGTGTGTGTGTGTGTGTGTGCACGACCTGTGCATATTTCTGTCTACATATATAGAAATATGTTCTTCATCAACACCAGTGTGAATTTATATTTTAAACCTTTAATTTTTTTCATGAACAAATACAGTATATGTTTGTGTGTGTGTGTGTGTGTGTGTGTGTGTGTGTGTGTGTGTCTCAGGTGCTTTGAAGCAGTTGGCTGTGTTGGCCCGGTGTATTAGTAAAAAACAGCCCATTATGGAATTTCATTAAAAACAAACACACGGCTGTGGCAGATTTCAGCAGCCTCTCTCTCTCCTACTCCCCCTGCGTTTGGCCAAACCCACAAGGGACGACAATTTCCTGTCAGTCCAAAATCAAACACAAACACACACACACACATATATATATATAAATAAACTTGTCGAAAAAACAATTTCCGAAAACCAAAACCTGGCCTTTTTGATTTTCTATATAAATGGATCAAATACAAACCAGAAGTAATTACAGGTCATTGACTTTATCTCAGACTTAAAAAAAAAAAATTTGGATTCAAAACAACAGCACAGATCCACTTACACTGTTAAATCCAATTAGGCAACGCTATCATTTAGTTACAATGTTTTGAAACCACATTTGTGGTCTGTGTGTGTACGTGCACACGTGGATGTGTCTGACAGTGAAACTTGTGTGTTGGTGAATGTGTATTCCTTGTGGTTTTGTTTTTATGAGATCATGCACATGTGTCGTCTTTATCCAACATACATTTATGTGTGTCCGTCCATTAGCATTGATATGTTTGAATCAGTATTTCATACATTTACTTGTGTGTGTTTATGCTTCCATGTATGTGCAGAACAGACCAAACTGATTAAAATGATGTTCAGCAGACAGGCGTCCCAGTCCCAGATTGCCGTGGTAACCTAAATTAGTCACTGCTGAGACGGCAGCTACTGAACACTGTGCCCCTTCACCGTTTCCTCCCCTCTTCTTCTTCTGTCACTAAACCAGAGCGGCCAGTTTGAATGAACTGTGTGCTTCTCAGGAGCAGTTTGATGTCGGGTTTCAGGAATAAGAGCTTGTTGTTTCAGGACTAGAAGGTTTCAATATCAAAATCTTTGAGTTCCCTCTGAACTTTTTAAACCTGTGATGTTCTGAGGTCGTGTCTGTTGCAACCACAGACTTCTGGTTTTTAAGAGCCACATTACAGCCAGATACCAAATCCTCCGTAAAAAACATATTCAAACAGATGCTGGATTCGCAGTAAATGTGAGCTATGTCTCAACTGTGAAGGACCTGGTCCACGCGGCTGCATCCTCCAAGATTTACATGCCTTCCTTAATCTCTAAACTATTTTAAATGATGATGGCGGGGAATTCAGCTGGGTTTAGTGTGTGTGAGAGTGTAAGGTGAACAGAATTCTACCACCCTGATCTCACAGCACAGTTAGTCAGGACCTTATATTCAGGGCACATCCCTTACAGGCCTCCCACCATCAAACTCTGCCAGTTCAACAGAACCACAGCTGCTGAAAACTGAGAGTTTAGCTGCAAAATTACTGCTCTTCTGTTTGTCCAAAACACAACTGGCATTCAAAGATAAAAAATACAACACTGATATTATTCTTTTATATTCATTACCTCTGCCAAGAAGTTTAAGTTGTCACCCCTGTTTGGTTGTTTGTTGGTTTGTTGTGGGCGGCTGTGGCTCAGGAGTTAGAGTGGGTTCGATCCCCGGCTCCCGCGTTCCGCATGCCGAAGTGTCCTTGGGCAAGACACTGAACCCCAAATTGCCCCTGATGGCTGTGTGTGAGTGATGTGTGGGAGAGAAAGTGCTGCACAGAGACGCACAGTATGAATGTGTGTGTGAATGGGTGAATGTAAAACTACTGTAAAGAGCTTTGTGTGGTCATCAAGACGAGAAAAGAGACCATTTGTTTTTTTATGCAAAAACTAATGAACAGATTTCCACAAATCTCGGTGGAAGGATGGGACACGGGCCAAGACAGATCCCACAACATGTTTGACTTGGATTTGGACACAGGGGCAGATCAAGGATTTTATTTTTTCAATTTCTTTAACATTGCATGTTGTTTTTTTTTACTTTTTCACCAATTATTCCCAAATAATAATTTGCGGGTCTTGATGAATACAATCAGACACATTTAGGAAACCTTCATCTATGAGTGTGTTTAATTTGGTGCAGCTTGATTGAATTTAATGGGACTGTGGAAGTAGGAGCTCTACTCACAGACTGAGTGACATTCAAGTGTAAAGTTTCATTACTTAATTTGCCCTTGAACTTACATAATGATAAATATAGTGTAACACAAAGAGGTTACTTTGATTGGAAGGTTCATTTCATCATAGGTTTCTCCTGTATTCTCTCTTTTTTTAAATTATCTCTTCCTCTTTCCATTCTTTCCATTTCAACCAGCCATCATCATCCCTCCTCACCCAACTTCTGTCTCTTCTCTTTCTCCTCTCTCTCTACTTATCCATCCATTGCTTCCACAGACCGCCTTTCTTTATCATCCTTTTCTCCTTTCATGTACCCATCCATCCCTCCCTCTGTCACTCGTTGATGAATAACAGTAGATGTGCCGTCTTTGACCCGATGGGAGATTATATGGCATTTAATAAAGGGCAGCACATTAATACACAACAAACACACATTCCAACCCCCCCATAACATGCGCGCACACACACATACACACATACACACACGCTTAACCTTTCATCTTTTGCTAATATGTGCAGTGAAAGACTTGTACTGTCACTTTCTCTGCCTCCTCTTCTTTCTTCCCTCACATCCACACATTTATTGCATGTTTCTCATTATCATTCGTCTGGGTTTAAACCTCTGCATCTTTCTGTCCACCCTGCTGACATCCTTCATCCTCTTTCGTATTCTTCCATCTTGTTTTGGTCTATTTTCTTACCCAATTTTCTGTTTCACAGTGGGTCATACCTCCTCGGTGGATGTGATCCGGGCGGGTGTGCTTGTGTCCAAAGTGTATATATAGTCTATTGTTTCTGCTGGTTTCCATGCAGAGCACTTGTAAAATGCCTATATTTCATGTGCATACCTGGGTCTACATGTAGCAGCTGCAGTCTTCTTTCTCCAGCTCCATGTCTCTCTTTTATTGCACAAACATAAACATATCAAGGGAAGTGTTTCACCCCTAAAAACTCAATGTCTATTAGTGCTTTTTTATGAGTGGGTCCTCATACTTGGAACGCCAGTCCTGCGAATGGTTACAAACCATTCCAGTGATCTACAGGTGGTTGTACTGTGCCAAGCAATGCAGCAATGAACCAGCAAGGGCGGTAAAGAGGGAGACTGTGTAATGAATGTAAATAATGCAGGATTTAAATTACTTTAGAAATGAATTATATGACCCCCTCTACGTTTAAGAGTGGGCTTAAAACCTTTCCTTTTCTCCTTTTAAGAGCTTTGGTGCTGTGGTGGCAGCTGATCCTGGATTATGATAACAACTAATTTGTTTGGATATACAATGCAATGTTTCCTCTAGGACTGTTTTAGCAGCAGTGGTGGGCTGGATGAGGCACCTTGCTTTGTTTGATAAGCCCTGTGAGGAAAATTGTGATTTGTGAATATGAGCAATCCATATGCAAGTTTATTGATTGAATTGGATTCAACTAAATGATTTGCCCTCATTGAGATACACAATGTACTTTGGTGAGTAACACAGAATGCTAAAATAACGTTTGTTTTTTAAAACACTCTGCAGACCTCATTCCTTTGATGTAGGCATTCAACCATTCAACAAATGCAACCTCACACATCAAATCTGAACTGTTGTCATTTCACAAGCATTAGTTTTACTGTTGTGTGTATTGGTCTCGGCATGAGTGCCACATTTCAGCTTGCTGTGAAAAAATGGCTCAAACACAGCGCCCTCTCTGCCTCTCTGGTTTCTTCACATGATAACCAAAGCAGGGATCACTCAGAAAACATCCCGGGGACTGGCACCCGTCCCTGGCTCTCCGCTGTACGACCACAGTAACTGAGCGGACAGTGCCATGTTCGGGATCTGCCAGGATTGCTGCACTGCGTTTGTGGTGGTTAAGACTTAAAGTCATTCTGGACAGTATCAGTTTAATGGAGGTAGGACATTGTGCTGTGAATTACCTCACCATGTGGTTTGAGTCAGTTTCCAATGTATTTCCAAAAGAAGGCAGATAAGATAGGCCATTTGCAATGCTCAGACTCCTGTAATCAAAAGATGGCACATATAGAGGCATACATAGAGGCCTGTGGTAAAATGAGTACCAGGTTTGGAACAGGGCCCTGTCTTCTTCCAGACTGCTAATGCTAAACAAAACATACAGACAGTGTTTACTTAGCGCATAGCATTGGGCTCAGACAGGGTTGGATTCTATGGACCTCTGTTTCTTTCGATGCTTTAATCTCTCATTTTTCCTTGTCGCTCCTTCTTCTGGATGGTTGTATTTCCCCCTCTTGCCCCCTTGTCTCTATTGTCTCTCCCAGTGTAACACTAACAAACTAACACGATTACATCTCATTAGATCTTTCCTTTCCCAGCTACTGTGCATTCTCCCTCTTCATCTGTCTTTCTTTTACACTTTCATTTTGTCGGCTTCTCTCAGTATTTCTTACACTCTGTCTGTCCGTCTGTTCCCCCCCACCAGGCGTGGCCCGTGTCAAGTTAACAAGACCAGACAAGGATAATTCCCTGACTCACTCTGTGGTTTACTTTTCCCTTCTGTTCTTCCCCCTCTTTCACTCCATCCCTCTGTCATCCCTCGCTCCTCTCTCATCCATCCCACCGTTCAACCGTGTCTCGTGGTCTTTTCATTTTGGCGGCTTCTATCCATCTGTTTTACCCCTCATGTTTCTCCTCTGGCGGGCAACCTATTCCACCCAGTTATCTCTTTGTCATGTTGAATGCTACTTCATTCATGTCTTCTGTCCAGCCTCAGTCCATTCATCTGTATTTCTGGCTGTCTCTATATGTGTCTCTATCTCTCATCCTCTGCGCATCCATACATCTCGTCTGCCTCTTCTCTTCAACCTTTTCAACCCAGACCTCCACCCCTCCTCATCTGTGCCAGTGTCTAATTAGATTCAACCCATCGTTTCCATTCCTTCATTCTATCCTTCCTTCCTCTCAAACCATTGCTTCCTCTTGCCTCTCACCATGTGTCATGTACAGTGAAAACTAGTAATATTCTGCTCAGGGTCATGATTGGGATAACGTGGTTTCTACATTTATGAGAGGAAACATAATCGAACTGCAGAAATGGAAAGTGCACAGGCAACAAAATTCTACAGCACAGTACATGGACTGGACAGGGTGGCAGTGTTTTTTATGACCTGTAAAACTGTCTTTCTACGCAGATGATCTATCGGCATACATCTGCCCTGCTGGAGTCTCCGTAATCAGGTCATGTTCTCTACCAGCTCCAGGGCTGTGGCTCCGCAGCTGACCCTGAGCTGTAGCCTCCCTGGAGGCGGATAACGGAAAAAAAGAAATTCACCTACACATGGTTCTATAAGGCATCAGAGATTATTAAAATTCAGCTGTGTGAATACGTCAATTTACGAGAGGTCAATGAAGACAGCGAGCAGAGTTCACATGCACCAACACAATGTTGCAAACTAAACTAAATAACCACTGCCATTAGCTATTAAATTAAATTTAGATATTTATTATTAAAAAAAGTACTGCAGAATAAACCCAAGAGAAGCAGAATAATTTTAAATATAATTTGTATATGCCCATTTTCCTGTAAATGTGATTCTTCAAATAGATATTCTGAAATGATGTGTAGAAAAATCATATGTGAAATATCTTTTGCTGAAACAGTCTGGACCTTGATATACTAAACTGTGGTTTCTTCTTCCACAGCTACTTGCAGGATTTGTAATATGAGGTAACGTCCTAATCCCTCAGTCAAATTTGTTACAAGCAGACATCATCATCAGACGCAGTACGGCTAAAAGTACCCCCTCCTTCTTCTGTGACCTTGTCTCTACCCACGGGGACAAGAGAAGAGAGCCGAGCCAAAACCACAAAGCCAAACATCACATTCTAACAAAATCACAGACTGAAATACCGTATATGAAAAGAAGAAAGGAGGGTAAAAGAAAAAGAAATAAACTCTCTCCCTCATTTCTCCACCTTCCTCTCTCCTCTCTCTCTTCCTTAATTCTTTCAATTACACTAACATGTGTCTTGCTCCCTCCTCCCTTCCTTCATTTGCAGCTGGCATTATTACACTGACTGCTGTGATCATTCAAAAGTGGTTGAAAAAGATCATATCCAATATTTATATAATACAGTAAAATAAATGTTCATACCTTGCTGTAACTGCCATAAAAATGAGTCATTGGTCAGGATGATCTCATGCCATGGTATTGTCGTTGCTAGTGTTTCACAGTAATTGGCACCAAATATTCTTCAAACTTGGCCGCTTCCTGTTGCAATTAATATTTTTGCTTTTTCAGGTTGAAGTTTTTATTTTGTTCCTTTCCATGTGGGACTTTAGCTGGAAGTGATTTCTCAGCCTTAAACACCTTCCAATATGTGCCACTGCAAGAAACTCTGGAAACTTTAGTTGTATTTGAACTGGCACAGTGTTGCCCTCTCGCTGCCTTGTGCAATAAACCTCTCCGTTTTTGTTTCGCTAAGAGTATTACAATGATGAAGATGAGGGAAGCATGATGCTTTATGTGAAGGTCTTCCTTGCACACGTGAGGTTGATGGGTACAATCATCTTGCCAATAATATTTTTGGTCACTGGTCAAATCCATGTGGAAGCTAGAGAGGCACTCAAGAGAGTTCATACCTCCAAGGCCCAACAGTCATCTTATGAAACCACATTTATATTAACTAGATCCAGATTTTTATTTGGATCTGCACTGCTGAATTGCACACACTCATAAATATCAGTCACCTCAACATGTCTTTTTTTTGTCAAGTTCTATGAGTCATTCTCTGAGAAATCAACAAAAATGCTGAAAAACCTCCATCAATGCAAGCAATGTGAAAGAAAGTGAAAAAAAAGTTTCCTGCATTTCCTCCCTGATCCAGATCTGCAGTAAAATGTCAGGTTGTTCTTTGTGTCGTTTCAGCTTCTCCACAAAATGTCATCGGTTGAGTAGTTTCTGTGTAATCCTGCTGACTAACAAACAAACATATGAAAACATAACCTCACTTGATGGAGATAATGAATTATTGCTTTTGATTAACGAAATGCAGCATAGTCTGTGCTTACATTACAAACTTGAGACATCATGATATTGAATATTATATCATGTCTCCTCTCACGTCTCTTTCTTTCAGCGACACAGCGCAGACAGAGAAGCAGACAGAATCAATAAGAGCCAATCACCACCGGACAAAGATGGACATGGGCACCGTCTCTCTCACTGTCTACTTAAACCAAAAGTAAGCCAATCCTTCTTTTCTGCCTCTTTTTTATTCTTTTGCTTCTTCCCCTAATCTCTCTCTCCGTCAAACACCTTCCCTTCTCCTCTTGACCTCTTTCTGTCCTGTCAGGCAGTTTTGCATGATCCGCTACAATTGTGAAGACAGAGAGTCAATGAGGCTTCATGCTATGTTTTTTAAGTACAAGCAGAAACCCAGTGTATATCCACTCTGTGAACACATTTCAAACAAGCTGTTTGTGAGGTGTGTTAGAAAGAATTTTGTTGAGTTATTATATACAGAGGTCTTTTATGAGCTGAGAGATGTCCATGACCCCTCTGGCTCATGAATCTGTTAAAAAGCCTCCTCAGCAACAACACCGAGTTTTTGTAAAAATAAGCTTGTTCATCTTATTTTCTGAAATAAGCAACTTCTGAGTTATCTGTTCTAAATGTATGGAAGGGTATATTTTTTATAGAGACATGGAGTAGACGATGAGTCGTCTCAGACACTGTCCACAATGACGGAAATATTTTGCAGACGGAGATATAATGCCTCAAATATTATATGATCATTGTTTTAATTATTTTTTTCTTGTTTGTTTATAAAGTAACACAACTACTTATGTTGCATAAAAACCATAAAAGGATATATGAGGGTACAACTAAAAACATCATCATGAGTTGGTTACTTTTTCCATTTCTGTCTGTTTAGCTCACAAACTATTCACATGGAACCATTAACGTTGTTTGGTGTATGATATACAAGACTCACAGTGAGTGAATGGAGGCTTTTGCTTCCAGTGTTTGATCAACTTTTGTTTGTTTCTGTCAAGGACACAACTGTCTGGTCTGGATTGTGAAGGAAGTTCATGTTTGTTTGTTGAGGGAGGTGCTCAGATATGGATCTGTAACTCTGTGTGTGCGTGTGAGAGAAAGAAAACGCTAAGTTTAAAGAAACCTGTGAACCTTGGACCCTTTGCTTGTTGGTCTGTGTGCACACATCTTTGTATTCTTACCCTTTTGCCACCCTGAGCCTCTGTAACACTTGTTTCTTGTGAATGTCATATAGTGCAGTTACATCCTTCAGTGGAAACAAATAATCAATTTGAAATAAACGTTGAATGTGTGTGAATGAATCTGTTGACTTTCTGTGATCTTTTACCTGAGCTGAACCTGAATTCTTTGGTGGTATTTGTATAGTTTTTTTTAACCACACACCTCTGTATTATTTAAATCCAGTGCAAAATATAACTAATTGAACTGTGTGTATAAGTACAGTGGCGGCCTACCTGTACACTGTGGTTGGTGGGTAGTTGGCGATGTCGTAGATGAGTCGTATGTGTCCCTGGTAAAGCTCCAGTGCCAGAGGGTCGTGGTCTTCCTTATACAACAAAATACCGTTGTCTTTGTCTGTGGCCACCTGAGAAATAAAGATTATATAAATTAAATAAAGAAATTATACTCATGCGTGAAATACTATTTTTTAGTAAATTACTCGGGAGCTGGCAGGAAAAACTGCAGAGAATGTCTGGAGCTTCTGACTCTGACATTTGCGTTGTCACAGCCCCGAAGTAAAATTTCAGGAGAATAATATTCAAGTGCAGGTCTGACAGCAGCTTCACTGTTCACTGGATATTTTTCTACCATTTTAACAAATAACAAAAACCAGCTTGTTGTAGAAACTCGGTGGCATCTGTAGCACACAGATTGTTTGACCTCACATGTTGCCAACCTACATAGCTGGCAATGAGGCGCTGTATAGCTCTAAATCAAAGAGAAATAAAAACTCTTGATTCAAGTCAAACCGCTGCAGAACTATAAGAAATGAGGAGAAAATGTAAATCCTGCCACAGACGTCCCAAAACAAGGTCACTCGCTCCTCCCTCCCACACGGGCACACTTGACATGTCACACTTGCTTGTGTGCTCTGCTAAGAGCTAACTAACTAGCAAGTGGAAATGGGGCCAAGGGGCCAAGCACTTAACACTCCGGCTTCAGTGGAGCATAGACAAGTCAACACCTCCTAACAAGCTGCTGGAGAGAAGAAGAGGCCGAGAGCAGAAAACGAGGGAGAAGAGCAGAAAACAAAAGAGAGAGAGAGGGAAGGGAGATGGAAGGGAAGAGAGATTTGGAGAAGTGGGTGAAGATAGAACTGGGCAGACTGAAAGAAAAGAAAGAAGTGTGAAAAAACATACAGTGATTTATGAAGTGCTGTGGCCCTTTTTCATTTTCTCTCTCTTGCCTCTGAGTCGGGGCCTCTTGGTAGAGTTTTAACAGCCTTGGCACTGACATTGAAAGCTCCTGGCAGGAGCACAGAAACCCACGTACACACACACACACACACACACACACACACACACACACACACACACACACACACACACCTCACACAGGTCCAAACAGGTGGTAAATATCAATTAGCCTGCCCTCCTTTTCCTGTTTCTCTTTCACCCACTTACTTTTTCATTTCCTAATGGAAAAATATATTTCTCTATTAGGACGTGCCTCTCAGGTGTCCAACACATATAGTCTGTATGAGGGAGCATGCACGTGCGTGTGTGTGTATGTGCTCAGTGTAACATGGAAACAGAGGGTGTAGCAGATGTTTGCTTTGCTTCGTCGGCACTAAGTCGTGCAACTCTATAGGCTTAAATTGAGCGACTTATAGATTTATTTTAAACAGACCAAAATCATTTTCCATGTAGCGCAGCAGAATATGGATTTTGGGTGTTCAAACTTCCAGCCGCACTATGCAAAGTAACACTTCAGGAAAGCAGGATATTAAGGTGGTCTGAAGTTCCTGTTATTGCTGTATGAAAATTGGATTTTTACAATTTTAAACTAAAAGCACAACCATACCTGCAATGAAATATGAGCGCTGGGGCGAAGCTTCACACCGGGCAGCTCCACGTACCCATCGCGACCCAGGAAGTGAGCGGTGGCCAACTTGTCACATTTGTTGCCATAGAAACCGGGCATGCAGCGGCAGACGGGCTCCCCGGCAACCAACAGGCACTGGGCGCTGTTCTGGCAGTCTGAGTGGTCGCAGGGGCTGGTCTGCAGCAAGATCATTGGCGGAGGGTTCTCACAGAACAGCCCGCTGAGGGAGGAGGTTGAACAGAAGATAACTTATTTATAGAGCTTAAATTGGCTAGTTTGATGTGTCAGTAGCTTCTGATAAAAGTTGCTCAGTACTTGCTCTGCATTTTGCCTTGTGGCGTTACATGTGGAGATTGCATGAATAATATGAAGGAATTAAACAAGTTTTATCAGCATCATAACATTAATCTGCAACTTGTTTTTCCCTGGATCTTCTGAACTTTCCGTTGAATTTCCTAATTTTTGCCCATGCAATATCTTTCAGTATCTTTCCTGTTGTCTTTATTTCCAGCAAATTCCTTCCTCTGTCTATTTTTCTCTCAGTACACGCTGTAATTAACCACACACACACATGCAGAAGGTCCAGACAGTCAAGTGCTTGATAATGAATCACCCTCTGCATCTCCTTCCAATCTGGCCCCTGCTGTGATTTGTTTCCATGACTCTCACCTGAAACCCTCTTTACAGACGCAGGTGTAGCCGTTGACAGCGTCGACACACTCCGCTCCGTGTTGACACTTATTCTCCAGACAATCATTATAGTCCTGCTCGCAGTGTTGGCCCACGTATCCCGGCAAACAGTCGCACCTACAGTGACATGGGAATATGAATGGCATGACTGTGTGTGTCGGTAATAGGCTTATAGCGTCGTGATTACAGATGTTTTAAAGAGGTGACAGGCTGAAGTCAGAGAGAGGTGTGCTCTCTACTGAAGGCCATTCTAGTTATATCTGAAAACAAGGTTGTTTTGGTCTCCATTTGTTTGTACCAGAAAACTTGGTGGTTTTCACAGACCAGTGTACAATGCTCATGACTGTATTATTGCCATATGAAGTATTTAGTCAATATGGTTTGTGTTAAAGTGTATCACTGTTACTCACAACAGCTTTCCTCCTCAGTGATGTGTTTATGTGCATCTGTCTTGATGTGTATTTGTCTGACCACGGCCGTGTTTAACAAAGATCACTAAGATTCCCTTTGGTTTAAAAAACATCAGCTTTTAACTCTGTGACCTGACTGCTCCTGTCACTTTGTTGTCACTTTCAACACTGTGACCTCTGACCCTTTTAAGCACCGACCTCCTTTGGAGCTGTCACTCACCTGTAACTGCGGCCGACATAGACGCATTTTGAGTCATGCTGACAGGGGTCGAAACCATGGAGACAAGGGTCGACCACCTCCTCGCAGAGGTCACCTGGTGACAGAGTGAGAGAAATGTATTCCTTTTGGAATAAAGACAGTCCTCATGGAAAGTAAAACAACATGTTTGAGTGTAGGGTCATAGGATTATGAAATCAACCAGGTGAACAAGACATCACTGAATCTCACTACCGGTGTGTCGGATTTGAAAAAAGAGTGACGAAAGAAAAACCTTGTGAATCTTCTGGAAAACAAAGTCAAACATTTCTTTCACCGTTAGTTTCAAATGTTTGTGGAAAAGAAAGAACAGACTAAGAAAACATGGGGCGGAAAAAGATCCTTTACATGTGTCTGTCATGTTGAAGGCTGCAGATAATGTACAGGGGAAACAAACACACACACACACACACACATACACAGACACAGACACACAGACACATAGTGAAAGTTCAAACACATTTCCATGGTTCTCTTGCTGCTTTATTCTCCACCACCTTCATATCAAATCAGCCTGACTGACTGTTTTAGTTTGATTAAATAAACAATAAATACTGTTCAAGTTAAGGCAAGTGCACATTTAGGTTTTGTTAGAATGTGATGATCCCATCAACAGTGTCGGGAAGTATTTCACTCAAAATGTCAATTTTACCATAAAAATAAAGACACTCACAGCTTGGCATTTAAATGGTATGGGCGATTCCCTTGTTGTTGACAGTGAAGTCTGAATCATATTACATTTGAATATTTGCTCTATCTTGCCATGTTGAAGAACATGAAACGTGAAAAAAAAATCCTGGATCCGCCTGTTTATTTAAAATTGAATGGCGGTTTTTTTTTTTGGGTCATGACCAACCCCTAAAGAAAAATTCATGGTAATCGAGTCAGTAGCGCAACGAAACATAACCTCATTGGCAGAGGCAGAGGTCTTCATTTTTATTTCTCTCGCTCTATATATAGAGTTATGTTCCCGACTATTCTTATATATTTTCTCTAGGGAATGAATCCAAATGTTCTTGTGAACTCCTGACCCTTTACCACCTACCAGCTACAAGAGTGAAATTGCACACAAGCTAATTTATCCAAAAGACACACTGACATTTAATTTGTTGAGCACATTCAGGCCCGTGACCGTTTTTTTTTACATGAAAAACTGTGCCTCTCCTTTTGGCATGAAACTCCCTGGTTGTAGAAACCTTATATCAGCTGTTTAAAAGGTCCTGTGACCTTTAATCTTGATTTATTCCCTGTGGTGCAAATATGACGTGACAATCCTGGCTGCTGAGTTTGTAGAAAGCAGAGTGGACTGTCCTCTTAATGTGACACCTGATGATTACGCCGTGGTTCACTGAGTGGAGCGGAGGTTCAGAGCCAGAGGAGCCAGCTGTGTGTGTCTGTGTGTGTGTGTGTTTGTGTGCGCAACAGCTGTATGCGGTAAGGTGGCTGGCAGTGTGTGAGACTTCCTTATGCCAACAACGATAATTACATGGTGCGTGTGTGGGTGAGTGTGTGTGTATATTGACAAAGAGCCAGTGTCAAAGGGGACCAGCAGTGTGTGTGTGTGTGTATGTGCGTGTGTGTGTGTGTCTTAGAGGACACTGTCACACACAAAAAAACTTAACTTTCCAGTCAGCGCTTTTGCTTCAACTTGCTTGCTGGACTCACCACGCAAGGTCTCTCTCCTTCTCTCTCTCTCTCTCTCTCTCTCCTTCTCTCTCTCTCTCTCTCTCTCCTTCTCTCTCTCTCTCTCTCTCTCTCCTTCTCTCTCTCTCTCTCTCTCTCTGTCTCTGTCTCTCTGCCTCTGCTCTTTATTGGCCTCTTCTTTACCCTTCTCATCGCTTTGTTTATTTTTCTCCTCCCCTCTACGACATATAGTCTCTCTTTGCCATTCTACTGTTGCTCTCCCTCTCTCTTTTCACCTCTCTCTCTCTCTCTCTCTCTCTCTCTCTCTCTCTCGTGATTGCTATTTCAACCTCCTGTAGGAACAGTTTCAGGTCACTGCGGAGAGGCTGTCTATTACTAAATTACCCTCCAGTAAAGTGGAAAATATGATTTTGTATATATGTGTATTTGTTTGCAGTATAGTGGAGGCCTCTCAGGGGGCAAAGACTGACGACCTCAAAATATCTGAGTGTAGAAATTGGCACTGTGTGTGTGTGTGTGTGTGTGTGTGTGTGTGTGTGTGTGTACCTGTGTATTTGGGTGGACAGATGCAGGTGTAGTTGTTGACCCCATCGATGCAGGTGGAGTTGTTCTCACAGTCGTTGTCTTCACAGTCGTCTGGGTTCAACTCACAACGATGGCCTTCAAAACCGGCTGGACACACACAGCTACACACACACAAACAGACACACACACACACACACAGAGAAAATGGGCATTGTTAGATGGAGACATGGGCCAGATCAGAGCACACACTCCTGCTGCACAACTTATAAATAAAATCCATCAGCCAGAGCAACCAGCTGCTCAGCTTCACTTCCCCTTAAATTCTGCTGTAAGAGCTGAAAATAAAAACAGTTTCATCTTTATTCCAGCGGGTTTTTCCTCCATTCTGTGCCGAGTCTCACACACCACTGGAGCCGCATTATATCTATATTTAGTGGTCCAACGGGACACACCATTTCAAGCTTCAATTTATGGAAGAAATACAATTTTAACCTGGCTGTTCAAAGTTTAAACTATTAGTGCCACACACTAACCCTCCCTATCTCTTTAGTTTTGAGAGAAACAGTGGTGCTTTCAAACACAGCCCTTTGTGACCTCTGTCTTTCCTGTTCGGGGAGGTTTTATTCACGTACAAAAACAACAAAACAACAACAGTTTGAAATCAAACTCAACACACCCAGAGATAAGAAAAAAAAACATGCTGAGATTAACTTAGTTTGATGCGGCGGCTGTTGGACACCGCCCACCTGGGGCGCTCAGAGGAAATTATCAAAGCCTCCTGCTCTTTCCTCCCCTCGATTCATCTTCCTTCATCCTATCACCCTTTTTTTCATAACCTCCTCTTCTCTCTCCTCGTTTCTCACCAGTTCTTTTGTATCTCAGTCCAGTTAACTTTAGATGATGAACACGCACAACTTTTCAGCTGCTCTTCTCTCAGAACTTATCTGTTAGGTCACATCCATACAACAATAAGTTTAGGGGTTTTCAAACTAAAGCAATCTCTCTCCACACAACCTTTTGGCTCCGTATCAATTTGAATCCCTGTCTATACAAACACACCTGAACACGCACATACACTGGTTATGCACGTGTTGATGTAAACAGGAAGCATTTGGTTGTTAGTAGTAGTTGTATCGAATTTAACCGAACAGCTGTTGTCAAAAACAACAGGATCAGCTACGCTTGTAAATGATTATCCATGTTGTGTTCTACACTGGGAGCTGAGGCTTATGCTGGAGGTTTTCCTCCAGGACGGGCGTCATGTGATAGGAGCCTGAAGATCAGTGTAAGGCTACGCTGTGACAGAAAAGAGCCAATCAGCAAGAGGTTGCGAGTGTCTACCTCATTGCTTCTCTCAGTTCCAGCTCGTCCTGAATAAAACGCAGGCCCCGGAGTTTACAAAATAAAAACAGCAGCGTTACCAAACTACTCTGCTTTAGCGGCTCTAAAACTCCAGTAGATCAATTTCAAACGTAAATGTAGTCGTGTGGGTGAAGCCTTAGTTTCTGTCTTATAGCAGATGAATAGAATTTTACAGCAAGGTCAACTTAATACGACAAACGAGGGAAAGTTCATTTGAGCACAAGTGAGTGACAGTTATCAACCCACACAGACACACTAACACTTATTTGTAACACACTCTGTTCTTCCCACTTCCCTCACACCTGTAAAAGCTATTCCCCCCCTCAGCTCCTTCTTCGTGTCTTTTGTTTCACTCTCTCTTTTCTAATCTGACTCTGGTGCCACGCAGACATTTTCTCACACAAACACTTACCTCACTCCCTCACTCCCTCCTCCCACACCATATATGATAGTCACTGGTTACCCCCACCCCCCTCTGCCTGCTGGGTTGCAGAGGCTAAATCTACAGGCTGCATTGAAGAATTTGACCTCAAGGGGCAAAAACAAACCATGTTCCAGAGATACAGTGAGTCAGTGACGTTGTTGTGGGTAAGATTTGAGCAAACATGTGGGATTCTTAGTCATCCAGCAGACACAAATCAACATGAGCATCCCTTTGGAGTCTGACTGCAATATCCACTCTCGTTTTGACATCCACCAAGGAGGTTATGTTTTTATTCGTTTGTTGGTTGGCTGATTTATTTGTGAGCAGGATTACGTAAAAAATATTTGAAATACATTTCCATGAAACTTAACGTGTTTAGATTCAGTGTTGATTGAAAAAGTGAAGAAAAGAAAAGAGCAAAAAAGAAGAACAACAAATGCACAGGAGTGACAGAGATGGAAAGAAAAAGACATGAAGAGTTCCCATGAGGGACAAAAGACAAATAAAAATTAATGAGAAGAGCCCTGGCAGCACTGACAGGGTCAGGAAGCTCTGCTCCACCAATCAAATCCCAGTTTTGACATTTAAAGAAGAGTTTGACAAATGGGTCTCTGCTAAGAACTGAGGCTAATTGGACTTATTGAATATCTCCTACTGATTATATAACATGTAAATGTCAAAGGGCACAGGTGTCCCTCGCTTCCTGCATGTCTCCCAGAGGGCACAAATATCTACCTGTGTTGCTATTAACATTAAGAGAAGAGCTGTAAAGGGTAAAGAGACTCGTGATTGCATTACCATGTAGGACGGTAAAGGCCAGGCGCATACGAAAGCCTTTGAAATGGCAAAGGCTGGAGCAAGAGACAAACCTGCTTATGATATTGTTAACGACAGTT
This sequence comes from Paralichthys olivaceus, assembly GCF_024713975.1. Taxonomy (NCBI): domain Eukaryota; kingdom Metazoa; phylum Chordata; class Actinopteri; order Pleuronectiformes; family Paralichthyidae; genus Paralichthys; species Paralichthys olivaceus. Next base: position 20,951,758 of record NC_091101.1, read on the forward strand.
TAATTATATTCAAAGTGTCTGTTTGTCATGAGTCTGAGACGAAGAGGGACTTTTTGAGAGATGCTGACGACACTGGCAGACACAATCAAGCAAGGCACAGACAAATATATGTACTAGTATGAGCAGTTATTACAAGTGCAGACTGAATTTCAATACAATCTTTTAAATATATGCAATAACACTACCAAAGCTGCCTCCTTGGCCTTTCAAAGAGTTTTTTAATGGGTGTAAAATAGCATATTAAATGTGGTTGGGTTCAATTTAATAGATAAAATGGCTTTGTGTATTAAATTAAAATGTCATACTTGACTACATACAATCTGTTTTTAATTTATCGCACTTCTAAACAACTGGTTTTTACTACTTTGGTCTGTGGTTTTCTACCAGTTATATTTTGTCCTTTAGCAATTTCCAAATTAATTTTTGACGCTCTTGTTTTAGTTTGTCGGTTCAAAAGGGATTAGTCATCAGATGACAGAGCGGGGGAATTCAATGTTAAATATTTTAGGCCAAGGCCAAGATTTCTTTCACAAATCTGTGAAGCATTCATTGTGTTTTCAAGCTGTCAGATTCTGCACAAAATGCAACAGTAGCCTAGAGGTGTGAAAAACAAGTTTGAGATCCTGGATCAGCTGGGAATAGATGGAAAGTGCAGGAAAGCAAATGAGTGAAGCTCTGCTCTCCACTCACTCAACAACTGCCACTGAGACGCTCTTGACCCACAGTGTCTCCAGTGGAGCTGCTCCAAAGCCCGGAGTCAAACACTGCGATTGTGTTGGGCAGCTCCCAGGTGTGAATGTGTGAAACCATATGAATGTGAAGCAGCTACTTCCTGCAAAGGAGCGAGTGTGTTCTGCAAACTTTCCCTGGATGAATGTACCAATGCAGTGAACAGTATTTTTAAAGTATCCTCTCACTTTGAATACAGTGATGATTTCCTCTGAACGTTATTGTGAACTCATGTGAAGGCAAAGAATCAGTGACTATATTTACATGGACACGAATTAACTGACAATTGACCTTTTTGACATTACAGGACATTATTTCAATTATGATGTTTACATGAATTGCTCATAAAATATTTATATTCCTGTTCAGCAGGTAGAGAACATAGTCTGATTATGACCCATGTCAACATTACATACATATACCCTGTTGAGTGTTTTACGTCAACTTTTGCAAAGACTCAAACAGTGATAGATTCAGTATAAGTATCTGTACTCAATATTTTAATATTAATAATAATATATATCAATGTTCACGTGAGCATTTTCTTCTTTACACTTCTTGCAACAGAAGGTTCAATGAAGGGAAGTCACAGTAGCTGAGGCCCATACACACACAGCTTTGTGTTCACACATGAAGTTTTTCTGTGGCTCATAAATCAAATACCCGTCAAACAACAAAAAAGTACAACTCAGAATCCCCTTTACATGACGTCAAAAAAATTTAAACACATGTAGTGTATGAAAACAGTGTGTGTAGAAACACTGATGTGAATAATGACAGAAGTTCAAAGTTTCCTCTTTACACTGTTGAGCGGGTCACAGAGGGCACAGGGATTTAATGAGCAACCCGGATGGGGGTTTGCTCCTTTGAAATGTCCCCTCTTTTCCTGTCTAACCCCACAGCTCCAAACCCCCCTCCCCCCCCGCAACACACATAAGAAGGAAAACACATCATAAGGTCACAGCAAGTTCTTATCGCGGGTAATGCATTGTCCAGCGGAGCACGACTGTCCGCTCCAATCACGACGTCTACATTTCTGGGGGCCGAGTGAGGTTAATTTTTCTTTCAGATGAGAATACATGGTAAGCTGTTTAAAACGCAGCCACTAATAGAGACAGGGGCGACAGGGTAGAAAGGGCAATGAGATTTGACCCAGAGCTTCGAAGGATTCTCAAAGGACTCTTATTTTTTTGTTCTTTTCTTACTCTACATGCAATATGTGGACTGAATAATGGTTGTACTGCTGGTTTCAAATAGAAAAGTTAGTCTGTGGGAAGAAGCACAGAGTTGCTGTGTTTGAAACTGAAATATGCGACAGAACAAGACGGAAAAGTACAATTTAATATATGAGTAAAAGGTTAGTATTTATATGGTGCTTTTCTAGTCTCAGTTACCACAAAAATACTGAATATAACAAGCCACATTAACTCATTCACACACACAGCGCTTATCTATTCTATCCTTTGACATGCAGATTGGAGGAGCCAGGGATCGAACCCCTGAATTTCTCTTTAGTGGATGACCCGCTCTTCCCCCCTGAGCCACAGCCGCCCACTTATCATAAACAGATATTGTCGTACCTGAAGTGGTCGTCTAGGCCAGGCTGAATGTGGCAGGTTCCTCCATTCGAGCAGGGGAAACTAATGCAGGCGTTGATGGGTATTTCACAGTTTTGACCCTGGAGAAGAAGAGAAGACAAAGAAGAAAAGACGTTAATAAGTGAATGCAGGAATTGTCTTTTTATTCTGCCCTTCCACGACTAAAAAAACGTCTTTTACACAGTCTCGCTGACGCAGTGGTTATGGATGAGGGAGATGATTCCTCCCTCTGGCTCACTATTACACTCTCCTCTCCCTTAATGGTGTTCATCGCCTTTTACAAGGACGTGCAACAAGCAGAAGAAGTAATAAGCCACTTGCTAATGATGGAAAAGAAGTCTTACTGATGGGTGCCCAAGGGTGCAGGAGTAAAAGTACTCGCCCACTACCACAGGCACTGAATACAGCTGATGAGGAATCGAATGAACAATTAAGTATATTATTTTATAGTTTCTGCCAAAAAAGAGCTCCTTCCTGTTTAATTATAAACTGTACATATGATAAAACGAATATTGCAACCAATGGATGTTGTGTTTTATTATTTTACAATATCAATTTGTCTTCTTAAAAACAAGTTAAGAAGCTAAAGTTGTTATTTTTTCTTTGCACTTAAATTCTTCAGCTTTAGGGTCACAGATCTTTGAATATGTTAGTTGCGATGAAAGAAAATAGCCTGCAGAGAGATCGAGGGTTGAATAAATCTATTCTGGTTGATTAATTCAAAACTTCAGCAATTCATCAATCAATTCAATTCACAGTATTGTTTCTGTGTCTGTCTTTCTTTCACAAATACACATAATGACCTTTAACAACATTCACAAATGTACATTATGTACGCACACACTATACGGGCTCAGATGAACGTGTGCCACAGCCGACTTCTTTGATTCATTACTGTTCTAACCACACACACCTGTTTTCTGAATAAACAGCTTTCACTTGGAATCTCACTCGCTCCACATTGAACCCTGAGGCTGTTGTTTTAATTTCCAACCACCAAACCTTTGGCCACCAACACACACACACATACTTCCCCTGATCAAGGCTGAGACTCAGATGTTTACTCTTGTTTTCTCTCCCCATCCATCTTCATTACTTACTCCTCTCTTTTCTCTTTTTTACTGCATGGCTCTTTTGTTTCATTTCGCACTTTTTCTTCATTCAACCTTCTTCTTTCTCACTATTAGTTTTCTCTGTATTTCTCTCACACCACCTTTCCTGCTACATTGCTTTTTATTCCCTTATGTAGGTATCCACCTCTTTCTCTCTTATAGTTTAAATTTCCACGAAGCCCTCATGTCTTCCCTCTCTTTTTCTCCTTCCCCCGCTCCATCTTTTGTCCTCTGCTGCTCCTTCTTTGATTCCTCTAACACATTTTAATTAATGTTTTCTCAGTGGGCACCGTCAAAGAAAGAAAAACATACATAAAGATATATACATACACACAAACACAAGCACACACACACACACACACACACACACACACACACACACACACACACACACACACACACAGTCCCTGTTTCATGGTCTGTGACCTTGGCAAGTGATGTTTTAATTAAAAGCGAGACGAAGGCTTTGTCCTCCTGTAAAAGGTTGTGAGGTGTCTGTGCACATGAGATCACAAGTGTATCTTTAAAGTGCTTGCACAAACACAAACACAAACACAAGCACAAGCACACAAGCACACACACACACACACACACACAGACACACGCGATACACGTTTGCATATAATCCACACACGCCTCCATTGCAAATCACCCTCATAGTATTAGGTTTGCATGTCTAACGCAGGGGGATGGCCACAGACTAAATCTTTCCACTGGTGCATAACCAGCATATAATCTAGATGCACCCACATTTTTTCATTGTGCCTTTTGGCACTGCAATAATACAATAGACCTTCTCTTGACAGTTGCCATATATATTGGTAATTTTTTAACTAGGGCTGGGTATCACTGCTGATTTCAAAAATCGATTTGTTTCCAATTCACAAGGTTTCAATTCGATTTCAGATTCGATTAAATATCAATTCCTCTAAGAGTATTTCATTGTACAATATCAGTTTAGTTGCATTATTTGCATATGGTACCAAAATGGTTGCACTCTGGAGCCCTGACGGGTCGTGACAATTATTATACCAGTTGTCTTTTGATCAGTCAATAGCTCCAGTGCAGCCAGCTGGAGAAATCATTTCTCTATTGATGAACAGACAGGTACATTATGCATGCAAGGCCAAAGCTAAGCCTGATAATACTGCTAATGCCACAAGCTTATGCAGCATGGCTATCCATCAAGGATACTCTTCACACAGCCAATTCTAGCATAAGTTAAATTTGTTCCCCTGCTGCCTTGGCTGTTTGATTCCATAACTCAGAAGCTTTAAAATACTGATGAACCACTGAATAATGGTTGGCGAGCTGACAGTGTAGGTGAAAGCCACAAGGGAACAAGAAACGGCAACATCGTCAGGGTGAAAGCACTGATTTCTCCTGCGTTTGTGAACAGTTTGTGTGGAGAGCAAATGAGGCGGAACACATTAAAGGAAATGCATCGGCTATCAGCTTTTTAATTTATCTGTATTCATATGCATGTAGCTGTTAATAGAGATTAGCCAAAACATTGTCCGGACCTAAAACACCTACAAAAAGAAAATATTCAACTTGTGCGATAAAAGAAACTGATATGATTGTGGCCCAGATATCTGCGTCTGCACCAGAAGCCCCAAAATATTGACTGTGACCCCCAGAGGCTAAGTCATTATCAGACGACAGCCAGTTGGCTCCGAGAGTTTAAAGGAAATATCGATCGCCAAATTTGCAGTTTCACTCCGATATCTTTAAAATTTAGTGCTTTTGAGATTGACTGTTTACAAAGAACAAGTATTATATCTCAGCTATCCCTCTTATATTTAAAAGTATCTCCCTCTGCTCCCTTTATTCTCACCTTGAATCCATATGGACAGGTGCAGTGGTAAGTTCCAGTCGACTCAGAGACACAGGTACCATTGTTTTGGCACGGTGCCGCCAAGCAGGGGACGCATTTTGACATCAGGCTGATGTCTACAGGACCTGAGAGAGATAACACAAACAGAGGCAGATGAGAGCAGGACGAGAATGTGGGGAAATGGAGGGATAGAGATAAGACAGCAGAAAGGGAGCGGAGGAGTGTCAGCGGAAAAGACATACATATTTACTTTGCAGCACTAAACACACTGCTGCAGACTTCATTTAATGGAGTGTGTGCTGAGAGAAGGCCTCACAGGGGAAGGAAAGCGAGAGCTCAGGAGAACAAGAAATTAGATTTTGTTCCAGAGGCCAGTATAAGAAAGAGGAAGAGGTGATGATGCGAGGTTCTTCTGGTTTGATCTAATTTATTCTTATTTACCTTTACACTGAAATCTATTGAGTGGTGTGGTGAGCAGTAGCCTGTCAGCCATGTCAGGAGGTCCAGTACAACGAGCAATTCCTGTTCAAAGTACAATTTATTGAGATGATGCAAAACATACATGACAATTTGTCTTGTTCTTCATTAAATGAGATGTTGTGTTTTCGATGACATCTTGATAATTCTCCTTACCTGGCTCTTTAAAACCAGCCTTGACCCACTGAGAGAGCCAGCGCAGGTCACAGTTACAGTACAAGGGGTTGGCACCAAGAGCCCTAAACACACAAACACACAAATTACAGGACAATCCACAACACTTACACCCAACATACAAACACAAAAACAGACATATGGAGCCGTACTTACAGGTGGGACAGAGCGGTGAGGTGGTTGAAAGCTCCTTCTGGGATAGTTGAAAGGTCGTTACCATGGAGAGTCCTGGAGGAGAGGAGAGTTTACATGGATGTTAAACTAAATTATGACCTTGTTAAATATTCAAGAGGTCGTTTTTGACTCTTTTTATTGTGTGACTAATTCTATTGTGTAATTAACTAATTAATTTGATAAAGCATTTACTTTGTTGCAGCAAGGAAATAATGTGAAACCGCACAACTGATTAATCCCAGGACGGTTCTTCCTCCTTCCTCATCTTCTGCACTTCTGGATAATGCTGCCGTCATTGCTTTTTACTACCACTCTACTTATCGTGACAACGCTGCTGAGATTAACTAACTGTTTTATACTTAGATCAAAACCTTGAAGCTGTGTTAACATCATGTCCACAGATGACAATACACAGTTTACAAATCAAACAATGAATATTTTCAGCATCGCATCCATCATATTAGAGTTAAATGAAACCGACGGCCCTGCGGCCTAATACCCGACTTCCAGAAAAATAATACAACTGGTCCGACTCAGTCTTGCTGCTTGCTAAATTATTTAAATTATTTGTGGTTCCTCAGCTCCAGACACACTATCATCGCCTTTTATAATGGAAAAAAAATACATTATTTATGAAAGAATAACACAAAATGAACAGAAAGCTTATTTTCATTGTTGGGCAATAAAGCTTGTCCTGGTCTCTGAATGGAATATTAACTGTCTCACATGGTCCTGTAGCAGACAGTGGTGTGTGTGTGTGTGTGTGTGTGTGTGTGTGTGTGTGTGTGTGTGTGTGTGTGTGTGTGTGTATGTGTGTGTATGTGTGTGTATGTGTAGAAAAAAACCACAGGGACAAACTGCAGGCTGTGATGTGAATCAGTGTGAGGAAGTGTATTTTTGTTTTGTGCCTTTGGGTTTTCATGAACATGTTTGTATGCTTAGATGTGTGTGTTCGTGTGTCCAAAACTTTTGTCTCCAAGGGCTCAAGGACTGCAGACTGTGTGTGTGAGTGTGTGTGTGAAGTGTGTGTGTGTGTGTCCTTTGTGTCTCACAATTTAAGTGTGTTGCCTGCTGGATATAAGTTCACATTCCATTAGAGCACAGGGCTGTAGCAGGGGACAGCTCAGCTATCAAACCGCCACTATTGGAAAAGTGTATGTGCATGTGTGTATGTACGTGTGTGCGTGTAAATCAGTGTGTTCGTGTTCGTGTGTAATGTGCAAATATTTGTATGTGTCTGATCTCTTTTGTACAACTTTATGTTCATATGTGTGCTTAATGTCTTAAATGTTTGTGTGCATCTTTGTGTGTGTTCCTGCATCTATGTATGGTCGTCTAACAGCCCCCGCACAAGGCTGGCCCAGGGGGGGTTGTGGGTAATGAGGAAGTGACAGTGATGGCTGCCTGGCAACCAGTTGCTATGCGGGGGCAGAGAGGGAGCAGTCCCCACGGCAACATCAACTAAAATGAAAGGAAGGAAGGAGGGAAGGATTTTAAAAAAGCGATCACTAAACTTCAGCAAGGTGGAGGCCTGGTAAAAGATAAAGTCAATACGCAGAGAAAAGGCCAGAAACAAAGCCGAGTTTTTCTCTCTGAACAAACCGAGGTGGAAAAAATGTCCACAGAGACGAACACAGGGCTCAGGAATCAGATTTCTCAGTTATTTCAGGTTTTCATGTTGAGTTTTCAGCTGAAAGTTACCCTCATAGAAATCTGATATTTAAAAGTAGTAGTTGTAGTTCTCGTAGCCTTTACGTGAACAAACCAAAATGATTTCAACCAAACTCAACCAATAAAGCAAGAAATCACTGTTCAATCAACAGTGATAAGAAAACATTGCAAATTCTACACGCAGCATGTTTTAGAGTCAAAAGTTATATCCGTCCATGAGCATTTAAGTTGCAATTGTGTTTCTGTGATAATGTGTGTTTACCTACTTTTATGAATGTATGTATGTGTGTGTGTGTGTGTGTGTATGTGTGTTTGTGTGTGTGTGTGTGTATGAGAGTGTGTGTGAGTGGATGGCCAGACAGCAATATTTACGTGCAATGTGTGTGTGTGTGCGTGCGAGCGTGGGTTACTGAGACAGAGGGTGGACAACCAGATGGATGACTGAGGACACAGAGGCTGAAGGTCGATTCATCAAACACAACATTGGGCGGAGAGAGAGAGAAAAGGAGGAGAGGATGGATGGAGGAGAGAGAAGAAGAGACAGAGTGAAGGGACAGAGTGGGGGGGAGATGGAGCGCAGCATGCAGACACAGAGGGAGCATTAAAGAGGAGATGAGAGATTGTCACTTTTATCTCTTTCCGTACCCTGAAACAACAAATGATCGGACGACTGCTGCTCTTTTTGTGATTGGCTCTTAACGTGGCCTGACACTGGGGGGGTGATTAAACTTTAATTTAACTCAGTACTATAACTAGCAACAGGGAGTGTTGAATATTGAATTCACTGCGGCACTTCAAGATGAAGCTGGCTACTCACAGCAGGCGAAGTGACTTGAGGCCGTCGAAGGCATGGACCGGGATGCAGCGAATCTGGTTATAGCTCAGGATGCTGAAAGACAGAGGACATGGACAAGGTCAGGAGAAACAGTTTGTAACTTAGGATGTTGCTTTTAAAAATGTTAGGTCTCTTGTACATATACATTTTACATTCATTAATTATATTTTAGACAATATCCTTAAATAGATATAAACGCACATAGAGGATAAAACAGACATACACAAACCTGTAGCCAATGTACGTTAAACAATGGACAATTAACAATGTTTAATGAAGTGGAAAAATTAGGTAAAGGTGAAAAAAAAAACTGCTAGAGGCAAATCAGACGTGTTTGAAATGTCAAGCTCCCACACAACAGTTATGTTTTCCTCTTTTAAAACTGTTAATGAACCAAAATAAGTTTATAAATTAATAAAAAGGGGAAAAAACCTTCAAGGCCAGAATTCCACTCATGTTCAAATTAAATGCAGTTGGTTGTTCCAGGCTGCTGTAATTCTTTTAATCTGATAATGATCCCTGTGTAAAAAGCCATAGACTTTAAATAAAGATGGACGACGTGTCTCCACTTCCTCCCACTATCTAGAAATGAAGCTAAAATATCCCAAGAACTCCTTGTCTACTTATTTTTTGATGTGTACCTTGACCTTTTAGTTTGGTCCGTGTCCCATCCACTAACATGGAGTAGGTGTACTGCAACACACCACCAGGTGGTTCATTTTTGGGGAGCCCTCATGTCGTCGATCTTTACATACACTCTGTGGTTCAAGCCTGATATGTATCTTTAAGACAACATTGATTCTCAGCAGGTTTTGTCTAATGAGGCTCAACATAATCACACCTACTGATTATCGAGAGGCGTAAAAGCGTCTCAGAGGAAAGAGGGGAAATCTTTTAGATCTTTTAGACGTCAAACTTTGGATTGTTTCTCTAACGTTTAACAACCGGTTGTTAAACGTTAGAGAAACAATCCTCACAGCCAGCAACTCCACAGATTAACTAAAAGGCTGGAAAAACCAATGTGGAAAGTGAAACATTCTCCTCCACCTCCACTATGTGAACTCTTGGCAACGTATACTTGAGCAAAGCGCTCAACACAGAAAGTGTTCCAGCGATGCTATCTGGGGGCTAACAGGAGAGGTCTGTGGTTGCACTGGGCAGCTCCCGGGTGTGCATCAGTGCAACTGTATGAAATATGAAACAAGGATGGATAAGAGCAAATGTGCTCAGTCGACCTTCCCTGGACACACACAAGCCAGTTGATGTGAAAAACATTTAATACACGTAATAAGTTTAAAGTAAAAAGAAAATGAAGTGTTTGTAGGACAGAATGGGAGTAAAGACAAACAGAGCTGAGGAGCAGATTTTAATTCAGCAGGGTCACTGAGGCTACATCCACACCAGTGTTTTCATTTTGAAACAGCATTTTAGCTCCATATCAGTAATAATTAAATCATAATATCACTCGTGCTAGAGTGTGGCTTCTCTGTCTGAACCTGACCAACCCTGACAGGCGTTCTGCTTTTTGTTTATCAACCCAGTGTTTCACCGATTACACCAAAAATTAAGTAAATCTAATCCAATGTGACCGAACCCAACCCAAGCCTAAATATAATTTCAAAACATTTTATCTGAACACAGCCCGACCCTTCAGGTCTGGACGAGGTCAGGGTCAGATATCCACTGTCTAATTCTCACACACTGGGGCATGGGAAGCAGATTGTTGCTTAGTTACAGAAAATACTATAATAAAACCAGAAACAACAATGGCAAAAAGTATGATGAGGAATTTCTTTTCTTGTACCGACTGAGAATGTTAAAAACGTTTTGCCTTCACCAATGGTAGTTGAGCTGCGACAAATAAGAATCAATCAGGACAGAAAACTCCAGAGTAGTGCAGAGTAACGGTGGCAACGGAGATGTTTTTAAAAAGTAAACAATGCAGTGTGGATGGAATCTTAAAATGAATCTTTGTGAGCTTTGTGCATATTAGGAAAGAGATGAAGGAAGAGGATGCTACAAGAGGAAGATGCAAGCAGAAGACAAGAGGCTAGAAGATGAGTGAAGAGATATTTGGAGGACAGAGGTGGAAAAGCTAAAAAAGAAAACATAAGAGAAAAGAGAGGATGAATCAGTTAAGAGAAGTAAACACTAATGATGTAGTAACTTACAGTGTGGCGAGCTGCGTCATATTGCTGAAAGTGTACGAGGCCAGTGTGCTGATGCTGTTGTTGCTCAGGTCCCTGTGTAGATACAAACATACAGTAAACACACAAACACAAACGAGCCGTTCATAGCACACACATATATATATATATATATATATATACACGATGGGGTTTTTAAACAGTCTGCACAACATTCTAATGTGTGTATTCTTGTCAAGGTTACGTGAACAGTACATACACCAGTGACAGCTGCTTCAGGGATGCCAGCTCCTTGGGCACAGATGTCAGCATATTACCCTCCAGGTAACTGCAAGGAAAAAGGTGCATAGTTAATGTAGGATGTATTGCGCCCACACACACACACACACACACACACACACACACACACACACACACACACACACACACACACACACACACACACTCACTCTTATATTTTAGTTTCTACATTAAGACGAAGCAATGACAGAATGGAGGAACACAACATCTCAATAAATGATCTTTACAGGTGTTTGTATGTGCAGGTTTCAGCCTCGTAGAAAAACTTGCTTCCAGTCTTTATCTCAGCTAAACTAATTCCTGTAGTTCTACATGTGATGTGAGAATTGCAACATTTTCATCCGACTTTTTTGCAAGAGAAATTCAGAGAATTCATCTTTTAGAGGCACAGCAAAGAGGATCATGACGTGTTGACTGATTTCCATGAGACTTTGTAGAGGTTTCTTTAAGATGGGGCATTAGCCTTGGTGGAGGAATGTGCTCTCTCACTCCCCTTCTAGTTATTTAATGGCATTTTCCCCAACCAGTATAACCAGGAGAGTGACTGTGATGCTATTATGACAGAATGTTTCTTTTCATTTTGTTCACACTGATGTCACCTTATGATTGCTTATACTCTGGTGAATGTTTCTTGCAGCTATGCAACATTTTCTGCATAAGTGTAAGATTCTTCCAGTGGAGAAGCCTTCAACAGATACTGCAATCCAACCACTATAAATTCATTACACCTTCAGGATGTGAGCAGCAAGTTAACAAACTCCACACACATGCACACTCACACATTTTATGATCCACTGGTCTGTGTTCCTCACTCTCTCAGGTCATAAGTAGGTCATGTGGACAGTATGATGGAGCATCTTCTTCAGTTTGATCAATACCTAATCACTGCTATTGACCCCACAGAGCAGGCCTATTTCTTAGCTAGAGGCTTTTCTGTGTGTGTGTGAGTAATAATCCACCTTTCCTTACAGAGATTTTGTTCCTTTACTTTTCAAAATTTCCCAAATCTCACTTTGTTACACGTTTTTATAATACAACATCAAATTCACATTATGGGAATGTCCTTTATTGGCATCTTTCTTAAAATGTTTTATCTTTCACTGTCTCAAAATTAAAGACAAAACGATTTACAAGTTGTAATATTCTGGGAAATCATAAGACAAATACATGATGAATTATTGGCAAAGCTTTTAAAAAGTGTAAAAAGTGAACTGTAGCTACCGTTTTCTGTAATACTGCACATAAGACAATAATGGACTGCGTGTGTATATACTGTAAATATATTCTCAATATCTGTGGTGACTCATAGATTCTTGACATCAACATCTAAACAAACACATTAACACACATATACCTGCAGCGAGTACACTGCAGGTATAAACCCATTAAGTCACAGGAATATAGAGAGAATATAAATGTGTGAGTGTGTGTGTGTGTGTGTTTGTGCACATGTGTGGGTGTTTTTTCACCTGATGCTTTGTTAGAACCTGAAGCAGCACAGGGCAAACTGCTGCATCAATATTGCACTGCAGCAACGTGTGATGTGTGTGTGTTTGAGACTCTGTGTGTGGTTGTAGGGGACAAAATACCCGGTTTTGTTTATGTGCAAGAAGATGTTTGCTGTTACATTCACCGGTTTTTATGTGTCTGTATATTTGAACAAGTATAGATCCTTGTGTTTGAGTTCGTTCTGTGTGTGTGTTTGTGTGTGTGTGTTTGTGTGTGTGCGTGCGCATGCATGCATGACTCACAGCTCGGTGGTGTCCTTGGGAATGCCCTTGGGCAGAGAGTGCAGCCCTCTGTTGCTGCATCGCACCACGCCGTCTGAGCACGTGCAAGCGTCAGGACAGCCAGACGCAGGAAGACAACCATTATCCTCAGCACCTGGAGAGAGAGAGCCACGGAGAGAGGGATATTAGAGAGAGACAAAAGAGAAGGAAGAGAGGGATCAAGACAAGGAAAGAGAAACTCAAGAGCGGACAGAGATGACACAGAGAAAAAGGGGCAACAGAGTAAGAGAAAGGGGGAAGGAAATAAAACAGAACGAAAGAAAGATAGAGGTTGGGAGAGGCAAGGGCAAAAGAAGGAGAGAGCAAAGAAGAGATAAAGGAAAAGATAGAGAGGAAGAGTTAATTCCAGACTAAGCTCTTTTCATGAGTAATTTATAATCCATATCAAATGACTAGAGGCCATTAAATCAGCTGCACTTGTGCTTCAACATCTGGCTCAGGACCTGCAGGCAGGTCGCAGTAGGCTAATATTAAAACCCTTCAGATGACTGTGGAGAAATAGTGAACAGATGTTGATAGGATGGGCTTTGAAAACAAATTTGAAAGCTCATGTAAATACAGCCACAAAATAAAAGTTGCAACATGCTGCAGTCATTTGTCAGTAACCCTCCTGCATTGCTGCGTCGTGCCAAGAGGTAGAAGTCCTTCAGTTAAAAAGAAATCGTAGTTTTCCTACATGAAGCATGACTTCATCTTTATCTAAACCCTTAACCATTTAAGACTTCTTCATTAAAGATTAAAGAACGGGCAATTTGTAAATGCTAATTTTCTTTCGTTTCATCTTTAAAAAACTGTTTAGACTACGCAACTATGATTCACACACATGGCACGCACGGAAACCCCTGTGAATGATCGTAATCATTCTAACACTACAAGATAAGACGGATCAGAGACTTGAACGTTGTTCTTGGCCTGAAACTGCATCAATTTTCTTGACTGACAGACAAACTCACACACTCAGCTTTAATCTAGCACTGCCTTTTGTAAATAGTTGAACTGCGGTCCCAAATGTAAAACACGCTGAGTTAAAACCATAATGAGGGATAATGAAGAGTGGACACTAAGCCAATAACAACACAACTGCAATCTGAGTCTGTGTGTGCGTGAAAGAAAGTGAAACAAGAAAGAGAACAGCCAGGTTTCTGCTCATGTATGTTCATACTTTGCTGTTTTTGCCTTTGTGCCAATACGCTGCCACATCCTTACACGTGCGGGTGAGTGTAGGTGAATGTGCAGCAGAGTTTGGTGCACATTCCGTTTGTTAAATTGCAATCTCCTTCTGTCCTATGGCCATTTTCTCATTCACTTTGTAGATTTCTAAATGTGTTTATGTCGAAATATCTAATAAATGGGAGCTTAGGTGTCCCTTCACGGAGCGGTGTGCACACATGTACATGTCTGTGTGTGTTATCGAAAGTGTGTAGCTGTGTAGCGCGTCCACGGGGATGTATTGCCGCGGGCTGACCCACTCTACAGTTGGCTAATTGAACTAACATCTAAATCTGTGCTAAATATCTTCTCACAAATTCAATTAACTTTACCTTTCCCTCGGCTGTCTCGGGACAACTCAACAGCCATTTTATTCAACTTTACATGGATCGGACACAGGGACCCTGGGTTCTACATGAGTGTGCGTTTCTGTGCTTTTGTTCTTTTGACAATCAATTTCAGATTCTGGACATTTCAGCGTCGCCAAGAGGTGATGTAGCAGCTTGGTCTTAGTCAATCAATCCTTTGTGAAAACATCAGCCAAAGAACAAATGATTTGATGTTGGTGCAATTTTGCGAATCCTAAAAAAATTATTTTTTAGGAGAATGGTCTTTATTCATTAAATCTATGATAACAAATTAATTTCAACTGTGTCAGAGAATTGATATATAAGATGCATTTAATGTGAGTAGTTTTCTGTGGACATGGTATATGTATATGATATGTTTGTAAGGTCCACAGAAATACCAGTCTTAACCATTACAAAGTCAAGTGCGTGCATGTGAGTTTGAAGGTGTGTGTGTGTGTGTGTGTGTGAGATACAACAATAAATATTAAGATCTGATACGAAAGCATTTCCTCACTTGAGCCAACTCAGCTAACTACTTTCCAAACTCATTTTCAGTAAATGGTTGCAGCTCAGCTACAGGAAATTAGAAAAGTGTAATGAATGCAAAGAAACTCAGGAGGGAGAGAGACGCAGAACGAGATAGAAAGAGAGGGCGAGTTTCAAGTGTGAAGCCATAAACACAGAACAAAGTGGGAAAAGGGGAAGAAAGAAAGATGTAACAGACGGGCGAGCCAGACCACGCTTTGCTTATGGCGTCAAATTTTGGCGACCAAGCCGAGGGCCTAAGTAGCTATAGGCAGGCATCGCCTTGGTAACAGCAACGTCACTGTAAAAACCACAAGCTGATGTCATCCGCGGCTGCTGTTAGCCAGTGGTTACTGATCATTCTGTCCTCACAATACCCGGCCGAGCATGTGTGTGTGTGTGTGTATCTGCTGACTTAACATTATCCCATAATGGACGTTTTTGGAATGAGTATCTGGACAGTCTGTTACACAAAGACAAGAATCCAAACTGTTTTGACTTTAGTCCATAACAAACCAGAAGACGTGAAGTACCTGAGGGTGTTGCAAGATTCCACTGTGATGTCACTCAATTCCCTCTGTGAACAATTGATTTTCCCTTTTCTCTTTTGGGAGATTTGGAAATTAGGGCCTCGCCTCAACACGCTCATTACAACTTGCTCTGGGAAAAAACCCTTATGTAATCATGTGGATGTAACATGGAACAGAGTTTTCTCTCCTGACCTTCTGTTCTGTAACTGATGCTGCACTGCAGCAGACATTTCTTGGTTTCACTTGGACTCTTTTATTTACTTTCCTCCACTGACTGAGCTTCGTATCGTACAATGGACTTTCTACAAGTTGTGTATTGGACATTACCCTCTTTCTTTAAAAGGTGGAGAATTCACTCAGTTATAAGGATGAGTAAACAGGATACAAAGACATTTCAGTTACCTTTCAATCACTTGACTCATAGTCTTATCTGTGGAGGACACATGGCTGTGGACTGACACATCATTTGTTTCAGGCCGTCATCTTTGTGGCTTACAGACAATCCTGTGTCATTTCAAATACATATGGGATTTACAGCCGCATCTTGTGTGTTGTTAATTCGTGGATTATGTCTAAGCCCTGATACTTGAAATTGTTTCTATGGAATTAAAGCAAAAAACAATTATTCTATTGTAAGGGACAGAGTGAGAGGCTCACCGTCACATGTGAAGTCAGGGGTTGCCACATCCTGGATGGGGATCTCCTTCAGGAAGGCTGGTTTCTGACAGCGAGGGTTTCCACTGACCACCCTGGTCTTCTTTAGCCACTGACCGAGCCAGGACAGGTGACAGTCACACACATACGGGTTGGACAGGAGGTTACTATTGAAATACAGAGGGAGAGTAAGACAGAGACAGAAGGAAATTGTTAAAACAGCGTCAATCAAGAATAATAGGAATGGACAGCAGCACTGGCAGCTTCGTTGCTGCACAGTTAGCTACACTACATCCTTTTTTTTCTCGGCAATAAAAAGAATTTGCAATATAATAAATGAATCATGGCATAAACTAAATATTGCTCTATGAATTCTGTGAATAAGCAGAAACCTTCAATCTAAACAACACCAACTACAGATCTACAGGCAGGACCGATGATAAGACTGTGGTGTGCAAAGAAGTGCACGGAAACTGATGACAAAAAGAGGGCAGAGAGCAAAAGGCAAAGATCATTAGCTGCAAGGATCTATTAAAAATGTTGAAAAGCATGATTGTCAAAATGATCATTATTGTGTACACTGGAAGGCATGAGATAAACTGTTGTTTTTAAGTCACAAATATAGATGGAGGACAAAGAGGGAGGAGGACGAGAGAGAAAGGGAACAAAAGCAAGACAAAGAGAAAAGGTTATCGGTTATTTTTATTCAAAGTTTGAGAGCTGCTGAATGAAAAAGAAAAGGTGGCAGAGTGAGAGAAATTGTAACAGATGAAGAAAAAAGGAAGAAAAGGTTATCTGTCCATTTCATTCATTTTTGATCTCTCATTTCTCATTTCATTTGATCTCTCATTGCATTTTGTTGCTTTTATAAAACCACTCATGTAATATTTATGCTGAGCCACATTTGAACTGAATGGAGTGAACGTAGCATCTGCAGCACACACCAGAAAGGTGGTGGCACCTTAACGCCGCTCTCATCCGCACATTTCCTGGCACGTCCAGGAGACAGTGACAAATACAATTTACAAAGTATAATAAAAAACCCATAACAAAAATTAAAATCAACAGGAAAATATGAGTTTAAAACTTAGATTTTGTGTGTGCAAGTGCCACATTGCCTCAGATCATGTCTACCGCCAAACTAATAAACCTGAATGCTGCTGTTTGTGCTCGAGTATTAATGGTGTGCTGTTACAGATAGCAACGAGTTATTTCCTCATTTCCTTGTAATGAACTGACCTCGCTGCGTGGCTACCAGACCTAAGCTAAATCCCTTCCTTCCTTTTCAGAGTGTTAATCTTTTAATTAAATGGACAAACTCTATTGGGAAACAATGCACTAAAAATGGAGGCAGATATTAGAAACTGTAAGTGCAAAAGAGAAAGAGAGTGAGTGTGAAAGAAGACACAAACAGAGGAAAGATAAAGAAATGAACAAAGGAAGAGTTAAAAAACAGAGGTCGGAGAAATAAAAAAACATCCATCTTTCTTTCATGCCAAACTGCCAGCAGGTGTTGCATACAAAATCCAATGTTGCAACAAAGCCAATGAAAAACTAAAGATGAAAAATATGAATGGTGACAAATGACGGAGTGGAAGGAAATATAATATCTCTCCATTTGTGCGGTGATAATCACCAACAGCCCCACTGAGCAGTTTGAGTTTATGTAAAATGGGCTTCCATCCATCCTCCACCTCAGCTGTCCCTATTTTCCCTCGCTCTTCTGCCACCTTTCCTCCCAAAAGACCAGAGAAGAAACTTGAATCGAAGATGACAGGTACATAGCAGCGGAGAGAAAGAACAAGGGAAGGAAGCGTTGAGGAAAGAAAGAGAGTAGAGAGGATGTGAGGAGACTTTTTTTAAACTTGGTGTGTCTCTGTTCACTGTTGGAGAAATATATAAGAACCTGTAATGTTTTATTGACATGATAATTTATTATTTACAGCCTTCACATCTACAGGGTTAGAGAGTTAAAAAAATAAAAAACACTTCTCTCGCCTCTTTGCCTCACTCTCTCTGCTTCCTAACAGTGATGTTATGACGCAGGCTAAAGGTTGTCATGACTTTACTTCATGGTATTTCTAAATAATCAACATCTTCACACAAATTAAAGTGGGTCTCCTCCCAAACACACAACCGGGGGAGAGAGGGAGATAAAACAAGAAGAAGAGACAAAGGATAAAGTGAGAGAAAATAGTTTACACAATGAGAAATAACAGGAAAAACGGTATTGAAATAAACAAAACAAAACTACTCAAACATACAGTATACCATACAAGGAGCAAGAATGGCCGAGGAATGCGACTCACATGGTGGACAGGGAGTGTAGAGTGGAGAAGGCTCCCGGGGCGATGCTGGAGATCCTGTTGTCATACAGCGACAGGAGACGCACTGAGCTCAGACCCGTAAACGTGCTGTTGTCGATGCAGCTGATCTGGTTGCTCCTCAACATTCTGCAAGCACGAACACCAAATATTTATTAAATGATTGTGAAAAGCTAATTGTGTGCACGTATATTTGACCTTAAAAACAATCAAATTAAAGGTTCAGTGTGTAGAATTTAGTGACATCTAGTGGTGAAGTTGAATTTTGCAGCTGAATACCCCTCAACCTCCTCTTCTACGAATGAAAGATAACCTGTGGTAGCTTCAGTTGTCATAAAAACTCAAAAGGTGTTTAGTTTGTGAAGTTTGAGCTACTGTAAAAAACATGGCTGCCTCCGTAGAGAGAACCCGCTCCTGATGTAATAGAAACAACACAGTTTAGATGAAACACTAGTGAAAACATCACTAGGATTATTTTATATTCAATTTCTACCAATAAATATCTTTCACCTAAAACTTACACATTGAACCTTTAACACTTTAAAGTATGAACTCTGTATTTCAATGCATTGATATTGTTGCACAAAGTTTAAAAAAGCTTTAAGATTAAACTGTTGAACCAAGAATAGATTTTACTCCTTTTGTTAACTTGAGGATGTTTTCTGACAGACAAAAACTAGAGAATTTACATAATTCATGTGGATAAAAAGAGACAAAGAGGATGAAAGACCATAACTGAAAATGACATGGATGAAAGACAAAACAGAAACTAGAGCTAAATTCAAACCAGTCCCCACAAGACAAACGTGACAGACTCTGTAATATGACATTAGCTTTGACATCCAGTCATACGGGACCAGGCTAACTGAGTTAGTTAGTATTAGCAATCTCTGGGATGGGCTAACCTAGTTAGCAAGGCTATTACTGGAGCAGGGAGCCTCTTAACATAATACAGAGACAGCCATGATACCATTAGAGAGTCATTAGGCGGCATAGATATATATACAGGATAGCATTAGCTAGTCATTACTGAGCATACAGACAACATTGGCTCAGGCTTTTGTGCACTATCCTGTAACTCCTAATTGGACACTAGCCTATTTATGGCAGGCGTCTAAATGAGAGGAATAACAATATGCTGTCATTAGCCTTGATTTCAGGGTAAGCGAGCAGACCATCCCGCCCCTTTCTCTGCAGTTTGTGGAGGAAACAAGGTAACGAAGTTCACCACAAGTCCAATAGAAACACAAGTAACAGTGTGTGTAGTGGTAGTGATGACCAACGATGACCCGGTGGCCATTTTGACTTTATGAAGGTTTTATGTGAATATGTAGTTACTGAATCTGACATCAACTAGTATATCAGCAGTAGCCTACTTCCTTTATGTTCTTCACTCAGTAGATCAATCCCAACATGCACCACAAAAATTATATATTTATTTGTTGTTCTTATGGTTTTGTGAGCTGTTCTCTTATTTTGTATTTGTATATTTATTTACAGTACGTTTATTTTGAAACTACACATTCTACCTACATAAACATCTGTGCAGAATCACATGCACTATTGTTAACAACTCACAGAGTTTTCAGGCCAGTGAGGCCCCTGAACATGCGTCCCTGCAGTCCAGTTAACTTGTTTCCTGTCAGTAGCAGCTCCAGAACTCCAACCGCTCCATCGAACGCACCCTCACGAATGTCCCTCAACTTGTTGTTGCTCAGGTTGCTGCAGGATGGACAAAGAAATGACAGATTAACCCGTTTGTCTTGATTTAATACATGATAGCCTATGCAGTCTTTAACACACACCACCAGAGGGACAATATAACCACATATGCAAACCCACACAAAAGGCTACACAACATTCCCACTTTAACTAATCAGTCACAGCTGTTCAACTAATAAATGTTAACTCTTCTCTCTTTCATCTTAATGTCCTGGTTTTATGGCAAAAGATATTCTGATAACAGCCGTTACTATAAAACACAAAGCACAAACGCACACACACATACAAGCAGACTTACATGCACGCATACATGCACACACACAAAAGTAAATGAGACAAGTGGTCACAGACAACTGAAGATGATCGCTATCTCTCTTCCTTGCAGAGACAATGAGAAAAATGAAAATGAAAAGAACATTTGGCCACAGAGACAATAACTGGAGATGATAGCTATCACAACTACTGCAGCTTTCATTCATAGGTAGTTTTGTGCATTTTCTTATCAGAAGATAAGAGGAGAGGAGATGGGCGGGGAGAAGAAGTAAAGGGTTAAATTAACAAGAAAATAAAAAATAATTGCAGACGGACTAACAAATTGAACAGATAAGAGAGACGTGATGGAAGGAGAGGAGGTGAAGAAGGGAGGGAAGGAACTGAGAAAAGGAAAATGGAAATGAGTGTGAGCCAATCTATATCGTCAGTGACACTGCTAGATGGTTAGCAATTTCCTCTCCAATAAATCAACTGCTGCTCTCTGGTCTGTCTTTCTCTATCTCAGTCTGACGCACACACACACACACATACAAACACACACGCGCACACACACACACACACACACACACACACCTGAAGTAGGATAAGCGCTGACTGTAAATCTGCAGCGAAGGCCCAACTTCTATTTCCATTCAATATTCACCTCCTCCATACCTCAGACCCACCCTTCTCTCACTCTTTCTCACTTTCTCTCTTCCTGTCTTCAGTGACTCCTCTTCCTCTACCTCTTGCATATCTCTCTCTCATTTTCACTTCTTTCCTCTTTGCATGTTTTTTCCAGTGTCCTTAATATCTTTTTCACCCTTGCTCCTTCCTCTTCATCTTTCCACCGCCTTTCCTCTATCACATTTCTTTCCATCCTCTCTCTTCCTCTTCACTTCTGTTTTTTCATGGATTCCTCATTATCTGTCCATTCACATTAGTCCTTCTGTTCACATCATACTGTTGTGATTTCAGTCAACTTGTAATTGCAAAGCTTATTTATGCTATAGACAGAAAAAGAAACAGACTAAAAGAGAGTGAATATGAACAATACACATTTAGAAATGACATGAAATGTGCATTCCTTCTGCTCAAAGGATAGATGTATGATTTACTGGACTAAATAAATGCAAAAAGAAAAACACAACCCAAGTCCTAACTGCAGAGTAATGAAAAGATGAGAAGTGCTTCTGTATTCACACACACACACAGACACACACACACACACAAAGGCACACACTCACGTACGAACACAGAGATAGATGTTTATACGTACATCTTCTTCAAGTTAGGCAGCTTCTTAAATGTCCCTGCAGTCTCCAGGACGGCAATCTCATTGTCGTTTAACCGCCTACAGAGAGAAAGATAGAGGGAGAGAGTTAGACATTTATTCTTTCATGAACCCAACTGCTTCGAGTGAACACACACACACACACACGAACATGCACATACACACACATTCGCAAAAACAAGATAGAGGGAGGCTGCACGTCAGGGAGGAATGACTGCATGAAGGTTAAGAGGCCTTTAGTGACTGTTGAGAGAAGAGTAGAGAAGAGAGGAGAAGAGAAGAGAGAAATCTTTTCTATGTGGTCATCAATACCCATAGTGCCCTGAGCCAGGAGGAAATGGTTTAAGAGATAGAAAGCTAGACATCTGCTTTATTGAGGTAATTTGTACTAAAATTGTGTTGCTAAGAGGATGCTCAGTGTGTGTGTTATTGTGTTTGTGTGTAAGTGTGTTGGTTAAGTAGAGTAAGAAAAGACAGAAAGTTAAAGATCAGCCGGAGGGGACACTTTCTAATGAGATACTGACGAACTTAAAAGATGGATCAACCTGGATGAAGCCAAAGTAAAATAACATATTGAAAAGTCTGACGTGGATCGGGGATGGCAGGAACATGATCTTGCCTTGACTGTTGTAGTTTTCATGGATTGAACAGTGAAGATGAAACATTTTTAATCTCGTTACCTTGTGAACTAGGGCTCTCAACACCGACTCAGAATGCACGGAGCCTTTTATTGAGTGCAAATAACTCTCTTAAGACTGATTCTTTCATGATTATAGAAAACTATCAAAGCTGATGTCAAGGATTTCCATGGCTAGTGGGAAGAATCACAAAGAAAACAGAGAGAGAGATAGACAGAGGAGAGAAATAGAGCATAAAACATATATATAAACCTTCAGCTCGGTCATAACCTCCCCTGATTTCCCCTGATAAGGCAGGTTACAGGGAATGCCTGGCAGCTTGTGTGCGTGTGTGTTTGTGCCACTCAACAATCCTATGGTGGGTTATGTTCTTGGGGAAAAGGCAAGAGAAACAGAAAGTGAGAGGGTGTTGAAAATGGTAGAAACTTTGATGTGCCCTCCAACCAACCATAAAGGACGAGGTTTATATTTTTTGACGTGAAGCACCCTGGGAATGGATGGAGAGAAAAGAAGGGAAAATGGTAAGATTCAACTTTTCAAAGAGAGAAACCGAAGCAAAGAGACGAAGAGACAGAAGAATCGGGGCCTAATGGTGTGTGTAATACTGACATTATTAGTGGCACCCATGGTTGAGTTCACCATTATACAACTAACCTCCATAATTAATACGGTGCCAAACACCCTGCATCTGCTGCAGTGCTCTCCTATTCTGCAGCGATACTCTCCATTAGTACACAGTGACAGCAACGGCAGACGCTCTCCATCCTTCAGCTGCATTTTAAAGCTGCTTGTGATTCAGAGTTATTAGGCAAAACTTTGCTTCTGGCTGGATTCCTATTTCCTGTGTGGATATATTAGCTTGTTGAATATTCTATTCTGGTGCTGAAACTAAAAGGGGGCTCGCTAAACACTTCTTTCTTGAGTCTTAGTTTGGAGAAACCCTTTTTACTCTCATGTTTGGATTTTACGACTTGTACCCCTGTCTGTTGGTTTGTATGTTTGTTAGCAGGATTCTGCAAAGGCTACTGGAGGGATTAACACAAAACTTGGCAGAAGGATGTGGTATGGGTCAGGAAAGATCCCATAAAATGTTGGTGCAGATCTGGATCAGGGAGCATTCATTAACATTGCAAAATAGGTCTTTATTTTTATTTTCAGTGGCTTACAGGGTCATGTATCTTTAAAAAATCATTAAGAAAAAAAGAGGACATTACATTATCATATATATAAACATATACCGATATTTCAGATTGATTCACTGGTTATAGCTGTAAACAAGTATTTTTTCAGCGCACGCACTGACTTTTTAACCTTCCTCACACTTTTCCTCACACTTTATTTCTCCCTTTCTATTTTTCAGCAATGAAATAAATGATCCATGGGACTATTCAGTATTCTAGTGTGAGACCCTTTGCCAGACATCATGATGGTTCCTTTGGGACTCGGAGGGAGATGGAAAAGACACTGTTGAGAGGCATTTTGCTCTGGGAGCTAAAAATGAAGACTGACATTCATGATAGTGCACAGAGAGAGGCAAGAAGAAAGACAAAGAGACAGCTATATTGGCCTGTATGGAGGAGGATGCTTGTGTGAGTGTTTGTGTAAGTCTGCAAGTATGTGAACCCACATGCTTATGTTTTTATATTTCATGTTTTCATATGGCTGAGAAAATGGAAAATATCTTTCAATGCGATATTCCATCATGTCTTGTCTTATGTGCATGTGAATGTATGTAACTCACAGGTCTGTGGTGTGCTCGGGGATGTGTGGAGGGAAACGGGTCAGTTTGAGATTGGAGCAGTCGACGACGGTGCCTTCACATCGACATTTCTCTGGACACACCAGGTCCTGGAAACAGTCGCCGCTCAGACGGCTACGGTAGTCTTCCTGACCTGCAGAGGAGAGAGGGAGATGAATAGAGAGACACAGTGATAAAGGAGAAACAGAAAAAAGGGTAGAAAGGAAGGGAAAGAAGAAAAGCCAGGTAAATTAAGTCAACAGGGGAGTAGCAGACAGAGGGAAAGAGAGAAAATGATGAAGAGGAGAGAAGAAAGATTTTAATGTTTTGGATTTGAACTTACAATCCCTTATGAAGGCAAAATAAATATTCATTTAATAGTAAAAAGGAAACAATCATGCATATTCAGATGTAGCCATATCGGTCTAAACTGTTTCCAGTTGAAGTTTAATTGTTCAGGAAAGTCTACTTCTGTTCTACTTAAAACTGTCAGAGGTTGTAAGACATTTAGCCAACTAGTAATGTGAAGGACATTAGTGAATTTTTAAATAGATATGTACGACAGTTGCTCCTGCAGTATTTCTCTGTATATGGTGGTAGTCATGGAGCTGATGCTGGGAGGGCTACCACTATAAATCAAATTAACAAACTGAGATCCAGGTGGTTTTATGGAATCATCTTGCAGATAAATGTGGTTTAACCCCGGATGTTTTGGTTTAACACAGTGAGCCAGAGACCACTTCTGTTATTTAGATATAATGTGAGCAGATACTATTTATGACTGCCTGTGCCTGTGGAAGAGACCTGGTTTACATCACGCAGCACATGTATTTGTGCACCACACATACACTCTTCTCACGATTATCATTCCCTCTTTCTCCTCCTCGCTCTCTTGTTTCAGCTTTGTTGTCTATTAGTAGAATGTCGGTTCTCGCTCCTGGCACACTGAACCCTTTATGGCAAACAAAACTACTGAGACCACCTAGAGAGATTTCTCAGTGAACAACCTTGATTTGAACTCAGTAAAATGATCACTGCGTGTCAAACGTTGTCTCATCTTTTATGAGATGTGGCTAGCTCCCTTCAGTGGCAGGATATTTTGGAATAATGTCTCCAAGCTGCCACAAACCTTGTTGGTTGGCAAGTTGACAGTAAGGAAAGACCAATTTGAGAATAATAAAAAAGAAAAAGAGCGAGAAACAACGAAGCCAAGAACAGAGGGGAGGATTTTTATAATCTCATAACAGTAATGGTAAGAGTTTCTATGTCTTCATCAGTTGGAGCAGAAACTGGTAAAGGAGTTTGCACAGAGGCGGGGGAATGAGCCATGCTACACACTGAAGCACTAGAAGATTTCACAGTCGAGGAAGGTGAACCAAGCAATTCTCTTTATGTAGTTTACAAAGACTCTACTTTCCAAAGTAAACACTAGAAGAAAAGCATCCCTGGAAGAAATATGTGTTTATGCATTTAAACAGTTGAGCAGTGAAGGTGAATAGATCCTTTTGAGTCAGGAAAGGACACCCTGTGGAGTTTTTTAACCAGTAGTGCTATGGAGCTAAGTGTTTACGTTTGGGTCGCCATTGCATAATGACACATTTATACAAATCCACACACATTGGTGTTGATATGCTAATCCAGTTGCTGGTGTCGTGTCTATTCCACAAGTTGTTGGTGCAATTTGTTAGACTTGAAGAAGACACATGATGAGTGTTGGAGAAAAGCACCGACTGTAATCATAACTCCACAGGGCCCCTTTAAATTATCAGTAGAAAACCAGTTAAACACTGTCATAGTATTGTGATATCTATGGGTCGTCTATGTCAACGACAGTTAGAGTCCCATGCATCAGATGCCATAAACATAAATGCAATAGAAGTTAAGTGATTAGCCCCCAATTTGTTTTGCTCCAAGGCGCGTGATTGGCTGGGAGAGGCAGGTGGGCGTGTGCTCGGCGGTCCCTGGCGCTTGACGGAACCATGTGATGTCACAGTAGGCGGGGCCACATGGTTAGATCAAGCACAAGAGACAGCTGCACGAACCAATCAGAATGCAGGTCCACACAGGAGGAAGGCGGGGCAACAGAGAGCTGTCAGGGTCCATACAGGAGAGGAGAGGCAACAAGACAGCCGCAGATCCACACAGGAGGGGAGGCGGAGCCAAAGAACTGTCCACCACTAGCAAAACTGTCCACACAGCTCCGCAGAGAAGGAGGAGATGCAGGGAGAGGCATGGGGCTGCAGAGAGGAGCAGCTGAAGCAGAGAGGACGGCCAGAACCAGCTCAAGGAGCATTTTGTAACTTAATTATCTTGATGAGCTCCATGGGCAGAGCACGAACACGAAGGGGTTTGACCTTCCACACTCAAAGCACCTCTACCTTTTAATAGCATTTGATGTTAATGTTATTAATGCTGTGCCCAGTTTGGCATGTTAGAAATGTCAAGTCATTAAAAACTCAGCTTAACAGAAAAAAACTTTTTACAGCTCACAGAGAGACTGTGATGGCAGGAGTTGCTTTAGTGCTTAAAAAAATCTGTTTACAGATTGTTTTTTTCTTTTAGATGATCATAGGCCTGTTATTGTATAAGACACACAGTATATCCGTACATCCAGTCACAAGACTGCAGCTGTTTAGGCATATTTCTCAGCATCTTCTGGTAATTCTATGACATGATCATCTTTTCTCTACACATTCACATTCAGTATAAGATTAAAGTCATAGTTTGAACTGACATAGTCTCCTAACACGCTGCTTTGTAAAGCAACAATTTGCTCGGCACCCCTGTTCGAACACAATTCAAATAGATTGTAAAATGTCTGCAAGGGGATTTTAAAAATTCATTTTCCATCGAGTCATAAAAAAGGCATAATATTTAAAACAGGGAAAACAACTTGAGGAGCCACTGCACCGCCACAGACACATCATATCACACAAGTGGGCGATCACATCTGAGGCCGGTCCCTGCTGAGTTAGTTATTGTGCTGCTTCAATATACTGAATTGGTCTGTGTTGTAATTAGTGAGACCCATGACTCGTATCAAAGGAAATAACAGTAATAAAATACACCACACAGAGAGAGAGAGAGAGAGAGAGAGTGGATGTGTGAGCTTGTGTGTGTTTTAGTAATTACATGCACATTTCAGCTTCTGTTTATAATGTGTCTGTTAATCTCGACTTTTTTATTTGTTTGATTTTTACTACCTTTATTGCTGCTTTCAGATATGCACTGAAGTCCGAATATTTTCCCGGTGTTGAAAGAGTAAACTTCCAAGACTCCACCCCTCGTCTTAACCTGATAATTTCCTGCTCATATGAAATTCTTCATATAAGAAAGGCAAACTCCTTAAAATGTCTTGACCCAATTCTCCAAACATCTTCCCGAGATCATCTCTGAGAAACAGCTGATGTGAACACTCATGTCTTACCTGTGCACCTGAACTTCTTGCCTTTAACCTGGCTGAGCCGTTTGTTCGCCAGCCTCCTGGGGTGGCTGCAGCGAGCTCCACTGGTCTCGATGGGATTGTCAAACAGGTAGTCGGCCAGCCACTTCAGGTGGCAGTC
The DNA here is from genome assembly GCF_024713975.1 of Paralichthys olivaceus. Lineage (NCBI taxonomy): Eukaryota > Metazoa > Chordata > Actinopteri > Pleuronectiformes > Paralichthyidae > Paralichthys > Paralichthys olivaceus. Next base: position 20,979,401 of record NC_091101.1, read on the forward strand.
ACACATAAAGGGATTCTGAGCTAGATGACTGAGAGGGGAGAAGGAGAGAGGAGAGAGACGGGAGATGGGTTTGTCATGGGAATAAGAAAAGATACGTACAGGGACTACAAAGTTGTCTCAGGTGTCATGTTTTAAAACAACACGTCACCTTTGGACAAAATCCAATCAAAAATGCATAATTCTCAGCCTATGTTCTTCTGATATGAGTTCTTACAGAGTCTTGATGGAGCGCAGAGGGGCGAACAGTCCTTTGCTGATCGTCTGCAGCTTGTTGTCGTACAGCGAAAGCAGGTTGAGGTTCTGCAGATCTTGGAAGGTGTTGACTCTCAAACAGTTAATTTTGTTGGCATTCAGAAGCCTGAAACACAAAGAAGAGCCTGTCAGCATTTGTTTTTTAGCTGTTTACTTATTTAGCTTTATTATCTCTCCGCACCACACAAACTGAAAATAAGCACATATGCAGATAATGAGATAGTTTCTCTCTCAGATGCACGTCTACTGAAATTCCACAGTTTTTCCCCTCCGTGTTTTCTATCTTGCTAATTCTTTACTTGTTCCTCACCATCGCCCTCTCCAAACACTCGTCATTATATTTTTTTCTGGCCATGACCCATAAATCTGAAAATTGTTATTTTATGATATTTTCACTTTCTCTTCTGGACCATGAGGGGAATATGTGCTGTTGTGTTGGGTAGTGTAATATCTAGTTTCGATGGGGGAGACAGATGGTGAGGGGGAGAAAAGAGACAGGATGGGATGGAGGAAATAATGGAGTAAGACGGAGAAGGGACAGGTGAAAATTTAATTTGTAATGACACCAGTGCACAGGAGAGAGGGACGGGGAAATGAGAAATGTGATTGAGGGATTAGGTAAATGACAGGAAGTGTGTTAACCTTCCCTCCATCTCGGTTTTTCATACCTGCACTCATTAACTAATACATTTACACTGTCAGCGTTCCCCTGTACTTGTATCATCTCTTTTAGCTTTCTCTTCACATTTTCTGTATTTCCTTTCATTCTTTGTTTCTCCATCTTTCCCCAGAAACTCCACCCTCTCTCCATCTTCTTTGTTTGACAGGTGACTAACTCTGGGCTTAGTACAGCAGCTCAGCTCAATCATCTGAAGTCATGCTAACGAGCACCTATACTGACAAAACCCAGTTATACTATAAGTACACACACTCTCACACACACACACACACACACACTGCTCTGCGACATATCCACGCCTCATTAGGCAGCTCACAGGGGGAACTAATTACTTGAAACTGCACCAGTAAAACACAGCAGCGCAGACAATGCAAACAGAAGAGTGGTAGCTATAGAGAGCAATAAACACATCTTTGTCGTGGACGTGCTGCTTGATTCACCAGTGAGAGCTGACATATAAATTATAATTATTACACCATATAGAGGAATAACATCCAGATATGTATGTCACATTGACCAAGTTTTCGGGGATAGACATATTCCCTCCCTTTACCTGCTGAGCAAACATCAACACTGTGTCTTTTTAGGATCCATTGAGCTATTGACTGACGGATGATGTGGCAAGACTTTAATATTAACTGGTTATTTAGTCCTTTGACTGATAATGATGATCAGTTTATGAGTCTAACATCATGGGAAACAAAGCTTAATGATGTTACAACACACTTATGATCCATCCATCCATGATCTATACTGCTTTTCCTCTGAGGGAGCTGGAGCCAATCCCAACCTACATTGTGTGAATGGCGGGGTAAACATTTTACAGTCTGCAATTGACCCAGCCCCAATCTGCATCTCCTCTGAGGAAGCCGGAGCACCGGGAGAAAACTCATGCACACAGAGAACGACCTCCACACAGAAAGGCTCTGGTCAAGCTGAGATTCAAGCCAGGAACCTTCTTGCTGTGAGGTGACAGCTCAGCACCCTGCCCGCCCACTTAGCCACAGAAAAAAAAAATTCAATTTTAATTTTCTTTTTTTCTGTTTCCAATCTTTTCTGGATTTGTACTGTATGTCTTTTTCCCAATGTCTCCTCCCCTTCTTTCCCTCTAAAACCATCCATCCATTTATCCATCCTTCTATCCGCCCCTCCTCCCTCTCTGTCTTGACTATGCACCATGCATCCCAATGATCCACCTAAGCACGTAAAAGGTGTTTGTGGGTTAGATTCACTCATCCTCATTTTCTTCGCTCCACTTGACTTTACGATGGAAAAGCCCAGAACATTAGCTGTTTCTGCAGCGGACTGCGGCATTCTCGAGGACCATATGCCACACACACACACACACAGAGTACCAATGTAGCCATTATAGCAGCCAGAATTGTTTTACTACATGCCGAAACTACAGCTGCAGCTTGAATCTGTGCCAGTGCGCCGTTATAATTAATAGTTTTCCTCTACGCAGACAGTAAATATGAGACGAACAACAGGGGATGCCAGGTTTTACTACAGTGCACCAATTTGGTTCATATTGATCATTTAAGAAAAACACAGAGCACATGCAGACACATACACAAGGTAAAGAACAGACGGAGGGTTAATGCATGATGAGGAGATTCTATAGTGATTATTGCCAAGTATCGGTCCTGTGATAGAGGGTGATGCTTCCTCATGAAATTACCACTATATACTACAGCGACAACAATCTGTAACATTGACCTGAGCTGTGATTATGGTCCAGCAGTAGTGAACTGTAGATGTGACTTGCTGGTGCCAAATCATCTTAATTACGGAAAATCAAGTACAAAGCTCAACATAAATTCCACCACAGTTGTTTATTTGGCTGCTTTCATCTCAGACAAAGTAAGAGACACTGTGAGAACACTGTTCTTATTAAATGATTAATAATTAATGTCTGTCTTAAACTACAGAACTGCATTTTAACATTAACAGAACAAATGCTCCAAATGCTTTGGGAGTAACAGTTATTACACTATAAATCCATTAACTCTTTTAGTTTTCCCACTAAATCAATTTGTCTTCTCCATAGTCTTCGTCACTTTTTTGGGGTTCTGAATTCTCACACTTCTTATCCATCGACGCATCCATTTTTCCATCTGGTAGATTTCCTCTACAATCTCCCTCCAGTGTTCTCGACTGGGAGGGTCACCCTTACCCCTTCTCATTGGGATTTCTTTCTAGCCATCATTAATATTTTAACCAGGCTTCAATCCCTTATTTGAAGTGTGGCTGTTGAATTTAAAATTACCAAGATAAAGCACCACTTAATTCATAGGGATGTCAAGTCCTAGCATCATTTGTGTCAGCATGTACACTGAATTCCAGAATATTGTCAGTTTGTGGCACTAATCTACAACTAATGGGACACACAACATCAGATCACACAGACAGTACTTACAGCAGCTGCAGGGAAACCAGCCCATCAAACAGACCCTTGGGCAACTCGGTGATCTTGTTGCCATACAGGACCCTGCACAGGACAGTCAGGAAAACTTCACGTAAGTTACATGTGTGCAAGGCTTTGATTACCTGTTTAGAGTCGTACAGGATGTAGTAAATTAATTAATGGATATTATTCCTGATGTGCCACTAGAGACAGGCACTGGTCTTCATCCACCAGTTATCTTGTGTTATTTCATCCCATTAAAGTGAATTTATTTTCCTTCCTTATATCAGGACAGGGAAGTTTATATGATGCCAAAAATTACAGTGATTCTTCATAGTGCTAGGAATACAAGACTAGGAATTTGAAAAGTCTTCTTGTTTTCAGTGAATAAAAACATTAATTGTAATATGAGACTGTTCCAGGAGACAATACCTGTTACACAAAACAATTAGACGTTATTCAGAAGACTTGTCCCTAGTTATTACTGTATTTCCTTGCACTGTTCATCTTCTAGTTCAGTTGCAGTTGCAACCATGTTATCCACTTGGGCCATTGTATATTTTGCTACATCACTCCTCTGATGGCCTCTGCTGCAGAAGTCAGCCTCTCAGTGACATTCCCATTGAGTGTGAGTGTGGATGTCTGCGCATATGTGCGTTCAATCTTAACACCCAAGGGAGTTCACCTTGTCTGCCCCTTCTTGTCTGACTGTCTGTCTCATTTACATGCTCAAGATTGAGTCAAATTAAACTGTCCTTCATGTTATTATCAACCTCTGACACACACACAAACACACACACACACACACAGACACGCACACACACACACACATGCACACAGCTCATACAGCTCATACACACACTAGTGAATTATGCCCCAGTTGTCAACATCGAGGGGCAACAAAAATTGTATTTGCTAAATGTCTGGTTACGCAATTACGTTCCTGCCTTGAAGTGTGTATGAGTAAACAAAATGAAATGCATGTTTGTTGGCAGGCAAGTGTATCATACTTACAATGATGTGAGTGAGCGAAGGCCACCGAAAGCATCAGCAGCAATGTCAGAAATCTGGTTCTTACTTAAGTCACTGGGGGAGTAAGAGAAGGAGAGAGAGAGTGAGGGAGAGAGAGCCGATAAGTGCATCACTGTAAAACACAATGATGGGGTTCACTCTGTGTGGATGTCCTAGAACTGTCTGACAAATGATCATGAGAGACTACATCAGTCGAGGTCAAGGCAAGGGGACAGGAGGATGAAAAAAATGTAAGATGGGCTGGATGTGAGAGAGAGAGAGAGAGGGAGAGAGAGAGAGAGATGAAGTGATGGAAAGAGTGAAGGTAAAAAGCGAAGTGACAGGAGCAAAAGAGAGAGAGGACTGGAAGCAGAGGCATGTTAAGTGCAGTTAATGTCATTCACTTCCACCACGGTGAGATTTATTATTCAACACTGTCGAGGTTAAAATCCCAGCGTGTGTGAGTGTGTGTGTGTGTGTGTGTGTGTGTGTGTGTGTGTGTGTGTGTGTGTGTGCACGTGTTGATGTTGGGTCGGACCTCAGATGAAACATGTGATGAAACAGCAGTACTGTATGTAGCTCACAGTCTGTAAATGTTAAACACATCAATAACTGATTATGCCACTTTTAATTAAAGTTCAAGATTCATAAATAAAATGTCTGTTGCATATCCAGTACCACTATATATGCCTGTGTGTATATATTGTGTGTGTGTGTGTGTGTGTTGTATCCACACAGACTCACATCCTCTTGAGCTTCTTGTAGGCAGTGAAGGCTCCTGCTGGGACACTTTTAATCAAGTTCTGCTCCAAACGACTGAAGAGAGAGACAGATGGACAGAGAGGGGAGGGGGAGAGAGAGAGGGGAGGGGGGAGGAAGGAATTGAGTTAGTTTAACTTTAGACAAACCCCTCAGTTCAAACATCCTATATCCTATATCATCCTATATCATACAGATATACACTTCAACTAAAGCATTAATAGAGAAGATATGCATAAACACAATATCATGGATCACATTTCTTTCCTTTAATGACACAAACAATAAAAAAATCATTGCTTAGCATCGTGGTGACATGTTTTTCCCTCAACAAGCCATGGCCAAGAGCACATAAAGTTAAAAACGTGGTGTTTTCATTCAACATCTACACAATATTCCTGCGGGTTTGGGACAATGTGACAATTGGACAAAATTAACAATTGCTGTACACTGAATGTTCACAAGCGTTTTCCCCGGATTCAACATGGCAGGAACCAGAATATCTGCTGCTTTGCTCACTTGACTAATAAACGAATCTTTGTCTGTGCCAACTGTTTCATGCAACTTGGAAACTGGCCCTGACGATGTGTCCTTCCTCTGATATCATGAAATCAAGTTTCAAAATACATCGATGGTCCCACCCTTTCATGAATGCGATCACGGAGGGTGAGAAATATAATTTTCCACAAAATGTTTTGATAGTTTTGATGAGAGCAGACAACATATGACATCTAGCTAAATGGTTAAATCAAACTTGATGTCAATCATTATAAATCCCAGATTGTGGATCCACTAATTGAATGTTTTAGGTTTAAAAGAGTTACTGTAAAAAGCATATTCTCATTTTTAAAATCATGTCTTCTTCATTTCCACTTGTTTCTGCAATGAGAGGAAAGGCAAAAAATGGAAGAGAGAAAAGTAAAGGAGGTAGAGGAGGAGAGGTGGAAAAAAGTCATATTGGTATAGCAGACTCCCTGTGGAAGCGAAGTCGGAAAAGGAGGACAACAAAGGAGAAATCAGAGGAGTGGAAAAGTGTGAACAACTTGGGGAGAGGAAAAATCAGGAGAAGAGGGGGATGCGGTGAGGTCCCAAGGCCGGCCACAGGGTCAGCTGTCAAAATGATAAATGCGAACTAATCCGCCCTTTTTCTTCCTGTCCTCCTCCTCTTCAGCCACCACTCAGGCCTGCTCTTTACCTCCACTCTCCACCCCTCTTTTCCTTTATCCATCCATCTATCTATTATCTGTCTGTCGTGTATTACTGTTTGTATTTAACCTCTAAGTTGCATCGTAGTACGACAACCATATTATATGATGTTAACTGAAAGACATTTGCTGAGATTAAATTAAGTTTAGTTGGATTTATTTCATCAATTTGTGACTACCTCTCTGAAATGGTGCTTTTAAACATGACTTTGAAAACAACACAACTCTAAGTGGTGGCTGTTTCTTGGCTTGTACACCCCTGCCTCTACATTCCTGCACCTAGCACCTGGCAGCCGACACCAACACCTTATTTAAGCTAAGAGGTCAAACTAAATCAAAGATGTATAGATATTGACAGAGGCAATCTGCACACACAACAAGTTACAAATTATATCAGGGGCAGTAACACAAGGTTGATACAAAGACACTTAGAGGCTCAATATCAAGGGGTGAATTAAAGGGAAGACATTTTAAGAGGCTATATAAAAAAGAAATCTATAGGGCGAGGAGCTGATTAAACAACAAGTGAAACAGGAGACAGGCTTGGCAGGTGTGAAGGTGCACAATGGGAGAACACACACATACACATATACACACACATATACACACACACACACACACACACACACACACACACACACACACACACACACACACACACACACACACACACACACACACACACACACTTGGCAGTGATCCCTGCCACCAGCATGCAGAAAGATGACTTTGTCTCATTTGGAGGACTGACAATACATCATCCTATTACACTCTATTGTTTCTGGCTGCAACAAGAACATTTATTAGAATGGATCCAATGCTAATGCTATCTGTGTGTGGGTGTGTGTGTGTGTGTGTGTGTCCTCAAGAGAGTTCATCAGATATGTTTTGGTGCCTGTGGCTTTTTCAGAATGCATATATGTGTGTGTCTGACCCGTCAGGATTGTGCGTGTGTGTAAGATGGCAGTAGGATGTATTTGTGCCAAAGTATGTTTTTGCTTTAGGAAATAAAACTCTTGGTCTTCCTACATGCGTGTGCATTGGTATGTCTGTGAGATTCTATTAGCTATGCTGGGGAGGTAAAGCGGTCTTGGTGTAGCGTTGCAGGGGGAGAATTGCTCCTTTACTTACAGACCAATCAAGCAGCTGTCCTCTGTACAAACAAACAGGGTGCAGCGATCAATACGGATATCCAACACGTCCCTGCATGGGGGGAGTGTGTGTGTTTAAATATGCGTGTAAGGGACTAAAAGAGGAAGAGGAGGGAAAGTGTCTCAGAGCTGCAATCTGAAAGTGAAGACCACTGCAAGACTCAAAGGTGAGCCACGGTCACGAGTTCATCACGGTGAATCACCTGCCTGGTAAACCTCCAGGACCACATGGACGTGTCGAAAGTTCACAGTGAAAAATATTCCACCACAAGTGAAAGTCCTGAGTTCAAAATTGGACTTAGGCACATAAGTATTAGCAGAAAAATTATGGGGTTTCTTTCCAATCTTTATTCAAGACTGTGGTCTTTAATTTTGAGAGCATTATTTCTTCATTTCATGTTCCCGCTTTGTGCAGTTTTCCCTCAAACCCTGACCTTCTCTCGTCAACATCCCCTGTGCAGACATGTAATGTTTGTTTGTCTGCACACAGATGTATTGTTGTTATCATAGCTGTATAATCCCCCCACCACAAATATGATTTCACCACTTTAAGCTGCTAAAAAAAAAAATAGCGCCATTACAATAAAATATGACCCATGACGGCGAGTGAGACGTTAAACCTGGTTAACAGTAACGGCCTGTACTGGACGCTGTAAGAGGTAAAGCTGCCGCAATGAAATGTTGGTCAACGTCATACCTGGCATTCTATTGGGGAATTTTGACAGGATCATTTTACTAAAATGAAAAAACTGGAACAGTATTCAGAGTTCATGAGTGCAGAAGCAGCCTGAGCGTGAGGAGGAGGACTCAAACTGAAGCAATGGTTGTTCAGGACAGTAAATCTGAGAAAATCTGCAAACAAACAGGATTCAATCAAGACCAAGAACTTGCTCTTAAAGATAAGAAAGAAAGTCAATATCCAATGTCCTAAAAATAAACACACTCATTTTACAGAATGGCCACGCTAACTGTTGTATAGTTACTGTAGGAACTTGTAACTATACCTGTTAAATGAATGTAGGGCAGTAGAAGCAAAACATATTTTTTTGCCAAAGCACATCATTTGGATGATATTGGCAAATATGATCAATATTAAGAAATATGTGCATTTAAATCTGGTAATGTGCCTTGTACTAGTCAGTTTGAACTGGTGTGTTGAACATTGGTCACTTCTGAGGAAAACAAAGTAAAGACAGTCTTACATTTCTACGATTGCATCCGGGAGGTTGGCTGGTATTTCAGTGAGGCCTTTGCGACGACAGTCCACGATGTTGTTGTTGCAGCTGCAGCTCTGTGGACACACAGCCAACTGTGGAACACACGTCCTCAACTCGGTCTGGGCGGGACCTATAGAAAGTGATATGCAGATAAAGTTCACAGGGCGAGTCTCTGGAATCAGGAAGAAACTGTATATACACTGAATTACTGATTACATCTAAACACAAGCAGTACGTAAGGACAAGAAAGAAGGACACAGAAATATTTGAGGAAGACATGAGATTGAGGCCGAGGTAAGGAGGCAGGGAAGGAATGAAAAGAGAGAGAGAGGTCTGGTATCATGTCGGAAGAAGAATCGGGGCAAGAGGCCAATAAAGAGGCAGCAGCTTGACAGTCTATTAGCACAGAGAGCTGAATCAGAGGCCTATAAACATTGCCTATACTATCTGCGACTGATAACACCACTGCTCTTATACTGGCCTTTTAGCTGATTATGCGCTTTACACGATGTAATTCTCTCAGTGTTATAAACTCGATGCTGAGCTGTCTGGAGACGATAACAATGCCGCTTGTAATAATGGCCTTTAGGTTTATTACGTTCTCTGTATACGTCAAAGAGTCAGCTCTCTGTGGCACTAAATTCAAATGTACACAATGTGCACTTGACTCTCTCTGAAGTCTGTATCATAAACATCAGTGTGTGTGTGAACTGTGTTAGGTCAATTCTTTGTGAAAACATTATTTGACAGACTAGATTTCATTCTTAAATACAGCTCATGTGTCAATATTGTAAAGCCAAAACAGGCAGCTAGTCTGCAAAAATATTTTTACAGTGTTTTTCCCCAAAACCAATGAAAAACGATGAGTGTAACTAGAAACTAAAAGCGCAGTGGCTTTCAGTCAAGGAGTAGTAGTATCACTGTGATGATCACAGACAGAATATGTGCTTCAGCTCTGTGATATTTGAGTAGAATCATATGTGAGTTAATGTTAACTCACCATTGCAAACAAAATCCTTCTTCTGCACATCCGGGACGTTGAGGCCCCTCATGTGGGCGGGGGCAATGCACTGAGTGAAGGGAGCCAAGCCCCGTCTGGCTCTGAGCCAATCAGAGAGCCAGGACAGGTGACAGTCACAGTGGAGGTTGTTGGAGTGCAGACGACTGAGAGAGGAGGAGGACACAGACATTAGAGACAGATTCCCGAGCAAGAGAAGACACAAAACGAGAAACAACACCAAAATCCTTTGATCGTGAAACCTTCAGAGCAAACTTATTTATCTGTATTCAAACAGGTTGAATTGTTCACAGAGCTTAACATCATTGGCCAGGAGGGTGAGGACAGTGCTCAGGCGAAATACTCACACACAAACACACAAAGTAATATCCCCTGCTCTCATTTCCACAAGGTCTGTGACAATATGTCTCCCTCTAGAGAGACGACACTACAGCTAAATCACAATCTATTCAGAAAGACAGAGACATAAGACGGGGAGCAGAGGTCTGAATGAAGAAGACACTTAGGAAAGAGAGGAGGGAAAAAAGATTTAGAGATGAAGAGAGTGGACACAAAGACTGAAAGCCAGAGAGGACAAAAGAATACAAAGAGGTGAATAGAATCCAAAAGACCCAAAGAGGAAAAATGGATCAAATAAACATCTATACTATCTATTTTTTCATTTCTTAAAGATTCTTGGTTATTTTCACTTTATAGTGAGTATAAAAGTGACAAGACATAGTATGATTACGAGGGGTGCCCCTAGAAAGAACCCAAGAGAAATGTATTTTAAAAGATTAGTTTATCAGAGTTACCAAAATGCGTAGTTTCTCAGATGCTTCTATTGGCAAGCATTTCGTTTTCTTTCATGTTTTATTCATCTCCGAGCGTTTCTCTATTCCAGGGGGACAAATATAACTTTGTTTGTGGCGGTCAATGTATATCTGAAAAGCAAAGTCGAGACCTTACAATATTTGAGAGAAGCCCAACATTTCCCCAAACCAGCAAACACTTGGAGACAATGGAGAGGAGCAGACTCTGTGTGCGACCAGTTGGTATTTGCAGGTTTTATTTCTAAAATATCATTTTCAATCTTGAGAGTGAGGAAAATAAATTCCGTTCACATTTTAAAAAGTTGGAGGCAGATCTCTCTAATAATTGTGAAAACCTGAAACCATATCAGCAAATGTCATCTTCATAAATACCATTAGGTAAGAAAATATGTTTATTAGTAGTTTAAGTGAGCTGAGCCTTTAATGCAGTGTGCAACATATTACTGTCTTTTTCAACGATTCTACAACTGGAGATTCTCTCGTCACGTTACGTCACTGAATCACATTTTAGCAAAAGGCTGATGGGGAGTTAAAATGTTTACATTCATTAAATTAAAATGCGAGTTATGTTTCCACAAAAATACGCATTCATTTAAAGCCACTGCTCAGTATAGGAAGCATCAGGTGACGCTTGACGGAGCTGCACTGGCTGGGTTTGACACCTTGAGAGAGAGGGAGAGATGAGGAGGATGAGGAGGGCGGATCAACAGCAGAATGTCTTGTCAGCGTATTATATGCCAGCTGGGATATCTAGCCTTTCAGAAGACAGGCCTCCCTTTGTAATAAAGCAGAGGACAAATCCTGTTATGGAACAGAGATGGGCTCATTGATGCTAGCAGCGGGGGCAGTGGGTTTTAATACCATTCTCGCATTATAAATCCAGTTTATAGTCAAACCCCTGCCTGGAGATATCCACGTCCTGCCCCACCCCCGGCTCAGCCTTAATTACTGACAAGTAGGATTAAAACACAGGGGAGAATGGAACAGGCAGGGGGTCTGGAGAAGTGGTGTGTGTGTGAGTGTGTGTGTGTGTGAGTGTGTGTGTGTGTGTAGCTGTGAATCAGCGATAGCATTTGTTGTGCTTATTGGTTGCAAATATGTGTGTCTGTGTTTGTGTATATGTGCCTTTATGTGGCTGTAAGTTGTGATAGCATTTGTTATGCTAATTGGTTGAAAGTGTGTATGTGTGTGTGTGTGTGTGTGTGTGTGTGTGTGTGTGTGTTTGGACTGTGCATGTGTCTCTCAGTGCCTCATATTTTCTCCAGAGGGTTACCGGCCACATCTTTAGTGCAGTGAATTACACAAACACACAGCTGTGGGAGTTCTAATCTTTTCATTGGTTCAAGTGTCTGAATGAGAGGCACCATGAGGTGATATCATTACAGTTAATAGAATAAAGGAGAAAGGGAGAGAAAGAAAGGGGACCATATATTGATAAACAGATGGATAGAGGAAGAGGAGTGAGAAAAAACAGAATGAACTGTACACGGTGTACGTAAGCAGCTGTATGAAGAGACCACAGATTAAAGTGAGGAGGTGAACCATTTCATTTAAACAGAAGTTTCCTCACACACTCATAAACTTCTCCCCTAATCAAATCAGGGACAACCCTAAACATTCGATTGAATGAGTCATTTTTATAAAAGCAGCAAATTCAATCTGGATCAGAGGGCGGCAAAACGGGCAAAATTTAATAGAGAGGAGGTGGCGAGCAAAAGGAGGAAGAGGAGGCCGCGTGAGAGAAGAGGCAGAGCAAGGGGAGGATGGACTGAGTTATGAATACTGGACATAGAGGAGATGGAAAGAAGGAGAGTGGGGAGGAAGAGTAGAGATGGGAACAAGAGGATATGAGGGTACAGAAGAAGAGAGGTGAAGAGGAGAAGGAGGAAGCAGCAACATCAGATGGATTGTAGCAGAAGACAAAACCTTAAAGTAAGGATGAAAACATTTTAGCATAAAACCAGGGGATGGAAGACAAGGAGAATGTTAACAGAGGCTAATATAATGTGAGGAGAAGGCAGAAAACCAGAGAGGAAAAGGAGGAATTGGAACAGGACAGCAGAAACAGTGAGGAAGAGAGGGAGGAGGAGGAGACAGTCACTCAGTCAGTGTTGACAGAAAACAGAAGAAGACGAGGGCGTCTGATTAAAAGATATTGGATATTGGTAACTTTGCACTCAATCTCCTGGCAACTGTGTCGTTGTGCTGCTTCCTGAAATCCAATTTTAAAATGCCTGATTTTGATCTGCGTTGCCACTAGAGGAGCTGCAGTACGCAGGAAACGTCAAAACGCTGCCCTCTGATTGGCTTTTGACAAAAAGTGTCAGTCAAAATTCTAAAGACTAATAATTGCTCATAAAAGATGAATGTACGACTGTTGCCCCGGCTGGTGTTTGGTTGTGTTTTGTTATTTAGAAATCCCCTGAAATTGCTGAATGTTAAGTAGGGCTGCGTGACCGCACAAGTGCCTCTTAAAAATGGTGATTTGGGGAGGAAATCCCATTCTGTGCACGCTGGTTTGGTGTTATTCAACCCCAGAGTGGCTGACAGGAATGCAACCAATGCCTCTCAGAGACTCCCATGGGATTATGGGTAGCCTCCCTAGATATGTCGTGCCATGGCCTTGACAACTGTAGGATGTTCATCACAAACAAGCAAAGCACAAGTTAAAGAACCTCCCTCTAATCAATCAGAGAACATCATTTAGCCTCGGGTCCATGTTGGATGTGTGTGTGTGTGTGTGTGTGTGTGTGTGTGTGTGTGTGTGTGTCTGTGTCTGTGTGTGTGTATTCACATCAGTAACGTCAGTATATGAGGTTTCTTGTAATGAATCAAAGCAGATTGAACTATTGAGCCTAAAGAAATCTTTTTTTGTGGTATTGATGAAGTTACCATTACACAGGGGTGTGTGAGTGTGTCTGTGGGGTGCATGCACACATTTGTCAGTGTATCCATCTGTATGTGTGTGTGTGTGTGTGTAATGGCCGCATGATTATTCACAGTCATGAAACAATAGAAGAGTTGCTCTCTTATTATGGCATGATTAGATGATCACACACAGACCCTGCTGCCATGCTGTGTGTACGTTGATGTGGCATTTGTGTGTGTGTGTTTGTGTGTGTGTGTGGCATGTCTGTGTGGGTGAACATTACTCGTGTGTGTAGTGTGTTTGTACCCAGTTCATATGACAGTTGGCATTTATTCATCCAACCACAGAGTACATGTGAGCATCTGTAGTACATGTAAGTTGTTTTCGCTGTGTGCATGTGTGTGCGTGTGTGTGCGTGTGTGTGTGTGTGTGTGTGTGTGTGTGTGTGTGTGTGTGTGTGTGTGTGTGTGTGTCATACTCACAGTGTCCGCAGCTTGGGCATGTGGTTGAAGCTGGACAGGGGGATGAGGGTGATGTTGTTGTTGTTGAGGGTGCTGAACAGAGAAAAAGAAAGAAAAAGAAAGAAACAGATGTTAGAACAAAAATAAAATAAAATTCTGTCCAAAGCACTGGATCAGTCAGTGTCTCCTTTTCTCTTGTGACTCACAGGAAACAAAAGAGAATAAAGGCCCAGATCTATTTTCTTAAATAAGCCATTAAACCATCTTTAAAAGGACGTTTGTCTGTGGTGGTGTTTTTCTCACCGAGGCTCTCGTTAGATAGATCTCAACAAATTAGTTATGTTGCAACACATGTTTATTTTTCAGGCTTTTCTGCAATAATTACCAAGTTCTTATCAAGTTCTGGATGAATTTATCCCTTCAGGTTTCTGAAAGTATTCTAAATAATCCATCTGAGATGAAGAAGCCACTTATTTATTAAACCCTAAACATGAGGTTTGTTTTGAAGGGATGCCAGTCAACAAGGTTTGGAAGACACTGGTGTACTGATGTTTTAGGATGAATTTAAAAGTTTCATGTGTGAAAATAAAATGAGTAAAAAGAAGCAGAAATATTTCCAATGCAGAAAATTAACCAATTGACGGTCAGTGTTGAGGCTGATTCTGTGGTTGTAATGAATTTATCTTATCTTACAGAATAATCTAATTGGATATGTGGTGTAGTTAGGAGGACACAGGGAACAATATGTGTTTCAGTTTATTAGGAACAGATGTGATTGTCTTTAACAATTGTATAACTCTGGGTAGATGATTTGACCTGAATATAAATTAAAAAAAAAAAAAAAAAACTGCTGGCACCATTTCAAACATCATCAAAACTGTAACACACTGCATTTGCAAATTCTGACCTTCTGTCCAGGGGGCCACTAATGTGCCAAGTCATCACACAGAGTGTTAACTCGTTATATATGAATACACACACACACACACACACACACAAAAGAACCCTTGATCTGTGCTTCTTCCATTTCTAACTCATAAGCAGGTCACTGCTGTCTTTGACTATTAGTTCTCTCATAAACTACACTCTGTCTCATATGTAGTATCGACCTGAAGTGGAATGAAAAACAAGGTTGACTGTCGTTATAAGCAAATACACACACACACAGACACACACACACTCACTCACACACACACTCTCACACACACACAGGCACTCAGTGTTTTGAGGAAACATAAAACCTATTGATTCTCAGTGATTTTCATGCACAGAAATGGAGACAGAAATGAGAGAACAGGGAAAAGAACAAAGGGAAAATATGACGACTATTCCATCAAAGCAATCGGTGGGGGGACGGTTCTGCAGTGACAGACTGGTACAAGCTGCTTAAAGTGCATATACAAAACAAAACATACCAGAACACAAGCAGCTCCCTCGTGACTTATAAGCACTGCACAGTCGCTCATACATTTACAATTCAGCAAAACATTAAACGGGACAAAGACATGCGACTCAGATTACAGAATATGTTCATAATGAATGTGTAAGTTATTATCTTTGGATGTAAGAAGGCTCAGTGTTTCATGATTTAATGAGTTTAATCATAAAGTCCAGGATGTTACAGAGAAAAGAAGCAGTTTGGTTTGAACCACCAACCTCAATTTTCCTGATTCAAGAAGACACTGATGATCATAATTTAAAGTCAACAAAATTTACAAATCAGATCAAATAAAAGCAATAAAAAGATAAACTCAGAGCTCAAATGATTTTTGATCTCATTTCAGCTGAATCGTTTTTATTGAAAACAAACTGATATATTTGATTTGGGCAGAAATATAATGTTCAGCAAAAATAATATCCACTAAGTGCAACTTGTGAGTTTGGTCAAATTTGAATTGTTACAAGAAAATTCAAGAATTTGACTCAGTGTACGTACACAGATAACAACGACAGACTACAATGAGAGATCCATGCTAAATGAAACAACCAGGAACTGAAATCATACTAGAGGTTTTATTTTTCTGGTGGCTTGTGGGAGCCTGTGCAACCCTTTCACTTTGTTTTTGCCCAATTTCCATGGATCATTCATTTCGCTGGATTGAAAATGAGGCGGGTTCACTCAACATATCACCAGAAACCTTGTTTATTCAAAGAGTCATTGTTTGTGGACGAATAAAAGACTGTTGAGTCATTTTTTAATCTGTGAAACATTTATTTTTCACTTGTGATGTTTTTTTAACTTTCACAAGGTTAGCTTTCTCTGAAAAATCGCCAAAATTCAAGATTAAAGCATTTAAAAACATTTGCCATATGTTTGTGCCTAAATACACAGTTTGACCACTGTTTAGATTTTGCCGACACAAATCAGTGTGGTTTGTTTCACATGTTGTGTTCAAAACAGGCTCATTACCAGAGGTTTGCTGTCTCTTCACTAACACCCACTCGGACTTAAAATAGACTGTTTCTGCTTCACTCTGTTGATGTTACCTCTTTTCTTTCTCTTTCCGATTCTCTTCCTCCATTCTCCTCCCTGCCAGTATAGCCTCAATGGCCTTGGTCGCCGGATTAAGTTTCACACTCGCCCTCAGATCCACACAGACACACACACGCACACACATCAGGAGTGCTGCTATGGTCAGCCCTGTCAGGGGTGATTCCACCCAGTATATATAATTTAATTGTGGAATAACAATAATTTCCCTCTACAATTTCCCTGTCAGATTTTCTCCCACTCACTCCGTTCAACCCAAGCTCCTCATCTCTCCGCCTTAATAAAGCAGCAACTGAACCGACTTAAGCCAAGTCAAACACTACAAACATAATTTTGAAGTCCACAACTATGTTTTATATCGTGGACATTTTTCCCCTCGGCTTGTTTTACACTGCTCTGGCCGTGGCTGTGCTCCTAAAAAGCCTACATAGATTTAAAGTGATCGTAGAAAAATATTTGCAATTTGGCAAAGAACCGAAAATACTGCAAGAGGATCCCTGTTTAATATCGGAAAGAGGGACGCTTAAGTCCTGCAGCGGCCGTGGGTTTGGTTCTGGTCCGGCACTTTGCTGCGTGTCTTCCCTGCTCTGCTTCCCCATTTTGTTCTTATCAATAAAAGTGAAATGACGAAATAATATCTTCAATGAATACAACAAATATTGAAAAGATACAAAGGATCCAAATATTAAAAAATAAAATAGTCTTTTAAAATTTGGTAAAATACCAAAAGTCTTCATTTTGTAGTATTATACTAAAATGTAATGAACTAAAACCTTTTATCCAACACTTACAAAGAGTGGAGACATATTTAAAGGTAAACTGAACTGTTTTCTAAGACTTTTTAGTGTTTTATTAAGTTGTTTTGAATCACTTTTAGCTTTTTATTTTATTTTACACTTATTCTTCTCTTCATGTTTTATTGAAAGTACCACAAATAAATATATTTTGTATTATTTGTCCTCCAAAAAATGATACATGTGCTTGGACAAGTACTTGGCTTCGAGCGATATAAGGAATTCAGGGAAACAGCCGGATGACTGTACACCTGTGAATTTCATACATTTGATTTGATTGTGGTTTTATACTTTTGAATTTGGTTCAGATGAGGACTTTCCACTGGTTCCACCTCCTGTCAGTCTGAACTTCATAATCCTGCAGCCTTGACACATCCCAACGCACACATCCTGTCTTGTGACCACTAAATCACAGAGTGCAAACCAGAGCATTGGCTCGGTATTCATGCTCCCATTTACAAACGTTTCACAGCTAATGTGATACGGTTAAGAAAATACTTACATTAGTGTTGCAGCTGTTTCCTCAGGGACATTTTGCTTTCAGTGAGAAAGGTCTGTTCTTTTCTCTGACTTTTTAATGTTGTCTTCTTTTAATGGTTGACTGAGATCTGATGCAATAGTTAATGCTGCTTGATATCCTGACAGGGAGTCACAGAGTCAATGATGACACTTCAGGTGATTTAAATATGTTGAATAAACTGAAACACTGGTGATATTTAGATTCTTCTCTCCCAAGTATCTGGGATTTATAATTCTTCTTACAACTATATCCATGAAATACTTTTTAGAACACTTTTGAAAAGTATTCATCTTAGTATCAACACAGTTTCTTATTTTAACACAGATTAATGACATTAATAATTCCAGTATTATGTTGACATTTTACTGGGAGCTCACTGCCCTGCAGATTGATTATTAGAGAAAGCACATTTTGTTTTTACATCAGGGAGCTCGGGGAGTGGTCTAACAGTGTTTACAGCACCCAGTGTTTCTGTTGCAAAACGCCTATTCAGCTCTATTTTGTCTTTTTAATTTCATAAAGGCTGCACTGACCACTGCAGTGGTACGGCAGGGTAGCAGAATCACCAAATGTGCATGTGTGTGTGTGTGTTAGTGTATATATTTGTCAGTGCCACTATTGTGTAGTGTGTATTCTTGAGTCAGCATGTGCACTGCATGCTTGCATGTATCCGCATGCAATGCAGTAGTCTGTTGCAGTAAAAGCGCCTCTGCAGTCAGTGATGGAGGAGACTCTTTAGAGGCAACCCACCGGGGAGATGCTATCGTTTGTGTGTGTGCGTGTGTGTGTGTGTGTGTGTGTGTGTGTGTGTGTGTGTGGTCTGTGTGAGACAGAGAGAAAGAGAGTGATGTTATCATATGTGTCTTTGCTGCAACCTACACACTGAGGTCAAAGCCTTACTCGTCAATCTTTGCTTCCACACTCACACACCTGCACGCACGTACACACACACACACACAGACACACACACACTCGAAACATCAAAGCTTTATCCAAACCTTGTCAGCAATCAATCCAAATTTAACCTAACCTAAATTCACACACAGCCCTAAACTTAACCAGAACCTCAGAGATGAAATGTTTCCCTATAAGGACCACACTTTGTTACCAATGAGGACAAAATGTTGAAAGCAGTAACAAAAACACACACACAAGATAACAGTAAGTGACTATTTGCACGCTATTTCCACACATCTGCTCTCCTGTTCAGACCCTGGCTATTAAGCCGAGCATGAAAAATACCTTAAATAATAAATAAATACCTCCAAAACAGCTCTGGAGCACGAGGGTAGGTTTTAGTATTTGACAGCAGTAATGTCTTTAAGGCTGTGGAGAGAAACAGGCGATCTGAGGAGACAATCACACATGACACCTATGTTTCCTTGTTGTGTTCTCAAAACACACAGAAAATTGGAGAAGAACATGTTTCTTTGATTCGTGAAAGACAAAGGTAAACTGTGATCACCTGAAATCAGTCTGTTAAGTTTAGAAAGTGGATCTTATCTTGATGTAACTATGGCCCAAAGCAAGTACCTGTTCACACAGATACTATAAGCAGAAATGTCTGTTAGCAGAGGTTATAAATAAAACATCCTGAAAGGCCTCAGTGTCATTGTATAAGGTGAATGGACATGGTGGCAGTCAAAGACAGATTTGTATTCTTGCCCCGGAGCTTTGCTGATTGTTGTGTGTTTTCTGTCAAACTGAAATTAAGAATGCACAGGGTAGCTTTGGGGCTGAAGTCCAACATTAGAGTCACTGTTTTAATAAACAAATGTAAATGGTCTTTACCAGCTTATTTTCCTCTTTGGCTTGAGAATATCGATCTTCAAAAGGACACATATCTCTGTAGGCATTTATGTTGGTGTGGTTGCTCTTAAGCTCTGCTCACTTGTAATTGCTCTTGTGCAGCTCCACAAACTCTGACGTGCCATTGTGTGCGTGTATTAGTCTCTATTATGCTCAATCAGCCTCAACAGACACAGATCAATACACTGACGGAATGTCCGAGTTACTACAGCCACTAAAAAGCTACACAACAAGTTGTGTAACTTTATGACTGTGATTACAACCAATATTGACCTCACATTCAATACAATTATTCTCTCGTAATCACTAACATTAGTTATGGTCTGTGAAATCGGGAACGTTGATGACCGAGTCACAGAATTCAAACATAAAACTCATCATAAAATGTGTCTTTAAATAACAATATCATTTCGTCAATTTGGAGTTTAGTATGTTTATTGTACATTCAATTTGTTATCATACTCAAACTCAAACAAGCAAAAGCTCTGTGGACCAGTGAATCACACTGATGTATGAAGCTGCTGGTTTTCCTTTTTATAGAAATGTGAATTTATTTCTGTGTTGAAAACAATCTACAAACTTAATGTACAAAATGCTGAGTGACTTCTCCGTTATTTATCATATATGAGAAGTCAGTTGACAGAACTGTTTTTGGTGAACCACAGGATAAACTCCATCATGTGTCGCTTCATTTCAATCGTCTGCCATCATTTTGGAATATCACTACATCTCTAGTATTGAGTTTAAACTCTGGGGTAAAAATCCTCTGCTGCACTTGGACCTCCACTGAAATCTCAAATCAATACTCCATTGTGGGAATGAAACCACAACAAAGCACATCTACTTTGTTGCTAAGACGACTCTATTAATCCAGTTATCTGACTTTGATTTGACTCGGCAAAGATCACAGAGACAACCTTTTTTTCATCTGTGTCTTATAAAAGACTTCACTCACGATCAGTCTTAATAGATGATTCATTCAATAACTGATTTTCACTATTGGAGCATGAATCACGTGTAGAACAGATTGGAACACCATGCAATATCAGTACCCAAAATAAAATGCAAAAAGAAAGGTTATGCTGTTATTAATGACATCAAGTTAAATCAAGCTAACATGCCTGTTTCTAAATTGAATCTATTCAGGGCTCAAATTGGAATTCCAGACTGTGACTGAAAAAACATTGATTGGAAAGAATAAATGTAAAATGTTATTTAGCAGAAAAATGAAATGGGTGAACAGGTTGACGCATGTACATGTGGAATCCATAAACATGTTAAAATTTATCCAGGGACCTATAGGATGATCCCTGAGTTTAAAATCCACCATCCACCAACATTAGACTACGAGAACATATATATTTCATGCAGTATTTTCCCTCAGAACAAAATGTGTGAAATGATACAAACTGAAACCAAGCATCTCATGGTAATTAAACTCACCAGGAAGTAACTGTTAGTTAAATAAGTAACGTCAAAACTACAGATTGTGCAGAACACATGTAGACATTCTGTCTGTGATGTCAGGTGTCTGAAGCGATGTTTGCCGACTCGTTGAGTTTTGCCATTGCTGCCATCTTGGCGATTACTGTCACAGGAACATTTGGGTGGGATGAGGCACCATAATGTCACAGTGGAGAAACCTGAAGCAGACATGACAACTTTGAATGTTCTCTTAATGCCATGGTGATATAAAATAATCATAATATATTACATAAAAATGATTTGATACCACTCCCATGGTTGATGGGTAAATATGAAGCTGGAGACAGAGACAGAATTATGTAGCTTTAGGTGCAGTTGCATCCTGGAGACTTTTCAACACTGAGAGATTCTCTGGCAACCAGCCGTGATCCAGGAGGTTACTGTTCCCAGCCAAGAAATAATCTGGCTCATAACCACCCCAACAGCACAACACGTCACTTTTAGACCTCTTTTTTTTGGGTCAAATAAAAAAACAATATGCAGCATGTTGCTCATCTTAAAGTCAAACTAAAACACAGCTTTTGTTAACTTTGGACCACGGGAGCTGTGACATTCTGCTGAAGTTAAACGAACCAGGCACGAAACTGATTTTAATCTTTATCTCAATCTCTTTAAGAAGATGGATGCGTTTTTCGTAAAGTATCAAACTATTCACGAAAGAAGAAAAACGTATGTGTAAAACTACATTTTTGCGTTTCTGTTTTGCATTCACTTCAACGCTGTGGTCATTTTTTTATATATATATATATTTATATATATATATATATGAGCAGCACAGTATTTATTTGCATACTTAAAATCCATCCTCATGCCAACATGGCTCTAAGAGGAATTTATTTCTCTGAGAGCTTTCCCACACAGGTGCTGTAAAGGGGCAAACTATCGAAAGGCCTGAAAGCGTCTTTGAGTTGTGTGAAGAGCCCTCAGCATCTTCCCCAAGGCCTCATTACAGCTTCAGCAGAGGAGGCAATAGGAACAGCGCGGACACTTCACTCCTTAAACGACTCATTTGTTTAACCCACTCACAACTAACGTTCACTCTTTCACTGCGGAGAGAGAGGGAGACGAGGGGACCCTCCAAAATGTGTGTCACGCTCTCAATCAATAGGTCACATGATCATTTAACCTCTTTTTCAATTCACTCCTTCTCCAGATAAGAGCTGGGGGAGGGGAGATATCTTTGTATAGGAGAGTTAGAGACAAGTGTGTATATGTGTGTGATTATATGGGGCTTGTGTGTATATGTCGGGGGCTGTACAGCTGTATTCTGTCTCGCTGAGTCAGACAGTGAGACTCACCGACCCTTGAAGTAATCACTCATCCGAGAGTCGCGCAATGCCGCAGCACGATGCTACGCTTTTATGTACGCAGGTGTGTGTAGGTGAGCGAGCGTGCAAATGCATGCATGTGCGCACCTTGGTTCATTTGTGTGTATTCTGTGGACAAGGTCAAACAAAGGGCTTTTCAGGCAAGTGTGAATAAAAGCTTGAGTGTCTTTGCAAGTGTATGTTTCTTTGTGTGTGCGTGTGAGTGTGTGTGTGTGTGGGGGAGGGGGGAGGTTGCAGTGCGAATATGCGAATGACGGCTCTTGTCTTTCATTCAGTGTGTGTCTCTTTTGATGAGGAGACTTCAGTTTGTGAGTTGAAGTGATTTCTGACGCTGTTGACTTTAACACTGAGCCCTGCAGGACTGTAAGGTCTGCTCACAGGCTTTAAGGGCCTTTAGGTGAAGGAGTTAAGGGATTTTAGTGGTTGAATTGTCTCATATTTAAACTTTCCCACGGGGTTTAATGTCTGCTTTGCCGCTTCACCCAGGCAGCCTGATGTTAAATTGTGTGTGCATGAGTGTGTTTTGTATTTGTGTATGCAGCATTAGTGTGTGTGTGCATTTTTGTGCTGCTGTTTAATATATATATATATATATGTGTGTGTGTGTGTGAGAGAGACTGGGCTGGTTTAATAAACTCTCAAGTGTTTGAACAACCAAAGTCGAGCAATTTACTCCACTCATCTCTGAGAAAATTGACATTTCCACAGGGTTGCCGTTGGAAACCACCCTGGGAAAGCTCGACTGTTTACAACTAAAAAAGAGTTATTCACTAGTCAAGATATTTTCTCACCAAATTCTGTGCTATGCCTCATTTAAGTTTAAATTTATATAGTCACAAAACAGTGAGGTTATTTTCTCTCAAAGAAATAAACAATGTTATTAGGGAAACCTTGACATTTAAAAATGTGAAAATACTGTTTATACAAATGGAGGCAAGTAAAGGTCTCCGTATCAACGCTTCACTAAATGATGGATGTTTGAATGTCTCTCACTGAGACCAGTAGGTGCTGAGCTCTGCAAGCTTTAACACAGCCTCAAGGACAAAGGAAGAAACTTTGTGTAGTAACATGTCACAGCTAAACCCCCAAAAAACACAAACGCAATCAGATGACGTTGATCTGAATCAAATTAACTGAAACTACGTAAAGAGGGATGCATACGAAGAAAGGAAGAAAGAAAGAAAGAAAGAAAGAAAGGAGAGAGGGATAATGAAATAAAAATCTACTGATGAGGCCATTACACCTTAAATGAGAATAAATGAGATTGCACATCGCCTCCCTGCCTGGACGCTGAACTTTCTTTGGCTGCTCTCTTATCTTCTCTTAATTGTCTTTTAGCTCTGCTTGATTTCCACCTTAAATCGCTTTACTCTCGCTGTCCTCCTCCACTCGCTCCCCCCCCCCCACTCTTTCTTGCCTGCCACCCGGTGGGAGGTGATGAATTGTGCGTGGGTCAGACTGCAGGCACCGCGCTCGTTCCATATCCGACGCTGTTCCGCACCTCTGCATAAGCTCCCTGTTACCAGCCGCATCCTCGCTGGGCGTTCTACCCGGCTGCTGCTGACTTCGTGTTACCTGCGTGACTGTTTAATGTTTGTCAGCACCTCGTCAACTGTAAAGTATGGCAGTGAATAATATCACTGAGCACCTGAAAGAGGCTTATTGTTTTCTGTTTTGAGCTCATGAAATGAAAAGTAACAGTACATTTATATTTGAATGGGCCTGATTATTACCTCCACCAAGTGGGTTTTTGCTCGTCTGTTGCTTTGCTTGTTTGTCAGCCGGATTACGCAAAAACGACTGAAGGGATTTCGGTGAGACTTAGCGGAAGGATGGAAAACAGGCCAAGAAACACATTACATGTTGGCGTGGATCTGGATAAAGGGTCAGATCCAGGAAATTTTAATCACTTTTGTAAACTTAGTGAAATGTAGGGCGGATTAGGATTTTAAGGTGGTGTCATATGGGTATAGGTTTTTCTAACAACTGTAGATCAACAAATGGAGCTGGAAACCTGTAACTACCACCAGTGTGTAGCTGAGTTAATGAGCATTCAGAATAAAATCAACGGTTTATATAAATCTAATAAATATAATATAATAGTTTTAGAATTATGTCCAAATGACCAGGGTTGGATGTGGTGCGGAATTTAAGGGGACACCTTTGCGGTGGCATATTGGTGAGGGCCATTCTAATTATGTGTATTAGCTGCAGGGGTTGTTTACTGTTATACTTCTAATGTACTTTTTTGTGATTTACTCTTTTCACAAATGGTTTTTAAAGGGTACCCCCTGTTGCATTCAGCTTTGGGCCGCATTATAAAATTGATAGATGATTTTCTCAAGGGACACAAAACACCCTTAAATATAAAACGTGTACTTTTGGACATGTCAACATATTGTCTCGGTACCACAGAGTCAAACTCTTTCTTGTTATCCCTCATTCCTGCCCTGCTTCTCTTCTCCTTCCCCCACCCTGTTCTCTCCACAGCTCTTTCCTCTAAATCTCAAACAATCACGTCTAAAACCAAAGTCATTCCTATGAAAACCATCGTTACCTTACATATTTATCTCCGCTCCTCTCACAAGACACTCTTCCCCTCGCTCTATTTCTGGACTAACCCTTCCATCAGTTTTTACACAGCATCTTCTGCTCGGACAGCTGACCCTCTCTCTGTTGACCTATTTTTCTCTATTTGACCCCCAGTCTTGTCTTCTCTAAATTTACTTTTTCTCTCTCTTTCCCACACTGCCCCTTCCCCTCTCCTCTCCCCCCCCTCTCCCAGGTCAGGCCCTCTGTTTTTGCCAGGGCGCTGGTTGTTGCCAGGGTGTGATGGCTCTGCTGAGCCCACTGATTCAAACAGAAGGCAAGAGGCCGGCCAAACCAAAATCACTGAACAGCAGAAAGCTGCACTGCTCTGTTCTCTTCAGACCCCTCCGTGCACACACACACACACACACACACACACACACACACACACACACACACACACACACACAGATAGATATGCCTTATATTCACATAGAGGATGTGGTCACACCTGGATACATACTAAAAAAGACACTTACAAACATGCATCTACTTAAAATGAATTTGGTTCCTTAGACACCACTATGGTATGTACATATATATGCAGACACACACACACACACACACATATAAACACTCCCAGCCTGTGTATTACTACATTTTAGGTTCAAGAAAGGTTTATTTTAGGGGCTTCGATCCAGCGCCCTCGTGTCAGAGATATAAGACAGATCTGGAGGCAGGATGCGACCACGGAAATTCAATCGTTACTGAGGGCGTCTGAGGCTGGACACACACCAACTGGACTGGGGCTGCTCTGAGATGTGCAAGTGCAAATACACACACACACACACACACACACACACACACACACACACACACACACACACACACACACACACACACACACACAGACACAAATGCACACACACACCGTTTTCTCCAACCCCCTAAGTCTTGTTAAAAATTGACAGTTGCACTGGTGAATTTGCAAAAACAACTGTGAGTCTGTAAGTTCAAATTGCAGGAACACACACGCACGCACAAGCACGCACACACACACACACACACACACACACACACACACACAGGGTATATTTAAATCCCTATAAAGAAACTGGCACATTGTCTTGTGTTTCTTCACAATGGCGAAACAGATAATACAATTTTGAGAGGGTGTTATTAATTTTGTAGGATATAAACGAGAAGCTATGATTTGCAAGACAAGGTATTTTAAACTTTTTAATATTTAGATTAATGACTATATCACCATTATATCTACATTAATGTGATTTATTTAGTCTCTGTGGAATAAATATATATATTTAATATAAATAAAAAGTCTCTTTTTCATCTAAATGTGGAATTTAAATATTTAATTAACTCTACAAGTGCTCATCATTCTCTTATAGTGTGCACAACGGACAGAGTGCAAGTCATTTCATTTGGCAGTAAAGCACTTTGTTCTGCGGCGTCCTGTGTGTGTGAACGAGATGATCGTCTTCTAACAGTGTAGTCGGACGATCATTAAAGAGTAATTCTAACATTTGTTCCCATTTGACCGCTTCTTTTTTAAAATAGTATTTTTTTTAAACATTGGCATCTGGCAAAGGAGAGAGGAGTTTGTGGCATAAGTGAGGCAGAGAAGTCAACAACTCAGCGGGTGGAAATAAAATTGACTGCCTCCAGCTTACAAGCCTGATTCACGTCATTCTATTTTTCTTGCTGTTCTCCTCCCTCGATATAATAGGAAAGAAAACAGTGGTAGAAAAGGTTATTCTGGTCTCAGTGCTTGGCTGGATGATCGGTGAACTTACTCGAACTGATGATGTTAGAGTCTAGTCCCACTCCAATTGGCTGACGTAGTCTTTTAAGTCATTTTCGTTCCTTGTGATCACACGAAAAACAAGATGAAAGAAGGCAAATGTGGAGAGAGGGAGGAGAAAGGCAAAAGCGAGTGACGGTAATAGGCAAAGCGAGGAGGAGTGAGAGGAGGACAAAGGGCTCGTTTCAGAAGAGATTTGTCCGTTTCAAACTTAGCAGTAACCATCACTGCCCACGTACTTCCGTGCGTCCTTAATGTTGTGGCATGGTTGTTAAGCAATACATCCACTGGAGGGCAGCGTAGAGTCGAGAGTTTCTTACAACAACAAACATATCGAGAGGGAAGGAGGTTTTAAAATGTAACCGACACAAAAGCTGCTGCGTTGTGAATGGCGATGGTTCAACTTACCAACTCGCAAAGTTCCGCAATTGTTAAAATGTGTTCCTCGTTTCCTCGTTATCTCACTTGAACTATTGGCTACACTGCCCCCTCATGATTTCCTGTGGTACTCATCCCTATTGTTTGTTTTGTCTGTAAGCTTTCAGAAGACGTGCACAAATTCGGATGAAATGAACGCAGAGTACAGACAGAGGGCGCCGTCTGTACCGTATGCAGCTTCTATAGGTGAACATAAATTAGCTTTACGGGTTCGTACAATTTAGATGAAACACACTAGTGAAAACATCACTAGGATTATTTCATATTCAATTTCTGCCAATAGATCCATTTCACCTAAATCTTACTCACTGAACCTTTAAGGGTTTGTAGAAGAGACGTGATTGAAGAAGATGAGAGAGAAGACGGACCATAGTGCAGAGGATAATTGCTGGAGAAGAGAGTAAAAAAGCAAAAAGACAAGAGGGAAGACACTTCAGATGAAGAAGAGAGGGAGAAAATGTCTGAGTGTGTGCATGTGAGAGAGAGAGAGAGAGAGAGAGGGAGAGAGTTAGAAGCTGAGGAGTGAAAGTCACCTTGTAGAGCCACAGTGCACTGAGCAACTCCGTCTCCCCTTATGAATTATGACAGTCGCTGGTTGGTCAAAACCCTTCTGCTACACACACACACACACACACACACACACACACACACACACTCTGTCTCTCTCACTCATCGTTTTCTCCCTCTCTCCCTCTCTCTCAGTGAAAGCTTCTCGGAGAAAAGTGATCATAAAATATGCAGCTGCTGCTCTGCTTTTTAGACTCAGACCTGTGGGCTGTTCCTGAGTGTGTGAGAGTGAGCGAGTGTGTAGGCATGTCATGTAACGGCATATCTGAAACCTCTCTTTTCTCCCGTACCTTTCTAATCATCGAGCCGTTTTCATTCACTCCATCTCTCTTTGTCACAGCACGAGTTTTGGTCTGTCTCCGTCGCAGTCTCAGTTTGTCAAAAAGTGAATTTATCTCGGTTCAGCGGACATCGCCTCGTCATCTGACCTGCCGCTCATTCACTTCTGCCATATTTCAAATTCAATCCTGCCCCCTGGTCATGTTTCTGTCGTATCAGCAGAGAGGTAGACTGTCCTGCTCCATCAGATAACATCTCTTTTTTTTTCTACCGTTGCCTTCTGTATATGCAAAAGAAGCTATTAAAGGATTTGCTCTCATCTCAGTCTCTCATCTGTAGTATATTTGATTTATTTTTTTTACACTTTAAAGTCATTACAACATTAATTTGCAGAATATATCTGTGGTTTCTGAACTCAATTCTCAAAAGCTGTTTTCAGACATGAATGAGTTTGCCTTGAACATATGAAGTATGCAGCAGGAGCTTGTTCGGGTCAGAGACGCTCACATCAAGAGGAAAACATTCTGATCATTCAGGGGAGTGGTGGTGCCTGGGTAGAGCACGCAGGAGGTAAGACATGACGTTTAAATTCCCCTGCAGAAATCACACCTTTATGTTAACTGCACATTATCACCAAATGACATCTTTGTTTTCTACATGTATGGCACCTCCTTTTCATATTGAGATCACATATGCTTTTTTAATGTTTTAACTATGCGTGTGTTTTGTGTAAGGAACCCTATTGGTTGTTAAATATCTCAGACTTTCTTTCAGGAAATGATCTAATTTCTGTGGGTATTGAATGTATCGAAGACATGAAGACAGTGGTTCTGGTTTCAGAAAACTATAATGGTAATAATGCACAAATACATTTGAACATGTCACTCAACAAAGATGTAAGAATCTGTGGCTCTGACACGGAGGATTTCTTATTTCTGAAGACAAATTATAAAATCTTGTGAAAAACACCATGAAATAAAAAAATGGCACATACCGTACAACATCACCTTGACAAATCTGAGGATCCTCTATATATAATTCCCTGAAAATGAATTCTCTTTATCATTTCTGACTGAGATAAAGACACTTTTGAAAGATGAAACCGATTAATTCTATTAATATCTGAAAATGATCAAGTACTTATCTTCTGTTTTCATCAATCTTTGTTGTCAGCGGGAAAAAAACTTGAGTCGAGAGATCAGTGAACGAAAACTGCGTCTAATTCGGCTGGTTGAAAACTGGCCTATGAATGATTATTAATTAATCAGCTTCATATTAGGCTGACATCGCTGCTCTCCACTACACATGGAGTTCTTAGAAGAGCACACACACATGTGCACACACCAACGAGTGGTGTGTGTGTGTGTGGCTTGAACGTGTGTGCTTCCCCGCCAGAACCATTTGTGAATTTTTGATTTTGTATGCATGCAATTATTAAAACCCTTGGGCATGTTTTTCTACTGTGTGTGTATTGAGTGTGTGTGTGTATGGGTGCCCTTTCCCCAGCTCATTGGGATGCAAGACGTGAGCCCGTTGGGTGAGAGCTGTCCAGACTAGCTTTGGAGTCATTAGCACGCTCGTTAGTCCAGTTATGTTAAATCTAAATTACCATTCATCATCACAGAGGGACCCATCATTTATTCTGATGTGGCCTGGCAGACACATGCGCTAACTGGATTAACTCATTCAAAGACACACAGACACACTTGCTAAAACACAGTGGAATTCAAAATTAGGTGTTAGCTATTTGGTAAGTGTTTTCAAATAGATTATATATTATTGATTGAGACATCGCAGGGCATTAGTAACGATTGGTTTGCCCTTGTGATTGCAATCAATCTACAAGTACAGATTTATGTAACTGAGCAGAAAATAATAAATCAGGAAGAGCTCTACAGCAGGATTGTTGAATCAGTGGAGGCAGCACTATCGCCCATAAATCTGTTACCACTCACGCAGTCAGTCAGACCTCCAAATTTCCGCTGCAACTGTGGCGATACATGCACGACTTGCTTGCTCTTTAGTCTGTGTACCTGTCACTCGGAATCTGTAGTGCAACATTCATGTGCGTGCACTTGCACCCTCCTGAATCCGTTTATTCCGATATGCAACAAAATGTAACAGGGTTCTTCCCTTTTACTGCGTCCTTCACCAGGTTTCATGATAACTAACAGACAGAGAAACAAAACTCAATAGTAACCTCCTTGGCAGAGTTAATAACATAATTAAACCACATGAACTCAACTATACATTACCAGAGTAGAGATAACACACATCCAACTCAATATTTCAGAGATTAAAGGAAGTTGTTCCATTCTAATTCTACATTCCTCATTGATACAAATGAACACAATAAGATATGGAAAGACTTCAGGGTACAGCGGAGGAGGGTTGGCCTGCTTTCAGCGCTGGCACTCAGCGTTAAATTAGCTCTCACTGAGTAAAAACACACACGCACTGGCACACACAGTCATTAGTCGCAAAGGAGGAATGCCTACCATCTGCGCTGACGTGATTGCAGAGACGAGGAATTCTCGGGAATCGAACCGACAAAGTGGATCGAGTGGCTTCTTCGCCAAATAAAAAGATTGTGTTTATCACGTAATTACATTTCCACTTCTGCCATGTTTATTGGCCTTGCAAGTTTGAGCACATACATCTTTCACTGTCGAACGCTTTCAGGAAAAAAGGTGCAATCATAGTATTAGGGAGAAAAGCCCGCCGTGGGGTTTAACAGTCATGGTTCTCGTCTCAATCACGCACTAAAGGAAAGTCGTGTTTCAGTTTCCCTCCATGTGGCATCGCAGCTTTAACCATCAGAACATGAAATGGAAATATTAGGAGGGAAACAGTCTTTGTATTTGTTGTCTTTATTAATCAGAGCGTTTCTCATGGGAAACTCTATAACAAATGTGTTTATTAGCTGCAATCTTTCCAGGACATGCAGCTTCGAGCAGGGTCTGACCTTTGTAATGGATACAGAGACCAAAGACTGCTTCACTTCCAAAATACAAAATGTGTTCATTAACTGTGGCGGTACCAATCTGAAGCCTTCAAGTCTTCTATTGAGATGAAAAGGACTGTGGAGTAATTAAGATGAATCTTTTTGCTGAATGTCAACACTTTCAAGTTCACTGACACGCATCAGTACCGATCGTCATTAGAAAAATCACTTGTTTAGAATCAGTGTGTGGCTCTAATTGATTCTGATAGGTGTTTAATGACAAATATGAAAAGGCCACCATGGTTTGCAATGTGTTTGTGATTTAAAGCGAGAGAATGAGTCAAGTTTGGGTCCGTCTCTATGTTTGTAGTCGACAAAGAAAAAAGGGTTTTGGCATCTTTTGATCTATTGAGAAACTTTAGCCGACATGGGCACCTCTGTAAAGACAGATGTTTTTATATCATGTAATCAATGTTGCTAAGTCCTGGAATAGAATCAAAAAATACAGGCAGTGGAAAGTCGATGAATTGACTCGTCTGAAGAAAGAATGAACACTGGATCAAGCAGCTGGAGTCGTTGCCGCTTTTGAAAGGGACTGGTTGCTGCACAAGAGGAGCTGTCAGCTTTAATCCTGGTTTCACTTCTGTTTCAGTCGTTATTTCACGCTCACTTTTATCGCTTTACTTGCAAAAGCTAAACCACACCCCGAAAATAGTGTTCATTTATACAGCGCCTTTAAATGCAGCACTTTCTCTGTCGAACATCAGTCACACAGTTATGAAGCAGCTGTTTCTATGGGGGGTTTGACTGACACATCAGCATATGGACTGAAGGAGCTGTTGCCATGTTGGTCAGTGGACGACCTGCCCCACCTCCTAAGCCGGGGCAGGTAAAAGATTAGTTTAGCCGCTAATTTTAGTTTTTAGTTTGTAACCATAGCTCCACAAAATGTGGTGTTAGTGAATCAATGCATTGCATCAGGGTTAATGTTTTGGAACAGGTCCATTCAAACCACTGTGATATAAAGTCTTCTGACAACGAGGCAAACTTTGGTTCCTGTTAGTATGACGCTCAAAAAAACAACATGCAGAAGGAGAAGGCAGGTTAGTGCATGTCGCTGAAAAATGTAAAATCATTACATAAAACTGCCTCTTGGAAGCACATGAGCTCTACAGCAGACCAGCCAAGAAGTTCATTTCAGAAATTGACTGGCAATATCCCAACCAAATGACCTGCTCCTCTAATCTGCAGGCGGTGGCAACTAAAATCACCAGAGCATGCTAATTTCCTTTTTTAATTTTTCACCATGGCAGAACTGGAGTTTATCTTCATTTCAGGCCAGAGCCAAAATGACTGGACGGATATTAAAGAGAGAGAATAAATGACCTTCAGCAGAGGTCAAGTTGGACCCAAAGCCCGACTCTGACAACGATTTATAACAGGATGTATACAGCCTTAAATTCAAAGAGCCAGTGTGCGACTTTGAGACATGTTAAATCATATTAATGATCACCTTCATAAAAGAACTTTTCCTTTCTGTTGATTTCATTGAGGGCATTTGCTGTTTGAAATTCAGCTTGTTTCATCCACTGAGGCGACTTCAGTCGACACAAATCAGATTTAAAATCAGGGATTAGAAATGTTTCATATAAACATGATTAATGGGATTGTGATAAAATACCAGGTCCCTTTAAACCCATTTTGCCATATATTTGCTTTTAACAAGAGAAATGTCCAGTTCCTAAACTGCTGGTTAAGAGTTTTGCATTTATATTTTACATTTATATAAGTATATTTTAAACCATTCACAGTTTCCAGGTAAAATTGACTTTGCATTAACAATAAAAAAGCTGTTTTATCGTCGTTTTTTGTGCTTTTTCCAAGAAAGTATCAGTTCTGGCAGTGTTTACGCACCAGCACCGTTTTGAAAGCATCGGTTTAATGCCGTTATCAGCAAAAAGCCATACGATACCGCCCCCCCATAGAAATGTCATAGCGTGAAATGACACTCAGTAAATGTGCAGTGATAACATAGGGAATTGCTTAGTTAGTTACACACAGTGAAACCAGTCTGTAAACTATTAAAATAATGAATTCATAATAAATGTAAGAATGTAGGAGATTATGCAGAAAACAGAAGATCAAGCTTTATCAAGGACCCAGAGAATCATCCCAGCAGTTCCCCGGTCAGGGACTCCATCCTCACTCTGAGAAACACTGTGTCTATCTAACAGCCTTGGTGGTCTGGAAACAACAAATGGCCAAATTGAGTCAGTCAGTCAGACATTTGTTCCATCAATAATTAATGCCTCCCTGCTTCCCTCCCTCTGATCCTTTCAATTTATTTTCTATCACTTCTTTCTTCTGTTTTTTACCCGCTAACCTCACATCAGTGTTCCTGCTTTTTTCTGTCTCTCCTCACTCT
Source organism: Paralichthys olivaceus (assembly GCF_024713975.1). NCBI lineage: Eukaryota > Metazoa > Chordata > Actinopteri > Pleuronectiformes > Paralichthyidae > Paralichthys > Paralichthys olivaceus. The sequence goes on from NC_091101.1 coordinate 21,012,673, forward strand.
CTGATGACTTTTACACCTCTGTGCCCCACATCTCTTTCTTCAAAGCTCTTTTTTTTTTCTGCAGCACATTGTACGTTCTCTTCCTCCTTGTTTGTATTTGTGTTGCATTCATCTCTTTTTCTGTATTGTCTTACTCTTCATGCTTCCTTATCTTAAATCCTCAGAAATCTCTTTATCTTTGGGTTAATTTGCTCCCTCCCGTCTGCTTTCTCCCTCCATCCCTCTCCTCAGGTCCAACAGCAGATAAATAAATGATGACCAGGAAACTGGCTGTTTTTACAACACAGATACCACACTCTTTCCTCTCTTCCCCTCCGCTCAAATCCCTCGTTCTGCCCTTTTCCATTTTGTGAACTCCCTCCACCCCCTGAAAACCTCCTGTGTCTTGTCTCTTCTGGCAAAAAAAGGGATGGGATAGTAACTGCAGTCCTTTTGGGTCTAAATAAATCATAGCCCAGCCCTGCCTTGCTTTTACAACACTGATCCTCCACTTTCATCCTGGCAGCCATGAAAGAGTGAGCGGAGCGGAGAGGAAGTGAGAGAAAGAGACTATCTAAGGACGTATGAGTAAAGGGAGCAGATTTCAAAGGAAATGGTGAATGTAAAAGTGTCTTTAGTCATTTCCATCTTTCTCCCTAAACCTCTTCAGGAAGAAAAACTCTTCCGTCAAACCGAGACACAGAGATTAACAGCGGTTCAAATCACTTTATCCTGAACGTAACGGAATCTATTCATTTCTTTGAATATAGAAATGAAATGAATCAATAAGAAACTCTCAGGTATCTATTTAGATGTTAGTGGTATTGAATTTTATTTTCTACATTGCTCTGTGATACGATGCGTTGAAAGTTTTGCAGAACATTTTATCTTTAAAATGATGTATGACATGCATCATTTTGATTTCTATTGACCCTTTATGCTCAATTCCAGCGCTATAATTTTATTCAGGGATTTTATACATTTGCATGATTCAGAATTGAAAATCTCCTACTTTATCTCAAATTACTTGTAATACAACCTCTTAGTGTCACCCCTAACTGAAAACATATGTTTGCAAACACCACCTCATCCTCTAACTGGTGTTAAGGTTCGAAAAGCAAATTAAATTGAATAAAAGGACATAATTGTTGTTTATTGTTTTAATCCATTTGTACAAAATCGAGCTGGGATCTGATCCGGAATACGAGCGTGGACATAAAGAAAATTAGCAGCGACATTGATCGCAGCAGCACAGCTGTTCAGTAAATATTACAGCCATTAAAATAACATGTTTTACCACAATGGGGAGATTTTAGTGAAATCAAAGCTCGTCACCTGAACACAGCTGCATACATTGGACGGTGCTGTCTCCACTTCCTTTATACTTAACGCTTGAAATAAGTTAGTCCTCATGCAAAACCACTACACTCCCGTCAACAGGTGAATGTGTGTGAAATGCAGTAAAATGCTGATTGTCAAATGTTATTCTGCTGTCGCCAAACAACACAGTAAACCTGCGTCCTCAAGTTATTTGCTTGTTTGAGTGAATAAATACCTAAATCACAACTGTTTTGACTTTTGCGCAATAATTTAACAATGCTTGTCCAACAAATGATGATGTCTTTCACCACATTGGCACATCCACAAAATTTTTCATTTTGTGACTAGTGAAATATTTTGTAAATTGTCTCCTAAAATGTCTCATAATTATAAGACGCTGTCTAATTTAATAATAATTAAATGAACGCCTCATCACTGCCTTTTTTTTTTATTGCTGGAACAATTACGAAAAGATTAATAAAATGAAAAAACTAAAATCCATTTAGCATTTTCAAAATAAGCCCAACGCCCCAATATGCAGCTTCGACTCTTCAACGCTGCTGCCGTGAAACATATTAAGCAGCTCAGATAAAACCTAGTCCACCAAGAAACAGCGGCTAATTAAAAATTACTAGATTAATTAATGTGGAGATTCGTTAGTGGCTTTCAATTAGCATGACTCACACAAATGGCTGAAGCACACATGCACAAACACAGAGACACACACCATCCATTTGTCAGGCTGTCTTGGGCTGCAGTTCTAAAACCAGTGTTTAGACAACGTGACTGTAGATAGTGTGTTAAGTGAGAAATTACTTGAACACACAAATACACAAATTGATTGACACTCAAAAAATAGGAAAACATGGAATGAGATACATGTGCAGCCATAACGAAAAACCCACGCAGGCACCACCATGGACCACATTAACTTTAAAGCTCATTGCCTGACCTCTATCGCAACTACATGTTTAATCCCAGTGGTAAACCTATAACTGAAGATTTAACTAACAATCATTGTCAGTAGGATTTTCATTGGAAACAATTCATACTGTTGATCGACTGATTGAACCCTGATCGCTTCAAACAGCCCTTTAAAGAACTGCTGGCTGATACTTATGGAAAATGTTCTTACTATAAAAGCCTGTAACACAAACTGGTCCTTTAAAATGAAGCACAACACTGCACACACTCCCACAAATACATTCATCTGTCACTGTGTGTGCGTGTGTGTGTGTGTGTGTGTGTGCCCAGATGTGAGCACACACAAATGAACCTACCTGATGGTGCAGTCACATGAACTCCAATCACTGCTGCCTCTGTCAACCCATTTTGTACCTCAGTCACGAAATGAACCCCCAGAACTGGACAGATGGGTCTGCGTCTGTGTGTGTGTGTTTGTGTGTCTGTGTGTGTGTGTGTGTGTGTGTGTTTTAAGATGCCAGAAATGAAGATCAGTCCAGCGGCAGAATTGCCTACTGTCGTTCATGCCCTTTGCACACGCGCACAAACACTTTGCTAACAAACACACCAACAGACTCACACACACAAACACACACCTGCCTTTATTAAAACGTCACATTCGCTGAATATACTGTGGGCTGTCATGCTGTCTGCTGAATGGGAATGGCTGCGCATTTACAGTGAATTGTAAATCTTGCCGAGCAGTCAGCTGTCAGAGTCTTATGAATTGCTAATATGTTGTATCTCACGCTGCTGATCCCCCCCTCTATCTGCCCCCGATCACTTTCATTGTGCGCTGAGCGAAAATTGAAGCTGGCGAATCATGGAAAAAAAAAACTTTGCAATGAGGGAATGAAACCTTGAAAGGGAGACACGACAGGTTGAATGATGGATGAAGAAATAAACTTTTTTTTTGCAGCATTTCAAGCAGAAAATAAAATTTTGCAGCAGAAAAATATCGATACCTTGTTGATGCACGACATTTAAGATTAGTAGTAAGATTTGTACGGGGCTGTGATCCACAGTGTAAGCTGCCATGTGGGCTATTGAATGTTTTCCACTGCTCTCTTTAATCATTCATGTGAACACATCAGACAGCACAATGCTGCACCAACAACACGTACAGCTGGATCTTCATCAAGATGGTCCTGATGCTGTTGGGAGTCAATGGTCTCAGTGAGTGGGATGCAGGTTTTGTAAATGAACACATGAACCTTAGAGCGTTATCACAGATTCCTCACGGCTGCAGCTCTGGTTTGTCCTGAGCACAAACTTTTACATATTTTGTTCAACAAAAATATTGTTTGTTTTCCAAAATAAACCAGAGTTACATTATTTATTTAAGCTGCCTAAATAATGAAACGAAAATAGTTTTATTATATTATATAATGGTTTTAAAAGCATGGAAGCCTTTAACTTCCTCCTCCTGTTTTAATTTCTACGATGAATCTACATCGTTATCATCACGAGACTGATCTCACTGAACCTGAACCACTCATAATGATGAAGCAGCATTTGAACAATGTAAAAATGGAGAGCGACTCAGTGTTTAAGACGATGATGTTGACCTTCTTTTCTTCTACCCTCTTTTTTCCTGTCGGTCTTTCCTCTCCTCTGCCTTTTCTTCACATCTCTTTGTCTTTCTTTGTCTTTGTGCTTCTCTCTCTCTTGTCTTTCCTCATTTGCTAAACAGCTTTACCCTCTAATAATCACATTCAGCAACAATACGACTAACCTTTCCACCCGTCAGCACCACACAGCAGAATACGAATACGACTTGCCAACAACCCTTCAGAAAAATGACCCAATGCTTGTGCCAAGCAAAGAAATCATTTTTTGTTCACTTCTTTTTGTCTTTTTGACACGTTAACCTACATATGCTGTGTTTTATCACAATATAAATTATCTGATGGCTAAGTTGTTGCAATGAGTTGGGGGTTAGATGCACAATGCACACTGAAGCAGAGCATCTACTTCTGTGCAAGAACAAATGCCACTGACACACACAGACACACACGCGCATGCATGCACGCACACATACACACAGACATCTGTGCACAATGATGCAGATGTAGATACGGTGGAAACCTTTCCCAGAACAACCCGGCAGTGCACCGTTGCCAGTCACACCTCTGGAGCATAGTGACAAATGAGCAGCTCTAAAAATGTAGACAGATCAGACACACAAACTTCCACACAGACACACACACAGAGACACACACTGAGCTACACACACATACTCAGCTACACACACACACACACAATCACATACACAGCTGGAAGCAAACACGCTATACATCATTAACGTGTTCCTATATGCAGAGGAAGTCACCAACATGCATTAACACATGGTGCAGGGAAAACGCAAACCACAGCAGGTGGCAGATACAGTTTATTCCACTCTCCCTCTGCTTGTGTGTGGGTGTGTGTACTTTCAGAATATTGTAAGTCAAGGACGATGTGCTGCTGAATGAACAAGTATGCTACACTTTATCTTTTATCCAATGCACACATGTACTTCACACCGAAACATTAAAAGAAACTTAATCCTCTCACAAAAAGCGTTGTCAAGTTGAGGATTTTCTTATTTTCAAGAGAAACAGCAGATTTGAATCAAGAGAAAGATAAAAAGATGAGATAGAAAAGTAGATTAAGGGTAAAGAACGAGGGATGACATGCAACTAACAGAGACAAAGAGAGCAGAGGAGAGGGAAGATGTGAATCTTTACAGGAAAGGAAAAAGCAGCGTGAAGAGATAAGGAACAGAATGAGACAGAAAACAATGCTGACAGTCAGAGAAGAGGACAGATCCCTGCTTCACAGACGGCTCATGAGACGGAGGAGAGAGGAGAAGAAGAGACTGATGAGAAGAAGAGGCAGAGGAGGAGGAGGAGGAGGAGAGAGATGGAGCAGTCAGAGTGAGCAGACCAGGGTTTTGTCTCTACTTACAGTATCTCCAGATCGCGCAGTGCCCGGAAAGCTCCATCTTCGATGCAGCTGATGTGGTTGCTGTCCAGTTGCCTGCACCATGCACGCACACACACAGGCACGCACACACACACACACACAGATGGGAGACAGAGATGGGAGAGTGTCAGGCGCAAGTCGGCAGGGTCCCGCTCAGCTGGGGGGGAGGGACTAACAGAAGATGGGCTCCGAGAATGTGTGTGTGTGTGTCTGTGGGGGTGTGTGTGAGGTGATACCTCGGTAGTGGGCTTAAGATAGCAGGTGGGAGATCCTGGCTTTAACTCTTTCCCACACACACACACTCACACACAAACAGCACAGGGAAACCCAGTCCAGACGAAGGCACAGAAGTGAAGTCTCTCACCTCAGTGCTGATATGGCCAGCCCTGAGGAGAGGAGCGGAGGAAAAGGAGAGTGCGAGAGAGGAGACCGGTGCGCTGAAGTGGCCTGTCTGGCATCAGCCTATCACCTCCCTTCCTTGCTGTACGCCCAGCGCACACTGGCCACCGGGAGAGAGAGGGACGAGAGAGGTAGTCTCACTGAAGGAGAGAGCGAGCAAGCCGTAGCTACTAAAGCCCACCCTGCTTGTCTGTTCTGTAAATATTAATTGCATTTTCTCCTCTCCCACTCCTCCTCTCCCATCCTCCTCCTCCACCTCCCCATGTCCTCTTTTATTCTTTTTTTTCTCTCTCTGTAGTGAAAGAGGGAGTAATTTCATTACATTAGGCCAGCCAATCCATTAAGGGCCTTTTACCGGCTCTGTCACTGAAACAATTTCATTAAAAGGAAAGCCTCCGTAAATCAACCTACAGTCACGACTATGCCGCTTTTTCCTCTTCTCCGTCCTTCTTTCCTTCCTTCCTCTCTCTCACTCTCTCTCTCTCCGACCCCCCCCTCCCTGGCTTGCTGGTCGCCTCGTTCTCCAGACTCCCAGGTGCACCCTGTGCCCCTCCATCATCCACCAGCTTTGCGTTTACTTTAATCTGCTCAGGTCTAGGTATTCAAACCCCCACCCTCTCGCCAGCGTCCATCCCTCCATCCATGAACCCAACAACCCTGAAACCTCTACTTCTCCCTCTCTTTCCCTCCCTCTCTCCCTCCTTCTTATCCATTCATCCATCTGTCTCTCCTCCCCCTCTCTACTACTTCTTCTGATGAATGTATTGCAGATGGAAAGACAAAAAGGGCAGACAAGCGTCTTCTTGGATTTTTGTCTTTCACTCACGAAAAAGGATGAGCGGCATTCAGCCTGTTGAACACACAGAATCATAGGAACAGGTAAATGATCGCCAGCAGTTAAAGTTGACTTTTAGAAAGTAAAGACAGAGAAATGTCATTTTTTAACTAAACAAATTAAGTAAGGAGAAAAAAGAGTAGAGAGAGAGATGAGACTTCTCCAGATGTGCCTTCACTGACTCTGCCACACACACACACACACACACACACACAGCTGCCATCTTCTCTCCAGACACTATAAGCATATCACTTCACCCTAACGTTCTCCTCCTTGTCCCCTTCCCATCTCATTTCTCTTTCACTGGAGCCCTCCATCCTTAATCCCTTTTTTCTTTGACTTTCCTCCTCTCCTTTTCTTTTTTTATCCCCTTATTTACAAGCGTCCATCTTCTCCATTGTTCATGTTTTCTTCCTCTCCCCATTCATAATCTATTTTTTTTCTCCCTCTAGGAGTCCGTTGTCTCCTCTCATGTGTGATTTCCCTTCACCTTTTGTCCTCTCACATTCCCGTCTATCCATCGCTAATCCACTTTTTCGCCCTGTTTTCTTTCATCAGCCTTTTAAATCTTCTTTTCTTCTCCTCCACATATAGCCAAGGTCTCTGCTTTGCACTCTGCAGCACCTGTTGTATCAGTCATGTCAGCTTTTTAACCCTGAGGAAGGTTCTTCCCAAAATGGGCTGTGTTTTCCTGTAGGGCAACAAAAATTGCATCTGGGCTTCAGGAGCAACATATTCTTTGGTTTGTTTTTATATGTGCAGATAAGTGTGGGTGTGTGAGAGGAATATGATGGATAACTCCTCAGAGTGTCTGTAAAGTGTAGTTACTGGTACACCACGAGCGTACTGCAATATGAAGCCGCATTGTAAGCAGCCGCTGGTCAGAGAAAAGCTCCAGAGCTGTGGCTTCAGACAAGATCATGTGGAAAAACATATTAGAAAAAGGTGGAAATGATTATCTTATTAGAGTTATTTGACCTCCTGAAACGTATTGACGATGACAGTAACATAGTGACAACACCCATGAAAAGCCACAATACTGTGATCGTGCTTGGCTGAATCCTATGTTTTGATTTTTTTACATTTTCTCCTTGCTGGAGAAGTTTAGGTTCATGGAAAGCGGTCCCCTGCGCAGCGGAGCAAAGCACATTTTTCATGTATTTCTGCTTGATATTGACCAGATGGTGGTGGTTAACAATTGGCATGAGTTCAGTTTGGACTGAAGACAGTAAATATCAAACAACTCTGTGCCCACAGGCCAGGTTTGGCTCGCAACATAATTATTTTCAGCTCTCCAAAGGATCCTGGAGACTGAGGAGTTGTTTTGATCTGCTTTGATGCAATGCAGTTATATTTTAGAGGTGACTGAGAGATAAGTTCTTTACCGCCTTCCCATGCTGTGCTTGATTAATTGAGCACAGTTTGTACTGATGGGATCATCAGTGTGGAGGACTAAACAACCACTCTGTTGTGAAACAGTGGAGAAGACGGGTTTGTTGGGTTCACACTCTTGTCAAAAGCAGAGTTCTGCATCTATGATTCTTCTTTTTCTTATTAGGCTACTTGTTGGAAGAAAGCTGTGAGTGTGAGCATCTGTTAAATGACTGGACTCTAAAATATGTCTGTTTATAATACCAGCATATGGCTTTGCCATATTTGCATTTAATGTAATTAAAAGTCTTGTTTTTTGTTGGAGGATGGCAAACTGATTCACAGCCTGATCAGCCATATGGAGAAGAATGACACTGCCAAAGTTTACTGTCATTATTAAAGCCACTTCATTTTCAGTAATGTTTTTCCTGCAACTCAGACCATGATGTATTTGGATGAGGCTGAGTCATTACAAAGAACAAATAAATCAATTACGGTCACTGGTATTTACATCCGTGGATAATTTGTGTGTATTAAATTAATATTAAAAGCTAGTGCAGGAAGTAGTGCATCCTTAATGCAACAACAGAAAACAGGGCGTAGAGGTTGGGGTGGGGGAGGAGGATGCAGTACATGAAGAAGATCGGTGGTTTGATTCCCCTGCTCCTCCAGTCTGTGGGCAGTATTTTCCTTTGGCAAGACTCTGAACTTAAGTCAGTGTGAATGATGAGTGATAAAAAGGTGCTGCACACATAGAGGTGCGGTATAGATGTGCGTGAATGGGTGAATGTAACTTGTACGTTAAAGTGCTTTGAACGGACGATCTTTCACCTTAACCAAGTGTTTCAGTTATCTTAGCCATGGTTTATCTGGTTTATCTTGTTGTTTAGGTGATTCAAGTTTTTCCGAGTAGAGACGTTCAAATCTTTATTTGTGTCGTCTGTCTCACAATCTGAATGTTCCACTCATGAATCATTAAAACGAGGTTGGGGGTTTCCCACCAGCTAACACGGTTTTATCTGTACTGATTATCATCCTAACATCGTCTGGAGGGCCTGATGTCAGGCAAGAGGGCGGTTCACCCAGGACAGAATCCCAGTCCATCACAGGGCTGACATATAGAAACAACCTACGCTCACATTCACATCTATAAGCAAGTTTTAGGACTGTGGGAGGAAGCTGGAAAACCCAGGTCGACACGGGGGAGAACATGGAAACTCTACACATGTAAGGCACTTGTCAGTTTGGCAGGTTTGAACCCAGAACAGTGTTAACCCTAGCTTGTGTGTTGATGATTTGGAGAAACCTCACACTTTTCATTTTCTAAGAATCAAGAATATGCACCTCATCTTTCATCCGCATCCACAGTAAACGATTCCGTCCTCTGTGATATGATTAGATTCCTCTGACAGCTTTGTTCACCATGATTAGCACTGACATGATTGGTATGAATCAGGGATGAGGGTGTACTTTGTGTGTCTGTGTGGGTATAAGTGGTCTTTATCTTTGAATGTGTTGAATTCACAGCCCTAGTGTGTACCTCCCTGTGTCCACATTACATTATTACAGGGGGGTAGAACAGGTGCCCGAAATATAATTCCCTTCCATAGAATTAGTGTGTTTAATCATGTCTATCATGAAGCCTATTGGCAGTTTGATTCAAAGCATCCCATCGCTCCAGATGGTACCAGAGGGGAGCGTGCACGTGCGCACACACACACACACACACACACACACACACACAGCTTTTCCAATTCAAAAAATTATTATAAAAATTTGAATTAAAAAAGAGTTTTTGAAAAGTGTTTCCTTCCCTTCTACCTGATGCAGGACATTTTTAATACATAACAAAATGATGGAGACATTTTGTAAAAAACATTTAGTGTAGCTTCATTTATTAAAACATTAATTATTTTTATTTGATATTTTATTAATTCAAGTGGCACATGTTTATACAGTTTATGGTCAAATGTGCCAAAATCTTCCAACTTTTCAAAAAGCCTTTGATGAGCAAAGCAAAACAGTTTGTTGATAATAACTTTGGAAACTACTCTACAATCTAATTGTGGGATCAAACTTTCCTAATTAAAAATGTATAGCTACAATAATTTGCGCTACATAATAATATAGCATAATGTTATTGGTGTCTTTTTTCACTCGTAATATGTTCAAATTTTCTAATGTTTCAAGTAGAAACTATATGCTGCTCAAAGGAAATTTTACTTCTTGAAAACATCTTGTGACCAAATCATGTAAAGTATTATTTGCTTCTGCACATTTGCACAAATTTTAAAGTAAGTAATGTAACTGCAAAATAGCAGCCATCACTTTGACACTTCCAGGTCTATAGAGGGAACCAATCTCTTGTCTTCTGTGATAGAAACAGGTCAACAAAGATGAGTGAACCCAGGTCACTGAGGGGTGAATTGAATGAAGACAAAAAGTGAATGATGGAAGAAATGAGAATGTGAATTATTGAGAGGTGAAAGGATTGAAAGAAAAACCGTAGGGATGAGAATGATAGAAGTTAGACGACCAAGGAAGGAAGTTTGAGACACAGAGGAAGACAATGGGGAAAAATAAGGTATTAAAAAAAATTGTCAGCCAACTGGAGAGAGGAAAGCCACGACACAAAAGAGAAGAAGACAAGAAGGAAGAAAACAAAATATTGAATGTGCTTGGATGGAAAGAAAAAGTGAAAAGTAAAAGACTGAACGATGAAGGAACAGTGACTTCATCAAGATCAAAGTTCACCAAAATGTCAAAGTGATCATCTGTCTCTGCCATTAAAAATCATTTACATTCTCTATTTCTCCTGGTTTTCTTTCTATCTAAATGAAAACATTGTGACACTAACACACATACAAGAGAGACGACTGATTCAGGTTTGCTGGTCTGTAGATTTATTTCCACGAGCTAAGGCTGCTGATGAGGGATTAATGGAGGGTGGAGGGACATCAGCAATGGCTTCCACTTCATGTGGCCTTAATGCAGTAAATAAGTATTTGAACAATGAAATGTTTTGACTTGCAAATGTTGAGTCTGGTTTTAATGATGTTCAAGGGCACATGAAGCCATAATTATTAGTCCATGTTGACTGTGCTCTGGACTGAGGTTGCCTCATGCAGTCAAGGATACAAGTGGCTAATTTGTCAAAGTGAATATAACCTTAAATTAACTTTAAATGGATTTATGATTTTTGTAACTTCATTGGCCACAAAGGACATCAAAACATTTATCTGATCTTAAAGTTTAATTTAAATGAAAAAAAAAAGCAAATCAACAAAACTCTAAAATCAAATCTACTCTTGTCTGCAATATAAACTAACCATGAGTCTTATGTTGTCTTTTCCAATATGTGAAACTGAATTGCAAATCATATCACTGTGATGAAAATACAACTGCTGTCCTCTTTAATATGTTACAATTCAGATGAAGCTATTGACTTTTCCTTCGTCCAGTCTTGGCTGGTCACAACCTTAATGAATTGGCTACATCCTGCAATTTAAAGAAGTGCATGGCGGTTTGTGTCGGGTAAAGAAAAATTGGAATCTGATTCAGGGAAGCTGGTGTCTTCATTCTTCTTCCCTAATCTCCTGGCGAGACCCAGTATTCTTGGTGAGGGAAGATTTGACTGAATGATAGTTGTGCATTAGTGTTGTGGGTGTCACCTTGGTTTAAAGAGTTGATGCTCTCAAACGTATACTAATTATTCATTATTTTATATATATATACAGTATATATATGACTCTATTGTCCACTGTTGGAATTGTGGTAAACATACATACAACTGAAGGTGAGCATCTGCAATGACAAAGACACACAAGAATGCAGGTCAGAAACGTGTGTTTCTGTGTGTGGTATGTGTATACGTGTGCATGCAGCCTGACACAATGTTCTCACCTCCCTCTACGGCCCTGTTGTCATAATTCAAACAAACGGCCGTCCTGCATTGCATTGTGGGTAGAGAAGCGTGAAGCATGGAGGCGTTTTACGAGGGTGAAGAGAGAGGACCAGATGACAGGAGGGAGAAAGGTTAAGAAATAAAGCCATGGGGTGGGTTCCTTTTTTGTTCCTCACAATAATGAACAGTGAGTTTGTGCTGCTGAAGATATTACACATCACGTTCTCTGAACACACTCTACCAAACCACCTGCAGGTGCTGTGAGTGTCGACGCTGAGCATGGGTGGACCCGGTGGGAGAAATGAATTAAATTTTATCACAATAAAAAGTGGGTGAGAGAGCGAGAAGGCGGGCAGATGGAAAACAAGGTACAATATGAGGACGTGATGGCTGCACAAGATAAAAAGCGTGTCTGTGTGGGCACTGAGGTGTAATGTGAGGGCATATGAAACAGCTGTAGCTTATCTGATGTGTCCATGCTCCTCTGTAATCCAACTACAGACATGAGTGACTCACACATGCTGTGATTTTAGCGTGACCACGACTGTACACACATGCACTATCTGACCGTAGTTATCTCCGCTTCTCTGTCACTGCATTAGAGTGGCTCACTACTGGACACTGTAGCGTTATCTTTATATTAGTCTGAAGGAACAGGTTTAAATAGTGGTCTGATGAATTACGTGTATTTGTGTTGAATCGTTCCCTTTAGATTTATGTTTTATTTTGTGTTATCTTTGAAGGATGCAGAAAAGAAAGCCTTGATTTATTGACCAATCATCACCTTAATGGGTTAAGATCAGTAAATGTTGGTTGAGGTTTAAAAAATTTGAATACTTTCCTCTGATGGCGTTAAGTCTCTGTCTACAAAAGCAATGTGAACAGAAACTACTGCCGCAGCACCACCTCACTACACAGTTTCTCATTACTGTGTAGTATTTAGCTGTTTTTTAGGTTTTAAGCTGGAGTGGTTGGTCGGTGGTTGTTCATCACGGTTACAAAGTGACTCAGAAGCTAACGTGAGGTGGAGCAGAAAGTCCTGCAGAAGTAACGGATGAGCAATTCAAGGCCTTTAGACCATTTGGAATAATCTAAACACGAAGAAATCATTAAACTTAAGTTCAGTGCTGCTTCCACCAACTTCCTTTTTCTCATGACGTGGGTGTTGGTGCGAAAGGTCAGTTTCATGAGGATGGAGAGTTTTCTCATTGCTCTTTAAGAGTTAAATTGTGATTCGTCAATTCCTGTGCGGCGGAGGAAACCTGCCTCACACTGTGTGCACGCTACTCCGGCAGTTCAAAGGGGGATCGGGCATTTATCCCGGCTGCATCCTGACTTTTTGATGAGCTCAAGAGCAATAGAAGAAATGTTTTAGATGCCAAACACACCCAAATGCACAGGAGTGGTTAATAAGATGACTTTTCTGACAACGCCAGACACGACATAATAAAACAAGACAAGACACGACAAGATTAGATTATAGAAAATATGATTAGAAAAAAAGTTGGATGGGATGTAAGCATTCAGAATGTGATATCGATACAACCATAAAACACAAAGCATGTCTGATACAGGAATTTTGGCACAGTGCTTTCTATCCATTCCAACTCTACATTTTGCCTCTATCATCTGTGGTTTGACTGACAGGTTGAGTTTAGGGGGATGACAGGACCAGCAGTCAGCACAATGTATAGCCGAGCTCACGCGTACACACACAAACACCTACACACAGATGTATGGCATATACCTGTCTCCTTAGGTTAGTGGATGACTACAGTAATCGTTTTTGCCAGGTTCTTGGCAGTTTCAGCAGAGCAGTCAATCTGAGAGCAGGGTCGAAAGTGTCTGTGAGTACGCGTGTGCATGTGTGTGTGTGAAAGAAGTGCAAGAAATGGCCAACAGTGCTGTGGTAGCCACTATGTAGCATGAAAGGGGACAACTGAGAGCGAGAGATAGAGACCCTCTGAGAAACATGGCGAGTGAGACGGAAAGGGAGAAGGACAGAGATGGAGAGTGACCGAGAGAGGTGAAGAGGCGGTGAGAGAGACAGAGGAGGAGGTGAGGGCGAGCGGGGGGGGGGGGGGGGGGGGGGGGGGGGGGGGATGAAGCGAGAGGCAGAGGGAGCTGAATGAGAAAGTCAATGCTGTGTCCACAAGGGACAGAATGTCTTGACGTTTTTTTTTTTTTATCTGTGGTATAATGGAGGGCTGAAGCCTTTTACTGCAGGAGTCACCTTGTGTAATGGAGGGATGGATGGATGGATTGAGAGGAAAAAGTGAGGGATGGAAGTTAATGAATGGGGCTGGTTGGTGGGAGATGCAAATGGAGGGATGTTGAAAAAGAGAAAAAATACAAAAAGGAAATTGAAGGAGAGAGAAAAGTGACCTAGAGGGAAAGAGATGGAGACAAACTGCTGAGAGAGAAATAAAAGAATAATGGATGAAAGGAAAGATAGAGAACAAGAGAATGATGAAAAGTGGAGGAAAGAGACACAACTTGAGGGGTTGAAAGGGGTGATGAGAAAAAAACAAGATGAAAAAGTGAAGGAAAGTTGATTGGACGGGAGGAGAAACAAGAGGAAGATGAGGAGGATAGAAAAGAGGAGAAGGAGGAGGCATCGCAAAACGTCAAAAAGAGAGAGGGAAAAATGAATGGTCTTTAAATGCCTGATTCTCCCATGATTCACTTTGTGTGTCAAAGCAATTTAGTGTGAAACATTTTAACGAGGGCAGGGACATCTTGATTAATGCAACTTTATAGCTTTGGCAAAAAGTGAAGAGTTGTTTTGAAACATTGAGGCTGGTGTTAAAAGGTAAAGAGGCGGGGTGCAGCACTGCAGAGTGGAGATGTGCAAACTTCAGAACTCAAAGTGAATGCGCTCAGAGGGACAACGACAGGACACTCACACCAGGCTGTGCTCAGGCGTAAATGTCTGTTAAATTAGAGCGATGCTCTAGATGCAATTTTCCAAATTGGACCGGGCCACAGAGAAATCTAACCAAGTCAGACAGGAATTCAGTTTTTTGTTTCCGAACCTGACCCGAGCCTGATGTTTTCCCAGATTACAGGCACATACAGTTCAAAATAAATGGTAGCCCAGTCAACCTGAACCCAATCCAAACCCAAAGTCATTCCTAACTGTTTGCCTGCCCGGCCCTGATGAGCTTGGATCAGGTATCCACGCTCTCAGAAGAAAACCTTCCACACGCAGCAAACCTTCCCAGGATGAAACTCATTGACATCATCAACACTTACGTTGCTGTGACGTCACAACCTGTAATATATGATGTGATACGTTCTGCTCCTGGGTCACATTTGGAATAGATCTTATGAAATACTGTGAGTGAGTCTGAGGTCAGAGGTGTAAGGTTGTGCAGAGCGATTAGAGTCTCCATGCTGTTCAAAAACTCATGGTTAAATTTCATTCTTTAGTCCGTGAAGACGTGAAGAACAGCAGAGAAAATAAATCTGCACAACGACCATTTAGCATCGTGTTCTGGAGCTTTTGATCATATCTTCTGATCTGAAGAAAGTATAACATACGACAAATTCAGCTGCATGGAATCAAATTTGCTCCATCTTTGCATCAGTGATGATTCATTTACTTTTTGAGTTAAAGTCCATTATTGTGAACTCTTTACCTTATTGTATTTATTCAGTGTAGATGCAGTCTCGTCTATTTGATTTGCATTTCAATGAAAACACCACAAAGGGCAATCTAAATATAATAAGAATTCAATCACCCTCTCACTCTCTGTCTCTCCTCTCATCTTCTTTCTTTCTATCTCATTTAGCCAAAGAATATAGTTTGCTTTTTTTTCTTCTGTCGTTCAGCAGCTCTGGTGCTTGTGGAGCATCCAGAGTGATGGGTTATTATCTTTTTGAATCTTGTAGTTATTATGCTCTGCTCTGTTTTTCTGTTCCATCCTCCCTCCCCCTCCTCTGTCATGTCAGTCATGACTGAAAAAAACCCAACAGAACTAACAAAAGGAGGATTTCTTGAGCAAATCTGGAGTTTGTTTCAATCCAAGCTTTATCGTTAACAAACTTGAACTTAAAACTCTTTTATTGTATATTTTCTGTCCTTTTCTACCTGAACCCGTTTGGACCTCTCTCGCAGTGAGGACATGTGTATCCCCGGGAGTCTGTCCAGAATTTTCCTATGCGGCATCAGCCAGGATTGATCGGCTGTTATTGATGAGAGAACGCATTGATTAGGCAGCCTATTGATTAGACTATTGGTGATTAGGACATCATGAATAAATGACAGGTCGGTATTGAACGCTTGATGCCAGGATAAAACCTCTCTGGACAGGAAGAGATGAGGAGAAAAAAAAGGGAATATTGGAGAAATGCAACACTTACAGGTTCAGCTTTCCTCTATGTTCCCCTCTTAAGAAGCTCTTATAGTTGGAAAACTGTTCTGCTATAGAACATTATTAAGAGCTAAATAATTGGTCTGGTTTCCAGGCAACCTCATTTCGCAGACATTTCCCAAAAATTCAGACATACGTAGGTGGTATGAAAAGAAACTTTAGGATCTCAATGGCAAGGTAAATGGAGTTATTTGGGTTTGAATAATGTTTGTCTGTAAAAAAAAAAAAGTATTTTAGAATGAAACTGTATAAAATGTTTTGCATTAAAAAGGTTTGTGTGAGAGGGTTTAAAAGGGAAAATGGAAGTTTCAGAAATAGAAACAGAAAAAGAGAAGGGACAGAAAAAAAGGGAGTAATTGTTCTTACAGGTTCTTGACATTGGTGATTCCTCTGAAAGCTTTCCTGGGAACCGCCTGAATCTGGTTCTCACTGAGGTCTCTGGAGAGAGAGAGAGAGCAAACGACATAAGACATTAGTTGAGGTATACCAAGCACTCAAAGACGTACAGAGAGAGACGATAAACAAAACCACAAACGTGATCTATGCCACACAGACACACACAGACACACACACGATAGACAATTACAGAACAAAGGCAGAGAGGGAGAAAGAGATTGAGTGAGGGAGAGAGAGAAAGGATGACATGACATTTATGAACAGTGGAACAATTTGGACCAAAGAGCTTCAAAGACACAGGGAAATATCAGAGCTAAAGTGTGTGTGTGTGTGTGTGTGTGTGTGTGTGTGTGTGTGTGTATGTGTGTGTGAGAGTGTGAGTGTGTGTGTGTGTGTGTATGCGCGCCTACATGTGCACGTCTTTATGTTTCTCATTTGAATGCGTGTGTTTCACATGTTTTTAATGTAGAAGGTTTTTCTTTTTTTCCTTTTACTTCTGCCCTCCGTCTGTGCGAAGTTGCACTGGAGAAAACACACACACACACACACACACACACACACACACACACACACACACGCACACACACACACTTCAGTACCACCATCAAGTACTCTCAACCCACGGTGACTTCCTCTTTCCTTTCGTCCACGCACTCCTGGACATGGCAACATATGCAACATTCTCTTTTTCTCCCTCTGTAATGAAAACCTCTATGAGCCAAATGATTTCTGACATGACACAATGGCCTGCCCTTAACTCTATTAGTGTTGTTTGTTGGGGAGAAGCCTTGGCAGCCAAACAAGGCTCAGAGAGCACAATGTAATTAGAGAGAGAAAGAGAGGTATGAAATATCAGACAAGCTAATCACCCTATACTCCTGCCAGTCACACACACACACACACACACACACGCTACATAGCGGAGGCCCATTTTAAGAATCACAACAGATCAGCACAAAAGAGCAACAGAACTCTGCTCGGACTTTTCTGTTTGACCTTGACACACACACACACACACACACACAATATGGAAATCAGCCAGCTTCTCTGCAGAGAGTATAATTATGTACCAACAATATTTCCTGTTCCAGATTAAAAAATGCAGCAAACACACACGCACACAAACACACACACAGATACAGTGCCTCGGAATGAACATACTCGTGTACATGTTCTCACATAAACCGACATACATATATATGGTATACGTATACGTATATGCTTACACTGTCTAATTTACACTCAGGCACAAGTACACAAGAGGAAAATTGGTTGTGCATTATTTCAGAGGCAATCAACGTTTATTAGTGCACTGAATGTTAATTGCAGAGTCGTGCGTGGAAAACAGAAAACTAATTTCCTCAAACTAACAAGGTTTCAACGTTTTTTGGATGTTTCCCCTTCGGCCCCGTGTTTTCTGGCTCATTCCTTTTGTTTGACAAGAGATGAGAGTTCTCGCTTTTTTTTTTTTCTCCCCAGGCCTTGATGGGAAAAGTATGTGCCTGGCATTGTATACTCTTTAGGCAAAGAAAATATGTGCTTTTATGTGCAATTTTGCTTAACGCTTGTGGTAACGAAGGAGCAGAAAGAAAGGGCAAACATTTGACAGACAGGAATGGTATTATGATATTTTAATGTGCAGCACAGCCGGAAAATATTCCTCATGTTTACACTTCTTGTTTTGAAGGTTTTGACACTTTCTGGGTTGAGATGGGATCTTTTCTTTCTTTTTTTTTCAGTCTTTGTTACTCCCATGCTGACGTTGACAGAGTAAATAGGAAACAGATATAAAGTAAAGCTGTTATCACTCTCGCTTTCTATCCTGCATTCACTTTCTCTACCGTTCTCTATGATCTATTATTCTCTCCGTCGATCTGCCCAACTTTCTAAGTATATCTGTAAATCTATCTTGTTTAAATCTATAATCTGCATTTCTTTTATACCGCTCTGCCCTCTGTGGACTGCTGACAAACATGAATGATTGCAAAAAAAACACAAGAAAGAAAGAAAAAGAAAAAGGACAAGATTAAAAAAGAGCATTAAAAAGTCATATTTCAGAGGACTTCCATGGTTAATAAATCTTTTATTGTTTTGTTTACCAACCATGATATTTGTGATTTCTTCTAACGGGAGAAAAGCAATCGGAGTCAAATAAAAGCCATTATGAGACTGTGTGTCTATCTCTCTGGCTTTATGACTCCAGCTGAGTGACTGACACCAGTTCCGGGAGCTACGCGGTTCAGGCTGCCAAAATAAAAACTCGTGTGTCAAGGCTTTGAATGAAATTTTCATTATACGAGTGTTTACTGGTTGTCCATTTGTACAATAGGTTTTAGGGTTATGGAAATGTGGTGTTCGAGCAGCATTCAGCTTCCTCACTTTTTGGGTGACATTTTGGGACTAATGAAATGAGTTTATAGTTTATAGTTAAAGTGTGTATGAGCCTGATACATGTGTTGATTAGTAACAGCTGGACATGGACAGATGCAAAGGTCTCAACAGCTTGAAACACCTATCGGGACATCCTGTGTTAATTAAGTGATGTTATAGATTTAAGGTAATCGTGCAAAGTAAAATTCTGGAAGGAAATGTGGTCACGGAGAAAACAGAAATGTCCAAAAAAAGATTTTTTTTCTTAAATAGCTACAATCACGATAGTTCACCCAACTTTCATCCCACTGTGACATCGCCCTTTGGTTTATGAACTGCTGCTTTGAATCCTCAAGTTTGGCATTTTGTCCATCTTGGTTTTATGAACTAGAAGTGGAGGAGCGAGAGGTGGCGCCTGACTGAGAGCTCGAGGACACTGTACGGCCACCTACACCGATTGGACGACACTAGCCGTCAATCAGTTGGTTTTCACACCCCAATTCATACTGTTCTTTACTATCTACTTTAATCTAAACAGGACCATAATAAACAAAATTAACATGACGTATTGAAGAAGACTTGAAACCAGAGATTTAGAAGATAAACTCTGTGTGAAAATGTTTAATGACGTCTTAGTTCATGTGAGAAGTCGATTATTCTCTTGATAGGAACTACAATAGAAACTGACAACAGTTGACCTCTGCTGTTCATTTGAGAGAATACAGGTTTCAGGCACATCCGCTGAGCTTCAGTTTGCGGACTCAAGAGTCTGCGTCCATCACTACCAGGTGAAGATATTGAAATAAAGAATTGGTATGTTTCCAACCTGAGAGACTTCCTGAATAGAATGAGAGCTTAAAGCGAAAAAACACGGTTTTATTATAAAATTACACGTGTATAACTAAATGATTCATTTTGATTATAATGTTGCTAAAACCCGTTATTTGTTCTATGAATTAAAAAATCTCTATCGCTCTCAGTGAAAAGCTGATGCCTCTGGCTGCCTTTTAGCCATTTAATATGAGATTGTGTACTTGCTTTTTACTGTAACACAATGTATTATTAATATTTCAGTACATTTAACATCGATAGTTGCTTTATTTCTTCATGTAAACAGTTTTCGTCTCATCTCTGTGAGTCACACCTGCCGACCTTTGAGTGAAGCAAAGGCTATCACCAACAGGAGATTGGCTTGTGATCCTTGAAAAGGACACTCACTGATAGACTAACCACACACACACCCACCCACACACACACACACACACACACACACACACACAAACACACACACACACACCAGGATGGTTTGGACAGCGCGGCGGTTTGTACACCAGTGTCTGGCAATCTGTTTCCACGTTTCAATTAATGGGTTTAGCCTTTTTGGCCTTCCTCTATTGCCACAGCATTTGAGGGAACAGGCAATTAATCTCCAAAAAATTCTATTAAAGTGAAGGATGGGTGTTTAAATTATACATCAGTTCTATTAGGATGACAAATTCTGTGAAATATAGTGATACTGATTATGAAACAACTGCATATTTTTCAAGGGCTTGGGGAATCTCGGGAGCTGGATGGAGACAAGACGAAAAACACGAAGTTCACGAAAGTTCAAGAAAAGCCAAGTTTTAGTATCCATGTGTACGATGAGAAATGAAGAAGAGAATGAATTACAAGAGGAAGGGAGAAAATATGAGGAGACCCAACAAACAGCAGCAGCAGCAGCAGCAGGGGAACAAAGGGCAGTCTTCCATTATCCATTCCATGTTTGTCATGGCTTCCTAAGTACTGTATAATTGATTGAATTTTGACCAAATGTCTTCCAGAACTTCCCCCTTCCACCATAAAGATCCCCCTCCATTGGATAGTTTCCCCAGCCAAGGCCTCTCCTCTCCGGGCATGATGACTCTCTGTGGCCCCTGGAAGTCTGGGGGGATTGAGAATGACGGCGAGATCCTCCTCTGGTCGGGGTGGTGATGTGAGCGGGTGTGTTTATGTGTGTGTGTGTGTTTGCTCCCAGCTATCACCTCCTCCATATTAAGTTCCATTATTCATGTGAGGAGAATAATAACACTTGCCAGGTCACCCTTTGTCACTTCAGATATTACTGTTAACCCTTTAACACACATGCACACAGTGCTCACACGCCACAATGTGCCTCCTTGGATGCTGGCATTACACTTCACACACACAAAGACACAAACATACACATGCAAACACACAATTGCACCTGCATACATTTGTACAACGGTTTCACACAACTGCATGTATACAAAAAAACAGGAAAAATACACACATCCTTCATTGGCACGGACTCAATGATCTTTTCTCCCGGGGCATTTTACCCTACATTTTTTCATGTAACAGTAGACACCAGATATTAGACAGATCGGCCCTCAGGCTCCTCCAGATATGAGCCGGGGCCGCTCAGCCCTGAACCATTAACCTGCGAACAGAGGAGTGGGAGCAGGCCTTTTTGATTTCATATGACTTTTGTGTCAGCTGGCATCACAGGGGGTCTCAGTGAGATGGAGACGACAAGGAGGGTGGCAAAGGTGTGCGTCTGCGTGTCAGGTAGGATTTGTGTGTCTCTCCGCGTGGAAGACACAGCAGGCGAGTGGGAGTGGACGGACGACAATGCGCAGTATGCATCTCTGTTTGTGCGTCTCTGTGTGTCTTTTATTAAAAGAGGAGGGACTGTGGCGGAAGAAAGAAAGAGAGACATGACCCTTGGCTGGGCTCCAGGGGAGAGATAAAAAGGAGAGAGGAGACAAACAGGAGGAAAATTGAGGGAAAGACAGAATGGAGAAGGAAGGCGGAGGTGGCACAATTTCTTTTTTGAAACCTGAGAGACCAATGGTTAGCTCGAGCCTATTGCTTCTCTTACCCCGTCTCTCTTCCTCTTCTATCACTTTCTTTTTCCACCCCCCCTGCTATCTCACTTTATCTCTCTCTCTCTCTCTCTCTCTCTCTGTCTGTCTCTTTTTCTCTCCCTTGGGGGCTGTAACTGCATTTAATATTGTTCCATAAAGAGAGTAATAAATATCGACTGCTGGCTAGCTCATATTCCCCTTGTTTTTAAGGCACTCTACTATAAGACCAAAGTCATGCAGCAGGTATTACAGCGCCCGCTGCCTGTACTGTGGAAGCGCCCCAATATTCTGTGGTATCTGTAACCTTGGGAACTATTCAAATGTCCTTTATGCCATTTTAACTTACTGTTGAGTGCTGGCTTTAAGTCACAATAAATATGGAGAGTAAGGTTTTAACGACTGGGGCAGAGGATGTTTTAAATTTATTCCAGTAGCTGAGTGAGACTTTTAATTCATCTTATGACTTTGAGTGTTAAAAAATACATTTCTTGTCTTTTTGTCTCATTACATACAATTATTTGAACGGTATAGTGATACAGGCACGGAGGCCGGTTACGCCACAGTTAGAATTCATATTAACTAATGAATACGGATCCATATATTATCACAGCGCAACAGCAAACAGGGTGGCCTGGTGTTGCGATGCGGTAACTGAGAGGAAATAACTCAAACTCAGCCTACGTATGTGACACTAACTGTTATTTTATTGGGCAAGTTGGAGGAGAACATATAGCAACTTTTTCTTCTAACCTTCATTTATCCTGGGAAAACCTACTGACCATAAATGCTACATTTTGGCAACGCAACAGACGTAAAGCTCCATGCATTCAAAACTGGAACCTTCCCATTACAACCCCGGTCTTCAAGCCTTGGCTCTGGAGCCACTCTGCTTGAGTGATTCTGACTTGTGCCAACAAACTGAGGGGATATATTACCCAACATGCTGACAGTGCAGTGCAGACAGCACCACGGCTCTGTGGGACTGTACAGTGGTGATTTTTTGATATTGTAAGGGTTTACAGCTCATAGCATTTTTTCATTCGAAATTTCTTTTCTTTGGTTTGGGCTCAGAGACGGAACCATGCTTTTCTATTCACACATTTTCAGCCTTAATTGTCTTTTACATTTCTCCTCTACGTTTTCAAGTTCTTGTTGCAAAGGGATTTTTGGGCAAATTTACTTTTTCACTTTGCTTCTGATAGAGCAAAACCCTTGCTGTCTCCCTCCTGTTTTCATTTTTATGCTACGCTAAGCTAACCTGATACTGACTGTAGCCTATGATTAATACAGACACGAGAGTGGTATTGATCTCGTCTAACTCCGCTCAACTATTACTGCAAGTCACAGGAGCACATTCCTTCCAAACCCACGTGTTTCCCGAAAGCTTGCACTTTACATAATGCAATAAAACTTTCTTTAGGCAACTGGAAAATGTTTCTGCAAAGACAAATAAAAGTGCTTCTCATCAGACAGATACAGCCTTGAAGTGTGTCCTCTGTATCCTGCTGCACCACGGTATAATTGAGGACATGCAGAACACTGTTCCCTCCATATTTCTCCTCCTCTCTGCCTTTCTCTTTCCAGTCTTTACAATTCTTCATCAGTCGTTTGACTCAGTGCCCTTGCTACGTCTAGTAACCCCCCCACCCCTATTCCAACTACCCCCACCCTCCCGCTCCACTCCCTGTGATTTAATTAAGTGGGCGCTTTATGAATAAAAATATTGCCCCTCCCTCTATCGATCATGGTGGACGGGAGCCTGACAGCCCAGGCTGGCTGGGACAGGACGGGACAGGACAGCCACTCTCCTAACTCGCTCCATTACACTGATCTAAGAGTGTGTGTGTGTGTGTGTGTGTGGTCAGGTGTGTGTGGCACTCTGTAAAATTGCGCGTGGGTGTGTGTAGACTGTAGAGTAGTGTTTGTCTGTGCGTGCACGTTTGTGTGAGTTTGTGTGTGTGTGAGTGAAACAGCCATCGGGGAGCTGTTGCGTCTAAATCAAACTAAGCGTTCTCAAAAGCTCTCATGGGCCCTTGCAAATCCTTCATTAGAGACACACTCGTGCACACCTACACAGACACACGCTCGCGCACACGTTCCTCAAACGCCTCCTTTGATACATACACTGCATCAGCATTATAAATGGACATTGTCTGCACTTTTCGTTTCTCTCCCTCTCTTTCTCTCTCTCTCTCCCATGCTCTTTCCCCTCCTCTACCCATCGCTCTCCGTAAGGCTGTAAGTATCTATTATGTTTTGTCGATACTGTAATTAAATTGGACAGCTTAATGCAATTCTCTGTGATCCATAGGCCTTTATGGATATAAAAGCTTTTCTGGCTCCCCGCCCGAAAGATGTCCAACAAATTTAGATGAGTTACTATCGGGAAAAAAATAGTTGGAGAGGTTAAGGCACACATGGTCATTTGTTATTGGCTAATTTACTTTAATGTCCCTGACGCCATTTTGTTTTAATACATTTTCTTATTCGAACTGTCATCCGCAGGACTAAGGGATATTACTACTTTACCACGCTTTCCTGTTTTTCTTGTGTTGGAAAGTTCTTCTTTTTCTTCTGGTACTTTAGCTAAGCGATATTGCAGGCTCTTAGGGACATTTATAAAGCTAATAAAACTTCAGTGGCGAGGGGTCAAGACATTAGATGTACACAGAGAGAAGTGATAGATGGAGCGAGGGTTGGGGGTGGATTAACAGGCAGGCGAGAAACGATAGAAACAGACTACAGTGAGATGGATGCAGGGGTGGGTGGTTAGAGAGATTTAAAGATGGATGGGTGAATGAGATTTCTTTGTCTTTCTATTGGAGTAGATTTAGTATCTCACATGTTCCTGCAGACACAGGGCAGTGATAAACTGTTATATTCACTCTGAGCAACTGACTAAAAATAAAATTTACCATATCCAATACAATTAAACCTAATGTAATTAATGTGTGCTATAGTAAGATAAAATAATTAACAATTAAAAAATGATTATTAATACCATGACAACAGCTAATTCAGTGAGAGCTGTCTTCTGTGGCTGTTTTCTGGCTTTTCCAGTGTTTTCTGAGCTCACAGAGGACTTCACTGTAATCCTTCAATTATAATTAAAACATTAGATTCATGAACAGTAGGTGTTGCTCAGGGAGAAAAGATATCTTATCTACTGTGTAACATCAAGAGGATGCACTGTCAGCTAAATAGCATGGAGTTAGGTGATGTCTTCATCGTTTAAAAACCTGACAAGAATAATAAATCATAACGTAACAAGAAAAAGTTGCGTCCCTACCAACAACTTCAGAGACTTTATCGATATTAGATTAATATATGTAATTGATTTGTGTATTGTCGTGTATTGTGTGTGGATTTAACTATAGAAGACTTATCTTTGACCTTTTGGTAAATTTGATAACACACTGCTCCTTCAAAAAGATGCAAAAAGCTGTTAAACCTCCCACAATGCTGATATGCTTCTTTCTT
The DNA here is from genome assembly GCF_024713975.1 of Paralichthys olivaceus. NCBI lineage: Eukaryota > Metazoa > Chordata > Actinopteri > Pleuronectiformes > Paralichthyidae > Paralichthys > Paralichthys olivaceus. The sequence continues at coordinate 21,037,903 of NC_091101.1, forward strand.
TTAGAGGCATGATGGGATTGAGTTTGGTAATTATTTATAAATTCCTATTAAATAAAAATGTAGTCAAACCTCCTGTCATTGGAAAATTGCTCAACAAACGTAGAGAGTCCTGTTTAGTCCTAATCTGTTATGCCTATCCTGCTCATCTGCAAACCATGTCAAGTATTAAAGATTATACTGGATCAAGACATTTATAATTAACAAGAAAAAGTAGAAATCAAAGTGAAAATCTCGATGCAGGAGCACACTTTGTCTTTCACTGTAGAGCACAATATGAGCATGGATAAATCCTGTTGTTGGCTAAACGATTAAACCCTTCATTATATGGTATACGGGTGGGCAGGCCTTTAAAGTACACGGAGGAGCGCATTAATAAATGGTTGATGTAGGAATGGAGGGTGGGTGCCGTACGGGCTTTCCGGCAGAATGAGGATGAACCCAACAACCCCAGTTTGACTCTGCTCTCGATGGCTGAACCGACGTGACCGCCACCGAAGCAAAGATGGACGTGTTTTGAAGAATATGGGTTGTTAGAGAGACTAAAAGGAAGTAGAGGAGACACAGAGAGAAGAAAGGAGAAAAGAGGAGGGCCGACACTGAGCACTGTGAGGTAATGAGGAGGGGGGCATGAAGCTGGCAGGTGATGGAAGGAAAAATAGGTGATGTGAAAGAAAAAGCAAAAAATAAGAGAAAAGGAAGTGTGAGTAAAGGATTTAAGGGTGAAGGGGGTGATGGAAGTATGCAGAGAAGGAGAGAGAGAAGGAGGTGTGAATAAAGACGCTGACTGTGGGGTTTTGCCTTTATAAGCATCTGGGGAGTAACTCCGCACCCATAAATAATACACCACAAATTAGCAGATTGGACAGAAGAAGAGGGCTGCTGGAAGTTTATGTTTCTGTGTGTGTGTGCAAGCGCAACTATGAATACGCATGAGCGGCAGTAACTACACACTTACTGTATATGTGTGTTTTCAATTAAACACTATATGCTCCAAACACACTTGTATAATGTGTGCGTGTGTGTGTGTGTGTATGTTGTGTGTATACTGTACTTGTGAGGTATCTCTCTGAGTTCTGATCCGTCTCTCAGCAGGTCAGCGTTGTCAAGGTTACAGCAGGCCATTTTGCCAGCAGGCCAATTAACTTTTAGCACAGAAACAGAACAGAACAGAGCAGGTGTCTCAACAGTGCTGGAGTTAGAGAAAGAGAGAGAGACCAAGAGTGTGTGTGTGTGTGTGTGCATGTGTGTGGTGTTTTCTTTGTCTAAGAGATATAGTCTTGAAAGAAACCGACAAGCAGGGAGAGGTGTGTGAGATAAAATGAGACATAGTGTGTGTGTGTGTCTGTATGTGTGTGTGTGTGTGTGTGTCTATGGAAGTGAGAGAAAAGAAACACAGCAGGTCTTTGTTGTCTCTGCCTTTGGCTGCGTGGCCTTTCATGGTGCAGAGGGAAGAACACGACCGAGGGTGCGAAGCGAGCAAATGTGAGTCTGAGCACAATGAGACGTAAAGGAGTCCAGGCTCCGGTGTCGATGAGGACATAACATGTCCCCCGGTAAAGGTTGACACAAGTTTCTTGAGTCACTTTATATGAAAATTACATAGATTAAACGAAACAGATATAATTTCTGAAGATTGTTAGTTAAAGACGAGAATGGTTCTCCAGCAGTGAAACATCATGTCAGAGGAACTCGTATGTTGTTCACTAAATGCCATGTTTCAGTGGTACTATACATGTCATAGGTCAATTGTATATGAAAAACATTCATGTACTATACAGACAACATTAATGAATATTAAATTACTAAATCACTACGTTGTGGGCCATATAATTCTACATGTCAATTGACAACTGACTGAAAAAAAGGGTTTGGCAAACAGCAAAACTAAACCACAACCAACAGATCTCTGAGAAGGCTGAATCTTCTGTGACCAAAGTGAAGTCACACGTTAAACACAAAAACATTTTTTGGGATAATTAATAGAACTACAAGGTCAATAAGCTTCATTCAGCGCTGCTTTCAATCCGGAACAGATTGTGTAAAGCGTCACTGATCATTTTAGATTCATCCAGAGTCGAAACGATGTTTTTGTAAATCACAATGCTGCCAGGCTGCTCATATCACCCTCTCACGTCTGAAAAGCACTTTACATTATTATCTCTACAAACTCCTGCTCAGTCTTTGAGGCTCGTAACACAGACGTGAAGGGGAAAAAAGAGAAGAGTTTTTTTTACGATGGTTGTATGTGTCTGAATGTACTTGGTGAAATAAAGTGACTGTGATGACGAACAGAGCAAACTGTCATCCTCCCTTCCTATGCATAGGCTAATTCCTCTGACAGTCTTCCACAGCGGCTACCGGCTGCTGTCTTATAGCCTGAGGGCCTGTCCTGTCGAGGGAGAGGGAGCGAGAAAGAGCCGAGAGATAGGAGCGAGGGCAGGAGAGAAAGAGACGTAGAGTGAGAGAGAGAGAGAGAGAGAGAAAGGTAAAAAGAGACAACCAGGGAGAGAGAAAGCACTTTTGTGAACATTTGTGTGCGTGTGTGTGCGCATGAGTGTGTGTGTGTGTGTGTGGTTGCTATGCTGTTTCTATGCCCTAATCTCTTTAGTAAGCCCCATGATCCAGTTAGAAACAGTGAGTGGCTAATGTCAGGGCTAAATGGAAGAGAGGGATCTGTGTGTGTGTGAGTGTGAGTTAGTATGCGTGTGTGTGTGTGTGTGTGTCTGTGACTGTTTCCATATTATTGGTGAAGCTGTCAAGGTCCACCTGTAGGAAAACTGTTTGTGTGCTGCCTAAATTAATGTCAAAGTGCCGGGAACAATATTTTTGTGTGTTGTAGGTGGTTTGTGTGTCTGTGTGTGTGCGTGTGTGTCTGTGTGTGTGCGTGTGCATGCGTGTGTTGCAGGGTGTGTCTGAAAAGCAGCAGTGCCCATTAAGGCTGAGAGATTAGATTGAGTGAATCCAGATTCTGCACCATTGTCCCTCTGCAGCAGACGTTCTGTGTGGTTTGAAGAAAGCAGGACAGGTGCAGGAAATGGATTCTTAGTTCATTTGCCTGTTCAAATCAGGGTTTGAAAAGAGAGGGAAGAAAGTAAATTGGTTTGAACATGTGGTCAGATTTGAGAAATTGCAACATGCGACAGTGACTCTCTGTGGTCAGCAGAATTAACAAAACAGTGAATACAGTTTCCCACCAGGAAAAGATAGGAAATTAAAAAACCCAGAGGCTAAAGTATTCTGCCAATTTTGATATTTACCAGAGATTAACGTCTTCTCACAATTTCTATTTTTTTGCAGGGTTTTAATCAAATGCCTCAGAGGAAAAAATAGATTTATAGTTAACAGTTTTGATACTATTGGTTTCGGGAAATGGAAATAAATTAATCACGCAGAACACAATGTTTAAAAGATCTTTTGTTTTACCAAGATTGTATTACAACGGCGTGATAGGATAACAAATCAACGACAGTGTACTGGCATGATTCACTGAAAACTCCCGCACTATTCTGAGCTGTGTTACTACGAAATTAAACAGGTCGCTTTCAGAAATAGGTCAATACATACGTGTTCTGAAGTTATTTAAAAAATATATCAATAATTTAAAACTTTATATTGTTATATAGAATAGTCAAGAAAGCCTAGTCTTAAATTTAGGTAATCCAAATTGAGGCTGGATAGACACATGTTGATTATTAAATATCAGAGCTTCAGTCAAATGACATTTTGAAATAAGAACAACCGCAGTTTGATTCATTTTTCTTTCCTTTTCATTCCTTCATACTAATATTTGCTCCCGTTTCCGATCAGTGTTGATTTTATTCTGAGCCGGTATCTGCTGCAAATGCTAATAGGCTGTGCATTAGTTCAGTACGTGAGCACATTTAATATATGGTGCTTTCAGCGCAGCATGAAGATGAACGTTGTAAATGTGCTTGATGCTGTCGAGGCATGATTAAAATGGACGTGATGATCAGCAGTTTTGTCACAGAGGGTAAAAGTACAGCTAACTCACCCGCTGCCATAATAAACGATAAGACGCTGACACAAAGGGAATGATGAACACTCGGAAATAACGGCCGCTTGCTCGCTAACACGCGTGCATAAATATATCGGACTTGTTTTTTCTACACGTCTGCCCGCCTGTCTGCTCACATCTTTCACTCCAAGCAGTTACTATGCCTGACAAACAAATATAGAGAAACGACCTGTCCTTTCAAAAAATTGCATTACACCATCCCTTCATTCCAAGAAACTCTGCTCCATAACACCTCGTATGACAGCATGTGAGCAAATGCAGTCCGCCTCAAACGTGATATGAAAATCATTCAAGCCTCAGGGGGATATATGGAGAGTGAAAAAGGATGGATGTGGACAGACAGAAAGTGAACCAAATACTGCCCTCCCACCCAATCACACTGCATCACAAATCACCAGCCCTCCTGCTAATTTAGGGGCGTTATGGTGTGCGGTGCAGGCCTTGGCATATGGCGCGTGTGTGTGTGTAGAAGTGTGTGTTTGCATATTATAGTTAAGAGATGAGAGTGAGAGAAAGAGAGGGAGAGAGAAGGAAAAGATGATTTAGGAGTAATGAGAGCTGGTAAAATCATGCCCAGCGGCATTATGGGACTAAATCTAATCTGCTAATGGAGAGGAGGGCGTGGGCTGGGGTGGGAGGGCGATGCGGGGGGAAGGAAGGGGTGGGGTAGGAGAGAGAGAAGACGAAGAAGGGAAAGGACGATAGAGGTAGATCACAGACGAAGGGATGGAGGACAGGAAGGACGAAGAGGAGTAGGAAAAGTAAAGTAGAAGGCATTGCAAAGGAGGTATAGAAGGAGTGGGCGAAGAAAGAGTAGGAGCGGGAAAAAGTGGGAGGGAAAGAAATACAGAACCAAAGTACAATGACAAGTAGGATGAAAAAACCAAGGTTGAAAAGAATGAGAATGCTCAGAGCAGTAAAAAGCTGTAAGGATGTAAAGATGAATAAATGCAGAGAGAGAGATGAAGAACAGAGGGATGAAAAGATTACAAAACATAAGAAGAGGGAACATTTAACTGATTAAAAGAAAAGAGAAAAAAAACAGGGGGATAGAAAAAAAGGACAAGGACGTCGTGAAATGAAGTGAGTGAGTGTGTGTGTATGTTTGTTTGTTAGAGAAATAACCTGGGGTGGAGGCATTGAGAGGGCAGGACCCAGGAGAGCACAATCAGCACATATTGTTATCACATGGTCTGCAAAATCTTTCTTTCTCTTACACACACACACACACACACACACACACACACACACACACACATAAATACATACATACATACATACATACATACATACATACATGCAACAGGGGGAACTTTGCACACATGTATGTGCAACAACACAGCCTCATTCTCTCTCTCTCTCTGCCACAAACACACAGATTGAGAGAAAAACACAAAAACATGCTATTGCACACCCACACTCGACAGAGGGCAGCCATTGAGCAGTAATTGCCCCAGACTCTTAATGTTTTCCAGGATAAAACTATAGTCTTTACAAGGCCGGGGCTAATTTCACAACTTTATGTCTTTACCTCAGCAAAAAGGGCTGACAACCACATTACAACGCCAACAAACACACACAGACGGAGGGAACGTGGAAGTAGATTTATTTCTATTTTATACAGCAGATTATTCCTTTAAATTTGCTGTGATGGATTGAGTAATGAAATGGAGCAGTGCATGGTTTCATTCCACATGGTGCTTTTCTAAAACATACATTTTTGTCAGTATTATAATATATATGCATGAATCTCAATCTATTTTGAAAATCCTGAATGCTGTACATCATACCGCTTTGTGGTATCTGGTGCAACCACTCGTACAAACCATCATGGACTGTTAATTGGTTCACTAGACATCACTGTGTCTTAGAAGAGAAACCCATATGTTCATATTTATTGCAAAAGACTCACTCTTGCAATTTATGACAAAACTTAATCCGTTGTTAAACCGTTCCTATGGATCAGAGAACATTCTCCTGAAAAATCTACCTTTTGCTTGGAATGAGCGGCTGAAACATAAAATCTTTACCCTCTCTTGGTCTTTTAAATCAATTTCCATAGAACAATGTCATTGTTTTTAACATGAGCTTTTTATTTTCCATTCTTTTTCCTGTATTAAGGTTAGGTTCATGTTAAGTTCATATTTAAGTTAGGGTTAGTAGTAGCTATGGTTGATGTCAGGGTACGTTTCCAGGAAATCAATGTGAGTCAATGTTGTGTGTGTATGTGTGTGTGTTTTGTTCCCTGCTTCTATATTTATATTTGAAACTGTTTTACTCCGTTGCTTATTTTCCTGGCAGGACAGATGTTGTATCTCAAAGACAACTCCCTGGTTAAATAAAGGACAAATAAAACCAAAATAAATTCTTCCAAATCCTCAGTGTAGTGTGACACAAAGATCCCGACATGAACAGTGGAGTAACGTTGTATTGTCTTTTAAAAAAGACAGCCGTGTAGCTGAGCAGTTTCCGAGCCAATGTTTTGTTAGCGTGTTGCAGAAACAGACGAGTTAACGATGTGGAAAAAATTGCTCCTGTCAATCTAGAATATGAGTCATCTATTACCCTTTTAAAAATACAATTTACGTGATCATGTCCAATCAATCACCTCGTTAAAGGGGTGTGAGGTTTTTTTTCAAATGTCAAATCAAACTCGCCTCATTTAAATCACGTGATGCTGAAACGCTCCAATGCAAACAGCAGAAACTCACCTCACTCGGGCTGCAGGGTGGGCCGCTCTTCACTGAGCAGAGCCAATGTCCAGACTGTCGGATGTGATCGTGTTTTAATGCATCATATCATATTGTTTGAAATCATTTTTTATGACTCATGTGTCTGTGATCATTTCAGTTTACAAATACAATCTGCAGTTGGAAATTGAACCTTAGACCGCAGCGGTAAAATCTCCAGCACAGGCTTGAGATACAGACACCCCGTGAAACTGGACCAAAACCCCCACAATCTGCTATGAGCAACACAAACAGAGCAAAGCCACATGGCAACTCCATTATCTTGATGGTAAACAGGACCCGAGCTCTGCAAATTACAGTTTCTAAGCTACAGCATCAACACACAACAACTAGCTAAGAGGTCCGAAACATGCATCACATAGTGTATTGTACTGATGTAATACTTATATCACTGTAAGGATCTCCTGATTACATTTCTAAATAAACTTTAACAGATATATCCGTAACTGTAATTCTTAAATTACCCCATTCATTGCCGATAATGAAAACACCACTTCCCCCGAAAGCACTTTCACCCAGGTCCTCAAGAGCGAAGATGAATGAACCCGAACTCCCAACAAATGACGATAGCCAACCATTTTTTCTGGCACTGACACTGAGCAGCGGCGAGATGCAGCATCGGGCCATAGCGTCTCATGTTGAGCAGGTCGAGTGAAAGAAAACACACATGCAACATTACACTGCAGCTTAGACAATTACACCAAATTACACTGAAACTCTGCAGTGGCTCATGTGTTTATGAGGTAATGTACAGTTCGGATACATGCGATCGTAACCACGCTGCCTCGCTCATTCTGGTCACAGGCATGCTGCTGCAATCAAATAGCCATTACAGCGCTGAACGCTATGGCTGAGGGAAAGCAGAGGAGGAAAGGGTTCAAGAAAAGGGTTAGTGAATAAATTACACAAAGAAAAAAAAGATGCTTCTCTCATTGGTACAGGGAAGTTAAGAAAACACACGTTTACTGTATACAGTAGATTTACTGTATATAACTACTACGGTGAAATATTTCTATAGAATAGAATAGAATGGGCACAGAGCCACCTGGTGCAGATCAAACCCCACCCTCCAGGTACGCTGCCTGTTTCAAAGCAACACCTTGTCTGAACAGGAGGAGTTTCCTGACAGTAGATGGCGCTGTAATTCTTCTCTGTGTCTCCTCACTGCAATCATTGCATTCAGATCACACACGCACACGCATGCGCACGCACGCACGCACGCACGCACGCACGCACGCACGCACGCACACACACACACACACACACACACACACACACACACACACACACACACACACACACACACACACACACACACACACACACACACACACACACACACACACAGTCTGCTTATCAACATCAGATCATATCCACTCAGGGACACTGGATTATTCCGTCTTTGAGCACATCATTAGACACATTCACTTTGTAAACATGATTTCTTTTAAAAGAAAAGAAAATGTCCTAACGTTTCCAATCTGTAAAGAATGCACCCGTAACAACTCTTTATAATCTACTTTCAGATGCGATGAGAGCATGAGTGACAGGAATAAAGATTCTTATGGTTATTGTGAAGAGTAAATGAGTAAATGGATCACATGTCTTAGCATCTGAATTCATTATCATTTATATTAGATGTTTACATCAGCTCGAGCACAGAATTCAAACAGTAAACTGCATCATTTCCTTATTTCCCACAAAAAGCCCTGTGAATTTGTCATTGGTGAACATGAATCAAAGCGACGGGTAGTTCGTTAAGTGGACTGATGAGACGCAGAGTTGGCAAAGAGCACAGAAGAGAAAGAAAAGGGATGTCTGTAATTCTTTTCTTTTCTGTAGCCTCTGTGTGTTGTCTTGCTCTATCCTCTGTTACATCTGTCAGTCTGTCCTGTGTATCTGTGTACAACAGAAGGAAAACAGATATGGAGGGATCTGCAAATCATTATTCGCTGCTCAAGAAGCTAAAAGGGAATAAACGTCTGTATATATCTCAACATAATATTACATTTCTAATATATATGTTAGGCTGTAGGGCTGTTTTTGTGCAAATGATATAAACAGGAGTGTTTGTGTACATTTGTCTTTACATCTAGGTGTATGTTTTTATGTATTTAAACAGACACTCAAGAGGGTGATTCTGTGTGTGTGTGTGTGTGTGTGTTGGCGCGTGCATGTGTGTTTCTCATTTCCTCCGTGTAGAGATTAGGGGCAGAAGAAGAGCAGCATCATCAGACAGCTGGAAATGAGATCTCAGTTGGGGACTCGACTCCTCTGCCGGTCTTGTCATCCCTCCTTCCACACCTCCCTCTGTCCCTCGGTCTGATCCTCCTCATCTCCTGCTACTCTCCTTTCTCTTATTCCCTCTCAAATCTGCCCTTTTGTCCCTCCTCCCAGCTTCCCATTCCTTCCTGTGTCACAAAATCCCCCACCACCTCTCACCCCACGTTCACCTCTGTCTATCCTCCAGCCCTATCCTTTTTCTACCGGCGGCTCTCTTTCCTCTCTCTCATTCATCCCTCCATCCACACACACTCCTCCACTGTCTCCCCCTGATTACAGAATTAAGTCCCTACTTAATTGTCTCTCCCTGTTATCTCATTGCTTTCTCAAATAATCTCATCCACTCATCTAGTGCAGAGGAGAAACTCTCATAATATAAGGGCTGCTCCCTGTAACCAACTTGTGATGTTTAAAATATTGTTGATTAGTAATCTGTGATGTTGTTCATTTTAAAAGTGAAACCTTGCAGAGATATGAGCTTTTCTACTTGAATCTTGAAATACATAATCGTTAAGATTAACTACTCAGTTTTAACAATAATCCCGAATAAAAAAGATGAGAACATTTGTTACTTTCAGTCCTGTACAAGGACATTCCCAAGATAGACTTACCACTAAAAATGTTAACAACATCCAGTCAACTGAGGACATATGGCTATTGTTTTGTGCCAGATGACCATTAAATACACAAAAGTCACATCGTATTATTAGGATTTCTATGACAATGTCGTATATCATAACTTTATTATACGTGAGCAGCATTTGACCGTTCACAACCCCGAGTAAAAACTACAATGCAACACATACAAGCTGGAAAATGAGAAACAGACAAGTACATGACAAGCAAACATGATAGTGAGCGATGATCTCACACAGACGGAGCTTCAGAGCAGTGATGGAAACCCCAACTGTTTAGGATACGCTGCGTCTGTGTAAGGCCATTTCCTCGTGCCATTCTTTTAATCTAGTCCCCTCTTTGCTCTTTGTTCTTCTTGGCAGTCCAATGTCACCATGGCAACAACAAAACAAGCGCAGCTCAAGTCCCCGTTTTGTAGATAAACACGTCATTGTTGAGATCAGTCATCTTGTCACTGAGAAGTTATGAAACCAATAAATCTGTCTCGAACAGTGAGTTGAACTTCATGTTCGGTTCCACTGGAAGCATGCAGCGTCACAACGTGTGTGAGAGAGTGTGTGAGACAGACAGCGTGTGTGTGTAGGTTTGGGAAGCAATATAATCTGTTTTACAGCGAAAAATAATATAGAGTATATAGTACAAAATATAAGAAATTTATCGATTACTACTACAAATAAAATATGGTTGAATTAAACTACAAAAGAGTTAAGAGCACAAAGAACTACGTATCAATGTATAAACTGTAGAATGTAAAAAACTGCATGTACAAGCAGCACAATGGTTTAAAGGGATTCAGCACAAAACATCGACAAATAACTTTGACCTTAAAATACGTCAAATATATTTATGATATATTTAATGGCTTGAAAAAAAAAAAGTCATTAGCAACCTGACATGTGACCCATGTGCACACACTGACCCATGGGTCTGGGTCTATTGGGTATTTCCAGGAAGTGGTAGCCAGACTAAGTTTATTATCTCTCTTCCTCAATCAAATCAGCGAGAGTGAAACATGTAGAACAGGACACCATTTCCTGACGACACACACACACACACACACACGTAAAGGAAATCTTGCAATTTTGTTAAACCAGCACGTTGATCTAGATAATTCAAATCTGTATGCTGGTTGAGTCCGAATAAATGAAATGACATAACAGAAGCAATCTTATAAAATACCCCAACTGACATTAAACTGTTCTCTAACTGTTAGACTAGTCAAATGTCAAAAATAAAATGTACTTTTAAACAATTGTTAGAAACATCCCCATAGTTTCATTGTTACACCTCATCATCACCTCGTTTCTGTCACTTTCACATCCTGCTAATATCTCTTATTCTGAATTTTCTTCTTCTCTTCATCTTTCCCTGATGACCCAGTGTTTTCTTTTCCAAATTCAATTCATCTTGCTGTATTGGCACAACATTGCTAAATAATTGACGAGGATATAATTGTGCTGAAAAGTGTGACCTCTGTCTCTTCTAAGTCATCCCACCTTAATTCTCATTCCCAGTTTCCTCTCCTCTCCTCTCCTCTCCTCTCAGTGTATCCAGGGCCTAAGAAGCCTATCTTATTACATTTACACACATTCCATTCATATCTTTCACCTTGAGGGCATTTAACATAGCGCTGGTGCTTGTGCGTGAATATACCTGCAACTGTGCATTTGTGTTGCATGTGTGTCATGTGTGGATGCATCTACCTGTCCATTTGTCAGTGTGTGTGTGTAAATGTCAGACGCTCTCTCTTTCCCTCGAGACAGTCTAAAGGTATAAAGCCACTGAGATTACATGTGGCGCCGTCGGCCATGTAGACACTAATCAAATAAACGATCCTTGTGTCAAGTCTCAATGGTCTGGTAGGGAAAAAGAAAGATGGAGTGCAGCAGGAGAGAGCAAAGGAGAGGAGAGAGCCGGCCGGGGTGGTTTGACCTGATGGAGGAAATGTGGGCGGACGGAGAGAGACAGAAGAGATGAATTTAAAATTTAAAATCACCTAATCTAAATATTCAATGGTGTTAAATAGATTAACACTCTTCAGTCTTCAGTGCGGTAAGAACGACCTAAAATCAGACACTAAATTTGAGAAAAATCTGATTGACACGTGCTCTGACATTTTAGTCTGGTCCAGGTCCCATCCATTATCATGGAGGAGACAGGATTTCTGACCTATAATGCACCCAGCCACCAGATGGCGATCAGGGCTCAGCCATGTCGTCCATCTTTTTACTCGTTCTACGGTTGGAACAGTGTAAGTGGACCCTGTGAATTAGTGTGAACCTGACATGGACTGTGGTTTCATAACAGCTGCACGTCTGAGCTCATAACTCCTCAAAAATCATTTGTGTCAAACAGCATAGAACTTGATTTCTTACCCTGAGACGAGTGAAGGGGACACATGAAGCATTGGGTCATTTCGTTCTGTGAGAAACTGAACCCTTAAAGGGACAGTTCACTAATACTGCATGTAACCGGTGTATTCTAGTGGCAGAAAGTGGCCCACCTTAACCTTAAGCACCACCATGGGAGAAGTTGTGGAGCTTAAGTGGACCAGCAAGCCTTTGACCATTTTGCCTGGTGGAAAATTAATTTCCTTGCATCACAGATATGTCTTCACTTTTTTGTTAAACCAGAGTGGACCACCAAGTGTCCTCCGGGGCCGATTAAACACTCACTGTGTCACTTAGAGAGAGGTTGGGGGGGTTAAGTGGACCAGTTGAGCTTTAGACAGACGGAGGTAAATTGCTACAATGACAAACTACTGCACTGCTGGTGCGAGTCCCTCTGGTGTCTGTGGCCTGGTGGCATGTGTGTGTGTGTGTGTGCCGGCTCACATTTAGCAATCTGAATAGTAATAACACACACTGTGAAAAATGCTGCTTGGAGAACGGGGAGGCACAGTCGTCCCGCCTCCGTCAGAGACGACCTCAGTTATCATGACATCATGACGAAGGCTTGATTTATATGCCCGCTGCGCTGAGGAGGATATTCAAACAAATGGCTCCCGGGTGGAGCATGGGGGGAAGCAGCCGCAGCAGGAGGAGAAAAGGAGGGATGCAAGAGAAGAGGTGGAGGAGGCTGAGGCAAGGAGAGGAGAGGTGAAGAACAACAACAAAGGAGAAGAGTGAGGAGTATTAAAAATCATATATGCTGACGGAAACAGATGAAGTGAGGAAAAGAGGAGGAGGGGAAAAGAATGAGGAAGAATAATGACAGAAGAGAGGATGAAAGGAGAGGAGGGAGGAAGTCACACATTAATAGTGTGTTTATAGAAAATGGATGAATGACCTCCAGCTTGCTGACACACACACACACACACACACACACACACAGTGTCCCCCAGCTGAGTGTATGATTAACTGTAAGGACATATGATCCATTTACATCATAACCAGGTGCATTGTACTGGCTGATCAGCGGAGGTCACCCCTCCTATTCTCACTTCAGTGTGTGTGTGTGTGTTTATTCAGAGTATTAGAAGACTCGTGTGTGAGTCACCTAAGGCAGGAACGAGAGAATAAGAGAGAGAACGACTGAGAGAATATAGTTATGTTGAGGATGAAATTATAAGATCAGTAGCGGATCAACTCTAAACTTCGAGCAAAGACCAGTAAAGCAGAACTTCAGCTGGAGTTTATAAATAGATTTTCTACATCTGAATTAAGTTTTCATTGCCTTGAACTATAGATTTCCTCGTCTTGTGACTGCTTGTTAATCTCCTGAGCTGAGACGTTTACATCCAAACATCCTTGTGTTCTGACCAAACTAGAGGTGTTGTTAAAACTCATTATTTTCAGAACTTCATTTGAGCCGCATAAATTCACTGCAGGCAACCACGTCTCCACTCCTCATTGAACTCCTGTAACCTGGATTGAAATGAGCTGTTGGCTTTGTTTTGAGATGCAACACTGACCTAAATTTACGTCTTGAAATTTGGTCAACTTCCACGATTAGGGAATTTTTTTATTGTCTTGATAATAATTACACTTTGGTGCTTTAGACGCAGGCTGATTTAAAAACACTGTCCATATTGCCAGTCAACTTGGCCCCTCTCTTTGCAATAACTTAAATTTAGAGGAAACTGGAAAAACACTTATTGTGGGTGATATAAAACCCCATATATTCAGTAAACCTTCATTATGCTTTAGTCATATTTTTAAAGGTTTGGCAGTCGTCACATAGCGAGTTAGTAACATGGCAATCGAAGCATAAATGCAGCTGGAGTGTTCCTGTAAATTCACTAACGCTTCTAAAGTGACACGAAGAGTTCAATGAGTGTGATACACAGTTACACTCTCGCACACACACACACGCACACACACACACACACACACACACACACACACAGACACACACACACACACACACACACACACACACACACACACACACACACACACACACACCTTATCCGCAGTGTCTTAATGGAGCAGAAAACAAATCAGCTGTTGGATTATGGAGCATGAGAAACTAACCTCTATTCAAACCTCTTAAATTGAATATTTTTGATCATTTTTTTGGAAAATGTTGAAGCAACAAAAATAATATGTCTTCGCTTGTTCAATGATAACAAATACAACACAGTTACTTTTGTAAAATGTAGTATTTGTTAGTTGGTGTCAACATCTTTGGTTCATATTACAGTTGGGAATTTTGCAGTAAAATACTGTCAGCAGTAAGAAGGCATTATTCTCACAAACCTCTATGCCTGCCAACAAAGTAATGAAGAAACAAGGGCAAACATATTTATAAGTAATTAATATAAATTGTTAAATATTGCTTAATTTTGGTTAAGATAAAGCGTTCTTGTCTTATGTACCTCAGTATTTCAAATACTTTATTAAGGACACTCTTGAACTGTAGTCTGAACGTTATATCAGTCAATAAACAATGGTGGTAAAACGTATATTTCAATGGATGGATGTAGAATAAAGTTCTGTCGGTACTTGAGAAGGCAGGTTACAGTGGACGGCAAGACAAAAGAGCGAAAACCGTCAAACTAAAATGCAGATGTGTGAGACAGCACAGAGACGAAAAAACGAGAAAGTTGAAAAGTGAGGCAAAGACAGAATCTTTCATCACCACTGACAAAAGGAGAGGAGATTTCAGTCTTTCTCTCCCCTACTGTTTCCACTTAAACCACAGAGACGCTCGAGGATGACTGAGCCAACAGAGTTTCACTAAAGCCTTCACACATTAAAGTCTGTTCCACAAGGTAAAGCCTGAAGTTCTCACAGCTTCAAACACTTTCTCTCAACAGTAACATCTAATCTATTTTTCCCTTTGCAAGCTTATTATACAGCTTACTATATGTTTTGGGTAGATTTATTTTTTACAGCGTGTTAAAAGTGTACTTTGGCTCAAAATAATGTACTTTTTAAGTGTCGTAAAGTAGGATTTTAAAACGGCGTTTTGCAGTAATGTGAAACACTGGAAGGAATAAATTATATGTAATGTTACCTTAATTGTCAGGATCTTTTTAATTCCATGTTCCCATACCATATGTCCTTCTTATGACTTTTATTCTTAAAGTGCTTCCTGCACTATTATTGCCGTGTTCAACTGAAAACAAAAGTGTATTTCAATGTTGCGGTGCTGTGTTAATACACGGCTGCAAATGCTTCAGTTGTGCGGGTGATATTTAAAATTATATCGGCGTAAATTTTTATCTGTAATAGGAGCCAAACATGACAATTTATATTACAGTATACCGTGTACGGCAAAGTTCAAATAAAACATTTTCAGCGTTGTGGCTCTCTTCAATCATTATATACACTTAAAAACCAAGTAATAGTACGTTAATACTGCATTTGGAAATATGAAGATTAAACACTGTTCATTGCACTTGGCCAATAACATAATTCAACCTCTGAAAATATTTTCTTTACTGCATTAGTTCATCCAACTCCGACTGAGTGAAGGAAGGAGACTCTGAAGCTCACTGTCTGTCAGTCAACCTTAAGCCCTCACATAGAAAAAAACACAACCAACGCTGATATTTTTTTTTTTTTCCCAAAACCCCAAAACCATGAAATCTCCCCCTTCTTGATCCAATCTTTCCTTCAGGTCCCAGAAAAACATCCACCACCTCCAGGCCTCCCAGAAATCTGGTTCCAGTTTGGGGTAGCGTTGAGTTTGAGGGTGGGGGTGACTCTGAGGCGGCTGACGCTTATAAATAAATAATGAGAAAGAATACAAAATATCCACATCCCTCCACATCTGTATTATTTTTTTAATGTGGCTTCTTTTTCCATTTTTAACACTTTATTGTTTTGTGTTTCCCTCCTGGCACTCGTTCAGTCTCGTCATTCTGAGTCTGTTTGACTGGAGCATTGATAGGACGGATTGAGATGTTTAAATTAACTTTTCATTCCCTTTTTACTTTTGATGCTCCCGTCGATCTCTGTGAAGCCTCTTGAGCTATATTGTTGTTTTCCTCTCTTTTTCTTTCTGATACATACAAAGTTCTTGCTCCTTCTCGAATTAGCGTGTTACCATAAATCTTTTATAAAACCTATTTTATTTGGATTAAAAGCTGATTGCTAACACAGAGAAAAAAAACTGGGATTTATTGCAAGACGTCCATTGTAAAAGACCATACAAATTTTGATTTATGAAGTATTTCTCAATAAAAGAAAACCATCACACGCCAAAAGACAGCAAATCTCGTGGATAAAAACCTTCCCTGAAGAGATCCACAAAGTCCACAGCAGTGGCTGAACTTGGGTTAGCATGCACTGCATTGGTCTTGACACCTTTATGGGACACATATGGCTGCAGAGGCACGCCAGAGCGGAGGCATAGCAGCAGAGAAACCACGTCCCGCAACATCAGCATAACCACTAATCACCTCAAGCCTTGGACACTTAACCTGCGCTACCAAATATGTATTCATATGAAATACCATGTTATGAAGTAACGAAGAACAGACACGGCAAGAATTTTTCAGCAAAAGTACGTCCATTTTAGACACGGTACCATGGCACAATATATTAACTTATTGAGTTATTGCCATGCAGTGATGCAGCTGTGACCAGGCACAGGCAAGACGCTCGAACATCTGGGATTCAAGCTTCTGCTTATGAGAAGTGTTGCATCAATGAGTTGTTTAGTAGAAAAATCAAGCCCAGGAGACAAACAAATAGCACACAAGGACATTGTGGAGTATTTTTTTGAGTTTAATAGTTTGCAGAACTCTAAGGACCAAGTACCTCTGACAACAAGTGATGGATTACCTTTCAAAAGCAACATTTCAGTTTGTGCAAAAAGGTTTTCATACTGTAGTGGAAGAAGTGAAACCAGAAGCTGCCTGGAAGATAGAAAACCAATGTAAAAAGCTATGACATGCTTTTAAATGTGGTTAGAAATAATGTCACTCTTTGGCTGGCTACTAAGAGGGTTGTTAGCTCAGAACAGAGCGTTATCGTATTACATTATTTCCTCTCTGTCAGGTTAGTGAGTCCTTTTATTGTAACATATGCGGTAATCGAGTTCATGTTGCTCAATCGGATTGTTTTGGAGTGTCGCTATAACAATCATGTCATTAATGGATTTAAGATTTTAAATGCTGGATGATTAATCTCAGTGTTTTCTAGTTGACCTCGAGTGTGTCAGCCATCATCACTCTGCACTCACTCCTGAGGGAGGTCCGGCCAGGGTTGAGCAAGTATCGCTATCAAAAATTAAAGATTATAAATTAAGTGATTGATTTCAAGACGTTACAGCTCAATATTCTAGTCATGGAATAGAATTTAGCCATAGAATGAGTTTGAATATAAGTATTCCTAGTAGGAGTAGGTTTGGGAAGTGCTGCCTCATCCGTAAGCTGTTGTAATGGGGAGGCTTCTGGGTATCAATTTTAAAGCACCAAAGTTTATTTCAACTCTCTGTTCCCCTCGTCCGCTGCTGCCCCACATATGGCTTCCACCGAGCGGCTGGCTAGCATGAATGACACCTGTGAGACATAAGGTGCAGAGCAGTAGTGAAGGTCAGGTTACCATGTGTTGGATGTCGGTCTGACACCTTAGCAGGACCCACGCAGGGCTTGTATAGAGTCGTATAGATTGGAGTTGAAGTACAGTAGTTTTCACAGTCGGCCATGGCTCCCCCCATATGGAAGTCATATGGAGGGAAAGCCCCACTCCGAACAATAGGAGTCGTTAAAACAGCAGGGGGAGAACCTGTGCGTGTGTGCGTGTTAAGATGGAGTGCATGCGTATCAGTTTGTACGTGTGAGAATGCCGGGGGTGTGATTGAGTGTGTGTCGCGGTGTGTGTTTGGACGACGGGATGAAGATACCGGTCTTTCATGTGTGAGTGAAGTCAAGGGGCAGCGTGGCTAACAATTCAGGGAGGGAGATGACAGGGCCCCATCCTTTTCTTATTTAAACCCTCCCCCGTACACAAATTTTCCTCTTATCTCTTCGCTTCGTCCATCTGTCTTACTCGCTTTTCATCTTGTCCTCTCTTCTTCCTCTTTCAGCCTTTTAGTCTCAGTTTTTCTTCCTCTCACATGCTCGGGCTCTACATCATTCTTCTTTTTCTTTCATGTGAACTGTTGATCTACAACGGACAGACGAGGAGCGGTGTGGTGTGTGTGTGTGTGTGTGTGTGTGTGTGTGATTCTGGGGGGTACTCCTCTGTGGCCTCTAAATGGTAGCCAGCCAATGGCTCCAAGATGTACTCTTACGACAAAGCTGATCTCTCATCGCACTGCCACAGATTCTCCTGAAAACATATGTGTGCGTGTGTTTTTCTCTTTTAGGCAGCTCCGTGTTTGTGTGCGTGTAAGAGAAAGACAGGAGGAAACCAGAGAAGTGCTGCGCTGTTGTGGTCAAGCTCTGATAATGGTTTTAAATGGTGGTTTTCCCAGATGGCACTTACTGTCTGTCACTATCAGTGTCTCTCTGCCTTTTACTCACACCTCATAACCTTTACCCCTGTCTGTGTCAGGTGAGGGAAGTAAATGGCTCAGCACTATGTCGTCTTTTCAGGCCAGACAATTTCCACCATTAAAGTGGCGATGTAAAGGGGCCACTTAGTTTAACATGGGGTCATTTCGTATACTAGGGGATCCAGAAACCTTTGTGTGCCTCTCCAGTAAATCTGTGACCCTGTAAACGACTTTAAGAGTCCACAGGTGATGAAAGAATGCTTTTTTTGAATGAAATATACAGTAGATGTCCTCATCTAGACATGACGATGAATCAAGTGTATTGAATATATGACCAGGGATCAGTGATTGGCTTTTAATTTTGTTCTCAGATGCAGAATGAGACAAATAACTGAGTTTAAAAATGTTCAGATTCTCTGATTTATCATCATTTTAAAGGGTTTAAAATATGCTCAAAAAGAACAGCTCCCTGGTCTGCCTCTCTGCTCACATACTTTGTTTCTTGTGTCTGTCCAAGTCAGGATCTTCAGTGTTTCTGCTTATTGTCTCCATTACAGCTGGATGTATTTATGATTAGATGACATACACAACACAGTTATTCTTTTGATAAAACCGATTTATGTTTGTCCAGCTCTATCAAGTCTCCCCAAAGTCTCCACACATTTCTCAAGAAATGTTTTACTTTTGAATCACCAGTACATGGTGAACACATTATCATGGCTAGACGTTGTCAGGGTTGGACAAACACCATACATGTCCAATTTCAGAATATTAATTTTATAATTGATGGCTACTGTGAGTCAGCTGTAACGAACACTGACCAGACATCGTTACTGATGATGTGGAAATCCATTGTGTTGGAGAACAGTCTAGTTTCTACAGATGTTGAAAGCCTGAGCCCTTAGACACACAAGTGTTCTCAGCTAAGCAGGTTGCATGGACCACTGTTCAATGAGGAGGTCATCTCCCGTCCACTATTTACTTGTATCTTCATCATCGTGAAGTGTAAGAAAATCCCGCAAATGTGTGCATCACGTGCATCGAGCAGCAGTAACTCTGCAGAGATCTGAGGCAACAGCTCCCAATGAGTTCAGCACAAACATCAGGGACGTTTTACAGAATTGGCATAAGGCAGAATTTAAAGGAATTTGACTTAAGTTGGTGTTTTCTGCTCTTGTGTCATCAGGTACACGCTAGTCAAAGGATTGTGAGATTAGATCGAACATACAGGATTTCTTTTTTTTACAGAGGAAACAATGAAAGAAGGAATCTACTGAAATCAAACATTGCTTGACGCTGTATTTCCTGCTGCTCTGTCCTGTCTGAACTTTTACTCCCTCTACAGAGAGACAGAGGGTGGAGAGTGAAAAGCAGCAGAAACCAACAGCTTTGTCCAGGTTTGTGTCTGTGGTGCATTAACTCAGGTATAAAGTCCTATCTGAGACTATAGCCACTTCAGTTGTAGTGGACGTTATCAAAGGTAAAGATGTTTCTCATTCTGCTTTTCTTTACAAACTAGTAAAATTTAGTATATAATATAAAAACAATAGACTTTAACATGTGCAGCTATTTCTGTAAATGTTACACAATTCATCACAGTTATTTTAGCTCTGTTTACTTTACTTCTTCATGATTGTTGTTAAGTGTGACAGGCCACATGTGATGGTGTGTTTCCATATGGATTCTGAAGGCCCAGTCCACAGCCAATTTCTATCCCCACTCTGACCTCTGGTCTTTATTGTTTTTCTTCCATTGTTGAGTTCGTGTTAAAGAGAACAATGCATAAACTAATGGGGGTGACGAGTGGTATTTGGAAGCCACGTTCGCGTTCCGGAGCTCGGAGTCTGTTTTTTGTCAAGCGCTGCTGAGCTGCTGTGGATACATATTTGAAGAGGAAATCTATGACACACATATGGTCATCTCATCTCTTCCTGCCAAAGCATGAATGACTGAAATGTCTATCAGTCAGCAGGTGCCCCCCCCCCCCCCCCCCCACACCCCACCGCACAACCTCACCGATCCCGGCTCATGCACAAGCAAACACATAAATACACACAAACAACCAGCCCCTTCGGATCTCCCACTGTCGAGTTTCTGCAACCCATCCATCTTCCTCAACTGTCGCACTACTGTCAAAGACCTTTTACAAAAACACACAGTCACACACAAACGCACACACACACAGACTGGTTTCAATATCCTCACATGCACACACATGCAAAACTCAGCAGTGTGCTGGGTGCCCGTGTGTGTGTGAGCGACTGATGAGATGCCAAACTCTGTAAGAGTAGGCAGCTCCAAAGTTGTGTATGGATGATAAACACTGCATGGTACACGGGCATCATATGGGCGCTCAAAGAGTCAGTGGGCAGCCGTTTTCCATCCCTCATTCTCTCCCCGATCTCTTTCTCTTCTTTGTCTCCCTCATTTTCCCAACCAGGTGTTGAAAAGGAACATAAAACATTTCTGTTCCACTATGCCACTGCTTTCATGTTGAGACTGTGTGTGTGTGTGTGTGTGTGTGTGTGTGTGTGTGTGTGTTCGTAGTGTTTATGACCCAGAGCTTTCAGATGTTTTGATCTTTCCGTGTGCTTCTCCATGTTTGCGACCACCTACAGCACAGCCCCTACGTAATGCAACTTCTTTTGCAACGTCAGCTCACCGTGAACTCAAGGCCTGCGTCAAACATCTGTCCAGGCCAGGGCAAATAATGGAAGTGGCAGTACTCAGGCTCTTGCTCTGGTGTTTTTCTACCACATTTCTGAACACATGTCAGTCGCACAAAGAGTGACCTTCTTTTTCTCAACTACTCTGCTAACAAGGTCTGAATTTCTCATCTTTGTGCTGTGGCAGCTTTGGTGTTGAATTCCAGCTGCCTAGTTCTTCTGCTTGGGCTAGAAAAAAATTAAATATACCACTCTCTGCAGGCAGAAATGATTTTTCTGGAAAGATTCTACCCAACTTCATGGATCGAATGCCCAGACAATGAATATGCGCAGAAAAGTTGGACACATTCCCTGACTTAAATTATACTATAAAAACAGATTGTGTCGTCAGAATGTGCACATAAAATCACAGATTGCCCATCTGATGTTTGATGTTACTGCAGACGATGGTTCATGGGAACATGTGGTGAATTAATGATGATACTGGGTATTGTAAATAGTCACAGCCAAGCATTATGCCAAGTCACAGAGACAATCAGTGAAAATGAGTTTTCTGGTGGAGCAGACTGAACTGCTGATATAAACAGCTGATAAACTCTGTTTACAAATATTTAAAAGCAACAATAAGATTGATATGAAGACGTATCAAGAAGAAGGGGCGAGCATTACCACAGCTACATGAATCTGAAATTGTCAGCGTGCATATTTCTATATTTGTGCGCAAACAGTGTTTTCATTTTTATTGTATCGTCTTTAAATCGGAAGTGAAGACTTCCTGATGCGGCTTTGAGGTTCAGTCATCGTTAGGTCACATTAGATGTTGACAGCGAGCGGCAAAACAGACATTTACTCTCGCAACTATATCGGAGATTATGACTTCTTCCAGCAACCACCAAAAATTCACTGAGGCGAGGTCCCTCATAAACCTCATGAAGCTGGAATCAAACCAGTCTACAACACACTGCCCCTAGCAGGAGCTCTCTCCTCTCCGAGCATGTTGAGATGTAGTGGTCACTTCCGATTGATGCACACACACACACACACACACACACACACACACACACACACACACACACACACACACACACACACACACACACACACATAAGCACACACATACAGACACACTCTAATTTACTACTGTCATATCTGCACATGACTGTCCTGCAAACAGCACTTCTGCAACACTCCCCTGAGTAATCCATCACTCTGTGTGTGTGTGTGTGTGTGTGTGTGTGTGCGTGCGTGTGTGTCTGTGACAGTTTTAAATTACTGCTATGGCACATTGAGCCCTGGCCATTACTCTAGCAGGTGACAACCATTAAAAGAGGTGGTGTCACTGACATGGGGGTGAGAGAGAGGGAGGGAAGGAGATGAGAGAGGGAGAGAGGGAGAGAGAGAGACTAAAAAAGACAAAATAAAGAAAGTAAACAACACTGGTTACAGGGATGAAAGGATGTAGTTACTTGAAAACAACATCAGGATCATGTAAAAAAAAAAAGAGGCTGAATAAAAAA
The DNA here is from genome assembly GCF_024713975.1 of Paralichthys olivaceus. Taxonomy (NCBI): domain Eukaryota; kingdom Metazoa; phylum Chordata; class Actinopteri; order Pleuronectiformes; family Paralichthyidae; genus Paralichthys; species Paralichthys olivaceus. The sequence continues at coordinate 21,060,683 of NC_091101.1, forward strand.
ATGGGAGATGAAGGAGGGATTGAAAAAGTGCTGGCAGAAAGTGGAAACAGAGAAACCACCCACTGTTCCCAGGTCTGAGCCAAAAAGGGTAACACACACACACACACACACACACACACACACACACACACACACACACACAACACACACTGCCCGAGCCAAGAAAGGTAAAAAGTTAGAGAGGATTCAGGCCTGGCTGACCTCCAGAAGATGTTATCAGACCCTCCATCTGAAACCAAAATACTAGACCAACAGCAGAGACACGTTTTTACACACACACACACACACACACACAGAGCGAAACTCCAGGCTAATGAAAACAGTGTACACGCACATTTAAAATAGATATTCTTTTACCTTATCATAGCAAAGGGGAACAAGACATGTGTTCATACATGTACAGACTGATACAAGTGATAAGTGTGCTGAATGTAATAACAGCGGAATAAAGGCAACATACTGGAGAAACAGACTCAATTCAATAGACTGTTGTATCAAATATTGAGCAGAAAACATAATTAGATTTTGTGCTGTGGGTGTAAAGTAGTGAGCAGTCATGAATGTCAGTGTGTGTTTCTGTGTGTGTGTTTGTGTGTGTGTGTGTGTGTGTGTGTGTGTGTGGGTGTGCATCTTAAATACGTCCACAGAATGACCACCATAAAATCTCAAATAAGAAAAAGTTGTATTGACCAATGCGGTGCTCTGTTCTCTGAATAAATCCCGGCGCAGGCTCTACAGAAACACAAATCACTTTTACTCCACGTTCCACTGAGACGTTTGGAGTGAGAGTGAGCAGAACTTTGGAAGCTGTTGACTTGTGTTTGTGCTCGAAAAAAATCCAAGAAGAAATAATGTATTTGAGTGAAAATATTGTACGGGTGAGCAACATTCACTGACATTTTGTCCATGACTTCACATTCTTTGTAACACGTGTGTTATTGTGTTTTGCATCATATTTGCAACATGTGGTAGCAGTTGTGGTTCGTAATATAGGATTTGTGCATCTGTAATGAAGAGTATGAGACTGTGTAACTGTTGTGTTGTGCATGTGGGAGAAATAAAATATTCTGTCAGTCTGCAGCTCCATTAACTTTTGTGTGCGTGTGTGTGTGTGTGCACTTGACTAAACAAACAGAAGGGTGAATACACAGGCCACATCACCTTTGTCCGTCTACATGAAAACATCACATAGACCTCAGAGCTCCTCAGTGTAAAATCCCCGAGGCTCGTTAACAGACAACTTTAACGAGGGGACGACACGTTCGGCTGAGCACACCTGCTTCCTGATCAACTACGAGGGTCACGGAGGATCGGATAGTGTGTGTTTTAGTGTGTCGGGGGGGCGGGGCAGCTAGAAGGGGAACGAGTGAGACAGAAAAAGAAAGACGGTGCTTTGCCTTGGAACAAAACACTAATTAAATCCAATCATCCTTCAGCTTAATCCTCAAAACTAATTAGTTGGCTGTGTACCTGTCTTCACTGAGTACACACACACACACACTTGCAGACATGAACACTACCACAGAGACACACACACAAACACAAGTGATTTCTCGTAACCTCTGTTTTTGTTGCCTCATGTTCTGTCGTTGACTCTGGACTTTGTCTCTTTTTTTTGAGGCAGTCATTTTGACTTCACAGTGGAAGGTGCACGGGCGCTGTTCTGTACGGAACCGTCGCCCCGAGCCACGACAATGTGACACTGAGGCTCAATATTAGCACCCTGAAAAGTGAGTCAGCTCAATGGAACACAGCCATCATTATTCATATTATTATTATGTCGTGGTGTTATTTGCGGGACGCGGGGCCATTTGGTCTGGGGTGGCACGACGTTCGCTCACAACGACTTTATGGTGTGTGAGGTTCAAAACTGAGTCAGACATGTTTTTGAGCGACCAGCTGTGGCAATCATAAGTGTTATGACAGAGGGGGAGAGAGAGAGAGGCCCGGACTGACAGAGAGAGAGTAAGTGAAAAAAGAAAGACTGAATTTAACAGCTTTCTCTCTTTAATAGATGAACCATTACGTGTAGAGTAAAATTCTGAATACCCACTCAGATTTTTAAAAAGCCTAAAACAGCTGTTATTACAGGTGTGGAACCTTTTTGTTGCATTTCATCTTTTCTTTTATATTTTTTGGGCTATATGCTTAAGAAAAATGTTGCCAAAACTAACCCTATACACAAAGTCAATCAAATTAGGTTTGATTTTAATGTGAAACAAGATTAAATGTCATTATTGCGCGAACACACCAGAGAGAGACCATCATCAGTGCTTCTCGTTACTTCAGTGCACTTAACGAGAGAACGTTTGCATCAGCATCTGACAATTTGACCTCTTGACCTTGAGTTTTCATTGATCAGAACACATCAAACAACTCAACATCTTTTACTGATTTGAGTGAGGAGTTAAATGGCAGATAAATGTAATTGATCCCTGATGGCTTTCATAAAACAAGCGCATTACGCTGAATCGCTTTTCGTTTCAGAAATCAGCAGAATAAGGGGAATGTTTGAAAGCAGATGTAGATTGGTTTTGTAACAGAAGACAAGAGGGAACTTTATAAGAGCAAAGTTTCCTCTGACAACTTTGTTATGATGGGATGAAAGGCATGGAGGGAACAGGAGAGAAGAAGAAAGAGGGATTATGTTAAAATATATGTCTACATTCATGTAAATTGTCGATGCAAGACTTGAAAATATTAAGAGAAATATCATAAAGCTTTGCCGGAGAAGAAGTGCTGTGTGGTTTTCTCCTGAATAACAATAGTAGTAAATATGAACAGCAAAGGATAAGAGGAAAGATTTGGTGATCCAGCAGAATTATAGATTTACTATAATCTCTACATCAGCGCAAAGTCATTAAAATTTAAATGCATGCAGAATAAGTCATTTTGTGCCTCTGCTGTTTCACTGCATTATGGACAGTTTGAAGCATCATCGGTTTAGTTGGACACATCTTTGTTCCTGGTGAATAGTAATTATATTGCATGTTTTAATAATCCATGACAAAAGACTATATGCTTCACTTACAGTTGATCTCACAGCTGAAGTCATAAAGTGAGGAGGTATTTTCAGCTCCACAGCGTGACTTTAACTGTAACTGGAGGTGTTTGTTTTTTCATACAACAGTTTTGACAGCTTGGTCTGATTTAGTGGCGATTTCATTCTTAAGTGTGAAAACATACACTGACATTGTTGTGGGGAAGTATTAAAGAAAAGAAAAAAGTGAGTTTGTTGTTGGTTGTGTGTGAGTTTGAGGTTGTTTTTGTTTTCTGATCGAAGAATGTTCCAATTTTTCATCATACAAACTTCATCAGAACCATCCACAACATATACCATGCTGTACGTATCTGTCTGAAGGAAAACCAAGCTGAGAACAGGGGAGGGCAGCATGGAAAGAGAAAAAGAACATTAAAGGGTTGAAGCCTGCTTTTCAGTTGTTTGGTTTAGTCTCACCAAATTCTCATTTATCGAATGATCAACACTCTTATATTCATTAGAAGAAAAGTACCACATCAAAACTTAAGTCTCAGGTCAAACTCATTACGTGTTTATTGAACATTTGCTTAATTAGCTCCAAACTAATTATGTCAGAGACATTGTCAGTGGCAGTTTTCCTAAAGCAGATGAACAAAAAGTTAAGAGTAAACTTTGCAAACAGTGGTTTTCATATTATAGCTCAAAACTTTAAGCTAAAGAGTCTGTGTTAGCTCCGTCAGCTTTCCTGGTTTAGTTATTATCAAATATATGCTGCTAATACTTGTTTTGATATTTACTTAGGTTGATAAGGCAACCAGGTACATTACACTGTGGCTGATTTAGTTAATACAGAGATCTAGAGATAACATGACAGATTTGTTTCGATTGGTTGAATAGAAGGCACGATTTCAGTTAACCAGGATTTTTGTTCGTTGACTTCAACTCTACACAGTATAATAAAAAACAAACCTTTTGACATTCAGATCCAGATAAAAAAGAAAGCTTTACACACGTATAAAACTGACAAAAAAAATCAATATGATGTCTCGTCCCTCCGCCAAGAGTCGAGCGCACGTCACCTTGATCCAATCATTTTTATTTAACTTCAAATCCCTGGTCGGCAGCAGGAATCCACAGTGAGTTCACTGGAAATCCCCGGCTCTTCTCATCGCCTTTTCTCCCCTTTGTCTTTTTATGTCCCCTTTCATCTTTTATGTAATTTCTTTCTTTCTGCGTCTCATTTCCTTTCGCTATAATTTAGAAGTGGTATGGGGAAGCTATCACTCCGTCGCTCTGTCTGCCTGCCAACCAATTTGTCCATCTGTTCGTCTTCCTCTCCCCACTCTCAGTTGGTGTTTCAGGAATTGTTTCAGTGATGGATCAGAGTTTTGTTGCTCCCATTAAAATACCATCTGATGTTTCTGCTGAAAGCACCAACAGGACACGAATCCATGGTTTCACAAAGATGTCCCTACATTTATATTTTTTTCATTTTGTATAAAAACGGACGATAACCTTGCCGAGTACAGAATGCGAAACAAATCTGATTTACAGCTCTGGGCTTTTTATTGAGTATCATCAATTTAATTGTACTTACAGGTGACAAGAGCAAAGGAAATGGAGGAAGTGAGGGGGAAAGGGAGGGGACTTTGACAAGAGGGGGAAAGAACAAAGAGGAGAAAAAAGAAGTGAAAGAGACACAGATGGAGATTCAGGAAAAAAAAGGAGACGGGCCCTTTGGTTTTCTGGCTCAGAAGATATATTCGGTTGAGAAGATGGACTTTTCAACAGCACAAGATGTATTTTGACTTTAAGTTAACTCAATCGACTGCTTCAGTCAGAGCACTGGGAGCAGAGAGCTGGCTGTGGTTCATCCGAAGTGACAAGTGAAAGTTTAACAGATATTTCCATGAGTTCATGTAGCACAATAAAATAAGCACACGTGTGAAACAAAGCAGAAACGTGAAGCAACATATATTTGATTAAAGCCAGTATCTTTAAAGCTCACTGGAATCAGACAGCAGTGTGATGATTTTCAAATTTACATGTGGATTACACGTCAAAACATGAACCAGGCTCACAGTGTGTCAGCCTGGCAGAGAGACAACGAAAGAGGAATTAAATATTGCAGAGAAACAATAAAAAATACAAAGATGGTGGTTTGTTTTTCACACCGACTCACTGAGCAGATTAACACTGAAGCCTCTGGAAGTGAATGTGATCGACTGTGTTCACTCCACCACATGTACAAACCGCCGGGATCTGAGGGAGAGCAAACCTAACGCACCCTCACTGCTGCATCATCCCTGCTCCACCTGTACCCCCCACATGGAGGAGGCTGGAAACACTACAGCACAGAGCCCCCTGGTGGAGACAACCATAAAGCACAACTGCACCCTCATCCAGTGAAGATATGACAGCTCGAGTCCCCCTCTGCACACGCCATGAAAAAGACATTGGTTTATGTCTATGGGATGTCAGTACAGTAAAGTCTGGTTATGTATGGACAAGCTCACACTGAACACACAGTATTTTAGAGGTAGTTAGGTGCATATAGTTTGAGTTAATCAAGCAGAAATGAAAAGGGGCGTTTTAAATTATAAAGTTCATGATTCTGAGTGGGCTCAGGATTCAGTGTCTGAAGTTAATGTGTTTGACCACTAACTTAAGTTTTTTATTCATTTACACGTTCAGGGACGATTAAAGGATTATATCGTCTTATCTTATCTAATCATGTGGTTGATGATGGACTGATCTGATAGGAAGTTAAGATATTTTGAAAAACCTTTTAAGTGACCTTTCACACATATCTTAACAGCCAGAGCAATAAATTATTATTTCAGTTTAATTCACATTTGTTCTTTATGTAAATTGACTAGATCTATGAAGCACTTATCCAGGCTTATGGACCATTAAAAACGTTTTACTATACAAGTTGCATTCACGCACAACTGTGGAGGATTTGGGGTTCAGCATCCTGCCAAGGGACACTTCAGAATGCAGACTGGAAGCTGCCGGGAATCAAACCACCAACCCTCTGGTTAGTGGACGACCCATCTGATGCACAGCCGCGCCCACCCACGACGTACAAAGAGTCAAGCAGCAAAAAGAAATAAAAAGCAAGATGAGAAAATGTCATTTGTTTGTCGAAGCCTCATTTAGAACCACAGTCTGTTTCGACAGAACAGCGTTTGCAAAAATGATCACCAGCGGTTAATGTTGACTTTTAGCAAGTAACGACGGAGAAATGTCATTTTTTAACTAAACAAATTAGGCAAGGAGAAAACTGAGTAGAGAGAGATGAGACTTCTCCAGATGTTCCTTCACTGACTCTGCCCCCCCCCCCCCCCACACACACACACACACAAACACACACACACACAGTGACCTTGACTGTGTTTTTCTGGAGCCGAGTCTGTTTCTTATCTTGCCGTCGTGTCCCTGTGGACACTTTCTCTCATCGTGACCCAGACTGACACACACACTCCCTGAGGACACCTCCCGAGTTCACCTCCTGCCCTCAAATGAAGGTGACACATGCCCCCAATGAATTTTACTCATAAATCAAGCTCTGAATCAGGGACCATTTAAATACCAGAAATGAATTTTGTAAACGTAGCCATTTAAAACCGCATTGAAATAGTTTTAAATTGAGGATTCAGGGTTGTACAAATTTGACAAAACCCAACCGAGGTGAGCAGAAGACACTACATTTCCAACCAAGTGTTATTAAAGAAAAGTGCTTGAGCTAATTCGTGTCCTGCTCTTCGTCAGGGTGGAACCACTTGATTGGACCGCCATGGTCGAGGTGAGAGGAGGGAAGCAGTTGAACGTCTGTTAACTGTTCCAACAGCCAGCAAACTGTCCCCATTCAGAATCATCACATGCACACATCCCTGCACACACTGAGGAAATTAATGGGGCTCTGCTTTTCATCAAGATAAGCCTCCCTTTCTCTGGGTCTTCCCATCATCTTCACGTAGTTCCTTTTTCTTTATCGCTTTTTATTTGTATTACTCTCTCTCCGTCTGCTTCTGTCTTTCAATCCTTCCCTTCATAGAGTATTATATTCGCTCTCTCATAACTCTGACAGAGCCTTCTTTTGATTGGATCAGACACTGCAATGGCAGCAAAAAATGTGCCCTGATTGGTCCAAAACACCAGGAAGTGATCAAATCAAAGCCGACATCATGCTCCACCGATTACACTGTCTGACAACATAGTCCACAATCATTGACTTTCTATTGTTCCCGTTGGAAACCTTCATACAGCTCGTCAGTGGGATGGAAAGCCGAGAGGAAGCGCTGGTGGTGACACCATAAATCCTCTCACAATTAATACTGGGTTCCATATGCTGACTGTTTGTGGAAGCTGCTGTGTGAGATTTCAGTGATCCTCATCCCCATCATCAGCAAACTGAGCTTTAATCATGGAAACTGTACCTGAAAGATCAGTGTCCGTCCTGTTATTCATTAAACTGACATTTCCTAAAAGTGTGACTCAAACATATAAAAGGGTCAAAACACAAAATCATAACAGAGTCAAGAGATCTTTGATGTGATGGTTATTACTGAGTGATGATTCTTTTTTCGACGTGTTTGTTCAGATGAGGAGCTGATCATATTTTAACACAGTAGAAACAATAGTGGATAAACAATTAACTCGTACCACAGACGGGAAATTCTATTACAAATATTTTCAGGCTTCGCTCACGAGAGGCTTTTAAGAGGAGCTAAAGTCCTGTGTCCTTAAAATAATTAGTTTGTTGGCTGTTAGTTCATATTTATTTTCTGTAATATTATTGTTTTAAGTTGGTATTTTCCTGAAAGATCTTCATCTGTCTCTTGGCAAACCACATTTTTTTTCACATTGTTTAGATTCTATCTTGTCTGACCCATTAGTCTACTATGGGAAATCTAAAGGTATGTATTATTTAGGTTTGTTCGTGGATAATCAATTTAAACTGTGCTTATTATTATCCTTGTAATACTACTTGTATTCTTGTTGAGGTCGTTTTACACATTTGTATTCAGCTGAATTTCTTTTGTTTTCATTTTGATCTGGAATGAGTAATTGCCGCAGCAACTAGAGCTACAGGAAGTCCCATGAAAAACTGGAGAAAAAATATTATTTCTAAGTGTTTATTGCATGTTAGCATAGTGCCGTGGGTATACGTGTGTTTGCTTGTATTAAAGAGAGTGAGGAAATATAGTTTGAGCCAGTAATTTATCTTTGCATGTGTGTGTGTGTGTGTGTGTGTGATGGTGTGTACTGATGGTCGTGTGTCAGCCTTGGCAGCAGTGGTACCATCTGTTTGTCATTATAATGTTGACAGAACTGTTGCCCAGGTTAATTACCATGGTAACAGGTTAATTACACCAATTAAACATTACTGGGCATACTGGGGACACTGCCTTCTCTCATCACACACACACACACACACACACACACACACACAGTGTGTAGCAGCAGGTATATATATGATGAAAGACACCAAAGGGATAGAAAAAAAAAAGCATTATATCAGGAAGCTCCTATTAGAATGAATGGTAATGGTGATGAATGAATGGGACGTCTATGTGCTGAAGAAGGCCTCTGTGTTGCATCTGACAGAAACAGGAAGTGGACAGGAAGCATCTGACAGCTGGAGGCGGGCTTTAGGGCTGACAGGCGGTTTGTTGGACGACCCACAGTGGACTGGCAAGGTGGGGGGGTGTCTTGTGTGTGTGTGTGTCTGTGTGTATGTGTGTGAGACTCATGGGGATAATCCCGAGTACGACCCCATACAGCGTGGCTCGTGGAGAGACAGGGAAAAGAGCCAAGTAACACAAAGATGCGTGCACACACACAAGTGCATGCAAAACAGAAAACTCCAACTGGTATTCCAGATTCTTCCTTCCTTCCCACTGGAACTTCACACACATGATTAACTATGTGTAGGCGCACAAGTGTGTGTGCATATGTTTGTGTGTGTCTGCACGTGTGTGTCCACCCCCCAGTGCAGAACAATCAATCTGCATCAGTTAAATGTGGAAAAAAGCTAAACCTGATGGATTTATCTTTCATTCCAGCAGGTTGTGGCCAGACGGGGTCAAATTCTGCTGCTGGTACTCAGAGAGAATTTAAACAGAATATGCTCTGATCACAACACAACACATCCAGTGAGACAAAGAAATACTTTTGTGTGCCCTTTAAATCACATTTGCAGAGAATATGTTCCTAACATGAAATATAATCAGAATTTGTTTGGGTCAGAAGCAAGATTTAGAATAAATCCTGTTTAATATTATGGTACTTCAAGACGCTGAAACCTCCATTCAAAGTCACAGAGTGTGAGAGCAGCTTTTACACTGGATCAAGTGAATGTAATTCTGCAGCCTGTGATTTATCATCTAAATTTCCAAATATATAAATGACTGTTAATCGGCAATGATCTTATAACAGCGGCCACAAACACATACTTGTCTAAATAGATTTATGATGTCAGTTCATTTCATTTTCATAAGAGTTGGCGAGACATCACTTCTTTTCTGTAAGTGGTGGAAATCTCATTTTAAAAGGTTACACTCTTCATCTACTCCACAAGACTAATGGGTTTCCAGATTGGCAAACATGCAACAACCACCCACACACACACACACTTAAATATTATTAGTCTCATTTTCACTGCTTTCATCATCATGTTTTCATCATAAAATCTACACAGTGTGAGTTACTACTACGGGTTGCCATGGATTCCGACTGCAAAACTTTTTAAAGTGAAAATGTTAATATCTCAAATGTATCATTAAACTGTTCTTTCCTCTTTTCTCTCCAAACTATTTTCCCTTTACTTTACTCTTGTGGGCCTTTAGCTTTTCTTCCTCCCCTATTAGTTATACACTTGTTAGGTTTTGACATGTAAACATCTTACGGACACATTCACGCGGCCCGAGGAGATAAATGACTGTGTTGACTGGCTAAAAGACTTTAGCATTAAAAGTTAGGGACATAGACAAAAAAACTGAAAGTTCATGTGAGATAATTCTGATGTTTTCTCTCATTTTAGGAGGTTGCTATGTGTGTTGATTTGAAACAGGGTGAAACGTAATGATTGGCAGCTGAGACCCGTGATCGGTCAAATGCACATCAGTACCTCACTGCACGGCTCCATCCTCCAATCCATACTGTGCAGACTCTGTGTCTAAAAGCACAACATGGCAGTTTTCATGTATCTGGGATATTTTGGATATTTCCGGATCGTGTATAATCAGGCCAGTATAATCATAATAGCTGTCTTCAGCAACAAGTTCTTATATCAAGCTGCCCACTGGACTAATCTGTAATGGAACAATAGAGGAATTGAAGTAAATGTTCTTCTCTACTCTCACTCCACCCCTCCCTCTTATCTCCACCTCACTAAGTGGCAGTGTGTTTATCACTTCCTTCTCCCTCAGACTTCAAACCTCTCCTCCTCTCCACCACCTTCCCATTCCCACATAGTCAAACACCAACCACCCATAAAGACCAGCTCACTTTAGCACCAAACAAACTGCCTGCCTCATTACACACACTAATTGTTAAGTTTCCACTCTTTTTATGCAACTTTCCCTCTTTCTTTCTTTCTTTCTTTCTTTTCTTTCTCTTTCTTAAAATCAACGCACACGTTGCGTTATGCTGCAATTACAGGAATTCTGCTGATGCCCGCAAAGGGACTTAGGTTTCTTAGTTCCTTTCTTATTGAGGTTATGTTTTGTCTTTGATTTTTGTTCCATACATGCATTCTTTCATTTACATTCATTCAAACTATTTTTCAGTACATTTCAGTTCATTTGGATTTTTGAAACATCCTGCAAGAGAAAATCTGAAGACAGAGACAATGAGCATTTGATTGGCTGGTGTATGTCAAAGATCCTGGTGTGTGTGATTGCTTCACTACCAGGAAGTCTAAGACGTTACCTCAAAGTATTTGGCCACATTCTATCTGTTTCTTTTTAAAACTCAGTTATCTCTCCCTCGAACTCTCTGCCACCTTTCTCTCTTTTAGCTCCTGTTATACTCATCATCTTTTATCATCTCTAAATCTCTTTCTTAGGGTGTCTATGGTTAATTTAGCAGTATGTATAACGTTCAAACGTATGTATAACTGTGTTAAATATGAGGATCATTTAAAGAGATAAAATAAAAGTTTATGTTTCTGCGTTTTCCTAGATTGTACTATGAGATATTAAAAAAATTGTTAATTTTGTGGTGACAAGCTATTTGAAGGTCATTAAAAGTATGAACGCCCACACGAAGCCACAAACACAGTGTTTCACACAAGCATTTGAGTCCCTCTTCCTACCTCTCTGTCACACCAACACACTCACATAGCCACAGACACACACAGTGAATACTTCATTACCTTAAGTGAAGCTGTTCCACTGCATTAGTCGTCTTTCACAAAACAGCATTCTGTCATTACTGAGGTGTGTGTGTGTGTGTGTGTGTGTGTGTGTGTGTGTATGTGTGTGTGTGAGGAAGAGCTGAGTAATTCTCCTGTTTTAATGTGATGTGATGTTTCTGTTGCACAACATGTTTACAACGTCACATTCAATCAATTAATTTGCTCCCATTTTTAGTAATGAATTTAAAAGAGAGAGCATCTGAACTGAAACAAAGCAAATTGGTTTCAAAGATGAGAGGGGGAAAAAAAGGAACGGGAGAGAATGAAGAGGAAGAAGAAAAGACATTGAAACAGAGAAATCAATCATCACCACAAATGTGACAGAGGCAGCCGATAACAAACAGAAGAGAATGAGCAGGAGGGAAATAAAGCAGTGAGACACAGGAGGAGAGTTTGCATGTGCAAAGTCAGGACAAAGAGAAGCAGAGTACTGTGACGTCTATAGGGAGTAATTAGTACTGACAGTTGTACTAATGGTCTGTCTGTGGCTCGGTAGACTGGAACTCACTGGGGAGACTCACAGGTTTATCTCCCTTTCTTCTTATGTTGTTCTTTCGCTCTATATCACTTATGTTTCCATTTCTAAATATAATAAACTCATTTTCCCTATCTCAGACAAAAAAATCTAAAATCATAATTGAGTGACTATGTTAATTGGTATAAAAGAAGCTGTCAAAGTTCACACCACTGTCATATTAGTCCATAGCTTTACTGAAACATGTGAAAAGCTTTTTGGTCATTGAATGTGCAGCTTAAAAGTTGTTTTGTTTTTAGGGATTCTCCTTTTTACCACAGTAGTCGATGCAGAAAAATGTTTTAGGGATCTCACCTTTATTGATAGTGAGCGTGACTTGGAGAGAGAGGAGAGGACAGGCTTTTTAATGTCAGGGGTGAACAGTCGAACTTTGTGCTGTTCATTTGTGATCAGATCTCTCGAGACAGATGATAAAACCAGGTCTGAATGGGGCGTTAGAGACAAGTGTTTAAAATCATGTTCTTTAACTACATCACCTGATTTCTAAAAGCCAGTAAGGCACCTTGACATGATAAGTGATAATACAGTTTATGGGATAGAGTGATGGACAGAAGTTTCCATACATTTCATGAGATCTGAATCTACTTTCAAACTGAGACTTAACAACTGCAGACATTATTCATTCAATGACAGGTGATATGCAAAGTTAAATAAATTATGCAGCTCATTCTTCTTCACTTCTCTGTATTAAATCATGTCACAACTGAGCACATTAACAGCATTTCAGTTATTTTTCTTCCAAATGTCAGAAGATTAAAGAATTAATTATCTGGCCACCGTCCCGACACACACACACACGAGTCTGGTGTTAAAACATGATCATTGAGTTCAAGAATGCTATTTCAGGTGGCGTCACAGGCCAGACATATAAAAGGCTATATCTCCTCCTGAAGATTAATAAGTGCAGTTTCCACGAGGAGTGTTTTCATCACACGATCTTTAATGTCTGATCTCACCTCTGGGCTGAAAGGAGCCAGCCATGTCAGACAAAAATGCACCATGTGTTGAAGTGTGTGTGTGTATGTGTGTGAGTGGGTGTATGTGTTTATGCCATACATACGTGTGCATTTGTGCATGTGCGTGCTTTGTGTGTTATCTTCGAGTGCAAGACCATGTTGTTCCAGCAACTCATAGGTCCCAGCCCCATAAATCACACCTATCATTCAAGAGTGTGTGTGTGTGTGTGTGTGTGTGTGTGTGTGTGTGTGTGTGTGTGTGTGTGTGAGAGACTATCTAAGTGTGTTTTTGAATTCAGTGCCAACACCTGCTACTAATCACCATCAATGAACAACAGAGAGGGGAGTGCAGAGATGTGTTAATATTTTTACACTACATTCATATGCACGTGTGCGTTCCTATGCGCAACCATATGTGCACACACACACACACACACACACACACACACACAAAGGTCAGGCTGAGTGGACGAGAACAAAGCAGCGATGATTGATCCGTCAATGGAGATTAAGAGAACTCACCAAAGGAAGAGACAAAGACTGAGATGTATTAGAGGAGGAGAGAGAAAGAGGAGAGACACAGATAGATTTTTTTTTAAAACTGCAGCGGAAGCGGAATGATGTTGATCTTCTTGATGCACAGGCAAAGTAGCTCTTTGCTTTCGTGCCAGCGGAGCATGACTGAATTAGATTCAGAACTGAAAGAAAGCAGAGCCGGAGACATAAAGAAAGACAGATAGTATGTGGTGAATAAAGAATGCTGAAAATAATGAAGACCTGCTCTTCCATTAGCCTGAAAAACTCACATTGGACTGTGATGAAAATGTTCCCAAAGCAACATAATGTGAACACGTAACATCAGCATCTCATCCTCCGCTCCCACTTCCCTTTGATTCTTCTGTTCTGTCTTTCTGATATTAAAATTTCCTTTCACCTTCCCTCCTTCCACCCCTCCCTTTTCCTCTACTCCTCCTTCCCTTTCTTTCTCTATCTCTTTTCCATCTCGGTCCACATGTGCAAGTCATCGTCTGCTTCTATTATCTTTGCTAAAAGCCAGAAAAAATAAAAATCCGATCTCACCACTTAATCACGACTACTTTAATGGAAAACAGTTAGATAACTAAAAGGATGGATGAAGAAGGGGAAAGGGGAGAGTAAGAAAAGTTGGAGAAGAAGGAGCAAAGCGCAGCAGAGGAAGTAAAGTTCACGTCTATGTGATATATTATTGGCATATGGATCGTAGACTGGTGGATGGATAGATGGATGGAAGTACATATGAAGGGATGGAAAAAGCGTTTTTTACGACGAGGTATTTAGAAGCACATTAAACTATGCACTGTTCTGTTCTGACTTGCATTAACTATCTTTCACTTCACATTTCACAATTTAGAAAAACGTGGATAGTCATACATTTCAGTTAGAACAGAAGAATACTTTGAGTTCACAGATTCAATTCTTCTCTTAATCTTAATCCTTGGATTATACAACATGTAGGCGATAAAACAGTTTCAGAAGTTTCTGGAACACAACCAGAGTGGGGGGGGGGAATTGAGATAAGGATGAAAGGAGATAAAAAGAGTTTACAATGGGTCGATAAATCTGAATCGGCAGAGAAAAATGAACTGATGTGAATGATATGACAATGATGAGCGGCTGGGTGCGGCAGTACTGCTGGGTGGTGTGTTCCATGGATGAGAGGATGATGAAGGAGTGGATGATTGAGAGGTAATACAGAGTATAAATGGATCAAGGAATAGCTTCAGCAGCTGGACGGATGAAGGGATGGATGGATGAAGATATGGGGAAAAAAATTGCATGTTTTACCAATTTGTTGATAAATGAAGGGAAGGATGGATGAAGGGGTAAAAGGGATTCTCTCGTTGAAGTGCTGGAAAAAAGGATCAATGGATGGATGGATGATAGCTCAAAATACAGTCCCAGCTGTTGTCCATGGTTCTCGAAATGAAAACCTGATGGCCAATCATAATGTAATAAACACACTGAGCCTTTACCTCCGAGCGCACAAATATTTGGATTATTAGGGTCGCTCTCTTACTCTTTTCTTTGTAGCACCCGCCTGTTTTCTTTGGACGATGAATTACCTCAACACACAATCTCTCTCATCTCTCCGTCTATCCCACCTTCTCCCTGCCTCTCCATTAACTCCTCGTCTTTGAGTCCGTCTCCCTCTCTTTTCTCTCAGTCTACATCACAGCTCGTGATCTGCTCTGCATTAGTTCTGCTGGTTTTGAAGCGATCAGCATGCGTGATCACTACCAGACCTGACCTGAGGAGGAGAAAGTTGGGGTGGAAGAGAGAGACGGATGAAGAAATGCGGAGACAGAGAGAGAGATAAAGAGCAAAAGACAAAAGGAAAATATTGAGCAAAGGCACTCAAAAAGAAAGAGAAGAAAGGCAACGGCTGGTGGAGGAAAAAGGCTGAAGTTTAACTTCCCTTTCTTAATTGATTAAATTAGTAGAATGAGAAAAACCCAAACTAACTAATTTGACTTTATTGTAGTGCTTTCACTCACTAAAGATGTTTGTCCGTTAAGAATTTTGTCAATCAGCACCAATGAAGATACAGCCAAATGGCACTGGGTAGAGACTATACCTCCGCCAAGTCTAAAGAGTCCCATTAAATTCAATCAAGCTGGACCAAATTTCACACACATAGATATTTGCCTTTTTCCCATCAAGATCCATGAATTATTCCCTGGAAAATCTGTGAAAATGTAATAAGAAAGAAAAAAAGAAATGTTAAAGAAAGTGGAAAAGAAAATCCTGGATCCACACCAAAATGTGATGGGATCTTCCTTGGGTCAAACCCACCCCGCCACAATATTTCATGGAAAAAGAAGTGTTTGCGTAATCTTGCTTAAAAACAAACAAACAGATCAACAGGGGTGAAAACACAGCCTCCTCGGTGGAGGTTATGGATGTAGGCATTTTATGATTCCCCAATGATTGGTTCACGTGTTTCTACATGTTTTAAGAAATACTGTGTGTAACTGTTTAAACTGCCCTGAAATGTTAAACCTGCTCTGGCTGGAAAGGATAAGTCACTTGTAGTGGCTGCATGGTTATTAGTTAGTTTACTACAACACTGCCAAGTACATTCCTGTGTGTTATGATGAAAGCATACAATTTGCCCATAACGACCGAAAACAAAAGCGCTTCCACAATACTAATCTAATCTTGAACAGTTGTCTTTTCTCATGGACGTGTTTATGCCTGACACTCATTTGTGTTGATTGAGCAGCTTAAAACAGACAAATATTATACTTTCATAACCTTACAAACACTTGCTTGGCTGTGTGGAGGTAAAAATAGGTTTAAGAGCAAATATAAAAATGTTTTAAAATACGTTGTATGTGTATTTCCTATGCATTTGCTGGATTTTGTTTGAGTTTGCATCCATCCATTATCTACACCGCTGATCCTTCAGGGGTCACGATGGGAGAGGAAGCCAATGCCATTGAGCAAGAACCGGGCCACATCCAGGTCGTGAGCCCGTTGCAAGATCAACAAACTATTCTCGGTCATCACACATTTTTGGGATGATGGGTCATTCAGTGACACATCATCAAAGACAGTCCAATCCAGCCTGTGTTGGTTTTAAGCTGCCCCCACAAAGCATTCACACTGGGCCGCCTCATACTGCTTGAAGAGCTCAGTAAGTCAGACGTAGCGTGAAGCAGCTTAATTTGGACCGTATTGGTTTTTAACTGCCGACACAAAACAGATGGGTGTCGGGTTACATACGGCTCAATCAGTTAGACGTACGGAGAAAATTGGGGGGCGAGACAGATGTTGAGGTGGGTAGGTAAGGTAGGAGACAGACGGGTTCGGCAGGTGGTCCATTGGGCCGGCGGTTGGGGGAGGTTGACCTGTAAAAAAGCCATGTGGCCTGTAGTATCATTGGAATCCTCCATAATTACAGACTAAATATTTATATGATGGGTAAGAATAATTGGGCCTGGGTGGATAGTGTGTGTTCTCCTGAGTGCCATTCTAGTTTTGTTTGTATCTCATGATGTAATTGCACAAACACAATGACTAACATGTCTACACATGTGCGTCATGATCCCTGCTGACAATTCCCTGCTGTGTCAACGTGACTGTAAATGATGCAGGTGTAAAATTATTCTAAAATCCTTTTATTGAGGACGAAAATGTTTTCAAATGGCTGTGGGGTCTCAGTGCATTGAGGTGAAAAAGATACATAAAGGAAACACAACTGAGTTTGTTTACAACAAACCGCACGGGGGGGGGGGGGGGCTTTAATGATTGTTTTTGTGGCTGGTAACAGAATAGTTATAGAAATATTGCTGCGTTTATCAGTTCAGATCGCACAGTACATTAGCGTCTGCCATTTTATAAAAAAACTGCACTCTTGTTTAGATATCTTTATAGGCCACAGGTATATTTCACATCAGAGGAGTTAGAGCCTTCGACTGTGTGGTTAACAGTCTGAGCCTTTACCACCTCAATGTGCTTTAACTGTCAATAAGACTTCAGCTATCACTTTGATTGATCAGTAGCTGAGCCAAGAGGTCAGCGGGTCCACTGGTCAGTGATGTTGGATGAGGCTGGTCCTGATGTCCACCATCCATAAAGACAATAAATGGGAGTCAGACGTGACTGCAAAGTACATCTGGAGCACAGCTGTCTACACTCTGTGTCTGCATGTGTCATCAAAAGTTCTCCACCCTGCCATACACCTCCGCTCGCTGAGACTACACACACACACACACACACACT
The DNA here is from genome assembly GCF_024713975.1 of Paralichthys olivaceus. Classification (NCBI taxonomy): domain Eukaryota; kingdom Metazoa; phylum Chordata; class Actinopteri; order Pleuronectiformes; family Paralichthyidae; genus Paralichthys; species Paralichthys olivaceus. Next base: position 21,078,343 of record NC_091101.1, read on the forward strand.
TGCAAACACACAGCTTATATGCAAGGACGCATCCAGGGACACACGAGCAGGCAACCTTCACCCTCTGGGATATATAGCGTGGGGAAGACGAAAAGACAGATAGAATTAAGGGGCATATTTTTTAGAGCGTTCAAGTACTTTTTTACGATACTTTCCTCCCAAAACATAAAAAAGATGACCTCAACCCATGGCAACATAAATGTCCACTAAGCTGTTGCACACTCATATTAAATTAATGGATTCCAACAACTAGTGGCCAACGTTACTTGCCCAAATATCCACCCTAACCACCACACACACACACACACACACACACACACACACACACACACACACACTTCTACAGTGAGGGCACTCAGGCGCAATGCGTTGTCATGGAGATATGTTGTTTTTGGCATGGCACCAAAACACATGTTTCTGATGTTGATAATAACAATAATAATAATGATGATGATGATGATGATGGTCAGCTCGCTTAAAGCCAACGCTATGATTCATAAAGAAACTCCTCCCAAGATATACTGTAATTACCTGTATGCAAACACACACACACACACAGTTAGACATGCTCATGTTTCCCCCTCTCTGTCTGTCTCTCTAAATCACAACATAATATGTAATAGCTGACCCATTAGGCAGCGGAGAGACACATTCAGCAAGAGCTCGATAGCATCTGGTAATAGGACTCATGAGAGTCCGACAGGGAGAAGTTTTAAAAAAAAAGGTCTGCGTGACATGACAGAGAACAAGAGCGAGGTATTAGAGAGAGAGTGAGAGGGCAAGAGTGACTGACAGGGGAGGGAGAGAGAGAAGAGGAGGAGGGGGGTGGGGGGGGTTAGTGTTTCAAGCCGATTAACACTGCCCTGCTGTGTTTTAATAATATGCTTCTATGGGTATTTTTAGTCAAACATTAGTGAAATGACACTAATGACAGAGTATGACTGTGAAAAGCTAATCAGACTTGCATCGCTGCAGGGCAGGGCTGCTGAAAGACGTCCACACACACGTCTCCACTCCGCACACACACCGCTAAGATTACATTAACATGAGTTGGGGATTTTGAGTCCAGACAGGATGCAAGTTTAAGTACAGAGCTTAACCACTTGTTAAAGAAAGAAACTGTAGACTCCTCTGTGAAGGAGAGGACAGTTGTATATTTAGCTTTTCCCTCAGTATCAAATGAAATTTGTACAGTTTTATGGTCAGGGTGAGGTACAGAAGGTAAAACCAGATTTCATGATGAAAGTAGCATTCACAGTTTGTAGAACCATCAGCACTGGTTTGTCAAGTCAAATGTCAAACGATTGGGCTTTTTCTTTTTTTGCTGTTTTGAGTTTCTCCATAAATCAAAGTTGTAATGAAGACGAAGTCGAGCAGAGACTGATGTGGCTCTGGTCACAGCTGCAGCAAGTTAGAGGATCCCTCCATCAATAACACAAAGACTCAAACTACCACAACACACACACACACAGACACACACTCATCTTTGTCCAGACGGCTCTATCAGTCTGTGGGGTCAGGCCATCAGTCGTAAAGTCACACATCTCCGTTTCCATTTGATGTCTGCTGCTTAGCGAGGTAGAGAAGGGGCCCGCTCGGCTTTTATAACGAGAATTTAACAGGCGTCTGCCAGTAAACAACAGGCGTGTGGAGCCCGTAGCCGACCTGGTCTGTAAACACGACACACCTCCTGAATCACATCCGGGCAGAAGTATAAAAACAGCTTTGATAAGGGCAGGCTGTAAACTTTGGAGGCGCGTGTTTGTGTGTATGTGTCAAGGAAGGGCTGGGGGGGGGGGTGCACTCGGGGGATTTCACAAGAAAAAACATATTGTTTTGATCACTTGACACGAAAATTAAATAGAGCCTGTCAGGGGCGAAAAACATCAAATCACATTTGTTCTTTTGTGACAGATATTTAAAAAACACATTGTTTGTAATAACTTCAGACAAATATGAGTGAGAGAGTTTCTCTGCTAAAAAATGCTCTTTTTACATCTGTTGACAGAACAAAGAAGCTGCTGCACACGAAAAGAGAACAAGCATTAACGCAGTTTTGAAACCAATTTGGTAGTTTGATCATCTGGCAGTTAAACTCAGTTAAATCATTAAAAACTTTTAACGGCGCTCCCAAGGTGCATTTCCACCCATCCCTTTTTATGTGGATGTTTGATTTTCACATAAAAACCCAAAGTGGAAATGCTAACAAAGAGGCAAAGAGCTTGATTTTCACACAAACAGGTTGGTAAGGTGGAACGGTTGGCACGTCAAAAAAGAAAAGAGGGAAGCTGTTTTCGTTATGTTGGGTTCCTGCCCTTCGCTCACAACCAACAGTAACCACAACAACAAAAAGTTACACAAATAAAGGCGTCGGGGCTGAACCCAACCTTAACTTTCCTGGGTCAAGGCCTTTGTTGCACGTCACCGCTGCATCGCTACTGCTGCTTAATCAAAGCAGAACTCCACCTATTTTACAGGTTAGGATCATTTGCCAGGAGAAAAAAAAATTCTCAGTCTGTAAAAATGTGGGTTCACGGGTTCGGAAGAAGTCAAGACATCTCGGCCTGTGCAGCTTTATTTGTGATCGGTCGTTTTTTTTATTCTCTCGTCACATTCATTGAACACGTATGCAAATTTTTAAAGAATCTGCTTCTCCGCTGTGAACTGAGGTTATTCTTCATGATGAGAGTAATTCAATATGACAGAACAGTTGTATAATATCTTGCAAACTTGGCACATGGACATTTGAAGGGTGGGCATCCATCAGGAAGGGAGGATCTAATGGAGGGATACTGAGTATTAGTTTCATCATGGGAAGCTCAGGATCCAGTGTTTTTGGACTTGGGAAGTGATCAAAAACTTTTCTGATCCTCTGCTGGTTTAAATTTTGACATCTTGTGGAAGTACCCGAAAAAACTTTCCAAACTGGTAAAATGTGGATCTTATTTTTTTTTTAGGAAACAAAAGTGAAAATATCTTGCATCTACAGAGTCCACCGGTTCGTGCCCTATTGCATTACTTTTAATTGTCGCAACTAACTAATGATAGTTTGTGACAGATGAGGTAGAGGCGGGACCTTGACACTATGATCTTGCTCTCTCTGACACACACACACACACACACACACACACACTCACAGATCAAAGTAAATCCAGCTGGTAGTGATGCTAACCTTCATACAGTGGGATGTGACCCCCCAACCCTCCAAAACACACACAGTGCTGCGACAGCTATTGACCTCTCTGCAAAATGCTTCAGGGTGTGTGTGTCTGTGTCGGTTGTGCACGTTAAAAAAAGGGAGAGCTTTTGTGTATGCGCGTGTGAATGTGTAGGTGTGTGTCTGTTTGTCTTGGTGAACACTCTGGTACCTTTTCACCTTGAGGTCAGATGTCAACGCAGCAATCAAAGCCAGCTTCCATCTGCTCCCTGCCTAGACACGTCGTGTGTGTGTGTGTGTGTGTGTGTGTGTGTGTGTGTGTGTGTGTGTGTGTGTCTGCTGTTTGTGTGTTTTTTTGTTTTTCCCCCTAAAGCTATCCATTTCTTAGAGTGTCCACGTCTCTGTGTGTGTGCTGGCATGTATGTGAATGTTTAGATTTGTGTGGCTGCATGTGTCTGTGCTGGTGTGTGTCCCCCCCCTCCAGCAGTAGTTGCCCTGTTGTCCGCAGGAATCCCTCATCAAAGAGCAGGGAATGTTCAAGGTGTCTGGATCGTCAAACCCTGCCGGCAACTTCTGAAGCAGCCGCTGCTGTTTGGAAAGTAAAACTACAACTTATGACTCCTCCAGCCATGAAAACGGACAAAAAAGTTGACTTCTTTTTAAAATCAGGGTTCCTGCAAAGTTTCTACGAGTTAAAGACTTTATTAGGACTATGACAAATGAAAGTTTCAGTTCCACGTTATTGTTGAGAAAGGTCTACAACACAAAATTATAAATAATAAATGCTGAAAAAACATTTCTCTTAAAAAAATGTTTAACAAGTGCAAGTAGCATTAAATGGACAACAACATATTTAAGACCTAGAGCATTAATGTATTTAAGACTTTTTAAGGAAATATGTCAAGTGAACTAAGATGTCAGTTGCTAAAGGACAAATTAACAGTTGCTGGATGATGTGGGGCCAAAACCTGCAAATGTCCATTAACAGACAGTGATGTAACAACAGATGAATAAAATTCAAGTTTCTTTACTTCTCCTTTTAAGGAGAAATAAACTGCAGCAGTATCGATTTTAATCTTACCTTAGATCAGTATTGTAATTAACAAGGTTAAAGGACATGACTTTAACAACCAGCTCATTAAGCTGTTGTTTTTCTTGGATCATGGTTTATTTAGACAATTAAAAAAGGGTCGACCTTCAACAACAGAGTTTAGTTTCATTAATGAGGAAACTATCAAGAAGGTCCCGTGGATTATGTTGAGACCAAATGGATCAGAAAAGAAAATTACATCGAAAGGATTTAAGTTCTTGAATTGTCTTCCATCTATAGACTCACTTTTACACAGAGAAATGTTGTGTCTTTGCTCCTGACGGGATGAGAGGGACCACATCCCTCATGGGACGTGACATGAAACGGCACAAACGTGGAGGTATCATTGTCTAACTGGTGATTTTGACTGCGCTGAATGAGGAACAGGTTTAGTAAAATGAATGTGTTAAAATTTGAGCCTCTGAACTCAGGTCAACATTGCGCTCAAGGGGAGATCGGTTCCATAGGTGCTCCACAGGTCTGTGATCTGCCAAGGGGTCAGAGGTCAACACGACTGCTGACTACTATAAGAAGCAGAGGGCAACGTGCCTCAAACCAAGACAGAAAAAGTTACATGCAGAGTTCAGTCAGAGGTTTTCTGACGGATCCTGATTGTATTTTCTGATGGATCCTGTCCCCGAAATACAGCCGCACATTTTAATTCCTATTCCATATATCATGTTTGCATCCAGGAACATTAAACTTCCTACTTTAAGGTCTTTGTTTGCTACTTCACTCTTAAGAGTTGTGTTTAAAAAAATGTATTTCTATTCGAACAACTCAATGTGGAAGGCAATGTTCACAAGTCTGTTCTTACACTCCCACTGGGAAAGAGGAGTTGTCAGGGTTTGGTTCCTCGCTCGAAGGCGCTGACGGAAACCAACGTCACAGAAAATCCAACTCAAAATTGGAGGTTCATTAAAGCGGCCGTAGTATCAATTTACAGTGAAATTAAGAAAAGAAACCAAACAACTTTGGGTGGTCTTTGAAAAACACACTGTACGTGGGTTGGACCGCATTAGTACTGCATAATGAGGTCCTCACAAGTAAAATAAAACCAGGTAGCCTACATATACACATGCATACACATGCACGCACCTTAGTAAAATTCCCTAATAGTTTCCCAAGGTGTTAAGGTGATACTCATGTTTAAAGTCAGCACATATATTAGCACCTCAACTCCTCTTATTCCGCACATTATAGGTCTATAAAGTATGGGTCAATGTGTGTGTGTGTGTGTGTGTGTGTGTGTGAGAGTGTGTCATCAGTGTGTATTAGAAGCTACACGGTTAAATCTTTGTTTTCTTTGAAGGCTGTTTGTTAGAAAGCACTTTCAAGAGAATGTTAGCAGATGTTATATACAACAGTGTATAAAGACTAAATTGTGTGTGTGTGTGTATGTGTGTTAAAGCGTGTCAGTGGGTACTTGTGTGGGTGTAAGTCTGTGAGTGTGTGTTACACCCTAAAGCCAACATTTGCGTTCGGAGGGGAGGCGGCGAGCCCATATGTTTCTCATTTTTCCATACACATTCATGAGGCATTTCTGCATTTTTGGGGGGAAAAAAAACCTGCGAGAAAGAAGAAAGAAGGATGAAGAGAGGAGAGATTAAAGAAAGATTGTATTCCCCGTAGAGATGTCAGATCAGAGCTGGCTTGTTTCACAACCAGCCGGGTTAGTAGGACTAATATCAGAGACCTCACAGAGTTTACCTCTCTCTGTATCTCGTTTACGCGCTCACATTTCCTCCCTCTTTCCTCACTGCAAAAATACGGAAAATATATCCCTTCGACACACAAGGGGAAACAAAACGTCTCACAATCACGTAAACTCAGACGCGCGCACACACAGACGCACTTGAAAACAGACCGCACAAAATGTTTGGGCAGCTTGCATGCCCCAAGGACAGAGGACATGAAAACTAAAACCATACGCAGAGAGAAAGAGAACGAGAGACGGAGGGTTGAGAGCAGGAGAGAGAGATCGAAAGATGGAGGGAGAGGAAATAAGAGCTGCCATTCGCCAGCAAAACGTCCCAGCAGCCTTGTTAACAAAGCCAAAGTAAAGGAAATATGTGATTGGCTTGACCAATTGTTGTGTGCGTGGGTGTGTGTATGACAACATTGTTCTTCGAGTGTGCGAGCCTATATAGTGTGCTGTGTGGTGCAAGGTCAGAGCGGAGTGTGTATAAGGACAAAAGCATATAGGAGAGCGTCTCACTGGATGTAAGCGAGTAAATGTCTGTGACAACCTGCATGAGTGTGCGTTTGGTAAAGAGAGCTGTCACAGTTTTACACCCTAACAGGCAACAAATCAGCCAGCAGCCGCATCTATATGCTCTGTATAACCGACTCTGTGCTGCATCAGTCTGGGTAGGTGTGTGTGTGTGTGTGTGTGTGTGCAGGTGTGTTAGAGTGTGTGTCAGGGCCACCGAGGATCGGTGAGTGTGAACAAGCAGCAGCTGGTGAAACGTGAGGGAATGACAAGGTGTTTGGAGGGAGATAAAGACGGAGAGAGAGAGGGAGAGATGGCAGAGAGACCTCGAGACAAACAGGGCAAGAGAGAGCGAGAGAATTAGATTTAAGGAGAACGAGGATGCATTGTACAGTGCATACCTCTTGCATGGTCCAATAGTCCACATATGGAAATTCTTCACAATCCATAAATTATTCAGGAAGTCAATGAAAATGTTGAAAAACAGAAAAAAAAATCTCATTTTGTTTTACGAGTGATGTAGAAAGTTTTTAAAAAAAAGTCCCTGAATCGACCGTTGATCTGGATCCACACCAACATTTAACTCTTCCTCGGGTCAGGCCCCACCCCCCCGCCCAACGTTTCATGGAAATCGGTTGAGTATTTTTCGCGTAATCTAAACTAACTAACTAACGCAGACGAAAACGCCAGAGACAAAGAGATGATGGACAGAAAGAGATGAAAGTGATAGAATGAATGTAACACAACAAAGTGTTCACACACATCGCAAACTTATTCAGTGACTGAAATAGTACACGGGACCTTCTACACACAAAAGCACAAGAATTTCTTCCATCAAAATAAGATGAATGGAAAAGAAAGACACACACACACACACACACACACACACACACACACACAAACACATTCCTCTGTGAACCGATATGAATTTTCATGGATGTGTGGAATGTGTGCATGTATGATAAAAGTATCATTTTCACATTTTTTCAGTGAAAATATGAACATTACAAATTCCAAATATACACGTGTGTGTGTGTGCGTGCTTGAACTGATGTGTGTGTGTCCTCATTGTTCCCACAGCAGGTTGTTCAACCGTGGAGAAGACGGAGAGCACACAGTTTTGTCATGATCTTAAACAGAACAGATTTGAAACAGAACTACTTTGTCTGTTTGTTCTAATGTGTTGCACATTTACTGAACCCTGTGTGTCTAATGTGTCTGTGTGTGTTTATTTGAGTGGATCCTCCTGGTCGTTGCATGTGTCTACGTGTGCAGCAGCGATGGCTACTTAGATAGCTTGCATCAGTAATTGAGCTTGCTGCCCCAAGTTCAACTCCTTTGATTAAAGACACAGTGAAACACAATGGTGGTAAGTGAGCAGCTCTTTTATTACTCTCTCCATCTCTGTCCCTGGCTCTTTATTGGTGAAGACATTGGATGAGTGTTACCATCAAGCGGAAATTGTCCTGGGCGTGAATGAAAGTGCTTATCTGCTAAATCTCTCTCCCTCCTTCTCTCTCTCTGCCTCTGTTTCTATCCCTTTAGACTGGACTGAGTGTGTAATGACAAGCAGCCAGAGTAATTAAAGCAGCAGCGTTAATCTGCCTCAATATTTGTGTCATAGTTAACGCAGATCTGTCTCCTCTCTCCCAACAGGAGCCTGTTAAAACATAGTCACGGGTCATTAGGGCAAATAAAACAGGGATGGATGTTATTTTCCTGCTGAAGATGAGGATCCTGCCAAAGATGTGGGTGAAAGTTGGGAATGAGCGTTCGGCTCATATTGTCCCATGTGTTTTTACTGATTAACGAAAAAGTAAAGCGCAGTTTTTAAACTTCATCTTCTCGTTTCATCGTGGCTAAGAATTAAAGTTTTATTTCGTTCCAAAAGAAAATTCCACTCCATCATCAAACGGCAATTCTGGTTTATTAAAAGCTGGATCTTATTGCTAAAAATACGTCTGACAGGCCAAAGAAAACAAACAGCGAGAAGATGATGAACAGTAAAAATATCAAGTTGTCTGCGTAACGCTCAAAGACGGCCTTCATTTGACCTAAAATAACATTTTACCTCTGAATTTAAGGTCTTAGATGATCATGCTAAACCGTTGGCTTGTTTACAACCTCTTCAACAGCCTCATCGCTCATGTTACTTCCCTCTTTTAGTCTTTAGTGATGCAGCAGCGTCACCACAGAACACATCTAGTGGAAATATTTTCTTAACCAAAAGAAATGACAGCCAACTACAAAAATAAGCCATTAGAAATGAGTAATACTTAATAAAGTCTCCTTTAAGATAATAATATTAACTAAGGATCACTGTCACATAATTATTTCTGTGAAAGTTTTATTTATTTTTTCCTAAATCCAACTCTACAGTCTTGAGGAAGGTTTTTTTTTAATACACTGATTTAAGCACTATATATATTAAAACACTATTCTGATTATTTTGGCTCACAGACTCGACAGACTCGATGATTTGATGCATTCAGATTCTACGCCATCACATTCCTACTTAAATTGCACACATTTAAAATTTCTTAAACTTCTAAATTTCTCTGGGTTTAAATATTGTTGGATAATAAGTTCAGTAGTTAATAAAACATAGATCAAATACTTTTTACATATTCTATTGAAGAATCTTTACTTATTATATCTGTATTTCCTGTTTTTTAGGACAAAGAGTCCACAGATCAGTTTCTAAATAGGTCAGACCTCCTTTATTAAGACACGGGGGAGTTGGCCTGGGTAGATCACTCCCGGTCGGGATAATGGAGTAAAACAAAGAGCAATGCATTTTGGGAAGTGGGAGAAACTTCAAGAAAGAAAAGGTGTTCAGGCTAAACTGATTAAGGTCATTAAAATGTAATTACCCTCGGATGTCCACTTTACAGTGTGAATGTGTGTGTGTGTGCAAACCTTCTCCTAGATATTTAAAAAAGGAAAGAGTCAGAATAACAGAGAAATTTAACAAGAAATACAAACCAGTGAGAAAAGAACAAGAGGAGGGAACGCAGGAGCAGCAAGCAACATGACAAAGGTGAAGGTTTTCCAGCCGGGCCAGATATGTTCCAGAGACATGTCTGTTTGGATCATTATGGAAGTCTACCTGTCATTCTTGGTACGTGTGTGTGAGTGTGTGTGTTGGCTGTTTTTGCAGCGCTGAGGAATGTCAAGAATCCCTCTCTCTAAAACTGTCAGTCCCGCGTCAGCCAGTTTTTATCAACTCGTCTCATCTCCACTTCCATTCCTCCTTCCTCCTCTCTCCCTCCTTCCTCTTCTCTCTTTGTTTCCATAGGCTTGTAGGATCATAACAAATGGGTCAGGGGTCAATCTGATTTATCATGATAGAGAGAGAGGAAGAGGCAGAGGGCAGCAACAGAAGAGGAAAATGAGATAATCATAATAATAATAATAAGGAATATAGAAGCTGAATAATGGGTTCTATTTGCATTTTACAAGGTTTACAGGTTGTTTAGCCGACACTCTCCAAAAGTGGATAATAACCCTCATTATTATCCACTTTTGGAGGCAGAAGGAGCATCACCTCCATTATCAGTAACATTACAAGCAGCCAGCAGTTATACAGGAAAGGGTCAGGACCATATCTGTTAGAATAACAATCCATGGATGTTTTCACATTAATTGATGTCTCTTTTCACTGCTCTCTGCACATCAAGAGATGAGTTTATGTTGGGGTTGTTTGTTTTGGTATCAGAAGATGACCCGGGTGATTAAAAGGGCAGTTCTGCAAGTTTACACACCGTGGGTCATTTTCTAATCATAGTTTATAAGATGAATATTGTGTAACCACTGGGTTACTGTCACCAGTGTTGTTGCACTTTAACCCTAAAGAAAACACAATGCACACACACGTTCACGGCTATTAACGTGCCAATGCCGAGACGTTCAATATGTGTCATAGCATCACAAAGAAAAGGTGCAGCATTAGCAGAATTTGAAGGAATTAGCTTGTTCACTCATGTTTCTGCTGATCAGAGCCTGAGTTGATAAAAGAGTTTGTTTGTGTTTCTCAGTGTTTTTTTGACCAACAGGGGCCTTTGGAAAGACAAAGCTTTAATTAGCAGGAAAAATAATCCCCAATCATATAAACTTTGAAATTTATTTTTTTTAATCAGCAAAATCACCACAGAATTGATTTTAAACCTTTCATGAAACCTGGAGAAATGAGCTGACTCACTTATGACCTATTCAAAATTTAACAGCAGGCAATACGTTTCTGTTTAAAGTCGTCCTTAGATTCATCGGCTGTGTTCAGATTAGTGATATAATGGGAAGAATGAAGACATTTCTCTTCAAACACTTTGCCAAAATCAGTGTTTGCTTGAACTTTGCCATTCCGGCAGAGCTGCAGAGTGATAGTATTTAAGCACGCTCGCCTATGAAAAGTGAGAAGTAGCATTATGCTCCGTGCTGCGCAATGCAACGCAGAGTCATTTGTCATCCGCTGACAAGCCATGCAACAGAAATGAGCCGTGGGCCAACGTCAACAGAGTCGGGGCTGAGCTCAAGAAGGAAAAGTGAAATCTTACAAAGAGAAAGGCAGGAAAGAAGTGACAGAACAGAGAGGAGAGGAGGGGGAAGAAGGAAGGAAGGCACGATGGGGGAATAATATTTAAGAAGGGAAGCACAGGGACGGAGATAAGAAAAAGACGAACAACCGAGAGAGGGAGGAAATGTTGGAGGAAAACAGGAAGGAAAAGGGAATAAGTGATGGGATGAGAGAACAAGAGAGACAGAAAAATGCAGAGGAGTGATAAAGAGATGTGATTAAAGGGGACAAGAAAGAGGAGAATTTTATCTTGGTGAGAGCGTCTCTAAATCCTCCTGTTGACTGACGTTTCCTCTTTCTTTAAATACCTTCATCTGAATTGCTTTTGTCTGCCTATCCTGTGTGTGTGTGTGTGTGTGTGTGTGTCTTTCAGTAATCTAAGGAGGCTTTGTGCTGCCATAGCTAGCTTAAGTCTTTCAGAGCCGTATTAAATCCACTTGTTGGACATAATAACGTTACAAGTGGCTCCTTTGAATACAACAGTCACAGTTCTCACAAAGCAGCGGGAAAGAAAAGCCTGAAATTGTTTGTCGTTTGTTCTAAATCACTTTTCTTTCCTTCCTCCCTCCCTTGTTTCTACTCCTTTCCTGTCACACATTTCTCTGTGTTTGTCGAAGCAGACAGCCACTTGACTGCTGTGTTAAAATGAAAAAAAAATACCAACAGTGCAGCTTGCGGTGACAGAGCAACTGCCTAAATAAGAAAAATATCAACTTTATGTGATTTGACAATTGTTATGTTGCTGATTCGTTTCAGCGTAAATTGCAGGTTTTCACGGGAGAAGACAGAGCAGACCTGACAGGAGGTTTCCGAAGCTGTCATAAGGATCGAGGGGAGCAAAGGAAGCAGAACGAAAACACTGCAGGACTTTGTGACAGAGATGTTTTGCTTCTGCCGCAAACAAACTGTTTGAGGACTATACTTCTACTACTACTACTAAGAAGACGACACCGGCCACCCACCACGGAAAAACAGTGTGTCCTTCACACCAACTTCTCTTTCCTCTCAATCATTTTTTATTACTTCCCTGATAGGAACGTCATGATAATAATCACGAATGATGCATTAAAGCAGAGTAATGATGTCTTCCTGGCAGGACGTCTGCTTTCAAAAAGCTAAAAGAAATCAATCTTTAGTCTAACAGAAAAACTTAAAAGCACAAGCGGTCGTAAAGTTGTGGCTAATGAGCAAAGGTAAGTGACACATATAAAGTCAAGAGGCAGCAATGAAGGCTGTTCAGCTCAAAGACTGCTGATTTGAAAACTTTTGTGGCAACAGCTTTTCATCAAGAGCTTCCTAATGGATCAAATAATAATAATAATACCATAAAATGGTGATAAACAGGTTCCCTACAGAGCACAAAGTCCCTTGTGAACTCAAATTATACTTTAAAGTATTGGAAAGGACTTCAGATGTCCTTACTGGCAGTGGGACTGGCTACATGTCTTCCAGGAGAAGATTAAAGCAACTTAAAAAGACAGATAGCTCAGTTGACCCAATGCATCAGGTCCGTAGGAGCGCCACTGGCCCTGACAACCAATCATAAATTAGCTGCGGCAGGCTGTTATTAAAGGGTTCAAACATCCGCCCGGCAACGGAATCTCACTCTGAACCGTGATTGGAGCGATCGCCCAGGGCACCGCGGTAACGACAGGTCATCTTGGTGACACAGAGAAATGTTGGTGTCGACATCAGCTCAGGTGAGAGGGCGACGTTGAGGGAGAGACCACTCACACTCTGACTGCACAGCCGCAGTGTGTGTGTGTGTGTGTGTGTGTGTGTGTGTGCATGTCAGCCGTCACATTCAACCATTCTCATTAACTGAAAAGCTGATTTATTATTGGTTTAATTACAGAGCCCTGGATGCCAATCAATTAAGACCTGACCTATGACCTCTAACAGCAGCCATCCACAGGGTGTGTCTGCAAGTGTGTGTGTCTTTGTGTGTCTGTCTGTGTGTGTGTGTTCCTTAAACCAGGAAGTGCAGTAGACTAAAGCTGATCCTGTTTCGAAAAACGGAAGAACTCAACAGCACCCGGCTTCTCCTAATGAACTCATTATGAAGCGACCTTACACTAGCATGACCCGGGACCACAGTAATCTGATAACGAGGATTTTTACTGCAACCTAGCAACTTGAATCTTTAACAATATTTTAACATTTTATCAAAATGGCCTGACAAAATTCCTGACAAATCTATATTTATTAATGATGCTTTTCCAAAGTGCAGCATCTTGTATCTTTCACTTTAAATTTGCTGTGTCTTTCTCTTAAACATGATTAATTACTCTGGGATCTCGTGGAGCTTTCTTGACGTGAACCATTGTTCTCAGACCTCTGCTTCAGTCTGAGTCACTGAGGATGTTTGTCTCATCCTCTCTCAACTCAATCCCTCAGTTCAGCCAAAATCTGTGTTTCTGTATTGGCTGTCAAACATCGCCTGTCATCCAGGGATAAGATCCTGACATTCCTGAACTAATCTAATATGAACATGGCTGTCACAACTTATCTGAGCACAATACACACTGTGTGTGTGTGCATGTGTGTGTCTGTGTGTGTGTGTGACAGAGAGAGAGGAAGCAAAGACACCAAGAAAGAAATCCACACCCTTCACATTTTCACCTCATGTGAGTGTTTTGATTTTACGACTTTCATCGCCTTCATCTCTTCATATCAATAGAAATGCAAAAAAGTAAAACCGCTTCAAGAGCTGAAATTTATTTGATGGCTGTCAGACCACTTAGAGTAAGAAAACATAATATTGGAAAGTTAGCAGTTCAGATCCCTGGGCTCGCTCAGTCGTTCCCTTGATTTATTCTCTGATCGAGACCCCAAGAAGACATACAACCACACACACGTAAACTCATCCAATAAACAACTAATGGTTCAAGATGCAAATCTGCAAGCCAGTGCAGCTTCAATTAAGTCCCACTGCTATTGATTTAGTAATGCATTTATCAGATTCCTATACATCACCTCTGTGTGGGGGGCTGCTAGTTAACAGGTAATGAGCTATCTATATGCATCCACTATATGATATATCCTGCTTCTAAATTACATGAACATGAAGACAAATATGGTAAGGAAATGAGATAAGGATTCACATATGTAAAAAGATAAGAAAAGAGGAGAAGGGATGAACGAGGAAGGGAGAGAGACAATTAATGAAAGAAATTTGAGATGCATGAGGAAAAAATAAATGCATTATGTGTAGAAGGACGAGTAATTCCCTTCTGAAAAAGATATGGTCTCATGAAATCACTGGGATTAATAAAGCACATACTGAGTGACGGCCTTGTTCTGTTGAAACATGGTGGTTTTAATTAATGAATTCATTTGTTTTAAATTAGATACTTTATCCTAACACATATAATGCAAGTTTTAGTGGGTTTTTCCATTTAACGTTCCAACTTTATGATTGCGTGTGTTCAAATGATAAGACACATGTCGCTGTATTAATCCAATGTAAAACTGCACTCAGCTTGAAACATAAATTGTGTTGTTGAGGGGGATATTGAGCACCTCTGAGAAAAAATATGTTTTTTCTAACTTGTACACACAAACACTGCCTTCTGGTTTCCGTTTCTCCTTCGACCAGTCAAGATTGAGCCGCCCTGGTGCCCATCTATCTGTCTAGTGTAGGTGTTAGTGCATCACCATAGCTTCACACATTCCATTCTGTATGAGCTGGAGTTGTATTTACTTTCCCCTTCAATGGCTTAAGTGTGTGCAAGAATTTGAGGGTGTTGTGTGTAAATCTTTGCATGCTTGTATGTTTAAGTTTCCCCTACGTTGTGGTCGCCAGTGTGTCTGTGTGTGTGTGTGAGTGATGCATCTGCAAACTGCCACTTCCAGTGATGCACTGACACCTAGCCTGCAGGGGCGAGCAAATGCAGGTGGACTGTGGGATACGTGAGACATAAAAAAGTGCCCGCAGAGCCGCAGAATAACAGAGGAGTCATTCTCGTCCCTCTTCACCACACAAGAGTGAAAAATACGATGCGGGCAGCTTTTGTGTTCAGACACCAGCTCAGAGGTTTCCCAGGGTGACGTGTCTCAGACAAAATTCACTTACAGGGTTCGGATTTCATTTCTCTAAAATCAAACCAGGTTCAGGTTCTGGGGAACAATCACATATATTATGTTCAAATCTGAAATGTTGATGATAAAATACCATTCTGCTATCTGAGTTATCTTTTCATTACATTATGTGGGTGGGAAAGAAACCATCTTTCCATAAACTGATTTCCTTTGATTATTGTAGATTGGTCATCTATGATTTAAGTCACACAAAATGATGGATATGTGTAAATACGGAGGTTGGTATTGGTTTCCTTTTCAAGTAACATGTAATGTCTCTCTTTCCTTATTGCCTGCTTTTTACCTTTCTCCGACAAAGTACCCTTAATGGAGTTTTTATACTGGACAATTCTTGCAGTATCTTTTCATCAAACAAAGCTATTTTCAAAAAGAAGACAATCAGAAATCATCCTTGTAACAACTCTGTGGCAGGAGGTGGTTTTAACGGCAGCTCTCGTCTCACACCTGGGAGCTGCTGTCACACCTGAGCGGTTTAAACAGTCTACGGATTCAGTGCCTTGCTGAAAGGCATGTTTAACAGTGGCTCGTAAATGACAGGGCTGAGTGTCAGATCAGATTTTTCACAGCAGCTGAAGATTTGGGCCATTTGTGTCAAACTGCCATGCAGCTAAAAATGGATGAATATGCGTCGGCAACAGCTCATCCGATGAAATTCACACTCAGATCTGGAGAGAGCTTTAAACATCACTTTTCAACACGTTTCTCGGTGGAAAGAAAAAGGAACTAAACTGTTAGGAAACTGCAGCACCAGAGCAATTCATGAGGCACAAATAAAAGGGTTTAAAGAGAGGAGGAACTCAACTGTGCACTATGTTGTCTTGTGTGCTTGACATTTCACCCCTTTCATTGTGTAGCATTGCTTTTAGTGTGTTTTCAATTGCAAACAAAGTGAATTGAAGCTACAGATCTGAGGGCACATCCTTTTTTACTGTTTTAAACATTACAGCTTATAAACCAGACAATGTTTTGAAACTCAGAGAAAACTCACATGTTTATGGGGCTCTGTATTCTAAAGGCTGGGTAGGTCTGGGTAACTCTCGCAGGGCGTGACATTACCAACTCCGGCCAGGCAATCAACCCTGCCCAGACAGTGCACTTGACATATAATTCATAATTTACAGTTATGCTCCCTTTGGTGACTTGTCCTGCAAAGCTAATGCTTGAGAAAATGTTGCTGTTTGTTGTCTGATTTTTATACAAGCTCAAGAAAACAAAATTTCAATTGGAGGAAAAAAACTCTTCATAACAAACACCCTCATGATTCCTTTCTTCCCAACCTGCTTTCCCTCCCTCTTTAATTCTCTCACTCTGTCATGTCCTTCTCCCCTCTTACCCCTCGCTCTCTATCTCTCTTCCTCTCTATCGTTCATCTATGATGTATTTTCTAGCTACATATATTATTAACCGTTATGTGACAGATCATCTACAGCGTTCACACAAACAACTCATGGTTTATTCATCAACTTAACACCTCCAGAGTGATCGATGAGCAGCTCTTCACTAAAAGATTCGGTGACAGGGGATGAATAGGATACACACAATAAAATGTTGGCAAAGAAGAATACTGCAAAATACTGCACAACGGGAAAAAAAGAATTCTTATTCTTCTGCATGAGAGCAAAGGAGGGGCTGAATGTAAATCACTGAACAATAACACAAAACTAACTTTGGGCACTGTGTGAAATCATTGTGAATTAAATTCAGATGTTTTTTGTTTTTTTTATCATTCAGCCAAGTTCACTTAGAAAAACAATAGGTTTCATCCCCGTGACTTTAGGCCAACAATAGGAAAAGAAGAACAATGCGCCCCAATAAACTCATCAACTTTCTGCTGGATGTTCTTTCATTTATTATGGCATTTAGGAAGTTCATATACAGTATTTGCTTTCACCACGTACATGAGGGAAATGTAACTCAGCTGCATCTTGTGGAACGTTTCAATCTTTTGCATGAAATTCACTTGACAGGGAAATGGAAATGTAGCCAAAAGAAAAACAGAGAGACAGTGGAAGGGGGTTGTCAAAGGTAACATGATTGGCATTGCTGGGATTCCTCTAAAATCATTGGTTGTTTGTGGGCATGCGTGTGTGTGTGTGTGTGTGTGTGTAGGTCACAGTGGGAAATCTCTCACTCCAGAGCAAATTTAACAAGACTTACTTAACTTCACTAAGGACTTCAAGTTCCCAGTAAAAGAGCCAAGCGGAGGGGAGACAGAAAAAAGAAGAATGAGTTCCGTTCCACCACTTTTAGACCCTCTCAGGATCCTGTTCATGCCCTGGATCTGCACAGAGTCGAGCTAACTATCACTTTAAAAGTCTAAATTACCCTTTCTACACTCTTCTTGTTTCTAAGTGTATTTTTGATTTTGTTCTTCCTTTACTTCTCCAGCTCTTTTTCTCATCAAAAGACACACACACACTCGCACACGCACACACACACATACACACACACACACACACACACACACAAGCCCAGGAAGCAGAGCCTAACACACACACATGCACACACAGAGAGACATGCAGACGGACAGCCAGTTGTTGACAGACGGCATCTGATTTAATGAACAGGCTGACAGACAGACAGAGAGAGAACAGGGAATCACGAGGGAGGAAACGGACACTAATTATGTTTCATTGCTGCTTCATCCACATATTTGTTCACGTTCCGCAAGTTTCTGCCGGCATTTCAAACACTTATCAACAATTACATAAGAAGAACCAACCAATTTACTATTTGAAGATCTGAACAATATCCTTTAGATTCAGGTAACATGTTCGTGATGAGAATGAAAACAGTGAATCCTACTCATCATCAGCAACGAGAAGAGTAATGAAGGGACGACTGTGGAACTTATGAAATACCGTGTTGGACAGACATTTTATAGAGTCTGCACATAACCCAGGACTCTTTTGAAATGTGGTCCAAAGAGAGTGAACCAGCTGTGCTAAGTGTGTGGTGCTGTTTCTACAGCAAGTATAAGTCACTGTCATAAAAACAACCCAATTAATTTGTATCTATTTCATAGTTTTCCTCATCACATGAAAAAGATAAATCATCAGTGAAAGAGAGGAAACGTTATTCACCTGTTGTGATGCATTATAACATCTTAAACTTTCTCTCTGTCTTTTACAGACCAGGTCTTTGTCCACTGTTCTCCCTCCCCCAGACAAACCAGTTAGGAATGCAGAGGCTGAGGATTTTCCAGTCTGTGTGTGTGTGTGTGTGTGTCTGCGTGCGCGTGCAAGTGGATAAAAACATTCCTACCCCCCGTTATGTAGGAGGACACACACCTGCAGGGCACCTGAGTTCATAGGGTCACTCACTCACACAGACACACACACACAGACACACACACGTTGTAGGACATGCATGACTGTGCACCAACTACCTGTTCTCTAACTTTTTTCTCTACCTGCACCCTGCATACCTGAAAAATACACTCTCCTCTTCCACCTCCTCCACCTCCTCCTGCACACTTGTCTATGCTTCCTTTCTTCCTTCATTTTTTTCCCTCCTTCCTTCCTTCCTTCCTTCCTTCCTTCCTTCCTTCCCCTCTGTGTCTGAAGCCACCCAGAGTGCAACCAGTGAGAAAGTCATTAGTGATAGTAGTTTGTACTGAGATTAGGAAACTAAGATGGTAAATACAGCTTTCAGCTGGCAGTCAGAAAAAAAAGGATAGACGAGGAGACTATAAAACTGGTAGATACGGAGGGAGAGAGGGAAGGTAAAGAAGAAAGGAAAGAAGGTGAAAGGAGGCGAAAGTAAGGAAGACGGACAGACAGAAAGCAGCGATTAGGAGCTAGTCAGTAAAAGAGAAAGCAGCTTCCCTCATTGCTCATTAAAAGTTGAGGGAACTCAAACAGAGCTGGTGGCAGCTTGCAGTCCTCCTCTGGCCGAAAACCAAACAGAGTGAAGGAGTGAATAGGAGGCGAAGAGAAAAGAAGAATGACAGAGAATGGAGGTACTTAGTTTTCCCAGTCGTTTAGCAGTCGTGTTGTTGTCAGTCTTAAGAGAAGCTTAGAGAGGACAGCCATTCACTTGAGGGCGGGTGGACACAGCTGTTACCCCTGCCCGCACACACACACACACACACACACACACACACACACACACACACACACACACACACACACACACACACACAATGAAGTACACACACTCACACTTCTCCACATACACAAGAGGTCAAGCTACTACAAACACACACAGAAACACACACACAGAATTACCACATATAAAATTAGAAAAACTAAAGAAAACCAAATTATGTTCTTTATATTCTTAACTGCAATAAACAGCAGCACAAATAAGAAACTAAATAGGAAGAAACTTCAGCTGTTGTTTTAAAAGTTGGTTTTCATGCAAGAATCAGAATCAGCTTTATTTGCTATGTATTTGTACACATACCAGGAATTTGACTCGCAATTAACAACTGACTACAAGACACTAGCAAAATAAACACTACTACTATGTGCGAATGGAGTTAAACCCTACATGACAGTAGTGGAACTACAAGGGTGAACAAAAAACAGTTAACTCCTTTTGGGATATGATGGAATTGTGATCGAATTGTGACGGAAGAAAATCATGCAAAGATGCTCAAACAAACAAAAACATCTTACACATTCACTGATCAATCACATCATAGTCACATCCCATTCAAAATGTATTTCCATGAGTTCTTCTCTCACACAAACACACGGAGACATACGGAGACACCTACACAACAAAGAGCTTCTTTTCAGCAGCTCCTTACTGTACAACATATACACGGCACACATACAGTCAGACAGTGAATAAGTGGGTCATTTGTGGTTATGGGACCAAAGGTCTTTGGTTAGTGACGAACGAGGAGGAATCGGCTGTGACAAAGGGTCGTCTATGGATGGAGGGATGTGGGTTTAGCGGGTGTGAAAAAAAGAAACAACAGAAAGGAAGAGAGTTGAATGAAAACGAGTGTGTGTACACAGACATACTGAAGCCTTCATGGCTAAATGAAATGGACTCTCTGTGTGAAGGGCTGAAAGCTTTTAGACAAACTGATGAACGAGGCCTTTCTAAGAAGAGCTGGGCTCAATATCTAGGGAAAGAGACGACAGATAAACAGACCCATACGTGTGAATAAAGATTTTTAAGAAAGGTGAAAAGCACACAGGATTTCGTTTCCCAGGATAAGGAAAAGAAAAAGTTGATTTGCATCAGTTGGATCATTTAACCTGAAAAACAACCCCAGAATGGGCACGATGTGGTGAAGTTTGCTTATGGGACTTTAGCTATATCCACACTATTGCGTTTTTGTTTTAAAACTAAAATGATCCACATCTATGAAAGCATTCTAGCTCCAGTGTAAAACTAATGTCAATCCAAAATAACACCCGTAGATGCAGATTTTTTACTCTGCAGACGGTTGTTTGATAATGGAGAAAAATAAGAGCAGAGATTTATTTTTCTTCTTGGACCCATGATGAGTGGAACTGTTACTGGGAACCCGACTCCTGACAGATAGTTTTACTTTGAATTGGGCTTTGGTGCAGCGTGGTATGAATATATTTTAAATCATTACAGGAAACCACAGGATCAAAATGTGTTTTCTGTAAAGAAGTACATCTGGTACACTAAAATGAAGAATCTCATCTACAGAGAACATTCTGATGCATAATTACCTCTTTTTGTGTCAAACAAAGTTCCTTTAGTTGCTGCTGCTGCTGGGGTCGGTGTGTGTGTGTGTGTGTGTGTGTGTGTGTGTGTGTGTGTGTGTGTGTGTGTGTGTGTGTAATTTCAGCTTTGCGTACAGCAAAAAGAGGAAGCTGTGGGCAATGGGCTCCTTGCTTTACTCTGTGCGTGGTTTGGGTCTGTGTGAGTGTGTGTCTTTCTCTGATCATGGGTGAGTAGAAGGGCAAGATGAGCCTGACTCTGTGTGACTTTTGTCTGTGTGTGTGTGTGTGTGTGTGTGGTGTGTGTGTGTGTGTGTGTGTGTGTGTGTGTGTGTGTGTGTGTGTGTGTGTGTTCATAGACGTTTCCTTTGCCTTCACATTATATGAGCGTGGGAGGTTTAAAAATTCTACATCAAGCCTGAAGCGCAGGCCAAATATGTGTGTGTGCATGAGTGTGTGTGTGTGTGTGTGTGTGTGTGTGAGTGAGGGTGTGTTTGAGTGAGGTTGTGTGTGTGTGTGTGTGTGTGTGTGTGAGAGTGAGGGTGTGTGTGTGTAGATTACCCAACCTGCCTATTTACAGCTAAAGGAAAACTATGATGAGAGAGAGCGAGAAAGAAAGAGACAGAGGGAGAGAGGGAGCAGAAATAAAACTCTGCATCTGGCCCAATGGTGAGCCTGCCAGAACGCACGTGCACACACACACACACACACACACACACACACACACACACACACACACAGGAACATGCACACACAGATGAAAACAGTGTTGTTTTCTTGTTTTGTTCTTTACTCATTCCTCAGTCACAAACAATACCAAACAGACCAACATCTCACAACATCAACACACACATTGAGAAACACACTCACACACACACACACACACAGGCAAAACAGATGCAAAGGTGTAGACAGATATACTGACTAACATTATTTACCATACAACGACAGACAGACAGACACACAGACAGACAGACACACAGACAGACACACAGACAGACACACAGACAGACAAGGGACTCCCCTAAACAGAAATAGTGGCTTTTAAATTTGAGGCCTCAAACTAAGAAACCCCCACAAACCACAATGTTAGTGGGTTTAGGGATTGGGTAACACACACACAAACATGCACATTTACAGACACACACACTTTCATGGTCCTATTACAAACTTAATACCAACTTAATCACTGCGGAGGGTTCCAAACCCCTTTTCCTGGCCACAAAGAGTCTTTTCCTCTCCTCTAATAAAGACGATCTCTCTTCTGCTCCAGTTAGACAGATACCGGTGCCACAAAGGTTCAATATATCAGTCTGCAACCTTTATTTAATTAAAGTGGACATCTACCTGAAAGAGGGGAAATGCACCTAGACAGGAACAGTAGCCTACACATGACATCATGAAGGTGTAGACGCTTAAATGAACTTGGAGAAACTGCCCCTCTGCTCAGAATATCCTAAATGTATCATATTTAATTAGACTAATTTTCAGTTTTGTTGTATGTGACTCTGTTCATTTTTCTATTTTTCGGTCTCTAACTATCTTATACTGCCAGTTTTACATGGCCGCTAATGTAAAACAGTTCAGAAAGCCATTCATTATTACGATTTTACGTCCACGTTTCAACTTTGAGAAATGATATCCTTCAGTGTCGCAATAAATAAATTCAAGGTTTTTCTACTTTTTTCCACTGCCTGATGCTAATGCCATATAATTGTATGTGGGATAAAACACACCTCACCACTACTTTTCTGCAAAGTCAAATTTCAGCTTGAAACAACTGGCCAAAGCAGTTGTTTATTTTTCCATGTGTCACTTGTGATACCTCAAACGCTCCTGAGGAGGAACGCTTTGGAAAATCATTAAACCGTTGTTCGCCAGCATTCGAAAAAAGCAATGATTATCCCACAGGAGTGTAAGTTAGTGACACAATGACTTTTGATATCATTTGCCCAGAAAAAAAAAACCATGCATGTCACTGTGCGCTCCTGTGTCCTTTCTGCTCCACAATCTTTACTTTCCTGCCGTTTGATTTCAAAAATACCAAAGATTAGTGAACCGCCTGCTCCTCTAGGAAAAAGAACCCCAGGGAAATATTTCAATTTACCATCTAATATGTTTAAATGCTGCAAAATAGCATCCTACATAGACAGGGGTTTGCCATAAGTCCTCGCGTCTGGTTTATTACTCAATCAACTGCATGCATATGCTAATAGTGGTGACTGTGAATGAGCTTAGCAGACGTGTTCAGTTAGAGGGGGCTAAGAGTCTCCTGCTGGGCCGTTAATGTACTGGTCAGCCACAGGGACCAGTGCTCATTCCTCTCCAATGGTTTTAAATGACTTGAAGAAATGACAAATTAATCTCTGATGACAGGATAAAGTCCAACACAATCTCAGAGAGTATTGTGTTGCATTAAATACACACACACACACACACAGCACATATACTGATGCGCCAGACACACAAACATGCATCGACAAACACAGGGGAAAAAAAGACACGAGCACACACTTGTATACACACAGGCAGACAGGTACGCACACACATACACATACACATACACACAGATACCACAAACACTGTTCTGTCAGGCAACACGGGGACGAGAGAGAGGTCATCTGATGAAAGACTGCAGGATAATTGA
Source organism: Paralichthys olivaceus (assembly GCF_024713975.1). NCBI lineage: Eukaryota > Metazoa > Chordata > Actinopteri > Pleuronectiformes > Paralichthyidae > Paralichthys > Paralichthys olivaceus. The sequence goes on from NC_091101.1 coordinate 21,101,777, forward strand.
TGGTATTTCTGTGCTGGAGCCTCCACCATAAAACAGATCTCACATCTGTTATGTCAATGAGCTCGGACAGTTGACTTGAGATTTGGGTGCAGAAATCAGTCTTTCCTTAAGGTGGTGGCAAGAGAGGCCACAACTCACCACGATGCAACCAGGAGGTGATAGAGCTGCTGCACAGCATAAAACAAACGGCGATTATATTTTCAGTATGTCCCATAAAAGCAGGAGAAAGAATCAACTTGTTTTTGGATTTAACTGCTGAAGTATCTTGTTGGAAACAGTTGCGATATCTTTTTTTCTCTATATGTAATACTCCCTTGGCTGTTGTACTGCCAAGACAGCACTTTTTGCACGTGTCAAATAATCCACTTGCAAAAGGGAAGGTGAAAGAGGGAGAGAGGACAAAGGCAGACAGAAAGAAGGGGGGAATAAAAAAAGATAAAAATAGAGGAAGACGCCAAAGCCTTGCCCTTTACAGTTAATACTGAGGGCTCAGGGAGAGGTATGACGAGAGAGACAAGAAAAATCCCTCCAGGATGGAAGTTCAGCTTCTACAAAAGGAGTTTTCTCTGCAAATGTTGATGTATAAAGTTTTACAAGCTGCATAGCAACGGTTAGAATGCTTCACTGAAAGTGTCAATAAAATTAAACCCATTTAAATTCTGAATGTTTGTATGTAAATTTGCTTTGTTATAAGAATTCAGTATCTGAAAGACTCAATAACTACCACGCTCCATTGTTGTTGTATTGTTGTGTGGTTAGTTCCTTCGAACCATTAAATATAAGCAACATAAACTTAAACCAAATCTGATTTATTAAACCTTATAAAAATATATAGTTTCTGGAGTTTCTAGAGTTTTCTGAAGCATTAAAAAGTTTTGCCCCGAATTTGCCCGAGATTCAAAGCCCGCGAGAGAGAAAGAGAGACAGAGGAGGAGGACAGAAAACAGACGGAAGGATATTCTCTTGCGGTCTCCTCCAGCACATAGGTTAATTCTATTATTGCAGGTCTGCGGAGTGGAAAGAAGTCAAGATGATGCTTTAGATTGAAAACAAATGTCAGGAGAAATGAGTTCCTGGCTGTCTGCATGGAGCGGAGGAGAGAAAAGAGAGGACAGAGTAAAGTCTTCTACTGATGGAGGACAGACGTAAAGAGTCTGAGGGAGGTGACGGAGAGAAAAGACAGCTCTGCATGTACAGAAAAAAAAGAAATCTTTGCAGAATATTTGCTTTTCCCTGCCGAGCGCTTCCAAGTGGTATTAGGTAAGGCTTGCCGCGGCGTTTGTGAACAACACTTCCAAGGGATCACTTTCTAATAAAACTATATGGTTTGTTTTCTCTAACCTTCCTCGTTTTATGCTTTCTTCCTCTCAGACTGTTCACTGTATATCTATTCTATTCCAGATGCTGCACAGATCATCTTCCATGTCACAATGCATAAGGATCTGTTGCAGTAAATATCTCTTTCAGCGCTTGAAATAGTGAGTACAAAGTCTTTTATTCAATAGGCACAGATTGTGAACAGAAATGCATCCACATAAGCATGATGTAAATGATGGCACCGTAACCATAAATCAACATCATTCATTACAGAGAAGGAATAATGTGTGAGGAACTTTGAGACAAAGCGAGATGTCTCTTTGCAGAAGTTGACGGGAGCGTCACGGTGCTGTGAGCACCACCCAGCCATAAAACATCACAGTATGGTTAGCTTTTTAAAGAGGCACAAAACCCAACTTGGGAAAAAAATGTCAGCCAGGAACAGGATGGGTCGTGAGAGAAGAGAGAAGAGAATGGTGGACGTAAAAGAAGGGAGAGAACAGCAGAATGCTTGTTTCAGGGTTCAGAAACCATGTAACGACCCACATCGTTACACACAATGCTGTCACAGCCCAGCAAAGTTTATAAGAGACTCAGGTGTCCACGTACGTGCACAGGGATGGTGAAGGTAAACAACCTGATAAGTCTGGAAGAGCACTTAGACAAAACGGTTGAGCAGCGACAACTTGCCGCAGCCTTGACCCATCACACACACATTTTCTTTGGGTCTCACCCCTGTTAGGTACACAGGCAGACACCACTTAATGGCTTTTTGGGTCAGCACTGAAAGCAAGGCATCGTGGGAGCCATACGTCATCTTCGTGGCATCTGCTCTGCTGACTGCTCTCAACCTTTCAACCCCACAAAACAGGACCAATTTTCAAGAACACCTCAGCTCTTGCATCTCTGTCAGGTCAAGTCATCTCTGCTCGATGCAATGCAGGTAAGTTATTTCAGCAAGTTACAGAAGGACACTGTGAAGTATGTGAAGTAGTGAGGAGGTCATTGAACCGATCTTTCCCTTCTTCAACTAAAGAATTAAATCTGTCAAGATCATCTCAACAGAAACCCGCAGAATCCAAGGATAGCTGCTGCAAAGGTCACGCCCATGTGTTAGAGAATGACAGATGTCTAGACAGAACTTTGAAAACTGAGAGAAAGTGACAGCATACCTGCTCTCCCCCTTTTATTGGTTGACCTAACGTTTTAAAAGCTCAGCAAAGAGTCACTCCAGGACCCTCTGCAGGAGTATTTTAAGTAAGTCATAGTTTGAGCACACTTAGTTACTCTACAATTAGTGGCTGAATCGGATTCTTTAATAATACACACTACAACTGCAGAAGAAACATAAATCAGGTGTTTAGACAAAAAGACCAAAACAACGTTTTCTTAACTTTTAACTTCTTACGCACGTCTAACGCATTTTTTGCAACATGACATAAAATTTAACATGAAACTCTTCACATAAAAATGCTGCACTGTTCTTATCGTGAAGTTTCCCAGAGGAGTAAACAAATAAAAAAAGCTGCCGCTAAAAGTTTATTGTGTTGTCATGGCAACAGTTTCCACAGTGGAAGTTGTGATTAGGCTATTTAGGCTGAAGGCTGATTATGGGATGGATTTAAAGCCGTGTTAATAAGTGGCTGCAATAGCTAACTTACTAACTCGGAGGTACCACACACACACACACAAAATGAACAGGAAGCCTGTCCTTTCTTTGCATGGCTGCTGTTCACTGACCCATTGAAGACAGCAGGGAACTCCCTCAGCAGTATTGTCAGGTGTGTGTGCGTGTGTGTGTGTGTCTGTATATGTGTCTTAGTATGTGCACGATTAAGTGAGGATTGAGGATATATATTTCAAAGAAAATCTGTATGCATGTGCTTGCGTTTCCTTACCTTACCTAAGAGTGTGTGTGCCCATATCTGTGAATACGTGCGCGCTTGCATGTGTGTGTGCATGTACTTGTGTGCGTGTCCAGGTAAAGGGCCCTTCCTCCCAGTTCAGTTTTCACTCAGCAGATTTCATTAACGCGGCTCCTCAAGGACTCTTTCATCTCAAGGCTTTTCCGGAAAGGTAGAAAGGTCTATTTACCAGCGGAGCGCCGCCAAAACGCTGGAACTGCTATTATTACTACATTTACCTCCAGAATTAGAGTAGTGATTAATAGAGGGTCTGTGAGTGTGTGTACAGTGAGTATCTGCAGTGTTTGTGTGTGAGTGACTTAAGGTAGTACAAAGAGAAGGAAACACTTTAGAAAGAAAGAGGGATTATCGGAGTGGAAGAGAGACCTTCTTTTATTGCCCATTAAGTATTTTAAACCTCAAAGAAAACCATTAATATAAATCCACAGATACTTTTTAGGCATTTGTTGCTGCGGGTATCTCAGCACTTCAAACAGGAAGCAAGATTTGCAGGGCAGTTCAAGGATGGAGCAACTAATGGCCAATTTTCAGAACACTTTTGATTGAATGTGAAAATGTTTATTTCAGTATTATATATTTATTAAATAATTAATTGTACATTATTGGTAATGCATTCTGCATTTGCTGCGAGGATACATGAGAAGAGATGTGATTTGTGGTAAGTGATATTTTCATCCTATGACCCACTTTCTAGGAAATTATGAAAACAGTCAAGTCAGTTTAAAGATCACATTTAAAAACAAACGGTGACCAGAGAGTGTTGTGCTTTAAATATGCTGCAAACCCTCTTACTGTGTTTATAATAGTCACCAAAGGTCTTCTGTACAAGTGCATGGTGCTCAGCAGCGAGAGACAGACTGTTTACAGTTAGGAGCTCATTACCCAAGAGGAAAAGTGGTGACAATATTCTGGTATCTCACATAAATGGGCATGATTTTACAGCTCAATTTACAACTGTGAACAGTAAAACAGGAGGCAGATCATGAACAAGATAAGCACTCACACAGCTTGCTGACAGGGCTGTGCTACTGTGGCACAGAGCAGTAACTTTCCCAACCAGACAGAAAGACAATGGCCTGGAAGGAACTCCAGTTATTCCAAAAATCCCAGAGGAGACAACTGAGAGGATTGTGTCTCGGCTAGATTGTGGAATACACACCAAAAAATATCTCAAGCCTGTCGACATTCTCTCGAATAAGCAGAGAAAATAAGCTAAATAAAATAAAATGTTTTATGCAATATTTCTGACATCCAGATCTCACGTCTTAGTGAAAGTGAGGAGTCCTCTGCAGGACAAATACCACATGACTAATGCTGTCGGTTTTAAGGCGATATATTTCAAACCACATGTGCGTGTGAGAGTATTTCCAACACGACCTATATCTTGTGAAATGTCAGGACAAACATGGTTTAGGAGGTGACCTGTGCCTCTCCACGATGTCAGCCCCTGGCGAATGAATGCTTGTGGAGACAAAGAGCAGAGGAGGGAAGAGAAAAACAGCAGAAGAAAAAGAAGAGAAGAATGTGATTTATCTTGCTATTGATTGTTGTCTTTCTCTTTCTGCCTCTCTCTCTTCCCCTCCCAACATTCTGCCATTTATCTTTCAGTCCTCTCTCTGCTCTTGTGTCTCATAGTCTGGTGCTCCTATACTTTCTTCTACACACACACCAGCACCCCCTGTGAATTACGTTTGTCAGCATACACAGACAAACTGTCACTCAAATGGAGACAGTTTAGGAGGAGGATAATTAAATCATAATTCCTTTTTACCCTGAGCGCCAGCTAAACTGGGAGCAAAGTATTTTCTAACCCCTGCCTGTGTGTGCAGAAAATAACTAAAAAAAAATGCATTGACAGATTTGGTGGGGATATTAATGGGAGGGTATTTCCAGAGGATTTACTTTGGAAGCTTATTGTTCATGGAGGGATGACACACACAGTAAACACAGAACACTCATGCAGAGAACAGTCATTGTTCAGCTGAGGTCTGCCTCATTTACTGCATGCCAGTAAAAACTATATGGATGTTTTAACATGCCTCTCCAATACTTTTCAGTTATACAATTTTCAAACTAACTCTCAAAGTCCCTGTTAAAACTTGGTATTATGTTCACAAAACAAATAGATAATGCAAACAAACCCTTTCTATCAGACAGTTCTGTATCTCTATCTCTCTATTTCTAACATAAAACAGTTTCAGTTGTCGAACCAGTGTCTAATTTACTGGTAAAATAAAAAGAAAACATGGAACAGAGTAAGTGGCACAAGTCTCAAAACAATCTTAGCAAAAACTACTTCTGAAGATGGTAAAAACAGAGAATAACTTAGTTTAAGAGTAAATAAAAAGCAGAAAAGAAAAACAATCAGAAAATCAGCGATAATGATGATGAAGATGATGATGACTGCTGTGCTGAAAAACAACCTTGAGTTTTCTAAATTGGGTAATTAGACACTCCAATTGACTCCAGAAGATGTTTCTGGGCAACTGGAGGCCTGTAATTATGCTCCACACCGATATGTTTTAGATGACGATAGGGGAACTCACACACACGAAAATATGTTGCACACACACACACACACACACACATGTAATGTCTGCCACTCCAGACTTGGCACGATTCTCAAAGAAAGGGGGCATCAGGGCCCCAAAGTGTGCATGTGTGTTTGTGTGTGTGTTCAAAGCTTTGTTCCCGTCATTTAAAATATAATCCATATAAGAGTGTGGTAGGTCCAACGTGTTCCAGGAATACATGTGTGTGTCTGTGTGTGTGTGTGTGTGTGAGCATCTATATTAACGAGACATGATAATTAAAATCAGAACAACTTCAGAGCATAGCTTAATTCGCCATCGATGACATTATAGCACATCATCAGACACTGACAATGTTGCATACAAGAAAAAGTGCGCACACATGCACAGACACAGACAGACAGACAACACAAAGCTACAAAAATATATTACAGACAAATGTATACACGCACATACTGATACAAACAAATCTTTGGCATTTCTGTGGTCTCTCACAGTCAACAATGTTGAACTCTTCCCGCCTCTAAGCTTCCCACAATTCTTTGTCTGTAAGATTGTGACGTCAGTGACGCCTCTTGATTTTCTGTCCTCCTCTGATTGTCTGATTGTTGGCGCCTAACAACAACAGTCTGTGCTGAGCGGTTCTCTGATTTCAGCCTTTTATGATTCAGTTGCTTAAGATGAGGTCAGAGTTGGTAAAGCAGTGATCTGAAACTGACACTGGCAAGTTTTAGCAACAACAAGACTAAAGCTCCATTTCTGTCAGGTTTCGAAGCTTGACCTTTATCAGCTGACAGGAGCTATTAATATGATACATTCATCAGCAGAGGTGGAGTTTAAAACTAGCCAACGACAACAAGAATCAAAAATTTGATGATTTTAAAGTGCTCTGACAAAAAAATTGAATGTGTACAAATGTCAAACAACTGGCAAAGATTGCTTTGCCTCAAATGCAGGGAACAAAGAAGTGACATGGTTTTGGCACAACTTGAAATAATTTAGGGAAAAGTTCCTGGCACATTCTAAATCCTCTACAACTAGAATGGTACTCAGTAGGATGCATACCTCCAACCAAGGCCCAGTCCGCTTGTAAAACCATATTTAAATTCTCTATTTTCGGATTATTATTTGATCTGCACCAAATTGCACAGAATTACACATATCAGTCCTCAAAACGTGTGTGTTTATATTTGAAATCAAGAACCATGAATATCAATCAATATAAATCATTTTTCATCAGGTATTTTCATGATGACAAACTGCTGCTCGTAACATTAGGATTACTACACAACTACACGTGTTTACTCTATTGTTGTGTTGATTACTCATCAGAGAGTAAATGTCTCCTCATGCAAACGTAACACAGACACATGCTCACACATTAAAGTTAATTCCCTACAACGGAGCCTGGACACCTTTCATAAAACAAAACGACCACATGCACGGCACATTGTCTGATGATGTACATCCATATGTTCCCCTGTCTGTGTTTGTGTGTTTGTGCATGCGCGTGCATGTTTGTAGGCATTCTTTCATCTTAATAACCCCATAAAGACGCTCTGATGTAAGCCACATGTCTGTGTGTGACTCAGACTCAGCTCACTCACAGAAAATATGGAAGAAATGCCAAATATGCCAGTGAGGGCAACAATGAGAGTCAAAGAGAAGGGGGGAATGAAAGATAGAAAGCAGAACAGGAACACGACGTTTACTAACCGAGATTTATGAAATAGAGGAAAACACTAATTGTCAATAGCAGATCTTAAGTGCATAAGTAAACCAATAAATCAAACTAAGAGGGGCTCCACCTCTGACTGGACTTTTTAACTCAACAAGATTATTTAATGGGTTTGGCATCAGAGTACTGAAGTATGTAATCCAACTTTGTGCAGTGATTTCATTGGCTGTGAATGTGTGTGTGTAATCTGTCAGACAAACTAACACACATGCTTGATCTGACTCTGGTGGCATGAGGTATTGTATTGTATTAAGAAACACACGCCAACACACACATGCCTACATGGCGGCAGGATCAGCGAGCACCTTGTCAGTGGAGTGACATAAATGTGTTCATATGCATGTGTCCATTTGTGTGTGTGTGTGTGTGTGTGTGTGTGTGTGTGTCCATGCTCCCTTCAGCCAACAGCTCCTCAGCAGTGTGTCCAACACCTTGTAAAGAACAGACTTGTCTGCTCAGAGACGGAGAGACAGATATTTTTTTTCTTTGAAAATCATCTTTGCTTCCCCGAACAGTATCATAAAACCTTGACATGAGGTTTTGAACACCAGACACTGTGGCAGTGGGTTTGATTCATTTCATTTCCACTAAAATATCACAAAACTATCAGTACTGCTACTCAGCCAACTAACTCTGTGGCCTTAATGTGTTTATGGCATAGGTGGATGACATTCCTCCACCTTCTCCCACCATCCAGAAAGGAAGCCAAAATATCCCCGATACGAACGCTACCATCTTGCACCACTGGCATCATTTGGAGTCTGAGCAGCACTAACGGGGGAGGGAGCCACGGTATCAAGGTCCCACTGCAGCATGCTCTCAACCAATCATAAGTGAGTCTACGCTGTCAATCATGACATTCCACCCTTATAGTCATCGCATCAAATAAGTGATTAAAAGAAGATTTATCAGAAACACTTGAATGAACACCAATGTGATAAGAACTACTAATTTGACAGAAATTGTACAGTCTATTGTTAATACACGCTGAACTTACTTTCTCACTGATGCTAAAATGCTACACACGGCACATTTACAATCTATGAGATCCCTTTGCCTGGACAAATACGGTGTGAATCGCTCCTTTATTCCTCAGACAGAACTAGCAGAGCTCAAACTGTTGCAGCAGGACAGTGGAACTGCAGCTGAGGAGCGGCCAATGACATCATCCCATAAGTTGACCACATGAAAGTGACCACCAGGCAGTGGGTGGCGTGGACTCTAGTAGCACCCGGCATCACTTGACGCCTGTGGACGTTTATTTAGCCTGTCGCTCCCTCACACCAACTGGTGCTGGCATTCGTTTGCTCTCCCTCTCCTTTGCTCTTGATCTTCCTCGCTTGTCTGTGTCTCATAAGCTCGCTTGGCTATTTCCTGCAGGAGCCACTACAGCATGTGTCCCTCCCAGACGTTCTCCGTCTCACCCTCAACAACATGATTATTTGTTCTGGTCTCTGTGTTTCTAGCTATTACACGCTCTCTTTCTCTGTCTTCTTCTCTCAGCCCGTCTGTCTGTCTCTCTGCTTCCTTTCTTTCTTCTTTTTGCTGTCTCTCTCAAAATATATCTACGAGCAAATTTACATGTAAAATTTATTATGTCTGAGTCTAAATATATTGTTTTCTGAATTTAGGAGTATTTGTGACACTGTGACAGAGCTAATTTTTCACTGTGCTGACTTCAAATGGTTCAACCCCAGGGAAACATATAAAAAGGAAAAGAAGCAGTGTTTTACGAGGCGGCCTCTTGTAGCACTAATGCACATAACATGAGCAAGGCATGATTTCTAAATCAGACCAGGGAGATACCTGAATTGTCAGATGTTTAATACTTCAGACCCTTTTAATTTCAAACTGTGTATTTACTTATATCTGAGAGACTTTGTGCTACCCTTGAAACAGACTATACTTCTGGACTTTGGTCTTCTTTAAACAAGGAGGTCTGTTCTCACCACTGACATTGTGAAAAAGGGGGCTCTCCAACTGTATTGGACTGGGGAGACAAACGTATGTTGCTGAGGACAAATGGAAAAGCTCAACATTTGTTAACTATGAGGAAATATCTTGTTTTATTTATATCCATCATCTTCCACTTATCTGAGCTTGGGTCGCTGAGACAGCCAGCCAAGAAGGGTATTCCAGACATCCCTAACCCAGCCAAACTTTCCAGCTCTTCCTCAGGGGTTCTGAGGTGGTTCCAGGCCAGATGGGATATCTAGTCACTCCAGCGAGTTCTGGGTCTATCCTGGAGTCTTCTTCTGGTTGGACATGCCCAGTAAAGCCCAGGCATCCTGATGTGATGTCCTAACATGTCCAAGGGCGACTCTACCCCAAGCTCCCTCCCCTTTATACATACATTACTAGATATTGCTGTAAAATGAATGTATGCGTATGTGATATGTATGTAGCTCTGGTTTTAAAATGTGGTACTGTAACCAATTTCTGTTATTCCTAATTTATTATTTGTTTCTTGTCTTTCTTGTCCTCCCCCTCTTTTTTTCTCCCTGTCTTTGTTTGTAAGGTGATCATTCTTGCCCTCTTTTCCCTCCCTTTCTTGGTATGTATCAATCTCCACAGTTTATTTCTCTTTTGTCAGTGTTGGTAACTGCAACCGACTGTTTATTGATGTCCAGTGGCGGAGACAAACATCAGACATCCCCCTCCCTTCACCACCGTCCCCTCCTGCTGGCACTTCAAATTTGTTTTTCTTTCTTTCTGTCTCACAGACTGAATATCGTGAATACAGTATTAAAGCTATGAACCAATTCTCCTAATCCTCATTGACTACAGGGTGTGGTTCATTTATATGTTTGTTTTTATCTGGGCTTTATCAACTTTCTAAATTGATGTGCATAACCGTATACACATAGATCACTACTTAGCTTGGCTGTAACAAAGCGACAGCTTCTACCACTTAATGGGGCAGTAAATATGTGTTTATTTTAAGCTCGACAAAGTTCAGGCCAACACAAGGTTTCTATTTAATCCAAAGTATAATGAACAATCTGTTATGTGTTTGTGGTATAAACACAATGATCGACTTTGAGTTGAAAATAAAACCTGCTTAAAGAGTTGAAACCTTCTCCCAGATGGGATTTTATTTCTGTCACATATTTGTCCTTTGTTTTATTCGTCCATCTCTCCACCATGCACATGTGTCTGTGAGGCCGATGACTAGATTCTGGCAAAACTTGGGTGAACGGTACACATCATCACAGTGGTGTAGCATTTCCAAAATTATACAAATTACCCAAAGGGAGATGCCATAATTATAGCTAAAACAAGCTTTGTTTATAGCTAAAGCCTTGGAGTACAGGTTACAGCAGAGTTTAAGTTTCACGCTGCAACAATACAGACTTAAAGAATCAGCTCTGAGGGAAATATCGTCCTTGCATTTACTATGAGCCCCGCAGAATTTCCCAAAAAGATTCTGTGAAGCTTTACAACAGTAGTGCAAAAGTAATCTGCAGATAATCCGTGATGGCTGCATGAGTAGCTGGAGAGGCTGTGGTGACTTCTTGGCCTTATAAAGCGAAGCTACGAATTAGCGGGCAGGCCGCTGGAGCCTATTGTCTTTGATTGAAACAGAAAACAATCACAGGCACGCTGAGATACACACGAGTCTAAAGGGGTTATACCACGAGCGTGACGCTGTGCTTGTAAAAGTGACCGAAATTCAGCATGACAAGTTTGCAGAGAACAATGTGTGTGGCTGAGAACGCACATAAAACTCTTTCTTTGCCTCGGAGTGCAGGGTGTTTCTTCTTCTCTTGATTCTGATTACTTTTAAAATACACATTTCACTTCTTTTATCTGTCTCTGAAATACACACTACATTCATCAGCGCTGGTGTTAATCGTTTGCATGTCTGGAAGTTTACAGACACCTGTGAGATGACAAGGATATTTAAATGCAGCAACATCTGACAACCATCATCAGTGACGCACAAGGACACAGACTCACAGGACATGTCCGTACATAAACAGTAACACACTGACAGTTGACTCAACCACAGCAACTCCAACTGAACAAACACACAACTGAACACACACTCTCACATACATAGAGCAATCAATAAACACAGAAGCACAAACACACTCCTCTTAAAGGGTACATGCATAACGTTGGCCTTGTATCCTTTTGACAGGCTGGTTAACCTGTCAAAATCTAGGTTGTGCTAAAGATGGAAAAGAAAAGACAGAAAGATGTGTTGAAAAGAACGAGAGGAGGAGAGAGTATCATTTCTTCATGTTTAAACATAAAAATCTCATTCCAGATTTTCTTGTTTGACTTCACTTGTCCTTTTCCCGGCTTACACACTCAGCACACAGTGATACACACGCATTTTCAGCCATGAGAGGAATTTTCAATGCAAACAAGATAAACCCTCATGTTTGCAACTCGGGTTTGAACAACATAGACAACCTGTCATGGCTTTTTAGGATCTTTAATTATCTTTCCCCGACCTAAAAATAACAGTTACTTACACGCTCCCTCTCGGCTATCTTTTCATAGATTCTCTTAACAAAATGTCCATTGAAGTTTGACTTTATTTGGGTTGTTATAAACATCTCTTTAAAAACAGCATGGCTGATATAACTTGAGATCCAGTTCTGAATTCTATAGACAATTGTTCTTGTTTTTTTAATGAAAATGTTAAAATAACAAATGTCAAGCTATTTAGAAGTTCAAAGCTTTACGTTACAAAATAAGCTCAGAGAGTCGCAGATGGACTGTGGGCTGACTGGGGTTTTCTGGGTGTGTGTGTTTCTGTTTTACAGATTTGCTCTGTTTTCTCCATTGAACTCCAGACAATCTGCAAAAAATCAGGTGTGGACATTATCGCACATTATCTGACAAGCACCACACAATAGAAGATAATTTCTGTCAGTCACGTTCTCACCAACTGGAAATAGACAATTTGATTTTGGCGTAAAAGTACCCTGAGTTCTTGTACTGTTGAAATTTCTTCATGTATAACTATTAGCCTACTTGCTCCCAACGGATTCAGGGGGTACTGCTTCATTTTGTCTAATTCGTCCATGTGCCTAAGCTTTCATGCACAAATATGGGTGAAATAAACGCAGAGTTCAAACTGAAGGCTCACTGAAGGAACATTTAATGTCACGTTAAACCGATTTGGATGTTAATGTTCATACATACAGATCGTACACCACGCAGCTAACATCTCGGCAAGTTTAGGGTTGCAGTGCATGTATTTAAAAGACAGAGAGAGAGAGGAGAGAGCGAAGCAGAAACAAACAGGGAAACTGCACATACAGTCACTGTGCAAGTCTGTGTGTGTGCTTGTGAGTGTTTGTGTGTCATGTATAAATATATCTCTACAGGTTTTAAAGTGGCTTTGCGGTGCTCTGTATTTAGAGGAGGCCTGGTTAAATCTTCTCTCACCCCATTCATGTGGCTGAGTCTCGCTCTCTCTCTCCCTGCTTCTGCTGAGTCTTTCATTCTCCTCTCCCTCTCCATGTCTGTCTCTCTATCACACATTCAATGCATTGTAAATCAAAATCTCTGTGACGATAATCATCTTCTCCTTCTTCCTACTCCCTTTTTTGTCCCAGGGCTTCACAAAATCTGCATACAGTGTTTTCAGAAGAAGAAGGTGCTGATGGTTTATGATCTGCTCAACATGCAGGTATTCTCATGTATTTGTTTTGCATTAAAACTGATGAAGGCATTTTCCCCTTTGTGATACAGTATATTTCAAGAGAGAAATCCCAAACACTTTACCACTGCACATCATTGTACGTACAGGCTCTCTGAATAAACCCTTGAAGCCTTGAAACTCTACTAATATTCTTCCAAATATATATTCAGTGCTCTGATGATGGTGGTAAGAAACGCTGCATAAAGTGTGACACATGAGCTGTGTCTCCTTCGGAGGCTGCATTTGACGACCTGTTGCGTCAAAGCGGTGCAATTACGTTGTCCCATTTCAAAGGCTCCTTAAAAATGCAGCTGACAAATGTGTCCCCAAGCAACGGAGGCTCCAACAGGCGGTTCCTTATTGAGTCAGAACTCGTGCTCCAGTGACAAACTGTGGTGAGGTGACAGCCATTGGGACCAAAACGTACAATGCCTAGACAACTTCTCAGCTATGATGACTGATTACACCATGTGATTCAGTTGATTGACCCTTTATTATTTTTAAACCAACATGCCGAACTTATAATGATCATAAATCCGCACTACTTGTTAAGTTACCATGACAATCCACGTGAGTGATACCCTCTGCCATAATCTGTGGTATTGTAAGTGGAAATGTTCTCAAAATAAAGACCATATTTCCCCTTCCCGCCAATGCTTACATTCACAAACTGGATCTTTGGCCATTCAGTCAAAGGTTCTCTCTTAAAAAGGATAATCAAATTGGAAATGATTTATCAGACATTGTTTACTCAATCTGTCTGCCATCTAAGACCCTGAAGACTTTAGCTCCATTTGCCCTGGAGGGACAGAAGTATGGCACTCTTATTTCATACCAGTCCATTTCGAGCCAAATCGACAAGGTGGCACACGATGTTAGACTCAGTCTAGAAGCTGCCAATCTTCTTGATGGCAATTTTTTTTTGCTGCAGTGTTTATTCTAATGTTTCAGCCTCAATATGGTCATGATTTAGCAAAGTTAAAATGTTGCATGTAGCAGCTTATGTTAGTTATTCCTGCTGTTGAGTCATTTTAAGTGGTACATGGATGATTCCAGAATTCGTTAGCTCTTTGTAGCCAACATGTTACACCATAGTAACATAATGACAAACAGACAACGTTTTAGATTTATTACACTGTGCAGTGCCCTGCATGACACCGCAATTTAGGAAGAACCTATTCCTAAGATATTGTTGTCTTTAGCTAACGTGAGGATGATTTCACCCACTACAAAAATCTATAATAAAAGACAGGAAGGGTTTGTAATTCTGCCTGTGGTCGGGGAAATGATCTTCAATCAGTCATTCACCTGTTTATTCTTCTGAGAGGAGCTGTGTATACACAGAAACATACACAACAGGATTTACACCCGACTAAGACAAATTTCAGGGGGGATGAAAGGAAATCGTACAGATGCTCGTTTCTTAGCTGCTCAATGAGTTGTGAAACACTTGCCACACATGTGAGAGCCTGGTCTTTGCATGAATGCGTTTGCGTGACAGAGAGACAGATGAGGAGAGAAGAACAGAGCGACAGAAGCGGTTTGTGTTTGTTTGCATCTCTCCAAAGTGCACGGCTCGTCGTGCAGGCCTACATCTGTAGTGTGTCTCTGACTGAGTGTGCCTGAATGTGTGTTTGTGCGTGTTCATGAGATACAGAGTATTATTGAGTCATTTAGTTTATGCCAGTGTGTTTGACTCTGATTACACCAGAGCAATAGTAACAGTTTGGGTTCATTTGTAACAATCAGACTTTACTTAAACAGAATAAATCACACGTCTAAGTTTTCACACACACATTCACTCTTGCCCAAACACTGAAAGTACAACTCCAGACACCTACATGTGTCTGCCCATGTGCCCGTGTGTGTGCGACATTAGCCAGTTCCAGCCATGTAGTCTGTAGCCATAATAATGGTCAACAAAGAAGGCAGAAGCTATGTAGACCTCCCACAGAGTGAAAATGTTGCACAAAATGAACATGCAAATCAAAAAGGGGTTATTCAAGAACACGTCGGTCGGTGATATACTTTCCTGGGACATTCCCAGGACTGGAAAGCTGCACTAAAGAACACAAGAGCATGTGGAAGTCCTTCAGCATTTTTTGACCCCATTGACAATTGAAATACAATTCATCAGTCAGTACTAGTTAGACTCTAGATCTGGTTTCATCCACAACAACACTTAAAGAGATTTATCTTAAAACCTGATCATCACCAACATGATTAAGAGCAAGAAATTTAATACGAAAATGCACTAAATCAAGCACAGGGTAATGAACCTGGGTTGTATTTTATCCAGATTGATCATCAGTCTGACCCTTGGATTATGAGGCTTTCTGTCGACCCAGTAACTCATTGTGCTTCCCAGGAAACTGGAAGAAAAATGTTTGAAACGAGCAGTCTGGAGTTTCCCTATAAAAACTGAAACAGTGACATAAAAACTGAAAGTTTTGTTGAGGAAAAAGAGTATTTTCTATCATCTTATACACATGATTGTAATTATGGGGGACATTACATTTGTTTAGTGGTTTGACTTTTGTTAGTGATGGAGTGTAGTGTGTATACGACTCCATTGTGCTTTTTTACAACTGAAACCCACACCGTCAACACACACACGCATTTGTGCACGCACAAATACACACAAAAGTCGGCCAGAAGCCAGTCGCCAGGTTTTTAAAGCATCCTTTAGGAAAACTAAAGCATCTCAAATCAGAGCTAGATCATTAGTCCGGTCTGTGAGAAGGGAAAAAAATGGTCAACAATCAACAAAAGCTTATTTATTCTTAACTCACAGAATCTACAGCACTAATATATGATTCCTCTAATCCCATATTTTTTATTGTATTTCATTTCTTCCTCTCTTTTCGTTACCTGTCACCCAAGCTTTTTCCATTTTCTCCCCTAACCTACTAACATCCTCCCATACCTCATCATGCCTCCCTATTCAACTCTCCCTCAATTCTCTCCTTCTTTCCCTCTCCTCCTCCACTTCTTCCTCTTCTTCCTCCCGCTCCAGCTTCCAGAGAGCCCAGTCTGTTTTTGATTACTGTTCTTAAACCTAAATTGTGATTAAACACTGTGAGAGTCTGTTTGGCCCTGCATCAAGTTTGCTTCCCTCTTGAATATACATACCGACAGATACACATGCACACACACACAAACACACGTGAAGTAAAAGACATGTATGTAAGTGGACATGTACAAACAAATGCAAGACATATACAAACATAAGGAAAAATGCAGACGCAAGCAGAGACACAAATTACCAAACTCTGTATACACATTTAGCATAAAAGATCATACATAAGTCTACACTACATACTGTACAGTCAAACACATATATGGCCTTATTTTTTACATTACAACCTCAATCACAGTCATGTGCATGACACAAGCACACTCTATGAGTCTACACACATCCCTATCTCCCATTACACTAAAGAGGTCAAAGAGAAAGTGTGTACAAGCAGCTCCGTGGCTACTTCCCTCCTCCAACTCACCTATCTGTGAGGTTAAATTACTACCACATGCAGCCTCTGTGCTATTTCAGTGCAAACGTATAAAACATTCTTGGCCACATAAAAAAAAAAAAATACATATATAAATCTACAAACCTCCAGCCTCCCATGGACATTTCATAGGTTCTGGCCCTGCGGCTAACTAGCTAGATGGCTAAAGTAGGCAGCTGAATCGGAAATGTGTTGCTGCCGTGAACTTTTACATTGCAAGGAAACACCTTATTTTACTCACACATCCAAATCGGGAGACAACACACTTTAAAACTTGTGGCCTTTTGACTGACTGCTTTCAAAGCTTTAAAACATCTCATTCTTGTTCACACACTTGGCAAACGACTGGCAGACGAGACAAACACAATAAGACGAAAACACATGAATGTGGAAACGCACCAGAAACAAAGGTTTGTCATTTTTACAGAATGCCTTTTTCGGAAAAGAAACATTTTGAACTAGAAAGAACAAACATTTACATGTTTTGCTCTGTGGTGAGAAACCATGTCAGTAAGTGTGTGTGTGTGTGTGTGTGTGTTAAGATGGTGTTAAAGAAATCAGGTTACCAATAGTAACTTTACTTGAAAGTATATGAACACAATAGGAGTTCACACTATCTATATCACAATATTTTCATAAGGTATGACATTTTTCTTTTCAATCGATCTTATCCTGGATTTTCCAAATGTTTCAAATTATCCCCGATATCGTTTGCTCACTGCTCCTGTCTCTCTTTCCCTCATTGGGTCTCTCCCTCCTGGTTTTCGGTATCTCTCTGCAGTGTGTATTTATCTAAATATGTCTTGGGACAAAATCACACTGCCGTCTGGGCTGTGGGAAACACACACACACACACAAACATACAGAAATAGACACACAAACAGACACACATATACACACACACACAAACAGACACAAACAGACACACAAGCCGCTAAGAGTAGCCTTCTTTTAGAAGAACTTTGGTCAGGTTCCCTTCCCTTCCCTGTGAAACTTAGGCCCTGTGGTGCAGCTCCATCCTGGAGACTATGAGCCTTCTGGTGCAGCTTGATTGCCAGAACACCCACCGCCATTTCATCTTGTTTCAGGAAGCAATAAACCAACTCATATTTCAACATTGAATCTAAGTAGGATTGATCAACTTAACAGGAATGCAAGTCTGTACTGCTGAGTATGGACCCTGTGGTGCAGCTGCGTGTCTGGTCCTACAAGCCTTGTGGTGCAGCTGCATACCATGGTTCGTACTTCTGAGTCATGTTTAATTATTAAGAAGTTCCGTCGTGGGTGTGTGGTTTAGCATAAAGTCTGCCATGCACCAACACACACACACAACCCACACATGCAGGCCGAAGATTCTGCATCCAGCGCCTGTGGTGTTAAAGCAGCAGGAGTGTTGGCGTGAGAGCATCTTGATTTGTGTGCTTCTGTGTGAGCATGTGTGTCTCTGTGTGTCTCTGTGTGTGTTTGTGTTTTTGAGACTTATTTGTTTCCCGCCAACACCCAGTGACGTGAAAACCAAACAGAGGGCCTGGAGACGAGTAAGGAGAAAACAATCTCACAATTCCTGACAGCATTACAAACAACACAGCCGTTTGTTTGGTTTGTGTGAGTAACACAAAAGGGAGGGTATAAAAAAAGAAAGAGATAAAGAAAACCAATAGCATAGATAGATGAGACGGACGTGAGCTCAAGCAGTTTACATTCAAACCTCACCATTCCAGACCATTCCTACCAATCGCCACTGAGGCTCCGTCTGTCGCAGCCAATCACTGATCACACAGAGTACACAAACTTTCTGTAACACAAACCGTAACATTCCACCAGGTAAACTATGGCAGTCGGCTCTAAATGGACAATTAGCCAAGATTAAAGCCAACCTCCTCGTCTTTCTCCATTAACTTAATTAGGAGGAAAAGACATCTCAAATGACCCCCGCTCCCTTCAGCAGCACCCCCCTCTGTCATTCCTCTCTCCGTCCAGCTTCTCCCCCGACTTAACCAGTCGAGTTGTTTTAACAGAGAGAGTCAGGCAGGGTTGCGTCTGTTCTTTCACATCTGGTAGCTCCACTAAACCACTTGCAGCTTAAGTGCCTTGCTCAAGGGTAACCTAATGGTGCCGAACAGCATGTCTCATTGACGTTCAGTCACTTCAATCGGTGCAGGGACTTTGGCTGGCAACGTTCCAGGTCATTATGTGTTGAACATGCCATCCTGCTCTTTCTTACAGATGTTGCATGCAGTTCCACTTCTCGTTCCCCTCTCTATAACTACACTTCAACTTTGTAGATGTTTATCTAACGTCGTTTTCCTAAATGAGTGTAAGCATTATTCTCACGGACAATTCACCAGCATCACCTGTGGACAGAAACTCACTTATCTTTCCGTTGAGCCCAAACATTTTAGCCTGAATGGTTCGTTGCTGGTTTTCTTGCTGTGATGCATTTTGTGTAAGAGCAGTGAAAAGACAGAGGGAGCACAGCAGCAGTGTCAGAGAGTAGGAACAAACTGAACTGAAAGATACTGGAAGGTTTATTACATAAGAGCATATCCTAGATTCTTGATAAACAGGTTGGTTTGTTAGTTTTATATGATTTTTTTGTGTTACCACTTTTGCAAATTTACAATAAAAGGTATATGAACTAATATATAGATTCTAATTGACCAATCAAAGGATTTTACAGTACAAGTCACAATTACCTATTTACACACACATTCAAACAGCACTCCTATAAACATTACACAGAACTTCACCATCACACACCACCCACTGTTGGACGACTGTATTTACCTCCTGAGCCACAGCTGCCCTATAAATCTAACTTCTTCAGTAAAGTGGAGAATTAATGCCATTTATGAATTGAAAGGATTTAATTCAGTTAAACATAGTTTTTGAAGAATAGAGGTCACTGTGGCCAAAAGTGGCAATCATGGGAAACCTGTAAATGCATTGCGTAACAGTAGCAAGAGTTGAGGAGGGTCATACGAGTCAGAAAACTGAATGCGCTAAATGTCATTAGCGACTATTACAATTTCAGGTTTCAGTATCTGATGTTGAAGAATGTTTAAAATTCACCTTCTGTGTTATGTTATACTCAAAGGAAGAAATGAAATATTTTGGGTCTGACGTGACTTTGCTTTCCAATGCAAACCAATCTGCTGTAACCTGAGCTCTTTAATGTGGGAGAGTGACCAGTTCATACAACAGTGAACTCTGGGTCAATGCAACAACTTGCACTCCCACTTTCACAGACACACACATAAAACATGTTCAAACTAGAGGTGGGAATCTCCAGGCTCCTCACGATTCCATTCAGATACGATGTTACATTATCGAAGCTCATCAACTAAATGGATTTATTTTATTGTATTTCTTTTTCTTTTCAGAAAACATGACTCTGTTATGTTTGGTCTCTGCGTGGATGCCGAGTCGTCCACGTCCGCACCGCATTGAAAAAACATTTTCCCACTTCTAGGTCAAACGTGCACAAACTGCCAGAGGAGAGAGTGAACATAACAGCAGGAGGAGGCTCAGTCCGGGTCAGTGTTATTTGACATGAGACTAAAACAGCCTTCAGGTCTCTTAGCAAAGCAAACCCCTTCGATAGAGTGATGCACAAGAGCAGTCTTAACCAACGGCTTGCATTTTTCCATCCGAGCCATCATGGTTGTTGCTTTTCAAACCAGACGTTCACCGCCTGTATCGAGCAAATGTGTTCTACTCAAAGCCAGAGCTTAGCGTGTGTGATATTGTGTGTCTGTGTGCATGTGCTGTGAGACCACAGTCTCTGCAAACTGTGGGGGGATATGACCACAGACTACACACACTGAAAGCCACAGACTCCAGTCCTCCATCTATCTCACCATCCCCATTTTGACCTCCCCCCACTGAGCACCAAGTGGGGCCACAGACTCCGATCCCACCATCCATCTACCCGCAGCCTTCATCCACCACCACCGGCCTTTCATCCGTCCATCCAACCCCCCCTCACATGACCGCCCTGATACCTATCGTTCATCTGTCTTTGTCAATCACTAGCCACACTTATTGCTCAATTAGAACATTTTCCAATAGAGAAAAGCTCTCTTCGATTAAATCCAATGTTTTGTTCATGCCCACAGTTTCCAAGACTCTGGTAAAAGCTATTATCCAGGCTGATACCTCTTGCGTCTACCTCCCACCCTCCTCAAAAGCAAAACCTCCGACCTATTCCTAATTTCCCTTAATGCTAGTCCAGCTCCTTCCCTCCCCTCGCATCTCCAAACCTCAGACCACAGAGCTTTAATAGGAGGGTTAAGAGGTAATTCCTATCACACTGCCATCATTTAATATCTAACCAAGGCTGACAGAGAGGAAGGTTATGAACCTAAACCAGAAAGCCACTAGCTAACCTCCCTGTCTCCTCCTTCTTACTTATTCTCATTCTCCCATTCAGCCTCACTCCACCCGACTTTTCTACCTTCTCTTTCCTCTCATTCCACCTCCATTTTTGCCTCATCTGTGTTTCTCTCTTATGTCCGCTCCCTCTATACGTCTGGCTATTTACATTTCCGACACTCAATTTGCAGAAAATCACAGCGCGGATGAGATGAAAAGCACCGAAAAGAAAGAAGGAAGAGAAAAATGAGAAAAGCGGACAGAAAAAAAAATAAAGAGCAGGAGGAAACTCCAGACACTGTAATTTAGACTGTGCTGATGGCAAAGCAGGGATATAAAGAAAATGAGATTTATAATGTTAAGTTTGGAACACGCTCACCCTTTCCACTCTCTTACTGAGAGCTCTATAGGGATCCATATTCGACCGGTGATAAATAAAAGCTATCGAGACCAATTAGTGGTTTAATGGAATAGTGAGCCAGGCAGAGGAGGAAATAAGACTGTCACTCATGAGGAACAAGAGGAAGGGCTGGAAAAAAGAAATAAACGCAGTGTAATATGTAAATATGTGTGTGTGTGTGTGTGTGAGTGTGTGTGTGTGTGTGATGTTCACATGAGGGCTTCTGACTGTGTGTGATCCTGCAAGCAGCAGTTGACATAAACGACAATGTGCTTTCAACCACAACAGGCTACTTTGCCGTCTAGAGCAATAAATCACAGAATACCACAGAAATATGAAACACATGATCAGTCAGTGCGAGTTTTTAAAAGAAGGTTCACAAGGTGCATTTCACGACATCGGTTTGAAAACACTCACAAAGCAATATCACAAAAACTTCTACGTTCGGAGGGGAGTAAAACCTGGTGTAAGTTAAATGCGGCAGAGTGCGATGGAAAAGAATTCATAATGACTTATGGATATCATGTGACTTGTCTTGGCCTCCAGTTGGTTTTTAACAAATGTATATACTGTACGTACACTGGGCTGTAACCTGAACTCTTTTAAGAGCAAAGACCTTATTTAGTTGTTCAGTATTCACAGAACAGTAGTGAATGGAAACACACATAAATTCACATTTTCTTTTGCAGATTTTTGGAAAACTTAGTTAAAATGTACGATCATTTGGAAGGAAATCAGACTACATCGAAGCTCTTTGAAGATGTCATCTCCCTGTGGCTTTTCTTCAGGAGGCCATTTGATAAAGTGCTATACATAATACAAACCATATTTTTGATGTGCTTCACAGATACATATTTCTTTAATAGACTGCAAGCCTGGAGTGCATATTGTCAGTGTGCAATCAGAACTACGTATTTACAAAATGTTTTGATGAGAAAGGTAAGCAGCTTTACTTTTAGGTTAATGACAAAGCTCTTTTCAATTATACTTTATTTAGTTTTTCTGTTTCACTTAATGTGCAGGAGAGTTGTTTGATTCCACAAAAGAGAATTCCATCCTTCAATTTATTTGTTTCTAAAAAACTGAAAAATAAGATCTATCTATGATTTGCTGTGGATACGACCTGTGTTAATGTTGGAAGAATCATACTGTGGACAGAAATAAATTCTCCCATCAATCAATCTGCAATCATTTCACATATTCATCTGGACGGTTCAGCTCATTCTAACTCTGCAGAGACTCTGGGTTCCAATTGAAAATCACTTAAACATCCATGAACAGAAGGTGTTCCGCTTTGTGAAAACAATATAGAAGAGAGAAGTGACGAGTTCCCAGCACTGAAATGTCCTTCCAACACATACAAATACCAATAAAGTATATCAACATGATTTAAGCATGCACACATAGGTACATCATATATAAGCTCAAGAATGTAGACAATAATTATTTCAGACACATACAAAAGGAGATATGCACCAGAGCTACACATACGCACAGTCTGTTCCTCCGGCTTCACTTGAAGTAAGCCCAATATAAACAGCTATAAAGTTTAGAAGGTGTTTCAACCTTCAGCCTGAGCTGACAGAGACTCTCTGAGGAGAAGGCAAATAGAAAACCTGAGTCGAAAGAAAGAGAACAGAAAGAAAGGGTGGGTGACTCTATGAGATTAAAAACAGAGAAATAGAGAGAGAATGAGACAGAGGTAGAAAGAGAAGAAGTAGAGGGGATGTCTGGGAATGTGAGATGAAAGAGAGGGAAGGTTTAGTGGGACACTTCCCTGCATCGGTGTGACCTTCTCTTACACTCCGAGTACTCTGGGAAAAGTCCATACTCCGGAATAAAAATTCCTCACCAATCCAAGGAAAACATTCACCCCAGGCACACTTTCACCTCTTAAAATAATGTGCACACACCTACACACATATATATTTGACACGCACGCTCTTTTTCACCTCTCACCAGGAGCACAGAGCAGCACTGTGTCACCTGGCACGGGACTTGAACCTTCAACCTGGATAAAAGCTCTGACATTGCACCGTGACCGTGTTTTCACATGGATCACGTAACACATCAAAAGAGACAGAGAAGGGAAGTGAGAGGCAGAGTTATGGAGGAAGAGATGGAGAAAGATGGGAGCATTGAGAAAAGTAGAATCTAGAATTGTTGGATAGGGGGGATGGAAAAACAAAAAAAGGGTACTCACAGTCGTCCTAGTTTGGGGTTGGACTGGAAGAGAAGTTCTGGGAGAACCTGGAGTTTATTTCTGTTCACACGACTGCAGGGACAAAAAGAAAATAGAGTTTAAAGTGAAAAGGTTTGAGATGTTAAACATCAGCATGAAATAAATAATACTACTAATAAATCACTCAGAGTCACTTTTGTGTTTACTATCATGGAGCAGCAGAGAGCATCACCTTAAAGGTCAGTGGGTTTACGGTTCAAAGGTGAAACTTATGGAAAAGTCTGTCTGGTTTCCTGTGATCGTGACCCACAGGTTATCATGATGTGTTCTCTCTGTGTAGGCTGCAGTTATCGTGCTGTAAGCTCTTTAAAGCCAGTTATCACTATCATTCCTGCATGTGCTTGAACCCGAGAGCGAGAGAAGGAACGTGTCTTCCAGGTCATCTCCGCAACAGTGGAAGATATGTTCGGAACAAATAAACTGAGTCAGGACAACCGTGTTAAATACATTCTGATGACAGTCTTAATCTAGTTTGTCTTCATGTGAAGAAGACGACTGTGTATCTAATTAGCCTCGTCTTACTGACCTACATTTTCTGAAACGACAAAAATGCACAAAAGAGCTTTGTCCAGGAATTCATGCTTGATATTTTTCTCTCATGAATCTGACCTGACAGATTATCCGTCCTGTATTAAACCACTAACACTGGTCAAGAAACACAAATGTGAAAGGCTTTGGGCTCTTGAACCCAAGTTTTCCAAGAAGGGGTTTCACGTGTATGAGGCCAACATCAACAACCTCATGTCATAGTTTAAAAAAAGTATAAATGCCCACACGAAAAAAGACAAGATTTATTACATGTGTAAAATGACTTAATGTGGGGGGGGGGTGAAGTGAATGTTTGCATTACAGGATCATTGTGACATTAAAGACCAGCCAGTTATTTAATGTGCCATCAAAGAAACAACAATGGAGAATAAGGAGATTGCATTCTTCCATGAGGATTTAGGTTAAAACAGAGATCTTCTGGATCGTTCTCATATAAAAAATATTTTCTTCTGTGTGTAAAGATTTAAAGGAAACTTTTGGAGGAAATTTCAATATCGAAAGTACATGTAGTTAATTTGTTCATATTTTAGGATCAAAATGTTTTTAACGGAACTATCTCTACATTGCTTTGTAATTTAAAAGTTCCAAAGAAACGTTGCAGGTATTTTTACCGATGATATAGGACTGTTTCTAAACATAATAGTTTATGGAGTGAAAACCCTTCTCATACCCATTGGTAAAATACAATGCAATGTGAACCGAGCCTGAAATGAACACATGGCAGTTATTTAGAAAGGAATGAGAAGCACAAGGAGATGGAGGGACGAGAAAAATGGTGTCAACCAACAGAAAGATGTGTGCGTGAAGAGTAGGTTGGGGGAGAAAGACGTGCCTGTGTGTGTGTGTGTGTGTGTGTGTGTGTGTGTGTGTGTGTGTGTAGAAGGAGGGTGGGGATGGCAACAGCAGAGATAGATGAGGACAGTGTGAGGAGAGGGAGTGAAAGTGTTATCAAGCTACTAGAGCATTTGGCTGAGAAACGAGGCGTGCGGGGGGAAAAAGAAAAGAAAAGGAGGGCGGGGGGGTCACAGGGTCACAGCGTAGAGTCTGCACTGGAGAAGACACAGACACCAACCTTTTAACCGCTGAGATAATGATAATAAGCCCATGACTCCTGTGTGCACCAATGGAAAGAGCTGCAGTCCAAAAGGAGATATCCACCATTTGAAATAATTGACCCCTGCTCCTAGAAAATAACTGCTGGTACTAAAGTAAAGCCCATGACCGCCTACTATTACGGTTATGAGTCACTTGAAGACGTTCACTCACAAAACCGTTATGACTTTTAAGAGAAGAATCCTTTGTGTGTTTTCAAATAATAATGACGAGTTTTTTCTGCTTGGAACCTTTGAGATATTACCAACCCACAAGTCTACGGACACTATATTTTTAAATTTGGAAAAATTGTGTCTGTTCGGCAGAATACTGTAAAGGCCATCAGAAATGGTTTGGAGACTAAAGGGAACTAGTGTCACTGGAAGAGCCAAAATATAAAATACAGAAAATATCCAACAGTTATAACAATGAATAGTAATAATATAAACCTGGATTTATAACACTAAAGGTCAGGCATTACATTTTTTACTTCAGACCACCTCTGAGTCATTTTTTGTATCTTTCAAATTACAAAGAAGATGAATGATCCAAAAATGTGACCTTATAATTCATGTTTTAACCTAAATGAATGTCCTCAACATGTTTTTCACATTGTGACTCCATAAATCACACAGACTCAGCACCAGGACCTCTCACCCCTCACCTTTCACCCTGATCCGCACAACATCAGAGAATCTGTCAGCGACGCATTTTAAAATGACCATCACTATTTTTTGTGGTTTTCTTTCAAAACGGAAAAGGCGAAGTTTGATTTTATCTCCAACTGACAGAAATGAGCGAATCGTCTCATTTATACACTGTTATGCATTTTACGTTTTACATGCAGTTTTATAGACATGTTACAGCTGCACAAAGCTGGAGTTTGAAATGAAACCATCTCCTGTGCAAGTTTTGACACAACTATCGTACCTAACCTCTGCCTCCCTCCCTCCCTCCACCTCTGACCCTCATGACACACCACCTTAAAGAGCCTTTTAACATTAAAGCAGCCCATCACCTCACACTTTCACTATCAGATGTGTGATCTCCATTTAGAGTCAGGATACACATGTTGCTGCCACTCAACATCTCTCAGGTTTCTACCCAGTGTCAGTGAAGTTTCCCGTCACCTGAACTAACAGCTTTTATCTCTCTGTCTGCTCCTCCACTGTAGGTCTGCTTTCACGCATCCACTAAAGCCTGAGCATTTTCCTGGGGCTGTTTGTGAGAATGCAAATGTGCAAGTCAGTTGTTGCTGAAATTTTGCAGAAATGTCCCGGCCAGGCGCCTGGTTAAATGTCCACAACATGTCAGAGTGAGCCCGTGTGAGAGTGCAGCAGAAAAAAACTCAAATAATACAAATATCTCAGGTTGCAAAGAGTAGACATTCACATAGAAGATGCAGATGAAGACGTCAACTTGGAAATTCAAGAGCTTTTGGTGATAGAACGGACACTCGAGTCGATATGCTGACAAAAGACGGGATTTCCGCAGCAGAAGTTATACAACATGTCCTGCCTCCTGCTGCTCCACCCAGCCATCACCTCTTGGCTCAGGAAATTTTCCTGTTGCTGTTAATGTGTCATCTCCTGCTGCGTTCTTCAGACATTTTCCA
This sequence comes from Paralichthys olivaceus, assembly GCF_024713975.1. Lineage (NCBI taxonomy): Eukaryota > Metazoa > Chordata > Actinopteri > Pleuronectiformes > Paralichthyidae > Paralichthys > Paralichthys olivaceus. The sequence goes on from NC_091101.1 coordinate 21,128,731, forward strand.
GAGTCCTTATCTGAAAACAGCTTTTATGTTTCCATCCAACGGTCAAAAGGAATTTTTCTTATAAAATCTCCACGTTAGCACGGTGTCCTATGAGAAAGAAACGGTTTCAGATTCGAGAAAAGTCCTCACTTTCTGGAGTCGCACAGCAGAAACATGTGTCTTTAGGTTACAACTGAATTCATGAAACTGTCGAAAGACAAGAGGAAAATTAAAATCTCTAGTCTGGTGACATAGCTGACGAACTGACTTAATCTGACTGACATATCACTGAGGAAATATTCAGCTCCAGTCCTAACACAACAATGTCAATTCAACACTGCTACAAGAGCCAAGTCCCGAATTAGAGAATGCCGCTCTCGTCAGTTGAAGACCTCCAATATGGCAGCCAGAAGGTGCGTTACATCACCTGAAGGGAGTCTATAAAAACCTCTGTGAGGTTCAACAGATTTTTTTAGGAAAGAACATCCAACCACCATCCCAGAAGCGTCCCGAAGAAAACAGACGAAGACTCTTGCTTTGTAGTTGCTGCCGGCTGCGTTCCTGTTCTTTCTCCTGATAACTCATATTAATGTCAGTATTTCTAAGCAGTCCCCATTGAGAGTTTGTTTAGTTTCGAGTCAGTAATTCAGCTCAGAGAATATGAAGCTTTGGAGCAGCAGCAAACCGCAGCTCTGCTCCACTCACTTCTTAGAGAATATAATTTAGATTTTGCTCACGAAGTCAATCAGCTATTAATCAGAGTGTTAATTTTTATGACCTGTGCAATTCAGGGAATAACTGACGAAGCAGCAGATATAACTGTAATAACTAATGTCCAATTCTAAGCTACTGAAGCTTATACAAAGTGCTATTTGTGGTCTCTCTGTGCAACAGAGTCCTGATAGGGGACAAGTCCCAGCCAAGATTTGCATAGAAACACTTGTCACGTTTCGTGCTGACTGATAGCAGCTATAGTAACAGCAAAAGTGGACAGTATTGCTGTAGGCACTAGTCTTGCGCACCATCATTCCTGAGTCGTGGTCTTTCCTCTGACAGAGTCATAAACATGCAGGTGTGTGTGTGTGGGGAGTGTTGTGCTGTGCCCTCACACCTCGATTCTATTGACTCGAGCCTCCGTGTGAACTGACGACACACTCACACACGTAACAAGGCAATATCTATTGGAGATTCCAAGGTAGTGTGTGAATTGGATAGACTCAGGTATCATCTCGGCAGCAGGAAGTTGAAAGTGTGTGCGCATTCAGAAAGTCTTGTGAGATGATTTACTTACAGCCTCTCCAGCAGCCTGAGGTCTTGAAAGGCTCCTCTCTCAACGACAGTGATTTGGTTGTCCTCCAGATGACTACAGTGACAGACACAAAAAAGACAGAAAGAAAAACAAATCCAGGATTAATTCAAAGACTTGAATGGCACTCGGTAAAGGACACGCACCTCCGCCAGCAGTCCCCTTAAATTAAATCAAGACGCAACAAATGGCACAGATTCAGAGATATCATTCCCCTCAATATGTCGGATTGTTTTCAGCCATGTAGATCCATTAATGATTCCCTGGGAAAATCTGTGAAAATGTCAAAAAACATCACTTTTAAAATATTAAAGAAAGTGAAAAGAAATTCCTGGATCCATCCCTTTGTCCAGATGGGAATAAAAAAATGTACGGGTCCTTTCTTGGCCCACGACCGGCTGACAAAAAAACAAGCAATCCAACAAACAAACCACCTGATGAAAACACAACACACAAGTGGTGCTGGTAATAATCTGATTCAAGACAAGATAGAAATCATTTTGTTTAAATTCCACAATTAAAATATCACATTGAGGGAGAACCATGTCATTGGGAATGTCTTCCCACAGCCGGTTTCCCAGCTGACCTGCAGGTTCTCACCAGAGGAAGAAACACCAGATAAATCTTATTTTCTGGCCGATGCAAACAGCAAAATTAGCTGCTTGCCAGAAACAGACCTTTCAAACATGAAGAGAGACACTTGCACTTTTTAAAAATGGTTGTATAAACAACTAATCAGTGTGCTGAACAAATGAATGTAGCGTGAAGCTAAAGTTTAAGACATGCAGAGTTTCACAAATGTCCCAATGCAGTCAGCCAAAACAAACAATTCACCACCCGTTCCTCTTCCACCCCTCGATGGATAAAGTCTCCATTTCTCTTCTGCCTTTCCAGTGGAGATCCCAATGTAACATATATTCCTCTGGTTCCCTCTCGGCTCTCTCTGTGTGTGCTGTAATGTTTTTTGGGGCAACCTAAGGTTTTCCAGATGGGACAGAGAATGGGAGAGAGAACATCTCAGCAGATATGTGTTTATACTTTCTGTCTTAGGATGTTAAGAGTGACATCTCCAGAGAGGGAGGAGGAGATCGATGGAAGAGAGAGGTTGATGTGAGAGGAGGAGGTAGAGAGAGAGAGATTCAAAAATTAAGAATCCCACAATGATGAGATGGATTGAGTGAGAGAGAAAAAAGAAAGACGGAGCCAAATATGACTGAAGGAGATGTATCAGAGAGAAGACACTGTCTGGCCTGCTATGTTGAGTCTGAATTGTTTTGGCATGAGCTTAATTCCTTTAGATATTCTTTCAAAAAAAATCATTTTTAGACATGTAGCTGAATGACAGCCATTAATTCATGGTCTGAAATACCTCTTTACACTAACAAACAGACACATGCAGACACACAAACAATCTGTTGGACATATTCATATTCATATTCAAGCCCTCTTATAGGCATGAGCAAAGATGCACACACACTTTTATCTTAATTTAAAATGGCATTTACCAGTATTTATTTAAAAGAAATTAAAACTGTTGAAAACCATGTCAATGAAGCTAATATTCTTGGTAAACAGCTATTCCGTAGTATAACCACTTGTTATTTTGTTTATTTTCCCTATCAATTACTCTGGTGAACAATGAAATGCTAAGTTGCATTTTCTTTTCATTTGTCTTTTCTGTTTATATAACAAGAAGCAGGAAATAGTGTAACTTAGTGTATAATTATAGGAAATAATGAGCTTTCTCATCAAAAATTACCCAAAATATTTAGAGAAAATAGTTAGAAATGGAATTAATCAACAGTTTACTTGATCCACAAAAACAAACACAGTTATGCTCTGGTAGCAAGCAAACCCAAACACACACATAACCACTCAACATGTGCTCAGCCCTGACTCCAGCCCATCAGTCATAATTCACAGGCCAGCCAGCATTAATCCATCATGTTTATTCCAGCTGCATTTTCTCCATCCTGATAGAAAAAGCTAAATCAGGACATGACTCTGAGTTACTATCAGAGTTTATTTGTCCAAATGAGGGATCAACCACATGCTGACTTATGAAAAGTTTTAAAGGGAGGAGGGAATCATCAGCCAAACACATGGTGTGGAGAGTCGCATATTGTTCAGATGAAGCACTGTTTTTTTATTGGGGTGTATCAGGCATTAGTCATCAACAGAGATGGAGAAAAGAGAGAAAACATACTGATTTCATGTGTGTGGGGCCTGGTGTGTCTAATAACTCTTCCATTCAACCTTATAAGCAAGTCTTAGCAACCATTCGAAAAAAGCCCAATGATGTCATGCTACCTTGTGGCAAACTCAGCTCTTCTCTCTGAAGGAAATAAGGGAATCCTTCAGGGAGTATTAACGTCACTTGTTTACGCACAATGGGTGAAACCACAGTAATTCTCCCCGGCCAAATGTTCAATATCAAGCAGGAGTTTTTTACCTACATCTAAATTTGTTTGGAATTACTCAATTTCTCCACAATCTGGAAGACATCTTGCAGGTTAGGGCTGCCAAAGATATTATGGATCAGTAAGTGCTGCACAGGCAGTATCATGCAGAGACGAGCTGTGATTACAGCAAAAAGATCTGTCCAATTAGTCCAATTCACACAGATTTGTTATTATTGTTTTCTATGATTATTAATAACTAGAGCAGTTTAAAGTACAATTGATATTGAATTATTTATTTATTCCCTTTTCCTGTGTGCGTGCGTCTTCCCTATTTCTTCATGTTTTGTGTTTATCTGGAAAGGAGATGTGTGCGTTTGTAAATTAGGGGTGTCTTGTAATCCCAGGAGGGGATGGGTCAAATGCATTGTGACACAGAAATAAAAATATATATGAATGTATAGTATGATATAATTATGTTGCATGTGTTATCGTTTTGGTTGAGACGTTAAATGGATGCCAGTTCATAATGGCAGTCGTGAATTTGAACAGAAGTAATAAAGGTTGTATTCCCATGAGTGGATGGATGGATAATTAGGAATAATGACAAGCTTGTATGTGGGCATAGGTGTCGAATAAAGATTTTTTTTTTGCAGCTACTGGCTTTTACTGGAAAGTAGATAGAAGCTTTTAACTACATGCAAATTTTTTCCCATGGGATCTATGTGGGGGGTTAAGTGACAAAGAGAAGATTGAGACTGAGTCTGATAGTGTGAGAAGAAGAGTGTTAGAATAAGAGCTGAAGAGAGAAGAGGGGTTGATAATGTAACAGTAATGGTCAAGGCTACACTCAGTTGATAACCACAGCGTGCGTGTGTGTGTGTGAGTGTGTGTGTGTGTGTGTGTGTGTGTCTGAGGTTGAGTGTGTACTTTCTCAGACTCCTCTCTTTCCCAAGCCATCTCCTTCTCATTTCTTTAACAGATTTGGAGTGGGGAAATGTCACAGCAGTTTATCACCAACCACATGAAACAAGCTGCCGGCCCACCACACACAAACACACTCTCACTCACACACACTAACACACACAGCCTCTTTTTTGGTCCCAGTCATCCTGTCTTAAGTACACAGGATGCACTTAAACATCTCCTTGTCTAATTCCTTGTAGTGCTGAAAAACACATGCAGCGATTAAAAACATGAAACAATCACTAAACGTAAATTAAAAAACTCACCACGGTCCTCACAAGTATAGTGGATGTGAAACAAACACACCAACAAATACAAACACACACACATGCATAAACATACGTCCACTCCTTCAGCGTAGTTTGTGATGGGAGTGTATTTTTATCTGCCCGGTCTGGTTAAAACAGAATGAGGAGGGAAGCTGCATGCAGCCAACAGTGATTATAGTTATTACAGGCCTCACACACACACACACACACACACACACACACACACACACACAAACATACACACATGCATACACACAGATTTGAGCCACTTCAGTTAGAAGAGCTGTAGAGCCCTTGAAGTCATTAGGACAGCTGAGAGGACCAGAGGAGTCATGCTCCACAGAGTGCAGCCGTTTAAATATGATGAGTATGACAAGCTGGAGAAACATTAGTGATGACTTTACAGATGATTGGCGTTTTCTTTTCGAAAATACAAAAACAGGCACAAAAATGTAAAATATAGAAGGTCCATGATAAAAAATGTCCAATGGGAACTTTATGGTCACCTGCAAGTTTACACAGCAGTCAATGAAGCAACTTTGAAAGTAGTTTCAACTTGAGATTGGCCTGTCAGTCGGACTCATGTGATTTTGTCGCTTGAAGTTCAATCCCTAAACACTTCCTGGACAGATCAGAGGCTGGAATCACGACATCACGTTAGTTCAGGTTGGACACTTTCTGGCAAGTGCGTACAGAAGGAACATTTACATTGAGCAAAAAAGCTTTCAATGTACATATGTGGTTGCTTGAGACACATTTTTCTGTCCAAACCTGTCTGAGCCCAAGAGAGAACTAACTGAACCCGACCCCGGCATGCCTGCGTCTAATTTTCTCTCTCTGGTGTTTCCCTAAATTGCAAAACATGAAAAATTCTGCACAATCCAACTATTGTTCAGAGACTCACGGGAGACAATAGTGAACTCCACGTTTTCACCAGCTTCGGATCATCTGCACATCATCATAGACCCCACCAGTCTAACATCTTGTTGTTATGTTGCTTGTTTAACCAATGGGGGTCTCGCTGCTTGTTACTGGCACCTCAGCACACGATAAGTCTTTTATTTAACCTCGTAAATATTCAGTAATTACGACATTCGACTCCTTGGATAAGACACTCGAATTCTCTCCTGCCCTGAAGTCCCTCATTAGGATGGGAAACTGTATTTTATAGAGACTTGTTTCCCCGATAGCCATACACAGGCTTATTAGGTTAATATAGCATTTGTCTAATTACTCCGGCATGGAATCTTTTTTGTAAATGGGACTCCTTGCAAAGCAGCAAATAAAAGTCACAACAAGGAAAAATAGAGGAGAGTAGGCACATAAAAGACCTGGTAGACCTGGTGGATTCAACCTCTGATACCTTCCAACCTCGTACCTATTGACTAAATAAGCTGAATCCAAAAGCAACTTTTCTGATTTCTCAACCCAGTGGCAAACTCTGTGGTTTTAATGACTAAAACTTGGTTAAGCTGAGGACAGAGTGATTTAATAAATGACAACAAAATGTTTATTTTCAGCAGAGGATGGGACACAAATCTTGATCTCCAGAATTTGGGAACACACCATCAATTATCATGCTAGACTTTTTCCAACAACATGAGCGGGTTACTCTTCCTCAATACTTTGACTGCATTAAATAGTACGATAGAAAGTGATCACAAAGACATGAGGTGTCTAAGGTTACCTGTTTTCATTTTTATTAGGACATTTGATGAAAGCCATTTAAGGCCATCAAAAAGCTTGAAGAACATTTTTTTTACAATACTAGACCTTATAGTAAAATAAATGTTTTTTTTACTGAAACAAACTGATTTGAGGTAAGCTTGTTGCACTACTTTAACATTTTCTGGAATAATTTTAGTATCACTGAAATATTCATCACATATATCACCACAAAATGTTGAAATTAACAGATAAAGAATGAAACTTACAGAATCCTCAGGTTCTTGAGGCCAGAGAAGTCCACTTTAGTGATTCTGGTGATGTTGTTTCTGTTCAGATCCCTACACAAAGAAACACAGAGGTTAGAGGTCAAGTTAAATTCAACTGCATGAACTTGTTACAACACACTGTATTTGTTGTCTTTATAAAAATGATAAAAAAGCAAATAAACATTGCTGGGCACCCACTTATTGTGTGTGTGTGTCTTTATTTGTGTGACTGTGTGCGTTCTAGTCAAATCATTGAATGTGGCTGTGGGACAAAGCGTGAGAATGCCCCTCAGCAAATGAGCCCACACACACATACAAACAAACATACAAACACAAATAAACACACAACCAAAACATACTAATACTCCCACTGTACAGGCACAGATATTTTGTGAACAAACGCGTGGGCGGGCGGGCGAGGGCGCACACACACACCTCCTACTGCTGTGATTTATTGAGAAGCAAAGTTTCCAACAAAAAAAGTGTGATGAAATTATTTTCTCTTTCCATCATCAGAGTTTAAAAGCTTATCATGTTTCCTGGCTGTCATTCAATCTGTTTTAACTATGAGTGCACAATGTATACATACTGCAATGTGAACTGACTGCCTGAGTGTGTATAGACTGGTTCCCTTTATACAGCTATGCTGTTTATTGAAACGCTGTCGCACTGGAGGAATTAGGGCAAGGAAAAAAAAAAAACCCATTCACACACACACACACAGGAGAACACAGACAAACAACCGACACAATTTTCTCTCTTATTTCACACACAAACTCTCCATAAGCTTTCACTTGCCCTCTCTCGCTCACAGACACACTCACACATACACATAAACAGAGTCTGGTTTTGCCAAGGCACAGTCTGTGTGTGTGTTTTTCATAATACACCTAAACATTTATAAATCTGATTTAAGACCATATTAGGTTTCAAAAGGCTTCCCCAAGCTGCCATGGCAAGGACCACTAATAAGAGCCATACCCTGGCCTGAGACAGGGAGGGCTGGTGCAGGCGAGGGCAGTGCTTCCCAAAGCCCAGAATGTGGTGCACAGTCCACCAGGGGTCCATGAAAGAGCTCAAGGATTAATGAACGGTTTGAATATCTCAACTGATACAATGGGAGGTAAAATAAAATAATGAAAGAGACGAGACGAGAGCTACTGAGGAACTTTGAAAACAGTATTTTGATATTCACAATCTGTCAAATCATCACATGCAATGTAAAATGGGTCACTTGCAGTCACTGGTCGTGAAGTGTACTGAGTCACAGACGTTAATGGATTCCTCTGGTCCTTTAAGGATTATTTTGGCATCATCAAGCTCGTTGAATTTCATTTTGCAGCACGTAACTTTATTGTTTTGGTTCACTCTCATCAGCCCTATTTCCAGACAAGCAACAAAAAAGGTTGGCAAAGTTAGCGACTATCTGTTGAAGAGAGAAGCATTGAGCAGCTGCAGAGGGAGACATTTCCCTCAGAAGATGGATGAGACCAAAACAGAGCTAAAAAGAAGTGTGAATAGTTGGTTTACACTAAAACATCACAAAGAGAATTCATTCATCCATCTTTCGGGTCCATTCAAGAGACCAGATTCTCTTCAACATCATTAGATGCTGCTGGTTCTTGTCCCAGGTTTTCAGTGTGTGTGTTATTGTAAAACATTTTTATGAGCCTTTCAGGATGTGATTAAAAACTCAGTACAGCAATGATTTAACATTTTCATCTTGAGGAAAGAGGTGCTTCCAGGTTTTTTATTTTTATGTCTTCATTCACTTCAGTGACTCTGCAGCAGCATCCAATCTGAGCATTTCTGTTTCCCATCACTCGACCTCTATCCATCCTCTCCTCCCTGTTACCCCTCTGTTATCTGCCACTTCTTATCTTTTCACATTTGGCAACAATCTTTCAGCTTTTCTTTTTTCCTTCCCTCCATTTATCTATCTTAAATCTCTCCTTTCCCCAGTCACTGCTCTTTAGTGTCAATCTGTCAGTCCTTCACAGCCAGCATCAACCTGATTTCCCAGCCTTCCTCTCAACTTTTTCTTTCTAATCTCCCCTCTTTTACTGTCTCCCCTTCCCTCAATCTCTCATGTCTTATCTTTCTCTGTTTCACAGTTGACTAAACACTTTTTCTTTGCTTTCCTCTGTTTTTTTTTTCTCCCGTCTAATCTCCCCTCTTTTATCTCAATCTTTCACTCTTTTATAGTCGGCTATATTTTTCCTTCCCCTCTCTTTTTTCTCCCCCTGCTTCTCTAATCTCTCCATCCTTATCTCCATCTTTCTCTTGTTCACAGTGGAAACTTCTGCTCTCACCAGGGAAACCGCTCTGTGGTCAAACAAACACTGAGGATACAGAGCCAGGTGGAGAGCGACGACATCGCCATATCTAAAATCCTGACAAAGTCAGTGCCGCTGAGTATGATTGGATGTTACTCGCCGTAATAACAAACAGTAGAAATAAGATAAAAATCACATCCTACACTGCTTTAACAGGAGCTGATAGACAAACCCTCATCACTGTAAGAGTAGAGACGTTCCAAAACCAGCATCGGAAATGTCTCAGACAGCAGGCGAGTACGCAAATCTATGTACCTATCCGATACCACGTCTTTAAAGTATTCACGCAGATAAAACTGCAATTCTCTCTCACTTCTTTGAAATTTTAAACAGCAGTTGACCTGTGCTCCCACTTACAGGTATCGTTTTTAGTGCAGCCAGAGCTGCCTACAATATCAGCAGTTTGGCAATATTTCATGATTCCTACAAGTAAAACAGCATCTTAAACCATATGCAGGTCTTAATTTACTATTTTTGTTCTTTCTCAGTTAAAACTGTCAAACATAAAAGAAGTTCTCTATTCTGTTTTTCAAAACATGAGCCAGTCCATACACCCCCCCCACCCCCCAGCAGTAAAGTTTAACTCAGCTTTAAATTTAACTGACCAGCTGGCAGTCAGACAATCAACGAGAGGCTTAACACAAAAGCCTTAACCAGTGTTTGTTTCCATTACAAGCAGGAGTGAGACACATAATGACACAAAGGGATAAGACAAGAATGCAAACAGCAGGTGTTCAGGGAATTAATATACCATCACCAACACAAAGAAACACACAGCGCCCCACCAAATCTCATCCCTGACCACTGAAACCAGTGAACCTTATAGTCTGGCTGCCTTAGGCCAACAAGTTAACTGACATTAGACACACACACTGCAGATAAAGGTATGTGGACAAAAACTAAGAAAACAGATGAATATCTATTGGAATGTATGTACTGGTATTAACATCCATCCTCCGAGATCCAATCACAGCGTTAAGTCTGACCACCTCCAAATGTGGTCTGAGTGACTGGATCTCAGGATGCATTTGGTTGTGTTCAGTCATGAACTTGAATGCGGTCAAAGCCTGAAGAGCTCAGTGAATGAGAGGCTGGACTTGCCACCGCTGTGGTAAAATGAAAAAACATGAATCAAAATGTTTGGTAAGTCAGATCACATGCAGGTCGCTTGTGTTTCTCTTCCTCTACTCGTGCAACTATCTCCGTCAGTCTGGTTTGTACGTTTTCTTGACCTTTGCCCTCTGTTTTCCTTTATTTGGGACAACAATGAGGAATAACGATTAAGTCCTGCAAACTGTTTCCTCTCTTTGTTCTGTCTCTGTCTATCTGTCTCTGACACTGTGACATTTCCTCTTTTCACTTTTTCTCCCACTCTATCGGTGCGCTGCATCCTTATCTCTCTATCCCTCCATCCTTTCCCTTTCATCCCTTGTTGTTCTCTGCCTCACGCCTCGTTTCCGAATGCGTTCGCTTCCTGTGCTAATCTCCTGTTATTTTCCACAACGCTCTTGTACCTCTTCACTTTCTCATTGCTCCTTTCTTGCTCTCCATACTTCTCTCTCTCTCTTAGATAGGTATGCTCAATTTCGCTCTCTAAATCTCCTAGTTACGCAAGGAATCCTAATTGCCTTCTTCCTTTTCCTCTAGAGCTCTACTGTGTCAGTCACAGTAACGCTGGGCCAGGATCAAGCTGCTTCAAACTTAGCCTTCGGTTCAAATGTTTGAATATGACATTTAGCAGCAATTTTTCACATAACCACGTAATCTCACTTGATATTAACCATAAAGGGCAAAAATAATGTTACAGTAAAAATTCCTGATCAATCAGGGCTGAGAGAGCAGCTTATTGGAGCCAAACCAGTGAGAGTCTATCTATTTTGTTGGTAAATACAAATGAACGGTTAAAATATATTCTTAACTGTGCATGGTGGAAGATAGGAGGTGGCCTTTAAAATCTGAATTCACCATGCATAAGAGATAAAGCTACACAACTAACCCAGATAAAAATTCTATTCATGGATATTTGTCATAGCGCTGTCATTTCCAAATGACAGAGATTCAGCCATTGGGGACATCAGCCACATTAAACATGTGCTCCTACTTTCTCCCTCAACAAATGGCAATGCACCAGAGCAGCAGGGTAAGGAAAATAAAGAAAACCATGAGAAAATATTGTGATCTCAATTCTAAGAACGATGATTCTCTTTTTATCCAGAAAAGTGCTGACCTAACAAGAGTTCGACCAAGTTCATGATCAAAAAAGTCTGCGTAAATTGAAAATGATTCAACTTGAGGAAGATGTTCATGCTTCGACAAAGGTTTTTCAAATCTAGTTCATAAACCAATGGAGACGAGAAAGACGAAGGGAAACAACACAAAGAACTGGAGCTGAGTGTGTAAAAGATATCTCTTAAAGAAAAAATGGTGGAGGTAACAATGTCAGTCAAGCAGCAAGCTCTGTGGAGCTGTGCTGTATTTCTGTTGCTATAGAAACAAAATGTTCAAATGGAGCTAACAGCTGGATCGTGGCAGAGCACAGATATTTAACATTAAATGTATGTACGTGACTTGAATGTATAAAGTTTTATTATTTAAGCAAAACACTCAAATGTAATATAAATGATTGTGTAACATGTACATCATGCATTTTAAAGGTGGAGAGATGTAATCCTGAAAAGGATTACAAAGAATGACATGTAAAATCCCTGTCTCTGTTTGCGGACCATATATTGTCTACAAGAGTTTACACAAGTCTTCAGGTTTTGGAAAATTTGGGAGTTTTGTGGAACATTTGTTCTCCTGAGCAACCGTTTACTGCTGTTTTGAATTTCTGTCATCGTGACACTAATAGGTAGTGAACTCACCGCTATTACAAATCTGCTCTCTGGGATACACAGCAATCATCACTGGGAGATTTTAGTCTTTTACACACACACACACACACAGGGCAACACATGAACAAGCAAATACAGGGACACTCACACAAAAGGTCCAGGGTTGAACCCACAGACCTTTGAGGACACCAGGTCATGCTCTTTAAAATTGTACATGACAGGATATTGAAAGGCTCATACCAGTTTTTTGTAGATATTATTAGTTATTCTACCAGCCATATTACATAAAAGAATTCAGTGTGTCACCATCAGGTTTACATAATAAAAGTTTCTCCCATATCCCATTCTACAATGTCGCAATTAAGGCATTTTTTACAAATAACAACAAGCAGGCAAAGTCACGTGAAAAGAGCTTCGTGTGTTTTATGGCCATTTATAAACAGCTGGTTCTTTTATGTGTTTACTGGGTTTGTCTCTCTCTGTAGCTCAGATGGTCTCTTCCTCAGTCCGGCTTGTATCTGCTTTATTTCCGTTTCTTCATGTGTCACAATCATCGTCATCAATCACTGTTGCTTTCTAAAGCTTCTAAATGTGTCCAGTTTCGGTAAAGCAGAATTTAGATTGTGAAGAATGAAGGGAATCTGTTTTGCTGCTGTGAGGAGTTTGCTGCTACAACAAAGGACACACTGACCACACTGTTGGAGATAGTTTCTTGTGTAGGCTCTGCGTTCTTCCCTGAAACATTCTGACACTTGACATTTAACATTTTATCTGGCCGGTGTTCCTCACCCGACATTTGTCTCTGTGGGTTCAAAATCTTTCTCCGTTTGTACAAATAAGGGGCTGGCTTGTAGGCAGCATCTGCAATGTCTAGAATGCTAACAAATGCTAAAACAAACTAAACAAAGGGAAGAAGAAACTTCGTTCCCAAAAATAGAGATAAAAGGAAAGAGGAGAGCAGCAATGAAGAGGAGGCGCAGATACACTGACGATAAAGGAACCATTCGACTGTAAAATATTCTCCCTACAGCAGACTGAAGGACACTCATTTTCACTCCATGCAGAGGAATTATGTATAAAACAGGTCCCTCAATCTCATCTGCACTTAAATACTTGTCTTTAACTTAAGCTCCGTCATTCCAACTAACTTTTTCCTCTTTCTTACCCTTTGTAGATGTGTTTCTCTACTTTACCATCGATTTTTTAGCTTTAAATCCATCTTTATCCCCCTATATCTTCTCATTCTTAGTTGATCTCAGTCTCTAAAATGACTTGTTAATGCTCCTTTCACAACTGATCGGGTTTCGCGAAAATCAGGGGGAGTAATGCGTCTCCGCTCATCATATTGCTTTGTTATCTGTCTGTCACAATTTATTCCTCTCGCCTCCATAGGTTCTATTCAACGTTAATGCGAGTTAAACTCAGGAAATTCATAGTTTGGTGTTGCTGTTAACCACGCAGGCTTGACCACATTAGGGAGTCGCCTGCAGGCATAGCTTTGCTGAAAATTGGACTGAAAACAGCCAATTATGGTGAAAGTCACACTTTCATATTGCACACACATACTGCATGCACTGCCAAATGCACACAAATAAACATCAATATGTATCATGGAGGAGTTTGCAGAGAAAGGCACAGAGAATAAGTCCCAGCAGAGTGGATATAATGTGTTGCTTTGGTGACAGTGGTCTAACAAAACGGTGGCATAGCTTGTTAACATCAAACGACTCTGAGCATATTGCACACACACTCATGCACACAGACCCAGAGCGGTGTTTTAGTCTGACACGCTCTGAAGTCCTCCGGTCTGATGGCTTCTGTGTTGGCAGAAAGTCAAAGAAGGTCAGTCGTGACTCGAGGTAGTTTCTCTGTGACACTCTCTTTCTCTCTCTCTCTCTCGTCAGATGTCAAAGTTTCCATCTACAACCAATTGCATGTTTTATTAGAATGTACTATGAGTGTAAGTGTGTATGTAAGCTTGCAGAATGACTAGTGCTGTACATGTGCGGTTACATGCATTAAACTTCTTATTTGCTTTCTTGCATATATTTTTGTTGAGTATATTTATGCACCTTTTTCACATGTGTGTGCTCTTGAACCATCTTTGTGAGGACCCCATTTTTAGACCTTGAGAGCGAGGATATTTCTGGAAAGTCTTGGCTGTTCCTCACTACTTCAAAGAGCTTTTTGTAAGGTAAAGAAAACAGACAACCTGGGTCTTATTTTAGTAGTTTGGGTCATCAAATCATCATTCCTATCTGTAATCATAAAACAAAGCAAAGGCCAAAAGCAACAGGCAATCAAGTCAAGTCTTAAGCCAACCCCCAGGTTAGCAAAACTTACTTTGAAGGGAAAATGAAGGCAAACTGTGAAATAATCACCTAAAGTGTTCCCCTGCAAACATCCATCACAGTTAAGAGACCATCTATGCTGTCCAACTTTGACCTGTCATACTTCCAGTACTTTCTGCATACAGAGTTTTTCTGTGCGAAGAGGGAATTGAGGTGCACTCCATTTTTTTCTCCACAGAAAGAGTTTTAGATAATCTGGTTAACTGTTGGCTTGCTTACAGGTGGTTCCAGGAGCAATTACTTTGATTGGTTTCACACACTTGCATCGTGTGTTAAAGGCTCAATGAAATGCAGAGTGGAATTTGTTGCAATTTGGACACGGAATAAGAAACTGAATAAGCAGGCGACAAGCACCCATGGTCAGCTGTATGGGACTCATCAACATAAGTGATGTATTTGATCACGACAATAGTGCATTTATGACGGCAAAGACAACTAATTTTGTTTGAGGGTTCTGCGTAACAAGTCAGGCTTCACAGAACTTTGAATAAACAGGTGAACAGCTCTGTGCAGCAACAGTGGAACAGCTTTAGGGTTCTGTGGACTGAGTCGGTCTTTACTTGCTACGGCTCAGTTACTCCAGATCACTTTTACAGTTTCAGAAAGAAACCTGCAACCAGCATCACCACAGGCCAAAGCTAACAGGCAGAATGGCCACCGCACTAGTAATTTCAAAGCATCATGTGAGTGAGGGAAGTGTACTTTCATGCATAGTTTTAAGTATGCAGTCCTATGTCTGCAAGTATGTGCATATGATGTATGCCAGTGAGTGTGTGCAGCTTGTTGCCTTTTTGTGTGTGCCATGTCAATGCAGTGTGTTTGTCTGTGTATGTTTTAATGTTGCATCTAGCTTGCACCGTTTCCCAGAAGGGCAGTGCCCACTGTCAGTGCCAGCTGGCTGCCTCTCTGGCAGACTGAATGTCATTATATAGAAAGGTCAACTGCCCGCACATTGGAGAAATTTGGGGAAGAGAAGATCACCCACTGACCTAGAACTGAAGCCTAAATATTGGTTACCCTCACTTTTGCCATTTGGCATCAAATAACTGAATCCAACGTAAGAACACAAAATTGTTACCATGAGATGGCCACAGACGCTAGGCGTGACATTAAGAGACTGTTTGAGAACAGCAAGCTTACTGTGGTTTTTACTTATTAGTTTAGACTTGTCTGCTATAGCAATAACACACGGCTGCTCCTCAAATGTATTACATCACCATCATACCCACGATAACAGTAAAAAATAAAAAAAACCTCTTCATTGAATGATGGCTTTTATTCAGCAGTTACCAAACCATGTGTGCTGACTGAACCTTTCTTCAAAGTAGCGTATATATACAGAAATGCTGCGTGCAGAGAAAATACACCAATTAGCTCCCTGGTTTCCACAAATGCTGGCGAAGTACCAACACAGCATGGTTAGCATTGGGATTGCCAAAACAGTTGGAATGCGTCTTTGACTTATCAGACGTCTTTGGTGTGGCTATATACCCATATGGACTCATATTAGGGTTAATACAATTTTGAGCTTGTGAAGTGATGTTTACAAATAATTCCGACTTAGTATTATGAATCAGACTTTGTAAACCTGTTTCATAAATATGCACAAGATTCAAGTTTGTACATGTCTGGAAAAGATTTCCATTTTTCAAAACAAGAGAGAGACTTTGAGAAAATGATTGTGTAAAACCCTGTTCTCACACCTGAATCTGACAGGGCAATGACAGTCAAATCACGGGTTTATTGTACAAATGAAAATCTTCTTTTATTCATGCACACTTTTTTCAAATCTTTACTACACATGTGCAAACTTTGTGCAGATTTATTGCAAATGGTTTACAAAGGCTTTTATTTGTGAACATCACATAACAAGTTTAAAAGCTTATTGGCCCTAATTTGGGCTCATATAACAGAATACTACTTGTGATGACTTCATGCAAATGCTCAGGCCACAACTGAAAGGAGCTGAGCCAAAACTGAAGCAAACACAGAGTTCTTCAGTGATTACAGATTGTTCTTGATCCAGTCAAATTATACTAAATTTAGGGGACGGGAACTATGTCAGCACAAATTAGCTGGTCTGCGACAAGCACAGGTTAGCAACGCAGTATTCAAAGATCACAAAGACATAAACACACACACAGCTACCCTTGTTAGGGCATTGCATTGACTTCCATTCATTGCAGACAGCCTGACCCTATCCTTACCCCCAACCTTAACCAAGACCTCAGAAATGACGTGTTTCCTCATTAGGACGAGGCTCCAGACCCCGTGAGGACTACTGGTCAAAAAAGGTCAGTGTTTATACTGAAAAATACCCCAAAGAGTTAGCGCGCACACACACGCACACACACACACACACAGTCCAGTTCCACCATGGAATGCCATTTCAGAGCTGAGGGTGTGGTGGTTACACCATCCATTGACCAATCAACACCAAGCTTTGATAAGAGCCAGAAGCAGACGCTAGGATGAGTGTGTCCATTCTACACACAGAAACACACACTCGCTGAAGAATGTTCACATATACACACAAACACACACACACACACACAGTGGCAGGATCCTACAGTTGTATGCACCAGTGTAGGTTGGCAAACTGAGGGGAAATGGGAACTTGATTGGACAGATGCTGCTGGCAAACTGGAGGTGTTTGTGTGTGTGTGTTGAAGACAGAGTTGGAGGTCAGACAATGAGTGGTGGAGAGAGGGAAAGAGAGAGGGAAAAGACTGCAGAAAGAAAGAATGGGGAGAGACTGAGGGAAGAGAAGGGACAGAGAAAGGTTGGGGTAAGTATGAGGAGTTTGTGAGAGGAAACAAAAGGAAAAAGAGAGGAAAAGCCAGATGAGGCTCGAGAAAGAAGAGAAGGTGTTGCTCGTAAGAAACTTGCCAAAACGCTCTCAACATGGCG
Organism: Paralichthys olivaceus; assembly: GCF_024713975.1. Lineage (NCBI taxonomy): Eukaryota > Metazoa > Chordata > Actinopteri > Pleuronectiformes > Paralichthyidae > Paralichthys > Paralichthys olivaceus. The sequence goes on from NC_091101.1 coordinate 21,146,015, forward strand.
TTAGTGAAGGAACAGAGGGCAGAGTTAGTTTGGGTGAAGTGGGCTCTGGAAGCTTGCTACTTCCAATAGTGAACTCATTCAACTACAAACACAGACATCAACACACATAGTAGCCAACAGAATAAGACACGATCAAAGTATTACATTTCACAACATTTTATAGCAGCTGGGGCAACAGTTAGGAATTTGCAGCTTTAAAAAAATTCCACATTTGAGGTTGTGCATGTGTGTGTGTGTGTGTGTGTGTGTGTGTGTGTGTGTGTGCATTCCCTGTAGGGCAGGTGTGAATTGGACCCAGGAGAGAAAAGCCGCCCCTGTTTTCCAATTCATTTTACCAAGCCTCGTCTGTTAAGTCCCCCCCCCCCCTCCAAAAAACCCTCCACTCAAATTAGATGCAAATGAGGTCTCAAGTGGCTTCCCAAGGAGGACATTACAGAATTGACTGGCCTGAGGTAATCTGCGAGGCTGCCTGTGTGTATGTGTGCGAGCGTGTGATGAGTGAACAGTTGAGGCCACCACTGTTTTTCTCTCATTAACCTTACCAAATGCTCTGTTTACAATAGTGGAGAAAACGGGGCTTAAAGAGGGATTCATTCTGCAGTTATGACAGGTGGACTCTGGCTCTGAAAATTAAACTCACTCTTCACTTCCAAATGTAGCACAAGTGAACTGGAATCAAGTTATACACTTAGAGTAATGCAAGGAGAAAGACTACTCCTTAAGTTTAAATGACCTTGTTTTATAGTGCCAGTCATTTTCCTTTGTGACTTCCTTCCATTTGTTCCTTTAAAGGAAAAATCTACCAATGTATAAGTTTTCACTGTTTTGCAGCAGTAAATCCTGAAGTTGTTTTATAGCTGAACCCGGTTTCCTGTGACCGGTGTCATGTACTTAGTCACTTAACGGTGATTTTCTACCGTTTCAGTAACCTCCGTAGAATCTGTCTGAATTTAGTTTGATTCGGTACATGTGGTCGAGACTGATAAAGAGAGCAGCAGAATAGTAGCAGAAAAAGATTTTCCACTAAAGATACGGTGAAAGTCTTTCCCTTACTCAAACACCATGTGTTGTTTCGTCTTGTTGCATTGGATTCTGGTGTTTTGAGACAACTGTATCTCCTTCTCCTCGTCTCTATGGATTTCCCCTCATGCGAAACTGAATATTTCCAAATGAGACACAAATAAACAGCAACATTGTAGAACTGAGAAACACGTCAATGTCCTGCCCAGTTTTCCATTCTCAATAAACATCAGCAAACGGAGTTGCGTGTACTTTGTAATACTCAATATGAGTGTTGGGAAACAAACTGACCGCAAAGTTATAATTATGGTCCAATAGTGATTTTAAGATTCAAGACATTTTTATTTGACTCTCTGTTCACTATGTTTCGGGGCCATCCATAGAATCCATCCAAACTGGTTAAAGTTTCTTTTCGGAGCCATTTTTCCAAACACTGAAGGTGTGAGCATGTGATGCTGAAAACACAGCATTTCAGTGGAGTACAGTATTCTTTTAGGTCCAAATGCAGATTTACAGGCCAAACAGATGCATACCAGTCTCCAGCCAGTTACCTCAACATTGCGACATCGCTTTGCCTTTTAACAGGAGGAACATCCTGCTGCCAGGAAACTTCTGAAATAACAGATTCAGTACATTTTAATGTATTTGTGATGCTAACTTAAGCTTCATCGCCAGTTTGTGTTGGCACGAAACAATCCACTTACACCCAGACATTGACAATGTCAAAACAAATGTCAGATTAACCGTTAATGATGAATATTCTGAATGCTTAGACTTAATTTAACACAATAACTGTGCTTTCTAAAGTGTAAAAATATTGGTCCATCAACCAATGATGATATTGAAAGATCAAGAAGACACTTTAACACACTGGATCCTCATAATTCTCATCTTTGAAATGGTAAAGTGAGGAAAAGATCAGCTCAGTCAACAGGAAGATTTCGGGCACTCTACTCTGATGCAACTTTGTTTTTGACTCATACAGTAACAAACTTGGCACTCTGGGTCCTAGAATCTGTTGTCCACATGGGTTTCATTCCAGCCATCCAACCCAAATCCCTCCTCATGGCAATAATGCTCATGTCTCTCTTTCCTAAAAAGTTTCCCATCTGCCCTAACCTTTACAACTGGAATCTCATCCATTTTAATGTTTCCCATCTCAGACTTCCAAAAATATATCTACAGAGAGAAAGCAAGAGATGAAAGCAGACTGAGAGACAGAGAGAAAGGAGGAGGAAAAGAGCAACTCTTGTCCAAAGTCACAGCTGAAACACTGACCTGGATAAATCAGGGAAACATAAACACATAGTTTCTAGTGAAGGCGGTAGGAGGGGCGTTGCTACCCCAAATATTCCACCCAGGGGACCCCCGATAGAAGCAGGGGACCCCCTTATCCCACCTCCCCATTACAGCCCGCTCTAATTATTTATTTTCCTTAGGTGTGAATGTCTTCTGGGGATTGCTGTGTCAAAGCCAACAGGTCCTGGGAGGTCACAACAGCCTGGTGGGACAGTGTTTGTTGTTCACACTCACACTTACACACGTAAAAACACACAATCATGCTCGCAAGCATCAACATACAGACACAAAAATACAAACATAAAGGTGTAAACAAACACATGGGCCAGGGAAAATGCATGCACACATGTAAATCAAAAGTTCATCTCCACCGATGCCTCCACATTCACACACACACATCCACAAATACAGCCCCCCACTTCCAGCCTACTGATTGTGTTTGTTGTCTCAGGGCTAGGTCTGTTGTTGATCCCCTGCAGGGCTTTTGGCTGCTCCATTATCATGCATAATCACTTCCATACCGTAACAGCATAGGTGTGTGTGTGTGTGTGTGTGTGTGTGTGTGTGTGTGGCTGCAGGGACATATGTGTTTCAAGATTGGGCCAGAGCTGACAACAACGTCTGTCAAAGGTCTGTCTCTGCCTTAGGAATGAATATTATTTAAAACTAACAGTCATCAGGTTAAAGAAAACTGAAAGACCTGGAGGATTTTAGTCTCTGAGGATCAAACTTTAGGAACCTGTGAATACTGCAAACGTGAGAATATAAAGATTCAAAGAGTTTGCTGACTCTTCTTGCATTTCACTGTGACCTCAACATTCTAAAAGTTCAAAAGTCTGCTACAGGTCTGTTGTCTTAACTGCCTCCATTCATTGATGTCACTGGTGAATTTCAGGGCAGTTTCATGCCACCAGCTATCACAAGCCAAGAAGCTGCAGTATATGCTCTCAGATATGAGACTTCCCGAAAGTTACTCTTTGTTTCCATAAGTAATAATGCATTATCCTCCAATTCACTGAGCCTCACTGGGCTTAAATGCCTGTACACGTGAAGACACCCACCTCATTTAACAGCAAAACAAATGAAAAAACTTTCTAAACTGTGTGAACCGACTTAAGCCCAAGTTAACAAATGGGACAAACTATAGCACAACTAATGAATGTTGTTCTGCAAATAAAATGGAATGTTTGCAAGTAACGATCACAGCCTGCAGGTCTGGGTTGAAATGTCCTTCACTTTTAATCAGTCAGTAAATGGTCCATGATTACGACTCATTTCCAACAAAACTGTGCATCTGTGCGCAGGTGAATCAGCTTTTAAAAAGCGCACGTTTCTACGGACACTTACTCAAATTACTTTAGATGCAGTTCAACTCACTATAATGAATGATTTCAAGCTTCCATCACAAGCACCTCTGAAAATCAACCTCTGCCCAGAAATGAATCTTGAATTTTACACGTGTGAGCTGCTGCACAGGAGAGAAGACGCATCTCAGGGTCCCACGCATGTCTGTGAGGTGTTTAATAGAGATACTGTCACTTACAGGCGCTCAGCATTCCTCGGTACTCCTTTGGGCACAGTCTTCAAACCCAGACCCTGGCAGTCCACATGCGACCCAGAGCAGCTGCACTTGTGAGGGCACCCACTCACCGAGCCCACGCACACCAGCAGCGCGACAACCAGAGCCCAAACCCGGCAGAGCGCAGCCCGCCTCACCGCTCCGGTCGGAGGCATGGTATCCACAGAAATTACTCCCAAAGCGAAGATGAATTGAATATCCGAGGAGGGGAGTAGGGATCCCGAATAAAGGTCAAGAGAGGCCACTGGACTGTGTGGTAGGATTTAAAAAAAGAAGTGATGTAAGCCGAAATATAATTTAGTCCGCTGCTGCAAAACAAAAGTTCACCAAAGTTTCTCTGAAAAGACTCGATCAGCAAGAATCTCCTTAAAACGCTGCCTTGCCATTGAAGAAGAGAAAGAAAACTTGAATTTTTGGATGTGACACTTGCACAGATTTCCTTTTTAAAATATTTAACCGTGCGTGCGTCACTGAGCTGGATGCGTAAAAAGTCAAATGCCTCCCCATTCACAAGAAGTTATCCGGCTGACTCCTGAACTTCCCAAGGTGAAAACGCTCAGCTGGGGTGGAACCTCTTCCCCGGGAACATCCCTCCGCTGCCGGGGGACTGAAAAAAGTGTAAGTTTTAGAGGAGCTGTGATCAGAGAAGAAAAAAAGTTGAGAGAGCAGAGGCGCAACAGAGAGAGACTGGTGCGCCAGGAGGTTGTGAGAGAGGCAGATCTGTACTTTGGTTTCCCCTCCAAAAACCTCCCTGTCTCTCCCTCCCTCTCTCTCTCTGTTGATGTCACCAGAAAGCAGAGTAAGCCAGCTCCACTAACTTTCACTTGTCCCTTATCTTCCCAGCAGAGACACTCTTGTGTATAAACTCTGATACTTTCCCACACACAAGAATAAATCTCCAAACTCTCATCCAGCAGTGTACATATTTTGTAGCTTATTTTCCCAGCGACTCATCTTATTTTACCATGCAGGCCCATCTATCATTTTTATGATCTACTTTGTGATCACATACTTTGTTTGGAGCCATCTTTCCAAATAACCTTAATCCATCATCCCTGGGGAGTCTCTGTGTGTGTCCAGTTTATTGATTAACACTGCAATGGCCAAGAAATCAATCAGGGTGTATCTAAATTCAATATATATCTATATATAAACATTGGTTCTTGTGGCAAATACCTTAAAGTTCATTCTGAGTAGAACCAACACCAAACTGACAGAAGCAAAACTTTAAAACTAATGATCCAACTTAACAAACTTTCACACAAAATGTTCCTTAAGTAGAACAACTTATTCAGTTAAAGTTCCCATTTATTCTGCAACCATAATGTTCCCTGTGGAGTGAACTCACAACAGCAGTGAAGTAAAAAGACCTTGAGTGCAGATGCTGGATGCTCCTCTGCATGTTGCATTGTAACCACTGCCCTCTATTGGTCAGAGGGAAGACTTCCATAAACTGAACACAGCAGAGACTCAGCATTTTATTCAGTTATACAACAAACGTGAATCTCCTCCACGTTTACTCAACTTTTTTGCAAATATGAAAACATTTTATAAAGCTACTGCCTCTGCAGTCTGCATCACTTCAGTATCGTCCTGGGACTCAGGCTAATTATAAACAAAGGTTTTACTGTCATCTGGAGAGCCAACAAGAACAGACTTCTGGATATTTAATTGTTTATGGAGTAAATGCTGTCCTAATCAAATTTATTGGAATGCTCACAAAACACAATCCTGAATACTTGAACGTTTTGTTTCCATCTTCATGTGAAAGAGGCCTGATACCGCTCCATTTATGGTAAGCCAGCGCTGTCACGAGTTGCCAGTCGTCTGGTGTTAATGGCAGCAGATCACACAGTTGCTGATGAGAAGCCATTAGTTATCACAGACTAAGTTCAGGTCTCCAGATTGAACTGCCTGACATCAGTCGTTTAAATGTTACTCTCTCAATCACGCAATAAGTGTTTTGTTTGTGGATCACATTCGCAGGATGAGCAGTGTTTAATTTAATCATACGCGCGTGTGAATGTCAGTACAAAGCTTTAGAGAAAAGACGTTTCTTAATCCCCATGTACTTCTTTACTTATGCAATCCCACCCCTGAATTGTTTAATCTGTATTTCTCTTTCATGAGACGTTGGCATATTGAAGCCAGATCCGTTTGCTATTGAAGCAACAAAGGAAAACAAAGCTGCTTTAAAACTATTTTCAGATATTTGATGTCAGAACCATGGCGGCGGCAGCACAGTTCTTTTCCCCATCAGCTCACTCCTCTTGGGGGATCCCCAGGTGCCCTCTGGAAAAAGGGAAATTCAAATCCCTCCAGGGCTTCCTCAGTCTGCCCCGAGGTTTCCTCCCAGCTGACTGTGCCCAGGGGAGGCACAGGACAGAGCAGCCATGGCCACTTGCACTTGGATCTTGTCATGATTATTAAGATCCCATGTGCAAGGCAGTTGTGAAGAACAAGCAGTCAGAAAAATACTTCTCATGTTGACTTTTGGGACAACCCAGATGGGCTATTACAAAATACAGTACACTCACCACTTTCAAACTCTCTCAAGTAGTATAATATATAGAAGACTATTGACAAATAGTACTTATGCAAGATTGAAATATAGTCTTTCACAGTGAGAACCCATCTCCACTGTGTTGTCTGGCTGCAATATCATTCTGCTGATCTGGCTTGTTGTATTTCTTTAGACAATCATCTTGGGCAGTGCCAAGTCCAGGATGCAGAACAGATTAATAATTTGTATAATAAATAACTAATTCCTGCAACGTCTTTGCCAAAGCTCACCATTTACAACTAGTAGGTCGATAGCTCAGAGGTTATTGTTTGGGGATTTTGAAAATGATAACATGCAGATAGTAGAAATAAGGAACATGCGGCCAACAGCTTGAATCCCTGCAGACTACATCCAGTGAGTCAGAGTATAATCTACAATTACACAGGTATCATTACAACATTTACCAAGTATGTATTAGACACAATGACTACATGAATGCCAGTTGCTCTAGAGTAACTTCAAGGTCACATGCATCCGACTTGTATCAGTTTTTCTGACGCAGCCATAATTTGCAGCATTACACAAAAACTATTGGACGGATTTCCATGAAACTTGGTGGAAGGACAATGGGTCAAGGAAGAAGCATTCAACTTTGGTGAAAATCTGGATCTGGGCATGGATCCAGGAATTATTCTTCACAGTCAGTTCACTGATTTTTGGTTTCATAAGGAGACTGTTGGGCCTTGATGGAGGTTTGAGCTCTACTCTGGTTTAAGATATTTGGCATCATTACATTTCAACATGCAGCATTCATATTTATAACTTCTATTATATGTGATTATTTACATATGCATGTTTAGTTTGCATCATTGAGATTGATGAATACTAACCAAAATCTGGAATAAAACAGTAAACTGGGATAAAAAGTCATTGTTATTTATTTTTTATTTTCCAAGAAATATATAATACAGGGAGTGCGGAGAGACAGGAGGGTAAGGACGGGAGGATGGAGGGGAGGGGTTAAGGTGTAATGAGTTGAGGGAGAGGAGGGATGTGAGAGGAGATTAGGATGAGCACTGGCAGTTAAAGAGAAAAAAGGGGAACACATTCCTCCTCTCTGTCCCTTCTTTCTCCTTCTTCTTGGTCTTCTTCAGTTCTTTCCCCTCCTTCTCTTTCTCTAGTTGCTCTTTCTTTTCCTGCTTCTACTTCTCTTTCTTCTGTTTTTTGACCTTCTCCTTGTACGAGTCGGTCATCATGGGGAGTTCCTGAAAAGACAGAGAGAACAGAAGTTTTAGCATTTTCTTTTTCTAAGTCTAAACATGAAACAAACCTACAATCCATATAATTAAAATCTAAAATGTTCTGATGTAACGTACCTGAAGCTCAATATTCTGCAGGTTCAGGAGTTTTACTTGCTCCTGTTCGGCCGACAACTTCGACTAAGAGCAGTGTTTTATGCAGCTTGCTGCTTTAGAGCTGTGTTTTCTTTTGCCACAGCAGTGTTTTCAGCAGTCATTGTGATCATCCACCTCCCTCCTCAGAACACTGTATACTGCAGCTCTCTCTTCGTACTTTGCAGCCTTCCTTTGCAGAGCAGCTTTCTCTGCCACCTGCTGCTTCATAGCTGCGTTCTCTTGTAACATTGTCGTCTGAGAGCAGCCAGCTGCTTGTTCCCCCTCTTTGACTCCAGAAGGGCTCGGCAGAGGGCCTGCAGCATTTTGGGGACGCTGCACCCGTTTTTTTGGGCAGCATCATTAGACTGCATTTTTCCAAGTGACTGAAATAAACAAATATACATATAACAGTTAAAACACAGTCCCATCCTGACTTCAGATTCAAAGAGACAGAGCTGAATGAATTGTAGTCATTTACACGTCTGCTTTTAAAGTCTGTAAAACTACTGTAAAGTAAGATGAAGAAATAAAAGAAATTGTGTTTTAAAGAGGTATACAACTAAAAAACTGTTGAACCTGAAGTCTGGACTGTTTAGAACAAAACTTACTTTGCCTCCTGAGCAGTTGATCCTGTTCACGTTGGATGAACGCAGGTGATCCAGTGTAAAAATTTTGTGGTAAAGTAGTTTAGCCGTGAAGTGTCGGTCGACTGACGGTTGTCTGTCGCGGTTTACGGACGTTGCAGAGAGAAGATGCTCGCGCAGCTGTCGTCTACTAACGGTAATAGAGTCTGTTTCTGCTGAGAAATGTTTCTCCTGCATATGTGAGTTGATTGGTTGATTGATTTTATCTGGAATCCAAAGCTCAAAATGTGACATCATCAACTGAAGTGATTTGACTGATCTGAATCGAACAGTATAAAAAACACAAATCCACTTATGTCACCCAGCATGTCTCATATCATATAATCACAACAAGACTCTATAAAATAATAAACTGTAGAATTATATTTCTTTAAAAAAATCAACACACACACACACACACACACACACACACACACACAGCCTATCAAGGACACATTAGCATGGCAAACCTAAGGATGTCTATATATCCTATACATGGAACAAAACAGAGCAGTGAATACTAATGTGTTAAATGTAGAAAAAGAACTGAACTATGGGTAAACGTCCCATTTAAACTTCATTAAAACCCAAAACAACATGATAATATCCATTTACAGGATGTTTCTGGAGTACACACTCCAGGTTTGCTAAGCTAACAAGAGCCTGAAGCTAACATGTAGCAGCAGGCTCAGCACTTTAACGTTGCTATTCTCCATCGTTAGCTAAAAACATGTTTGGTGAGAGCGGTTCTTTTGAAAATGTTTAGTTCTCCACTTCATTAGCTGACTGAAGGCTACACTAGCTTGTCAAAAGCTAACAAGGCTAACTCTGCTCTGTTGAGAACACAGCTAACCTGAAATCTGGAAATAATGATGTTTAACTTTCAAAGCAAAGAGACAATTGAGGTCAAGTAGGTAACACACCTGTGACCTGATGTTTTTAATTGTTTCTAAATGCAAGTGTCAGAAATGTAAAATGTCACCTTTTCTTACCTCGTCTGCTCTTGTCTGAAAAGTTCAGGATGAATTTGAAGTCAGATCCACAGACTGCTTCTCTCACTCGTTGACATTTAACACTGGACACTTGATTATTCTCACTTCATTGATCTGCTGGGAGTTTCTCAGTCTGTCCATGTGGTGGCGTGTTTCCTGTGTCTCCTGTCTGTCAGTGCCCGCTGCTGACTGGGTGTGACCCATAGGTGTGACCACAGCTTCAGTCTCCACCCACCTCCACACCCTCTCCTCATCGGACCCTCCCTCACCTGCTGCACTAGTTACGGAACATGGCCGCGCTCCAATCGTGCATTTTGCTTGTGAACCTTCCTGACCGAGTGAAATGACATATTTGAATTCTCTAAATTCCCCAAGTTATCTCCTTCAGCATAGGAAACATCGATTCATCCTTTATGAAAGCAAAGGAGAAAATGCCGCCCCATAATTCATGGTGGCACAATCTCGTAGTTGCCCCTGGACACGCCGGCATAAATATGAAAACCAGATGAGCTGATTTATTCTCTTGACGTGATCCAGAACTGATGTGAATCCTCACATGATCATTTGATTTCCTCTCTGTCACATCTGGCCAGTCAGGAGTCACAAAACAAAAACACAACCACACACATACAAAGTCAGTCTGGTTTACAAACAACAATCCAGTTATGGTTTAATTCCTTTTACTGTTCCTCCTCCTGTTGGTGGTCCTTCAGTTCACATGTGTCTCTGGTCACCTGCTGTTTAGCTTGATAAACCATGGAGTCAGTCAGACGTTTAGGACTTTCTGTTACACACATGAATGATTTCGTTTTTTATGATTTAAGAGACAAGTAGCTCATGAGGCCAATCTACCATGAATGTGCATTTCTTTACCAATGACAGATGATGGGAAGAGTCTCTGAAAGAGAACGATGAAGGGGCATTATCCACAGAATTCTGGGAAAATACCATCTGCTGACACAGTGGTGCTGTAAGTTGGCATAAGTACACAGTACAACATTTACTGGTACACATGGATCATTGATTTTCTAAACGGATCAACTATTTTTTCATCTCTCAACAGAAAATTTAGCGTTCACATCAGAGACTCCCTCTGCTAAAGCCAGACCACTTCCTGTTGGATCCCATCTCCAGAAAGAAAATCAACATAACATTTTTTTTTTTACCCTCTGAATTTAATTGGACTTCAGTTGGATCTATTTCTTTTTATTATCTCTGTAAAGGACGTTATGCTTTCACCCCAGTTCGTTTTTTGGTTGGTTTCTATGTTTGTTTAAACGTGTTTAAACTTTTACATTGTGTGATTAATTTTTTACTGATTTCCCAGGGAATCATTTATGGATCTCGATGAAAAAAACAGACATATTTAAGGAACCAATGACTATCAATGTGTGAAGTTTGGTGTAGCGTGACTGAAATTAAGAGGTGTGTTGGGTCTTATTATTTTTTAAATACACAGCAAGATTTAATCAAACAATATGAACAAATCCAAAATGTATCCACGAGATTTTAAATATAGTAAACAAGATTTTATCTAAAATATCCCTGACAGATAGTAAGTAGGAATCCCCTCCATGATGTTATAAGACATGTTTAGAGGAAAAAAATAAGTGGTTGATTGGAAACGTTCTGTCTTTGAAGAGTTCAAGAAATCGTACCACGACAAAAACAACACACTGAAACACTCAAAACGAAGGAGCGATCATCTTCTGTTTTTTCCCTGAGACAAACCGCTGCTTATGTGTGCATGAAACCGCTCTCGGACGGCTTTGTTTGGGCTCATCGGGATAAGATGCATGTCATTAACTTTTGAGGTTGGGGGTTTGAAATCTTCCTCAGGACCTTTTTGATTCATGATCCTCTTCTTCGGCATTTTCACCCAAAGTCTCAACTTTATTTTAGTGAATAAAGCAGAAAAACCAAAATCATGCAGCGAGCTTTAAAAAATGTGACATTAAGCATTAGTGTAGTGAGCGGAGTTGGCTGCTGCCGAGCTTCTCACACCACATAACCGCTGCCATCCTTTCCCTCTCTTTTTTCTTCCCTCGCTCTTTCTCCTGCCATCCCTCATGTGCCCCTTCCAACTGTCCATCTCATTGTCTCTGCTTTTACTCCTTCAAACTTCCTCTCTTTCTCTTCCTGTCATTGCGCCTCATTTATTCCTCTTTTCCTTCCTATTATTATTATTGTTTTCCTCTGTACTTATCTTATCTCACCCGATCCCTGTGTTTTAGCTGAGAGACTGTGTGCTATTAATTAGCATCATTCTGTGGAGCAGGACCGAGCCGGTGACCAGAGTAACAGCTTCACGCTTCACTGCTCACACACTCGCAGACACACACACACACACACACACACACACACAAACACACACAAAGAGCCAAGAAGGCACATTAGTATCATGCTGTCACACAGAATTTGCTCTCTGCTCACCACGCCTCTCTCACACGTTCATATAATGAAGACGTTAACCTTTAGAATCACTTTAATGATTAACAATAACAAAGAGCCACTTTTGCATATGGTGCTTTTGTCAGTACGCCAACGCAAAGGATGCAAAAAATCTTATTTACTTAAATGCAACTTTGAACTCACAGAGCGACAGCTTCAGACCTCTCCATTCACAGATATCAGCACGGTCAAGATGGTTTCGATTTATACGTCAGCTCAGCGAATCAGAATCAAAAGAAAGCGTGACGCAAATGAACTTTGCCTTGGAGAGTAAATCCACTAATTTCAATGAGTGAAAAGAAAATGGTGTGAGATTGTTCTGGAACAGTTTCGTCTTCCATCGTCAAAACCCTCAGAGTTCCTGCCTCTCATCCGTCCTCTTCGTTCTCACGTATGTTCCTCTCCTCTTCTCCATGCCCCTCCACTTCTTCCCCTCTCTCCTGCCATCACAGCGATGGATAGATTAGAGAATAATTGCTGGAAAGCTTGGACCTCTCTTCACACTGGGCCTCATCAATTTAAATGGTCTGATATCTAATGGCACATTAATGGGACACGCTACAAAGCTGTGTGTGTGTGTGTGTGCCCTGGCATCTGTGTGTGTCTAGAGGCTATGTACTTGTGTAGGTGTCTGTGAGCCTAATTTTGTGTTTTGTGTAAGTCAGTGATGAAGCATGTCCTTGTGTGTGATTGTGTGCGTAAGTGTGTGTGGTTTCATGGATCCTTTAGCCAGACAGATCTTTGGCTAAGCTCAACCATGGCCCCTGCAAAGCTATTATCTCACTATACACTGTGTACACACTTCCTCACTGAGTGTGTGTGTGTGTGTGTGTGTGTGTGTGTGAGAGAGAGAGACTAAATAAGAAAAAGGAAAGCCATCATTTAAAGGGGACTATCACAACATCTCCATGCTACGCACACACACACACACACACACACACACACACACACACATAATTATGTGTACTGACAATGGACCACATCTGAAGCATTTCTGGGTAAAATGGGGAAATCCCTGACCAGTACATCCATTCTTTTATGTCATCCAACTACTCAAACTTTAGTCCTCAAGTTCTCATTCTGGACCAACTGGTTCTATTCTTCTCTCAACTTGAACCCAATTTCCTTTGTACATTTCAACACTCTTGTCCGACATAAATCCTTGTTTAGGTCCAGCTACTCCAACTGTCGCTCTGTCTCACTGTACTCCACTGTACTATATGCTTTTATATGATTTTATATTTTTCATTTTTAAATGATCTCTGTCCAAGTGGCCACTTCAGCTCTGCAAATGAAGTACTCTCCACCCATGTTAACAGCTTTCTGGACATTATTTTGCAGAGCAATTATCTCAGAAAGGTTTCCCGCTAACTGAAGCCTTCTATAGACTTCAACCTTCATTCTCATCTAACTCTACTTTTGATGTTTCTCCTGTATTTCAGACCTCCTTCTCTTTCTGTAGTCACAATTTTTAGCCTTTATCCCATTAGACTAATTTAATTGAAAACTTCTGCTTCTGCTAGGGCGATTGTAGAAAGAAGTTACTCTGATCATTTTTACTGAATGGACTCCTTGCATTATGATGACAGGTGAAAAAAAATCCACAGCTCTGAGTAAAACAACACGCAGCACTTTTCACAAGCACAATAACACGACAACACACAAACACACACACACAAGCTTCGGAATGGGCAGTTAAATAATGCCACATGTTGCTCCAGTGCCTTTGTTTCACTGCAAGGATTTTTTTTTTCTCTTGCTGCTTCCCCTGTTGGATTTTGATTGATGGTCTAATTTATTAGAATATCACACTGACGCACGCACACACATACACACACACACATACACAAACCACCATCGGACCGACAGCCTGGTGGTGTGTTAGAAGGGTTACTTTGCCCAGGCAGATCCAAATACCTGTAGACAGAGTCAGATAGTGATACCCTTAAAGTGTGTCTCACTCTTTAAAAAATGGTGAAAGTAAACCTACCTTAATCATCTTTTACAGTGTGGTATGAGTTAAAACGGTGTACAGAGAAAGACCCTAACCCTAATCCTTTCATTCATTCTTTCTGAGTAAACCTGGATAGCCCATCGATCTTAAGATACGATAAGATAATCCTTCATTAGTCCCACAGTGGGGAAATCATACTGTGGACAACACTTCTATTCGCTGCTGGGAAGATAGATTTCTATTGCATTTAAAGTGAAATTTTGGGCATGGCACTAATAATCTAATTGACCTAATTGTGTTGTGGTAACAGCAGCAGACTCAATCTGAAAACCTTCATAGACGAGAAGGTCAGAGAGTGAACAACTCCTCCAAGGAGTGGCCTTTCTCACCGGGTTAAAGAAAGTGAGACTTTATCAAGATTCAAAATGTTGTGGAAAACAAGCTGTACAAACTCCTAGATATCAGTCCTCTATGTATTTTTTTTTTAATTAAGATGCATGATTTATTAATTCCTGGGGAAGATTTGTGAACATTTCCCCCAAAATATTAAAGACAGTGATATAAAACAATTTCTGGGCCAAAATTCTTTCTTCATCTGTATCCCACCCTTCTACCAGGAAAACAAACACAACATACCAACCAAGGTACAGAGGTGAAAACACAACTTTTGGGAAAGTAGTAAAACAAAATCACTTGCATCACTTGATACCACTTCTATGTGATTCTTCCTGAACCGACCCGAGCATGTCTCTCTCGTCCATCTCCTCGAAAGCACATTTCAAGACCTGGAAATGGTTAAGAAAGCCACGTAATACAGTTCTACAGAGCTATTTGTCATCTGATGCATTTGCTGCTCTAGGACACATTTACAGTACACACACACCATGTGTGTATTGGCTGGGCAGCCATATGTTTGTGTGATTTAGGGTTCAGTAATAATAACTCATTAAACTCTAACCTCTGTGATTAAACTACTGATTGAGCAGCAGCACATCTGCACAACTGACCCGTGTGTGTGTGTGTGTGTGTGTTGTTCCACTGCTCCAAGCTGTTTACTGAAACATCCAGCAACATTTATCTACAGACAGTAATACAGGAAACAGGTCTGTGTGTGTGTGTGTGTGTGTGTGTGTGTGTGTGTGTGTGTGTGTGTGTGTGTGTGATGACCTGTTGACGTGAATGTTTGACTGAAATAAAAGCTTTTCCTTGTTTTGTTGTTTTGTTAATGGTATATTCATGAAGGTTTTCAGAATTGCATGAGGACGACAAAAGAGACCAGACACACACAAACACTCATGTGCACACATTTTATTCACTTCTACCTTAGTGAGGACACTTATCCGAATAATGCATTCCCTAGACCCTTATTGTAACTTTAACCATCACAACTAAATGCTTGGCCTTAACCCTGACCCTGACCCCTAACTTACATCTAGTTAAAACACTAACAATAATAGCAAGTCTTTACCCTTTAATGGCCATTTGAAAAAGTGAGGGCCGGCTAAATCGTGCTCATAATGGTCCTCACATAGAAGTAAAGTACAAGTACACACACACAGACACACACACACACACACACACACACACACACACTGGATTCCAGATAACATTTATAACTCTTTGTCTGACAGGAAAATAACAGAGCTGAGTAAACAAAAGTGTGCGTGCGTGTGTCTGTGTGTGTGTGTGTGTGTGTGTGTGTGTGTGTGTGTGTGTCTGCGTTTGACCAAAACTGCAAGTGTGTGTTTATGTGTGTTATACTGACCACACTCTTTCCTTAAAGCGATTTTGAAACTAAATCCCAGAGATGAAAATGTTTTTTTTCAAATGGAAGCTGTACCAACTATTACAGCCGGTGGTTATGTATGTGACAAATACAGATATGGTGCTCAATTAAACCAGCATAGTTCAATTAGAAGAGAGACCATTTATATAAATCTGTGTCGTGTTCACTTAATGTGGATTGAAAGCTAATTATTTACACGTAGCTTTGTAAACCTATATGCTCAGTGAGGAACCCTCACATTGAAATCATATGCGTGTGTGTAACTGCGAGTGTGTGTGTTCGGAGCAGAGGTTAACCTCTTCCTTTTCCTTCCTAACAAGGCACGGTCAGAGGTCACGATACAAATGGAGGGAGAGGAGGAAAGAGGGATGAAAGGATAAATTGTAAAAGGAGGCAGGGAAGGAGACTTGAGACTGATTGGAAGCCAGATGTCTAATAAGACCTATAAATAACCAGGTGACAGCTGACATAGAACCAGTTCCAAAACAAAAAGTCTCATAGTAGAAGATTTCACAACTTCTATCTTCTTTATTTTATCATATTTTATTTGTTTTATTAAACGGATGATTTCACACATGGAGCTTCATCAAAAAACGTTTTATTTTCTCATGTGTGAAAGGGAGAATCAATGTTTCAGCAGCGAGGGTTTAGTAATTTCCCCCTCAGGATATTTCCAAGTATCTTCTTGTGCAACATGATTTATACAAAGGGAATCTGATTTAATGGGCAGTTTGCCTTTTTTGTAGTAAGAGAAAATATGTTTGCACGAAGGGTTGTCGACACCATGGACTGAGTAGAAGGCATACCTCCAGCAGGGCCCAACAGTCCTCCTATGAAACCACATTTTAATCCACTCGAGCTCTGGGATGCCATCGTTTCTGACCCAGCCCTTTGCTGCATGTCTTCCCTCTCTCTAGCCATGTCACACTTAGATTCTGTCCAGATTTTAAAGGCCATTATGCCCCAAAATCTCTAGAAATTCACTAAATATCTGCAACAAATTGCACACACTCATAGAAATCAGTGCTTAATGGTTCCCTTAGAAATACATGCAATTGTCATAAACTACAATGTTAAAGAATGTGATCAAATTTATTCCTGAAATCGTACCTTTGTTCAGATCCATGCCAAGATTTAACGGCACCTGTTTTAGCCCATGTCGCATTCTTAAACCAAAAATCTATTCAGTAGTTTCTGTTACCCTACTGACCAACTACCAAACCAGCTAACCAACCAACCAATCAACCAACCAACTAACTTACCAATCAGCTGACCGACCGTATTTTTAACAATGGCACCTCAACATTTTCCTTGTAGACACACAAACCTCTCTCACACAGTAGCTCGGGGTACTAACAGGGAAAGTGCTGACTTTCCACTGGAGCGGTTCACGAGTTCAAAGTGTGAAATCTTTCATCCCGTCCTGCTCTTTTCACGCCACGTCTCCCTCCACTTTCTCTCTGTCTTTCCTTCGATCCATCTCTGCACTTCCCTCTCTGTCTGTCACACATTCTTGTCCATCAGATAGCTGCGGTGTTATCGGTGAGGAGGTGCTGAGTACTGAGCTGCTCCACAGCTCCACCGTAACAACAACGCATTCCTGCTCACTGCCCGGGTCTGTGAATGTGTGGGTAATGCAGAGTGTGTGTATGTGAGTGTGTGTGTGTACGAGTGTATTAGTTTAAGATATGAAAGTGAAGTTAACAGATGTGTTTAAGCCTACGTGAGTGTGTCACTGGGAAAGAGAAAGACAGGCTCTGTTTTTGCAAAGTGCTGGTGTGTGTGTTTTCAGAGATATGAAAGGGATGCAAAAATAAATTGGTGTGTGTGAGTGTGTGTGTAGTGTGGACACATTCCTCTTCGCCACCTCCAATTCCGGCTGACTCTGCTCTGAAGGCCAATCAAAACAGACGTAAATCGCCACTGGATATGGAAACTGTGCCAGGCAAAGTACGTGTGTGTTTGTGCACACACACACATGTGAGAAAATAGACTTCTGTTTTTAACTTGCAGCAAAAGCTAAAATTAAGTGTATATAGTATATTATGAAATCACTGCCAAAGTGTTTAGTTTGGTTTTAATATCAATCTGATATCATTGGAAAAATCACTGAATCTTAATCTAATAAAAATAATAGCATATGGAAAAAGTGATGAAGGGGAACGTTGCACATTGTACACAGATGATTTCATTTTAAAACTTGAAACCAGTATCAAATCTATATCAAATTAGAAGCATTGGTTTTGGTGCAGAGAAGCCTCTAATGAAACTGGACACTTGTTAAATGCTTTGACACAAATGTGAGCTGACTTTACCCCGTTAGACTGCCAGCATGGATCACTGGCTAATTTACAGCATGTTACCTGATCCACCAGGGGAATACCATCACAGGTGCGTGTGTGTGTGCATGAGTGTGTGTTACAGGATCTATGGTAATGCTTTTAGTCTGTCAGCGTCTCATTTCCACCCCCTGTTCTCCGCCCGTGATGCTATCTGCTCCATTTATGAAGATATGATTACAAACATGCAGCTTTTCAACCCGGCATGAAACGTGCATACCGGAATGCGTGTACATACACGTGTGTGAGGATGTGTGTGTATGTTTGTTGTATGTTACCATCAGTAGATAGACTTTGTGTTTCCATTTCAACTGTTGGCAGTGGCTTTGTGGTTCATGATGAAGTGTCATGCAAACAGAAATAGGATGTGATTAGCGAAAAGGCTGAAACGAAAGATGTATAAAATGACTAAAAGAGAGTAAGGAGGTTGTTTGTTGACATCATGTTTTATAGTATATTTATTTATGTTTTTATCGACGTCTGGATGACACAAAAACCTATGCACATATTTTATTGAAGCTTGGTGGAAGGGTGGGGTATGGGCCAAGGAAGAACCCATTGAGTTTTGGAGTTGATTCACTAAGAAGTTCTTGGTTTGGCCGGCGTCTCTCTGTGTGGAGTTTGCATGTTCTCCCGGTGATTACGTGGGTTTTCTCTACATACTCTGGCTTCCGTCCACAATCCAAAGACATGCAGATTGGAGTTAATTGGAGAATTGCCCGTACGTGTCAACGTGGGCATGACTGGTTGTTTGTCTCTTTACGTTGGAGACCTGTCTAGGGAGTCCCCCACTTCTCGTCCAATGTTAGCTGGGATTGGCACCCCAGCAACCATAAAAGGAGAAGCGGAATAGATTATGAAAGAATGGATGGATATTTAGGGAACTGATATCTATGAGTGTGTGCAATTTGGTGGGGTTTGATTGAATTTAAGGGCACTGTTGGGCCTTGGCAAAGATATGCGCCCTACGGAGTGTCATTCTATTTGGGTGATTATGTGTAGGAAAGGCTCCATTTAATGCAATACAATGGAGCTCTCTAATTTTATTGATGTCATCAGGGACTTTGTTGGTTGATTACTTTTGAGTATAATTAAGATGTACATATACACAGTGATGTACTTTGCGTATCTGTGAGGGTTTTCTTATGTTGAAGGCATCTAGTATTTTATGGATTTAATCATATAGTACCGACTATAAACAAAGTGCTGACTGCATGTTAAAGGAAGCAGCTCAGATACCAGAGATACACAAGCCTGGATAAAAGAAGAAAGAATAATGTAACAGAAGGAAATAAAACGCTGAGGTTTACACAGGGAACGGGTTGTGTTTGTGATTGACAGGAGGAAAACAACGAAAGAGAAACACCAGAGCTGCCCTCTGGTCAGAGTGGAGAGTGAAAACAGAGAGTTATCAGTTTGAATCCCACCGCTGGCTGCCAAACCTCAAGCAGAAACAGTCGGGGGAGGGACGGAGATCCAGGAAAGGGAAATGAAGAAATGTATGACCCTTGTTCGTCTGTGACCACCCCCAGTAAGTCCTGCAGGATATAATGAGGCAGTTCCAGAGTCCATTTCTGCTGCAGCAGACATCAGGCTGATTCCAATGAATGAATATCCCAGATTCCTGCACATATCTGCTGAACTTTATATAAAAACCTCCCTGAATTAGTCAAACAACAAATTTGACAAACCTTTTTTCTTCTACATAATACGTGGTTTGCAGTACACGTAATGCTTGGTCATTTACTGCATTTAGGCTTTTTTTACAGTGATTCACAGTGTGTCTGTGAGCATGCCCACACACAGATAACATTTGAGTCATCAGGCAAGAAGCTCCTCCGTGTATGAAGAGAAAATGAGTCTCTGAGGACACGTCGACATGATCAATGATGAAGCTCCTCTGCAGGGACTCAGATGAGACAGAGAGTCACGGATAAGATTTATAAACTCAATGTGATTCCTGTGAGATTTACCTGGAAATACTTGAATGTATTCCTCAGAGACATAAACTGATTCTTGGAAGATAAAACCTTTCAATTTCACACTTTAACCTGAGGTGTGAGAACAGAACACAATAAAGAAAGAATAAAGAAAGCTGCACTGCATTTTCACACTGTTGGAATATCTCATTATTGTACCAAAACTGATGAAAATATGCTCGTTCTCAGTTATGTCAAAACCACATTACCACAAATTTGAATTTGATAATCAAATCAGTTGATCAAAATTTGGAGATGTGAGGTCTCATGGGTTGTCGTTAGGGACTTTAAACCAGTGGAGGGTCATCCAAATTCAAGGTCCTGCTGTTGTGTGCACTGTCTGATGTAATCATCAGTGAATGCAAAAACAAGTGAACCAGAACAGTCCCCTTAAATTCAATTAAGCTGCTGCAAGTTATAAATTCCAATAATTATCTGATTCATTCTTCAAGATGCATGAATTATTCTCAGAGAAATCACAGAAAATGTCATATTTTACAATATTAAATGTAAAATATATAAGTTTGGCTGAAGATCTACCTGACGCAATTCAGCAAATCATATTCACGGACGATGTAACATATTCAAATTGTACTCACACTAATGAATGGTCCTGCTACCTTGAATAAAATGGGGAATTTTTCTGGGTTTGAACATTGTTGTACACATTGAACATTTTTTATGTTTTATGTTTCGACATAATGAAAAAATGTTACATATTATTTCTGTAAAGAAAGTGAATTCTTAGATCTGCACCTCTGTCCAAATCCATACTAAAGTTCAAAGTTCTTTTTCTTGGCCCAGGTCACTTCCTTTAAGCAGGTTTTGTGGAAATCTGTTTTCCCGTAATCCTGCTGACAAACAAAGCAAAAGCCAACCACTGGACAGAGGTGAAAACATAACCTGCTTGGCAGAGGTAATGAATTAAATCACCAGCACTAGAATATAAACGCATGCCTTTCACCGGAGGAACCAATTGGTGCAGCTTTTGCTAAAAAAGCACAAATCAAATCACATAGGGTTTACATTATATCTGGTTTATCAGTCCGTCTAAACTTCAGCTCCATCTCAGTTTCTGTTTTGAAAATATGAGCCAGACTTAGCTTTGATGAAACAAGTGTAGCTGTACTGTAATTTCCATCGTTTTTAACTCCAGCGAGTCCGAGACACTGAAGCCACAACATCAAAGCCCCGAGCCCGCTGGTAACAAGCAACACCAACTCACCCAGTCAAGCTTCCAGTAACACACACACACACACACACACACACACACACACACACAAAAGTGAACATGCTCGGCTCCATGCTGCTAGCTTATCTCTGATTCGCCATCTCCCTTCCTGCGGTTTGGATCCGATGAAGCCCCCGCACTTCAAAAGTGTTGTGTTGTGTGTGTGTGTGTGTGTGTGTGTGTGTGTGCAGATGTAATGGAAAGCACCTGCACTCATTGAGGCAAGAAAATATTTAGTGTGAAACAATGAGGAGACGTGGATGTATGAGTGAACGGGTTGATGGAGAGATTGAGAGGAGCATGGTGGATGGATGAATGAAAATATGTCGATTTTCACAAAGCAGTTTTGTGTAAAGCTTTCAAAGTAAACTTGACTTGATACAGAGACAGATTTTACAAAAAAAAAGGGACAGAGCGTCCAAATGTTGGGGGGAGACGGCTTCCTGAGGATAAAACAAGAGGATGAGTGGGATTGAACGCCAGCGGTGGAAAGACTAAGGTGGGATTGGAAGCGTGGAGGGAGGGATGGAAAAAATGAAGAGGAGGGGATAAAGAAGATTGAACGAGGGGTAGCAGGGATTGTATAAAGCAGAATGAAGCTGAAAGTACAGAAGCAGCAGGAAAGAATAAAGAAAAAAGGGCGTCTGAGGGGATCGTACACACACACACACACACACACACACACACACACACAGAGAGCAATAGATGAGGGGATGGATGGGAGGATTGAGGGATGGATGGAAGGATGAGGAGGATAGAGCCCAAGTTGAGAAAATAAATGAGAGACAATTGAGGCAGCAGGTGAGACTGATTTCAGAAAAGACCTCATGACAGGAGATTTACAGGATTTGAAGCAGTTAGAGAGCGTTTGGATACAGCAACACTCCTCCATAATAATTTGTTGTTCCTCTTTAAGGGATTTAGTTTCATTTTACAGTGGATACAGACAGGAAATAAGGAGGAGAGAGAAAGTCTTGTGCCATGGTTCAAACCCTCAGTCTTGTAAAAATGTGGGATGTGCCTCAGTAGACACTTAATTTTGCACAGTTGTTAGTGTGAATAAACAGACTGTTCATGCTGCAATACTTGTATTTTGGTGGTTTACAGAACAAACACTTTCAGGTTTTCACAGATTTCGAAAACAGAAAATAGAAGAATGAAGAGATGAGTGAGTCTTGTTTGTGAGTAAAGAAAGAAAGAAAACTCTCAAACTCGATCTTTCTATCAATCTATCATCCACCCATGTGTTGAAACCATAGATTTAATATAGAAAAGTCACTCTTTCAGTCTTATAGTCTATATTTTCATACTTGTGTCTCGTAAGGTTTTAAATAAATACATGATGATGATATTT
Source organism: Paralichthys olivaceus (assembly GCF_024713975.1). Lineage (NCBI taxonomy): Eukaryota > Metazoa > Chordata > Actinopteri > Pleuronectiformes > Paralichthyidae > Paralichthys > Paralichthys olivaceus. Next base: position 21,168,519 of record NC_091101.1, read on the forward strand.
GCAAGTTGACATTTTCCCAAATATCAAAGCTCTGATGAAACATTGAACTCATGTTTAATGACGTATTCACTGTAATCCTCTCTCCTACTTCATCATATGATTGCATACACAGGCTATAGATGAGCTGTTAGAAGGCAGGCAGCTGTTTCTGAAGCAGCCAAGAAATATCTTTTCAAACTCTTCGTACACAACCAGAGAAGATTCTTTTATTGGTTCTGTAACTTTTTCCGGGGGGCTCATATCTTTAGTAAATCTTTACTTGATAGGGAAAGTGTGGAGAGACTGAGAAATCAATCAAAATTAAGATTGCAAAGTAGGATTCTTTTTTGTAAATGTGTAACAATGACAGTTTTGATCCAAATATTATTTATCTATAACATCTACATACAATACAGAAGCTGTGAGTTGAGTTTATTGACATTTCTCTGCTTCTTATCTACTAAATAATGTTGGACAGGTTGAATGAGTCACACACACACTTGGATTTCGCCCTTCTTAATGAGGGGTCACAGGAAGGAAGGACTTGTCTTTATTGAGTGATGCTGATGGTCTCATCTCTGGATCTCACTTCCCAGAAAATGATCAGTTCAATGATTCATACACGACTGGGAAAACTCCACGGAAATCTTCACTGCCAAAAAACTCGAAGGAGTTTTTTTTGGAGTTTATACCTGCATTAATAAGAAAATCTCCAGAGAGTTAAGAACAGCGTAGAATCTATCAGAACGTGCATGTTAAAAGATAAGCGCTGAATGTCAACGATCATGATTAATGAACATAAGTGTAAAACATCCTCGTGTTCCCGGAATGAAAATGTTTTTTCTCAATGTGCAAGTTATTAAGAAACTAAAGCTGCCTAATAGCGGCCTCTTCTTCTCGTGCCAGAGCGAGATGACTGATACCATTAAACATCAATAGAAGTCTGTGAGTCACACATCCAATTAATGGAAGTGATGAAATACATGCACATCCACGCAGTGTTTTCCTGAGGGTTGTTGGGATGTTTGTTTTAGAGCAGGAGAGTGAAAGACAGATGGAGAGGAGCGAGTGTGAAAGGGGCAGAGGGCAGAGACGTTATCCAAGAGGCGAGTGGGAAAAACCAAATAACGATTCATTTGACAGAGCGGGACAAAAACCCCTTTTGAAAATGGCTTATTAGATTTCACTGAACTTTGCTTTTAAAAGCCAGGAGTTTGGGATGAAATTATATGTTGTGGAGCACAGTTAGCAAAAAATTCTGCCTGGAGAAGCAAAAGCAAAGACATTTGTCTCAACTGTGGAGCGACGGGCTATTCATTTTGAGCAGAAACCCATGTAATTTACTGCTTTCCCAAGCACAATGTAAACTAAATTACGGGTTGTAATACAATGCATGGCTTACATTGATAACAAGGCCATTTGGCTACAGGGGAAAAAGTCAGAGGGTTGGCCCATGCCCATGTGCAAACACACAACTCACTGTCTCACACACACACACTCGTCACTGTCAAGTTTAAAATCACAGTTAACTTTTCTGTGAACGTCTATCAGGGCCAGGTTCAGTAATAATCTGTGGATTAGTTTATTGAGGTGAGCAGAGGGCGCCCACGTCTTTACGCTTTCAACCAAACATTTGTTAGAATTATTTAAGCTTAGAGCAGAGACGAGGGAGAAAAAAAAAAAAAAGTTTACGTTGCTCTGCCCGGGCCCTCGATTTCCTTTCCCAGGATATTAATGAGGAAATGACACACACTTGTAAAGAAAGAAAGAAAGAAGGAGAGGGAAGAGGGAGAAAAGAAAAGAGGGAGTGAGGGATGTAGGTTTCAGGGGGATGAGGGCTGGTGATTAATTCTGCTTTGAGTCGACTCCGCCGGGAATTCCATCAAAAGAACGGAGAAAAGGGGATTTTAATTGCTGTTCCCTCCATGTTTCCCAAAACGCTTACCTTCCTCCAGCCTCCCAACCACCAGCGCCGCCGCCGCTACCACCGCCCTCCCTCCCCTTTCCTCCGCCATCCTGGTGAGGGGGGTCGCCCTGGAATCCGGCAGGCCTCCCACCGCACACACACACACACACACACACACAGATCGAGAATTACTTTCAGATGTGGGGTGAGAGCAGAGGTACGTGTGTGTGTGTGTGTGTGTGTGTGTGTGTGTGTGTGTGTGTGTGTGTGTGTGTGTGCTTTAAATGCCACTTCACCCTAAGTTCCACGTTTTTATATTTAAGCGCGTGTTTATCTTGCTGTCACATGTTTCTGAGCTGAAATCCCACCTGTATTCAGTTACAGTTGTAGTCTCTGGATCCTGCTAGAACAAAACGATCAACCCCACTCAGTGTGTTGATAACCTAACACAAAGGATTGACCTTTGCGTGGCCGTCAGGTCCGTCTGCACGGACAACGCTGCCAGTCAAGTGAGTCGCCGCCACATCTGGTGGATGTGTTTCATCCTCGTGTCGCAGCGACTGTCGGAGTGGAGCCTGGAGACCCATCAGAGGTGGATGAGGGAAGCCCTGCAGCTCCCCAATAAAAATGAAGAACAGTTTCATTTCAGTATTATTTCACATACCACTTAGCTAAATCAGAGAATACTAACTCTTGCCACGCAGCTATACACTGTAGGCCTATTCTGTTTGGGAAACCAGACCAGACCCCAAAGTGCCACTTAATTTAAAATTTACAGACTATAGCCGTTCCCAGGCATTCCTTCTAGGGCTCTTTATAAAGGGCACTTCACAGATTTTCATCATGGGTACTATCTGTAGAACTAATAGAACTAATACATAAAAAAAACTCTTATGACATCATTAGGTGATATCCCGCGTATTATAGGGAATGAAGGATCTAGAGTTTTTGGAGATTACGCCAATCAAGGAAGTTTGTCCAATAATGTATCCCATCTATACAATGTCTGGAGTTCAGAGTATCTGAAAAAAACAGAAATATTGATTGTAAGTGTCAATCAATAACAAAATAATGGATAAGAGGAGGTGAAGAATTGTTTTTTTCCAAGATATATAGTGTGTTATCTTCTTCACAAGCAGACATGCACACAGGGACACTGCAGAGTGTGTTATTGTTTTTATCCCATGACCACTTACCACAAAACAGTTAATGTACCATGAAGTATACAGAAAGTTTTCAGACAGTTACCCACAGAATAAGAAAAATACTCAGCGACAGCATAAAAATGAACAAAATGAAGCTAGAACTTCCTCCTCTGTTTTCAGCTTGTGTGTTTGAAAGTAAGAGTAAATTTGTTTTAGTTTAATTAGTAAATGCAGTTGAGAATCTCTGGCCTTTCTAATTGGTTGTGCACGAAGTCAATGTCCTCTACAAATTGAGCCTCAGACTCTAACCTTTACATTCCAGGGATTTAATTGTTTTAACTGAATGAAATCTAATGAATGTGGTTTTAAGTTTAGTGTCCTTCTCATGTGTCTTCATATCTATGGGAGGGACAACTCTTAATGTCCAACAGTGGGACAGTCCAAACCTGCCGTACCATAATACACATGGGCAATGGACTGTTCCCATCCATTTTATTTCTTTAAACGTTATCGTTACACTTTCCTCGTTATCCGGAGCTCGTACCCTCATCCTCCGATTCACCTCAGTTACCTCCTGTACTTTTCCTTTAAATCAGCCAGGATCAAAGCCAGGAGTTTACGAGAGGGCTCTTTGAGCGGAGATAAGATTGGGGTGTTTGATTTCCACCACAGCTAGAGGTCCGACTGTCATGTCATGGATAGATGACTTTAACAAACTTCCCTCAGATGCAACCACCAGGCAGCCGAAATGCACCTCCCCCTGTGGCATCATATGGCCTTGGTTAGCGATAAGAGCTATTTTAAATGTAATGTGCAGTTGTCTTTAGCCGGATCTCAAAGGGCCACTGTTGAGGGGAAAATGACACATAATGGGAGTTTGTTTGTGTTTTTCTTTTTACATTAAAACTGCACATAGACACAACATTTTCTACTGATGGTCAAAGATGATAAACCGTACATGTGCTCATGATTCAGGTCTAAGTTTCAGCAACACTTAAACTTTCCAATGAGAAATCACTGTTCACTGTGAAGATGAAAACAAAAAGATCGGGACTATGAAGGTTTAGTTTATAAAGTCTCACAGTATATTTGAAAAGAACAAGAATTGCTTCTTATTTTTATGTCCCAGTAAAACAAGAAACTAACAGAACCACCAATAAAATCACCATCATATTTTTATGTGTGGACAGAAGCATCACAAACTGACTTGTGAGCTTCAGATGTTCTCCATGTTTCAGTTGCTGTGACCTTGTATTAACGGTCATTTAAAGACTTAAGAGTTGCATCAATCTTTGAATCTTACATGTGGCAAGAATTAAATTATCATATTTTTGAAGAGGTTGCACTGCTCCTCAGGTCATGCTTATGCAGAACTGTCTTTACAGCTCAGGATTTACAGCCACTTCACAGCAGTAGTTTTGCATCCTTCTGAAATACTGTTGAGCCGTTAGTGGTTTTTATTTACATGTCATTTGAAGACTTTTATTACTTTAGTTTTTTGACCTTCTCACATAAGTTTTAAAACATCTGCATCTCTCCTTCTCCATCTTAAAAAGTTACACTGAAATGTTTTATTTCTTATTTTGATGCCAATGCCTGAGTGATTGTGTTCACATAAAATGAAAATAAAAGGTGAAGACAGATTGTCTAAAGTAAAAATCCTCACACACACCCGCAGAAATATTGAAAACAGTATCTAAACAAAAACTCATTATTTCTTTGTTACATGTGTGGCAAAACCCACCGGGTAGGAACATATTATTTTTGCCTCGTGTATAATAGAAAGCGCATGTCGAAAAACCATGTGAGGGGAAGAAAAAAAAACAAATTCATATTCTTGCAAATATACTCCAGAGCGACGTGTGTTATCACTGCGGCTGCATGGGAGTGATAGCACACATTTGTTTTCTCCTCCATAAAGAGCCGAGAGAGCAGCGCTTCCAAACGCCGTGTAGGACATAAAATGTGATCGACGGCGCAGGATGGAGCAATGTGGCGACACATTTAATTAAAAGCAGTCACAGGAGATGAATGTTAGACATCATGGGCCCAAGTGGGATGTAGAAACATATCTGTGTGATCAGGTCTCCAACCTTACATTGACAGGATGGGACGCTTTAACCCTTATTTGCTTGGTTAAAAAAACACGTGTTAATTGTAAAGTTTTGGCGACACAAAAAAACCTTTGTTCGTGTAAGAACAACATGTGTTAGAGTCTGATGGTTGAACTTTGTTTACAAGGCTGCAAAACCTTGGGTGGTCCCAAATTCTGCAAAATGAATGATGAGATGTCATTGCAAAGACGACTGTAACCCAGGTTCCTTAAACGCATCACATCAAGAGTTTTCTTTCCCATTTTTAACTCCCTCCTCTGTGTCAGCTATGCTTCTAGTTAGCGGCCAACGAGAGTGTCAGATCATAATCAACACGACACCTGCTGGGACTACCCAGAAGCCCCTCGCTCATATGGGCCACATTACTGGTCTCTCTAATTGGCTGTGTTCCCTGTGAGAGCTCGGACGTGTTAGCTGTGATTGGTGGAGCTCCAGCATTGGAGCCTGCTGAGTTTGCGAGTGTGAAACTGCAAATCTGCGAAAACGTGAGGTTTGGTGTGAGTGTCCTTACATGCCTGAATTTATACGTGAACATTTATATGTAGATGTGATCAAATAACCTCAGTGTGGTGCTCAGAAAGAAACCTTTATGTGTTGTGGTTTTGGAGAAACAGAGAATAGTTTTTTTTTCCTCATGGAAATTGGAATGAGATGGCATCAGGCAGGGAAAAAAACATATTCTTCATATTGTAATAAATGAACTCTGAGCCACTTCCTTCAGGCTGTAGCCATAAGCTTGTGGGTTCATAAAATGCAAAATGTTGCTACATCATTTGTTTTCAGAATGATTTTGCGCCCCAGAATGAGGTCTGTGCAGCGCTCTCTGTAATTTAGCCGCTCTGCCAACCTCCTCAGTCAATCCCATGATCCTCAGGGACACATTCTCTTTTGCCCTCAAACAATACCAAGGCCTTTTCTTACATTACTTTACCAACAAATGGTGTCATGGCCACTCAACAATGCCAAAACACATTGCACAGGAAAATAGAATAAAAAAGTGCATCCATGTTTTCGAGTACACACACACACACACACACACACACACACACACACACACATGCACACACACACACGCACAATAAAAGTCAATAAAAGTGTTTTAGGATGCTCAGGAGAACTGAATTTTAAGAGTCACTTCCTGCTTTCACTCCTGGATACCCAACACTTAGGATTTCAATTACTATCATTCTACAGTGTGTGTGTGTGTGTGTGTGTGTGTGTGTGTGTACGCCTGCATGCACTCCTGTATGTGCTCCTGTTCTTCCATCTGTGCATGTGCGCAGTGAGTTCCTCCAATCTACAGCACAATTAACGACCTCTGTTCTCTGGCCGCCGGCAGCCGAGGCTGAATGGTTTGAGTTAGGAGGAGAAATAGTGTGAAAAGAAAGCTGAAAAAAAGAGGGAAAGAAAGAAACATTAAATGCACTCTGGTTCCTCCTGCCACAGCGGAGGCTGAAGCTCCTGCAAGCCTCATTTCCACCTCGGCTGACACACTGAGTTTAATGCGCCTGTGGAAGAAAGTAATTTTTCTACCTGAGCTTTGCTTGATGTGCATTAGTTTGACAGAGAAGGTACAGAAATGTGGTTTTATTAGCATATAATTCTAACATGACATTTAAACATATACACATAACATATGATGCTCGATTGCAAGACTTGGTAAAAGTTTTAGTTCTGTAATGATAAGAAATGTTCAATAGTGAGGCAGGGGGCTGTGTCATTTTCTTTTTCAACCAGTGACTAAATTACAATGTGTCTGATAAATAGATTACTAATCAGTTTCTATAAGAGTAAGGATTAATCATGTGTTTTTACTGGTTCAGACTCTTAACTCACATCCACATTCCTCCAAACGCTGCCTGCAAATCACGATGCTGACTTGAGTTTACAGCAGTGAGAGCTCGGTCAGCGCAGCACTGCACACTGAGTTAATCACACTTTCTATTAACTTTTATTGCTTACACACATGTAATGACATTTAATTGAGTAGAATGTATAAAGTTTAAGACCAAGTTTTTTTCTGCCTCAGATTGTGTCCATTGTGGTCTGGTACCAATGTCAGAACAATGTGCCAGACGAAAAGAAAAAAAAAAATGAATGGAGCTACACGCGGGTGTGCACACACTGGTAAAACATGAAGTTTTTAATGAGGCTCTTTATCACATTGATCAGAGGAGAAGGACACTGAGGCCGGATCAGGCTCAAACTCTTGGTCTTTGATTCAAAGTCAGTCCAAGAGATGCAGAGGAATCAAAATCGTCAGGCAAAAGGAAAAGAGAATAAGAAGCCGTACACTTCGTCTGTCTGATCTCTGTTGGACACAACACACACACACATTCACATGTTTTATTGTCAGCAAGACACATTTAAATTGGTGAATAAAACATTTAGATCATGAAATCATTTCATTTAAGACTAAATGTTTGCAACTTTTTAAAATATGATCCTGGAGGTTATATTCCACATGACTGTGTATCCACTCGTGGCCTGAAATCACCTGCTCACAGCTCTGACTTTATTTAAATGGGTCAGTGCACACATGTGGCTGGATTATATCAGTGTGAGGAAGTTAGATTACTTCTAAATTGGGTGTCGAGTGAACGATAATGTGTGGGAGCAGCTGAGGTATCTCTCACTGTCTCTCTGGACCTTCATCTGTGGATGTTTCTGAGAAAATCAGCCTTTGTTTAAACAATGACGTAGAATAACTGGACAGTGTTGTACAGTGTTGCCTTCAGGCACGAATGAGACCGCTCAGGATGTCATGACAATAAATAAGACTTGTTAGGAATCCACTGTGTATCCTGACTAATGCCGACAGGGAATATAGTATATACGTTTGCTGTGTGCAGTGTGTGCAGTGTGTGCTTTGTGGCTGTGCAGAGATGAAACAGAGATGATGATGTAAAAATCCCTGGTTACATAAAAAACATGCATAAACTTAAATGTCAAAGTATTACTCAACACCAACATGTTGTAGCATTGCTGCCAAATACTGTTTCCCACTGAACAGCTTCCCTGAAACAATCAGCAGTTGTGCACATCAACACGTTGACAACAACAGTTGAGGAGTGCGGAGCGTTTTTGACTAAATCCCGTGTTGAGTCCTCCTGGTGGCAGGAGACCAGAGGGAGCAGATTAATTCATGCTGAAACTGATTGAAAAAGAGAGGAGCAATTTGCTCCAATCAGACCTGCTGTTGTTACAGCGGCCTCCTGGGTTCTGCTGTGCCATTCACAATTATTCACTCCTTCCTCTCCTTCTATCTGTCTGTCTGCACCTTTCGTTTTCTTCCTCATGTCACTTCCCTCCCCTATCTCTCCCTCCCTCAGCCCATATATCAACTCTCACTCCCTCGTTTTCTGAATGTCTGCTCCATTGTGATTTTCACTGAGCTACATCAACATCTAAATCTCTCCTTACCCCCTCTTTCCCTCTCTTGTTTCATTTATTCTACCACTTCTTTCGTGGAGATGAACAAATACAGTAAAGATGCTGTATTTGATCATCTGTTTGTCAGTTTCTCTTCATTTAACCTCAGCTCTTACCATCAGTCTGTGATTCCTAAATCCAGCATCATTTAAACTCATAGAGGATTGTTTTTCTCACTCGTTGGTGCTGTGTAGCTTAAGGCTATGAAACCACTAAACCACAGAATGACACTAAGGAATGCATTCAAATAAAGCCTTTACTATAACTTCACTTAAGGACCTGACATGTCTTTAGTGTTTGTGCACCCTATCTCTTTCTGCCCATCAGTGTCTGTGTCTTTTCTCAACCCTCTCACTCCGTGTCTCGCTGCCTCTTACCCAAAAAAATATTGCTGGAAACAGTGTTTTGCAAAAAAACAAAAAGAAGCTATTTGTTTGTCTTTCTCTGCGCCATCCCTCTCTTTAGATGATTTATTTGACTGCATTGCGGCGCTCGGCTCCAGTTTCAGGCGGTTTGGCCAACGTAAACCTTGTCACAACTCTGAATTCCTGACTAGGCTACAGCTTCCAGGCAGAGCTACAGTGGATCAGCGCTGGATAAATACACGAGATAAGCTGCGCCAGAGTCATGCATAGCACATGAGTCGGGCAAAGATCTCCCTGACCGCAGATGATAATGCACGAGGGAGGGAGGGGGGGTGCTCCATCTGACAGAGCAGCGGGATCAGTAGCTTGAAGAGGAGCCACAGTCAGAGTTTGATGTTATTCAGTGTCTCTTAAAGGACAGGTCTGGTTGTATTCTATATTTTTTACACTCAGCCAATTCAAATCCTGAAACAAGACATAAACTGACGAGCTGTGTATCCAAAGCAGAAAACAACCTTTGTGTTGTAGACCACATTGTTCCAGAAACTACCAGTCAGACACCAGTGAGCCTGTGTCATGATCCTTCATTACAACGTGTTTCCTTTAATCAACCAGTGTTTAGCCGCCATAATTAAGATTTCAATGAAATTAATTAGATTTCGAATAAATTACTGATCCTGACATTGCTCATTTTTAAGATTTACAAAAGAAACCAATGGGCATGAAGCTGAGGGCCAGAAAAAATGTAGGTTGCTCTCTTCTTGGGATTTGTTGAGAAAAATATAAAAGAATGCCAACTTTTTTTCTTTCATGTCCAAATGTAGAAACAGACATTGTGTTTATATCACCCCCCCCCCCAAAAAAAAGACTGAAATTGCGAAACTGCAACATCCAAGTTTAAAACGTCTGCTTACTTTAAAAAGTCCGAATATTTAGTTACAATCAGCCATAACCATCACCACTGTCAACTGGTGAGAGCAGGACAGATGACTGTACAGAAAAGAGCCAGCGTCCTTTAGTCTTCCAGGCGGTTCTGTTTTCACCTCTGTTTATTGGTTTGTTTGTCTTTCACCAGGATTATGCAAAAACTTTCAAACACAATGGAATGATGGGAAATGGAAGAAACCAATTCAATTTGAGGGTGAAACATTGCAAGCATTTTTTTTTTTTATAATTTTCATATGTTCAGCAATTTTCCAGGGAATGCTTCATGGATCTTGATGAAATAAAACACAGGCATGTTTAGGGGTATTATGAGTGTGTTGGATGTGTTGGTCCTCGGAGGAGGAATGCTCTCGACTGAGTGCTAATGGTGCTTATCATTGTTTGTTTATCAGCAGATTTACACAAAATGGACTCATCTTAAGTTTAGTGCTGATTCAGTGGAAGCTGCAGATCAAGGTCATTTCCTTCAGATTGCAAAATCTGACATATTAATGGTGTTGAGATCTATTTACGTTTTTAGATCTGGATAATAACTCAGATTTTGTGCAGGAAAATCCCATTCTGGACATCACACAGTTTTTAATAACAAAATACTATACTGTTTATTTACAGGTCTTTGTGTGTGGACTAGTGAAAAAGGTTGTGTAAAACCTTTTGTGGCTCTACAGTGAGCTGCATGGAATCTGGTCAACTGACTCGAGTGGTGTTAAGGCCTAAAGAGCCCAACAATGAATAAAATAAGACTTGGGTGTGGAGTTAGAAAGAAAGAAATGTGCTGAACAACTCCTCATCTCTGCTTGAGTCGAGCTGCTCAAGGCTACATTAGCTGTAACTAACAAAACACACCTGAAACTCAGAATTAACTATTGGCAGTTGGGTTTCATTAGGGCTAATGAAGGCACCAGGTCTTGGCAAGAAGGAAGAAGAAAATGTCTCGTTTGAAAGGCTCCGACCCTCCATTAAAACAATCTATCACGAGTCCAACAATGCAGCTTGGACATATCCTAATAAACCAATGTCTTAAATGTCAAAAAAAAAGGAGTCAGTGGAGTTCATACCTCCGCTGATCATCTCTGTGCCTGAAAATGATGGTTTAAGAGTTTCCAGCTTTTTGTTTGTGCTGTAAGACAAATGTTCTTGACCCTAAATGTGAATTAAAACTCTGGGTTGGTCTGAAGCTCAGAGCCCCCGATGATGTGCCGGAAAAACTGTGATGCCATTTTTACACCAGTGGAACAAGGATTAGAGTGTGTGAATTATGTATGTAGTGAATTGAAAGTATGCAGCCATAGCCGAAGCATACCTGGTGTGTGCGTAAGTGAGGGTGTGTGTATGTGAGTGTGTGTGTGTGTGTCCATGGTGCTGGGTCTCAGCCTGGCTCTAATGCCTAAAAGCACCCACTCTGTTTTCCTACCAGTGTTTGATCAAGCTGACAGGAGACCTTTGTTTCGGGCCGGCTGGTTGAATCGTCGTGAGCGAGCCCTGTTCGGCAGAAAAAAAAATTGAGAGTTAGATACACAAATGATGGCTTAGATCAGGTTCTACAACATTTTTCATTCCACAACCTGAGTGAGACAAGTTGCTGACCCTGGCGGCCAGAATAACAGTAATAACACGGCTTTTGTTATTCAGAGAGCCGCAGCAAAGCAGCTTCTGTGAGGCCTGTGACATATTTTAGCTCATAGGGAATAATGGAAAAAAAACAAGATAGTACAGAGGATAACAAAATGATATATTCAAAATTATAGGTTGATACTTAATTTAGTTGATGATTAAGTGACCTGCAAGTCAAACAACCTATGAACTGTGGCTAAAATAACATAATAAACATAAAGAGTAAATCAGCAGTGTGGAATAATGTGTTTATTTTTTATACTCTGCAAACGTCTCCTGCCTCTGTGTCATTAATAGAAATGTTTTTCAGGGAAAATTGGCTTATTACACACAAGTATAAATCTGTTAGAATGGTGAGTGGTGAGTAAAACAATGAAAACAAAAGAAAACAGGCTTTGGACTGGGCCGCTAGTTAAAGCCGACTTCTCAGACCAGGGACCAGAACAGGGATCCAGGTGCCACACATCACACGTGAACACCCCCCACCACCATTACCTTGAGTGATCTAGTGAGGAATCAGTTAAAGGGACGACTCCACCAGAGAGCTTTGGCCCAACACTCCTGTTGGTGAGCGGAAGCACAGCGGAGGTTTAGACAGGCAAGCCGTGGCTCAATCTGTAACGGTGATGGGCAGTGTGGACTGCATCACTCCAATCAATCTGAGAGTTCATGCCAAACACACCAGGCACGTTACTGTGGACCACACTGCCAACACAAAAACCAAGGTCCAGGAACAGGTAAGAAATGCACACCTGAGTACCCGGCACTCACTGAGATACAGCACCAGATATAGCACCAGATATAGCACCACCCGCTAATCAAAGGTACCAGAATGAAATTGAATCCAGAAGATGTGAAATGCAGGGACGGGGAAGGAGGCATCATCAGTATGAGAAGATGAAAAACAAGCCTTGAAAATGAGAACAAACTGTTTTGCCACATGGAACAGTATTAAAAAATAATACCTAAGGAGAGAAACAACTGAATCATTCTCTTGTCACAAAATTTAAATTGCTCCTCTTTGTCTTACCCTAACTGAAACTGAAAATTGGAAAGATGAACACCGCAGCATCTATTTTCTGTTAAGTGCGCTTGGTCTTTTCAACAGTAGAGTTCATTAATACAAATACATTTTCACACGCTGCAAAACACTCACACTACATGAGCCTGGAACCATAAATCCCTGATTCAAGGGCACTTAATTTCACTTGACAGTGGGAAGGCAACATTTATGCCATTTATTGACTTTTTCAATAACATGTTTTGGGGATTTTATCAAACTATTCATCTGTGTCGTGGTACAACTTCTCGATTCCAAAAAGCCGTGTAACCGCAGGATTCCATGTGATTAAACGGTTCCCCCAAAGGGATGCAGCGGAGCGTACATGGTGTTCCTCACGACTGTCTTCTGAAAAGTTATGGTGCCACACAGTGTGGTCAAACGCTGAGTGTCACGTGTTGAAAAGCCACATAATTTCTGCAGAGCTCCGGAGATTCTCATGGGAGCTGTGTTGGAGTTGCTTATTTCTTCTTAAGGGCCAGATCCCGTCCTGCTCGTGGGGTTTTCGTGCGGTTCGGAGTCAGAGATCTCCCAGGGAAGTTCAGACGTTTAGGATTTGTCTGTGTGAAGCATCAGAAAGGTCTGAGTCAGGATCAGGTTAAAAGGCTCTGGAAATGTTGGTGGTCCAGTTTGATGTTGAGTGTGAAAAGTGCTGTTTCTCGTTAAATACAAGAAAAACAAACTGTGTCACTTATAAACAAATAACACATTAGAATGGATGTGTTTGCATGCACACACATATTGCACAAGAGGAGGATCTCCCCAGCCTGACAGTGTAATTATCTGTCTGTCTCTTCCCCTCTCTTCCCCTTCCCCACTTCCCCTCCACCACAATGGACAGAAGCAAACAGCAGGGATAGAAACAGACTGGGAATAACTCAGGGGTCTCTCTGTCCTCCTTCTTCTGTGTGTCAACGTCTCTCGGTCGTAGATCAGCAGCTGAAGTAGCAGGCTGAATATAGCTGAGAGGACAGATCATCAACTTCCAGAGATGTAGTGATTTTTGACAATGTGGCCTGAGCCGGAAATGAAAAGCGGGAGCACAGGGGACGAGGATGAGGAGGAAGAGAGGAGGGGCGCGGCAGCTGAAAATGCTGAATTGTCACCCGTCCGCTCTCCCTTTGCAGCCACCAGACAGGCTGACGAGGACGACCGGCCCCAGCAGAGATGAGTCAGAGCAAACTTTGGGATGTTGATGTTTCTTTTTAACCTTTATTTATTCAGGGAAAACCTGCTGAAGATGCAGCCACTTTTTCAAGGCTCCGAATCACACGACCACAGAAAATGTAAAGCTTCTTTAGGTCTTGATGAGCAGGAATTGAAACGACACGCTCTACCCCCTAAACCACAGCCGCCTCACAGTCCTCCTCTTCATCAGCCGCTGGGGGTTACCTGCCCCGCTCATCTTCGTAACAGATTTCTGGAGCTGCTATGGCGTTGGCATCCGTCCAGGTACAAACCACACGGGTCGGCTTTACTGTGTGAAAACAATGGTGTTAAGCAGGATCTCATAAAGCTTATTAAAGGTGCTACTTGTAACATTTTTTTGTTTCTCAAAATTAAGACCACGTTTCCCGTAAACCCCACCCCCCCATTGCTTCCTGTGGCATGTCAGCTTGTTCTGAAAAGTAATAAGAAAGACAAGGGCCAGTAAATTCCCTCGATAGGAACAGCAACCTGCTTCCGAGAGGTTTTAAGCGTCACTTTGAATAATGGCACTTGTGTGATTCATGCACTGTAAAACCGTTCTTATTTTACGCCTTACAACAATTTCTCTGTGGGTGTGAAGAAACCCAGCAGTGTCTCTGCAGCTTGATGCTAAATCACAGAGAGCGCTGTCGGAGCTGAGACCAGCTGGCAATCATTTCCAAGATGACAGTGATGGTGAATGGATCAACTGCACCAGATAGATCTGTATGATTAATACATTATTAATCATTGAAAGAACATTACAGAGGAATGTAGCTCCTCAGGAAAATAGATTTTTTCTTCTGATGGTCAGTGAATTCAAAGGATGCAAAAGAAACATGCACCTGTCACTGGATTTATAAAATCAGTAAGCATTTCTCTCAGGACTTTATCTCAATCTCAATGTTTCAAGTCTTCTTCAATACAGCGTGATGTTCATTTTTTAGAGTCCACACAGAAAGGCCCTGGTCAAGTCCGGATTCAAACCAGAAACTGTGCAAAACACTGCACCACCGTGCCACCAGACATATTTCAAACATTATAATATTCTCAAAGATCTGACTGTGTGACCCTGCAAACCAGAACAAATGACTCCCTGACATAATGCACATGCTACAGAAATCCAATCTTTTGAGTTTTTCTCTGCTCCGTTGAGGTCATCATGGGAATGTCCACTGTAACTGTGTGGACATAAATTCTCACATTTCCCAGCATTAGTGGAGATGATGCCTGCAGCCTGATTAAAGGACAGCTGATACCCTGACATCAGTGGTTGCCATGGCACAAATTACCCAGAGTGTGGCAGTCATTTCCTTGTTAAGTGCTTTGGGAGGTCGCAGGGGCTAACGTTACTCTGTTCGCATGGAGTGTCCTCAATCAAGTCCTCAGATTACTGCGACCGCTGCGAAGGATCAAAAAGAGCGTTTTCATTTTTCTTTCTTTCAAATAGTTTCTTTTGTTCCATCATTGCAGCTTTCGCTCTCGATTTACTTTTCACTTGTGTATCTGTTTCATCTGTCTCTCCGAATAAGATAACCTAACTACATTTAATCTCATTGCTTTCTAAATATCTGTAAAGTGACTGATTTAATGTGAAAACAGTAAATCTCCTCCCTCGGTCCCAGGAGAAATCATAGTCCTCTGCAGCGATGCCCATTTCTCCCTCTGTCTTTAATTTCAGCTTCATCTTCATGTCTCGTGCTTATCCTCTCCTCCGTCTCTGTTTCAACTCCTCCTTTATATCTCCATGAGTTTCTGTTGTCTTGGCTTTATCCTTGGATCTTTCCACTTTCTCCCTCCATGACCCCCTCTGTGTCTGTCCTCCTGATTTGAGCTCCATGAGGCCTGTGGAGAAAGAGCAAATGGTTGCAGTGATATGATTTTACAAGAGGACAAGGGGAAGGAAGAAAGGAGGAAGTTTAAACAAGGGGAGAGGAGAGGACGAGGAGAAGAGTCAGGTGAGGAGAAAGGAAGAAATAGGCAAAGAGAAATCCAGATGACAATGAGATTAGGATAGAGGATGAAGAAAATTAAAAGAAGTGAAAAAAGCCTTTGGAGACTGGAAGAAGTGAAGGAGGAATTTATCAGGGAGGTGGAGGTGAAGAGGAGGAAAGAAAGCAGAAGACGAGTAACAAATGAAAAGATGAAACTACACACTTCTCTAAGAAAGGTCAAAGTTGTTGTAAACATTGGCACTTTGTCAAAAACTCAAACCAACAGATTATTTTCCTCAAGTCGGAATATTTCACACTTTTTCTCTGTATTGAAAATATGTGAAAAATGACATGGCTGTCATAACATTTGTACAGAAGAATGTTTTTAAGAATTAATGGCTCCTCCACCCACCTCCACCAGGGTAGGATTTAATGTGCACTGAGGTCTGGATGAATAATGATGTTTCCATCGTTGCTGAAATCATAAGAAAATGAAAAAGAGCAGCTTTTTCTTTTTTTTCTTGCTTTTCTGGCTCAGTTTCAAAGCTTTATCAATAACCTGTGACTCTCTGAATGTCGGCTCTCACTCACACTAACATACAGATGAGGACTGGACCTCAATGAAGGGGAATAAATGAAAACACACATACAGAAATATATATTTCATCGTTCACCCACACACACACTCTCAGTAGTTTTGAGCTTGTGTTGAGTGATATGGACCACATAGGAAGGAAATGTTTCTGTTTTACATCCATTCTAAATAATGAAAAGTCAAACTCTGACCCCCCCCCCCACACACACGTATACACACACACTCTGTTCTATTCTCAATACAAACTATTTTACATTTTAAGTACACACACACCTCCCTCTTATCTTTTGTGTTTTCCCGATTTTGTCTGTTTTTTTCCGTTCTGTTGTGTTTTGTTATTTTGGTGCAGAACCCGCAGATCTTTTTCCAGTGTCTCATTCCAGTTGTAGATACAAAAACTATGTGGTCAGCATTTACAACAGCATGTTGTGTTATACAGATATTCTCCAGACTCTCACATATGATGAAGGCAGCAGGAGATTGACCGACTCAGACAAGTGTCTGGAACATTCAGGTGAGGCGTCTCGGCAGAGCTGGTGTCGGGTCTTATCGCCAAAAGTTATTTTCTCTGTCGACGTATTCAGCTCATTTAGCTCCACTTTCTCATCCTGAGATCTTTGTATTCTTTCGGGGGGTTTTCAGTTCTGCTTATTAGAAGGAGGAATCCTCATAATGCTTTGGACAGAAGAAAACACCTTGTCAATGTAACCTGAGTGAAGAACATCTATTCCCCGCATATACGTGTACCTATGAGATTAAATGTGTAACATTTAAACATCACATCCTCAGATCTTCCAGCACAAATGTTACTCATGTGATTAAAACAATTAAAAACAATGTGAGAGAGGCAGGATTTCTGGCGCACTTTCATTTCCATCTTTCAAGGAACTAAAGTTGCCAGGAACACAACATGGCTCAATCCAAGAGTTTAGAAATCCAATGACTCTACTGAGACTCAGCCCAGTAATTAATACTTCAATACGATCTGTAGCTGTCAGCCACTTGAACTTCTAGGAACTGTGCAGAAAAATCATTGGAATCATTGAGGCTGGCACGTTGGTCTGTAACCTGACTGGCAGCGATACACAACAAAGAGAGACATGTGAGCCAAAGAACGAGACACATCAGCAACAACTGTCAAGTTCGCTATGTGAAAAATGGTATTATTGGAGACTTCGGTGCACATTCATCCAGAGAGATTAAAGCCGAGCACAGAGACAGACTGACACATCGAGGAACAGGAGAAAGGAGATCACTCCATGTTTTAACTCCATCAGGGAGGTGATGAGATGAAATAACCAGACACGAAACAGGATTTCTGCTCCATTTATATTTGATATCTCCTGCAGGGATTTTCCTGACCACCCAGCCAACAGTTACTTTATCAGAGGTTAGTTTACATCAGCACCTCAGCAACTATCTGGAAAAATCAAAGCATTCGTATTCTTCACACAACAACCGACATATTTAGAGAAGTAACAGCTGCCTGCCGCCTCCCGCTCTGGATCTGGGTGTGGAGAACACGCTGCCATTCAAACTTCCAGCCATTTTATTTATTGCTTGGAATCGGAGCAGTACATTTCTCAATTTGTTTGTGGTAGGTCGAGATGAGAGGTTAACTGAGATCGCATAAGCTGCTTTCAGACATGCACAGAACTCCAGAGATCCTCCGCACTTTCTCCAGAGGGGCAGTGTGTGAGAACACAAATGTCCGAGCGACAGCCTGCGGACTCTGACATTTCTAACGTGCGACAGACACAAAAATGAACAAATCATAAAGAAAACAAATAAAAATGAAAAAGCAGAACACCTAGAAGACCCAAACGAAGACGTGAAGAGAGCTGTTGTTGATAAGAGCCGACGCTGGTGTGGATGTGCTGTAAACAAAGAGAGAATATGATTTATATGTTAGGTCCTGTCTCTGCCTGCTCGGCCGTCCCTCACCTGAACGCCCCGGAGATTTCTGTGTTGTTGTGTCTGAGCGGAGAATCTCCTGCTGGACGTCCTCCAGAGTTCATCAAAACAGTCTTTACAGTCTGAGACATAAATACTCTTTTGGAACTTTGTGTGAACTTGTGATTCTTTGTTTGGACTTGTGTTTTTCTTTTTATTGAAAGACTTGTTGGACTTATTACGATTATGGACTTTGACCTTTTTCTGTTTCCTTGTGTTTGACTTTTGGATTTTATATCTTTGTTTTGACTTGAGTTCTTTATTTCCTGTTTTACTTTGGAGCCTTTTTTTGTGTGTGTGTTTCACGTCCTGTTTTTTTGCCCTCCCCTCTTTGCAGATTACTGTGTCCAGTCTGTGATGTGAGAAGTCAGTTTAAAGACTTGACTGGAATTTCCCTCTTGTGAAATCTGCATTTATGTCCTCACCTGTATCTGGACATAACAGATCCTCTCATCACGTCACCCAGAAAACTTGTTCTGAGATGTTGATAAACTTGTTTCACTTGGATAAATGCTGCGGTTCTTAAAATGAAACCAGAATAAGAGACATTTCCTAAAATAAAATGTTTTCCCTTATACTTACAAACCAATCACAGACCGTCTGAGTTCAATGGAGCATGCATTTGAGTAAGCTTTCCCAAAATTATTTTTATGGATCACAAGTTGTTTGCTTCAGAAGGCGTTGCAGGAAATAAACTAGAGCTGACCAACTCAAGAAAAAGCAATACAGAGCAAATATAACAAAGGCTTCACACTGAAAAAGAAAATTCACTTTGTAACACACAATAAGTTTGTTCAACTTAAAGTCAACAAGTTAAACCAACAATTGATAACATGTAATTTGTGTTATTGATTGAAGTAATTTTTTTAATTGGGTCAACAATTTTTTGTTGTCAAACAAAACTCTTAGAGACCAAAAATGTCCTTATTGTTATTTATTGGATTCCTCTCTGGTATTTCTTTTGCCTCCACAATCACAAGAGAACCAATCAAAATGAAGTGCTGCTTATCACAAAGTCAGTTCGATGGAGGCATTGGTTGGTTGTGTTGATTTGCTCGAGTGCGTCTGCGACAACAGAAAATGAAGAGGGAACTAACAGACAAGTGAAATTAACATTTGAATGAGAATTCCACAGAGGAAAGGAGGAGAGAGAGAAAACATTCTATATGTTAACGCTTGAAAAAAACGAATGCATTTAGTTTTGTGTGTGACCGACATGTAAATGTGTGACTGTGTGTGCAGATGTTGCAGCATGTGAAACATGAAATGATCACATGGATGAGCTGCTGCTGCTGCAGGTGCACAAACAAGAAGACCTGCTCCACATTTATATTCCAATTACATTCACAATCACACGTTGCATGTTTTGTTTTATTTCTCCCTGCAGTTCCATTTTCTTTTCTGTGTTTTCATCAGACGTGACAAATCACCGCAGTTAAATAAAGAAGACAGACACTTTTACTGAAGTTGAGGCAACAGTTTCCTTTATTTTTGAATTCAACCTTTGTCTCGTTTTCTGTGCGTTCAGATTTTTTTCTGCTGTACATCTGCGCTGTTGTGGACGATGTCATATATCGACTAAAACATAAAACTGAAACAAAGAAAGAAGTGAAAAGAAGAACAAAAAGATCAGCTAAACTAAACAGGTAAAATCTCCACTTTCATTGCTTTCCATTGATTACAGCCATCAAAGAAAAAACAACAGATTACACCCAGATGTAAGCTCTCAGAGCTAAAGCAGCAGTGCAGCAGATATTGACCAGATTTACTCCCAATTAGAGAAACACAAATAACATATATCCACGTGTGTCACATTACTTTTCCTCGGAGGCTCTGCTAATCCCAAAATGTTTTGCCCGCGGTAACGGTTCGACTAATTAATTGTGGAAAATCTTGCAGACCAGGTTTCATGCGTTGTCAGAGTTGAGGTAATATAAACAAATGGTTCATGAAGTGCTCTTCATTAAAATTCACATTATGAACTAGTTTAATTGCACAGCTGCCTGCGCTGCGACAACAACAGTCGCTCTGAAGTCTGACGAGGCAGCAGGAACAAACAGGCTGGGGAGAGAGAATGAATCCATTTAGCCAAGAACATAAAATATCATGGGAACAGGATCAAAGCAGACAAACTGGGGACAGATGAAGAATGGAAAAATGGAAAATAGATGACGTCAGTGTTACATACTGTGTCCACACACCTGTGATTGTAAAAGACCAAAGAGAAATACTCTGAAAGAAATCTGAAGCGAAAAGAGGTGACAACAAAATGAAAAGATGAAACAGTGAGTGTGTAAAAAACCTGCTCAGATAAGTTTTTCATAAACAAAAACAATAAATGGATCTCATATGTTTATCATATGTGAATGTGCAGCGAAGTAACGATCCAGACAGGAAGACAGAACATCCTGGATGTGAATGTCGCCATCTTGCACGTTTGAAGGCAGAGTCTGTGGAGTAGGGATCAGGTGATGAAGCCGCCGTCAATCATGACCGTTCAGCTCGTTATCATAACTAATTCAACTTCAATAACCATCTTTGCTTGATGTGTCCCATCCACTACCATGGAGGAGGCTATTGTTTTATGACCTGTACTGCTCACAGCAAACAGGACACTTAGGCTTTTGAGCAGCAGTCATGTCGTCCATCTTGATATACAGTGAACTGTGTATGTGGGTCCCTGTTGTTCTGTAGAAAAATCTAGAAAATCAAATCCTGTCTTTACCTCCCTTGTTGTTCTGCAGACGTTTGTTGTCGTCACACATCTTGTGCAGATTGTTGGTCTGGAGGAGGCAAACGTTTCCAACTCACTAAACCATGAGGACAAAAACAGAGTGTGTTGGTTCAAATCTTTCTGTGGTTTCAAATGATTTTCTTTCCGTGAAATCTAAAGCTGGACACTCAGTGGACGTTGTTATGACAGAGGACATCCAGCACTGCTTTTTTCCTCCGTGAACTGGAACTCACGAGAAGTGTTTTTTTTAAAATAACATTCGGGACAAACTAGACATGGTCTGAAAAATGGGACAACAATTACATTAAGTGGGGGGACAAGACAGCATTTATAGAGAACGTGGATGTGCGGACTCTCTCGCAGTAGGAGGTCAAACAGGCTCCGTAATGGCTGTGCCAAAATGTGCATTTCGAACACTGGTAATTCTAATTGTATTTTTGGGCACGGGTCAGCTCACGTTCATCCGCTGTGTGTGTGTTACATCCTGTCGCCTCAAATAATGAGAAATGTGACATTTGCTGTTTACTGTTGAAAACTTGGCAGGAAAAGAAAGCTTAGGAAACAGAAATAGGAAGTTTGTCTGTGGTGATTTTTAAGGTTTTGGTTTTGTGAGTTGGTCCTCAGCAGTGTTTTGTGTTTACATGTTGAACAGGACGAGGGTCAGACTCCCAACGTCACAGTTCCGAAGTGGGACAGAGGAGGATAAGGGATCGGGTCAATGACGCCACTGACAATGTTCAGGAAAACTTCAGGAGTTGACTGTGAATAAATGTACATTTCAGTTTTACAACTATATGAACTCTTTTTATAACTGGCAGCCGCACTTCTCCAGATCCACGTAAATGTAGATTTTTTTTATACAGGTGACCGTGTAATAATAATTTTCAAATGTTTAAGTTGTTGCCTGTCCAGACTAAAATCCTGCCAGGTGCCAACAGCTTTTTCACAGATCTGTATTTTTGGGTTTCAAAAAACTCCGGAGTAATGAGGATAGCAGGTGTTACCATAGCAACAGTGATAAAAAAACAAAACATAAAACATAGTTGTGTGGATTCAGGAGAAAATGCCGCCGTCAGGTTTAATGAGCAGTCGCCATCGAAACAGCAACACACACACACACACACATCAAGGTGTTGTTTGAGTGTTCATGTTTTCCTCTTGTTTGAGCATCGAGTGAAAGTTCTCAATGAAAGAATGTGCTTGTGCAGTGTTGTGCCACTCTGTAGTGTCGTCCTTCACTTCATCACATCTACAAAGTTTATAAAACCTCTGTAGAGTTAACACAATGTTATTTTATGGTTATTTGACACAATCATTTTTTTCCTGATACATCTGAGTTGAAAACACAATTGCAATGGAGTTAAATAAACTAAACTATAAACTAAATAAACCAGTTTTGTCAGAAGTCACTGTGATCTTTTTATTAACTAAACCTTTTCTGAACCAACAAAGTGCTGAGAGCCGCAGGAAGAAGAAAGTTTAATAAAGTGCAGCCAAAAATGGTAAAAAGCAGCATATTTAACATTTCCTTAATATGTTTCCTACAAAACATGTTTGCTGCTGCAGACGACTTGTATATTTATTTCATTTCCAGGAGACGGTGTTGACCAGTGGGGGGGGCACAGATCTGATCTCTCCCTCGACGTCATGTCGACTGCCTCAGTGAGCCTTTGTCTGTCGCTCTAGTGTTTATGCATCGGCAACATGTGTTTGTTCATGCAGATGCCTGTTACTGTATCTGAGGGGCCGCCGCACTTTACCATCAGAGGAAAAGGATGTTTTTGAGGCGGTTGCTAGGCAACTATCGCTTTAGAGATGGCGAAGCGTGGGAGCAGACAGGAGTTGTATTGTGAGAGGTGTGGCGCTAAGGACGGTATCAGACGAGAGATGTTCATCTTACTACAGAACAGCGTCTTTGTTTGGAGTGTGTGTGTGTGTGTGTGTGTGTGTGTGTGTGTGATTGTCTGCATAGATGAGGGGCAAAGGTGGAAAAAGAGATTAGAGCTTTGCAGCATCACAGGTTTCCTTTTGTTTTCCGAGTTAACACAACAAAGGCTTTCATAAAGATGAGAATTAAACAAACACACATTACACTTCCCTCGTGCTGAGAACAGAATGACCTGCCAGGGACTAACCACACTCTAATGTCTGACTGTTGAATATTTAATTCCAGAACCATATGCTGCTGTATCATTATGCTTCTGTCACAGATTTCACTTTTCTGGAGCAACCTTCCACAATATTTTGGTACACGACTGCAGGAATTTGCCCTATTTCAGACACAAGAGCATTACTGAGGCCGAGCGCTGATGCTGGGTGATAAGACCTGGCAAGCACTCCACATTCCAAGTCGACTACATGGCGTTGAATGGGGTTGAGATCAAGGCTGTGAGCAGGGCGGTCGACTTCTTCCACAACAAAATTGAAAAACTGCTCAGCCAAACCATTAATAACAGAGAAAGTCCAAAGGTATGAGGTCCACAGTAAACCATTACACCCAGCCTGCACAACACCAGGACCCAGAAACCTCACTGCAGGACCTATACCACCGCCAGCCACCAGGGGGCAATCAAGATGACTCAGCTTCACCTTTGGGGAGCTGCCATGTCGTCCTTTTTTACATACAGTCATCTCAGTAAATAGATTCCTAGTGTCTGTGTAGTTTGCCATTAGTCCAGTTTATCTCTACATAGGAAACAATAACATAATTGAATAATTTTCTCCATCACAGACATGTCATTGATTCATGAGGCCCTCACAGAAGATGTTTAGGAGGTTTAAGTTCTGAATAAAGATCTTTTCAATCAGGTGAGCCAATGAGGATGTAGCCAACTCATCAACCTAGAGTTGCACCTTTTAATAAAGCGATAAAAAGCAATGAGGTTGTGTCTGTTTCTTTGGCTTCATCTAGAAATGACTCACATTTCAAAAAATAAATCATGGTTTCTTAGTGCAGAGGGCAGCAAACATGAACCAGGAGCCTACATACCTACACTTAACATTTACATCATCACGTTTTCCTCTACACTTTTAAATTCCGATATGATTCCAATAAACGTGTCTCATGTTGTAGTCAGGCCAAGACAAGCTATTAACCAAACTTCTCACAATAAAGTAACGACCGTAACTCAAGCAGCTTTTCCACTAACTCCAACTGCACTCAACTTCTTTTTTTAGGGCTCGTCATAAAAAATAACTTCACCACAAATGTTATTTTTCCTGCAGTTTCAAGTCACCAGTTTAACCCAGAGTTCCTCTACACCTTCCTTCCTTTATTTATTTATTGAGTGATTAATGCATTTATCTTTCCATCTATTTATCCTGCCATTCCAAACGTTATGGTACCATACAGTGATTACATCATTCTGATGTTACATAAACTAATATGAACTAATATTAATCCAAACACAGGCTGTCGAGTGGTTCCTCCGCCGGCTGAATGGAATGAAGTTTTATTAAAACAAGCTTTGGACCTAAAGTGCAACGCATGTTGAGACATTAACGGGGGGGGGGGGGGGGGGGGGCAGCTCAGTGGTTCTAAATTGGCCCATAAAACAAAATAAGACGCAACAGAAACCTGAGTGTAATATAAAATGAGAATGCTGAAATACATAGAGGCCGAGGGAAGCTCTAAATCAACTGATTAGGGCCTTTGCAGGAATGGTAAACAGTGTAAAAATTAATGGCTCTCTGCATGTGCTCGTGTGTGTGACTTCACCTACATTCATGTTCTTTCATGTGTGCACGTGCATGTGCAGAGTAACAGGCAGTAAGTCATACGTGTGGTCAATGTGAGGAATCCCTGATGTGGACCTGCAGCAGCCAGTAAACACAGCCCGTTGATTCACGGCTGATAACTTCAGTCCAGGACCGAGATTTACAGGTGGACAAACACGAGGTAACTCAGGGTCTCGGAGTTCGGCTTGTGAGTTTTTTTTGTGTCTTAGCGCGGAAAAAAATACAGATTAAGAGAGATTTACGAGTTAACAAACATTCTGTTGCTCTTAGCATAACGAAAGAGGCGGGCGAGGTAATTACACACACAAAGTCCTGAGCGTACTTTTCTGAATTAACTCGTAAAATTAGAAAAATGTGTTGTTGGCCTGTGGCTCTTTGTTTAGGTAAAAATGCAAGAAGACACTAAATCCTCGGCTGTGACAAAGGATATACGATTGGTTCTGACCTGGATATGATTCTTGTGTAATTATGGGCTAAACTAAATCAAGTCTTACGTTTTAAAGAGGGTATAAAAGTTGTATATCTGACTTTTTAAACAGTGATATTGCAGCCAACAACTATTTTTTATATAAAGATTTAGTGGAGTAGTGGCGTCCAACCTGGGGGATGAAACGTGACGGATCCATTTGAAACAGTCAGCACAGCCAGCTGGATCGCTTTTGTGTTGGCTGTCTCATACACGGGGTCATTTTATTCAGTTGTACCACTGGTTGTGTGTTCAGCGGCTGCTGAGCCTCACAACATCCATAGACTGAGGTGGAAACACAATTAAAGAGGTGAGTTGTGGCTGGAGGAGTTCCAGTGATTCTGGTGATTCACATGAATATCACATGTGACTGTCACACACTTAACTGCAGGAACCAAACTTTATATTCGGCCGAGTTTGTGATTGTTAGGTTGTAAATATTTGGTTAATTGTAACTTCCATGTCAGGAGGGCGTGGTGTGTGGTTTCTCTTTTCTTTTTCACCTCTTCACTCTGTTGTTGACCGTCACAAACTCGTTCCTTTTTTCGGATGTGTCACAGTTAGGAGCTCAGTGGCATCTTTCCTTTTTGTCATGGACAATAGTTGCTACAGTAACTTTAGCCTCTCGTCTTTAATTATTTCACTATCCATCCATCACTATCTATACTGCTTATCCTTTAACGGGGCTGGAGCCAATCCCAGCTGACACTGAGCGAGGGGCGGGGTACAGCCTGGTCTGGTCGACAGCGAATCAAAATGGTCTCACAGACAAACAAGCATTCACACCTACGGACAATTAATAATGAATCTAACCACACTCTGCATGTCTTTGGACTGTGGGAGGAAGCAGCAGTACCTGGAAGAAAAAAAACCCTGCAGACATGGAGAGAACGAGCAAACTCCACACAAATTCCCCGCCGGGATATGAACCGCAAAGATGTGAGGCAACAGTGCTAACCACTGAGCCACCGTGCCACCCATAGTTTCATTAATTTCACTGAAATAACAACCATCGTTTAATATTTTCGAAGGCAACAATGAAACCTTTGAGTATGATTTCAGCACTGGACTATGTTGTCAACAAATAGACCGAAGTGGCAAAGTCAAAATGTGGAGAATAAGACTGAAGAGGGAGAGAGAGCTAAATAAATTGACAGATGAAATAGAAAGCAGATGTCAGGAGAAGAAAACATATGAAAAGACAAAAAGTGAAACATGCGGAGAAGCAAAAAAAAAAAAAGCAAACAGGTCTTAAAATTACGGTTTGCACCTAAACATTGATGTAAATAAAGTAAATCTGACATCTGACACAAATCCAAGTCGTCCTCAGAAGGCCACAAAAAATAGTTTGACTCTTTGATTAAGAACAAAACTTTCAACAGTGTTTGGATTCACCGTAGATCATCGCCGGGAAAGTGAACAACTCAAGGTTATAACAAAGTTTAACACCTTTAACTGTGCGGGGGGGGGGGGGCAGAGAGCGAGCTTTGTATGAGCTGAGTATGAGAGGTGGGGGGGGGGGCTCAGGACATGAGCTCATGACTGCAATGTTAGTGTAACACTAAGTGCTCATAAAAACCTTCTTTTCTCTGCATTACCTCAGTGTGAGAGAGAGAGAGACATTAAGGTAATAATGCAACTGTTATTAAAACTTATACTTTTAATGGTTTAATAAAAAATTGCTGAAGAGAGCAAAGAAAAATGTAAGAAACAAGAAACAACACCTCAGAAAGCCACCGGCTCCCACACACACTCTCATATACCAACACACACAATTTACAGCATCTAAAAATACTAAATATAACTTGCTGCAGTGCCAAAGGGCCACACAGGCACAACTGGCATGTAAATACTCAACAGTCCAGGCAGCTTCTCCTCCCTCTCTTCATTTTTCATGGGAAGCTTTCCTCACACAACCAACTCCTTCTCCTCGCTGCTTGTGATGAACATGATTCAGCTCCTTTCAATGGGCTTTTTCCTCCTGGACACAATTCTTGACCCAGGCAGTCTGGTCATCGCATCAACGTTATCTATTCAGGTAGACACGTTGAAGCATTCAAGCAAGAGCTGAGCACAAGAAAAGAAAAACACCACCAGCAAACAAAAACAGACAAATATCCGAAAAAGAAGGAACTGAAACAAGATAATTGAACAGTGTGGGTTCATTGTGATGTTTAATAACTCATGTTGCATGGATAAGGATTATACAGACCCTGAAAATATTATTCAAACTTCAGTTGAGAGGGTTAAAGGTTGAGGAAAGGTACGAAGAAGGTGAAAGTGGTAGCATTGGTACCTCGCACGCAGAGGCTTGGGTCCTCCTGGAGCAGCCGCAGGTTTGATTCCAACCTGGTCAATAAAATCATAATCCACCAGAAAATAATCCCTGGCTGTTTATAATTCTGCCTGTTTATCCAGATCTGCCTCAAAATCGAATGAGTTCTTCTCTGGGTCATGGCTCTCGTGGCCCACCCCTCCACAACATAGAAATCAGGTTTGATTCCATACATTTCAATAATCCTGCTCACTAGTGCATGAAAACAGAACCTCCTACATGAAGTTAATAATCTAAATCTAAATTAAACAAAATGATGCAAACATAGAAAAGTGCATGTTGGATTAGTGTTGCAATAGTAGAACCAGGCGTCAAGTGATAATACATACAGATGAATATAATGTGTCGACAAAGATATCAACAAATTACACTCACACATTAACAGAAAACCACTTTGCATCTAAAGAGACTCTCAACGAGAGATCATCTTCAACAACAACGTCTCTCTGTCATCAGTGACTCCCACTCGCTCCTCTTACAACCTGCTGTCATACTTTAACTGTGTCACCACCGAGCACATCACTGCTGAATCTGAATCAGTCGTCAGGGCTGGTTCCACTCCGGCACATTCAGCTCAGCCAGCGTCCTGCTCTATTCTCTTCTGTACCACTCTGTGCTTTTACAGCTGGCTCCATCACATTACACTTTTTATTTTCCCAGTCTGGGGGCTAAATATCCCCCGTTAGGTTAACAGGCCCCCATGGTCGCTTGGACCAATAACGATATATATGTGTGTTTGTGTGTGTGTGTGTGTGTGTGTGTGTGTGTGTGTGTGTGTGTGTGTGTGTGTGTGTGTGTGTGTGTGTGAATGTGCGTGTGTTTAAGTGCAGCGGGGGGTCAGGCTACCTGGCATCCAGATGTGGAACAAGACGTTCTGCTTGAAACACAACCATTGTTTCCTAACAACTGTACAACTTTAGTGAAGCAGACATTTCCTCTAACGGAGGTGATATCCGTCATGATGATGTGATGCTTGTCGAGCAGCATTTGCATTTGTGTTTGTTTTGATTCCTCAGCCCGATGAAGGCTTGTGGGTTTATTATCTATTAGTTGGTTGTATTTGAAGCACCACATTAACACATTTAAATAGACTCAGTTTCAAAAATGTGTTTATCTTGTGTTAATTTTGTGTAACTATGTAATAAGATAAACCACAATGGAAAAGTTAACATCATGGAGTTGCCAAGGTGAAAAGAAACTTGAATTCTGTTTTCACAGATTCCAGTTCAACAACATCTCATAAATAAATAATACAGCAGACAAGTTTTCAAACTGAACTCTGGGTCGTTCCTGGTTGAACTTCAGGCGTTCAGATTCTGATGCCATGTTAGAAGGACTCAGACGTTTGAACCTCACGTCCATGATTAAATATCTTTCCTTCACTTGTCCAGTTGTCGTCCACAGTTTGTTTAATCTATAACAAGAATGGAAATGATCGTTCGAAAAGACTAAATCTGAAAAACACAATGTATCTCTCTCTCTCTCTCCCTCTGGTTCTCTCCCTCTCTCTCCCTCTGCAGCCGTTTTCCATTATCAGTGCCCAAACCAGCTTGTTAAAAAGAGTGAAACTCAAACCACAGTTTTGAAAATTACAGAATTCCTTCATAAATGCCCAACCCTCCCGGCGGCTACACTGGGTTCAGGCTTGAGGTGAGCCCGCCTTACTACAACATACACACACACACACTCACACACACACACACACACACACACATTCCTACCTTACCAACAGTCGAATGTCAGACTGAGCCGAAAAAAAGTAGACCACTATTTCTCATGATATTGAGAAGAAAACAAAACATTTTCATATTACACATGTAGAACTGCTTTTATAAAATTCTTTTCAAGATTGTCAAATTGTAAAATTCCAACCCTTGCTGCTGTCTGCTTGTGAAACATGGGATCTCTGAAGTTGTGGAACATGGGACAGACACGCATATAACAGCACATGTGACACGTTTCAAACGTGGATCAGACTGGGTTTGACTTCTACATGCAACACTGGAGACACAAGCTAATCCTTCAGTTCTGTACCTTCAGGGCTAATGCTACGATCCCTCCAGGGTGCATTTAATTTCAAACTCCAGTGTTCAAAGAAAAAAAACAAAACAACTTTCATTTCATTTCCACTATGAGTAGAGGCCAGTAGAGGCAGTGCTGAGTATGAAGTCTTCCAGTCAAACACCTGCAAGTCCAGTCTTGGCAAAGATTAAGGTGTTTGTCACTGACATCATTCACATAATGCATTCCCTACCCTTTACACACACACACACACACACACACACACACACACACACACACACACACACACACACAATATTTAGCATGTGCACAAACCTACACATAGAAAGGTATAAGCTAATTGATGCAAAAACACATGTTCATAGAAATACACACGAAGACAAGTTGTCACCGAAAAGCCTTGTGGCCACTTGACCCTCCTTCCTACGAACTTTATCCAGAGCCATTTCTGCTTCGCTGCATAGCAACCAGTCCGACTGCCTTAGCAACAACAACCAAATCACTCATTTGACCTCAGCAAAATAAAATATTTCTTCCTTTGTCCTCTTCTATTTGCTCTCAAGCGCTGTTGTTGCATTATGTTCTTTTTTATTTTTCATTAATATGTTACCTACTTTAAAGTGATGTTATAGATTAATGCTTTTATTTATGTGCAAATAATGATCAGATCTAAAAAGCCTCTTTCTGCCCACAGCGCTCCTGGACACTTCAGGAGATTTATTTTTCCTCCACGTCTGAATCGGCAGAAAAACTGGGGCAGGAACGATAATGCTGAAGAAATCACACTTTCTTGTTTCTGTGCAGCTGCTTTTTAATCTCCCTCATGTGTGTGCCGTCCTATCACCAACCCTGCTCCAACCTGGATAATAAAGTGTAATTATTCTCAGCTGCTCCCTCGTGTAAAAGTGTTAAATTGCTTGAATCTTGCAGCGTTCAGCTCAGATAAGAGTTTTTCTTTAAAGAATGGCGGGGGACAGCCAGTCTCACTATATTGAAGTTGTGTATTTGACACAGAGATAAAGTGTTTGATACTGGACTCAGGAGTCAGAATGGACCAACACCAAACCACGAGTGGTTCACACATACACACCGCTCAGCTTCACTCTCTGTGAGTTATTCTATGTTTTGCTTCGGAGGGAAATTGGTGCACTTTGGCCATAATTGTTTCAAAACTGCTGCCTAATTATGACCTTTGGAAAACAAAGTGTACAGATTGAATGTGACATCTTGCTGCGCCTGCAGAATATAAACACCCTCTTGCTCTGGCTGAAGCCCAGTTAAACCTAATAATGCAAACCACCGTGTCCTAACCATTGCTGTTACTGAACTGGAAGGCTATTTTCACAGGTTTCGTCTCACTGACCTACAGAGAAGAAAAAAGAAAACACAGAGAAGCTCTCACTCAGACTTTGTTGCTGCAGCTTTCCGCTCAATTGTGTTTCGTGCTTTTGTTGTGTTGCCATGGTAAAGTGATTAAAAGATAAAAGTTCTCTCCCAGACCGGATCAGTCAGCTTTGAATCATACACGAGACGGACGTCCTACACGCTCTGAGTGCAGAGGCTGCACTATTAAAAGATTTATACAGTAAATCGTTCTGAGCTAATGTGGAAGAGAAGAATAAAGTTTGTGTCATCAATTGTTCCAAAGCAAGTCAGAAAACTACCTCTGCTCATTACCTACATACATCATGCATCTCTCACTTTTTCCAAATCTCTGATGTAAAACGTGTCATTTATCCTAGTTTAAACCATTGTTTGTAGGAAGCTGTCTAACAATACGTTCCTGAAAATATGGAGCAGAAAATCCAGGGGTAATCCTGAAATAATCCTGAAATAATCCTACAGTTGTATCATAAATCCCTCAGAGTCAGAGAGAAGGAGCCGTAACAGCCAAACGACAAAGACCCAAGTGACAGATTCATTTTCAGTGTGGGAGTTTCAGAATATCAATTTGTAATCTGCCGCTGACAGAGGATGTTCTGCACAAGTTTGAGTTACGATCTGAAGCTCCTCTCGAACAAGTGATGCTCACAGCTGACCACTTCTCTCACTTTACTTACAGAACATATCTGGCTTCTGAGGATCAGTTTCTGTGGGGCAGAGAACTGCAGAATGGAAATATGTGAATCACGAAACAACAAGAGAGCGTTCGTTATTAGTTTACTAGTTTAGTGCTAGTTTCCTGAAACACATTTGCTGTTACAAGTTTACAAGTTGATTAGAGTTAAACGATATTTCTTGGAGGCAGTTATTACACTCCTGACACACACACACACACACACACACACACACTCAGAGTGGGCTTTACCAGAAGTTGTTCCAGCCTGCTGCTGTCACAGTACATGGATTTCAATGGAGCATATTCACCCATATTCCCACCATCTGTCGCCATCATTTAAGACGAGAAGCATGTTCTTACATTTACATGTGTACTTTAAAAAACATGAAGGACCGTGTGTGTGTGTGTGTGTGTGTGTGTGTGTGTGTGTGTGTGTGCAGATGTGTATGTTTGATATAATCCTCTGCTGCAGTCTAGTGGACAACATTAGTAACTACAAGGAAGAAAGACTTTACAATTGCATGATATGCTGATATAATAAAATACTTTTTTACTGTCATAAAGAATCATTTCTAAAATGAGTCCATATTCCTCTGATTTAAAGTTTTTCTCTTGCTTGTTCGGTGCAGTGGTTGTTACCGAGGCCTCCCAGCAGGAAGGTTCAGGTGCACGAGTGTGTGTCTGTGTGGTTTTCACAGGCTGCTTCAGCTTCCTGTTGTGCGTTGTGTTAATGCCATGAAGCTCACGATGCTGTTGAACACGAACATTTATGAAACGAAACACAACCCAGCATCCTGTAGCTGTCGTAACTTAGCTTGTACTAGAAAGTACCCTCAGGTCTTTACCACTTATCAATTAACACATTTGATCTTGTTGTTTGATCGTTACACAAACAAACTTGGATTCTTTTATATTTAAGTTAATTATTGAGCTTTGGAGGAGACAGAGACAGTCTGAGTGTTTCCCCTGCTTCCACTTTTTGTGCTGAACTATGTCAACCGTCTGCTGGACGTCGCTTCATGTCCTTGATGACCTTTTGAAGCTGTAATTTCTCCCACTGCTCTTTTTAACCTTGGATAATTGTGTTGTTCCGCTCTGATCCCAGTAATCGCTTCAGCACTTTCACATTTGTTTGTTTCCTATCGTTTTTTAAAATTGGTCACACATTTAGTTCCGGGTCGCATCTAAAGGTCTTATCATATCAAAAGATATTTTCTCTCCAGCTGCTCGACACTCTGTGAAGCTCTGGGGAGTTTGGTCGGCCGCCTCCTGAGGCTGAAATAAAACACAGTGGTTAAAGCCGTAGTACTGGCACGCAGCCATAGACAATACTCTGCTGTATTTCAAAGTTAAACCAAATTATCATGTGAGATGGTTTCACTGCATGACGTGTTCGGCTGATACAGAGTTCAGGATGTCATTTAAGGTCCTTCAGCCCCATTCAGACAAACCTGATTTGACTGATTCATGAAAGATGAAGACGTCACAGATACATTTGTTAAATATTTGGACCAATTTTTTGATGTTTACTTACTGTTTTTGGTAAATAAGACATTCTGTGCGGTGAATATATGATAAATAGTACAGGAGAGATTTATGATTAAAGTAAATATAGAAAAGATAAGTGTTATATAAATAAATAAAGCTTTATAAGTTGGTTCTCCTGTCAATGGAACCGCACTGCAGGGTGGTGCTGTTCTTGACCAGGACCAGGAGAGGGCGCTGCAGAGCTACAATGTGAACTACAATAAACCAGAGCAGAATGAGAAAGATGTTTTTATAAGAAATGTTCACAATGATGATTTAAGATGATTTAAGATGTTGCAGACGAGACAATTTGATTTTCTCCAGTTTATAAGTGAGGGAGTGAACATCCTGAAGCTCTGAGGAGAAGAGATGATGATCTGGTTTTTATTTAGCATCTCATAGAAGGAAGAGAGAAAAAGCACAGGTGAGAATAATAATATTTAAAACTTGATTCTATTCAGCTCCACTGTGGTGGTGTTGACTCACACTGTCTGCACATAGAAGAGACACTTGACATCGTATCATCATATACTGACAACAGAGTGCTAAGAGACACAGTGAAACTCCTATTACTAGTATTTAAGAAGCATCTTATCAACGCAGCAGAACATCTTCATGTCACCAACACTGTGAATGAAGTGGTAGTTTGAATATCATATTGCTGCAATAACGTATACTTGCCACCAGGTGGCAGTGTCCGTTAGAGTCACAGCAAAATGTCCTGGCTTTGAATGAAGTTGAATAAATAAGTGAATGGATGAATGAATGAATAAACACATTAATAACGAAAAATACAAACATCATAAAATGATTCAAATGATTAAAAATATGTGTCTTACATTTCGTATATATATATTTATAATACAATTCTTAACATTACCACCACTACAGAACTGGAGGAGGAAGAAGAAGAAGAAGAAGAAAAAGAAGAAGATGATGAAGAAGATAACGAAGATGATGATGATGATGACGATGATGAAGAAGAAGAAGATGATGAAGAAGATGACGAAGATGATGATGATGATGATGAATGCATGAATGAACCCTGCAGCTCTCCTCCTCCTCCTCCTCCTTCTCTTTAAGGAACCCTCACTTCATCACCAGTCACTCACACATGATTCCAGATGATCGGACTCCTATCTCCTCCTCGCCTCCTTAAACCGCTCCAAATTTGTCCGGCTCCTTCTCGCCCTCTGATTGGCCCGCGGGCTGATTGGCCTGCCCTGTGATTGGTCCGGAGCTCCGCAGTGGGGACGGTTCCGGCGGAGTCACTTTTTGTTTTGTCGCCTGCGGCTGAAGTTCGGACGCAGCAGCTGCAGCCGGAGGCGACGTGGACTCAAGAGGACTCAGGGTCCAGGTTCTGAACTGTGAGGACACTGTGAGGACACTGTCAGGACACTTCTGTCCCAGAGGAGAAACTTTTGATCTGTCCTCGTCTTTTCCTGCGGTCATTCAGAAACCCCGCAGCCTGCGGACTCACGTGCTTCACCTGCAGATTTCGTGCTCTTGTCTCTTCGCTGAGTTTCTTTAAAACTCTGGAGGTTTGGAAACTCTCCGGTGTTTCGGTGACACGCGCATCTGTCCGCGTTACTGGAGGAAGTGAAGGAGGTGAATGCGTGTTTCTGCGGGATGATAAACGTGCGGGTGTGAGGAGATCTCATCTCTGCTGGGAAACAGTAAGTCTGACTTTATCTCTGAATACATTCATGTACATGTATATAATAATAACAATAACAGTAAATAACCCAACATACAATCCGTCTCACTTCATATAGAGTCTCAGTCAAGTTGATTTGATTCTATCTTTTCTAGAATTTCTTAATGTCTGCAGCTTATTTTTTTCCTTTTACATATTAAAGTGTAATTTTCTGTCACATTCATTTAATCCTCAGTGATCATTAATCTGCAGACACGTTCATATCATAGGATTTTATAACACAACAGAATCCAGAGGGTTCACTTTGACTTCAACAGGAAGATGTTGTTAAAACATATGATCAAGATAAACATTTTCATATCAGTCGATTTTGACATAAATGTTCATTTATCATCTCTTCAGTTTAAAGACAAATGAGGGAAGGTTGTGATTTTAAACTCGTCTTTTTACAAATACTATATAAACAGTTTTAAAACTCTCAAACTAAATTTAAACTAAACATCTAGTATATTGTTACATAGCAGTTGATGTAAATTGTGTTGAGATCATTCTTATTATTGTTTTATTGCCCAGACACATTAACCTTGAATCATGTGTTTTATTAAGGGAACGTTTACTTGCCTTTCTGTAAGGGTGAAACACATTAGGCTTTTTAATAAGTTTTTTTTTAATTGGCTTGTAAGTAACTGATTTTAAACAGGTTATTTGTTAAAACACATTAGCTCTTCAGTTTGGGTTCTTCTTAATGACAACCAGCTTGCAGGATTTCTGCTTTAAAAAAGCTTCTTACTTTTAACTTGTAGCTGCTTGACGTCTATTTGATTCATCAAATGTTTCTATTCACATAATAACACCAGTAAACTGATTTCCACTTGTAGAAATCTGACTGAACCTCCACTCCAACTTTAAACTCTCCTCTTGATCGTCATAAATCAAATCCCGCACCGTATAAAGTGTGTGTGTGTGTGTGTGTGTGTTTTTGAGACGCAGAGGTTTTGACGGATGCTGATCAGAGACGCAGCAGGTGAAGCACAGAAATAAGACCTCATAAGGTTCAGGGAAGAATTTATGTGGCGGAGAGATGAAAACCACTGTAAGGGGAGACATGTGGACATGTGGACAGGTGGACGGAATAAATCTGCGAGGGAAAATTGTTTTGTACTTGTAGAAAATCTCACACTGCTGTTCAGAAAAGTTAGGACAGATTTATACTGGTGACCACTCTGTGACACTTGACTTCTGCGGAAAAGAGAATATTTATCAGACACGAGACCAAGAAATGCAACATTTTGTGAGTGAGAGCTCCGACATGTGTCGTTTACCTAAAGGTTCAAGCTGGTTTGTGCTTTGAAAAGTCAAATTAAATGATTGAAACTCGTCCAGAGAAGCTTGAAAAGTATTAAAACCTGAGACAACTCATTACGAGAGGCACATGTGTTATTATATGTATGTGCAGGTTTCACATTCTCTCCAGCTGTCAGCCAGTCGGTCGTAAATTATGTTTTAATTCCATCGCGCTTGCAGCTATTTTGGCAGCGATTAATCAAAGTCCCCCATCAGATGGTGCAGTGACGAGTGTGGCTGGAATAAAATACACTGTGACAGCAAACAACACAGCTGTGAGGATTCAAACACACGGAATCTACACACTAAAGAGTCTCTGTGATAATTTCATCTTTTATTTCTCATTTATTTTCCCCTCAGGTCGAAGAGTCTGAGCATCTGTCTTTCTGAAAATTCAACCAAAATGGAGATTTTCTGGGTCTGTGTGTTTCTGAAGCTGCTCCTGATGTCCGCTGCTGCCAGGGGTGAGTAACAGAAGCACTGATTTCAACAGAGACACGGAGCCTGACGGTCATTATTATTCTGTCAGTGAAAATAATGGCTGTATC
Source organism: Paralichthys olivaceus (assembly GCF_024713975.1). Lineage (NCBI taxonomy): Eukaryota > Metazoa > Chordata > Actinopteri > Pleuronectiformes > Paralichthyidae > Paralichthys > Paralichthys olivaceus. Next base: position 21,205,179 of record NC_091101.1, read on the forward strand.
ATTATTCTGCAGTGCTTGCAAAACCCCTTTTTCCCAAAGATTTGTTTGACATTTGGAGAGTCATGTTCAGTTGTTGGATCCTCGCTGTGTTGTTGCTGTGTTGGAAGGTTTTTTATATATAGTGTGGTTTTGAAATACAGTGGTTTGACTCCTCTGAAGCAAGAAGCATGATGGGATGACAATAGTAGTTCAGGGACAAACTTCAACTGTGTCTTTTCCACCACTTTTTAAATGGAAACAACTTTATTAGCTGACACATTAGACACGTGTCCCTGGATGAACTTCACTATTAGATTAGTCCGTGAACTTTGACTTGTTATTCAGCAGGTTTCTGCTCCGTCAGGTCGTCTCGATCCTACCTGGAAGTTCTCACACACTCGTGTACCTGGTAGTTTGTTGTTTTGCAAAGATTCTGCCTTGTTTGCTGTAGAGCAGTGATCCTAATTTACTGTTTCCCACATGATCCTTGTTGGCAGGACAAAGTCTACAGCTGGCACAAAACACCAAAAGCCACCCTGACCTTTTAAGCCTTGAAATCTGTCACCCAACAACATCCCGTTTATAAATCATATACAATGCTAACTCAGCAATATGAATTATTGTAGTAAAAGTCCAAATATATGGAAATGTTGTATATTATAGTACACTGTGTATATAAGACAAAAAAATTTTGTGCTACATTTCTACACTAGCCCATTACTTGCCCATCCAACAACGCTAGTCATTGTTGTGCACCAGACAAACACCAAAACATACTGATGTTGTTGAACGTTTACCATAGCTGCACACTGGTACTGCCCTTTAAAAACCTGCCTACTTGGATGGGGCTGATTTCTTGGCCTGTGGTGACGCTGGTCGCAGCTTTTCTCTCTAAAACTGTGAAAGTGACCTGCAGTAATTGAGCCACAGCAGGTAAAGACCTGTTCTGTGGACCGAGTCCTCCAGCAGCCTTCAGTTTAGCAGCATTTAGTATTTGAACACCCCCATAAGGAGCTTGTTGATTAAGGTCATGTACAGTTCAGTACCCTCAGCGCTCGAACAAGCTAACAAACATATGAAACCAAACAACAACAACAGCCGTACGCAGATGAGACCGATCACAACTCAGCGGGCATCGTACGCAGACGGTCACAGAGTTGGTGCCCGTTCCTAAGATCACACCAGCGATGAGTTTTCAGTTGGAACAAAGCTGCATTCAGCGAGGCGAGGCCGAGCCTGTGTGCAGACACGGGGCTGAAAGTAAACACAGGGTCATAGACCGCAAAGAGATGAGATTAGATTAGCCTATTAGGGAAGTTTGCTGTGCAATGCCACAGCATTTCCTCCCCCTCACTGCCTGCAGTCTGTCAACTGAGCAGGGCAGAGAGAGGGGCTGAGGAGAGAGGAAGAACGAGAGAAGGAGAGAAATGGAGGATAAAGGCAATTGGAGGACAGGAGTTATAATGGATGATGAAAGAGAAGGAAGGGAAGTGGGGAAAGGAAGTAAGAGGAAGTAGTGAGGAAGTGTATCACAGGAGCGACTGAGAGGGAAAGGACACGAGAGGGTGAAAAGGACAGAGGGAACAAAATGTCATTGTTTACTAGAAGCTGAAGTTTATCTTGTTAGAGCCTGGACCTGGTTTGTTTCTCTTGGTTTGAGTCCAGTAACAGTGTTTGAGCAATTTAACCAAAGTTACTGTGAAAATCAGTTTTCAGAAATGAGACAAAAAAGCTTTGTTTGTTTCCACGTTTGCATGTTTAGTTGATCTTGTGCCTGAGGTTCAAACCGTGTTACTGTGGATCTGTGGCTCTGAGTAATGCAGCATGTCATCTGTCATCCTCTCCAGCTCATCTTTAGCATCCTTGTTCACAGGAATCATCTCATCCAGAATTCTAACGCGTATCTGAAGAACCGTTCATCTTATCAGCTTCACACTCTGAGTTGTGAAGGGCCAAAGGAAGTGCAGAGTTAAATTTGGTGCGATATGGACACGTGATACATTCAATATTAATAAACCTTTAAAAATTAGACGACAAGCACTTTGCAGCAGCGGTGCCTGGGACTCGTCATTGGAAGTAATATGGTTGATCGTGACAACAACTGACGAAAGTCAAAATTTCTTAAACTTAATTATTTACTTTTTGAACCAATTTCATCAATTCTTTCCTATTTGTTTCAACATAAGATTATAAGCTTGTAACATTGTCTTCTGTGGCGGAGATGACATCCCAAATGTTAAAGCTGTGTCTTGAAAGGTTGCACGCGATGCCACAAATTCCTCTGTATTTTTCAGAAAAGCTTGCACTAATTCAGGGGGCCACATTCACAAGGTCAGGGTGGAACTGTATAACCTTTAGCTGTGGTGGGAGTTGCCAAGTGCCACCACAGTGGTCGACCTTATAAGCCACTGAGCAGCTTTACTATACAAGTAGTCGCAGGCTTTGTTCTGTGACACCAGAACGAGATGTGTTGAGGAACAAACATGGAGTCTGCAGTGTCCCTCTACGGCTGAAATACAGTAAATAACCCCATAAATGTCAGGGGGACAAAAACAGAGCATATATCAGACTGTTTACACTAAAGAGCCCCAGAAGACGGCCTCTAGGAAGCAGGGCGGGAGTCTCTGGCTCTCAGCAGGATGTGGACCCAATGCTAGTGGAGAGAAAGGAAACTCAAATCAAAGCTGATATTATCATTTTGTTCAGGACTGGCAGTTCAACCGGTGATCAGATCGCTCACCACGGTCGTATTCATTTAATTGCATGTGAATAGAAAAGTCATGATTACAGTTTCCAGTCTTAAGAACAAAATTCTAATTTAATTTAAGACGTATTAAAATGAAACCTCAACATGGCTGCGTTCTCCACTCCACTCTAAGAAAAGACGGAATCATCTTATCAGTCACTTGATGATCACTCAGATGAATATGCATACTGGAGCAAAAGGGTTTTGCTCAGGGCAGCTGCACAAACAATGAACAGTGAAACGTGAAATATCAGAGGACAAACCAGGACATTTCTAAAAAGAAAAATGAACTTTTTAGCTTTCATTCCACAGAGCGCTCAGTTGCAGTAAATATAAGGCGGCCATTGTATATATCCAGGAAGTTATGTCTCTAAAATGAGAAGTAGGGTTTGCTTCAGTGAAATGGCAGCGGCTGCGATGAATTGATAGACTCAGAGAACAGCTTTAATGACTGTTACTGGAAGTTACGTTTCCCTGGGTGTCCTTGGAGTTGAGCGTTAGATGGCACCGAAGTCTGTTTTCCACCGTTAGTGCTGATCGGCGAGGGGAAGCAGGAACCTTGGAACGGCTGAGGGCTTTCGCTGGACTGCGGCACGGCACAGAGATAAAGAGAAAAGCTGAGGAGAGAAACAGAACAGAGAGAGTGGAGGATATACAGGTGGAGAGAAAGAGAGAGAGAGAGAGGAAAAGGGATATCCAGAGAGAAACAACAGGGCGCAGACATGACAAACAAAGGAAGACAGACTGAGATAAGCACAGCCATACACAGACAGAAACAGAAATAAATGAAGACGCAACATTTATGCCTTTATTACAGCAGATGTCACATAAACTGCTCCCCAGAGGCTTACACAACCACACTGTTTGAACTGGTGTCTGGGGCCTGTGTGTGTGTGTGTGTGCGTGCGTGCGTGTGTGTGTGCATGTGTGTGTGTGTGTGTGTGTGTGTAGTTGAGCATGAGACTGAGCAGCTGAGAGATTAGCATTCTCCTCTGTGGGTTGAACTGCATTGAGCTCCAGTACAGGGGTCAAACACTGGTAGTAAAGTCACAGTGCATTCTGGGATACCTGCTGCACTGGACGTTGGAAAATAAACTCTCAGGAAGTATTCAGGATGCTTATTTACTTTCTTGTTGAAAGAACTTTAATTGCACCTTTGTGTCTGCAGGACTAAACCAGGAGATGGTTAATTTAGGGGAGAATAACAAACCTCCAGGCAGCTACAGGCCGTTATGTGAGGGACTATTTCTTGGCTCGGCGCAGTGATTATCTGCGTCATTACTTTCTGCACGTAATCCCTCGCATAACAACAACCTGCTGTTTTTGTGCATAAGGAACAAATGTAGTTTAATTGATCATCTTCCAGTCTTTATGCTAAACTTAGATAACTGTCTCTTGGCAGTAGCTGAATGCACAGATATCAGAGTATCAATCTTTTAAAGAAAGAAAGAAAACATTAAAAGAAACATCTACAGCTTCTGGATATTGTATTCTCGTGTCAAACGTTGAGTTAAGTGCAGACGTCAACCCCAAACATCTAAAAGCCTGGTAAAAATAACCTGAGCGCTACGGGCTCCTCTTCGTCATTGGCCGCCGGTCTGTCTGCCATGTTTTGTTATGTTTGGTTGATGCTGTATGAAGCAAATCACCTTGAAGATTGAAACGGTGCAACTAACCATCTGGAATATGAAACCAGTTTTCATCCCTTGTGGCGTCCTTTCAGGATTGCAGCAGATTGAGTTTTCTTTTCTCTACTTTCACCTGCGATGTTGAAAAAACTTGCAACGTGTTCTCATCTTTCTTGTTTTCCTCTTCCACCCACTCTGCTTGGAAGTAGACAGAGAAAAGAAAGGATATACCCAGAAATCAGATGATGAGTGTGGGTTGTTTACATGGTTTCCTGATGCTCTGTCCTGTCCAAACAAATGTAATGTTTTCCAGGTGATTTTGCTCTATAGACCACCCGTTATCTGCAGGCAGGGAGAGGAACAGATGCGGAGATGAGAGGGTTTTTATTTGTTGTTCTACGAAGTGTAAAAGGTCCACAAATATTAAAAAGGCATCTTCATTGCGCTGGAGATGCCAAATCAGAGATGCACATGGAGGAGCAGGAAAAGAGACACACACAGAGAGGCAGTGAGGAGCGTAAACAACCGCACACACTGATTCTGCAAATGTATACAACCATAGATATGACTAAACACATGTAAGCACACACACACAAACACACACACACACACACACACACACACACACACACACACACACAACACACAAACACACACACACACAGCCCACAGTAACTTAACGACCTCCTGTCCCACACACTCATGACTGGGGAATGTAATTAGCGGGCCAACACTAACAATGATATGTAGGAGAGAATTGTCGTCGGGCACAGAGGACAACAGATCGACAGTAGAGCTTGAAATGTTTTAGAAAAGTAAAAGAGCAGGGCTACAGCTAATACTCAACTTAACTTATATGTGTAAAACTGCTTTGCTTTGTCTCACCCTCCTTACTTATCCAGCATGAAGGGAAATATTTGCAGTTGTGAGGCTGGAGCCAGTGATTTTCCAATGTGTGTCTTTATCAGGTCCTTCAAACTATTTGTTAAACTTCCACATATTTATTTTCTCTCAGTCGATTATTTGAAGAATAGTTGAGGATCTAGACATGCTTGACATGAATGTGACATGCCTAAATGACTAATGGATGATTAATCGACACGTTGGAAGCAGCGTGTTGGTGGTAGTTTACAAAAAATCATTAATTGTTTATACATTACGTCAATTCTATGTTTCAATTAAACCTATAATATTGTGTCTTTTCCTATGGCGTTCTAAAGGAAAACAAACTGAAGTAAACATTATTTTACTGACAATACTTGTAATAGTAGTATTTGCACGTCTCTCCATGTGAAGAATGGAGAGCGGAGACGGAGGTGGATGAGCAGAACAGCATCTTGATTCCTCATAGAGTAAACTACTGCATTCCACAGACAGATGCTTCAAACTACCTCCGAGTGAACAGACACACTCATCAGTAAATCTCCTGATCTGCTCCTCTGGTTTGAGCAATGCAACGTGTCCTAAATCACAGCTAACCATCGTAAAGGCCATTTGACAGGCTGATAGATGCTATATGGCCTGATGGGCATCTGGCTGCTGGATCCAGGAACCATCATTACTGGTCGGACTGGTGATTGTGAGGTTTCCACTTACCACAGAAAAGTCATTTTACTAAAGCGTGAGGATCAAAACTGAATTTTTTTTTACCTTTTATATCAAATAAAAGTCTTAATTCTGCAGTAGATGACTCAATCTTTTAGGTGACCCCCTTAAACTTTATTATCTGGTGATAATCTTTTTGTCCTTTAAATGACAGAAAAGCTGATATCTTGAATGTGTGTGTGTGTTTGCTGATTACGAGGTGATTAGCAGACAAAGGGCAGCTTCAAAGAGCACAGATGACGCTCTGAGTTCCTCTTGTTAAATCCTAATGTCAGGGCCAAATGTTGTCTCAAGAGCTGTCGTCCAAATCCCCCACAATGCAACTTTTCAATTTGACATACCTTTCCCCTTTTTAAAGATTTCACTAGAGGTTTAGACGAGCTATTTGAGATAAGATGAATCCAGAATGAGACGTCCAAAACCGTTTCTCAGCTCTTAGAGTTTAAGCTGCACTGACATGAAGCCATTTGCAGGGAAGCGAAGGCCCAGCACCTCCACACCCACTCTTGCAGCCTCTTTTTTACAGGGCCTGTTAATGTTAAAGGCTATTAGCCCACATTTAGATAAAGTCAATGTTTGCTTTGACGTTGCTAATGGTGGGGGGGTAATGGGGTTGTCTGGACGCTCTCTGTGGGGGTTGTCTGTGTCGGGGTGATGTGAAGATGTGACGTGTGTCTGTAGAGGTGGGGGGAGCGGCAGAAAGAAACAGGAGGAGATAGGATATCAAAAGAGAAGCTTTTTGGAGAGAAATGGTGAGAGACGAGGAAAGAAAGGCTAAAAGGAAGTGACCCTAAACCTCAGATACAGACCGAAAATCACCCGCCCGGTCTGAGAGTATCACATATTCTCTATCGAACTGGTTCTGCTCTTTGGTTTAAGCTGTTCGATGTTAAAACTGAACTCAAGATGTTTTTATAGCTTCGCTGCTCATTCACATAGAAAATGTTCTTGATCTCTCGAGTGTCGTTTCTTAAATATTCCTCTGAGATTCAGGATTTGACTCTAAATGTTTTGGACAAATAAAGTTGTGTTTCAACAATGTTTGGCTACATGAGTTTATACTAGTAAATTAGGACAGGACTGCAAACACACAATATATGTATAATGTTCATGACAGGCAGATTTGTTATTGTTAGAGACAGGTTAGAAAAGTTAGAAGGGACGAGAGGAGAAACATGCAAGTATGAGTTTCCTATTCATCAATATTTTTATTCTTTAATCCTCATATATTATATTTCTTCCTTCTCACATATTTCACAATGTTTCAGCATTATTTGTATTTGTAGATAAACGCAGTTTATTTTTTCATTCCTTACGTCTTTCTCCTCCGTTCCTTCTCTTACTCTTTCCTCCCCAGCTTTTGTGTCTCCTCTCTCCTGCATAGAGCAGTATTGTGTGGGTCGTGGCGCCACAGTGCTGTATTGTGGTCTCAGTGGGTTTGGGGTATGTTTGGTCAGTGCTACAGCACAGCAGGTCAAAGGGCAGCCAGTGGATCAGGGGAGGGGAGGGGGGTCAGGGACAGTGTGTGTGTGTGTGTGTGTGTGTGTGTGTGTGTGTGTGTGTGTGTGTGTGTGTGTGTGTGTGTGGTGGTGGGGGGGGGGGTCAGAGAAAGCACATGCCCGCACCAGAGGAGACTGCAATAACACACCAGGAACCCCACAGGACAACACACACTCTGCTTTCACTCCTTTATCTGCTCCCTGTGTCTCACTCTGCCTCAGGTCAATCACTTCATTGTCATGTTTGTCAGAATCTCACTAATTAACACATCTTATGTGTTCATGTTTGCAGATATGCATCAATATGAAAACTTATTGAACAGAATAAAAATATGCACATTTATGTTCACAATGTAATTTATGTATTATATGTTTTCCCTTAATTCAAGTTCTATATATTCGGTTAAGCCTTGAATATCCATACACTTTAATTACTGCAGTATTAGTTTCCTTAATAAAGATGAAAAATAAGAAACCAGAGAGCAGATAAAAGCAGATTTAAGAAGCCCAGGAACATGTTATTCGGTTCCAGGTCACTTTAGATAATCAACAGACTTGTCACTCAGTGATGAAGCAGGATCTCCTTTTTAAAGGTGGAAAAGATGGAGTTAAATCTGTCTACAGGGAGGTCTGTGTGAGTGTCAGTCACCTAATTGTCTGTACTGTTCTGTCTTTACATCTCACCTCCTCTCTGATCTGTCTGTTCTCTTTGTCGCTCTCTATCTCCCTCTCTGACAGTTTAATTCCTCTGCCACTTTCTTTGTCTCTGCTGTTTTCTCTCTCTCTCTCTTGTCTGCCCTTCAACCAGACCCTTTCCAACTGGTTTTTCTGAACCTCACCTCCCACACACACACACACACACACACACACACACACACACACACACAGTCATGCACACACACACTCTCCAGCTGTTATTCCTGATGGCGTTACAAATGAGATGCTGAAAGGTGATCGCTGGGACAGGAGACGTATACCCTTGTTTTCTTTGGGCTTTAGCTTGTCAGATTGGGTCTGTTGAGGGGGTGCGGGTTGGTTTGGAGGTTGGGGGTGGAGGTGACGCAGCGCTCAGGGCAGCTGTGTGTTTGTGTGTGTTTGTGTGTGTGTGTGTGTCATTGACTGTGATAGACTGACCGACAGACAGACACACACGTCCAACCCTAAACCCTAAAAATACCACCATTGTGACCTGAGCCTGGAATGTGATTGACATGTTATGGACAGTGAGCCACGCTCTCGTCCTATTGGTTGTTTATGAGACGCTCAGGTGACCTTCAACCTCGGGAAGTGGAGGCTGATCAGGGGCAGGATGTTAACGCAGACGACTTTAGGAAATACTTTTTGGAAGCTGTTGCTGTAGTTTGACACACTTAGGTCGTTCTGCTGAGCTCTTGTTTGTCTCGACTCCAACTTTTGCTTGAACAAACCAATACACGCTTTACTTGATGTCGTGATTTCAAATCATATGAACCGTTGCAAGTTTTTCATAAATGAGTTTGCATGAAATTAAAGGATAAAGGTATGCACCAAGAATGTCTCAATATTATGTCTCTTTCTTGTTTTTCTTTTGCTGTTTCCTTTCCACTACAGCAGGAAATCCACTTAGAGTCGGTTTTAAAGCAACTTTATATAAATTATCACAATGGGTTCAGAAACTGTTTTGGGTTGGTCTTCCTTCAAGATCAGAAAAAACTTTAAACATGGCACAGAGTGGAAAACCACGACACACGAGGAGACACAAATGCACTCTTCTTTCTCCCCAGTGCCAGCTGTCAGTGTGGAATCCATACTTCAGGGGGAATGTGAGAGCAGTGTGAGAGTTGTGGGGGTGGGTTCAGCGAGATGGGAACTCTGGTGGGGACATATACCAGCGTATGTGGCTGTGTGGCCAAAGAAGGGCATTTTTGTCATCTGGTATTTACTGATTATTGATTTGTCCTTATTTTAAGATAAGATGGGATGAGAACATAAGATTACACTTGATTCTCAGAATCATCTTCCTAAATTGGTCTTGCATCCTAAAACGTGCGGTTTCACATAAATAATAACAGAAACAAAAAGCATATAACCAAACTACAAAACACTTGTTGAGTCTTGGAGTCTTGGAAACTTGGATTTAGAATATTTAGCTTTGCAGTCACAAAATTTGGCCTGAAATCTTGTGAACTTGGTTTTTTGAAGCTATTGAAACTGGATTTTATTTAATTAACTTGATTTGATGTTTATTGCTTTAAATGTTTTATTTAAAGAATATTTCCTCATCTGAATCAAGGGTCTGAAGCTGAATCTGAAAGCCAACGGTTCCTGCAGAGACTGAGACAGTGTGCATGGACACAGTGTGATTCCACTATTTCAGGACTTCACATGCAGCCAAAGTAGACAGAGCATCCTGCGCTGATTATTGTTAATAATTTGAGAAGCAGCACAGAATGGCATGACTGGCATTTCTTGCATTTTTCCCAAAGCAACAGGAAAAACATTGACCAGATCTGTAGAAAATTACAAAAACAGAGCATGTGCAGATATCGGTTACAGCTGCAGTGAAGTAACCCGGGACATTAAACCCCTGCCAGGAACACACGGTGCTGACGTACAGCCCGCGGACCAGTTAGCTGTGTTAATTATTTCCCACTACACTACACTTCATCACACTGGTCAGCTCAGCGCACGTATTATCCGGAGGTAATCCCTCTGTTGTGCTGGCACCGTTATCACACCAGGATACAACGGGCCTATTCTTCCACACGTAATTAACAAAGGTACTTATGTGCTGCTTTCTGGGATTTAACTGTTGTGTTGGTGGAGCTTTAGGGAAGGCAGTGGGACACGGTGGAAAATGGAGGAGGTGGGGGAGAGGAAAGCTCTCACATCAGTGGTGGAGCTGAGCTTTCAGACTTTAGGTGTGCAGCTTTAACCACACTGGATTACTTGTGGTTAGTTTTAGTTGAGAGGAAAAAAAGACGGGTTTATTCTGGCAACTGTATTTCACCCTCAGTGGTAGAAAGTAATATAATTTAACACTTGTTAATACACATGTCCACAGTTTGTGTGTATCTAATAAAGAAGTGTGTAATAGTGTCAATAAAAAAAAAAAGTCTTGACATGATTTCCCACTGATTTTTTTTGATGGCCTAGCCACACACACTCAGATTTTAGCTCTTTAGCTGCTTTCAGACATTCACTGAACAACGGACATTCTCCGCTCATTCTCTGGAGCTGAGGAGGGGCACACACGCGAACGTGTGAGTTAATACGTCACTTCCTGCCTCTGCTGCACCCGGCTGCTCCACCTCTGGCCTGAATAATGCAGAGGATTATCAAGATGTTGCTGTTGTGAACGCGACCGTGCAGAAAACCTCTCTCTGTGTTGTGCGTGTGTGAAACTCAGTCTGGAACCATTTCTCGTATCCGCAGGTCATGTCTGAAAACGGATTTAAGGAACCACCCACTGTTCTTCATCAAACTCGATTGGCTGAGAAAGACATGAACTCACAAAGCAGCCTGGGATCAGATTTTGACGGAAAGGTTACGGTAAACCTCGATTCTAGCAGCAAGATTCCGCAACTCTGCCTAGAACTGATAAAAGAGAGGCGTAATGTTGATGTCTGTGTTTTCTTTTGTTGTGACACACACACAGTCACACATGTGCAGAATGATGAGAGGAAAAAACAAGTGCAAGAGATGAAGAAAACATGAGGGAGGCAGACTGAGCAGAGATTAGTCCACACTGACAGCTACAAGTAACATGATGACTGATTCATTTCAGCCGGTATTCTGGAATCGCCTGTGAGTGTGTGTGTGTGTGTGCGTGCGTGCGTGCGTGCGTGTGTGTGTGTGTGTCAATCAACACTTCACAGGCTCTGTTCTCAGATTGCCTTGTGTATCTTTGCCAATTCTGCATGTGACACACACACACACATGTTGTAAAAGCAATGATTCAACCACTGAATATTTTTGCTTTTCATGTGGATAAACAAGACTTTTCTTGTCCTCACTGAGTCTTGATGAGTGTTAATGGCTCATGTGCTCCTCGTCCCTCACACTCCTTTCTGTTGTTGAAATTACATGAATCGTGTCGAGTCATTTAATCACTTTCCAAAACCAACAATCCACTACTTCACATAACGCTCAGCCAGATGTGCGAACATGACGAACATGTCGAAGCAGTTTTTAAAACTTGTTTCTCAAACTGTTAGTGAGTTGAGACCGTTCAAAATTATTCACATTTTAATTTCACTTTTTCATCCTTCATTCTTTTTATTTGTTTTATTCTTGCTACAAAATAACAAACAAATCTTTCATACACGTTTCATACATTTGAGGGATCTGGTCGGGCCTCAGAATATTTTTGATAACAGTTAAATCTTGAAAATTCAAGTCGTAAAATTTCAGTATGAGACATCAACAGTTGTCAGACATCATGGGGGGGGGTTACCTGTCGGATCACCCTCATCACACTCAGGTGTCAATAAAAGAAACCCCTTTTTTTATTTATGTATATATGAAGTGTGTTCATCAGATGTGAATCAAGTCCCAACTTCCTGAGGCAACTTCCACCGCTGTTTGTCAGAGGTGACAGATTTGAAGTTTGAGTAAAACATCAGTAGAGTTGTTGCGTCTTTATTTTGCTGTGAGAGATTTGTATGTCAGTCAACAAAAAGAGATGTAGGTTAAGCACATGCAGTTGCACTCACACACACACACACACACACACACACACACACATCCAATCCCCTCTCTCACACAATAGGCTAAGGAGAGACAGTGACCTGAGCTGAACAAATGGACTTAGTCACGGCTGAGGATTGGTGTGGAATGTGGGAGGGGGCGTGCATGTGTTGTGTGTGTGTGTGTGTGTGTGTGTGTGTGTGTGTGTGTGTGTGTGTGTGTGTTACATGCATGCTTGGAATGTCTAACTCTCCACCCAGTGAACCAGAAAACACAGGTGGAGGAGAGAAGGAGGAAATACAGGAGGAGGATGGAGGGAGAAGGCGGAGGGAGGACTGGGTTATCACACGCCACCTGAGTGTGTAATGTGGATTTAGATTCCTTCTATTTCGTTTGACATAAAGTCTTGATTATAAATTAACTAATTAACTCTTCAGTCTTCCTTGCTTGTTTGTTATAAGTGCTTCATTATTTTTTTCTCACTATGAGAGACTTGGTAATCCTGATTTTGAAAAGTATTCATATGGTTTTACTTACTCAACCTAGAACTTTAAAACATAAATTATGACTGACTACATGTAAGAGATCATACGTGTGGCTCTGGTTTATCAGGCTTGATGCCAGTAAAAGGACATAGTTGCTAAAAACACAACAAATTTGATGGAACGTGAACGTGCATGGAATTTAAGAGCAGAAAGTTTTTCTGCGTTCGACTGCATGAAGAACAGATCACAGCTCCGAACATAACAGAGCTTCCTTCAAAGTCTCCTCCCCCCTGGTGCTCTCTCATTTGAGATTAACAGGTCATGTTTAGCAAACATAAAAAATTCCACCAATTAGTACATGGTTGTTAAAAAATGTAGCTGCACCTCCTGAACCACAGCCAACCAGAAGGCCCAGGAATCTGAAGCTTCCCACTTCATTTCCAGCTCTTATACATGTTTCATTTATGGATGTTTATGTTAAAGACAAGTTAAAGTTGTGGCTGAAATATCAAACTAAAGATTTGTACCATGTTGTGACATGAATCTTTTATTAAAATGAAAAAAACACACATTTAAGACTAGGTGAAAATTTTTGAAAGTTGAAAGTTCAATATCACAAAATCTAATTTAACTTAACACTCAACACAAAAGTCTCTGCTCCTGTTGATTTATTCTTTATTTTCACTCCCGCCAATTTAGATCTTATCTGCATTATTTAACTGCCTCGACAGTAACTCCATCTATTCAGGCGCTTATAAAATAAGTCTCCTGCTTTATTTGTGTTGTGTCAATATGAAAGACCCTCGTATCTTTATCACTGAAGGGCACCACAGCACGCCTGTGTGTGTGTGTGTGTGTGTGTGTGTGTGTGTGTGTGTGTGTGTGTGTGTGTGTGTGTGTGTGTGTGTGTGTGTGTCTGTGTCTGTGTGTGTGTCTGTGTCTGTGTGTGTGTGTGTGTGTTCACTGCTGTTAATGTGTAACAGTGTCTGCCTCCAGAACACTGATAACAGTCAGGTCGAGGACACTGGTCGGAGCTCCTCATGCACACAAACATCCACACACTCAAGAGTGTTAACTACTTCTTATCTCGCACCAACTATGTCTGGCCTTATCTGCAAGGCACGCGGCACACACACACACACAAACACAGAAGATGCACACCCACAACACAAATGGATGCATTTATGATTTTGTTGAGTGCAGTAAAGTGTCATTAAATATGAAGGTTTGCCACCAAAAGAGATAAAAGATGTGCTTCAAATGTCTGCCACTGCCTTGTTCAGGGGGACATTGCTCAGTTGTCTCCACTGCTCTAACCTGACAGTGACAGAATAAGTAGATTGACCTCGACCTCTGACTTCTAACACGTTTAACAGCACCTGCAGCAGCTGGGAGACTTTTCAGTGTGTTAGACGTCACAGGGAAAGGTTGACGAAGGTGAAGCTCTTCACACATCTGTATTTTATGCAAAGATTGCACTTTCAGTCATGTTTCCTCTAATTATTTTAGACCCAAAATGCAAAATATCTGTCCTTAGCTCATTAGAAACAAGTTCTAGCTTCAGGTTGGATGTAGCTGCACCAGTGACATGAACGTGACGCAGGATTTCAGATTGTCTTTGGCAAATTGTTCTTACTGAAAGATTTTCCTTTTACCACAGTGAATGATTCAATTTCATAAATCTTCTGTGTGTGATTCATTTGAAGTGGGTGTGGCATTAAAAATGGAAAAGGTCTGTGGTACATTTTGCACTTCACCCTGCGGGTTCCAGAGGAGGTGAACACGAAATGTTAACTTTGGAACAACGTTTCGGACACTGTGTGTGTAAGCGTTCTAGACGTTTCTAGAAAAAGCTTTTAGAAAGGCTACAGTGACGGGAGCAGACCGAGAGGGATAGACAGGTGAAGACGGAACTGGAAGTTCAACTTACTTACATTTGTTTTACTTATTTCTGTGAAGTGCTAAATACTTTAACATCAGTGGGTTTTGATGGAGCAAGTTTAGTGCTGTATGTCTTATACATCGGTAATTGGCTGTGGATCAGGACGTCTGTTCCATGTCTGTCTCAGCTCTTATATTGCCTTAAAATGTAACCCAGTCCCCAGCCCACACACACACACACACACACACACACACACACACACACTGAACTGGAATACTACTTATGGCCTTTAACCTACTTTCAGCCCCAGCTGGCCCTCTTCCCTCATTTATTCAGTCTTTTCCGCTCCCTCCCTCCCACTTAACGAAATATAATGAGATTATCTTCATTCCCCCCATTTCTTAAATCCCATTATTTGTTTGCCAAAGATGATCACAGTTCAAAAAAGCTATTCCATCTTCAGTTTAAAGGAGATTACGTAATCAGGCAGTCTCCTCTCTATTTCAACACATGTTTTGTATGTTTGGGGAGTTTAGACATAGAAGGTGTATTTATAACTTGATCCATAATGTAAGAACAAACCACTGTAGACTCAGTCAACAAAGCTGACAGGTGGCATTTTAATATGCTCACTGTCAAACGGTGTAAAATGTAATTTCCCCTCCTTCTCCATCCAAAGACAGAGGTAACAGAGAAAAGAAGATTGTGTGTCTTTGCTCACATTCAACCCACAGATCAGGTTTAAACAAGTCGTGACTGTGAGATCTTAATGGACCGTTGAGGAAGCCTCTTCCTCTGTCAATCTTTTCTTTTTCTTTTTGTCTCACAGGATGTAAACGTAATACACGGTTAGGCAAAGTAAAGTACATTCTGTAACAGTCTTTATCGCAGGTAGTCATTACAATGTCAATTCCTTGTCCAGCCCTCACTTGACCTGCAAATCCCCAATTTTAGCAGGTAGTTGTTTGAGTGGATTAATTCCATCTCTTTATCCCTTCGTCTCTCCATTCCTGAGCCGTCTGTCTCCACGTGTATGTCTGTCTGTCTATCTGTCTTTCACACATAACTTTATTTACTTTCTTTCCTTCCTGTACTTTAATCACTTTCCTTCATTTGGCCCAACACAAGTGCACACTGTGCATGATGTGGTTTTTCGAAAGCTCTTTACAAGCTTTAAAAGAATGTTCTCAGCTCAAACTGCCCCCAGCTTCTCGGTGGTTTGTGCAGCTTTATGGTCTCAGTTTCCTCAAAAAGCTTGTTCGCACTTTCCAGTGTTTGACAATCCTCCATCTTTCCTTTATGAAATGAAACGAGTGCAGTGTTTATTTTTGGACCTGAGGCTGGAAGTATTTTTATGAATCTGCCTTTTAAAAGTGCATGAATGAACCTCAGTGCATCAGCCACAAGATACAACTTCAGTTTGTAGCTGCACCGACGAGTTGTGCAAAGAATGGCGTTAAGATTGAATCGATTCTTTAACTGCGAATCTACACATTTTTCCCACAGTGTAAAACAGCAAATTGTTTCCTTCAAAGCAGTTTCCTTGTGCCCAAGTTGAGTAAATGAGTCATTTTCATAAATCTTCTCTGTGATTCATTCGAAGGGGGTGTGGCATTAAAAATGATTCATTGCGTTTTGCAGTCCAGGAACTAAACTGAGCAAATTTATTGTTCTTGCAAAGTATAAAACCCAACAGGAAAAGGTCTGTGGTACATTTTGCATTTCACGCTGCATGTTTCAGAGGATGTTAAGATGAAATGTTTACGCTCCTCTTTGTTTTTGGAAGGAACCACATGGCCATGTGGTCATTTTATGTCATTTTTAAACTACATTTTGGGGAGAACAATTTGAGCAGTGTTTGTTTGAATGAGGTGAGCTAAGATTTTCTCCTCCTCCGCAACTTGTCCGGTAGGTTTCCTCTTAACAACAGCCTGGGCTCTTATTCTTATTCTCTCCTATTCAAAGAGAAGTAAAGGTGAAAATCAGACAAGAAGAAAAGAGAGGTGGAACAATAAAGCAGGCTTATAGAAGAGAAGCTGAAAGAGGTGGTTAGACGGTTAAAGATGTGAAAAGGAAAGAAGTAGCAACAGAATAAATCACATTTAACTCATTATTATTATTATCAGGCAATATAATTCCAGATTAAATGAATAAAAACATGGACACAAAGGTTTTACACCTTCATGAGTGTGTGCTCTTATGAAGCCGTTGGCGTGAGTCGCTCGGAGGATCAGGTTGCCGTACCAACCACTCAGCAGATTCTCCAGATTTTTCTGGCCGCTGTGTTTTTCTTCTTTTGTGTCTGTGTGAGAGACAAGTTGGGCCTCAGGTCTTCTGCCGTGTATCCCTGCAGTGACGTTGACGTATCCTCCCCGGCCTCAGGCCTAGTGTTAACTGTCAGGACAGAGTAACAAGCAGCAGTTGACCTATTGATGAGGTGGAAGTGACTGGGTCAGAATGAGAAAGTGTCGGTGGAGTGAGTGTGTTTTTGTGTGAGCACGTGTGCGACAGAGGAAGGAAACTTAATGTCTTCCCGTCACTCCGCTTGTTGCCTCAGGCCCAAGAAAGTTAACGGAGCGTGACGGAGAGGGCAGACATGTTTTTTTTTTACTAATTGTGTCAGTGTAAGCAGACCTTACAGTCCGAACCAAAATAACAGGTGTGGAAGGTGCCTCCGACCGAATAAACCAAAATGTATTCCGACCAAAAGAGGTGGTCTTTGTCCGGATCAAACTGAACTATGGTTAATTCAGATGAAGACACACCGATGATGGATACACGTCCATCTACAAACCAGTTATTCTCCATTGTAGGTCCACGAAAGCCCAGTTTTGACCACAGGAACTTTCCCCAAGAACGAGGAAACTTTGCAGGAACTCCTCGCGTTTCCCCTGTTTTACAAAAGTACTGTAGACTTTGAGGATTAGTTTAAAACTCCAACATTTCATTTCAGCCACCAAGGTTATGACAACAGAACGTACGTATATCATACGTCTGTCTGTAGAGTGCTCCCATATTTACAATGTGAAACCAGATGTCTATGGTTCGGACTCTCAGGTGTGAAAAAGCTCCAACTCAACAAGTTGGTTCAAATAATGTGTTACGCAACAAATAAAATCTCACTGGACTGGTCATAATAAAATTCAGAGGGTAAAGATGTGATAACTGGATCCAGGCTTGTAAAAAGAATTTAGAAACAAAAGCGTAACGGCAGAGGATTTCACGGTTTAAACAAAGTGTTGCATAAATATCAGACTTACGTGTATTCGGGTAATTTCAGCAGCACGCAGAAATTTTCCTTGGAGCACATCGTGAAGGGATAAACCTTCTGCCAAGTTTATGAACTGGGTTTAGTTAAAAGTACAACACAGAAATAAGTTTATTTTATAACTGATGGGATAATAATGATGACCTCTTTAGGACCCTTTTGAGTTACTGTGCTCGAGTCTTTTTAAAAACACTCAGTGACACATAAGTCAGCATGCAGACACACACAGACACACACACACACACACACACACCTCTACCTTGCACAGTACATCAACACTGTGTCCCGCTGTTAAGTGCTCTCCATCAAAAGCATTCCTCAGCTCTCTCCTCCAGCTCCAGTCTCACGTCCCTGCCAATAACAACTCGGTGTTGGACGCATCTGACTCAAAGACCAGTGGAACGTTAAGGGGATTAAAAGACCAAACTCTGGATCCAAAACCAAAACATAAAGAGTCACATGAAATATGGCAACACATAAATTGACCAAATGATCAGGTATTTTTTCATCGATTAAAAAAAAAAAAAAAAAACGATGCTGAAGTCGTTTTTTAACTGATTTCTAGAAGTGTCACATGTGTCCTTGTGATGGACAGTAGGTGTTTATTGTTCCCCCTCTAATGTGAAGTATATTACAACTCCTTCATTGTCAGCCAATATTGGAATTAAGTTTTTTTTTTTCTCAACGGGAAATGTCTGGGAAAGGCATTAGTGACTCTGATATGAAAAAAAAAACAGCACTCTGCTCCGACGTTAGCTGGCAGTGGAGTTTAAATTTCAAAAAGAATGTAGAATAGACAACCAAAGAAAAGAGTGAAAGTGTGAGTTGATAGAAATCTACTGATCTTATTAGAATCTACCAAACCTGCTCTACTTTAACTAGAACCAGACGTACTGTAACTAGGTTAGATTACACCAAACGGTATTACACAATACACACTGGGCCATTGTATACTGGATTGAAGTATCATAAGCTGCTTTCAGACATGCACTGAACTCCAGAAATTCTCCACACTTTCTCCAGAGGTGCAAGTATGAATGCAAATGTCCGAGTGAGAGCCTCCAGATTATCTGCCTCCTCAGCATGCTACACTATACTACACTATACTATACTATACTATACTATGCTAATGCTATGCTGTATATAGTCCACTATATAATATTTAAAAAAAATTAAATTACTTTCTCCAGATATTCAGGCCCCAAAATCAATCTGGCCCAAACAATGAATTGAGCGGTTCATTTTGAGTGGAACTGTGAACAGAGAATATGAACTGATTTATTTGGCCTTCAGACTTTCTCTCTCAGTCCAAGCAGGAGGATGATGTGTTCAGTTCAGAGCTGGAAGGTTCTGCCTCATGTGGGGGTGTGTCTCTGACGCAAGCTGTATTTTCCTGTCATTAAGCTGCGTAATATCAGATATTGCACATATAACTTATTGCACACTTCCTACTTTATCAAGGGGAAGGAGAGGGAGTGTGTGCATGGAATGTGTATGTGCAAGCATCTGGAGGCTCAGAGAAAACTTTTTATTGTTGTGGGAACTCAGTTTTAAGCAAAGAAGCGCCCATAAGCCCCAAATGGACTAAACAGACAAACGTTTTAAAGCCTTGCAATTTACTTTGCCTGCCCCAACACACACACACACACACACACACACACAGACGAAGATGTAGGCAGATAAACAGACAAAGATGCTGAAGCACAGAGACACATAATCGTGTAATTTAACTAAATACAGCAACTGTGCCACTTTTCATATGTAAACTAACATTCAGCTGCACATACAGGACCTACACACATGCAGCAACCCGACACACTAACACACACACAAACAGAGACACACAAACACCCTGACCTTGTGTCTCATGAAAGAGAAGAATAGATTTTTTACTCGCTTCAGTTTCACCTCAGGAGACAGATTAAAAAAGACATTTCTTCGGTCATGGACCGTGCAAAAGCAGGAGGTGGAGGATCGCAATGGGGCGGAGGAAAGGTGGGTGAGGAGGGAGAGTGTAGCAGAGGTTAACTGTTGAAAGTTGAGAGGTTCAGTTCGAGGTCCTGCCCCTGCGATCGTCTGGGGGAAGCTGAGGCGCCGTGTGTGCAAATCTGGGGCAGGGGACGAGTAAATCACGTTCTGAGAAAAAAAAAAAAAAGAGGAAATATGGCACAGCACAAAGAATTTGGTGTGAATGAGTGTGACGAAAGAGAAGACGAGAGAGCAGGGAGTGAGAGAGCAAAATGGATTTAGGTGGAGAGGTCGATGGGAGTGATGACAGGGGGAGAGAGGACAGGAGGAGTCAGAGGAAACGAGGGGTTAAGGGCAAGAAAGAGAGGGGAGTAGTGAGAGTTCAGGGAAATGAGATTTCAATCCGTCTGAGGGAGAGAAGAGAAGAAATAAATAGAAAGAAGAAAATGAACATTAAAGGGACATTATAGATATAGAGAAAGAAATGGGGCAAAAATAGGTGGAAAGAAAAATAAAAGAAGATGGATGATGTATGTGTTCAGGGAGATGCATAAAAGACAGAAATGGCAAAAGAACAGCAGGATTAATAACCAGGCTGCAGAGGAAATAAAGAAATCCAGGTATATCAATCAGGTGGAGAGAAAGGAAAAAGAGAGAGTGAGCTGTTGGGCCTCTGATGAGAAAACCACACAGTTTAACAAACACAATAATCCATCCAGGAGCGTTGAGGATGGAGGGAGGACGGAGGAGGAGGAGAGACTACCTCCAAGTGACTGTCTTTTTCACACATTTCACCTTGATACACATCTGCATCCATCCCTCCATCACGCACCTCCTGTTTAAACACCACCATGAAGCCTGCTGTAACTTTTTCCCTTTTTATAATCACATTCATTTAGCCTGTATTACCCTGAGACACCGGATTTATCTCCAATATCTCCAACTGCACATTGAAGAGGATAAATGTGAATGTCGCTGATGTAAAGTCTTTGTCTGAATTTCCAGAAGATCCTGTGGTATAGTGACTCCAGAAATTAAAACTGACAAACCAACAATGAAACCAACCAACCTCCTCGGTAGAGCTCAACAAAACTAAACGGAGGGAGGGAGGGATGGATGGATGGATAGATAGAGGGATAGAGGGATGGGGTTCCACCTGTTCTTCCACAACCACATCTCAACTTCTCTTTTCCTTCCTTCTGCAGGAACCACCTAAATCTGCTGAAACACAACCCCCTCACACAGTCTGCAGCTGTTTATTAAACCAGTCGTCCACAAGGACAAACTAAACGTCCCCATTTACGATATCTGGCATCAGGCTCAGTTAGTTTTCTGTGATAAGACGAAAGTGCCAAACCTGAAATGTGTCTAAAGCCGTGTTTACATGTATTCCTTGTCTTTATCAGACTGCTTGTATTCAGCCTGATAAGCTTCTATCAGCCACATTGTTCAAATCACACTCCCTTTGTCCTTCCTCTTAAAAACGTTTAACCTCCAGGACCTGACCTGGAGTCAGTTGTTTTCTGATGGATTTACATACAATTACCTCTTTGTGGTCGGTCAGGACACTTTGTTTGGCCCAGTCTGTGTTTTCAGGACTTTATTTGGAGGCTATTGTTTTAACCCAAAAGCAGTAATGAGATGCTGAACTCCTACATCCCTCCCTCTATCTTCCTGTTTGTCTTTCTTTGTGCTCCTCTCCTATTCTGCCATATTTTATTCTCGTACGCACTCCCTTAAATTCCTTGTCCCCTTCATTTCCTCCCTTCTTCTCTCCTTACCTTCCATCCTCTCCCTTTCTCCTCCCCTGCATTCCTATTCTGTTCTCCTTCACCCTTATTTCTCTCCATCTCTCTCTCTGTTTTCTTTCCCTCTCTTCCAGTCAACCCCTCTGCTTCTCCACCACCTTTTGTTTTTCTAGTGTGCAGTTTCACCGTAGAGCAGCTACTGATTGGTCAAGGTCACGCCTGATTTTATGTCTCAACGCGACGTCTCGCTTCATATTAAACTCACCGCTTGGCTGAGTGTTCGCTCCCGTGGGATTTTAATGTTGTCTTTGTTGAAATGTCAAGGTTTGAGTGAAGCCATTATAAAATCAGTTAAGGTTAAAGGATAATTCCTGTGTTTCATGTCGTATTTGTATGCTTATGTGTTGTGGGAGTAGTGGTGACAACTTTTAACGAGTCTCTCTCTCTTTCTTTATCTATCATCCAGGCCCCCCCAGGGTGTCGGAGCGGGTGGCCCACCGTCAGAGCATTCGCATCGGCCGCACCATGAAGCTGCCCTGCCCCGTGGAGGGCGACCCCCCTCCGCTCATCATGTGGACCAAAGACGGCCGCAACATCCACAACGGCTGGACGCGGTTCAGGGTGTTGCAGCACGCTCTGCGAATTAAAGAGGTGGAGACCGACGACGCCGGGACTTACATCTGTAAGGCCACCAACGGCTTCGGCAGCGTGAACATCAACTACACGCTAATCGTCATAGGTAAGTGTCTTGTAATAAAAATCTTGGGGGGGCTTTCACACTTTCCTGGTCAGGTCAGTCCAAACCAATATATTAGACGTGAAAGGGCTTTTGGTCTGATCAGGGTGGAACTGAACCATTGCTCAGTTCGTTCGAAGTGGGAACTTTTTTGGATAGTGCGGACTTTCAGACCAATGTCAGGAAGAAAAAGAAGAGGAGGTGGCTCACAGGATTACTAGCAGTCTTTGTTTGAACAACGAGGGTATTCATTTAGCACAATTGATGGTGATGCTGTAACATTACCGTGGCAACAAATTGGTTTCACCCAACAGAATTTCGTTAAAATCGATCAAAAGCATGAGACTCATTTCTGAGAAATATTTGTGCTCGAACAGAGCCTCACGTTGGAGCAGTTCAGAGTTGTGTGGGTTTTTTTTGCGGTTTTGGATGATAACAGACGTCCACAAGCAAATCACTCTTTTATTTCTCTCTTTCTGTTCCTTTCTTCCCTTTAATTTAAGTCTGCATTCGATCTTCAGTACTCACGTCTTCTTCTCTTCATTACACAAGATTCTTTTTTCTTTATTTTTCTTTTCTTTCTTTGTGATTTTCTATGGTTTCTCGCTGCCATTGACTCTGCACTGTGAGTTTTCTAGGATATAATTAGCCAGGTTAGGTTGGCGCGGCCATTGTACTGTACTAAAGCCTGTGCAGTTCCTCAGACAATGGAACTCTGCTTTTGTCTGAGTTTTTTTTATACTTGTGTGTGTCGGCGACCACAATTATTGTGTTATTATGAATGAGGCGTTTGTGAAAAGAGTTGCTTGTGTTTTTGCTGTGTGTGTGTGTGTGTGTGTGTGTGTGTGTGTGTGTGTAGGAAATTGCGTCAGTGCAGCGTGGAATGTCATGTTTTTGCGTGCGGCTGGATTCAGACGTCGCTATGAAAGAGACATTGTGTTTTGTTTTGTTTTTCCCCTATGTTATCATTTTTCAGGCAGTTGTCAGAACGTCTGGGCGTGTGCATGTGTGTGTGTTTGTTCCAGTTCTACAAACACTGAGTTGTTATGTGGTTGTTGTCGGTCTGTGACCCTGTGGACTACGACAACCTTGCCGCTCAAATGCAGGTGTGTGTGTGTTTCTGTCTAATCTGGGACTCAAATAGCCGCTTCCCTCAACTCTCAAGCTTGTAAACAAAATAGCCAGCGAGGACTGTGTGTGTGTGTGTGTGTGTGTGTGTGTGTGTGTGTGTGTGTGTGTGTGTGTGTGTGTGTGTGTGTGTGTGTGTGTGTGTGTGTGTGTGTGTGTGTGGAAGCTGCAACACAACCCTCTCATTCCATGTGTTTGGGCACATGCACTATGTGTGTGTGTGGTCTCGGTATAACGCATGTTGTTCATCCATGAATTTTTAAATTTTAAGATGAAGACATAAGGTTGAGGTAAAGAGTAGTTATGAATATGTTTGAGTAAGTTTCCAATAAATGTGCATAAGTAAATATAATGTCGTCTGAAGTCATGGAGACGTGTGTGTGATTGTGTGTGTGTGTGTGCGTGCGTGTGTGTGTGTCAGGTTTCAGTCTGTAGAGCAGATGCCAACAGGGAGATTAAGGCAGCGTTGCCGTCCAGAGAATCTGACTAAAGCATCTCTCTCTGCCCGGCGTCGGCTTCTTCAAAGACGGGCGCAAGTAAAACGCTCCCACGCAGAAATTACCAGACAATATTTTCTGCACCTCAGTTACTGTTGATCATTGAACTGTGTTTACGTCAGTCTTGGTATTTAAATAACATATCATAACGAGTTTTTTGCACCCAAGTGTGAATCTTAAAGGAAGTACTGCAGAAAACTGAACAACATTATAGATTACAGACAAATCAAAAAAAGCTGCTTTGTTCTCGGTTGTTATAATATTACAGTCAATAGCCACAAATGTGATATATCACTTAAACTGAATTTAAAAAACAGTTTGTCCTTCTGTTCCTGTAAAGTTTCACATCCCAGCAGCAGTGACAAAAATATATTTAGTTTCCCACAACACGTTGACATGTTGCCAGGTCCGTTCTCCACTAATCATTATCGGTATGTGATCCAAAGCTGTATCGGTCCTGTCCTGAACTTCAAAGTCGGGCTGGCATACAGAGGGCAGCGGGGCAGGGGGGGGGCAACAGCTGCAGCTGAGGTCATCCATGCAGACAGCTGCTGCCTCTCTCTCTCTCTCTCTCTCTCTCTTTCTCTTTCTCTCTGTCTCTTTCTCTTTCTGTTCTTCTCTCTCTTTCATTCATTATCCTTTTCATTCACTTTCCACTCGCTCATACACACACACACACACATCTCACATGCACATGATTCAATGGATTGTTCAAACCCACATGAGTGTGTCAGGCTCATCTCAGAGATTTCTCTTTGACTGCAGAGACCAGACCTGCGTGCATGGACGGATGAGGACCGTAGATTTTTCCAGAATCAGAAAAGTTTTGAGTCAAAGAGTTTGGTCACGCCAGTCTTGGCTCCGTCCGACCTGACTGTTTATAATTACCCTGATCTGTTGTAATTACCTCAGTGAGGTAAATACACATGATGTAATGTAGGATGTCAAGAACTAAGAATGATACAAAACCCCCAGTTTCCAGACAGTCAGAGTTAACTACAGTCACTTTGTCAAGAGATGAGGAGGAGGAAGAGGAGGAGACTCCGAAGACAAGACAAGCTGCTGCAAGTCTCCGCTGTGGAGTCACTTCTGGTGCAGGTTGTACTCTCAGGAGATACCAAATAAAACCATGACATATCCAGTAGAAGTCTTTTCTAAAGTGTTTTAATTAATATGTCAACTTTTAAGTTATTCCTTAAATGTAGCATGGAAGGATGGATAGATGGATAGATAGATAGATAGATAGATAGATAGATAGATAGATAGATAGATATCTGCATGAGTGTATTATATGGAGTTAGCAGCAAGACACATCTTTCTTCCGGTGCTGAAGTGCCTGGGTAGCAACACAAATGGTACTTTGCACTCCACCTGCTCCACCGTTACAGACGACCCCTCTGCAAACCAGGATCCTGCTGCAGCGCCTCCTCTGAGAGGCAGCGAGCACCGAGATGTGTTTTCTGGAGCAATCTGTCGTCCAAAGCGTGCAGGCACTCGTCTTCATCTTCAGAAGTTGACAGCCTGAACCTCATCTGCTCCAGATGAAAATGAAGAGTTATTTCAACGGCATCCTCTTGTTTTATTCTGCTTGCTTCACTGTTCAGCTTCCTCCCCCTCTCCTCCTCCTCCTCCTCATGGCCTTCTCCTCCGCTCCTCTCCTGTGTGGTCCTGCGGTAATTACACTGTGCCCGCTCAGTTTCACAGTAATGAGCCCACACCCACGTCTTATTGTCTTTCCCTCTCAATTTCTAACCCAAACTGTCTTTAACACCTTTTTCCTATTAACACTTAATCTCTGCCCTCATTCCGCCTCCCTCGCTCGCTCGGCTCATTTTGCCCACGTCTTAATTTGTATCAATATTTTCACAGTTTCCCGTTTTTCAAGGGTGTAATAGTGTTTGATTACCATAAAACACCCGCTCTCCTGCTGCCCAGGGGTTGGAAGTGATGGAGAGGCGTTTTTGTG
The DNA here is from genome assembly GCF_024713975.1 of Paralichthys olivaceus. Taxonomy (NCBI): domain Eukaryota; kingdom Metazoa; phylum Chordata; class Actinopteri; order Pleuronectiformes; family Paralichthyidae; genus Paralichthys; species Paralichthys olivaceus. The sequence continues at coordinate 21,230,982 of NC_091101.1, forward strand.
AAGGCTTTTTGTTAGCGGGGGGGAAATTAGAAGATTCCTTGAAGTATTTTTGCTTTTATATTGTGTGGGTTGGCAAATGAATGGGTGAGTAAATCGCCTGTGTGTGTTCTTGTTTACCTGAGGATTTGAGGACTTGTGTATGCAAACACTGGTGTGTGTGTAGATTAATGGGAGCACCCATCTGAGTAAAATGTATTTTTCCTCCTGAAAAATCATCGTCCTTCAAAAGCTGAACGCCAGCAGAGCTCTCATTTCTTCCTCCCACTCTCCTCCTTATGATCTCTCTCTCTTTCCTTCTTTTCCCTCTCTCGTTTCTCTCTGCCGTCTGTCTTTCCCGCTCGGTTCTGTGATATTCTGAAATTGTTTCCCTCCTCCCAGATTAATGATAGAAAATTTATAGTTCAAACCAGATGTGATGACAATGGGAGCGTGTCTGGAGCAGAGTTGGGAAGCCGTGCGTAAGAGGGAAGGAAGGAAGCGGTTTGGAGTCGCGTGTATATGTGTGTGTGTGTGTTTGGGTTTGTTTTTAGTGCATGTGAAAGTAGAAAATGCAGTTTTTAGTTTTAATGATCATGTTCATCAATACATATTGGTGTGTGTGTGGTCTAAGTATTGCTCATGTTGTGGGGACCTAACTTGGGCTTTGTCTTTTTAACTGGGACAAAAACTTGACACCCCCCCCCCCCCCTGGATCCTGGAGATTTAAACCTTCAACCACTGCAGCTGACAACCGGTCACAATTAGAAAGTAAGAAAAGATGTATTAATGCTTGAATAATGATTTGTAAATTATTTATTTTCATTGAGCAACTAATACATAATGACTCCTTCCATTCTATTCTGTCTCTGTTTAACTGTACTGCACGTGTGAGACTGCAGCTGTCTTCCGGCCAGAAACTAACACATGCGATCAGGTTGCAGACTCACATCATGTCTCCGTCCCTCAGTACCTCCGTCCCGATTCCTCGTCTGTTTTCGTGTTCTCACATTTCACAGTTTTTAATTGAGATATCTGGTGCCTCATCTGGAGAGGATGTAGAGGTGGCCAAGGTTTGCAGCCTAATGAGTATGAGTCATGCTGAGAGAGAGAGTGCGTGTCTGTGTGTCTGTGTGTGTGTGTGTGTGTGTGTGTGTGTGTGTGTGTGTGTCAGTCAGAATGGAGCCCAAAACTATTTCAAATAACTCAATCTCTTTCTTACACACACCCTTACCCACCTCCTGATAGACGCATAAGGCAGCTGTGTTTTACCGAGTGTGTGTGCATATGTGTGTGTGTGTGTTGTGCAGTTAGTGTTTTTACTGCCAGATTCCTCTGCTCAGGTTACACGCACCGCTTTTTCACTAATGGCTGAAAAATGCATAGAGTGAACGTGGAGCTGCAGCTCACTGGTTCAGTTGTGGTGTTCAGTTTAGGGCTTTGAGGCCTCGGTGGGGATTTCTTTTGTGTTTTTGAGGGGGCTGATGTACAGAACGTTAAAAAGGGCCCCAGAAATGATGGAGTGGTTTAGTCCGCCTGCTCCTCACCAGACTTGAAGATCCCTGAGGAAGTTTCCTTTGTGTGTTTCTTTGTGTTTTTATACCACTTGGATAAGAAAATGCCAAAGATCAATTGACATTTATTTTTGCTTTAACATTCGAATTTTCTAATAAACTGTTCAGAAAGTCAAAACTTTCATTATGTCCACCAAGGAGATTATGTTTTCACCCCTGCTCTTTTGTTTGTTTATTGGTATAAGATCACACAAGAACATAGTATTTGTTGCTGATCTGGACCGGATCCAGGATTTTTATCCTGTGAGAAAGATTTGTATAGTTTCCCCAGGGAGCATGGATGTTGGAGGAAAGGAAAATCAAGCACATTTAGGGAACTGGTATCTATGATTGTGTGAAATTTGGTGCAGCCTCAGTTACTGCAGTGAACGCACCTCAGACAGGTGTGCAGCCCAAAAAGTATTTTTTTTTGAAAAGAGTGAAATAAAGTGTTCTGATGTAAGATTAACCTCTATTTGATTTACCTGACCTGACACCAAGTGATTTTATCCAGAGTGTTTGTATGAACACTGATTTAACTTTTCTCAGTCCAAGAAAAAAAATCTGTTGTGCCTTCCAGCATTAAAGCAATAAGATTTATACTTTTGGCTCTGCAGAAGTATGACTCTTAAAGACGTAAAAGCTGCGTGACCGGACAAAATTAAACAAAACTTGATTATTGATTTTCTCAAGGGTTGCAAAAAGTAAACATACAGTTAAATAGAGGGTTACGTCTGTTTTTCTGTTATCCCCTGAGGCTCTGTATCAGATGTTAGGTTCAGGTGGGTCCTGCTGCCCGCAGAGAAGTAGACAAAGCTGGCTCTCCGGAAATCAGGGTGGCACAGTGGTGAGCAGAGATGTAAACATGCTGGTGTGTGTGTGTGTGTGTGTGTGTGTGTGTGTGTGTGTGTGTGTGTGTGTGTGTGTGTGTGTGTGTGTGTGGATGAAAAATACGGAGTCGAGTTTCAAAAGTTGTTTTCCACCTTGTTGTCTTGTCCTGTTGAGACTAATGCTTACAGATGAACAAAGATATATGTCCTGTATCTTTTACATAAATCAAGAGAAAACATTTGTCCGTTCATACACACACACACACACACACACACACACACACACACACACACACCTACCTCTCACTGACAGATGTGAACCAAATACAGATGCACACGCACAAGATTGCACACTCCTCGGGGGCCCTGGCCTCCATTTCACGGCTGTCTGTCCCACATCCTTTCGTTCTGCCTCGTTTCACTTCCAGCAAAGACACGGAAAGAAGATGGACAGGATGGAGACACAGAGAAAGAAAAGAGTAAAAAGCCTTTTGCTTTTCTTTTTTTTTTCCTGGCTTCAGTCCGAAGACGTCAACAAGTCTGGAGAATAATAATCTGTGTCCTAACAGGATGAGATGTCACTTTCGAATCCAAAACAGGGATGAAGGGATAAAGAGAGGTGTACCTGCTGATTCTCTATTGAAGCTCAAACTCCATCAGCGGAAGAAAGACAGAAAAGACATTACATTACACACACACACACACACACTGATTGATAGGGGGTCTGTTTAAAGTACAGTGCATTAACAGCGCAACTCTGAGCAACATGGAGAAGCAAAACACAACGTTAACCATGGACTGTAAATAAATATGGACAAAATGTAATCTCCCCCGAAAGTGAGTCAAAGCATCTTGATTGCCCCCTGGTGGTTAGCTGCAGGATATAAGCCTCCTTCATGTTAGTGGATGGGACATGGACCAAACTAAAAAGTCAAAGTTAAATAGATATTTTTGATGATGGTCGAGGTTTTTTAAAGTTGTTGCATTTTTCAGAGGAGTTTAGTTTTAATTTGTTATTCGATGTGAAATGCCGGTGATTGACGGCTCAGACATGAATCACTACCACGGCTCGTCCCCAGGTCTCAGTGTTCGTTATCAGGGACGTTTAAGGAAGTGGAGACACGTCTTCCATCTGTCTCCGAGCGTAATACATCGTTGGGTAAAGTGATTTTTGGTGAATAAAGCAAGTACACAGTTTAGAATGTCAAGCTTGTCATATTCTCTCTGCTTCGTCTCTTCCTCTCTCAAAAGCCTCCCGTTGTCTTCCCTCCGCTCCCCCGGCTGATAGAAGGGATCTTTTCTCTTGAGGCGTCTCTCAGCTCCTCTCTCTTCCCCCTCCTATCTGCCTTCATGCTCCATTTACATCTGTATACGTGTGTGTACGTGCATGTGAGTTGAGTGAGTACGTGAGTAATGCCTGAGTCTCCTGATTTTATGCCAAGCCAAGCTCTCATAGAGACCCCTAATGGGTCTTAAATACCCTCCGCTAGCTTTGACTCCAGCTCCCCGTGCGAGATGCCATCTGTCAGTCAACGAGCCTTTTTCTCCAGGCAGTGAGGAAATCCAGCACAAAGCAGAAGTGATGTATGTGTGTGTGTTGTTTTTTATGATTGTGCGACAGTTTCATTGCTATTGTCTCGTTGAGCCCTGAACTCTCTCCACCTCACCTCCCTGAATCACATTCCCTCCAACAAATCCTCCAGCTCCTCTCACTCGAGTGTGCCATCATGCTACATTTATGCTGAGTCAAATTAGCTGCGAACGCCGGATATTGATCAGGGAATACTGCCGATGACAGATTCTGCTTTTTCTTACATGGCTTCACCTGTAAAATTTGATTTAATTTGAGTTCATCCACAGTTTTTAAGCATCAGGAACTTATACGGATCGATTCTCTGTGGTGGTTCAAACCTTTCCTCGCTCTGTCTCTTCCATCCTTCTTAAATTCTCTTCACTGGGTGGAAATTACCTTTAACTTCGTCGACCAGCTGTTTCCAAAGTCAAATGTGTTTTCACTCTGCGTTTCCACAGCAACTCTCCCATAGCTAATATGAGTTATAACTTTACTTCTGTGTGTTTTGGCATCGCGGGCATCCGTAGGGCTAAAAAGTATAATTACGGTAAGTAAGAAATGTAGCAGAATTTAACACGGGTCATTTAGTGTACTATTACTCGCATCACGAACACTTGCTGTCCTGAAACAGGAGTACGACTGTGGGAAACTGAATATTTGTGGGCTTCTTAAAAGTATCTCAGTTCCTCAGTTTGTTTAATGTAATTAAGACTGAACTGCTCAGTGTGAGTCCAACGGTAACAAAAAGATGAGAGGAGCTGGGAAAGAGGAGCCGAGGCAAACGTAGAGGGAGCTGAGGAGGACATGGCACAGAGAATTATTTATGATAATAAGGGAAGAAAGACAAAACTGAGTGGTGAGGTTGTGCTGCACGTAACTGTGAAAACTATTAAACTGTAGTACAAAGTGACAAGTACTAACCTCAGTACGTTTTGGAGTGAACTGTGAAAATAACCAAGTGTTAATAAAAACCTTTAGTCAAATGTCACTTCACTTTGTCCCTGATTGAAATCGAACTGTTGCCAGTTTAAAAAATATATATTTTCATTTATTTGTGTCTACATCACAACATTTAGGACATTTTGAAGTTTATGATGAGGAAACGTGCAAATCGTTCCGTTGCTTAATTAACGTGAATAAAGAATTTTTCAGACATTGAGTTTGCCTTTGCCTGGAAAAACTCAGAGCACATTGACAGCAACGTTCTCACCAAAAGTTTTTAATCCCAAGATTTTTTAATTCTTCTGGTTTTCCAGAAATGTACCTGCTGTATTCTCACATAGGATTCCTCAGATATTCTCCTGGTATTTTTGCGGGGCAGGCAGTGAAAGTTCTGTCTGGAGACATTTGCGTTCTCACACACAGCCCCTCAGGGCTAATGATCAAGCAGGAAAAGTTCAGCAGAGACGTGAAAGACATCAACAAATTCTCTCAAGGAGACACTCACTGCTCTTAAAGTGGGCTCTTATGGGAGACATGTCCTGCACCCCTTCACTTCACTGCCTCATCCTCACCCCACCTACATCTGAAAGGCTTTAGCATCACGACAGAGTGTTTACACAAACAAACACAGGGAGAAACACTGCTATGATTGCTAATACTGCTTATAAAGATGATGATGAACCGTCCTTGTATTGTACATTAATTGAAAGTTAGAAATTGCTTCACAAGAGGATAAAACAAAAAAATAATACAATTCAACTTCGTGATTAAAGTTTTGGTGAAATTTCAAACGAGTAACAGATGAAGAGACAGAGTCAAACTTCATCAAATAGAAAAATAGGTGGAATATTTGACTTGGAGTGTTTTGGGCCAATATCATGAATTGATTCGGAAATACTAAGGAAATACTTGCTGGTATAAGTTTTTAACATGAATAAAGTATAAATATTTTAGTTATATGTAGCTTAGCTAACATATTACATAACAAAACAAACATACAACTTTGCATATCTTATGTGGCTATTGCTGTGAAGAATTTCTAGATGGATAAAAGAAGGAAGGGAGGGAGGTGTGAGTGGGTGAGTGTGGGTATTCGTGTCTGATCACAGCAGTTAGCAGGGGGGGCCGTGTACTTCTGAAGAGACAGCTTAGTGGCTATTATACGGTCTGGAGGATTAGTCCTGTTCACTTTTGTTACCCCGGGAGGTACCAGCATGTGCACACACACACACACACACACACACACACACACACACACACACACACACACACAGACACACATGCACTTTCTCCTCCTATTACTTCTTTTTTTCTGCATGATTCACTTTTGTTCTTTTACTTCTTTATCACATATAAACCAATGCACCCATAGCTGATCTATAACTTAACTTAAACACACCCAGATGCCATCTCCCTATACTCCAACCCCCCCCATCCTGTCACCCCATAATAGGCTGGTCCGTTGACAGACCTGCTTGTTCGCTGAAGGAGTCTTTTCTCATTAGGCCCTGGATTTTGTCGCTGGCCCGGCAGGGCCCATTGTCCCCCACTCGGAGCTGGTTATTAGGCTTTCCCGCTGTATCGACCCCCCTGCTGAATAGACCTGAGAGCAGTGGAGAGCCCACGGATGGAAGAGCGGGGTCCGGCAATTAGCAAAGACATGTTTGAAGAGAGGAGGGAGAGAGAAAAAAGAATGGAAAAATCAAGGCGAAAGAGAGAGAGGGGACCTGTGCTACAAAAAGGCTCCTTTTGAAGTTTTAGAAACTTTTGTCTCCCTTTTTTGCCGCTTCACTCTTGTGCTGTCATCAAAGCTAAAGTCCGGTTCTTCAGCACGCAGCGTCCCTCCTCCTCCTCCCTCTCTTTTCTGTCCCGTTCTCCTCTCATTTGTTACCCTTCTGACCGAGAATGCATTTTGTGTCAGCACCAAAAAAAAGCCCTGTATCTTCTGCAGCCGCTTTGATGTTTTGATGACGTGAAGAGCAAATTATTCCCCAAGACCCCCCTCCCGCCCCCCCACTTCATTCTTCTTTTGTCACTCTTCAGATCCCTGCAGTTGCATCTTGCTTTTTCCAATCTCACCACACTGAGAAGGAACAGGCGCGGAAAAACACTCACACTGAGAGGGACGATGGAGAGAAGAAAAAAAAAGCAGCAGGAATGGAAAAACTTGCTGCGCTTATCAAAAGCTTTATCAGAGTTTCAGCTTTGTATCCAGAAGCCAGTGTTGGATTTGGATTTGATAAACCTTGTTGTCTATTCAGTGTTTATTTGCCATGTGGCTGTCGAAGGCAGGTAGATTCAACCGGTGAAGTTTGATAAAAACGCTTTATCGCTTGTATTTTCAACGTTTGACTCAGCTGAGGTGAAAAACCCAGAGAAAAAAATATAATGGAATAGGAAAAAATAGCTGAGGCCAAAAAAAATCCCAATTACATGTAATTTATATATAATGCTTGTGTAGTAATAACAGACAATGTCAGAAATGAGCTCCAACAGACTGATCCATCAGGTGTGTGTGTCTGTGTGTGCATGTCCTTACTTGTACAATATCACTGCATTCCACCGCATTATATTTCACATAAATGCATGTACAATGTTCTTTTGCTGTGTTGGCTCGAGTGTGTGTACGTGTGTACGTGTGTGTGCAGTTTTCCGCATGGCAAACAGTGATGGCTCTGCGGCGCCTTCGCTATCAGCCTGAAGTTTGATCAGTGTGACAGCATGCTGAAAAGTGATACACACAAACACTGAGGCCATGACCATAATCTCTTCATCACATTCCTGTCTCCTGACTATTTTGCATTTTGTTAGATGTAAGATCTTCATCTGTTTTTCTGTCCACGTTTCCAAATCATTATTTCTTCATCTTTCACACTGACGCCTTTTTAAATCTCTTTGGACTTTCACAGCCTTTTGGGGCTGTTGTGCGCTTGTCCCCCGCTTTCATTCAAGGCTAACATCCTTAGACCATTATTCTGTACGCGGGTGTTGCTTTGATTGCACGTTGGAGCGCTCCGTGCCAAAATTCATCTGATTTAAGCCGCCGTGACAAGCTGAGTGTGTCCTTTTGGTCATTGCCCAAAAGACCAAAGCCCTCACAACAAGTGGAAACAGAAGTAAGAAGAAAGGGAGAGTGGAGGGTGTGTAGAAGCTGTCAGACATGTCGTTAAACGATGAGAACAAGCCACAGAGTTAAACCCCTTGTCAGCCAACTCTTCTCCTCCTACTGTACTACTGAGTTTTTGCACCTATCTGTCTGAGACTCTGGCCATGGGTTGTCTTAAATGCAACAAAACTAAGAATAAGTCTTTGTCAGTATGGGTTTAGACAAATCTACCACATGGACATACTGCAAATAACTGCGTGAGACTAAGAGTCTAAACTTGGAGCAGCTATGTACTACAAGACTGAACACATGCAATCACCTGCCTTGCTGAAATATTCTCTAGCAAAACCGTGACTATTGGGCGTGAGTAAGCAGAAGCCCAGAGTCCCACCGAGCGAAGATAAAAGTGGCTTTATTATTAATCCAAAACCAGCTCTGAGCAACACAAAACAAGTGTAGAACAAAGCCGCCATCAAGGTGAGTCATGTTGGAACGTCGCGCAGCGGGTGCATCGTGATGAGCGGGTTCGTTTTCCATTGTAAATAGTTGTTCATCAAAGTCGGTCTGTCAGCGTGAAGCCTCGCACAGCAGAGCCTGCCGGCATCTTTGAAGTTATACAGGACGACCACATCTTCTCAACACACACAAACACGCACACAACAGGCATGTTGGAGTGCGTGTTGACACTCGTGAGCATGTATGCAGATTGATGCAGAAACGATCGTACATGCAAATATAAACAATTGCTTGCACATGTTTGTGTATTTGCATGTGACACGCTCACAGTGAAGAGGTTCAGTAGTTGCTTTGAAGCGCGACTTGTTTTAAGGCCTGTTGTACGTACCAGCAGGGATCACAGTGGAGGCTGAGCAGAGCAGCAGTACACAGACCTGCTACTGGTCATTTATCACTCTTAAGAAATATAATGATACTTTAACAAGGTCAACACAGAGAGACAAACAACCATGTAAAATGTCAGTGAAGCTGATTTCTCTGGTTCTTAGAAGTCTGCATCACAAGCACCTGCAGCTATAAACGTATTTTAATTGTTAATGATTTGTTGAATTTATTGTCCCTTACAACAACAAAAGCTTAAGCAGATTAAAAAGCAAGTAGGATGATTTATCAGATTGAGAGACAGAAGGGGGATTAATTGGAATCAGGCTGTTTAAACCAGACTGAGGCTAAATAGTCAGTAGTAAAGTAGATGAGTGTATAAAGTAAAGTAGAATAAAAACAGAAGTGTTCGTTCCTCCTGTCTTCTCTGCCTCATGCGACCCGGCAGCAGCTGCGATCGCACATATGGTCCGCTGCAGAAATGAATTCAGGAATGTCGGAGGTCAAATGGGGAGAAAACTGCTAAAGTACTAATGAGTAGCTATTTAACCGGAGTATAATTTGATACAGGGAAGAGCAGGGTGGGCGCGAGGGAGAGAATGATTGAGAGTTCAAAGTGCTGAGCCGAGGCCCGGCGGTATGTCTTTCAAAAGGCGGCGCGTGGCGATGGATGTGAGAGATCCATTAATTCAGCAAAGCAAAGCGCTGCCTTGATGTTTACTAAAGTTACACATGCAGCAGCTGGACGAACACACACACACACACACACACACAGGTACAATAAGATTACACACACACAAATGCACTTGGATGAAAATGATTGCGTCCTCACATTACGGCAGATGCACACAGACATTCACTTGGATGCACATTGTGTACATGTGTGCAAATGCCCTCAGACATGTGCTTATAAACACTGACACAGACACACACACACACACACACACACACACACTCTCACGCACATTAAATTAGACTGACACGCCCTGAGACATGATGATGAATTTGGATGTATAAAAATAAAGATAAAAAGGGAACACGCAGCACACACACACACACGCACACACACACACACACACACACACAAGCATGCACACACACATAAATTTCCCTCCGTAACAAAGACATGTATTTATACAACTGTTGCTTTCTTCATCTAAACCCCACAGACTTCAAATGCACCATGAAGATTTATTTTCTTGCTTTTTGTCCAAACATATTTGCTTTTTCAGACAACAGAGCAGTTCAGTGATGATATATATATATATATATATATATACACGAGCGCCACGAGCACGAGCATTAGTGAGTCACCATGTCATCCATCATCCTCCAGGAATTACTGTAACGATTCTGCCTCCTGGGGAGCGGTGGACCTTCACATGGCAGCGAGGCAATACTTAACTGATGGGGACACGGGCTATTTTCGGGATGTGACGCTAGATATTCTGTTAATAAGCCAAGATGGTTTGAGGTTGGAGCAAATTACTAAATATATCTGACGAGGTGCACCTTAAACAGACACCATGTGAATCCTGTGTGTAGGGGAGAGGCAGGAAGTGACGTATTAACTCTGCTGCGGAGGTCATGTGATTTCAGACGCTGTTGTCGGCTGTTTTCACCACAAACTCTCTTGACATCTTCGTCTGTGTCTTCTACGTGTGTGTAGCCGCTTTTCTATATATTTGATATTTGTTTTCTTTTTGCATTTTTTTGCGTCTGTCACGGGGTCGTGGGGGGAATCCAGTGGGGGGGGGATCTCTTGCTGTGTTCTCACATCGGATTCTCCTGGATTTCTATGGATTTTATATTCGGAGGCCTGGCAGAGAAAGTCCACAGAGACTGAAAGCAGCTTATGAATTGGTGTGTGATTGAGAAATCCCTGTGTTTAGCACTGCATAATGTGTGTTAAAGGGAGAATGTGACGTGTGCTGTACCGTACTGTGAGTGGTTGATTATAAAACTGGAAAGGCTCCTGTATAAGAACAGTCCAAATCCAGCTGCAGATGCAGTTCATTGAGTTTCGGAAACAGGTCTCTGTGGTTTGTAGGTTTTCTGAGGAAGTTGTTGTTGTTGTTATCTTTCAGGCGAGTAGAAGAAGGTTCTGATCTCATCCCACAACTCAACCACCCTGGGTAAAACCACTCGACAGCCATCAGGACTCGCTGTGAAAAGAAACAGCTGTGTGATCGGAGCCCGTTTCCTCTTCACGGTGCAGAAACAATCTGGGCTTTGGCTGGTCTTGTTTGGATGTAGTTTATTCACTGACTGACTAGCGCTTGCAGACATTGCAGATCCACACACACACAGTTCTTCCACTTCACGTCAGCCTCTTTCACGTAAGTGTAGATGATATTGAACAGTTAATCCCCAGCTGCTTGTACAACTTTGCAGAAAACCCCTCAAATCATTGGCACAGAAGAAAGTGTCGTGTGTTATAAAATAAAATCTGCTGGGTCAGACCCCCCAGTTGGGAAACCACAGGATTAAGGGGAACATAGAGTCATGCACACCTGGTGGACAGGTGCCATGACATCATGATGAACTCCCACACATTGTCAGCACAGTGTCACTGTTCGGAAAAAACAAGGTGTTGCTCGTAGAACTTTTGTCTTTTGAATCAGAGTGAATTCTCCTCTTTTATTTGCACTTTAAGATTCATTTGTTTGTCTTTGTGGGTCTTTTTCATATTGTTTTTGATGCTGTAATTGTTTGTCTGGCTTGTTATAATCATCGTGGCTCAAGAAGACGGCTCAAGATGTTTCAGTTTGTGACGAACATTTAATTGTCTTCGTCAGATTTTTAGGGTAAAATTTGCCTTTCAAACCACGTCTGTTTAGTTAATTTAGATAAATACATGTGTGACCTATGGCATGTGTTGACACCCACACAGTGTTTCCACTTCTGTGATCTCTGAGCCCCCCCTATGAGCAGCGGACATGAAGTAATTCACTAATTCCCCCTGAATCATTTCTGTCCTTGAACGCATCACCTCCATCACGTAAATCTGCCGGCCGGATGATAAAGGCTGCAGGCTGCGGCTGTACCTTTGCCAGATTCCTGTGCTCGGTCCATATCCTCTCCATTTTAGGGAAATCTCAGTCCGTGTTGAACACTTGACCCCTGCTGCTCCATCAATGAAGTGTGAAGAGTGATGTAAAGCAGCTACGTGAATGAGCACACCCGCTGCAGATGCAAAGATTAATGCACCTCCACAGGCACACACACGTACACGTGCATCTGGAAAAGATGATGCGAGAGCAGAGGAAAGAGGGGGAAGCTAAGGAGGCTGCTTTACTTTTATACTCGGGCTTAAAACAACAAAATTAACTTGTGCACATCCAGACATGTATTAACAACCACACAAAACCAAAAACCCGATCCCTCTCTGTATGTTTTCAGAACTCATAAACTCCATCACTGTATGACGTTTATGAGCGAGTGTGGAACCACTTCTGCCTCATGCCTGTATGTTATTTCATCGCTGTGTTGATGTCTCATGCTCGGACACAGTCCACGTACAGAGTCCGAGGAGCCCAAGGTTCTAGATGTATTTTCACTGAACATTTTTCATGTCACGACCAAACCCAGACCTTGAAGTTAACCTAAACCCGCAACTGCCAAGGGTAAATGGCTCGTGCCTGGCCACAGGGTCTGCAAATATACCAGAGCTGGATCTGTAACGCTGCTAGAAACTGGATCTGCACTCATTTACACCACGTAAAAACATGGCACGTTGATCACACATTTTGTATTTGGATCAAATCAGGTGGAAATTAAATGAGGATCTGTGCTTTGTCAGCTGGAGGCGACATAGATGAGCTCTCTCTCTTCCTGTCGTCAGTACAGAGAGGCAGCAGCGGAAAAAAGATTCACTGAATTATTAAGTCAGAATTGATAATGTGATCATTTATAGACCCAATAAAACAAATCCTTCCCTCTGCGTCCTTGCAGCGAGGTTAGGGGCCTGGGTCGTACATATATACATATATATATATATATATATATATATTTAGTTTCTGACTCAAGGACAAATCTCCTCACACTCTTTCACGTGCCTACAAAAGCTGCTGTTGATGATGGATCTAACATTTCTTGATTGTTTTGTAATGTGTCATTTCATCCTGTGCGAAAGTATTTTCTAGATTTAGTTTTTAGTTGCAATGTTCAACATATAGGAAGGAAGTCATTATTATAACAAGATATCGATTTCTCTTCCAAGAGCTTTTGTATTTTGAATGACAAGTGATTACAAAGCAAGAAAATGTTAAATAATTCACTAAAGATTTGGTAAAAATGAATTAGAATAATATGAAAACAAAGTATGACCAGTGGAAGAAAACAGAGTAAGCCCCAATTTTACGAGACGGTACTAACCTCCACCGAGGAGCTTACGTTCTCACCCTGTTTTTTTATTTGTTGGTTTGTAAGAAAAACAACTGAATGGTTTTCCATGAAGCTTGATTGCAGGATGGGTCTGGTCAACCCAGTGACTCATAGAGGCCACTATATGAAAGATGAAGAGACTTGACAGTTTTACATTGTCCAGGAGGATTTGCATTGAGTTGCACTTGGCTGTTTGTTAAAAAAAAAAAAAAAAGGTTGTGTTGCTGAATTTTCTTTTGTAACTCCTGAAAAATACTAATCTTACTTGTGCACAGCTGTAGAATCACAGCCTGGCTTTGGCGTGAATGGTGTTTGGTTGCAGAAATGGTCGGACGCAGCTGTGAGATCAACAAAGAGATTACAAGTTACTTTAAGTAGATTTACAGACTCGAGACTAAAGTCGTCATTTTTTCCTCAACTGACATGACAGATGTTAACGCTGCCTGGCGGCTGCAGCTTCACTGTTGAAGGAAAATGGTGCTGATTGGAGTCTAACATGTCAATAAATCCATTAGTGATAGTTAAATCTGATCGTCAGACGCCGTAGCCTCCTGATCATCTGTTTATGTGCTACGGTTTAGTCTCTTCTGTGTCGTACGAGTAGCAGATCGTGATGGAGAGTTGATTCTGCTGCTTTACTCCTCTGACACTGTGGATGACGGTGTCACTCACAAATTAAATATGGAGTAATTAAAATAAAAGGATGTGGTCGGGGTGAGAAGAAAGAGAGCAGCAGTGTAATGCAGCTGTACAATAGATCTATAGAAGTCGAGGGGTCTGGAACTATTTTCAGCCTGGGGTGTGGATTTTACTTCCTGGAACTGGATTTTATTGCTGAGCACTTTTAGCCAGAACTCTGTTCCCTGCCTTAAATTAGTCACCTGGAAGGGAACTGGGAACATTTGGGGGCTTTTCTGTTCTCAGTGGCATTTTTTTTTCTGCCTGACCTTCACCATAAGCCGTACGTGCTCTCAAGACAACATAACAATTACATTGTTGACGAGTAAAACAGAAGAACACCAGATGTTTGAGCTGTGATCACACTAATATATCCTTCTTTTTCAATAAAAAGGGCCTGTTTAAACCACCAGGACACTGTGTGCATGTGCTATAAGGCTTCATGATTGATCACTTGCTGTCTTCATCCTGCACGAGACATTTAAGCTGATTTATGGTTCATTTATGCTGCATTTACGCTCAAAAAGAGATTTTTCTGTTTCAAATAATGTAACTGTCACTGCTCAAATACCTTCATGCATCCCTTCTGTTGGCATGGGAGAAATACATCCACTAGAGGGCATCGCCGAGTCGAGAGTTTCTGACAACAGCAAACACGGAGGAGGTTTTGATAATGTTCTTCTTTAGAAAGAGTGCTGGGCGAAGTAATGTCATTTGAACGCCTGTATTTTCTTATCAATTACCAAAAGCTGAGTCTCAATTAGTGGGCCGCGTTCTTCAGAGGCTGCATTTGAAGAACCCAACCTATCCCGTGAGTTGTGGAGCTTCTGTGACAAAAAGTTTTTCGATGAAGCAAAGAGCAAGATGAAAACAGCAGAAGATTTATTTTTAAATATTAGCACCCAACTGAACAGTTGAAAAACATCTTTTCAACGTTTCCAATCCACCAATTAACTTTTTTAACCATAGCTGCGTTTTGGAGAATGAGAGACTTTTGTGTCAGTGTGTGTGTAAGTGAATGAAAGCTAGTGGCAAATGTCCCAATGTGTCTCCATTGCTGATTATCTCTCTGTTCAAAATCTGGATTTTGTTCCAAAAAAGATGAAGTTTCATTGTATGTTTATTTTCAAAATGTCTTCCGGTTTGTCCCTGGACTCACTGAGTGACTGACTCACAGCTGGAAAGACAAACTCGGACACACTGCTGCCTGGTCGAGAGATATGGTCAAGGCCAGAGTGAAAGTAACAGGTCTGACACATACCAGACACAGACACAGACACACACACACACACACACACACACACACACACACACACACACTCACACTCACAGTCACACACTGCGGGTTAACCCAAGAGTGGAAAACAGCCCCTCTACCTTCTCTAACGTATGACGCTACATTATTTTTTCCTGTGTGTGTGTGGACAGAGTAGAAACAGCAGGTTTTTCTCGATCATAGAGTCACACAAACACACACACACACACACACAGGTGGCTGTAATTAGTGTGCAGAGCCCATTCATGGCACAAGATCAAACTGCAGTGTGTGTGCTGGGCTTTAGGAAATAAAGAGCCCTGCTTAGACACACACACACACACACATACACACACACACACACACATTCATAGATGCATACACCCTCACTCTTTATTTGTCTTGTTCTCTCTTTAACGTGATGCTGGCGTACAAAAGGTTCCTCCTGAAGCTGTTTTTGTTTAGTCTGCAGTGAAACAGAGCTGTGTTTGACTTGACTGCAGAAACGTACAGACTCAGTGTTTACCTCTGCTCGGAGAACACAGACAGCGAAGGTGGAGGGCGGAGGATTACGAGTTAGATAAGCCAGAAATGTTCGACATCTCCAGTCAACCTTAAGAATACACACGCTTGGTTTTTGCTGTGGTGGTAAGCAGAACTTGTGCAGCTCGAGCAGCTGGGCACAAGGTTATAAAAGCAGTAATAATGCTGCTGATGAGGAAAAGCCTCGAGCGCTCTGTGGTCAGCGCTTCATAGTGATGACCGGGCACGTCTCCGTCTCTTTGTTGTATATCCTAACATGACTGGAATTATTGAACGATAACAATGAGCCGTTTTGTAATGAAACCGTGAGTGGGCTTAGCATGCAAGTGAAAAGAAAGACAGTGTGCACGGTGAACATTGTTTCATTTGGCTGCTTTTCCAAAAGTCTTGGTCTTGGACGGGTTTTTTTAAACTGGCGAAAACGTTGACGGTTGAAATGTTGCCTCACTAAACACTGGCAGCAGAAAAAGAGAGGTAGTCATCACTCTGAATATTAAATGCTGCTTTTGTCCTCCAGTAGAAGTCACGTACAGAATCCACGGCTTTCTCATTTGTTTTTAGCTCTAAAAGCATTTTTATAATTTCAACTAAACTGCAAAGAAGTTTCATTAAACTTGCTTTTTTTATTTGGTCTCAGGACAAATTCTGCTTTGACAAACCTACACTGTGCCTCACAGTCTTCTGTCTTCTGTCAACATGAACATTGCAAATTAAAGTGGCACATTTTAAAAAACAGGGGGTAAAAATGAGCTTTGGCTGGACACTGGTACTTGGTGATGAGGCCTGGAGGTTGTGTGGAGGTGGACAAATACCTGGCAGGACATTTAAGTCACTGGGACTCTCACGAGTCAATCCACTCCTCTATGTCCTCCTCTTCTGTGACAGAGCTGTTCATCTGCTGAGAGTCTGGTGTCTCATACTGTGCAGCCATCCAATAGACTCACTCCTCAAATTCTATGTCTTGTGAGACTCGTTGTCAGAGACTTCCTCCATCCTCATCTGCTAAACATTCCACCACTGGAAGAAAGTGAGAAGCAGCAAATCCTCAGATCTGAAGAAGAAAACCAAAAGATGTTTGGCTGGATAATCTCCAGTATTGTTGCCAATTTACTTTAAATCAGTCACCTTGCAATCGTCTAACAATTCTGGCTATTTTAATAGTTCAGTTATTAAAAAGATTATTAAATCATCTATTCTTACATAACAGACACGAATGTCAATTTTTCACATTTCACAATACATTATTAATGACTGAGGATTCAGCCACATGAATCTTTCCTTATCTTTAGTTCTTACCTAAACCAGCAAAGGGACAAATAAACCATTGAGACTGTACCAGATGTTTGTGTGTGTGTGTGTGTGTGTGTGTGTGTGTGTGTGTGTGTGTGTGTGTGTGTGTGTGTGTGTGTTTCACACATGTAGGTTTGTACCAAATAGGTCAGAAAGCTGGAAGCAATTCCCAGCCAAACGTTGACGTGTGTTCATCATGTTTCAGAGAGACCGAGCTCAGAATTCCACAACTTGTAATCACATTTGTAAATAGCATCGTAAAGTTGCACTCGTAAAAAGTTTGTTGTCCTGGCCCGGTCCAAGGGGGCCAAGAGAGGAGGAGGAGGGGTGAATATTTGGAACAGAAAACACTGTCAAGTGTGTGTGTGTGTGTGTGTGTGTGTGTGTCTGTGTGTGTCTGTCTGTGTGTAATGACGAAGAGTGAGATCAAATGTTCCAGAAACATTTCAGAGCAAAAGATGTTTATGAGGTATTTTCAACCTTAGAAATTGGTGTGTGTGTCTGTGTGTGTGTGTGTGTGTGTGTGTGTGTGTGTGTGTGTGTTGTGTGTGTCTGTGTGTGTGGATGTGATTCAATGGTTTTATTTCTTTTGGACACTGGAAAAAGTCATCGCCTCAAACACACGTCATTAGTGTGATCGGTGCTCACTTGTAATACTCTAGTTTTACACACACACACACACGCTCATGCACACACATTTTAAGCTGTTAATCTGTCATGTGGGCCGCATTGTCGCGAGTAGCAGTTAACTGTAGTGTACGATTGTCTGTTCCGTGGATACAGATAATAAATCTCTCTGCGCTGTCGCCCTTTTTTTCTGTCCAACTCCGTCTTTTCATCTCTCTCCTGCTGCCTCTTGACCTCTGCTAGAAGTTGAGTCAGATCCCATCTTGTTCGCTCTCTTTCTCCGTCGCAGCCCCTTTCAATGTCTCTCTCTCATGCTGGTAATTGAGGACTGTGTAGCAGTGCAAGTCATAATGGTTTCCATAAGGCTGCACAGCGTCTCCACAGGCGAGAGCGTAAATCACAGTGACGTGTGTGTGTGTGTGTGTGTGTGTGTGTGTGTGTGTGTGTGTGTACGTGTACTCTTGCATAAAGGTTACACGAAAAAGAATCCCCTGTAGGGACCAGAGAATTTAAAACCACAGTAAAATCTAGGGTGAAACTTTTGATTATTTTCTTTGTCAGTTAATCTTTTGAAGAGTTCACCACTTGTATCGCACGATGCGAAGGTTCAAAACGGCCAAAAACATCAAACACGGAGGAGATCAGGGTGGCGCTGTCAAGCTGTGCAGAAAGATGATTATAAGATTCCTAGAGTCTGTCTTCACACTGCTTCTTACATTTTAAAAGATGAAACCTGATCATTTTTGGTTATTTTTGCTCAATAAATAGTGAAAGATGTTGCCATGGTTTCAGACAGTATTTTTTAAAATGAGTCGTCAATCATCATAACCCAAAATTACAGCATCCTTGAGCACAAAGATTCATTTTTGACCTCGGACAAAGTTTGAAAAAACACTTCAAGGAGCCCCTTAGTGGGGTTTTCTGAGCTTTAGCTGTATCCAATGACCTGCTTCATGTTGGAGCTTCTTTTTCACGAAGATGGATCTGTTGACACATGAGCTCAACACAGTAGCTGCGCTTGTTTCTTCCCTAAACGTTTAGGATTTGTCTTCTTAAGACGGATCCTCTGAAGCTGTTATCAGACATGAACTGTGGAGAACGTTCGCACAATTGAGTCTGGACTTTCTCCAGAGTTTGGACTTTGTATAGTTTGTTTTTCATGTATGAACAATGCAGCAGGAGAGTCTCTAGTCAGACTCCAGAGTCCTCAGGCGATGGGTGGCACAGCAGGTAGAGGCAGGACGTAACGTAACGTTTTAGGAAGTTCAACAATCCCAGTCGCTCTGGGTGAATCCTCTGGAGAACCTCCTGCTGTATTCTCACATGGGCTCATTCAAGCATTCTCCAGAGTTCTTAGGGACTGGCAGGAGAAACTCTGGAGAAAGTCTGCGGCAACTGATTTGGACATTTTCTTGAATCATCTTGAGTTCAGTGCACGTCTGCGAGCAGAGATTAACACACAACTCCATTCACAGAATACGAGTATTTGATCCAGTGGAAAACCCCAGAGAGAGCATTTACAAATTTGACCGTTTGAGAATTAGGTTTGGTTTGTTAAAACCTTAACTTACATTTCTGTCTTATAACCCCGAACCTCTGTCTGACTCCCTGAAATATCAGCAGCCTCCTGCACATGTTTTGTTATAAAACCTTTTAATTTATCTTCAGTGGGGTCTCACAGAATCAAATTAATAAAAAAAAACACTTTTACATTCATATCCATGTCGGTTTCTGCTCTGCACAGTCTGTCATCAGTGGTTTGGCTTGTTCCTAGCTGCATTAAACAGCTACTGTCCGTAGAGGATTACATGAGCCGCGAATTACATGTGAAACACGAGCCGCTCTGCAGACAGAAGGTTTCCACATAACATCTACAGTATTACATGTTGGATCAGGAGCTGCAGCTTGTAAATCTAGTCTATTCATTACAATAACGCTGTGTGTTGTGTGTTGCAATATGCTGCAACAGAATCCATATAAATGTTCCTGCAACGACTGTAGCTGCAGAGGAAGTGTGGTCGAAATGACAACTGAGACGTAATACTTTGTGAGAGAGAGAGCTACAGACAGACACAAAGAGAGAGAGAGAGAGATGTCTTTATCGGTGTCAAAAATGTGACGTCTCTCGTGTTGTTCCATCGACAAAATACGAGGCATGAAAGAACCGGGCCACATGTGGTTTTGTTGTTTTGAGAGTTATAATGACAGTGTGTGTTGTAGTCGGGGGGTCGGGGCTCCGACAGTTCAACCAACTGCTGAAGGACAAATGATGTTTGTTCTGCTGCTTGTTACAGTCTATGGGTTTGGAGGAGGATGGATCCTTGCAGAGCTGCCATGAAGGAGGGGGTTCTAAAGTTCATCCGTCTCATGCACACAGTCAGTATTTATCAGGCTGCTCTGCTGCCCAGAAGTAATCAGCAGTCTGTGTGGTCCTGTCAGAGGTCAAAGGCTCCTCACGTCTTTCCACAAGTTTGAAAAACGGAATCAGACTTTTTCAAATTGGAGTTGCTCAGTTATCATCACTGTGCTGGCTGATAATCTCAGGATAGAGTTACGCTGCAGCACATGTTTTGGAAAATTTGTAATGCGCCAACTGCAAAACCATCGTTTGAAGCAGATATTAGATAGAGATAGGGATTATTTTCATAAAATGTATTATTGAAACATGCAGGGACACATTTGTTCTGATGATTGCTGAAATTATTTATTATAAAACTACAAATTACTTGACTGCAGGGTGATATAGAGTGGTGATGAGACGATGTGAAGTAGAGAACCATATATTAAGTATTGTAAGTATAATAGTAAGTACATTTCTAACAGCGGGATATTGTGATACTTTTCTAGTTTCAATATACCGTGCAAACAAGCTGCGCTGGCATGTAAATACATGCATAAAGCCTGAAACTGTACTGTGGTCAATGTTTGGAGGACTAACAGTAGTTTACTGGGTTTGTCAGACACATGAACTCACTTCAGCGCTGCTGGTTTTGGCTCCAGGGCTCCAACAATCCGTGGTCAGAAACATCTCACTCCCCTTCACACATGAGCTTTAACACACACACACACACACACACACACACACACACACACACACACACACACACACACACAAAGACACACAGAATGGTTCTGTCCACATATCCAGTGTCTCTATATTAAAACCTGGAAGGACATGACCCTTTAGGAAAACACATACAGTAACACGCTGGACATTCAGGACTCATATTGCGTGCTCATGTCCAATCACTGATGTTTCTCTACAGACCTCAAAGTAAATAAGAGAAGGAGTTATACAAATATACACACTCACACACACACACGCTCACATAAGGGGTACCCAGCCAGTGAATGTGTGAAATGTAGCGCACTGTTGAACCACTTCCCCCTGCAGATCAAAAGAGAGAGGAATGAAAAACAAAAAAGGAAAAACAGGCAGAAAATGAAAAAGGGAGAGATACAAAACACAAGTGTGAGGAGAGAGAGAGAGAGACAACAAACTTTGGTTTTAAAGTTTTAATTAAAATTGGCTCTCAGTGGAGTTTAAACCTCCGCCAATGGCCAGCAGTCCTTCACATTGTTGTCTAGTTCTTAAAAGAGAAAGGGAAGTGGTCTGATGAACTAAATGATTTATTTGTCATAAAAAATCACTGGAGATGAAAACCAATGAAGCATATTTCTCTAGAGAAATACAGGAAAAGCTACAGGCAAACAACTAATGATCGCTCCTCTTTAGAAATATTAAAATGAGCTAGATTGAGATTATTATTTGGAGTACATCAAATTCTACAGACACGTCTCGGGATCAGTGCATCATGGGAGTTTGTCCGCAGTCCACATGCACACGTTTATAGCAACATAACTAAGAAATGGATCAGGGCTAACCTGAGTCAGCATTAACTGTGGGGAGAGTTTAAAGCCGAAGCTTTGAGGGGTGTCTACCTCCTGAAATGTGAACCTCTTGCACCGCAGCTACAGAAAATATAAAAAGAAAGATCTACTGCTCGATTTCTAGAAAATGTGTCTTGTGAACAGAGCTGTGAAACCTGCATTAAAACCTCCAGCCAAAGTATCTGGCCGGACATGAGAAGGTGGAACAGGATCAGAAGAAAACACGTTTATTGAAAGCAGCTGAAGTCTGGACAGAGGAATATGTTTTCTAGTCCCTGTGTGTGTTCAACATGAAACAAACAGTGAAACGTTAACTCCACCACCCACCCCCGTAACCGTGCACTCGAGAATCCGAGCACAACAAAGGTGTAAAACTGACTTGTGCTGGCTGAGATGTTTTCTGGATGTCGAGCATGTTGACAGACGTGTGATTTCACTGTGAAATGCGCTGTTTTAGTTTTCCTCACCGAAGGACGTGAAGGTTTTAAAAGGTCTCGAATCCCGAACATAAAAGAATGTATGTGTAGAGGAATTGTTTCTTCCAGCAGGAGTCTGAGGTGACAAAGTCGTATGTGGTGTTAATGACGCTGCAGAGAGTCGGACCACACATGGCGATCTCTTTCTCTCTCTTTTCATCTCTTCATCATCTTTGGATGAAAGCTTCCTCTTCAAGTCACGGCCGAGGTGACAACGAAGAAGTCAGCTGGTCGTGTGTGCGACATCACGTGTTAACGGTCGGATATATTAACTCCGTGGCCACCCCACTGTTGGGCTGAGTTTTTACGAGTGTGGAAATCAAGCGCTCATCTTTGAAGCACAGTCGGTTCCGTTTATGGTTTTCATGGGAGGCCCCTCTTCAACAGCTGTCCTTATATATGATAGATCTGAAAATGTCAGTGATCACTTGTTTTCTTGTGAGAGAGAACTTCAGCCACATTCATTTAAAGTCAGTCTGGACATATAGAGTAAAGTGCAGAACGTGTTTGGAATTGTTCAATAGCTTGATTAACATTGATTTTTGTGGCCGATATAGATATTCTGTGCTCAGTGTGAAAAATTAGCAATGATTCCCAAGATGTCATGATCAAACCCTTATGATAAAGAAATGTAACTGAGGCTCCATATTTTACGTTAACCCATAAACACTATTATAAATAAGTATAAATACAATCAAATGTATTGTCAAGAAAATAAACTTAGATCTGTTATTTGTAAACATCTTTGTAAATATTGTATTAATCACATCAAAAATAAATAATAACAATAATAAACTACAATTTGTTATGAATCAACTACATAGTGACGCCATTTCATTTTTTATGTTACCATTAACACAGATCTACTGAAATGTCTGTCGACTGAGTTTTATCAGCCAACCAAATAACTGGTCAGGCTCTAAGATTAATAATCTGTAATTTACAGATGAAGTAGTAGCTCTACATTCAACAACCCTCTGGATTTATTACCAACGACCAATATAATCTTTACTATATCTCAAAAGCATATATCTTATAATTCTACTTTTTAAATGTATCTTTTTGTGTAGTTTAATTGTGTGTCTGCATCAGTATCACCATCTGTAGCTGCTAATACATGGGCTATAGACGGTTGGAGTATGTTTTGAATTTAGAAAATACTTTGACACTGTGGATTTTTGGCTGCATTGTATATGGACAGTGGAAGTGGTCCAACCCCCTCTGCCAAGTCAGGTTTACAGGCTCACACCATTCCTGTGGGAGGGAGGGGGGGGGGGTGGGGGGTTTACACCCTGCGAGCTTCTAAACCATGTACCCCCTTCAGATGAGACCCCCACGCACCTTGGCTTCAAACGCGCTGCCCTTTCTCAGAACAGCCTGCATGTGGCAGGAAGGAGGGCTGAAGGGGCGACTGAGAGGGAAGGAGGAGGTTGGACGGGAATACCAGCACCTCAAGTTACCATGTAGTTAAATAACGCCAGAACACACGCACCCACACATGCACGGACACACCTATTCAGGAATTCATATCTCACACATGTACACACACATGCACACACACACACACACACTAAGGGCCTGCACCACGCGGCCTCCCTGCTTTTAATACGAGCCCCGAGGATGCAGGTCATGCTTTGTATTTTCATTTCAAATGCGTCTTTTATTCCATCGTCCAAACGGTGACGCTTCATTAAACGCTCGGAGCTTTCAGGTGGTCCTCTCTAAAATATCTGCAACAGCATGCATGATAAACAGATCCATTTAAAATGGCGTGCACACTCTCCCTGTACTTTCTGCAGGTGGTCCAAGTCCGTTTTCTAC
This sequence comes from Paralichthys olivaceus, assembly GCF_024713975.1. Taxonomy (NCBI): domain Eukaryota; kingdom Metazoa; phylum Chordata; class Actinopteri; order Pleuronectiformes; family Paralichthyidae; genus Paralichthys; species Paralichthys olivaceus. The sequence continues at coordinate 21,254,766 of NC_091101.1, forward strand.
ATTTCTATGACCATGAGGTTTTGGTTGAAGTCTCAGGTTCAAGCCAAGTTAACTGCACCCCCCCTCCACATGTATTATGACAGATCTGACGTTGCACTGTATGAGCCCTCCCCAGCTTCCTGTTATAGGGCCCCTCGGATACATTGGTTCCATCTTCAAGTGGTGCCTATAGCAGGAAGGTCCCGACAGATGTTTGCATCTTTTTGTTAATCAGTGGAAAGACACACTGATGGAAGGAAACTGAGATTAAAAGAAATATGATGCTGGAGAACGTTATTTGTATGAATGAAGGTATTCAAAACAGGAATTCTACTTTGTTCTGTTATTTTTCCGAGAAAGGTAATTTTGGAAATTTTCAAAAAGTCACTGTTTCTTATTATTGTCATTACATTTTTTTGGGTTTGACAACAAATGTGATTTTGTTCTATTACTGAGAAGTTTGAATCTGGCTAAGTTTGAGCTCCAATGAGGTGCAGAAATTGTGAAGACATGTTTTTCAGTTTTGCTTCACACGTTACATCTCCACCTGCAGCTTTCAGACATGCACTAAATTCTGAATATTCTTTAAAACATTTCTAAAGGGGTTGTATGTGAAAACGCAGATGCTCTGGAAATGTTTTTCCTTCCAGTCCTCTTAGTAAAATGAGCCCATGTGAGAACCAGGAAAATGTCTGGACAAGTCACGGCGAGCGAGTCAGTGCGTTGATGGCGATCCTAACACGTTGACCGACAGAACACTAAAATATAAAAAGAGTACTAACATCTTAGTAGGTGTGTGTGAGGTGCCTACACATAAAAGACGGATAAAAACGTGAATTGGAAAGACGAAATTCCAGAGGCCTCTGTGATGAGGGCTTATGTCGGTGTCAATGTGGCTTAAACAAAAATAATTTATACAGACGTTCTCCTCTTGTTTGAACACGTCTGACTCAGACAATCTCCTTCTGCATTATTTATATAAAAAGAGTAAAGTGCATCTCACCCTCCACTCGGTCTGATTTTCTAACCCACCTGTGATTTCCTACTTGTACCGGAGTATTGACGTCCCCACTTCCCTGACCTGTATCAGTCTGCCTCCATTTTGCAAATTCTTGAAATCGATGTTGAACAAACTACATCGTGACCCTATATTAAAACGGCTACATCACATAAAACAACTGTCAGGCGCTGATAGAAAACAGACAAATTCCTCCTGACTCCCATCCACCCCTGAGGCTTCATGTCAGCCCTTCAGTGTGTAGCTCAAACTGCGTGTGCACATCATTCATGCTTATCGTGATCTCACTGGAGCAACAGATGGGTCCAGAAATCATCAACCCATCAGAGACAATTCAGCACAATTAAAGTTCAAGGGAATATTTCTTAACCCTGCGTCAGAACTCTTCATACCACGCTGCGTATTATTCATAACGTTTTGTCTTTCTCACCAGATGACTCCAGCTCGAGAGGTGGAGCAGGGACGGCCAATGGTGACGCCGAACACGCCCCGGAGCTTGCTGGGAAACTGGGTAAGCACTCACACGTGTAGGAGGGAAGCCTGGAGGTGGCACTCAGGATAGCGGAGAGTGTGTGACTTATAAAGGAACACAGTAGCAGACTGAACAATAAACACCTTGCAAACTGTCAGAGTGAAGAAGGTGAGAGTGTATACGCCCCCGCCACCACACACACACACACACACACACACACACACACACACAGACACACTGCAGGCGGGTTGTTTGCGTAGGTAATTGGCTCTGACAGAGTGGAGTGAAGTCTATTTGTGTGAGGTGTGATTTGGTGCAACAACAGCCCCCCGCCAAGTGTCCCTGGATAGTGTCCCTGTCATGTAATTGAACCCACTCTCGTTGTTATCCTCTTCTCTCTCCGACCTCCATGAATCTGTTGGTCCAGTTTCGCGGCGTGGATCCAATTGGATTGATTGTTATAAGCTGAAAAAACTACATTGACTCAACTTAAAAAATTCAATATGGATTTTAGGAGGCCGATGCCACTATTATGAATTTAAAATGTTCCGATAGCGATATATTGGTCTATGAAGTGTCAATGAATCCGCGGATGTTCTTATCAAACCTTTATGACAAAGAAATGTTTTTGAGGCTTGATCATTTACAGCTCAACCATAAACTTTATTTAAAAAAAAATATGGACAAAACACAAATACAGTGTGAATTGGGAAAATAAACATATTTCTGAAAATAAAATGTTTTTCAGCATTTTCTATTTTAAAAAAAAAGTAAAATAAGTTTTCATGTCTGCAAAGATAAATGCAGATTCCAACATGTCTTTGGGAGGCTTGTATCGTTCTTAACTCTATCGAGGTCCTATAACCCAGACGTAAATACTTCAATACAGAAGATATGTATAGACTTCTGATGCAAATACCTGCACAAGTTCTCACTGCAACTACTCAAGTCAACATGAGTTACCTGACTTTAAAATCTCCTTAATCTCAGTGTCTCTCTCTCTCTCTCTCTCTCTCTCTCTCACACACACACTCTCTGGTTCACTCTGTCTCTCTCTGGCACACCGATCAAAGTCGGTGTGTCGGAGGGTCAGTAGTATTTTTACACTGTGAAGTGTGGCGTTGAAGTGGCCCCTGAGACCCAGAACAAGCCTGCCCTTTTGCCCGCTCTGGCTCTCTCTCTCCTCCCCTCTCTTCCCTCTTTCCACTCTCTGTGTGACTGCTTTTTTCAGTTTGCCCTCACTTCTTCTCCCTCTATTTTTCTTTCTTTTTTCTGCCCCCTCTTTTACCCTCACTTTGTTTTATTTTTTTAACTCTTTCTCTTTGTTCTCAATTTTTCTGCCGTCACTCCCGTTTTATTTCGTCGGCTTTTCAGCAATCTGTCTGCCGTGCGTGTGTTTTAACCTCCACGTGAACTTCGCCCTCTCTCTCTCCCTCCATCTGTTTTCTCCTCTACCTCTGTTTGATTTAGTTCGGCGTAGACATTATAAATCAGCTCATTTCAATTGCACCTCGCTGTATTTTGTTAGTCTCATCTTTATCCAATCCACCTCAGATCAGATGCACTTGGCTTTGGCTCCTCACATCCTCTTTTCTCTTCATTTTAAACAAGTGCAGTTGAATTTATGTCATGACATTGAGCCGCTGCCAAAACATTAAACTATTAATCGCTGCGTTCTGCTGCTCTCCCCCTCTGCTGTATTAATGCATTGACTCCAGTTCAGCAGTAGTCCAGTAGCTTTTCTCAAGACTCTTGCAGGACAAAGGTGAGACTTAAAAGCCTTTGGGGTATGTTTTTTCTGTCAGCGGGCCCAGCTTTGGGTCTGAGCTATATTCCGCTGAGCAATGCAGCCGTAGTGAAATCTCCGGACTCGAGTGCACAGACCCGTCACATAACTCTTCCCTGTGTTTGTTTACCCAGAGCTGGAATAATAACCGTGTCCAAAGAAACAAACGCAACTGCAGTAGTTTCAGGGTGATTTATCGCCCCGGTTGATGGCTATCTGCTGTGGCTTGAACATGAGGGCTGTAAAAATCAAGCGCTCCTGTGAATGATTTCCTCTGCTCCCTCCCTACTGGAGAGTTTCTTTTCCCCCCTTTGATGTGTTTTCACTGCTCGTTGATTGTTGGACTCCTTTTAAAGAGGGATGCCTGCATGTGAATAGATGCATGTGTTTATTGTCTGACCGTTTTATTTCTTTGTGAGTAGGAATATGAGTCTGTGAATGGCTAAGAGGGATCAAGTCATGCATCTGTATGGACGGATGTGGTTGTTTGAATACGTGTATGAGGTTAACTGGCCGCTTTGTGTTTTGTAAGAAAGAGTTTGCGTGGGTAAAAGGAGGCTTGGGTGTGATGCCAGTTGCTGTCTGTCTTTGTGAGACTTGTGCACAGATTCGTGAGCAGATATTTATGGTGATGTTACCTAGCTGTGGGTTTTAGTGAGAGTTCGCGGTGGCACGATTTGAAGTGAAGTGTGTGGCTTTTTTTAACGAGCACAGAAACATAAAAACCCGGGCCATGAGGTGCCGGATCAGTGGAAAATAACAAATCTGCTTTGTCTATATACCGTGAGTGTGTGTCTCTGTGTGTTTGTGTGTGTGTAGTGAAGTCCTGTTTTTTGGGCGCACACTGAAAGATTGATATTTCACCTCATAATTTCAATTTATTTGTGAATAAGGTGGAGCATATCTGACGTCTATCTTATAATGCAGCATTGCAACGATGAAAACAGAGAGTTTGATTTTCCCGGTGAAGAAGGGGAGTTGGGATGAGGGGATGGGAGACAGGATTGAGGAAGTGGAAGGATGGGAGAGGTGAAGGGGTTAACAGGGTGGTTGAGGTTGACTGGTTGAAAAACCAAATGTCTTGCTCCATGATGAGACTCACCAGGTCCTTGATAATTTGAAGGCTGGTCTCTTTGTTCGCCTGCTCACTCTTGAGGTGATTCTTCAGATTATTGACTTTAACATCACAGTCAGTCTCACTCTGATGTATCAGACTCTTCATGGTTTTCAGTTTCTCCGTGAGCTCCACATTCTTATGATCGTCTCCCTGCACGTTGAGCCATTTGTCCGCAGTGACTCCAACCAGACTCTCAGTCTCCTTGATATTTTGGAGGCATGTCTCTCTCTCCTCCTTCTCACTTCTGATTGGATCCTCATGAGGTTTTCCTCCAGAGTGTTGATTATAAGGTCCCTTTCAGTTAGACTCTGATCGATCTGAGTCTGAATGGCCGTCAGTTTTTCTGTGAGCCCAACATTTTTTGCCCAGTTCTCGTTGAACCTCTTCTCCTTGGCTTTAACAAGACTCTCCAGCTCATGGTTTCTGTTAACACAGACTTCTTTCTCCAACAGCTCACTGCACAGCCGATTCTCCAGAGCGTTGATTTGAAGTAGGTAGCCAGCCTTGTTCTGCAGGATCTCGATTTGCATGGCCTTCAGTTTGGCCATGAGCTGATCATTCTCATCGACCAGCGCAGCCTTTTCACTTTCAAACTTGACCATTTGTTCGTCCTTTTCCCGGGTGACATCCTCAACCTCCGTCTGGTACCACATCAACTTCTCTTGCATCTTCTGCATGTCAGCCTGCTGCTCTTTGGAGAGATTGTCCATATTCTCAAACTGAGTCTCAGCTGTTGACAAATCGAGTCTTATTTGCAGTTGTTCTGTCGCAGGCTGTGAGTAGTTGCTTCAGTCAGTTAGGTGCATGATTGTAAGTGGCTTTGATACTAGATCTGTCTGATTTGTTGTTGTTGCCTGGCAACATGAGTGACTCTCAAATCGTATGTTTTTAAAATCTAAATTCTCTCTCTCTCTCTGATCCTGTGATCTGTCTGATTTGTTGTTGTTGCCTGGCAACATGAGTGACTCTCAAATCGTATGTTTTTAAAATCTCAATTCAATTCAATAAGCTTTATTGGCATAACTGTGCATTACAATATTGCCAAAGCGTTATAATATAACAATAAAATAATATAAAACAATGTATTATTTTAGCAAAATAATTAATTATACATCAATAAAACTATATTATACATCAATTAAAACTATACTACACATTAATAAAACTATACTTTACATTAATGAAACTATAATATATATCAATTTTAAAAAGGTGTGTATCATACAATAAATCTCTTTCTCTCTCTCACACACACATAGTGTGATCAGATACATGTATAAACATATCAACACAGTTTATGAACCTTTCTCGGTGCAAACATGTATGAAACGACCCCATATTAACACTGTAAGTGGACTTAGTGGAGCTGTGCATGGCTCCCTGGTGTTTGCCCCGACATGGTGGCGCTGCGGCCGGGCTGTGCGCCCTCTCCTGGCTGTGGAGCTGTCCGTGATCTCTGTGTCTGTACTCAGGGACTTTTTATCATCACGATATTAAACAATGTTATCGCATATCGCAAGTTTTCCTAATATCGTGCAGCTCTATAATATACCATATAACATTAATAATACAATGTAACATCTATTATACAGTAGGATAATATATATTATACAATAAAACATAATCGTGGTGGGGTGAGCAGGGGTGTGTTTGGATCATCATATCACTGTCGGCTCTCTCTCGTGGAGATATGAGACTCTGTTTTCCCTACACACTCAAATCTCTGAGATAGACAAAATGGTAATAATATAAAAAATTTTCTTATAGCAAACAAGGTGTGTAGGAAGTGTAAAAGTAAAATAATCTGAAACACAGGAGGCTTGAACCCTCCCTCTGTGTCACCGCCTCTTCAGTTGATGTAGCTTTGATCACTTGTTACGTCCAATAAAAGTGTCAAATAGGAATCTGATGAATTCCTTTGCCAGTCCGTTGTTCTTTCTCTGGTCTGAAGAACAGAGCTGTGCTTGTAAATATAAAACTGTTTAAACCGTTTGTATTTCATCTCTTGCTCCCTCCATTCTCTCCTTTTCTGCTCTCCTTTTTTTCACATCTGCATCAGCTCAGTGGCAAAAAGAGTTTTTTTTCTCGTCATTGAAATTCTAACTTTAAATTATGCTCCGACATCCTGGAAGCAGCTAATAACTGTCAAACTTATTTTCCAATAAAAGATCTGTGGTCACTGTTTCAATTCTCCTCCTGTGCCCCTCTTTCCTCATGCAGTACGTCCACGTTTTACCCAGCCGGCAAAGATGAGGAAGCGTGTCATCGCTCGCCCGGTGGGTAGCTCAGTGCGTCTGAAGTGCACGGCCAGCGGTAACCCTCGGCCCGACATCGTCTGGCTAAAGGACAGTCGGCCGCTGGTGGAAGAAGACGGCGGAAAAGACGGGAAGAAGAAGAAGTGGACTCTGAGTTTGAAGAACCTGACCCCAGAGCACAGTGGGAAATACACCTGCCACGTCTCCAACAGAGCAGGAGAGATCAACGCCACCTACAAAGTGGAAGTCATACGTGAGTCAACCATGATTTATATGCATCAGTTATGGGTTATAAATATAATGAGATTAAAATGTAGACAGACACATACGTCATGTATGTGACTAAGGTCGCAATACTCTACATGTTTTGATGAGGTTATAGCTTATTCTGATAATGACCTTGTTCTGGTTAAGATAACCAGAAATTGCTGTTTACACGACTAGACTATTTTCTTAACCTGGATAAAACTGGAATATCTGTGTCCTTGTAAACATGTCTAATGTTAAAAGCAGCAAATTCTCACGTTTACTGAACGCAGCTTAAATGTTTATTATGTTTGTGTTTTGTCGAGTATCAGCTCTTCTTTTGAAACATCCTGAAGATGTGTGTGTAAAATTGCAGCGTGTGGTCACTTCATGTCGTGACACATCTGAATGTACATTCTTGGAATTGTGGTGCGTGAGTTGCGGAGTGTCCCGGCTGGTACACGATACACTGTGTCTCTCACCCAAACAATAACATACTGTACACTACTGTGTTCACAGGATGTATATTATTGTTTGAGTGAGAGGCCAGCTGGACTAAATGGCAGGGTTTGATATGGGTTTTGTTTCCATTCTGACTTACAGTGATTATGTAAAAACGTCTAAAATCATATGGTAGAGATGGTAGAGAGCACCATAATTAACTCTTCAACCGTTGAAATGATTTGTTGGCGAAGTGATGTGTCTTTGCTTTCACAAGAACTCGTCCTTTGTGCTCTGGAAAGAGCTGAGTTTAGATTTCCATCATGGTTTGAAGAGAAAAAGACCTGAAGACAATGGTCAGTCATCAGTTTTCTTCTACTATCAAATCCTACATGTGGAAATTGTTGACTTAGACAAACAAACATCGTTGTGGAAATTATACTTTTGTTGTTTTGGTTGAATTTTAGAAAGTAGAATGCATAAGAGATTAATAATGTTTCATTTCACTTTTGTTTTTTAAATTGGATTCACATTTGACCAAAGGGAGCGTGTCGATCATAGGCTATGTATTAAGATAGACGACATGACGCCAAAGAAAATATAAATCTTTTTATAAGAAATATGTAAACATAAATGTTTCCTGCATTGTTTATTTTGTCAAATCAAAGTTTTCATATCAGCGCATATCAACAGACAGTAATACCGGTCTGTGATAGATGTCTGTGAAAGGCTCATATCCGCCAATATTACCGCCAACCAATGGTTCTGCCACACTCTTGTGTCAACCATAATTTTAATGCGATCCTAAATGCTGCTTGGAAGTTATTTCCCAGCGTTTGCAAGTGTCACTATCAAATGACGTGTGCACCAACACCAGAAGGTTAAAAATGTAGAGGTTTTAAATCATTTTTATAAGTCTCCTTTTGCTTCAGTGGCATTTATTGATCACCAGCAGTCTCTATCAATAAACATCATTCGAGCGAGTGCGGAATGTGGAGCCTGATGTTCAGTGTGGAGGATAAAACTGCTGCAGAGCGGCTTTCACTGATGAGAGCAGAATATGTTACGATGAGTTGTGAGTGTTTTTCGAGGTGTTAGGTCGTGTTGGAAAACTATTTATTTTACGATTGGTGATTTAATGTTGAGGTGTGTGTGTGTGTGTGTGTGTGTGTGTGTGCGCGCGCATGTGTGTACTGAACTGTAGGTTATTGTGCGTTACAGCTCTGTGGAGAGAATCAAACTCTCCTGACTCTCTCTTTACTCACCACATCTGCTACACATTAAACTACAGCTGTAGTTTCGGCTCAAAGACATTCATGCACTCTCTCTCTCATGCACGCACACACACACACACACACACACACACACACACACACACACACACGCAAACACACACACACACGCACACAGGGATTAAATCAAACTGCTGCTCGCTTATGTCAAATGTGATATTTTCTCTATCAGTAGAGATCTACTCAGCTGTCAGTCATTCACTGCTGTTAGAGAGAAAACTATAAATAATGGAGTTCAGGAGAAAAACTGTGAAGCTCTTACAAAGCATAATAAATCCATAAATAGAGCTTAAGACATGCATGTAATTCATAAATATAGTGAATTATCTGATGGTGGTGACCGTCCTTTGGGAAAATGAGATTCAGGTAATGTTTGGATTCAACATGAAATGCAGGTTATTCTCCAGCAGCAGTCAGAATTATTCCTGTGGATTAGGGGTGGGGTCCCCCGGGCGGGTGCAAGATGACTTCCCTAAATCAAATAAAAATGAAAGGCAATTTGAAATAGTTTATTTTAGCCATGCTTGTTAAAAAAAGATTATTAACAGGAAACACGGAGACACCTGCACGATGCAGATTCTTTTAGCTCAAATAATTGTTTTCTGTATGTTTCAACCAACTCCAAGGATGATGGGAGTCACATGTCTTTACTTGGAGGGTTAGAGTCTGAAATGTTTTGAAACCTGTGTTCTAAAAGATTTATTTACTACACATATATATAAATCAAAGGTTTTCACATAAACTTTTTCTTTTGACTTTTCTCTCTACCTTAGTGAGTTCTCTGTGTTGTTTGCATGTGGTGGGGTATGGTAGCCATGTTAACCAGAACAACAAAGAAAACAAAGCAAACGCTGCAAAGTGTTAAACCTGCAACTGTTCTCTGTCACCTTTCGTCCTCCTCCTTCACTGACACATTAGAAACTAGAGTTCTCTCCAGCTTCATGAATTCATCCTCTCACACAACCCAAACAGAGCATAATTCAATTCTAGGTTAAAAACAGCTGATGAGAAAAGAAAAATCTCATGAATTCTCTCTCGTTATGTTCCTGTGAGATGCAGGAACAGATACTGAAGAGGAGACTGTTGAAAGTCTCTGGCAGGTGTGTTTATTCTGAGAAAGAAAAGGCGGAGCTGAAGATAAGGCATCTGTTTGTGTGTCTTCAGCTGAGACGGAGGATGTGCTGTTGAATGCAGCAGATACTGTTCAAATAATGCTTTCAAAACATGTCACATTCTCTCAGCACCAGTGTGTGTTTCAATCAGTTTGAATACATTGAATAAACAGAGTATAGTCTTTCCTCCCTGTGTTTTTAATTATGATGAACTGCTGAAATCAACAAGTTTGTAATATACAACAATATTCAAGTTATATATTATATATAAGAAAGTGCCTGATTTACTGCTTTCCTGTATCATTGGAAATAAATTAAGCCTTGAATCTTAATGCAACCAAATCACAACTTTTGATGGCTACTTACCAACCATCTGTCTTATTACTACACCCTCTGATGTAGTATAAGGACAATAGTGCAGGAAGTGTCTGTGAATACTGGACTGGTGGTTCATTCTATAGATGATGTCAGACAGAGGCTCCATATGCAGCACAGTCTCCAGACTAGAAAACGGTCTAAAGCTTTTGACTGCAGTGTAATTTACTATAAGAAATTAATATTCTGCTTTCCTTCTTTCTTTCTTTCTTTCTGTGTGTGTCCTTCAGAGCGCACCAACTCTAAACCCATTCTAACCGGCACTCACCCTGTCAACACCACCGTGGACTACGGTGGAACAACGTCTTTTCAATGTAAAGTTCGCAGTGACGTCAAGCCGGTCATCCAGTGGCTTAAAAGAGTTGAGCCCGGTGACGAGGACAAATTCAACTCCACCATAGAGGTACGAGCCCCGTCTGCCAAAAAACACTGCACTCCAGATTATGGGTAATCTGAGTGAATGAATCAATGCATTTGTACTTTTTATTCAAAGGTTGGAGACCATCGCTTTGTGGTGCTGCCGACAGGAGAGGTGTGGTCGCGTCCCGATGGATCTTACCTCAACAAGCTGCTGATAACCAGAGCCAAGGAGGAGGACGCTGGCATGTACATCTGCCTGGGAGCCAACACTATGGGCTACAGCTTCAGGAGTGCTTACCTGACTGTGCTGCCAGGTCAGAGGAAGAACGAGACAAAATCTATGTGTATTTAATTCTCTGATTTAAAACATTAGAACTGAAGATGGTTGACCAGCAGGTTTGAATAGAGCCAGTAAACTTGTTTTTTTAACCATCATTACTAATGTGAATGCAGGATACATGCTGCTCGACTCACCAAACAAACAGTCATACTTGGATCTATACGAGTGTGTTACATTCAAATCTAGATAAACTTATTTTCATCTATTCGTCCTTTATTTAATTTGCATCTCTTTTGTTCTTTCACAGATCTGAAGCCCCAAATCAACTCGGTCCCCATGGCGACATCCCCCGGCCTCCCCTGGCCCGTCATTATTGGAATACCAGCAGGTGTCGCCTTCATCTTAGGCACCGCCCTCCTCTGGTTCTGCCAATCTAAACGCACCTGCTCCTCCTCCTCCCCGTCTTCCTCCTCCGCTCTGCCCGCCGCCCAGCGTCTACCCGTGGCCAATCGTGACCGAGCCTGCCTGACGCTGCCCGCTCAGCAGGCCAACGGGGATAAAGATTGCCTCTCGTACGAGGACTACGTCGCCCATCAGCAGCTGCTCCTGGCTCAGGGTGGAACCCCGTCGGCTCCGAAGGTCTATCCCAAGATCTACACGGATATTCACACGCACACACATTCGCACGTGGACGGGAAAGTGCACCAGCACCAGCACATTCACTACCAGTGTTAGCAGCGAGGCTGTGGCGGCGAGCGTTGGGTGTTTTTCACTTTCATCTCTCACGTGAGCATGTTCCTGTGCAGCAGTCCACACTAACTGCTGACGGACAACCAGAAACATGGGATCACTCAGTTCTTCCTCATTTCGCTGCAGCCGTGGACTCAAGATACAGACGATGAAGAATGTAAAGAGAAAACACAAAGATCTTTATTTTGAACCACGCCATCGCGATCTACGAGAGAAAAACCCAAAGAACATGTTTGAATCAAACCTCCTGTGGAATAAAATCTCCTGTGTAAATGTATAAATCTCTAACCGTGTTGCTCAAAGGCCTCATGAAGCAACAGTGAACTCAGCAACAGTTTTACAGCAAACCAGCAATTTATCTGCCTCTGTTCCTTCAGTACAACCACAACCTCCTCAGTACGAACGCAGCTCACTGTTCACTACAAGCCTCCAAATATAGCTACTCGTGTATATAGTGGAATATGATTATATGGATTTTAGCATGCTACGTCGTCCTGGATAATCTATAAAGAACATTTAGCATGTGTGTAATGTAACAGTGTAACTTCAGAGTATATCTCTATCCTCGGCCCCACTGAGCCATAAGAACCACGACTGGAGACTAACTCCTGCGTACCTGCAGCTCCAGCAGAGATCAGGCCAGCTGGGTTTTCCTCAGGCCGACAGCTGTTCTCAAAAACGATCCAGCTTCTATCTGCTGGAAAAGAGCTGATATCAATCTCTCCGCAGCTACGATGGGATTTCTGCTAAAACCGGGGACCTCCTCTCCCGACAGCGGTTGCGGAAGTAATCATTAGATCTCTCCAGACTCTTCATAAGTCGTTTGCGCCCAGTTTTTACTTCCTGCAGAATGGTGGCATTTCCTGTTTGCATTGTCTCCCTTTACGGCTTTTGTTTGATGCTTGCAGACTTGCGAGAGGAGTTGAAGGATATCGGCTCTCGTCATTTCATAGGCACAAAGGGATCATCAACGAGGCCTCAGTGTAAAACGGTGCCTCTGAAGAATTGCTTCCAGATTTCACGGATCACACTCGGCTCTGCGGATAAATCACGGGTCCTTGTTAATCTGCTATATGGTTTAGAGGGCTCAAAAAAAGAGAAAGACTTAAACTGTGTAACTCGAGGATGAGACTTGCAACTGTCAACTCTTCAAGCAGCACACAGGTCGAGCTGTTTGTGTTTGGGCCTCGACAGACTGTTGTCTCCTCCTTCTCACCCTCAGTACCGACTGTCACCCAGAACTTGGAAAATGTCCTTTAAAGATACTTTAAGGGTAAAATAATGCAATACAACTGGTAACTGAATGGAATACCAATATTTTTTATCATTACGCTGAGTGTCTTTCCATTTATAAACTTGTCTGGCACATTTTTTATTCAGTCGTCTGCAGAGTTAATGCTCACTATACAAACTTCCTTGACAGATTTGAAATAATAAGATCTAAAAATGCTTTTCTCTGATCACCGTGGTTTCATATTTACTCAATGCCAAAGCTGCGACACTGCCAGAGGTTTCGTGTTCACTTGTTTAAATACCTGAACCTCTCTACATGACTGTGTGGACCTGAACTGACTCAGACTTCTTCCCATCACTCTCCTTAAATGTTTATTGCACATTTTCAAGGTACTTTCTTCATCATAGTACATTTTCAACTGCAGAGCCATCTGTCACCCCGATGTGAAAAAAATTAAAATGTTATCATCAATTACATTTCATTTCATTTCAACACCTTAAAAATACTTTAACGGTGAAATAATATTATATAACTGGTAACTGAATTGACTTTCTGTTTGGTTTTCATTACATTTAAACGCCTACACATTTATAAACTCGTCTTTCCGTCTAATTTCACAAAGAGAGAGAGAAATATTAACATCAAAAAATTTTATAAATGGATTAACATGTGGATTTTAACATGTGATCTCCAAGTTTTCATATTTACTCCGTGCCAAAGCTCCTGCACAGCTGCAGTACCCTGCCACAAGAGCTGAATTCACTTATTCTAAGTATCTACACCTCTTCAACATGATGTTGCACTGTTAAAGGTGCTCTCTCTAATGCATTGACTTTGGTAAACTGCTGCTCCTCCTCGTGGCCGTGGGTCCCGAACAGAGGTCTGATCTGCAAAACTGGAAACATCTGCGTGTCTGCTCGGAGCCTCAAAAGCATCAGTGAGGTCATGAGCAGCTGTGAGGACCAAAGAAATGAGTGCACGGAGATCCGAGGATGTTTTACCGGTCAGTGTAAGCTTGATATTTGAGATGATAAAACCCTGTGGACCCAAAAGAATCAAAATCACCTGTAAAACTAGCAACAGTAGAGTTTGACTGTTGTTAAGTACAATAACTCCCTGGATTTTCTTATTGGAAGTGATTACCACATTTTCTAATTTCTCATTTATTTAAATTACTTTTATTCTCAGTATATCTTTGCTTTAACGGTTTTAATGCCCCTAGTAGTTGCTGGGACGTTTAGATTGACCAGGACCTCATATGACAAATTAAACTACAATAGAATTAGAGTAGAGTGCAAACATTCACCAGCAGTCACCTTACAAAATATTTAAACTTCACTACATCCGGATATTTGTTTGGATCTGCACCAAATTACTCACACAGACATAATGTATATTAGGAATATTTTTCCTGGGAAATTGGTTAAAATGTCAAAAAACATGATGAAAAATGAAAACAAAACGTCCTTGGTGGAGGTTAACAAATAAACCCTCTCAGTCCACGGCCATCTTTACCAGACTTGCTCTTTCTCAGGTGTCCATCTCGTCGTTTCTGTGTGTTCATGAATCTGACCACTAAATGAAAACTGTAAACCGAGACGCTGTGATAAGATTTAGCTTTCAGCTGTTTTACGTTACAGGTTTCTCTCACTCAGCAGTGAGGCAGCTGTGCAGAGACGTTTTAATAAGATACAAATGTGGGGAAATGTAGAAACGTGCTGTATATATGTGAAATATGAAAGAAGCTGTAGGCTTGTTATGTAGTTTTATATATTTGTACTGTATTTAGTAAACAGCAGGCTTTCTTCAGGACGTCTGAAGTACAACAGCGAGAACTTTAAACAACCATGTGATTCATTGAAATCACCTGGTTTCACATGGGGTCATTTATTTTTGCACATAAATCTTTAAACTCAAATAGAGAAATGTACAGTGTATTAATATGGATAAAGAAATATACTCCCATTTTTAAAAATAATACTCACAGGTACGTTTTTAAGTTGCCTCAAGAAAATTAGTTTGATACCTGTGGAGTTCTCGATGTGATTGTACTCTAATCTAGACCTCATCTGTACGACAGGTAACATTAACAGCATCTCCCCTGTATGAAGCCACAACATGAAAGCTTAATTCATGAGCTTCAGTGTTTCAGTTTGAAAACAGGACTTATTGATTTCAGTTTCTTTGCAATGCTTTCACTCAGAACCCTGCACTTGTACTCAAATAGCCTGCGCTTGTGCTTAGATTTGCCCTGCTCGTGCTCAAACAGTGCGTTGTGCTCAGATACTTAGTCGCTTTGACTGTTCTGAATGAGAACATTTCCAAATCTGAACACAAGTCCTGCTTTCGAACTGAAGAACCACGCTCTTGAATGAAGACAAGAATAAACCCAGATGTTATTGGAAGGATGAAAACTAAAAATGTCTCCCGTCACCCACTTCTTTTATCGTTCTCATTTCACATGTTCAAACCTGTAGGTTTGATGTGTCAAAGCAAAGGGACTGCCAACTGACAGACTGTATGTATGTGCGCCAACCACTAGTATGTACATGAAACGGCATTAGTGCAACACATCGGCCCATGAAACATTGTAAATGCTAAATTGTCTAACATTCAATAAGGTTGTGCTTCTTCAAGTGTGCGTCTAATTTATTTTCTTTAAAACATGTTTGTCATTTTTCATATAATTGGGCATTATACTGCATGAGTGGATTTTCTGTTATAGTCATAACGTAAGCTATGTAGCAAACGCCATGTCATTGTAAGATACTGTATTTATATATGCCGACAGAATATACAAAATTTTATCGATGATCTTTGTATCGACAATCTTGTACAGTCTCATCATCGTTTAGGATACAAAATATTTTCTCCCTTTGTAATCACGTTACTGGTGCCATTAAAACTAAAACTTAAACCTCTGTGATGTTGTCTTTGCTCTTAGCTTTTTGTTTTTCTCCTTTTTTATCGAATGTCCCAGATCTGCCTTCCTCTCCGCTTCAATTCTCCGTCACACAGACACAGACGAGGATTCCAGTCTTTAAGAGAATGTCCCTCTCTAAATAGCTGTAGCTCTTCAATTGTGAGGGCTGCAGCCAGCGTTTCACATGTCAACATGTCTGTCGAGAGAGATGACAGATGGACAAGCGTTGCGTGCAGACAGTGGGTGTGAAGGCCCAATGTCTCTCTCTCTCTCTCTCTGTGTGTGTGTGACTCACTTTAGCAGAGGACGATGATGAAAGAAAAGGCCTGTTGAAATCATGGGGCACTGGAAAAGGGTGGAGGCCGACAACAAGGCCGGCCATGAGATCAGAATAAGAAGATAAACATAAGTAGTCAGTGATGAGTGTGCGTGGTTTGATTGCCGGCCATAAAAGTTCATTTCCTACATCCTGGTCACAAATGTTTTAGTGAGCGAGTGGCTCATGTGGAGTTTGGTGAACTTTGACCCGCGGTATTTGCTTCATGCCTTTAAACCATGGGAGCACCAGGCCCAGGGGTCATTAACCAAGGTCATCAAAATGACTCCAGCCTCATGATGCCTGCTGCACAATTGAAACACAACGTAAGAAGAACCAGACTCCACTTTAGGTAAGTTTGCTTTTTATTCTGCATGTTTCCTTATTTCCTGTTTTATTTTGAAACTCACATCTTGGTCACACCGGCTCTATTGTGTCTCACCTGTCAGGTCATGTGACCTCTGGTCCACCTTTTGACCAAATTTTATCATTGATATTCGAGGGTTTATAACAATGCTATTTTGAATTAATAATAATCAGAAGTTTGACAGTCAGATTAATAGTTTTTAACAACAGGTCAAACAATAAAAATGTAAATAAAATCTGTCCGACTGAGAATGAAAAGAAAAGCTTTGCCAAAGTCTTCTCACGTCCTGTGTTGCTCCCCTTGTTTCTCCAAATGTCATTACACATTACATCAGACGTTAAATATAAAATGGACTGACACTGACCAGTTCCCACTCATGTATTAGATGTCCCAAATATGATCATTACTACAGATGTAGAGAACAGTTCTCATAATGTTCTGCATTGTAGAGGAGAAACAGGTCTGGGGGTTGAGCGGATATTGAATGTGTGAGGAAAAGGAAAAGAAGTCTGAGAAGGAAAAAAAGGAAAATATACAAAGAAGGAAAATACCTCACAGGAATTTGTGGTTTACGAAATTTCTGCAAAGTCAACAGTTACTCATGACTGTAAAACCCAACCCAGGGATTTACAAATCCTGGAACCTCCGGATTTCCATGCATCTGGAAAGCTTCACCGGTGATAAATAAATAGCAGAGCAAGTGATAGATAGAATTTAAAGCTGTGAAATATACTACACTCCACATTTTTGTAAGTGTGACATTTGAGAAGGAAAAAAAAACAAACTTTGCTGGGTTGTTTCCATCCTTGACATTCAACTCTCATTCTGTTCTTATCTCTGAGATTAGCCTGTTCCTGCTTTTTCTTTTTTAGTGTGTGTGCTCCTCCTGGGTTTATCTCCCGTGAATGTGATTGACTTGAAGAGTGAAGGAGGGAGAGGATGAAGGGGGGGAGGAAAAGATGAAGAAAGGCAGCGAGGAGGAGGAGGAGAAGGATACAGATCCGAGCTGCTGACAGATGCGTTGAGCTCACTGCTGAGGAGAGGAGATGAGAAAATGGAGAGAGGGATCGGCGGAGAGCGAGGAAGTGTCGAATGAAAGGGGAAAGAAATGTGCAGAACAGGAAGGTCACCTTATATCTTCCATCTTTTCTTTTTCCACTTTGTCATTTTAATTAAAAACAAAATGTTTATAACATCAAAAGTCAGAAATTCTACCACTCTTCTTTAAATCATACTTCCACACTTTCCAATAACAATTTGATTACTTTCATGATCCACTGTGTATTTGTGTTTCACCAGGTGAAAGTCTCACTGAGATTATGAGCTTTCTCCAGAGAAGTCGGGTGAAGACGTCAGCAAACAATAAATGTGACTCAACGATAAACACAAACTCTATCGGGGCGGAGATCCTGTTACACTAAAGAGCTGAGATGATCCTGTTAAAACATGTGGGCAGGTATCAAGTCTCAAGTGACCACCTGAAATGAATTTGAAACAAAATGGAATTAATCCGTAACAAAACCAATGTGCTGTGACTAACGTGAAAATTGTGACATTATTTAAGAAGGTATTTGTTGTGAGAAGCGAGTGGGTGTTTAAAAACCTTTGAATTAATTGCAATGCTATGCGTACATGAATAAAAGTTACATCCTTAATCAGGCACAGGCAAAAAAAATAGGCTTATACAACTTTTCTATGGTTCTTAAAAATTCAATTTAGAACTCTGGAGTTTTGCATGGATGATACATGCAGCCTTTTTATTTTGATAATAAGAATAAATTGTATTTATATATAGTGCTTTTAACAAAACTCACTTCATATAAAAAAGCCAGTAAAATAAACAAGACTTTTATGCTTTATTTGTACAGTTCCAGTGAACTGTTGCTGGTTTAATACAATCAGTGAATGTACTAAAATCCTTCAGACATTGTTTATTAATCCACAGAATCCCTCACACAGAGAACATGCTGTCGTTTTGTAGACAGATGAATACAACATGAAGAGGATGCTTGAAGGTTATTACAAAGAACTGACTGCAGAAAAAAATATATAGAACAGCATCTTTGTCAGAGTTGAAGCTTTATGTTTTCAGTGTTTTGCAGGTTTCTCACCTCCAGTATGTGACACTGTCAGACAGGCTGAGCAGAAGTGTATGAATCTACTGAGGACATTCCTGAGCTGCTGAGATGCAGGAGGAATCCTTTGTTAGCTTTAAGTCATTGTTTGTTTTTTTTCATTCCACAAAAAGCTTCAGAAAAAAATCTAAATTGTAATGATTGTTTAAAGCTGCGATTTTAGCAGGTGGAGCAGAACTTTAAATACCCACATCACTTCATACCAAACACAGGAAGAAAAAAGTTAGGAATGTTCCATATTCTCTCAACGCAGCAGCGCTTGCACGAAGCAGCGATTCATACATTTATCAGAAGTTCTTTTAGAGAAAGAAATGAAGCCGTCACAATTATCTGTGAAACTCTTGTCCGCTGCCAGGACAAATGTTTAGTCCCTCAGACGTTGAGGCCTTGCAGGACCTTTTGCTCGCTTGCGAAGGGGTCTAGTGTGCGGTTGGCTGGTTTAAAGGGTGTGAACCCGTGGAGGAGATTCCTGTGAGCTTGAGTCAACAGCAGCTGTGGTTGGTGATGAGGAGAGGCTGTCCAAAGAGCTTTTCTACCGGCAACCGCCTTTTCACTGTGAAAAGAAGCGCTCAGGTGAATGGAGTCACTGACCATGAAGGGCTCTGACACACACACACACACACACACACACACGAGCATGAGAAAGAAACCATAAACACACAGTGTACAAGGAAAAATCCAAGATCTACAGTGCCTCTATATATATACACACACACACACACTCACCTGAATTATTGATTGTTTAGTGACGTGCATATGCAACATGTGCACGCTGGGGCACACACAAAAGCACAGATGCGTCACACACGGACACACACAGATGGGAACAACACAGACACCTGGCTGGCATTGAGGCTTCTCTTCTGTTTGCATACCTCTCCCTCTCTCCACTCATCCTCCACATGGCCACAAAGCTGCCATTAGAACAAGGAAAACAAAAACAGAAAAAGGAGGCTAACGGGGGGCAGCGGGCGGCTTCCATCCTTCTTCCACCCATCCCTCTCACTCCCTTCCTCCCTTTTCTCCTCTCTGTCCTCTGTACCAAATGTTAACCCCCCCACCACTATGAAAAGAGAGGGATGTGGACATACAGGGTGAGAAAAGAAAGAAGTCTGGCAGATGGGAAGGGAGCCAAGGCCTTTAAAGTCTGCCACAGAGCCGTGACAAAAGCCTCCTAATCTCGGTGTTGTCTTTCGGCCCCTTTTTCTTCCCGCACATCCTGCCAAGTGTGTGTCTGTGTGTGTGAAAGCGAAAGAAAAGGAGAGGAAGAGAATCAGAGTCAGTGTGTGTTTTACAAGCAAGAGCGTGTGTGTATTTGTTTGGGAGAGCAGTAAAAGGCAAAGCAAAGTTGCTGTGCGTTTGTGTGAAAAGAGATTGTGTGTGATAAAGAAGCATTGTGTGTACACACATGTGTGTATGTGTGTATATGACAGGAAAGGAATCTTTCCACAGGCGTGCTGACATCACTCAAGCATGCATGGGACAGTTGGAGGAGGCCAGGCCCCTTCAAAGGCAACAGCCTGCCTTCACATGTGGGATGCCTGTGTGTGTGTGTGTGTGTGTGTGTGTGTGTGTGTGTGTGTGTGTGACCTCCTGAGCGTCCCTTCCTCATCCTGTAGATCCCTATCAGAGGCAGCTGTGATCCACAGACCTTCACACACACACACTCACACAGTGCAGTTATCATGATAGAAGACTGACACAGACTATAGTGCCCTCTACAGGCCAATCAATTGAATGGATGATAGTAATAGGCAGTACATTCCTGCACTTACAGAGCATTACCCCTTTAACTTTAACCCTGATCCATTTAACAGGCAAAGTATTTTACAAGGCGCTGGCCTGACAACTGGAAGTCATTTGGATTTTAGTGTCTTGCTCAAGGACACTTTCACAGATGAACAAGAGAAGCTGGGGATCAGACCGACAACCCTGATCTCGAACCCTGAACTGATGATGACACTACATTTTAAAAACAAGTTCTTAAAATTATCATCATGAAAACATAAATTACTGTTCTAAACGCCGTAACAATCAATTTAGTAGTTGCTAGACTAGTGACACCTTCTTCCTTACAGCCGTAGAGTATTGTTGGTTCAATCCCTAGTTCAGTAGTGTCCAGGTATGAAAGAGCACAAAAGAAATGCATCGTACTATGTTTGATACCACTTTAACAAATTCACTGGAACAACCTTTAACACTTGTGAAGCATTAGATAAAAGCATTCCCATTACTACCTGCTGCAGACCTGTACATGTGTAAACTGAATTCACAAAGATCCAACTTTTGAGCATGTCACAAGAAAAGATAATAATACAAATATTTAAAAAATAGTATTTATTTGTTTGTGCAGCGGATATTTCTGCCTTCTTTTCTGAAACAAGTCGATCTATGAAAGGTACACATGGTGGTGTCTCTTTAAACTGCACTAAAGTGGATACTAAAAGAACATTGCAATAAAGGTTTGGATTCACGGTATAAGTGTAGAGTTAATTAAATGATATTCAGAAATAATCCTCCCTTTTTTTAAAGAACATTTTAAATCTTCACTAATCTTCCTCTGTGTTTTTTCAACACTAAAGTCAAACAATGAAGGTGATGGGGATCATAGATTACACATCACTGAGGAGCTACACAAGAACACTCTCTGCACACCTCAGGAAGACAAATAGCTCTCGTGTGAAATCATTTAGTTCATGTCGTGTCTTGCCTGGAGGGGATTACACTTCCAGCACCAAAGGCACAGGACTGAAATACTGAGTGACAAAGTGTGAAATCTGGATCAGATTAAGTGAGAAGCTTCTCTCTTTCTCTCTCTGTCTCTCACACACACACACACACAGAGAAAGATGGAGAGAGAAATGGGGAGAGAGAGAGGGAGGGGAAGACAAGCTGTGGGAATAGGCTGCTGAATAATTACCACTGACATGAGAATAGTTTTCTTTAGCTCTCTGAAGTGGCAGGGCTCATTTGTACAGCCTGGAGCCATGCAGAGGTGTGTGTGTGTGTGTGTGTGTGTGTGTGTGTGTGTGTGTGTAAAAAGCAAAGTGAGAGAGATATAGACAAAAAGAGAAAGGGAGATGTCTTATTGTGCGAGAAAAGTATCCAGAACAGTGGCTGAACTAAAAAGGTGTGTTTGCACGCTCATCGTTACTGTCCAGCACACAAGATCATCCAGTGTGTGTGTGTGTGTGTGTTTGTGTGTGTGCTGGAGAGATTATTCTGATTTAGTCCTCTCCCTGTCAGTGTGTGACACCATGACAGCTTAGTCTGCCCGGAGCGGAGGGAGCCATTTCTCTCTAAGTGGACCTTAAAAAACAGGAAATGACTTTGGATCCCACTGAAGCATAGAGGGGGATCAAGCCTACTGAGTCTGTACAATAGCCTTCAACTTCACACACACACCAGTAAGTGCCTGAGCATAGCGTGCACAGACCCAGAACACACACACACACAGTCACACCTGAGCCCCCTTCAATTGACACCATTCACCACCCTGACAACCTGGGACAATGGAGGCAAAACGCAGGTCGACAAAGACCGAATCAACCTGTCTGAACACATCAGGCCGTCCTCGCCACCCGCTTCCACGCATCAGCTTTTCCCCATTGCGATGACTTCAGGTGATATCATGTTTCTAGACGGCTACAGTTTTCTTTGCCTCCACTTGTTTTGTAACAAGATTTCAGGGTGAAATCACGAGTCGTGTTACTGAGGTTACATGCAGCAGGCCAGAAGTGCAGTAACTTTTGTTGAGGGTAGTTAATGTATCGCTGCCTGAAGGCAACGTCAGTCCGTCAACCCTGAAAACAAAACCTTGTGGAATCCAGTAAATGGAAGTTTTTTTTTTAATGAACATAATCCCAGTTGGTTTTTGTAAATTGAAAAGATGCAGCAGAGTGAGGATAACATCAAATTTTGCCTTTGGCTAAAATCTTGTGATGTTGTGACATGAGGCCTGTAGGTCTCTCTGCTGGATTACTGAAAGTAATACACTCTTACTACAACAACAAACAACCACAAAAGAATGAAAAGGCAAGGGAATAACTTGACCTTTAACTACACACCAGTCACCACCACAGACGTGACTGCACCAGAATGTATCTGCAGGATGATGGCAGCTAATCCCATAAAGAAAAACTTATGCCATAATTTGACCAGTTTAATTCATTTAGAGACTGAAAGTTGAATGTACTTGAATTTATTAATCAATGAACAGTTATATCGTGGCACAGGTTCAAGCTTAGTAAGTCTGATTTCACATGCTTCGTAAAAAAACATCCCACAAATCAGCTGGTGACTCTAATTTGCAAGAGGCATACCGCTGTCATGCACGGTACACAGAGGTTATGTACGTGCATGTCAGTGGCCATGTATGTTTCCTCTCGGGGCTTCATGTCAGTTTATGTCTGTGTGTTAGTTAAGGAGGAGGGCAGACCAGGGAGGACATGGAGTGTCTGAAGGAGGACAGAGGTCTGAAGACTGGTGTTCCCTGAAAACGACTGAAAGAGGAGAAGTTAGCAGGTGAGCAACATAATCAACGAATCTGAGTTAAACCAACTGATGTATAAAGGAAGATTTAAAACAAAAGTGTACTGAGGGAACTTAATAAACTAACTTTAATAGACTGTTTGAAAATTCATACATAAGTACAGATATGTACTGGATATGTAAAGACATTATGCAAAGATGCGTTTACAGAAATACCCAAATTGATGAAAGATATTAAATAGACACAAAAATGTAATAAATGAAATTAATCACCTGACTGTTGCTGAGCGAGCAGAGTGGTTGGCCAGTGTGTTCTGATTGGATGATCTGTGAGAGACGGAGCCTAAATATGACACAAAAAGTAGATTTACTAAAATCCATAAAATACAATAGCATATAATGGTTTTATAATAAAATAATAATATATATACATGACATAGTTTTGGGTCATTAGAGGCTCATGTGTCACTTTCATTTGGAAAAGCCTCCAGGAAGACAAAATAAACAGGTGAATCATCTTTCAGAGTAATCAGTAGCTCATATTTTTCCCTTCACACAGACTAACAGGTTGTTTCCTAACAGGGGTTCCCTTAAAGGTTCAGTGTGTAGAATTTAGTGACATCTAGAGGTGAAGTTTCATATTGCAGCTAAATAATCCTCATCTCACCCTCCCCTTCCCAACATGAACGAGAACCTGTGGTGAACTTCAGTTGTCATGAAAACTCAAAAGGTTTTAATTTATCCAGTTTGGACGAGAGTAAAAAAACATGGCGGCCTCCACAGAGAGGACCCCCCCCCCCTCCATGTAAATATAAAGAGCCCATTCTATGGTAAAGAAAACAGCAATTCATACAATTTAGATGAAACACACCAGTGAAAACATCACTAGGATTGTTTTCTATTCAATTTCTAAATCACCTAAATCTTACACACTGAACCTTTAAAAAACCCAATCATTCCGATGCTGGTTAAAAATTGCAGTATTCTTCATTATGTTACTTACTCAACCACACACTTCAACAGATATAGTGAGAATCTACAATTGCAGTATGGCTAATAGCATTTCAGGGCTGTCACCTAACTCATCCACCATAACTGAGGTTAAATCCCTGAAGAGATTGACTCAGGAACTCAGCCTGTATGATCCTAAACATAACATCTGACAACATCTGCATTAGTTTAATCACAGTGGGTGGTCTATCCTCGTGTACGTAACCCCCAAACAAAGGTTGGGACTGCCAGGTGATTTTGTGAGATGTTTACAGGGTCATTATGTGTCTATATGATTCCTCAAAAGTACATTTAGCACGAGCCATTAGTATCACGCCTGTAAACACATTAAACGAGGAGGGAAGTGAAACCACTGATCCAGACAATACTGGTATAATGCTCTTTGCATTGACGTAAAAGAAGCAGATAGTCTTTCCAGAGAGAGAGGAATAGCTAAAGCAGATACACAGTGATGGCCAACACACACAGACTGCATTTCTCCTTATAGTTAACAAGTACAGTTTTATGACAGGCAGAGCAAAGCGCTTACCCATGCGTTCATCCTGTGGAGGACTGATTAATGACAGTCGAGGCACAGTCTTAGACTGAAAGATAGAGAGACAGAGGGAAATGGCACAAATCATGACTTTTAATTTGCTTGTTCCTGTCAGTTATTTTTATTTTCCACTACTACAGAAATAAATCAAATCCCAAGATGCAGTGTGAGTAATGTGTGAGAGCTTATATGTTACGGTATATAAGACAAAAAGCAGATATGCACTTTAACTTTTAGAGAAATAATTGAACTTACTTTCCTGAACAGACTTCTTTCATCCACCTCCATTTCTTCAGTGCTACCAGACAGGAAAGCACACTTCATTAGTCTTATTTCTATTGGCTGAAAGCTGCAGTGGTATCTTAACTTTTTATAAGCAGCCTAAAGAGCTGCAGGTTTTCAGTCCACGTGGCTTATCTAGGTAATGTTAGATTTATTAAAAGAATAAAAAAAAGTATTTTAAAGGGCACCCAATAAAATAAATGAATCATCATTACTATACAAATCACATTGAGCTATGTTTAAAAAGCCTTGCATGACGTCTGTGTGTAAATAAATCACCAGCCCAGCATCATCCCTTTAAATGAGAAATTAATTCACTCTTCAGGTAATTTTGCAAATATCCGCAGGAGAAAAACTTTAAGTCTCAGTGGATAAAACAACATTTACACCATTACACTCTGGCAGCCAATCAATCCTGTGTCAACGGTGTCTAGGAAACCTGACAGGGATTCCTGACTAAACCAAAGAAAACCTGAGCTTATTCAGGTGTCTGTGTGTATGTGCGTAGATGGCCGAAGGGCAGGGCAAAGCTATACAGCAGCTTAAGCTAACACAAGCCACCGGGGCTGAACCCAGGTTATAGCTTGTTTACACTGTTAAATACCTTCTACGTTCTCTCTCTGTAAAGAGGTGAGAGACAAAAGGGCAGAGTAAAAAAACAGAGCATCAGACAAGGTGACGAGAGCAGAACAGAGGAGACCGGGGTTGATAATGTGAAGAGGGGGAGTAAAAATTCGAGAGGTTCAATACTCACACGTTCGTGGACGAGGAGTGTCGTGAGGGGCAGAAGGGGGAGTTATAAGGGATCTGCAAGACTAACAACAAAAGTTTTATTAACATCAACAGCTGCTATATACTGTAATTGATGAAGAGACATCAGAGTTTCAGGTGTTGCTACATAAGCCTGCTACTGCAGCTTTCCCCTTTTTGTACCACTAGCCAGTTCAGAGTGTTTCAGATTAATGCCACAAAGATGAATGATGAATGATGAATGCATGTCATTAACCTGTGGGATTATTTACCTGGTTTGTGTCCATGCGGAGTATGAGAACTCTGGCTCATTTGAGACACTGATGAAGCTCTGACACTGGATGAGAACAGAAACATCCAAGGTTCATGGGTTTCAACAAAACAGACAGAAGTCACAGCTGCTTCAGACACAGTTTGAGTCGGTGTTGAATGACAGAACAGATGAGGACCCTAACAGGACTGACGCATGATTTATTGATACTAATCTTTCAAAACTCATCAACGAGGATCCTCTTTCTTAGAACCAGAAAGTGGCACAAAAAACAATAGGTTCATTATTTGTTTTCTGGCCATCTGAAAAAACACTCCACTGTCCCTTTAAACTCACTGAGTTCTTGCTGAGGCAGACCAGGAGTGAATGTGCCAAGAGTGACACCTGGTGAGAGGTGAAGCATAACAGTCAGCTCATTGTGAACTTTATAAACTAAAGTGCAGCCAAATCCAACAAGTCAAACTCCAAGATCTAATTCCAAAACATTAAAAGTTTTACTGCCTCATAGATCCAGTTTTTTCCATCTGTTTATCCTGCGAAGTATTACAATCAATGAGGCCTGAACATGCCAAATGACACCTGATATTGTACGATTATCATGCGTCAATTGAGGAAAAAAAAGAATTTAACGATGGGAAATTTAAATGAAACAGTCAAATGCTTTTTGGTAAACTCCTTGGATAATTAAACATTTTTCTGGATGGTCTGTTTTGTGGAACTATAAAACACTGGTTGATTACCCTGCACAGTGGCTGTTAAAGTACTAAAACTCGCCAGATACACATCACATTTACAAGCAACAACAATCCGTTTGCTCTAAAACATTAAATAGAGTTATTTATTTTAAAAGAAGATTGGATGGGTTGCTTATCTTTCTTAATAGAACACCAGGATGTGTATGTATGTACTCTACGTACCTCTGATGCTGAAGGCGGTTTTCTAGTTTTGCGATGTAGGCGCTCTGTTCATTCAGCTTCCTTTAAAGGGAAAAGAAATAAAAAGAAATAAAAAGTCACCCACATTCTGAAGATTTTGAAGTCTGTGTAAAAATACAATATAACTTACTTCGTCATCTGCTGCATTTCTTGTTTCACCTTGACTAATACGTCTTCTAATTTCTCATTCTGTAATTGATTAAAATGGTTAAAGATGCTCACAGCACCTCAGGAATATATTATTATTATATTTTATTATATTATAGTCCGTACCTAACAAATGAAGAAAGACAAAGACACAAACAATCACTGCTAGAAAGATAATGTCTCTCACCCTTTGCTGGTAGTGAGTCAACAATCTCTTCTGATGTCTCGCCTGGAACATTATAACCTGAGAGAAGAG
The DNA here is from genome assembly GCF_024713975.1 of Paralichthys olivaceus. NCBI lineage: Eukaryota > Metazoa > Chordata > Actinopteri > Pleuronectiformes > Paralichthyidae > Paralichthys > Paralichthys olivaceus. The sequence goes on from NC_091101.1 coordinate 21,281,902, forward strand.
AGGAAACGCCTTCATGTGAAGTAAGTCTGAAAATACACATACTTATATATAACTCTACAGAACAGCCAACCACAGATGTTGATGCAGCTTTTATAACAGTTACTGAGACTATGTGAAACTTCGAAAGGAAATTAACAAACTTTGCTGATTTCCTTCAAGTGCTTGGTCGCCACATCGTTGACGTCAGAAAACAAGGCCTTCACCTCTGAGCTGCTCTGAAACAGACATTTCCCACATGACTGTAATGACATCCTGGCTGTAAACTGATATCCACCTGTTCATTAAGTGGATGTTATTCAATGCAGACAGCTCCACATCCACACAATGACGCCATTAGATTTGAAGAAAGATACTTACTTTGTCAGAGAGGGGTGACACCTGGCATTTGGCATTGCATGTTAAACATTTTCCTTGTGTTCCTGCAATTAAAATTCAAAATTCAAATAAATAAAATGCACAATCTTTGCAGGATGGTAGCTAATAGAAGACTTGTGGAAACTGAATCTAGTACAAAATCAACAAAATTCAAATTTTCAAAGTGATAATCCATTTGAATCTAACCCTGAGAAGTAAGGGTTTGATTGAAATTAGAGCCTCAGGAATAGACCTGTTATATAAATTTGAAAGGTACCACATCCAGTGTTGAATTGGAGGATATGACGAGCAGTACTTTTACTCTCTTCTGTATCATAATATTGCTCTCTGATGGTATAAGTTACCTTCAAATATCTGCTCTCTGTCATCATCAATTAGCTTATCCAAAGAAATGTGATTTTTATTTCTCAAATTAAAACATATTCCCCTTTATTTCAATAATGATGTCACTGCACCACGACTTCCTTTATTCCCTTGACTCTTTATGTATTCATAGATTGATCCTTTTCTCTCTCTCTCTTTTGATTGTGCCCAGTCTATAGTCGTAACTTTTTTCTTTTTATTCCACCTGTCCTCACTCTGTCCTCTTGTTGTTAGTTCTGTAAGTGTTTCATATTGTACCTGATGTAAAAACTGAGAGATCAAATGTGTAGTATCAATCAAAACCCAACAGATGTCTCTGTCTCATCATGCTTGGAAACCTGCATGGAGCTGCAGGCATGGAGCTGCAGACACTGGGTCTCAGGTAACTCACCTTTCTGATAACACACGCTGCAGATGATGTGACCACATGTTGTCAGAGCCAGTTTCCTGTCAGCCCCGGGGGGGAGGAAGCAGCAGTTGCAGCAGACCCAGAAATACATTTAAACACCTGCAGGACACAAGAGCAGCATGAATCCCCTGAATCTGAACCAACCCTCATCTCTTACCTTCACCAGAGAATCTGACCTGACCTCAGACTTCATTGTTTGTGTGTGAGCTTGTAAAATTAGCCTCATCTAAACATGCTATGCTGTTTTCTAACCTTAATTTGATTTCTGTTTAGTTTATAGCAACTTAATAAACCAGCTCAGTCCTTATTGCGGTCATTTACATGTATATTCGCTTTACTGCTGAAGCTAGCTCTGGATGTAGTGAAGCTAAATGCTAACGTAGCCACCGTTCATTGTAAATAAGGCTCCACAGAAGCGATGTGCTTTCAGCTCTGTTCCACTAGTTAATAGTTTTATTTCTGCCTCGTCACTTCATCGTGATCTCACCTGTCCTCTGTTGATGAACGATGAAAAACGGTAAGAAATCTCCTTTAGCTAACTTTAGCAGCTAGGACGTCAGTTTGACTGCTAGCTAATCGTAGCCTGTGTGCTAACGTCTCACCTGACATGTCTGTGGCTGCAGGACAGTTACAGATGGTGACATACTGAGGTGAGTTATCATTAAGAATTAAAAAGAAAAGAGGAATGCAAAACAATTGTTCAGACTTTATTAAAATTGCATTAGTGCTATTTTTCTGGTTATTCAGTATTGAAACATTGTTCATGTTTGCTCATAAATGGGTTAAATGACTGATTATTATAACATGCCCAAACTAAAACTCAATTAAATAGAGTATTATACAATGCTATACGGTTACATGGTCAAAGAGTTTAATATATAATAATGTCTATGATACATGCCTATAGAAGTATAAATGGATTTTCTCCATTTAATGTTTATATGAAAAGTTTTGTCGCGGAAGCAGAGTTTTGAATTGTGACAGTATTTCTGGTCACAGGTCATAAGAAGCAGGTGTGGGTGAGATGTGCACGGCAGGTACAGTGGTGACGGGTCAGAGGTCACACCAGCTTCTTGGCAATGAAGAAGTCCTTGAGTCGTTTCATCTGCCAGAACCCGACTGTGAGCAGAATAGACGTCTGCACCACGGCCCACCACAACACTTTACTGTTGGTGTTCTCGCCGATGGTTCGAAACACCTCCTCTTTCTCCTGGATCACAGCAGCAGACACAAAAACACACACTGAGTCTTTCTAGATGCTTTGGAAATGTTTTGATAATATTATTACATAAAAGTACTTCTCATTTACCCGCTGGTACTCCTGCTGTCTGGTGATGTACATCATCTGATCCACGAGGTGTCTGAGGCTGTTCTCCAGTCTCTCCATGTTGTCTTTGGTCTTGTCAGTATTGGGGTTAATCGAGTGCTCTCCCATCTGAACGTCCACATGTAGCTTCTGTTCAGCACAGTGGAGGGAGAGCGACATATTATTCTCGCATATTATTTAAGAATATTTATGATTTATATGTAGGACTTGATTAATGTGCCAGTCATTTTCTTGCATGATTGAAAGGCCTGTATAATGCTGAGAATGACTTTGCCAAAGATTTTGCCATAAAATCAGAAAACTTCAGGATTTAAGATTTTTACTTTTACAGTTTTCCTTAAATGTTAGGCTTATTACCTTTTAAATTTAAGAAAAAAAATGCAAGGATTGAAATGTAAAATAGAAATATAATGATGATCATTTTTCTAATGATTGACTTATCAACTACTGACTAATTGTTTAAGGTCCAAATTTATCATGGCAAAACTTTCACAGAAATCACTTGAACATTATATAGTGTTATTTAATATTTTTAAATTTGTGTGTGTCCACAGGTCTCACCATGATTTCTCCAGCAAAGACAGAAAACCTGGTGGAGTTGGTTTGGAAGCAAAGGTAGTGCTGACCAGAGGTGTGAGCTGTGAAGGTGAATTTACCAAATTTACCAAAGCGCTTGGTCATCAGAACCTTGAGAGCAGGAAAGATGCTGTTAGGTCAACAATTCTTCAGCTATGAGTCAACAAAATGGAAACTTGGTTATTCATATGTTTAGATATTTTCTTACCAACCAAACTATGCAGCACTTAACACAAACAACACAGTTCAATGCACACACTGTCCTTGTTTAGGTTTGGTTTGAATGGAGAAACCATCACACACATGCTTGGTGATAAACTGTGAGTGCTGTACCTCATGGTTTGGGTCTCTGACTGTCACAGTGGCACCAAAGTGGGGGGAGTGGCTGAACGTCTTCAAATTCCAAGGCTCCAACAAGAAATAACCTAAAGGTAAGAGACACTAAAGCATCAGTGTGTAGACATACTATATGTGCACAAACACACATCGTTGTAGTCAAGGCCAAACTTTTACCTTTTATCAGGGAATGGAATCTATCTCATATTGGGATTAACATTAAATGTCAAATGCACCTATATAATTGTTTGATATATACATTAATTGCCATGTTTCTCAAGTACACAAACATTTCACTTGTTCACTTGTTACAGGAGTGATTCAATATTTAACATTTCTATGTCTAATTGTTATTATTAAAGAGGACATCAGTTTTCATGATGCGCATGTAACAGTTGTGTGTGTTTCAATAATCACATGGAAATACGTCTATAAAAATATAATTCCACATTCATTATTCTGAATGACGTTCAGGAGGAATATTCCCTCTCCAGGACTCACCGGTCACCAGCGTGTCCTCAGGAATCTCCTCAATGATGCACTTTTCCTCCTGTTCTCCGAGATCAAAATACATTGCTGCGGCCAACATCAGGTAACACTGGAGCAGAAAGCCAATGCCTCGAAAACCCATTTTCAGCAAACAATGAGCTATTAGATTACAATACACTTGACACTGACTAAATGTTTGGCCTATGCTTCCTGTACTACTTTCTTTTTTTCTAGTATTTTTGCAAATTCTAGGAAGTTCTGAGGTATGTTTCATTGACTATAGCCAAACACCCATTTACTATAGCAGACATTTACAGTGGAGGGCTGCAGTATAGTGTGAGAGGGTGTGAGAAATTCACAGGTGCTGTTTTGTGTGACGAGACATTCCCGTCGTGTTGTGACTGGTTGACCTGGGAGCCAATAGCAAGTTATTGATTGGGACCAGCAACTTGCCCCAGATACAGAACAATCAGCCGTGACTTCTGTGTTCTCACATCAACATGGAATGGGAATTCACACACCGTTCTTGGAGATGCAATGTTTTTATTGGCCTTAAACAGCAAATATCTTCCAATTGGTATATTATCGTAAGACCTTGCACTTCTCATGCGTCTATAATGTGTGAAAATGTGTACATTTAACTTACTATGTCACCATCACTAATAAGTTTCTTAGTCCTTTCGGATTTTGTAGTCCTTTTAAAAAATGTGTTGTTTACCTTTTAACCTCTGCGAAGCAGCAGCGAAGATTGCCAGTGTAGCCGTGACTGTTACTACAGTTCAGAGGAGAAATCGAGTGGAAAATGTAATACAGACCATTACATCCAATAGTTGCCATATGCTTACCCTACATCAGGTCACTAATAAAGTAAACCCCAACACACCCACACACAGAATAAAACCTTCTCATATTCAGCATCTGCAAAAGTTATCATCTCCTAGGTAAGCAAAGAGTCTGATTTCCCTCTCCTCCCACACTAGTTTCACAGAAAGTGTGAATGCGACTGTACCTGCCAGTAAAATAATAGCTTCAGGTTTAAACTATATACTCTCTAATAACCGTAGTCTTACTCTCTACTTTATGTAGGTCTTATATTGTTTCTTTTGTGTTGTTTTTTTGAACTTACATACAGTACACTCTCATTAATACTGTGCAGGGTAAATTATTAAAAACTGGTGAAGTGAGTGCAGGTCAGCGGGGGAGGGTAGGGGGAGACAGACACTGCAGCATGGTGCAAACCAACCGCTGCTTCTGCCCTGATCCTGAAGCAGTGTCACTAGTCATTGTGCAGCAGCAGCGGGCAGTAGTGGACACCCGATATTTTCACTTCTTTTGACTAGTTGGACACACCGGCTCTTTCACCTTAATGGGCTCTGCTCCTTCACTGTCTGAGTGTGGGCGGGGCCTGTTTGTGTGAGTCTTCAGACACAGATATGAGATGACAGAAGCAACTCCCGAACTCTCTTAAGTGTTGCTGCTGTTGTTATGTAAAAGGAGATCAGTCACAGAAAAGGCATATATTAAAAGATCAATTCCTCCTTTTTAGGAATCAATATCAAATCATTGAAATGCTTATTGACTGAGAATGGATTTATTTAAACCCAGCCCTAATTGCATCCCATCATTTCTTCAGATTTATCAGCTGCAAATCTCCGTTCATGAAACCAGCTTGAGCTTTTGCTTTGTGACATTGTCCATTCTCCAGCTGGAAGGAGCCATTACGAGATGGTTTATAGAGCCAATAAAGGGATGCACATGGTCAGCAGCTATACTCAGATTGATTATGGCATTCGAACTATTATTGATTGGTTTTGAGGTAGCCAAGGTGAGTCTGCTCCACACCATTGCACCACTACCAGCCTGGACTGTTGACACAAGGCAGGTTGTGCTCATGAATTTGTGCTGTTCCTTGCAAATTCTGATCCCACCATCTTTGTGTGTCTCAGCAGAAATTTAGATTCAACAGACCAGGTTGCATTTTTCTAGTCTTCAGCTGTCCACTTTTAGTGAGCCTGTGCAACTGCAGCTTCAGATTTCTGATGGGCTCTTAGGTGCTCCTCTGCTCACCACAGTTGTAAGGCGTGGTTGTCTGAGTGGTTATCCATATTCTTCAGGCAGCTCGAACCAGTCTGGCCATTCTCCTCTGACATCTCATCAAAAAGGTGTTTACATTGGCAGAACTGCTTGATTCAGAAACCAGTTAACAAACATGCCATGGTCAAAGTCACTGAGATCGAATAACTGCTGCCAAATAACTGGTTAATTACATAATTGTAAGGATAAGCAGGTGTGAAGTCGTTCCTAATAAAGTAATTTCCTTCTGAGGACACTACATCAGTTTATGTTTATCTTATCAAGATGAATTCTTAGCAAACTGGATGATATAATGGTAAAACCCTTTTCTGAGGATGTGGACGCCCATATATTCTCCTCATAAGATTCAGGACACACTCTGAACTCTTAGCTGATGAAAATATTGTTATGTAAATCCAGAAACTGGATCTGCTCCTCGCCCGTCTCCTGATTCTTTATCTCAGTAATTTTCCTCTGCCTTGTTATTCCAAACGGAAGGAGCTCCCTCGTGCACCAGATGTTTAGTTCTTATTGCTATTCAATCTGTCATCTGCAGTGTGGTTTCTGCGTTGCTTGGTGGGAAAGGGGGTGGGGTCATAAGTGATTTTTATCTGTTTCACATATGAAAAAAGAGGTCACTTTACATGCAACTGGTGTCTGCTCTGTCCATTAAAAGGGACTCCAGCGTCATCATGGGATGTGCTGCGCTGGACATTACAGCACAAAGTGAGCTCCATAAGATTTAATGACTCGTGATCTAAATCAACATTTGTTGAACTTTTTAAAATAGTTGGTGTGCACATTTGTCCATTTTATGACCAACACTTCATCAGGACAAGCTCGAGCCAACAATGGGGCTTGAACTCAGGTCATCCAGTTAAAATCATGTCTCTGAATTTGATCCTGCAGCACCAGTGTTTGTAATATTACCATGGGAGCCCTGAATGCAATTAAGTCCAAATGTGTGGTTCAGATTTGAAAACCATACACTGCATTAAAGGAGTTTAGCTCATATTATGGATAAATCTTTTTCTCACTACAAAATCAATGTTGTGATTATAGGAATCATGTGAAGTTTGAAAATGAATGTGCAAATATCTTCAAAATAGTCTTTCATCACAAAGATAATCTCTTTATTTAAGAAAGACTTTGTATTTACACTTTATTGATACAGAAAAATACATTTTCTTTTGTACATTTTCAATATTTTTATACCAAATTTAATTTCGGTTTTGAACTAATATCTCAGTAACATAAAGGACTACACATTTTTACCATCACATTTGATATACTGTACACCACAGGTTAAAATCCTGTCAATAAATATATCCTTTGTGTTCAGGAAAATAACCACAATGTCTCTGTAAACATTATGCTTTTCTTTCACTCACTTTTCTGTTGGTACTACCTTAGCTAATGGAACTATTGAGACACCATGTTTTCCCTGTGCAGGAGCTGATGTTATTTGGATTTTCTCTTAAGTATTTCTTGGATACAGGGATTTGAGATCTTAAGTGCTGTTTGCTTGGATTTGTTTCCAAATCCGTCAGAGCAAAGCTGCTGGGAGGCAAACAACTTTCTGTGATCTTCAGAAATGTCAAACCAAATCCAATTACAAAGTGAAAATATGTTTTTAGTTCATGGTTAAGTTTTTAAAAAATTGTTCAATCCCCATAAACATTTTGATAAACTGCCAAAACTGAATTGGTATCTAATGGCTATATAATAGTTGCCAAACTATACCTGTGTAATGCTGACAGCTCTGTCAATGTGACATGAGGATGAGACTTTTATTTGCAGTCTACTCTACCAGTTGAACAGTTTGACAGTCACTCTGTACAATAGCCATTTCCACAGAAAGAGGCCGTAGCCGGGGGGGAAAGAGGGAAGTCTAGTTCTTCATATTTATGCCTTACTTGAATACACCAAACACCTTTTACTGTTGTTTCTCCGTCTTCGTCCCTTCCTCCCCTTCCTGGCTGTCCTATCTTTCTTTTCTCTCCTCTCCTTCCTCTCTTTCTTCTCTCGCCTTTCCTGGCCTAGTCATAAGCAGTTGACCTGGATGCACTTCCTCTCCTCCTCCAGAAGGGGGCAGGGGGCTCCATTGTTGGCAGGATGCATGATGACGTATCGTGTGCGGTGCTGCACGCCTGAGTCTCCACATTTGCCTTTGCACAAGCCCCAGGGAGACCACACTGACACCTCACAGTCCAGGGGGGTATCTGCACAGAGGGGGGGGCATTAACGTCTCATTAACATTTTGATTTTAGATTTTTCCTGAGGTACGACTTTAATTTATTCTTTTTCAGTGTGTTGTGTTTGTTGCATTGACATTTGTGTTTCCTTTTACAATGGAAACGAGTGGAATAAGTCATAAACAGAAAAATTACTGCTCTTAAACACGTATTTGTCTCTTAAAAAAATGAATACAGTAATGAAAGGGAATTCCTGTAAATTGTGTCGTGTTGCGTGTGCAGCTCTTTAGGAACCCATTGCTTCTTGTTATAGTTTCTTGGCAGTGGCTGTGCTGTTGGAGTTACAGTGGGGAAATAAGTATTCACCACTTAAACACAGTTCCAATGGAGCAATTCACATTAAATTGTGACCAGACTTTGTTATCAACTCCAGAATTTCACACATAACAATTCATAAATTGTAAATTGAACACAGTAAGGAAAAGCAGTAAACCAAGAATAACTGATTTCACAAAGTAAATATACAAATTTCCAACAAGCTGTTGGATAAGGAACATCTCGTGATGTGTTGAGGAAAAGATGTTTACCAAGACCTTTTACTTTTGACAATAACAGCACGGTTGAGTGAGAGATTTTACAACTCCTAAATGTTACTGTAAGAACCATTGGGACCATTATCTGCAAATGGTAGGAACATCAATCCACCATGAATTGGCCATAGTCAGTTTTCTTACAAAATATGTAACCAGGGAGTCATGATGTGCAACAGAAGTATAGCCCAAGAGCCAAGGACCACACTCCTCAAAGACTTGGAGGGAGCATGTACAGTTGTCACAGAGGAATCAATTGGCAACGCACTCCATGCACACTCACCCCAGAAGACTCCATTATTCAAGGTAAGGGCTGTTTGAAGCTTGCTAGACAACTTTTGGAATGGCCTGTGAATTACTGGAAGACTTTGGCAATAATATCACATAACTTATTTGAGAAATGGCTCTGCATCAGGCCTTAGAAATACCATACCAACGGTAAAGTGTGGATGTGGTGGGGTCATGATATGGGGTCTGTTTCCCTTCTCATGGTCTTGACAGAATCCATGTTATTGAAAGGAAAGACGAATGGAGCCATGTACCGGGTAATTGTTGAAATGAATATGTTGGCATCCACCAGGATGATGAAGATGAGACGTGTGTGTGGACAATGATCCAAAACACACTGCAAAGGAGATGCAATTGGTTGCAGAGGAAGAAAATTAAGTTGTTGTAAGAACCCAGTCAATCCCAAACATTTGTGGAAGGAACTGAAGATCAAGAATCAGCAGAGTTTCTTCATAAGGGAAGTTTCATAGCCAAGAAAGGCTTCTCCACCAAGTATCTGTTGGTGTGTTCAGTACTTTTATTTCCTGTCAGTTCACTTGAATTGCAATATTAATTTATTTTCTTTCAGTTTAAGTTTCTTAAAATTTGATTTTAATTGCCACTGATCTGTCAAATATTTATTTCCTCCCCTCTATATTTTTTCTTCTTTGCTTTCATTTCTCTTTTCTCCAACATTGTAAACCGACCAGACGACTAAGCCAAAGTTGTTGTGAGTTAATAAGTATCGCAGACTTGGTGATAGGTAGAAGAGTAGAAAAGCAGAATGATGAGAGGCAGTATGGAAGCTGCATGGATAAACAGACATACAGACGGAGAGATGGAGCATGCACGTCAAGTTGAGACTGATTTTGCTTCTCCATTCATCTTGGATGCTCATTAAAGACGGAGGGAGGATAACTTGAGAAGATGCTTTAAGAAGCAAAAGGATAAATATTTGGAGTTTAAGTATGGAGGGTTGGGAGCAGGGCAGGAAACCCCAACAGTTTCTTGGCACCTCTCTGTTGTTTGTTGATGGGTTGTCAGGGGAACAGACTTGTGATGCTGAGTCAAACATTTACAGTCGCTCTGAACTCTGACTATGATTACCGCACTGTCAGCTCTAATACCAGGCTGACACGCTATCTGTTCCTTTTTTCCATTTACCAGTTGAGTCATTTATTTAGACTTTCTGTGGTGAATTGTCTCATTGGAGAACATCAACCACACAGACTGACAGGTTGTTTGACTACTGCACTGTTGGCTTTACTTTTGTTTGACACACTCCTCATCTTTATTTTTCCAAGCTGTCTTTCTATTTGTCCTTGCATTCAGACTGTTTCACTGTTGTTACTAATCTGTACAACAGGGAGTCTTAAAACTTAACAGTCTGGGACGCAACATTAAGTAAATCCAGGTCAACTCATGGAATCAGGCCTTATTAAAACATACATGTCTGCATCCTATTTCTTGGTCTCGACCTTAATCCTGCTGTACATCATTTTTATATAGTTTTTGTAAAATACTCTTTCACTTTCTCCGGCTTTTTTTTCTGGTGGATGCCAGATGTGCCCCTGGCATTTCTTGATGCCCTCCACCCACAAGGCTTCTCTGGTTTCTGGTTGAAAGTAATTGAGTTTGTGTGTGGCCTGTAATGGTTTGCAAATGCTTCCATCTGAGTCAGCAAAACACACAAGTGAACCCTGAGTTTGAAACACCTTAAAGCATGTACTTCTTTCATTTAAAATGTGCATAGTAATATTCTGTAAGTGCAAATACAATGGGAAAAGGCTGCTTCAGGTGGGAATTGTGTCATACTAGATGTATTGCTGTTGTGCATTATTCCCCCCTGTTGTTGAGTGTGCACATCCTCGTGGCCATGTATAATAAAAAACAATGGTTAAATGGAGACACTAAATTGCCCTTAGTTGTGAATGGAAGTGTGAATGGTTGTTTGTCTCTTGTCCAGGTTGTCCCCCACTTTTTTCCCAATTTGAAATGAGACTGGTTCCACCCGTGACACTTAATAAGCAGTATAGACAATTGATGATTGATGTATGTAATATTTTTTATCATTTGTTGTTTTTATAAAGTATTACTATTATTCAAGTTTTTTTTTATAGAAACCACATTTAAGGCAGTGATTTGCCATTTAGAGTTTTTTAAGTTTTTGTAGCACCAATTAATCACTTGTCAAGGATTTGTGTTGTTTAGACTTACTTATGAGGGTATCTTCAATCGCGTTCCCTGTTGGCAGTTGGTTGGACTCGGTGGGCTGCACAGGCAGGCTAATGATCTGATTGGTCTTCTTTATCTTTGTCAGGGTTACCTTGGCGATGGGTGGGAGGTGCTTCAGGCGGGGGTAGTAAAAGGAGTTGGCAGGGTGACTAGGGACGGAGGAGGTGATCTATGGAGGGGAAAATGTATATTGAGGAACAGTTGATGTTACATGGAGATGTTTTGGTAGAGATCTGAGGAGCAATCACTGAGCAGTTAATCAGATTTACCCACCTGTATGATCTTGTCCTGTGGGATGGTTTCAAAGTTTGGAGAAGAGAAGGTGAATCCGCTGTCAGTTCCTGCATCGTATGGGAAAAGCTGCAGCGACACATTGTCTTTCCAGTGGTCGCCGTCACACAGGTCAACACTGTCCAAACCCACGAACCAGTCTGGGCTTGGAACGATGCGTACGATAAACGACAGCTGCAGATGGAGGAATAAAAGCATGGGAAGGAAGGTGGAGAGAGAAAAAGGAGAAAGATGAGGAAATGGGGGTGGGGGAGAGTGAAATATGGAGATAAGGAGAGAGAGAAGAAATGAGCGTGGGAAAGAGAAGAGAAAAGTTATTACTTGTGATTTTGAGCAGTTTTGGACATCATCACTGTAGGTAATAAAAACATTTTATTCACAGTTATATTGTTGTGACATCCTCAATGGAAACAAACTACAATATGGTTCACAAGAGCTAATACACAAGTGCTCAGACACTCATGACAGTTCAACCCTAGTAGTAATTATTGTCAGGATTGGCAACAATTCCTTTGACCCAGGCCTTGTCATGTATATTGACCTATCAGCAGAAGGCCTCTGATGGCCTGAAGCCTGGACCCAGACTGAATGCATCCAGGTGTTGAATAACTCACATAGGAGTGCCTGGCGAAGACCTCAAACTCAGTGCTCATCTGGCCCGTTCCTCCCACAACAGCGGGAGCCGACAGGATCCCATAAACACTCTGGATGCGCTCGCCGGCCCTCTCAACTTCCTTCATGAGCGTCCAGGCCTCGCCTTTCTCCGCAAACTCCCTCACTCCATTGCTGGCAAAGTCATTACGCTGCCACATGTGGTAGTCAGAGCTGTGGGTCAAGCCTAAGAGCCGAGAGGAGGAAAGGAAGGATCAGAGAAGGGCTTAAGTCTGTAATAGTCCTTTTATTTACATCTTTGCTGAGGGATGTTCTTTTCTCTCAATGACGAAACAGTTTGTCCTAATGTCTTGGGCATTACTGAGAAGATTCCTTTTATTGCTTTTTATATCGAACATGAAATTTACATGTTAATATATACTGGTCATTTTTGAAAAGGTTTTCCTCAGCAGTAATTTTCAAGCACTGAGCATTTGGTCAGTAAGAAACATTTCTATGTTAGAATTCTGTCATTCAACCATTCAGAATACTGTCACACATCTTTTAATTATCATAATGATCTGTACAAAGAAACATTCCACTACACACTTACCAATAAGGTTTGACCACTGTGCAGGGGGTCGGTAGACAGGATACTGCTTAGGGAAAGCAGCTCGGGACCATTTGCCTGTAAATGTTAGGCTGTACTGGGCGGGTTCTGAGGCCGTGCACAAAGGGACATCAGTAGGAACAGGCATTGCAAGAATGCCTTGGCCCAGTGTCAGCATTATGACAACCAGATGGAAGAACGCCTTAGCGATGGAGAGGATGTTCCTTGTGGTGTCCATGGTAATGAGCACCGATTTGGGGAGGATGAAGGACCTGGAGGAGAAATATTAAAGGGAATACTAATGTAACTCAGCAGTATTGTTTAAAGCCGAGTCATCCAGCTGCAGATGAGTTGAAATGAACACATAGAGTACAATATATGTTTCGATGTTGCTATAATCCAAGAGGTCTGATTTACATCACTATTCTGTAATATGTCATTTTTTCCTGGCAAATCACATACATGGCAAAATGAAAAAGAGAATCTGAGACAAGGGCAAGGTGTGGCTGCAACATTAATGTGAGTCAGAAGAGCCATTTCTAAATCCCTTCCACTGTTTATTTTCCAGTGTTTGCTCTTATAAACTCAAGATAAACAATACTGGGTTGACAGGCGGAGATCTGGCGTTAATTAAAACACAGTGAAATGTTGTTTCACTGTGTTGAAGCCTGATGAGCTCTACATTCCTGCCTCAAAGATTTTTTTTATAAGACAATGCTCGGCCAGCTGAATTTCCTAATACCTCATACATCATCCTCACTATCCTGTTCTCCAGAGAGGGAGCAGTCACTTGGTGACTCATCTTGCGACCTCCTTCAACTTGTTCAGTAACTGTTCAGTGGTGTGGTTCCTCTCTCTCTCTGTTTCTCATTTTGCAGTATGATTTTGATGCTAATCCTAATGTAAAATTCAAATCTTGGATGTGTACATAACCAACATGCTCACTGAGATAAATGCTATCTGAAAGAATTGCATTTGGATTATATCAGTGTCATAAAGTTTGTAAATGACAGACTTCCTATCAATTGAAAAATCTTTTCTTAATTATCTTATCGTTAAATGTTATTTGAGCTGTTGCAATTGACAAATTAACACAAAAGTATAGCTGGGTTTGTCTTAACATTTGTCAGCAGAAGTTTGTACACCAATTCTTCCACAATAAAACATGTAACTTACATATAAACTTTGTATATTCCACAGTTCATTGTCACTTACATGGTGTATGATTGCTTAAGTTACACTGTCACATGCAAGTTTGGCAGCCTTCTGTCATACAACAATCACACAGTATCTGTGCTGTTGGTGTGGTGCAGAAACTACTCACTGATTTTGCTCAGGGATCCAGATGAATGAAGGGATGCAGCAGATGAGTGGTGGAGCTGGAGGTGAAGAGAAGGGGAGAGGAGAGTGGTGGATGTGGCTGTCTGGAAGAGTGACTGCAAGGTTCCAACCTCTCTTTCGCCTATTTATGTCTTTCAGGAGGTCCCCCCCCCCCCCTCTTTGTCTCCCCCTTTCTTCATCTTGCTCCCTTCCCCTCTTCAACTTTCTAAACTCTTCCTCTCAGCCTTACTATCTGCCCCCTTCATGCCCTTTGACTTTGGCTCTTCCTCCACCACTCTCCTCCTCCTCTCTCCTATTCTTTTTAAATACCCCATTAACTGACTAATGTGTTCAGCAGTGCTGGATTCACAGCCAGGTGTCATGTGCAGATCCATTGGTGTCATTTCACAGTGTGTTACTGTTGGTCTCTGCACCTACAGTTGTGACTAATGAAGCTCATTATGCATTTCTAGAATTTTCTAAATGTCTCTAGGTGAAGTTTTTTAACTGAGCTACTAAACCTCGTCCCATATTGTAACTCATGTTGTGAGTTTTATTGTGCATGACACAGTAAATTTGCAAAACTCATTTAATGGGTTTTTCAGGGGCTTGTTCAGGCAAATTGAGGCTTTGTGCAACAAAATGTTGAGAAATTATAGGTTTTAAAATACAAAGAAATTGTGTGTTTGGTTCCAGTGCGTGAGGGTAAAGTAGAAACCTTGCACCTTCACAAGGTTTTTTTTTAAAGTTATTTTTTTGTCAGGGTATTTCAGTTCTGAAGCATGAACTTGGATTCTCTCAGTCTACTTAGGTGGCGTCGGGTGTGGAAGGAACAATTTGCCCACTAAATCGTAAAATTGCAATAGAACTTCATGGTAGCAATCATGGTTTTCCATGACATAGCCTCCTGCTTCTGTCTCTGAGGAGTTCAGATTGGTTTTCATGCTTCAGGTACCACCAGACAGGATTTAAACCAGACACTGCACCATGCGCATTTTATCTTCACCAACAAACCCACCATGCCAACATATTCTCTTTTCATAGCTCCTCTCTGAGGGATTTTCATTTTTCACCTTGGGTTTAAGAATTTAAAACTCAGTGTGCTAAAAAAGTCAAAACCATTTCAAGCAGAGACATATTTTTCAGAAATTGAGTTAATTCAAGATGTTTAGATTTTAAAAACAACAAAGCTAAATCAGCAGTTATTTTTACTAGCCTTTATGCATGTCCCCTTCTGTTGTAGTGTTTGACTTGCTGAACCTGGAGGTGGCAGACAACACTCCACACACTCACGTGCACACACACAAATTTGCCAGTGCGCTGAATCAGCCCACATCTAATGATTTCCACATGGTCACGTTTCTTAGAAACACAAACTTAACACTAGAGTCCAGTCCGCTTTCAGTTCATGACATTTACAAGGAAAGTTAACTCATTGCCACCTTCATAATTCCTGCACACAGAACAGTGCTGCACAGTGCTCATTTTTGTCGAGGGTAGTAGGGCAGAATGAGAGAAGGTAGAAGCAGGACCAATGTGGCTTGAATGAGTTTTGTGCCCTGGGACACAGTATTGTTGGCTTAATGAACTAGCACTGGAGCTTTCGATGGTATCACACAGTCTTCATCTGTAGATTCATAGGAGACCATATTTATTTTATTTCAATTTCCCTCAGAGTGTCATTTCTGTACCAACATTCTTATGGAAATATTTTTGCTATTGTGTTGTTGTGTAATTGTGAAAAAAAAAGTCATAAAAACTGACCTAGGTCCTGATTTAAAAACATGCTGGCCCTGGTCAGAGTTGATGGTGCTTGTGTAGGAAAATATTCAGTCATATGTTGTTTGAAAGGAAGCTGTAAATACCAAGGGAGCAGAGGGTCAATGTAGGTCAGGAGACATCATGAGAAACTAGCACTGACGGCCTGAACACTTTGCCTGCGTTGCGTGTCGGGTACTTCACTGACCTGTTGTGGCTTGCATGCCCTTGTGAGTCCAAACCACCAGTGTCTGCTGCAGGACTCACGCTGCCCGTCTTTGATAATGGCATGCATTAATCATAATCACTGTCCATTGTTGGTGAGCTGTCCAAAGGGTGAACGGTCCTAGCCTGAAAGCAGTCGCGTGATATGTGATTACTGTGGTGAGGGTGAGAGCAGGCAAAGAGAGAAAGGAAGCGAGCGCTGGAAAACTGCCCCTTACCCTAGACATGAAGCCTGTAGTAAAATGTGTAGTGAATGGCAACCTATAGCGCGCATACCTCTGTCAAGGCCCAAGAGTTTCCTTAAAGCCAATCAAGCTGCCCCAAATTCCACACAATCATAGGATCAGTCCCCTTAATTTGTCTTCAAGATACATGAATTCATTCCCTCGGAAATCTGTGAAAATAAAAAAACACTATCTTGCAGTGCTAAAGAAAGAGATACACATTTATTAATTAAATGAATAAGAATCTGTCCCTTTTTCCAGATCTGCACCAGAATTTAAAGGGCTCTTTCTTGGCCCCTGTCCCATTCTTCCACGAAGTTTGGAAATCCATTTGGTACTTTTTTCCTGCAGAAAAGCAAACAAAACAACCAACAAACAATCCAATGGACAGTGGTGAAACATACCCTCCTTTGTGGAGGTAATAATGTTGCTGGTAAAATGTAATCGTGACCATCAACAGATCTGTTCTGTGTCTGTTTTCGGCAGCATATTGACGTCACCCCAATCAAAGTGAATAAGCAGCGTTTCTGTTGAAACCTCCAACACAGTTGTGCGATTCCTCTGTAGATAAAACAAAAGACACAAGTCAAGGCATTTATTATTAATCAGTCGGTTTCTTTCTTCACACATATACAAACACACGCTTCTTGTTGACACCTGGTCTCAACATGCAACCTTTTTCAGACTGTTCTATCCCCCAAGTTCCACTCAACACACCCCCAGCACCTTGTTACTGCAGAAATGACCCCAGATTACTGGAAGTAATTTACTCCTCTGTATGGGAGCAATCTGTGTGTATTTGCATTCATTTGCACATTTCTTGATAAATTGTAGGTGTAATTGTGTGCACGTTTCTGCACTAATGAAAGCTGCAGGCCAGGGGTGATATTGTACAGCATGCAACACACGGATCTCTCCATTTTGGCTGAACCTTCTCTTTGTCTCTGTGGTTGCGGGTGTGCTCCTTAGTTCTGTGATAAAGAAACATTTTGCAAGTCAACTGTGAAGATACAGCTGGTTTCCCCCATATAAAACTTAATATTTGCTCCTGTAAATGTTGGTTACACAGATTTTCTGTCATAAAAACTGTGTGACCTTCCTCAACTCTGTGATGATACGTTATTTGAGTTCTACAGTTTGACTCCACAGTAACGGACTGCTGGTATTGTAACTCACTTTGTTTGTGTCATCAATCATCAAAACTCACCACAGCCAGACAAGCCAATATTAGATGTCGAGACAAAAGCGATTTATATCTGAGAAATGTGGATGAACAGCTCTGGTCTAGGGTATCAGGTGACCGCAGAGTATTAAAACACCATGCATATAAATTCACCATTAGGAAATCACAGCTGCTGAGTCTGCTGTTCTTGCTCCTGCTCACTCATCCTTATGTCATAGTGATTGGCTGAGCGGTTGACACCTGGATTACATTGTTCAATTGTAGAAGAATGATTTTTAAAAAGCCCACAATGCAGATTTATACGTGGGTAACTCCATGTGACAGTGAGGGGTCATGTGGAAGTGAGATTCAGAAGTTGTAGCAATGCTGAGTAAGCCATCAAGGTCGTTTAGTTTTGAGTGGCCAAAAGCTTTGCCAGATTTCGCTTTGGGAAAAGGGACTACTGTGGCAGGAAGGTTAATAATTTCCCCATGAATCTATCCTGATGTTCTTCTATTTTTTGTTAAGTTTCAAATTCTGACCCTGTAAACCTCGGCTCAGATAAGATTGAGACAACTTGGCAAATTAGCAGCATTGATATAATATTACATTTTAAATCAGCAACGTGAATTTGCACTGATAGTTGTAATTGGATTACTTTGATACTAAAAAACACTAAACTAAACATTTTAAAACAATGTCTGGTTGGTTTAGTCAATCCTCACCGCTTACACACCCAGTACATCCCAATCTCCCCGTTTCCAAATGCACAGTCACGTCCCGTGTGCCATGGTGAATGAAAATAGGTCCATATGTTTTTATTGACTAGTAATTGCAAACGTTTTCACAACAATGTGTCAGTGTCAGAGTCAGTGAAGAGGTGTGTGTCAAACTAAAGCACATAGAGGCTACATCATGTGATCAAGAGTTATGTTTCATCTCTCGTTACCTAATATATATTTCCCCAAATGTCACCAGGGGAAAGGTATTCAGGGTATGTTGAGCTTGCTTCGTAATACAGGCCGATAATCTTGTAATACAGAGATTTGCATGAAGAGTTGGAAAGTGAGATTCGATCACAAGTGGTCACAGGAGACGTATTCAGAATGCATTTCAGTGCCAGGCGTGAACAGACAGAGTTAATACTGTTCATCTGTGAGTGGATCACTCAGGACGGACGTTAACACCAGGTCTGAACAGGGCCTGTTGGTTCAGAATTGACCAAGTTATAAAGAGAGTTTACAGAGTCTGTCACAACTGCTGGTCCCTCTGCTGACGGAGTTGTTTTCAGACCAAATCAGCAGGCATGCAGCAACTAAGCTCAGGATCCTTACAGTCCACAGGCCTGCACCTGTGCCTTTCACCTCGTGCCTCACCTCTCTCCCTCTGTTAAGACTTGTTTTCTCTTGGTGTGGTTGGATTATATGCTGACAAAATACTATTCCTCAGCATTTTTAGCAACACCCACTAAATCAAGCCTTCAACTTCTCCTTGGTGACAGCATAATTAAGAAAACATAAGGTTTGTAGTACATAGACCAATGTTTTAAAATGTTGCAGAGCAAAACACTTTGTGTGTATATATCAATAGAAAACTGTTTGTATTTGATTTGTAGAAGCTGCAACTAACATTTATTGTCTTAATCTATCAAAATTGTCATGATAGATTAGTCTATAAAATATAATAAAAGCAGCGTTGACACCACCATTCCCTCAGGTGATATCTTAAAATGACTTGCTTTGTCCAGCGAGAGTCCAAAATTCAAATATGTTGAGTTTTTCTATAATAAAATAGCTTCCATGGACTGGAATCAGTAGATGTGTGATTTGTGATCAGTTCAAGTTGCAGGAGAAGTCCAGACGGTTATTATTTTATTTTCTCTATAAAAATGCTTCTAAAGAAAGTAAATTGGAATTTTATCAAACACTTGATATTCTGAATCCTTTTTTCGTTTCCTTCTTGCAGCGAATAAGCCACGACCACTGTGTGTTTATTTATTTACTCTTAATTTATTACTGCTTACTCTGTTTTTCTGTCCTTTGGCAGGATGGAGTTACCTTGCTGGTTGCTGAAAAAGGTTTTGAAATAGGAAGTCTGTTTTTTTATTGCATTAACAGTGGCTTTATATCTTCATATTCTCTTTATTTTTATTTCTCTTTCTCTGTCTGACTATATTTCAGTATTTTACCTGCTACTGTCTCCTAATCTGTCTTGTTTAGTATTGACAGCTCCTACCTGCTTCACAGCCCCTCATTCTGGTTTGACCTTTTCCCCCGCTCGCTCTCTGCCCCACTTAAGTGAGATCCCATCATGTTTTTCCCATCATGCTGTCCTCCCACCCTGCGTTGAGGCGGTGAACCCCCGGCCGGAGGTATAAAGGACATGATTTACAGGGCCCCTTCGCTACAAAAAAATGGGAGAATGAAAGAAAAAAACATTAAATGGAAGCTCAGTTTTCCAACACAGTAGCTCTTCGCTTCAGCGCAGGTTTCACTCCTCAAAGTTTTGACTTGAAATATGAGATAATCTAGACACAACATGCTGTGGTCCAATTTTGTCAGATTGCTAAAGTGCCATAATGTATTTCCACAAGCGAAGGAGATGCCATGAAAAAGACCGTTTCTGTTTTCTCCATGTGTGATTTGTTGACATGTCTGAGGGAGGAAGTGGAAGCAACAGTTAAGACCTGAGGCTGCGGCTTTGACACATTGTAATAATGTGTTTTAAAAGACAGCAATTAATGTCTGGCTTGTTTCTTTTTATTGGCCACTTGTAGTCCTACAGTTTAAAGCCCTTTGCACATTGCTGCAATTCGAGGTGATTGAAGTGCTGTTCAAACCACAGAATAGTGGTGGTGGTGATGAAGAAGTGGATTGTTGATTATCCATTAAAACAATTAAGAAGTGGCAAGAAGTTAACCTTGGATGCATTTGGAGATAGAATCGCAGCAACAGATACATTTTTATTTCTCACAATTCAAGCTACCAGTTAGAAACCAAATCAAATCTTCAGCACCTATCATTGCATATGTGTAAATGCAGACTCCTGTTTGTTGGGGAATCCAACATGTAAACTGTTTGTTTCATGGTAGTTTATCTGATGGGCAGGTTATTCTGCTGGAGCAGGATCTGAAGCACCGTGAGTCCCGCTGAGTATCTCGCATCTCCGGTGAGTTGAACAGTGCCCTGACAGACAGTGCTCTTGAACCAAAACATTGTGACAGGCTATGCCAATAAATCTCACTGCTGGATACACACCAGTACATCTGTGCTTCAGTGTCCAGACAATTCCACAACATCCATAAATAAGGCTGATTATTGTTACATAACTGTAACTAGGGCACTATATGTATGAAATGTGCAAATTCAAAGTGAAAATAGAATCTCTATCACTAAAAATGAACTTTATATTAACTTTTTCTCTATGCGTAACCTTCCACATGCACTCTTCTTTTCTTGACAATCACGATGATGCTTGCCGTGACACATATGTTGCGTTCTGACCGTGAAGAGAAATGGCATACAGCTAGAAGAGACCACCATGAAGAACATATTAGTCAATCTTTTTATGTAATAGTATGTCATGGGAATTTTTTGTACCTCTGAGTTTCTGAGTCTATTTATGAATTGTCTCATGGGCCAGATCACACTGCTTTATGGATTGTATATGGTTGGATACTTGGGATCAGAAGTTTTTACTTACAGCTAAACAAAGACCAACAACAGTATTTCCCAAAGACACTATCAATCAAACATGTCTTTGTGTGCCCTGATTTTCTAAAATTTGTAGTTTTATCATTAAAGTCATGCTATATTTTTCTATACTCTATGCAAATATCCAAGGATATTGTGCCATTGCAGATGTATGTTAGAGATAGACACCTTATTTTACAGTTATGTTAAAAAATAAGAACTGTGCTTTGGCAATTACTTCATTCAACAGATAAATTAATAGGTAGATACCACATCAGTGATAGTCAATATAAATGGGAATGAAGACAGCTTTTCAAATGTAACATCTGTGGTTATCATGCATAGATAATGGGAAAGTGTACAGCTCATGAAGAGGAAGTTCATATTTCGAACACAGCAGTGGAGCTGCTCAGTAACGTCAGCATCTAATAAAACTGAACAGCATGTGTTCAGTGAGAGCATTTGTTCTCTTAGATGGAGATTTAAAAAAATCACAATTGGAGATTTCATAGCCAGAAAGGTACAATGAACATTGGTCCCTCGATCTTTCCCCTAATTGGGATATTGAATAAAATACTTGAAACTGAGGATACCCACAACTGAAAAACTGGCCAATGTTATGTCCTCTGTTCCTTGACTTGTGATTGTTGGAATGTCTTTGAGTGATGGAGGGCAAGAAAAATCTGTTGGACAGAAGTCTGTCCAGCTGTCAGGTCTTGGATACAGATGAGTTACTAATAGTTTGGAAATGAATAGACAGGGGAGGGTATTAAATTATCACTGCAGTCAAAAACAACTATCTTTACTCTCTGGGGACGTATACTTTTAACCCCACAAAAACTATCAATTACATTTTTTTTCACTGACAAAAGGTGAAAATGATTTTTTTTTTACAATGTGTAAAGGGGTCTCTCAAGCTTGATGATGTTGTGAAGCAGTGTGGAATCATGGGAGTTTTTATCTTCACCATCATTGCCAATGAAAATCTATCTGAATTTACCTGAAGCGTCTCTCAGTGTAAATAAAGTTCATAGATGATGTGATTAAAGTTTTATTCAAGTAATGCAGCAAATGACGAGTGATCAATACCAACAGTGGAAGGAAAAACAGCTGATTGGTTAACTAGCTAGCAGTGTGCTTACCCTTTGCCAATAAGTTTTTTACCACAGAAGTTATAGACGAGGTGGGCAAAGTCATGGTTGAAGCAGATATGACACAATTAGAATGCGACCAAAATTAAACGTCTCTTTACTTTGAATAAAATGTGGGATTTCTCTGGGTTTGAACATTGTTGGAAACATTTTCGATAATGTAAGTACACAAGTCAACAAAATGTATATAACATAGTTCTAGTCATTTTTCAACATTTTAATGAAGAATTGTCACATATGATATGTTAAAACAAGCTAGTTTGCTTTAGTGAACCCGCCTCAACTTTCTGGTGGATTTCGCCTCCCTTGCTTTTAGAACATTGGATTTTAAGACTCAACAATGCACCGAATGGCTTGTCAAGATGGATTGCTTTTACAGGGCATAATACAGAGAAAAACTGTTCTCATTTCCAGGTGACGCCAACGGATTATAAAAAAATCCACTACAGGCCTCGAATGGTTTTCTCAGACATAAAGGTCATATCACTCCCTCGGCATGTTGGGGGATGATATCACAGTAAAAGTCAAGGTGAAAATGAAACAAAAGCCAAACTGACTACACAAGCTTTCCACACGACTGTAGTGTTGCATAATGATAGTTGGACAGTGACGCTTTGTATTGTATCCCCTCTGTGGCGTATGAAACTGTGGCCAGTTACCTCTGTAATTTAAAGCATGATTTATGGCCTGTTGAAGTTGCTGGGATAAACCCGCTCTTTAGAGGACATTCGGCAAGGACCATGCATGCAAAGCAGTGGATATCATGCACTTTTCATTCAGTCACAGTGACACGACTGCGCTAATGAATAAAGAACAGGATGAATGAAAATGCAAGGACACATACAAAAACGTTTAGCGTAGATGCGGTTAGATAATGGACCAGATGTCTGCACAAAGAATAATTTATAGACTTTCTGTTTTTCTTATTATGTCGCGGGAGAATTGTTCTGAAGAAAACTTCATACACACTAGTGAAGTCTCATAAAAATATATTTATATTATTGCAGGACAAGACACTAGAGACTTTATGACACACTAAATATATATCAACATTTGGTACTTGGGGTCAGGGTTAGCAAATGCATCAAATCCATTTATTCAGTTATTGGAGGCAAATTGTTTGAAATCTCAATTATAGTTTTACTTCCCAGACTTTATGATAATAAAATAATATTATGTTTATATTTGAGTAGCCTGTATATCAATTATTTCAGCAAATAACAAAAACAAGTAATAAAGAAATGACAGGTTTTTGGACCACCCTTTGAATTGCAGCATATCAACCTGTCGCCTATTGAACAGAGAAGCATAACAGGGCATTTTCCAATATGTTTTGTCCTTGTTATATATGAATCAATTCATCCTGATTCATACAGTTTTTTATATATATAACCGCATCCACTGACCCAAAAATCAGCTTTTTCCCAACTGGGGCCACAACTTTTGTCCCCAATTGAACAATTGACCTGTTTTTAGTCTAAAATTTCCCAAAGGTGGCCTCTGATCCACCCACACACACACACACACACACACACACACACAAACCCTATCGGCTTTCACTGCCTCTTCATGAGCCAGCCAGCAACATCATCTTGTGTTTCTGGTGTCTCTCTGTTCAGGGATTTACTGTCCATCTCTGAGGATCTGTTAGGTAACCCTGCTCTGCTGCCCAGAAATTCTGGACAGGTGGGTGGAAGGAGAAGAATTGTTGAGCCTTAGGACAATTCATACATTGAGTCTAAAGCAGGTGCAATTCAATGGCACCAAAACTGTCAGGGGATGTGAGTTGATGACAATGTAAAATGTCATATGAACTGCAGAGGGCTAGTCCAGAAAAACAGTATTCATTCTCTTGTTTGTATTTTACAATGTAACTATTCTATGACCCTGTGGCTCAAGCATAGATTTAATTTTATTTGTGCCCTGAAAAAGAGCTGAAAGCAAGAAACTAGAAACAAAATATGGACTTGGAGTTCTTGTGTGTGTGTGTGTGTGTGTGTGTGCATTGAATTGTAATGAGTTCAGTGATATCCTGAGTATTGTACCCCACCTCTCGCCCAACACCAGTGGGGATTGGCTTCAGTCCCTGTGTGACTCTTCAAAGATAAGCTGTTAAGACAATAAATATGTTTACCATTCTACTTGCATCGTCATCAGGTCAAAATTTGAATTTTTCCTGTACAATGTTTGCTGCCAAACACCAGTTAGTCTTTTGAATTCTAGGTAAAAGTAATAATTTTATACTTTCATACAAATGGCCCCAAAAATGCCCCAAATGCCTCAAATGAAATTTCAAAAAAGTAAACTCTGTGGACTTTATTGGGATATACACTATAATGCATTGGTTAAATGACAGATTTGATCACATGAAAAGTTTCCACCTCTTTATTTTAAATGCCCCCAAAAACTGAGTGAACATTACATTCTCATTTTAGTAGGTGCTGCACTGCAGGCGTTTCCTTTGACTACTGAGATATTTTTGTGCCAAAGAAACATTAGAAATAAAGTTTTCTCCATTCTGGCTTAAAATACTAACCATCAGACTAAAGAAATGTGTCTCTGTTATATTTGGAGACCCGTCACCCACACTGGTCAATTGGGATATTAATGTCATTTCCTGAACCACCCTGGTCTTTCTGTATGAAAAGTGTAAATCACTGCAGATGGTTACTGTAGGTTTTTGTTAACGTCTCCACTTTGTGCACATTTTTCTAAGATTTCTACAAGCTCTGTGTATTATGCAGTGTTGAAACAATTCATTATCTCATACCATCGACAGCTATGTGAAGTTCACAGTGTAAAATGATATCATACATACGTCATTGTTCAAAGTCAAAATGACTTCATAAATTCAAGTAAAAATCTGATATACGAACTCTATTATGTAAGTGAAATTTGTGAACGGTTGCAGTAGGATAAGTTATTATTTTTTAATGAGATTACTGTAACACCATAATCCGTTTCTTCCTACCACTGGTTTCCTGTGACAGGGTAATAAGCCCGGCACTTTGTTTTCATAGGTGTGTGCAGTTACTGCACAATATTCTGGGTAAATGACCTTGCCAGCCGCTGTTTCAGGTTTCTCGTTTAATGAAATAATGATGATTGATGTGCGGACTGCAACCAGAAATCTGACAGCCAATGTGGGGGGGTGATTGAGAGAAAGACTCATCACCTCTGTTTCTGTACCTGTCTGTCTGTTTCTCTGTGTCTGCCTCTGCCATGCTGGGAGGTTAATGAAGACAGAAGTCTGTGCAGTGCCACACATGGCGATGATCTTTGAGTAGCAGCTGTTCACTCATATAAGGTGTACAGATGCTTTCTATATGTCTTAAAGTTATGCTGTGGGATGTAGTTTGAATCCCGCTGTCTCCCATCATTGCAAAGGTTTCCTTGTGCCTGCACCACATGGGGACCAACGCCTGGTTAGAATGAGGCAAAACATCATCTTTGGGGTCCTGGTTAAAATTATGGTTCAGCGTTAATTGGTCATGGTAGGTTTGGTATACGGTTGGTTAAGATTCCATTTTATGGAAGTCAATGCAAAGTCTTATCGAGGATAGTTGCACAAACAATCTCCACAGCTGATGTTTTTAATTTTAGAATTTCAGTTAAATCTCAGTGTCACACACATGCAAACATTTTATTCCTTCTTTCATCATTGGAACTTTGTAAAGAATCACAATCTCTGCTTAAAACAACAGAAGTCTATCCCAGATAAAAAGATAGGAAAATGTGCTTTTACATAACACTGTCTTTTAATCAAGAAGATATGTACATCTGGCCTGCAGAGCTGCCATGCTGCTGGAAAGTTCTGCTTATTAGCTGCATTTTTCTGTCAGATGGTTTCTCTCATTGGAGGATCCCTCAGTTAGAGCTTCAGTTAAATGGGAATTGTATGGTGGTTGTGACTTTATGATAAAATCCAATGCTGCTTTAACTTTCACACAATTTTCAGTCAATATGTTTTCGGTTGTCGTAGATAAATCTACTTTTTCTCTAAGTTCAGCGGTTGATGTGAGAGGTAAAGTGTGATGGATCGCAGAGTTTCCTTGCTTCACTCTCTGCTACTTCCACCTATAGTGTTAATTGGCAGAAAGCAAACCAGCTCAGATGCGCATAACTGCCACCAATAGGACAGGAGAGTCACCACAGTCTAGTTTGTTGGCTCTCACACTCATCATGTTCTATTCAGTAGCATCTTCTGAGTCAAGTGTGACTCAGGTCCAACCTGAGTTTGGCTTAATATCCAACTGGTTTTGAAAATTTTTACACTGGCCCAACATTAGTTGCAGGATAAATGCATAATCTTGAGTCAATACAATTACTGGCATGCCACCAATTATCCTGGCTTTACGCCTGTCTGTCTGGTTATATGTCCCTGTGTGTATAATATTTAAGCTCATCTTTGTTGGCCTTCACGCTCTAAGTCATGTGAAGGAGTCGCCTCTGAAACGACTTCCTGGAGCAACATTTGGAAAACAGTCTGTTATTAATCCTTGACAGAATGAAGTGCTGCCATGTCATCTGAATTTATTCTCTGTTCCTAGAAGAAATCTACTCTTGATTTGTTTAAACAAAACTGGCCGATTCTGCAGATGGTTAAATGTTTCTTGGAAATATTTTGTTTGAGATTAAGTTGAACAAGGCTTCTGTGGTTTGGGAAGAAAATCTTTGAAAACAGGCTCTTGTTTTGTTTTTGAAACTAAGTGAAATGAGAATGTGAAAGGTCTTTAGACCTTATGTAAACTTTTGATACCCTCCAGCCACCCCCAACTTCTATGAGCAGATAAGCTAAAGATCTGACTCCAGAGGTTTCTGACAAAATTGTGTTGATTTTAAGACAAAACTTATAATACTCATAATTCAGTAGTAGGCGTAAGAGGAGAGTTTTACGTGCTTGTCTAGCTACTGAGGGTTAGTGATGAGTCATGCTATACTAACAGTGCCAATTGTACAGCAGTAATATTTGTAACATAGTAAAATACACCCTTACAATATTTAATGTTGTAATTACACAAATCTGTGTAGTTATTTTCTTACATGTTTAGGCCTTCTAGACAATATGTGGAATGTTTGAGTCTGTGTTTCTGTACTTCATAGTAAACAACAATTACTCCACTGGTGGTCTGCATTGCCACAATGTGTGGTGATATAGCTCCGAAAATTAAGCTGTGTCAGGCAATGGCCGAGACTACGTGGCTACGGTATGGATTCAATGTAGAAGTATAAATTGACTTGACTCTGCTTCATGGCTCCTGTTTGCTTGTAAAAATCTGCTTGCAGACTTTGTGTTGTAGCTGTTGGCGCCAAATTAAACTTATTCTCTGTATGTTAATCTTTGGCAGGCTCTTGCATCCCTGCCATGGAAACGAGCATGCAACACATAGCAGCAGTTCTTGCATTGAGGAACGTGAAAATATAAATTTTAGGTCGAGCTGTCCAACCCTCTTTCAAATGAACAGTTAAATCTCTTCTCAGACAGCAGCAGAACATATTAGGTGTGCAGTTAAACAAATACTTTTTGAATATTTGCAACAACAAATAATTTGTTCACCCAAACCTCCATGCATGTGTATGTGTGGGTGCGTATAGTGCTCCAACAATGTGTTTTTCTCATTGTATGTGTGTTTATACAAACCACACGGCATCTGTCAAGTGTCAGCTCCTCCTACCGCAGACATATTTGGGCAGGAAAACAAAATAGAAAACCCCAGAAACCAGGCCACTGAAACTGGGTCAGCACCTTCACAGACTTATGTGGGAAACACAAAACACGCTTTAGGGGAAAATGTGAAAAGGTGACCTGGAATCACTTTAAAAAATGTAAACAGAATAATTGAAAAAAGCTGATTGTCAGGTTAATGTGTTGTGCTTCAATAACAGGAACTATGAGTTTTAGTAGAGGGGCATTTGTCACCTCATCAATCATGCGTCACCATTTTCTCTCTCAAATTGCGTCCTTCTTCCTTCTCCATCTTTTCTCCCTCCTTTCTCTTTGTGTCTTTAGCTGTCTTTCTCATAACTTTTGTCCTCTCATTTGATTCCTCGTGGTTTCTCCGGCAGTGTAGGCCCCATCCAGCAGTCTCTTTATTTTTCATATAAACTACTGCACAATGTCATTATGGGTCTAATAAAACCCATTAGGCCAGAGATAACAATAAAATCTTCTTTAACAGATCCAGTGAAGTTAGAGCCAGCCTTGTTAAAACTCTAGAAACTGGCATTCGGAGGCATAAAATCAACAAACCTCTACGTGCTTGGCATTGTGTTTGAAAGCTGCAGTCAAAGGGTTTAGATATCTTGTGGACACAATGGACAAAATCTTCCAGGAGCTTTGAACTGCATCTTCATACTTTTGCCTTGGGAACTAAACATAGTCAGAAGTCAAGGAAATAAGGATTTACAAGCTCAGCTCATCATTTGTTGACATTTTACACTTTGTTTTAGTAGTAGCAGCGGTTTGGTTCTAGTTCCCAACACATTTTCTTCACGTGTGACAAAGTAATGGCCAGTTGATTTTAATTGAGACCGAATAGCAGGGACACAATTTCTTAGCACACATTTACAAGCACATGTTGTTAACTTTTTTCTTGGCAGGGTGGAAGGGCCCTTAACACTAAAGCTGCTTTCAGACATGCACTGAACCCCGGACCGTCTGGCCTCCTAGTAAATCGTCCGTAGAAATCCAGGAGAAATCGTGTGTGAATAATGTGGGAAATCTTAGCTGGACTGACCATGAGCAAGTGGGGGCGTTGATGATGCTTCTAACATGCGACAGATGCAAAAAACACAAAAAGACACAAAACAATAACTCCCAGGGCAAAAGCAGTGACATACACGCAGAGGACACCAACGAAGATTAGCTGACAAGTCACTTCCTGTCTCTGCCTACTGCACCCGACTGCTCCACCTCTCGCCTGAATAATGTAACAACGTGTCTGTTCAGAGAACCTCCCACTGTGTTGTGCATGTGCAAAAGGAGAACTTCAGTTAAACTCCGTAGCTTATTGTCTTGATTTTACCCATAGGTCATTAAAACACCCGCCACTGAAACAAATGCTCATGGAAATCATTCATTTGGAGGGAAACTCATGTCAGCAGGGTGCCTCACCTTCTCAGTGTTAGGTGTCTTGCAACACATTTTTGTGGATAATCATCTTCTGTAAGGGTTTATTTGGACTGTGCCCTATAGTCCAGGGGAGAGGAGAGCAGAACATAAAGCAGAAGAGAGAAAATGTATGAAGAAAAACCACAGAGAGGTGAGAGGAGATGTGAGAGGAAAGGCGAGAAGAGCGGAGGGACGGTAAAGGGAGATGCAAAGAGGAACTGCGAAAATCCACCCATTTCCTCCATGTCCATCATCGAGCACTTCATCCTACCTACCTCCTACACACGTCTTTGTCAAATGCAGCACTTTCAACAAAGAGTGTTCAGATTTGACCCAACGAGGATTTAACAGTCATGAGGTATGCGGCCTATAGTGAATGGTGAATTCTTTATTTTATATTTTGAAAAGAAACCGAGGTATCTGTGTTGTTGCCAGTCTTGTTGGTTAGCTACATTCTTACTAGCTACATGAGCAACTTTGTCCAATTCCTTCAGTTAAATGTTTATTAAAACAAATCCATGCATCTATAATAACAGGTCTTTAATTAATACGCAAAAATATAATGGCTTGTCTTTCTATGACTTGAATGAAGCATATCAGAACGTCTTCCATCCCTGGTTATTAGCTCACACAGTAAGACAAACAAGTTTTGAATATTTGTGTCTACCAAAACACCAGGACACAAATTCATGCTTGCAAGCATCGTGTAAGTAGCCAGGCAAAGACAGGTGGATCAGAGCAAAAACACCCTGACCATCCATCAACGTCTTTTGTACTCGTCGATTTGCACATGCTGTTTTATTTTGAGTCTTTTTTCTTTTCATGCCTCACACTGTCTAGTCCAGCTGCCAAAGGTTTAACAAGGACAAAAGGCGTCACTTGAACCCTGTAAAAGCGTATTATGCTATAACATGGATTAATGCTGAGTGTCTTGCCCAGGGGCAGCTTGAAGGCATTTCCTGATGGAGCGGAAAGCGTTAGTCATTCAGCTATTCTCCAAATTTTCCTCTTCTCCTAACAAGCCAGCATCTCTTAAATCTTCGAGCTCAGTCTAGATTCACAATGGAAGATGTGACTGCAGAACATCCAGGGTTCACCTAATGTCTCCAACCCTTTAAATTTAAGTCTGTTGATGGTCAAACTGAAAAATGATCTTCCTCTTTACAAGAGGATCACCTTTGGACCTTTGGAGGTCTCCATGCCAGCTGAATAAAACTCACCCTCTACCTGTTTCTACCAATTTTTTTTACTCCATCTGGTTCCCATCCTGCTTCCTGAGATTTAGATTAAACTATCTTGAGTTTCCAGCTGCTGGAGAGCGTGTTCCAGTGGCTGTAACCCTGAATGGATGAACCAGAGATAGAAGGAGGAAAGAGGAAGGGACAACGAGTGCAACTGAGATATTTGGGTCTGTGCAGGGAGCAAAACAGAAATAAATAAAGATAAGGAGATGTAGTAGTAGTCTCTCCATGTCCAATGTCAGAAGTCAGCTATGGTCAGTTCGAGGTTTACAGCCAATTCAACAGAAGAATCATAGACCGATGAATAGATTTAGCTCCTGCCTCTCAAAATGTCAACTTATAAACACTAAATAGATTTTAAGTATTTATACTCTACTATTTTTACATAACACACCTGTACTCTAAAATAGGTCACTTGGGTAATTTATAAAATAGTATAATCCAATTTATATTAACTAGGATATGTATCTCTAGTTAATTATCTATGGCTCTCCATACTGAAATAAGTATGAAAATACATTTTTACATCTTTCACCCCAGCCCCAGGGTCCAGGCTACAGATCCCAACTGTCACTGAGGCTCCTTCAGGTTCAATGAGAGTGAATTTGGGATTCACTGTGGAGCTTTACCCCAGACATTTTTCCATCAAGCGAGTGGTTGTGTTTATTAAGTTTCTAACACTCAGTGGACGGTGTTCATTCTGTAAACAACAACACATGATTACCGCAACATAATCTATACGTTAAGTCCTGCCGCCTGCTTGCTGTGACAGCCCTTGCCTGAATTTTCTAGACATTTTCTGGTGGCTGTGAATGAGTCTAACCAAGACAGTTTCCTGCTGCGTTCTTCATATGTGAAAGGCCAACTCCACATCAACATAACTACCAGTTACTTTCAAGGGACAAAGAGTTAAAGTATGGTCAGCAATTGTTTTCATGGAGCAAAGCTGTTTTGGTGTTAGACACACTCTGTGTATAAAACTGAAAAGAATTTGTCAGGGTTTCTGAACTCATGGTAACACAAACTTTGTCCTGAACAAACCCTCAGCTCAGATTTGGGACATCTGTCCTCCACAGAGCATCTGATGTCAGAGGTCTGCAAGAGTGACAAGAACCATGAAAGTTTGAGACCATGCCACTGGAAACTCCAGTGTACAAGCTGTATCAATCATTTTTCCCACAGTTTATTCTCAACATTTATTGTCCTAACTAGAATCAGACCACATCCAGATGATTTCCACGCATGGAAATCAATACGAAGCACAGTTATGTAACTGCAAGTAAACCTGGGTTCTCGTTTGTACGGTCCAATTCAGGTTCGATTTCAGTGTTTTGGATTGTAGTAGATTCACCTGGGGGTCTTTAAACCATTGTGTTTTATATCCAGCTCTACACCCCTCACAAGCAAGGACAGTAAAACACATTATAATTTATTTGCACACCTTGGTTATTAATATTTTATACAATGGATTTTGTATTTATTGGATGAAGTCTGATTTGATGACACTAGATTCACGATTTGACCAGTCAGTGACCCCTTGTATGCTGGCCACTATGTGCATCACTGAGGTGTCGACAGCCGCTGTACCACTGTGACACATCTGCTCTGTATACGTCTGGAGGAGCACCGAAAGATTAATTTAAGATTATTGCATGAATACGTTGAACTGGAAAGCAGATGTGAGTAGCAGAGCCAAAGCAGATTCAGATGTTAAAATCGGACTGCTCGTCTGTCCACAGCAGAAGAGCTGCAGCTGTACTGGGGACATCTGGTGGACTCAACTGGTAACTGCAACCTATCTTTAACAAGTAGTAGTGCAAACTGTTTAGTCACTCGTCATTGATCGACAACGGAAACTTAGACAGAGCAAAATCCTGTAAGCATTTCATCTTTGCTGAAGCATTATGCTTTTTTTCATTTATTACATCTAAAAATTGTTGTACCTCTGAAAGTTGCATTATCTCAACGTTTACATGGTTTATATCTCTTCCTACAGACTCATAAGTTGACCATGAATTTGAGTGTGAATGGTTGATCGTCGCTATACATCAGCCCTGTGATAGGCTGGAGGCCCGTTCAGGGTGTATCCCCCCCCTCTCGCCCGATGTCCGCTGGGCTTGGCTCCAGCCCCCCAGGATATGAAATGGATGGATGGATGGATGGTGTCACTTCCTGTCAGTATAATAACTTTAACAACTTGGAAAAAACAAAGTTTCATAGTTCATTCTATAAATGATTAGTTTGGGGGGTAAAACCTCTCTCAAATCCCCATTTATAAGCTGTAAATTATACTTTATAGAATCCTTTAATCAATCTTTTTCTACATCATCGATTGGCACTTGCTTTACCAACAGATTCCATTGCAAACATAGCTTCATTCAAAATAGGCTACCTAAGATTAAAAAGACGCATTTCACCTTTCCACAGTTTATTTGCTTTTAAAATAATTCATACAAATGCATACACTCACAAACATATCTTTGTCAGGTTGTCAATTTTAACCAAAAATAATGATATTTACTGTAGAATATAGAATATGTATACTGTATATTGCTACGCCTACTACTTTACCATAAAAGGGACCAAGGTAGGCAACAGTGGACTGTATGTCACTATCAGGGATGGAATTTCAAGGAGCATGTTTTCAATTGTGGCAACCATCGGTTTGGATAAGGAATGCTTAAAGTTTATATTCGGAAGTAACCACAAAGTTTCTCCACCATGTAATGACAGTTATCTGGTAAGATTAAGAGTAAAGTTCATAATATTTCAGCATTCCCCTGAGGATTTGGGGGATTTAGCCTGACAGTGATCTTTGACTGTCTCATCAGTACCCTATGAACTAGACACCCTGCTCAGATTCAGGCCAGTGAGAGCTCAACCCTAGCCTGGGCTACAAAACCCTCACAAATGGCTAGTGAAATTTCCATCCCTGATCGCTACGCTAACCTCACCGTAAGGACGAGCAGGTGGGCAACAGTGAACTGTTTTACTACTCAGCTGCTGGTAGAAGGGGTTCGAGAAAGCACCATCACTCAGCTTGCCTGCTAACTTCAACAAACTGGAGTTGGTAATAAATATTCCTCATAGCGAAGGGTTTCCGATATTTTCTTTTCTTTGTGGGAATCTAACCAGTAAGAACTTGCATTACTGGCTCAGTTTGCTACCGTACTTATTTTTTCGTTGTGTATTTAGATGGCAGTATTTATCATGATGCCACCACCCCTTCTCCCAGTGCTGCTTTTTTTAAGACACAGATACAACCAAGTCACATTGACACAGGCAGGCAGAACACCATATGTACACATAGACACAGAGGCCACAGAGGGTGGCTAAACGGTATACTCAGGAAGGAGCCATCGTGAAATGTTAAAGGGATTCTATACTGGAGCAATCCATACATTCTGACATGCTACCATTAAACATCTGTACTTCACTGTGCATATATGATGTCTCTCACATTTCTATAAAACCATACTTTTTTTTTGTTTGCACAAGCAGGTTCCTATTTTAGAAAGCCGTTTAAAATGACAAGCCATAAAGCATTTTTTTTTAAATCTGTAAAAGCTCAACGTGGAACAGAAACAAGAACATTTGGTTAGACCTAACTTCACCCACACAACTGTTCCTCAACTGTCTTGAACTGGATGTGACCTCTGTACAAGTGAATTTAACTTCGAATGGGAACAAAAATGGTTTTGTCAGAAAGCAATATAATTTGAGTTTCTTTGAGTTTTTCACAGGTCTCTTGGCTGAGAAGAGCTGAAAGGACAACCTCTCTAAAATATTTATTTAGCAGCAAGAAGCAACATACTTATTCATCAATGTTGTGCATCTTTTGTAAACCTCTGTGTGCTCAACTGTTCACGCTCCACGAGCCGAACAATTTCTGTGATTGGTAGTGGAAGTACTGGATCATTGCACATGGAGAAGACGAAGATAAGTACATGTTATGAAAATCACCTCATGGACGACTTGCTTTATCATACAGTAATTCACATAAACCACTCGATCTTGCTGCAGATAAAGTCGCTCTAGCCAAGCATACCATTTTGCCACCGTCCTACAGCCGTTCCTCCCACAACCCCCTCCATTTGGGTCAAACATTTACACAAGTCCAAGAGCAAAATCACATGCCCCCTTAACATGACAAAGAAAAGCAAACATTAGATCGACTTTAGCTCTTATTTAAGGTCTTTTTCTAATGTAGTGGGACACGAAAGCACTAAGTGGCATAAAAATGGATTTTTAAAACAAAAATATATAGAAACATACCAACTGCGGAAACTTAATTTCCTGAGATGGTGTGCAAAAAGCTGCCTCTTTTTGGGGGGCTTGTTAATCTGGGGACATGTTGAAGATAAAACAGACAAACAGATATTGTATTCTCAAACCAGTTTGGCTACATAGAGAGATCACAGAACTCTTGTTTTTGTGTAAGACTGGAATACAAATATCAGCATCTTCTTGCTGCGAGTCTAAAAACTGTACACAGACAGGTTACATTCATTTTATAACCTACTACTTTTGCTTGTACATCAAACTAAGGAAAAGACACAGAAAAAGGAGATAAAGACATGAAAGATGCTCCTCTAACTTTGGACACACTACAGTCTATGACAGCAGAATTGGATTCAGTATTTTTTCTTTCCAAATCAAGAGATGGTTGTTTTCTTTTTCTTTTTTTTTACTTCTGGCAGAGGAAACTATTCAAAAAATCGATGTGCAGACCGAGAGTTTTACAGTCTTTTTTTAGGACTTGTGTGGGGCAGAGGTAAACTGTCTTGAACTTAAATTAGAGCATTTGAAAGTTATCCACTCCTGATCCTCTTTATCATCACCATCCTCCTCTTCTTCCTCTTTGGAGTGTGAACAGGCTGCTGGGAACCATTTGCCAGAGAGTTGTGAATCGATTGTTTTTGGGGACCTCATCCTGTTGATCTGACGCTCGGTGAACCCGTCTGATAACAACATGTCGCTAGGGAACTTACCGCTTTGACACCAGTTGCCATGCCGACCTCCTCCAGCTGCCAGACAACACGGGCAAGCGTGTGTGTGTGTGTTGGTTGTGTGTGTGTGTGTGTTTGTTTGTGTATGTGTGGCTACAGTTGGTCATTCGGATGCTGCTCTCTGTCGCTCTCTGGTGGCTTTACTGTGTTTTGTCCAGGAGATGGAGCATGGGGAGGATGTGTAACAGCGGGCGGGAGGGTGTGTGTGATGGGCACGGCGCTGGGCACAATGCCTTCAACTGGAGGCGGGAGCCCCCCTGCTGGCAAACTGACAACCCCGGGGGGATACCTGGAGGTGTGTGTGTGTGAGAGAGAGATACACAACTGAGTCATGAAAGTTCAACTGGAACTGGAAGAGTTACAAATCTGTGACCTTTTCTGAAACGCAACCAGTCACTGACAGCTTGCTGGATCACATTAGGTTCACATTAATGTAAGTAAAGCCAATCCAACTGAAATAATTCATAGTGGTTATAACCGTGAATATTTAATCTGTGGTGCTAACATGTAAAATATTCAATACTATCTTTTTTCCCCCAGAAACGGTGTCCTCATTACCCTGGTAACTGTTTTCATAGGGACTGTCTCCACAGTGGATAGTTATTCTTAAGAAATGTTGAGTATTTCATTTTTAAAATTGTCATTTTTCAGTGTTGTGAGTACTAAAAACTAAATTCTATTTGGCTCTATTGTATTGAGGTGATCTCAGGGAAGATAAATACTATAAATGGGGAGATATCTCGGGGGGAAAGTGAGAAGATATAGTCTTTTGTAATTTAGGTTAGTTGACCTTTACAGAAATAATTTTTTATCGCTCTCCCTGGATTAATACAAGATCCTGAAGGTTTTTGCATAATATTGTGGAGAAGAAAGGATTTGAAGTGTCTCCTCCTCTGCAGATTAAAAAGGATTCTGAAATGTTCAAATTCCAGTTAGTTTATATTGATGTCTGACAGCAACAGTACAAGATCAGTGATGGATCAGGTGTCATAGCAGCAATATTATAAACTGATCAGCCTTGATCAGCCCTCAGACTGCTGCTGCAGGTCAGCAGTAGCAGTTCCGTGACTGTCAGATCAAAGAACAGCTAAAGGGGGGCAAAGAAGCAAGCTGAGCCTTGATGTTGGTATTTATCTGCTCCTGAGGTCAATCAGGTATTGGAGAATGAGTAGTGCAACATGAGCTATCCGGGATTTGGAGAAAAATAAACAAATGGTTTCTTATCGTGCCGTTACCCAGGAGCACTTTGAGGGACTCTGGGGGGCCCCTACATCAAACCACCACCCCCCCAATACAACCCACATCATTCCAATCTTCAAACAATAGTTTTATTATCAAAATTATAACCAAAGTGTTACCAGTAAAGTTGTGAAGTTTAATTGTAAACCCCCATCAACATTCCAGACACAAGACACAAACATTTACACTTTTTAGTCTTTAACCAAACCTCGGATCTCACAAAGCTTTTGTCACAAAGCTTTTGTCAAAAAGCTGGTGTCATGGCGGCTTGTTAGGGGGTTTCTGAACATGGTGTCATCTCAGTCTCCTGTACATGGCCCATTATAGAATTTAAGGGAGTTCTCACAAAGTTTGTTGTTGCTGTCGACTATCGTCATCAGCTGTCGACAGGGGGCCCCCAGGCAATTGCCTACTTTGCCTACCCCGTTGCACCACCCCCTGTAGTTACCTATAAGCCCCGTTCAGCTCGGGGTGGACGGTAGATGGGTCAACTCCTGTCCAGTGGTTGTTCTGGGTGAGGAACTCCTTATTCACACAGTTCTTCAGACTGTCTGGAATACGACCTAAAAACAGACATCACAGAAGAAAAGAGAAAAGTGGAAAAAGATATAAATAGTGCAGTGTTATCTACACACAGGGGAGCTAGTTAATGTTACTGCACTACATAACACGTGTTATGTGTTTTTTTTTATCCCACTAACCTACTTTCTACAGAGGCAGGAAAGGTGGGCATGATTAAACAGGCCATTGGTAAACAGACCAGGCCACAAGGGAAACCATGAACCAGAGGATGGAAAAGAGAAAGAACAGAGAAGAAGGCAAAGCAGATAGACAGAGGGATGTTCTGAGAAGGAAGAAGGAGGCAGACTGTGAAAGGCCTTTAATCTCGCTCTCTGCTAAAAGAATAAGATGGATGGTTTTACGCTCGACTGCTGCAGAACACCTAAAACATGTCTCTTCTGAGACCTGTGTTGACATTTTTCAGCAGGGATGTTTTCCATCACTGCATGTGTGTCTCCACAACTCTGTGTGTGTGTGTTGTGTGTGTGTGTGTGTGTGTGTGTGTGTGTGTGTGTGTGTGTGTGTGTGTGTGTGTGTGTGTGTGTGTGTGTGTGTGTGTGTGTGTGTGTGTGTTACCTGTGACAGCCCTCCGGATCTCCCTGGCTGCCTCCTCTCTCATTTCCAACGATGCCTGTTCACTGTACCAGGCAGCGTGTGGAGTGCAGATCAGATTGGGGGCATCCTTCAGTGGACCCTGACTGAAACTGACAAAAACACACACAGTGCAACGAGTTACAGATCATTTCATTTATCTCTGAATAATATTTTTTAATCCCTTAAGTTAATTAAAACTTCCAGTGAATA
The DNA here is from genome assembly GCF_024713975.1 of Paralichthys olivaceus. Taxonomy (NCBI): domain Eukaryota; kingdom Metazoa; phylum Chordata; class Actinopteri; order Pleuronectiformes; family Paralichthyidae; genus Paralichthys; species Paralichthys olivaceus. Next base: position 21,320,126 of record NC_091101.1, read on the forward strand.
GAGATTCCATCAAAACAGAAATGCAGCATTATGTCTGAGATTTTGGTATTTTTGTTTGATTTGATTTTGTGTAGTTGAAGTTTTTATTAATTAATCAGTTAATTCTACAATTATTGAATACTTTTGTGTCAAAATTATTTCTCCATTTAAATGTTCATTTTAAAACTTATTCTGAGTACTATGGGCTTTATATAAAAGTTGAACATTCTTTGTATTCACTTGTATAGTTGTGGAGAACTTACTTTTTTGGTATCATCACATCTAATAACTGGTTAACAGTATTTCATCCATCTCTGGTGGAGAAAACAAAGACTGCATTTACCACATCATCAATCTGTGAGTTATTACCTGAAAGGCTCAGTCTCATGAACATCCAGAGCCGCTCCACGTATCCTCCCCTCCTTCAAAGCTTGAGCCAGGGCCTTCTCATCTACCAAACCCCCCCTGGCTGTGTTTACCAGGAACGCCCCCTGACGCATCTGTAACACATATACACAGTGATTTACTTCTGTCTAACAAGAGCCGTGTTCAATTTCTTTTAGAGGCAACTTGGCCAAAGAACACAATGAATTTAAACACCAATGTTTGATTACGGTCTTTGAAATGCACACACATGAACTTATACACGGAGAAAAAAAACTTGTATGTAAAAGCTTAGAAAGCACTTGTCCCTGAAAAATATGTATTCTGCTCTCTGTGGTGATATTGATCCTCCTCCGTCCCGTCTTATTTCCTCCAGCAAGGTCAGACTTGCTTAAGAGCTTTAATCCTTTGGGTTGAATATTTCCAAAGTGTATTAGCGTCGTATGCAGTGCACGTAGTAAAGAACCTCATTCATCTGTATGTAGGTAGTGAGCTTCCTGGGTATCCGCTCCTTTAATATTTATGGCCTTGGGTTGTAGCAGTTGATGTTAGAATAAATAAATCATTAGAGTGTGTCTGTGTGCTTGCTCGGACATGAATGCGTGTGTGTGTGTCTGTGTGTGTGCGTGCGCGCCTCCACCTGTTTGATGGTGAAGTCGTTGATCAGGTGGTGGTTGTGTTCGTTCAGGCTGCAGTGCAGAGACACACAGTCCGAGTGGAAGAGCAGGTCCTGAGGAGGGAGACAGACACGAGTGTTGGTAGATTATTTTTAAAGGTTTTTATTTCCTGTAGTTTGTTATAAAGTTTAAAAAAGTATGTGAACCTTTTCAAGTCATATAACAAATTAAAAGGAACCTGAATATGAGCAGAATATGTCTCGTTGAAAGGAAATATAATGGAGATTGATTAGCTTCTATTGCGACCACCGGATTCCCGTTAGTCTCTTTCAGCTGTGATAGTAAAAGTCAATGAAATCGATCGAGCTGGACGTAAAGCTATGGAAGCATTGTGTGTGAGCATAAACATTTCAAAAACACTGCACATTCAGGTGCTTTCTGATTTCACAGAAACAAACTGGCCCCTGTGTGTGCATGCATGCGTGCTACCTGTAGCGTGGTGACCCTTTGTAGTCCCAGGGATCTTTCTACTCCGTCAGCCAAATAAGGGTCATAGAAAATCACATTGAAGCCAAAAGCCTTCGCTCGCAGCGCTACAGCCTGGCCCACTCGACCTAGAAACACACGCACACACATTATTATACACACTGGTTCATTTAGACAGATTTCAACACACATTAATACATAATATTCCTTTTCACCCTATAAAAATAACACAAAGCTCTGCTACACATGTCTGCTCATTATTTCTGGAAAATACTCTGACTGCACAGGGAAGAGATTTACATTCTACTTCTGGTTTAATCCTCTTATATCTTATTGGCAGTAACTCCTTGGGAAGCCAATTTAGCCAAGCTAAGGATGAAGCTTCTCTAAATGAAAGTATAAAAAAAGAGGAAAATGGTTTGATGAGCAGGAACCTGATAGACTTTAGAATTTTTTAGATTTCACTGATGAGGCATTACTCACCGAGTCCTATGAGCCCCAGCGTCTCTCCTCTGATCCTCGCTGCACCTGAGGCCACCTCTCTGATCTGCTCCACGCTCTGAACCCGTGTGCCCTCCCGCAGAGCCTGACATAAATATCACTCAATTATTACATGCCAAAATGACACGGGCTACAAAAACATTCCATTTTACATAATCCAAGTAAATTTCTTAAGGAGGTGAAGACTCCTCTTAATAACAAGAGTCTAAATCCGTTTAGATATTATGATTAAAATATGACTAAATGAGGATTAAAACTAAAAATCATTTTACTGTACCTTCTACATCTTACATCAACGTCTTTCAAATACAGCCACATTCTAAAGGAAACGAAATGTTTCAATTTTGCTTATTTGTCGGTAGAGAATTATTAGTAACTGTCGAAACCAAACGTGCACCTGTAACAGTTCAATACATTTAAAATGTCAAATCCAGTTCATGTCATTCCCCTTTTTATCGGCCACACTAGGCCACGCACCTGATGCAGCCAGGTGGTGCGTCGGTACAATGTGAGGATGTGGCACAGTGTGGAGTCTGCCGTCTCCTCCACGGAGGCTGCTGGCATATTACATACAGCGATGCCTGTTCAACCAGAGAGCAGACAAGGATCAGTAATCGCTTTTTGGGTCATTCAAAGAAGGAGCTGAAGTCTGGCGAAAGCTATTTCAGTGGAGCAGTGCAGGAGGAAGACAGGATGTCAGCAGTTTTCTCAACAAACACCACCGGAAACTTTCACATGTCACAGCCTCTCGTTGGAGAGGTTCGTAAAGCTCTGGCTATTGCAGGAGAGAGATGAGTTTAAAAATTTTTTTGACTGCGTTCAGCTTTTTTATACAATTATTTTGACCTTGTCAACACGCTCGGCACCAACTGGAAGCCAGCAATGGAAATGTTTTGGGAGAATTTAAATTATACCTTTATTTATAGAACACTTTACATAAAAGTAAAACAAATGGAAGCATAACATTGGTGGAATGAGACATAACTCCTGTTAAAGAAAGTATATTTTATAAAATTGAGTTTAAGCACAGATGAGTGAGCAACGACTAACATTTAAAACAAGGAGAATAAATTGTAACTTCAAAAAGTTAAATATTAGCAATATTGGTAGTTAAATAAGTGAAATTAATATGTGGTACTGGTACTTTCAGTTAGGATATAGGAAAACTATGAACATTAACCTTATGTTTTGAGCTACCTGGAACTAATTGATAAATATATAAATGTAAGATTTCTCACCTAATATGGTTCTGAATAATAACTACAAAACATGTTTGTAGTTATTTCACAACAAACATAAAATCCATGGCAGTGATTCATTTTGCTTTTACAGAGTAACAAGTATTACAGTACGAGTACACACCCTCTCTGATTCTGTGTGTGTGTGTGTGTGTGTGTGTGTGTTGTCATGTTCTCACCCAGCTCCCCGGCAGATTTGATGTCAATGTTGTCATAGCCGCTGCCGATGCGGACGATTATACGCAGAGCTTTAAACTTCTCCAGGTCTTCTCTCATCAAAGTGATGGTGTGGTACATCAGAGCTCCTACAGCTTCATTCAGCACCTGAACACAACACAAACACACACAGACAGACAGTCAGTGATATGATGGAAATATGTCTCTTCATTGATCCCCTGTCTTTACACACATGCATGAACCCGTGTCTATTTACAGCACAATAGGGTGGTACTCTGAACATGTACATTACTGCAAAGTTGTGTGTTTGTGAAGTAGTGAGCACAAGTCAAGCGTGGCTCTGCAGAAAACAGCCACAGTTCACTGAGTTCACTGTCACTGTGTTTCTCCATAAAGGCTTTTTCTAAAGGTGCTGTTTATATCATCTCACATCCTGTTGTTTTATATTCCCGTCTGCACACAATAACGGCATTTCCTGAATATTACCATGGAAACTGAGCTTCTATAACCACAGGAAACGACGTATGGTGTCCCGACATAAAGCAAAACTGAGTAATATTAGCAGCAGTCTCATTCTCAGCGCTTCTCTGTGGCTTCTAATCAGGACGACGCTGCTTCTCTAGTGATAATGAGATATTATAACTCAAAGAGAAGATGCATTGATTATCATATGAAACAGGAATATATGACTCTGTGAAAACCAGTTCAGCCGTCGCCTTGTAATTGACTCTCACTTAATCTTTCAATCTTTTTTTGAACGTTGCCAGGCTTCCTCTTCATGTGTGGGTGGAAATGACATGCGGTTCAATTACAATAAAGAAGCCCCCTTTAATTACACAATGAGGTTGCTTCTTACTAGAGAGCCAGGGAAAGAGAGCGAGGGAGAGCCATCTGTTTCTCCCACGCTGTGGCCTACTGAGCGCGCTCACAGAGCGAGTGTGCCTGGCAGGCGCCCAGAAAGAGACGTAACCCTGCCAGACATACAAACCCATTTACGATCCATAGTGGCTGTGGCACGATCCGAGCCTGACCCACATTTTAAGTCTGTGCTCGTCTTTTACGCTTCTTCACTTATTTTACCGTCTTTCTTTAACATATCTTTTCTCTTCGTCTCTTTTGATCTGTCTTCACTTCAGATCGTCCGTTTGTGAAGGGCTAATGCTGCATTCAGGTCATGTTGTCACTATTTTGTAGACTGTGGTGTTTGGTGACATCTTGGTCATAATGACAGTCTGAACAATGTGTAACTAGAATTGTCATCAGCAGAGAGCATACCTCCACCAAGGCCCAACAGTCCCCTTAAATGAAAACAACCCTTATAGTTAATGCCACATTACGTTTCTCAGCTCAGTGTTAGTTGCAGGTTTCTATTTGTTTCCCAACAGCGGCTGAAAAGAGCTTATACCTCTACAAAACCTCGTTTAAATCCATAAGATCCAGACTTTCAATAAACGAGTTTGTGTGCATTGTTTAGATGAGTGTGTTACCTTCTCGTGAATCTCCTGTGTGGACTGAGCATCACAGAAGGCCACAGTTGCTACGTCTTTCAGGATGGGCATCTCCACAGTGCAGTCACGCCCATCCAGCAGGGCCACCAGGGGGCGCGGGTGCATGGGCCCGTTCATGATGGGAGGCCTGATACCTACACACACACAGAAAGTAGAGATGTTGTGATATTTTGCCCCCTGCTTTACATTATTACACTTTCAGGCATTCGTTTGCTTTTGAATTCTCTCTGTGTCCTAAACAAATCTATTTTGTGCATAATGAAATCTAAACCTGAAGGTATGTGGCTGCCGCTGCATCCCATAATGCTTCTGCGCCGGACTGATGCAGTTGCTATGACAACTGTAACAGTAAGCATGGGGGAGGAAAAAAGGAGAAATTCCCAGGGCAGCTGTCGTTCCACAACAGAGCCCAAGTCTCCCTGAAAGAGGTTGTTTCTCAGCTGTTTTCTCCCCGTGTTGCTTTTTATGTTTTCAGTTTAATTATCTCTGACTTTTAGATGAAGTTTGCTGACTCTGGGAAACAGGCAGTAATTGGGAAGGTGCTCGTGTTTCTGTAGGTTTGTAGAAAAAAAGCACAACTTGTCATTTAGAATCGCCGAACATTAAGAATCTCCCTCTAGAATCAAAACTCAGGAGTTTAGTATTTCACCCTATTTGCATTATTTTAATGAAGCTGTCATTTATTCATGGTGAATGTAAAGGCTCGTCCCTGTGGACCATCAACAGTGACTCTGTAAAATGGGACACTGGTTTTCTTGCCAAGTCTGCAAGAAAACAACTGAGTATGCAGACTTGAAGCTCTAGTTTATGTCTCAATTACTCGAGTATCCAGCACATAGTGGTTACAGTTGGCTGTTGATATACAAATATGCAACATAAATGTGGAGTGCCATAACTCCAAGCCTTAAAAATGGCACTGAAAATAATAAGTGCAGTGGTTCATATCAAAGAGTTTATATAAGGATTGATGACTCGTCTGCTCCCCAAAAGTGAAGCCAAAATGAATTGATCGCCTCCTGGTGGCTGGCTTCAGTATAAGTCATAAACCCCACCTTTCCACGGGACGCCTTGTTAAATAATCCCTTTAAGTTGAAAGCATTACCCTGAGAGTGAAGCCCAACTTTAAAGGAGAAAAAGCAGCATCAAATAAGGCAAATACACCAGCAAACCCATAGTGAGCGATTGAAGGTAACAGTGCAGGGGCAGTTATTCGTTTTCTTTCACTATAACCTCCCTCTGCATCGTCCTGGATCAATTTGTCGTCTCTTCTTTCATGTAACTGAAGAGTTAGTCATCGTAGATCACTGACCGACAACCAGGAAGTCTGATAGACTGACAGATTTAGATTCAGGAAGGAAAAAGACAGTGTTTTTGTAATTGGGTCTCTTTGACATGTAAAGTGTCGACAGCACTCTGAAACACTGCAGAAGAAGAAGAGCAGAGTTATGCCTGTTTCTGCTGATGCTGACTCTGCTCATCACTCACTCTTGACTTTTTCCCATCTGAGATGTGCCGGCTGCCATCTCAAATAAGCAGCTGCGTCTGTCGTTTTTTCTCAAAATATTCCCCCCGAAAACTTTTTGCTTGGAACTCAGACCTCCAAACAGAGCCTGTTTTCTACCTTAGTGGGCTAAACTCATGAGAAAGTTGCCAGATCGTTAAACCAGTCATTTCAAAATCAGCATCTGACAGTGAGTCTCTTTTTATATTTTGAATTCCAAGGATCCATGAGAATCAGACTTGTGGACAGATGTTTGGCAGCTTCCATCCTGCAAATTAGCCTGGAAAATTTGGGCAGGGATACTTAGCGATGCTCTTCCCTTAGAGCTGTCGTTAAATAGCCCATAGGCAAATAAATTAAAGGAAAGGTCTCCGCTGGAATCACACTCATGCCGTCAGTGTCATTACAGTGATTTTGCAGATGTGTTTTTCTAATGAAGCTTCATAATTTACCAGTTTTCTTGTACCTCACTGTCTGTCTTGATAAAATAGGTGTTTTTTTTAGGTTTTAGAACTATGCAAATACAAATGTTTTATTTTATTTGTTAAACCCAGTATCTTGTGATTGCATTACTAATGCAAGCTCCTGTTGTTATAAAAAACATATTTTGGCTTCTTCTGCAATCACTTGATTGTTTTCTGTTATGCTGAGAGATGTAATCCTTTATTCAGAGTGACATCTTCAGCATTAATGTTTTAACAACTTGTCAGCTTTCAAATATCAGTGTTTCTGTGCTGGGAATATGTGTTACCACATCATCTGCCTTTAACTAGATACCAGTAACCGCTGATGTGAAACAGCTTAGTGACCAGAGGGTGATGACTGTTGTACTGAGCAGTTCCCAGAAGTGAATGTTAGTGTATCTGTATGAATAATATGATCCAGAAGCAGTGAGGTGCTGAAGAAAACATGCAGTAAACCTCTGTGGGCACATGCAGATGTATGATCGTCCACACCCTCGTATTCAGGATGTCTAAAAACATATACTGCTCAATCTGAAACCGTGGATATTTTTTTCCTGCAGACTCCCAGGGGTTTCTGTGGTTGTTGACTGGGCCGATGTGCACGCATGAGGAAATAATGCATACAGTGATTACATGGATTTCTGCTTCATGCTCCACTGTGCTGCATTGTGCAGAGTTTGGATGTGACAGAAAACAAGTAGAGAGAGCAGACAGGAAGTGTCTGTGAAACCATAGTGCGTACACTTAGGATCAGGAATGTGAGGCTTATTTTTGCATCTACGTTTACGCCTTTACAGTGTCAGATTTGTGATCCAAATTTTCCTTCGGGCATGTTCTTTGCAACTAATCTGAACGTCACTGTATGACGATAAAACCACTATCCATGTGCGTACCCTGTTAAAACAAAAATCCAAGACTTAGAATTTTGCAGCACTCAGAAACTGCACTGAAGCAAAGACGACTCACATCTTATCAAAATCCATCTCTCAATTTCTGCCTTGTCTCCTTATCTCCATCTTCAGACTACAGCATGAAACCTGATCTGATGAAGCAGCCCCCGCCGTCCACGGTAAGACCAATAAAGGTGAAACTCAAATCGTGCTCACTGAGCCTTATGTGGCCTGGTAAAACATTAGCTTTCTGTAATAGAATTTGCCCGGAGGCCGTTGCACTTAGACATCAATACAAAATCAATGGTGCATAGCTGAGAAATTGGAACAAGAAGTACTGTGAGGCTTCAACACAGCGCTCATTGTAACTCAGATGTAATCATACAACGCTCGCTCGCCTGTAGATGCTGCTCTGTGCCCTTAAACTCGTCTCCTGCAGGATTTGAATTGAGCTTGTGAACAATGTGAGCTTGATTGAACAACACTTGAACAAAATACTGAAATCTGCTCCGTCTTGTCAGTCTTGCAGCAGACTGAAGTATTTTTTGGAAAGTAACAGAGATTCCCGACATTTCTGCTGCTCACACTTGGTCAGAGTGAGGGAGGAAATAGCTCTCATTCCAGCTCCAAGCATGACCTTGGAGGGACCACTGACTGCTGAGTTGTAGTATTCTGTCTCTATGTCTCTCCCACAAACACACACACTAACATACTAACGCACACACACACACACACACACACACACACACAAGCCTAATCTCATCATTGTAAATATTAATCCTCTCTCTCTTTTTGAATTCTCAAATCGAACCAGCTCAAACGGTCGTTATCTCCCGGTCTGTCTCTCTCTCTCTTTTTTTAAATTTCATGTATTTCCTCGTTCTTCCCGTCACTTTAAACACTCATTAAATTCCTCATTATATTAAATAATTGCCCCCGACTTTCTGCTCACTTGGTTCCCAAACTTTAAACCCTCATCCATCTCTTCCATCTCTCCTCTCCATTTCTCATTATACTCAATACTCCAATATTTTCTCTCTCTCTCTCTGTTTCTCTGTCTCTCTCTCTCTACCCCCCACAGCCCCGGGGTTGGGTGACTGATGGGAGCTTTCACAGTGCAAACAGCCGTCTCTACATCCACAGCTCCAGTTCTGCTCTTTCCATCTATACAGGGATTATCTGCAGCTATGCTTTGAATCAGATTCACCACTGTATTTAGGCAACACTTCGAGGCCGGGCAACAGCACAGTGATAGTGATCTGCAACAGAGGCCAACATCGTAAATTGAAGGAATAAAAGTTTTGCAAGTGGTAATTTTTCTATAAAAACAAAATCCATCTGGGTTTTAACACCTCTGCACGTGTAGTTTATACTCAATGGCCCAAGACACAAACTGAATTCCCTGATATGAAAATTTCCTTTCCGGAAACATTTGTAATCAGACCCAAATGACTCTTCAGATGGAAAAAGCCTCTGTGCTAGTGACTGCTGGGACTGCAGAGGCAGTGGGAAAGCCCCGCAGCCTGCCCGTATCCAGCTGTCACTGACCAGCTCAGAAGAACAGCTGGATTTTTGTCCCTGAGGAACAAGACAATGTTTTCAGATTGTCAGTCCACAGAGATGATGAACAATATCAGCAAGTTCACCAGAAGCTCACATAGTTATCTGCCAAAATGAGCTGCAAGTCGTTTTTTACAAACTGTTTGTTTAAACTTTTGAAAAAACAAAGTTCATACATAAATCTGCAGCCGAGATGACTCCTCATTCAAGCAATTAGTCGATGGACAGAAAAGTGATCTGCAACTATTTTCATAATCGATTCATTTTCATGTTATTTTAATGAAGAAATGGAAATTTTTCTCTATTTTCAGACATTTTATACATTTAGATGTTTATTGATTAATCAAGGGAGCATTTAGCTGATTAATGAAAATGAACTTTGTGCTGAAACAACAGATCGATTAGTCAAAAGAAATCAATTTTTAATTCATGTGGTTGTAAATCAAGTATCCAGCAAAAACATGTCAAGCATTTGTTATTTTCAGACTCTATTTCAGAGAATTTGTTACCTTCTCTGTTTTATAAAATTGGACTGAAGACGTCAACTTTGACTTTGTAGTTTGTTCCTACTGTTTTTTTAAACTTTTATAGACCAAATAATTGATCACTGAAATAAAAAAAAAACAGTAAGCCCATTAATCAGCCATGAAAATAATAATTGCAGCTCTACATAAATCTTATTTGTGTGAGTTCTGTTCAACTTAAAAACCTCTCACTTCCACAGCACATGGACCTGTCACATATATAGGCCTAAAGTGAGCATCCATTCTTCTTCATTTCAGTAAATTTAAATTTAAAGTACACATCTTGGCATTTTCTGTTATTGCCAAACATTTCCACTCAGTGAGAAGCTTTTGCATGCGGGTTTTTTTGGGGTCTTTCAGTTCTGAAATGAGGTCAAACTTCCTGAATTAAATGTATTTTTCAACTGAACTGAAAATGAACCCTGACGATGTGACGCATTACATCTCTGCTACAGCGTTTGTGTTTTGCACCGTGGAGGAGAGAGGGGAACGTTCCTGTCGGCACCTGTGATCAGTCAGCCGCTTGCAACTGTAGCAACCAACCATCGAGCCACAGCGCCGCTGATTTATAACGTAGGTTCTTGTGGCAGGCAGCAACATGACGTGGTTAAAAAGCCCCTATATCTGTCTTTCACTCCCTTGCTGTTGATCTTCCCATCCTTTCATGTCTCGTTACCTCATTTTCAGATTTCCATCTCTCATTTCAGTCTCATTTCCCCAGGCTTTCTTTATCTCCCTTGCTATTTCCTATTCTCTCTCCTGTCCCGTCCCATCCCTCTAAGAACGACAAAAACAGGTTTTACTCTATATCGTCGCTGTATTTATGTGCTTAAAAAAAACGGCTGAATGTGCAGGTACAAAGTGTTCAGGCAGCGTGACGTTTCTGCTGTCTTTCATTTTTTTGTTTTTGTCTTCTAGCTCTCCCTAACCACATGTCGGTTCCCGTGAAGAAAGACAAAAAGACACACGCACACACACACACACACACCCTGCCCAACCCATATGTACAGAAATACAGGTGCATACACAGCAAACCAATCCATGCAGGTTGACATATCTAATATGCAGTGATATATGATACATACAAGTGCTTACACATCGAAATGATTGCCCTGCAGGTCTTCTCTTTCTCTCCCTCTCTCATACACACACACACACACACACACACACACACACACACACAAGGTCTTAATTTGCAGGTACTGTATCACCAGCACACCAGTTCAGGTTTGTCAGCTATTTGTGTTGTTACTGAGACACCAGCACCATGGAGATAGAAAACAAACATTTTCTATTAAATATATGTTTGCTTCAGGATATTTTACGGAAGAATTTTTTATGAATTATTTTGCCAGTATTTCTAGGAGAGAATAAAATAAACTTCCTAATATGAGGGCAACGGCTCCGCACCACTGTACATATCCAGTGTGGGAGGGTGTCACCGACAGTCAATGCTTATTTGCATGTTGCCATAAAGCCGACCTGCTGGTACATACAATAGTTACACTGCAGGAAATTCTACATTTAAATACAGGCTGTAACTGGATTACTGTGTGGATGCGAGCTCATTATATTGGATTAACTTAATATGCCGAAGAAACAACAATCACTTTGAAGTTTCAATTGGATTGGGGTCAGTGTGGAGACTCTGGAGTAAATGTGTCCCCTGAATGAATTATTAAGGCCATGAGACCTTTATTGTATTTAGATTAAGGGTTCCCAAACTTGTATCCCAGGACCAACAGGGGGTCTCCGAGAGGGTGAAGGGCTTCCCCGACAAAATAAATGTTTAATTACCTCTGCAAAGAAGGGGATTTTTTTTTTTGCCCCTGCCTTTGGTTTTTCTATTTCTAACCCATCAAGCTTCTTTTTTATACATTTCTTTAAGATTTCAAAAACATTTGAGCTGATTTCTCAGATAATAATTCATGGATCTTGATGAAAAATATCAGGCATATATAAGAGACTAACCTTTGAGTGTTTGAGCAAAAATATTGGTTTCATTAGGGGACCAGTTACTTGTCTGAGGTATGAGCTCTACTGAGTGCCGTCCTAGTTTCACATGCTTCTTGTTGATTAGAGCTGCTCTTTTACTCAATATCTCACTGGATGTAATAGTTACCTGACTCATCTCCCTCAGTACTGAGTTATAATCAATTCATTATCTATAGATCACCACAGCTCATCAGTTTGTGCTCATTAAGCCACATTTATACTTTTGTCAGATCTTTGATAAAAAGGTCAAGGTGCTGATTTTAAACAGTGAGACATTCAAAGTTATATGAATGTTGCAGTATAAGCTTTCTAGTGCTGACAATCGATGCACATTTCTGCGTGATGACATGAACTGACTCACAGTTCCTGCTTCATGGCTGCCAGTGGCTGAGGGGGGGGGGTTTCAGCTGCACGTCTTCCCCTGAACAGACTCTCACGGCTGCATGTTTCAGAGTAATGGCTGCTTTTCATTAAGGGCTCATAAGTTGAATTACAGCCTGTCTACTAACTGTTGTTTTGGGATGTTGCTCCCCAGGCCTGTTATTTTTTTCTCTGCCCGATGGTATTTAGCCACCTGTCCATACTGCCATGCTTCTCAGTTGCATTTATTTTTACATGAACAGCATGTAATTGAGTGTAACAGGCGAGTTATTTAGTGGCTAACCTTCACTGTATATGCAATGCCTTGAAATGAACCGCTATTCAGCAGCGGCTGGTAGATCCTTCACTGCCGCTTCCCTTTTTAGCTCAAGCATTTTCTTGTACGCATTAGACATAATAGACTTTCAATGGCTGTTACTACATACTGTCTCTTCACTGAGCACTTAAGGCTTTATAGATTTCCTAGTGCTGTCAATTATACCTGTACGGGTTTCTACTCTGAGTCCCTGCTTGATTCAAATGCTCCACTCAGAATGCTCATCTATGATGATGATGTTTCGAAATTACGCAATAGATCCGTACTGATCTTTAGTCCGTTGTATATTTAAATTTAATTTAAAGTTTTTATAAAAACAGTTAATCCATTAAACCCAGTTGTCTTTTCAACGCTGCCCTTGCCCATCAGACTATTTTCAGTCTGCAGGTGTTTCACTTCTTTAGTTCTTCCAGGTGATGTTGGCTTGTGGTTTTGTATTGTTGGTAACAAGTCGCAACATGAGCAGTTTCCTAATAATGTGACCAAAACTTCCTGATGGGAAACTGCCTGGAGCTGTTGAGCCAAGGATCATTTTATAAAATCAAATACAGGAATTGAATCTGCCATATAAGAAATAAAATTATACTGAAGTCTTTTATCCAGAAATCTGATTGTGTGTCACTGATCTGTGACATAAAATCAGACATGACTCAGTTGCATCTAAACAACAATCTGAATTATGCTCTGAATCATATTTTAATCAAAATATTTACTCAAAATGTTGGAGGATAATATCCGATGTGTGTTAATACTTTGTGAAAACAAATGCAGCTAATTCAAACTCATTTCAGATTATCCATGGATTTTATAAATTTACAGTTTATTATTTGGTTCTATCTAACCATGAGGTTTAAAGCTCATCATCAATTGAAAAAACCTTGAAATTTGAAGTTTGAATTTTCTGAACAACACAAACCAACTCAGATCATTAGAATTAAATATTTACAATTGCAAAAATGATCTTATAAAGAAAATTCGCTCCAGAAATTAAGTTTCATCTTGGAGACTCTTTTGTAGGATTTGTTAGGATTTATTAAAAACTACAACAAAACTTAGCTCATCATATTTACATCGTATGAACGTTTGAAGTGTTTTCCAGATATTAGAACCATTTTTCCTCTCTCACCACAGTGCGTCACAGAATAACTCTTCGTTCTGTTTTGTTTTTCCCCTCCCTGTTTTCTTTCAGGAAACAATAGATGAAACTTGGTTGGTGTTAACTCCTCCACATTCCTGCTCTCTTACTCCCTCTCTTTCTCTCACACACACTGAATCACACACACTCACACACATGGTCCCTTACGCTTTCTCTTTCTCTCTTTTACTCTCTTGCCCTCCTGCTCCTGTGAATGCCGCAGCGCTTTCATTTCAATTATTAGTGCTGTCATTCACACCTGCATTTAGACTAGACCGGTTCATGACTTCCTGTTTAAATCAAATACTCAATTACAAATATTCATCTGTGATAATGAAGTATCAAATGAAAATGTGAAAGCTACTATGCAATATCAAATGTCGTTTATTACCATATGTTCTATTGCATAAAAACTCCAACGTCTTACATTTCCAAAATCAATCTGTCCTATATTCGGTCTGCAGGTGTGTTTTAAACTAATAGTTCTTCCAGGTGATGTTGGCTTGTGGTTTTCTATAGTTGGCAACAAGTCTCAACACGAGCAGTTTCCTTGATTTTATCCTTTGACATAATAATGTAACCAAACCTCCTGGTGGGAAACTGCCTGGAGCTGCTGAGCACAATGGCATTATACTTTTTAATGTCTTTTTAAAGGATCATTCTGTTAAAATTAAAATAGACTCATCAAATAAAGCAATATGATTTAATGAGGGATGAAGGAAGGGACTGATGTGTGTGTGTGTCTCGTTGATCTAGGTCTTTATAACAAGATCAGACATGACTCAACCGCCACAGTTCACAGGACCCCTGCCTTCCAAATCATGAATCAACACATCCATCAATTACCTGGAACGACAAACCAGTTATAAAGCAGATCTTAAATGTTCAACAGTCTTCACAAGACCGGATGATCAGATCAGTGGCACCGTTATTGAGAGGTGGTGGAGAAAAAGGGCAGAGCTCCCTAAACATAATTCACGGTAGTTATCCCCCATGACCTTCAGTCTGGAGCCGTCGGGGGGCATAATTTGGAGGTGGTCATAATCGTGGTGGTGGGAGCAGTTTGTCAGAGCAGCAACTTTAATCTTTCGATGCCATTGAGAGACACAGTCCGCAGCTTGTTGATGACATCACGTTTACAATCTGTGGTTTCCTCTGGAAGAGACGGCGTCGCAAATTCAGACCGAGGTGACCACAGATACTGCACATATAACATTTCTGCTTTTGTGTGGATGATCATTCATTCTCACACCCTCTGTCTCCTGCTCCCCCACCCCCATCACCCCCTTCTTTGATCCCATTTTCTAGAACAGTCTTTTTCCAGACCTAATCGTAAGGTGCATCTGTCACCTGTGTGTGAATCCGGCGGTGTTGCGTGCGTGCGTGCGTGCGTGCGTGCGTGCGTATACTTATTTTTGCCATTTGAGTACCTCATAACTGTGTGAGTATGTGTACATATGCATGCCTGTATTGTGTGTGAGTGTGTGTGTGTGTACGTGCATGTGTGTGTGTGAAATGAAGGCATAAAGGAAGCACAATGACAGAATGAAATGGAAATATGTGTCATGTCCTTGCTAGCCCTCGAAGGAGAGAGAGATCTATTTCTGTCGCCACAAATGGAGGTGTTCAAGCAGCCTTCAATGGCAGAGATTTGCCTCTTCACACAGACACACACACACTCACACACACTCACACACACACACACACTCACACACACACAAGCGCGTAGGCACACACACACACAAGCGCGTAGGCACACACACAGAGCTACAGAGAAAAGGCTAACCGTTCTTGTGTGGCGATAGAGAGGCTGAGATATGAAAAAGATAATGGAGTGAGAGAATTAGAAGGAGGAGGAGGAGACAGAAAGGGGGAGATGAAGAGAGAGAAGGGGGAGGGGAGGAGGAAGACAGAATAATGTACACTGAGTTCACAAATATTGGCCCACACACACACACACACACACACACACAGTTCCCACATTAAAGCAGACTGCTGGTTGTTTACCTAGAGGCATGCCTTTGTTGAGGAGATGTGAGCTTCCCATGGTGTGTTCCCCTGCCGGCCAGCTCACAACAGAAACCTACAGTCTTCACACAGCAGACATGAACAGGAATCCAGTCAGCATATGGCGGCTGTGGCCAGCTACCTCGCTTCCCTTAGTCCTTCTCCCAGCCCCTTAGTGACAAGCATACACATGTGCTCCCCCTCTTTTCTCTCTCTCTCTCTCTCTCTCTCCCCTCCCTTCCGTCCCCTTTGCTCGCCGCTCTCTCTGTCTGTTTTACCCCTCCCTCCCTTCCCTTTCTCACTTTCTATTACAGCAAACCTCTCTGTCTTTCCGTCTCTCCCTCTCTGTCTCTGTCACTCACACAGAAAAATAACAAATAAGACACAACACACACTCTGAATGTAGTTACTGCTGCGTTTATGGAAGCAGAAGGATAAGAGAGTGTTAAAGAGAGCAGAAAGACTGAGTGTGTTTGCATATATATAAATATATATATATATATATATATATATATGTTAATATGTATATATGTTCATATGTATGTGTGTGTTTGAAAGTGTGTGTGTAAGAGAGAGCAGGAATGGGAGGAGCTAACACCGGCCAAAATTCATCTTTTGTTTCCTGAAAGACGACAGGGAGGGAAAAAAAGAAAAGAAAGACGAGTTATGCAATGACTGTAGCGCGAGTGGAAAAACTTGTTCTAAAATCTGTAAAAGTATGTTGAAGTTCATAAAACTTTTTTCGAATTTGTTTGACACTTTAATAAACCTTGTGCCTTTAAAGAGAATCCGGAGGACGAAACTTGTTTTGTTTAATATTATACATTTACTTTTGCAGTGATACAAACAAAATTCTGACATCCGAGAGTCTTGGTCTTTTTTCAGAAGAATCAAACTTATAACAAATAAAGTTTCAGTTGATGATGAGCTTTAAAACCCACAGTAGAAAAAATCCAGAAACAATCAGAAATGTCATCAAGCTTGAATCTGCTGCATTTGTAGTTTGTTTAGCACATGACAAGTATATATGCAGGTGTATTGCATATTAAAGGAAGATAACTAGCATCACATCTGCTGATTTGAAGTGAAATTCAACATACTGCAACTCATTGTAGTGCTTTGCAAGTATTAGAATAACAAGTGTGTGATGAATTGATAAATAAATATCACTGAACAAAATGAACAAAACAAATGTGGAGTTCATGATATGCCTTTTCTTGATTTTTCTTTTCTCTCTTGTGTTCTGTATGAATTAGGATGAGAAACAATAATTTAATTCCATAATTTATTTTGATATATTCTTTTTCTCTGAATGTGTGCACAATATTGTGGCCTCTAAAAAAATTATCAAACAGGCAATAAACTGATTATTCATGTGAATGATTCCATAATTTAATCGAGTTTTTGCAACAGTCTGATAGAAATGAATTGAGTTTGTGTATTATTATGTAGTATTCATGTATGAACGTCTTGTATTATTACACTTGTATAAATACAGCTGGCCTCAGATTGCCTCAGTAATCAGACACTTTTGCTCGTGTGAGTGTCAGCGCTTCATCTCGGAGCGTCAGTCTGGTGAACACCTGCTCAGACTTCTGCACAGGTGATGTTTCACTCTCCTCATCACTCTACCACTTGATAACCACAGTGAGTGAAGCAGCGTCAGATGTCCCACAAACTGCCGGGGCCTAACCCAATTAACAGCGATGGTGGTTACGTCACATCCTCACTATTGGTAAATGTCACAAACGGCCAGTGGGCGAGAAGCTTAAATCCAAAAAGAGGAAGAGAGTCGGGGAAACTATGGACAGAATATTTAATGAGAGACAGAAAAGACGAGAGGTGACGGAGGACAAGAATCCCAGCCTCACGGTGTTTAACTGCTCTGTTCGCTCTTCCACGTGTGTGTGAACCAGCACGGATGTTCACATGTGTCGTTGTGAGAGGGTGGACATTAACAGTCACACCCTCTCCTCCCCTGTATCACTCCACACACTCATTGTCCCCCTCCTCTTCAGTTTCTCTCCTC
Source organism: Paralichthys olivaceus (assembly GCF_024713975.1). NCBI lineage: Eukaryota > Metazoa > Chordata > Actinopteri > Pleuronectiformes > Paralichthyidae > Paralichthys > Paralichthys olivaceus. Next base: position 21,337,818 of record NC_091101.1, read on the forward strand.
CTCCATCTCCCCAACCTCTCCACTCCTCACCCCATCTCCCTCCCCGTCCACCTTCCTCCCACATCTCCCCTCCTCTGTCTGCTTGTCGCCACCCTCTCCCTCCCTTCTCCATCTTTTTACCTCCTGCTCTTCCATCTGCTCATCTTGCGCTCTGTCTTCTCTCTCTCGATCTCATTCGCACTCCATCACGCTGCCTCACCCCTCCACTCCGTTCTCATTCCTACATCTCTCTTTTCACTCTCTTTTTCCACCGTGGGCTTTCACACAACCCCCCACCCCCACCCCCCCTCTTCTCTCTCTGTAGTCACTGCAGCGTGTCTAATGGTTCAGCTCCTTCTCAGCAGATCCACCACGCGGAGGCCAGGCGAGCAGCAGCCCCGACCTAATGCCTCCCAACTGCTGGCCTTATCAAGACTGACAGCCTGCTAGACCTAGAGCTATCGCAAACACAAACACACACGTGTACACACGTACATACACATATAACAACTAAGATACATGCACATGCACAAGATACAAGCGTGTGCATCGAGAAAGCCACAGAAGTTGTAAAACAAGGCAGCTGCAACAAAGCGCGTTTGCACAACACAGAGATGCAAGAGACACGTGGATGTCTGCACACACACAGTCACAACATGTACTGCAGCAACACACACACGGCAGCAATCACACAAGCTGAAAAGACGTGCAGACGCAAGCACATAAACAGACATTGACTTGGATATATGGATACTGACAGAGCTGCAGAACAATGTGGACGCCGCTACAGAGAGAGTAGAGTAGACTAGCAATCTAATCTACCATAGCAGGAGACGAGCACTGCAGGCATGAGGTGTCTAACCCACGTGTAGGAGAGGAGGGAGGAGGAGGGAGGAGGAGGAGAGAGCAGGAAGGAGGAGCAGGTGGGTGGGAAAGACGAGTGGAAGGGTAGATGAGATATGAGGAAATGAGGGGGTTTAATGGAGAAGCAGAGTAGGAGGAGAAGGGTGAGGATGAAGAATCAATGATTTCACAAAAAGTAAGATGCTGAAAATTCACTGAATATTGTCTGTTGTCAATAAAATGTCATGGTTTAAGGTGTTAATATTGAAGATGGAGGTTAAAAGATAAAAAGGTGTCAGCTGGAATCTCAAGATGAGAAAATCATGGTGAGCCGTCTCTCTCTTCACTCTTCTTTGATGACATACTCTACTTTCTCAGTGTGTATTTTAGTGCTAAAACCAACGTTCCTATTTTTAATTATCAATAATGTGCTGTTGATTTAGAGTTTGGTTATAAAATAATATAAGAGAAAATTATTTTTAAAAATCAAAAGTTTCTAAATCTCAAATAGACGTCTTCAGATGTTGTGATCTGTCTAAATTAAGGACTCACTGATTTTCTAGATTCAAGAAATTGCTCCAACATTTAACAACCATCCTCCCGTCACAAAACACACACTGTGCACACACTGTGCACACACTGTACACACACTGTACACACACTGTACACACACTGTACACACACTGTACACACATAAACAAAAGTAAACAGTCACATGTTCACACAGTCACAAACAAACACCTTCTCACCATAAGTACACACACGCTTTCAGTTCCCCTGTTATTTGAGTTGGTGCAGTTATCTCTACTAACAGCAGCAGTGCTCACTTACACACACACACACACACACTCACACACTCACACACACACACACACACACACTCTCACACACACACACAGGAAGCACTCGATATGGGGCAAGAAATACATCACAAACCTTGCATCACCTTCCTCTCTCTCTCTGTGTGTGTCCACTGTTCCACTTTGTTCTAAAGCTGTGTGGGGGGTGCAGGGGTGTGTGGGACATGCAGCAGATAATGGGCCAATTGTAAGCGATTACAAATTGTGCCAGCCAATCAGCACGGCTCGGCCATGGGACAGGGGCCAATGGCAACATGTTCACCGCAGCAGGGGGCCGGGCGCTCCCACCCTCACAGGAGAAGAAATCCTGACCTGATCTGGAGCCAGTGTGTGTGTGAGTTCATCATTAGTGGTGAGAAAATATTGTTGTGTTATTTCTACCGTAGTTGTCAGGGATTTTATTTTAGGTAACTGTTTTGAACTTTTTACCAGACACATGAATGAACAGAATTCAAACTAATGATTGATTTTATTGTGTCCTCACCAACACCAGGATTTCAATATTCAGTACAAGTTTGATTTCCTGCATTATACACTGTAGTCTGCACTGATTTTTATTATGAAATGTTTGGATGTGGCTTGTTAGTCCTGGGCACCAAAGTATTTATCATAGAAACGTGGGCGCTCACACTGGTCCACATGGTTTATGAACTGAAATAAGTAACGCTGATAAATACATTAGGAGACAAGTGTGGATCAAAAGTCAAATTTTTTTTAATTGAACTACAGCTACAATGATTAGTCACAGTCGACCAACAGATAATCATTCATGTTATTTGTTTTGTTATTTGTCCTTAGACCAAAAAAAGATAAATGAAAACTCTTGAACATTTTAAAGACCATTTTTCAATTTGTTTTATCTTTTACCAACAGAATGATCAATCAATGAACCAATAAATGAAAATAAGAGTTAGTTTAGATTTTATATTGTTTCTCATCTTGAATCAAAACCATCTGTGTGAATCTCACCTCCGCTCTGGCAGTGCTGACACCGTCCCACCAGGTGGCGGTAGTGAGCGCTGAGGCCATTCTGAGTTGATGGAGAAAAAAAAAAAACACAAACAACCACAAGAGAACCACAAAACCAAGATGGCGGTGCAGGAGACAGCATCTCAGCTGTCCATGGCTCTCAAAGTCCAAGAATATCCCACCCTGAAGGTAAATACACCCCGGAGCTGTCGCACACCGACGGCCCGGCGAGCCCCGCGGCCCTGAAACACGCACTCTTGTCGGTGTGACTCGTTTAACGCTGATTTCTGGTTCATTTGTTACCGGGGGCATCGAACTGGACTGGGAGGCTAACGCTGGCTGGGCTAGCTCAGCCAGGTAGCAGAGTCCATTAAACTCCCCTGTTTGAAAAAGCGACATTAAATAATGAACAGTTCGACGGACACAGGTGTGGAAAGGCTGCTTAACCCGCGCGTGTGCTGCTTTAAAGGGACATTATCTGTGGAGCCGAGCGGGTCGAAGGCCTCACGAGATGTTAGCACAAGTTTCACCCTGTTGTTATTTTATTTTTTTAATTTTTGACGAGATGGTTTCTGCACCAGCGGTGATGGCACTTAACATATCAGGCTAAACCCCGAGGAGGAGGAGGAGGAGGAGGGAACGGTATTAGCTCTGAAGCTAACTGGAGCTAGGTACCCGGGGCTAGCTGGGCAGTTGAACCCAGAGAGATGCTAATGTCAGCGGGACAGTGACACAACACGAAACAACGTGGTTCGTCTCTCCTTCACCGGACACGGTGTCAGTGGAGCACCGTGCAGGCGTGATGCTCTCTCCCCCCCCCCCCCCCCCCCCCCCCCCCCCGCTAGCTAGCTAGCTAGCTTCTGAGTCTGCTGCCTGGCTGTGGCTTAAACCCCCTCGCTGTCCCATCTTTATTTATTTATTTTTGAAACCACACATGTGTGTATTTAAACTTGAATCTCCTGTTTCACCTGGAGAGTGTGAGGTGGGTGGGGGGTTGTCTGGGGGAGGGGTACCAGCCCGTGAAGCTACGAGCAGCAGCCCTGTGAGGAAGCGCAGTGTCATCAGATCGCTGCTGCCTGTGTGAGCTCTTTCAAAATGGCCAGCGAGAGAAATCAGGGGCTGCCGCCGCCGCACACACGCACTGTTCCTCCATTCCACACAACGGTGCTGCGACACTGCCTCTAGCAGACGAGCCGGAGCGAGTCCGGGCTGCTCCCTGCCTCCCAGCCGCCTCCAGGGGACCGAGAAACACGGCGTGAGTACCGGTGTATTGACAGCTTTTATGCAGTGGGGGGGAACCGGCGGTGTGGCGCTGCCACGATTCCTAAAACGTGGTTAGTGTTGCCGGTGGCTGGATGCTGCAGTGAGGATGGTGGTGGATGATGGGCACCATTTTAAGACAGGAGTGATGGGGTTGTAAACGGGATCCTGGAGCTGGGAGGGGAGCATGGTGCATACTGAGCAGAGTGACACACGAAGCTGCTGATGTGCAAAACACAGCATGTGTCTCACAGTATGTCCTCTGTGTTTTTGTTTTCCTGTCAGATAAGGTTGTACCTGTAACCCTGATGTTCATGTGTTGTCATTTAGCCGGTGGTTTGTTAGTGTCTAACCTGAAAGCTGCACACACAGGCCTCCTACAGTCTATCGATAGTTTATCACTATCAATATCTTTTTAAAGATATTGTGTCTGTATTTCAAGGTGAGTCCAAATCATCATCATTATCATCCAGACTTCCTTAAATTGACCCGAGAAGTGTCGCGATAATCATTAATGATTAATATGTGGGAGTGGGCTTGTTAGTGTCTCTTGCAATGAGTTCACTCACAACAAATCATGGAAGACAACCAGTCACACAGTGTCAGTCTGGCACCTTAATTACTGTCTGAAACGTGACTGAATTACATGTTCACTGTCAATCTGATCAAGGTTGTATGGAGAAGGACAGGTTATCATGGAGGATGTGGTATGGGTCAGGTAAGAACCCATGAAATTCTGGTGCCGATTGGGATCAAGGGGCTGATGCAGTAACTTTTTTTAAATGATCATTATTTAACAGTGAGGTAGAGCAGTTTTTTGTTTATTTTTATACACTTTCCTCAGTTTCCCAGGGAACAATACTTGGATCTTGATGCAAAAGAATTGATTGTGTCCAATTTGGTGTGACAAAGTGCCAAACAGGTCATTGGCCATAAAATGAATGATTCCTCTATCAGTCACATTCATTTCTGCTAGTGTTGCAGAAATCCCTGATCTTGCACTACATAACATAAAAATGATCCAGATCCCCACAGCTTTTAATGTCGGGGGACAAAGAGTCCTCTGTATCAGCAGAAAACCCTCTGAGAGGAGGTATCGGAGTCATATGGGTTGAAGTAGTACATATTCACCAGTTGATATATCTCTTGATGGTTATGTCACTGTACTGCCCAACCTTACAGAAATCACAGAGGTAATATGACTTTATCTACACCTTGCTGTAATGATCAGTATCTCTCTTGGCTCCTTTATTTTGTGACTCTCAATTAATCTGCTGATCTTTGGCCAAGTGTGTCACTAAAAATCAGTGTTTGCTGGTCAAACACTGACCAGTTAAATGCGTCTGTGGCAAACCATGGTCTTAATGTAGCCACCAGGAATAAGAAATGCTGGAGAGACCGATGTAAAGGCAACGTCTTATCCATCCTTCCTGTCTCTTACAGCGGCTGTGCACATTCCTGAGCAGAATAAGCCTGCTGTTTTCTGCCAGCAGAGCAGCGATGAATATTTACTAGTGCGTATGAAACTGTTCCATGGTACAATTAAATATCCGAATCACGGCATCCTATTCTGGGCTTTAATTCAGCAAAATTAAGCTGAATTCCCCAAATTCCAGCAAAGCAACAACATCCTGTGATGTTCCACTTCTCTGATGTTTCTCTCCCATCTTAGTGATCTGTGAAATTAACTTGGCCCCAACTTAAAAGAGAGAAAATATTCCCAATGGATCAAAGCTCGCCTCATTGTTTTATGCAGGGATCAAGAATGAACCACAACAGTGAATTGTGTTTTTATTATGCGCAGTGCTTAGTGTTAATAGAAGATGTATAAAGTATTCTTATTCTTGGTTGATCATTATTTAGACTTTTTGAATTTGTTGTGACGAATTATTATTATTATGAAAATAAAGATGACACAATTCTTAGTGGAAATCACCATCAAATTTGACCAGATTATATACTTGAGCCAAATATCAGTGTCTAACATCACTTTTCCCTGCTGCCTAACGGCCAGCAGATCTGAGCTTTACTGGCCCTTTGTGCATTTTGGTCCAGCAGCTAAAAACGAAAACAATGAGGTTGGAGATTACAACCAACTGAAAACCCTGTGCCTCACTCTCCCTTTTCAAGCTTAAAGGTGAATCTACGGTGGCGATTAGGTAACAAAACACAAAAGGCCCCTCTTTAGATATAAAGGGTTCATTGTAAGGTAACAAAACTTCACGATCCCTTATTTTAGGGGTGATACTTAATTATTAAGACATAATTATGTTGATTATATTTCATTTATGTTAATAGAGCTCACTTACATCAATGCTAACGTTTGACTGCCATATGAGATAATACCTTAATAGCAGTCATATTATATAATGAGCAGTTTTACAGTATTTCTGAACTTAAATTAGCCTTTAAAATCCACGCCTTTCAGAACAGTGACTATAAAGGATCGCTATCTATTGAATTTTAGTTTGCATGTGTTAAGATGACGCTTTGGAGAAATGCACCGATCTGCACGTTAGCGCTGTGCCGCTGCCAAACCTTCATACACCGAGGTAAAACTATCCAATGCTGTTGTCTTCACAGGTCCCCTACGAGACTCTGAACAAACGTTTCAGAGCAGCTCAGAAGAACATCGACCGGGAGACCAGTCACGTGACAATGGTGGTGGCGGAGCTGGAGAAGACCCTGAGCAGCTTCCCGGTTGTTGACTCTGTGGTGTCACTGCTGGATGGGGTGGTGGAGAAACTCAGCGCTCTGAAAAGGAAGGTGAGGGATACAGATGTAGACAAACAGGCAAGCCACAACACGTGCTCTTATAGATACAAACATACACAATGTCTGGTAAAATGTGCATACTAAAATGCAAAACAGAAAATAAATATATGTGATTTGGCGATCATCATAACTGTCCTTAAGCAATCATGGCTGTTTTTACCTTTGTGCTGAAATGTGCAGCAGATGTTTGTCACATAACATCATACTCCAGTTGGTGAAGAGACAAATGCACTGATCTCCCTGCATGTGATAAGTACAGTAAGAATAAGTGTGTGTGTCACATAGGCTGCAGAGTCCATCCAGGCAGAAGACGAGAGTGCCAAGCTGTGTAAGCGTCGCATCGAGCACTTGAAGGAGCACAGCAGCGACCAGCTGGCCTCAGTCAACCTGTGGAAGAAGAAACGCATGGATCGCATGATGGTGGAACATCTGCTGCGCTGCGGCTACTACAACACAGCTGTTAAACTGGCCAGACAGAGCGGTATAGAGGTGATTGACTGTATGTCTTATAAGTTAATACTAACTGACCCTGACTATCAGTTTTAGTTTATACAACATTATTGAGTGTGTGTGGGTGTGTGTCTGCTTTTTGAATTGAATTATCGGGTCACGAGTGTACTTTTGTTTTTAGTTTCCCCCTTTTACATGTTGACTTTTCTATATTTTTAGGATCTGGTGAACATTGAAATGTTCCTCACGGCTAAGGAGGTGGAGGAGTCTCTGGAGAGGCAGGAGACTGCCACCTGTCTAGCCTGGTGCCACGACAACAAGTCTCGCCTCCGTAAAATGAAGGTAGTTAATTTACAACAGTTAAAGTTTAGCCACTAGAATACTTATATGACAAATACTTAGATTTATATACTTTCTTACATTTGAACTTAACCGCAACATTGTAATGGATTAGAATCCCTTTACACTCAGGTGTTAATCCTGGGATTATCCCATTAAACCAGAACTACTAAGTAGTAGGGTTGTCTATTAGAAGAATTAGATCAGACCTGCAGGAATGCATGATAATCATCTCAGTTTACTGTAACTAGCAAAGTCAACATTGCTGAAAGAAAAAAATATTAGAAGCTTTCAAGATTGATCTGATGCTTTTTATTTCCTGCTGTGAGCATTTGTGAAAACTGAATTATTATGTCACAAGAGGATTAGGAATCTACCGCCAACCAAATGCTGCACTCTTTTTCAAGCTCTACAGCAGCAGGACTTTTTTTTTTTTTACCCTCTTTTAAAAAAAACATTTGTTCGATAAAGCATTGAAAGGCAGCTATGGAATCTTCCAGCACCACAGCAGTTACATAAAAGAGATCAGTTACATCCACGCTGCAGTACGTCCTCAGTTCAGAAAAAGCAAAAGATAAATTCTGAGGGTTCTGCAGCATTTCAGTACTTTAAATATCGTTTTGTTTCTTTTACCGACAGAGCTGTCTTGAGTTTAGTTTGAGAATCCAGGAGTTCATCGAGCTCATCAGACAAAACAAACGTATGGATGCAGTCAGGTACTGGACACAGAACCACAACACACACATACACACTGTATCATTTCAAACACAGCAACAGTTTGACCCTAATCCTTACATCAACTGTACCTTTTTTATGTTTAAAAAAATAATTAGCATTTGCAATCTTTTACCCGTTGATTGTGTTAATGTGTGTGTGTGTTTGTTTGTGCCAGACATGCTAGGAAACACTTCAGCCAAGCAGAGGGTGGACAGTTGGATGAGGTTCGGCAGGTGATGGGGATGCTGGCCTTCCCATCAGACACACACATCTCTCCATACAAGGTAACGACGGTTCAACCATTGCAAATGTGTAAGATTTTATTGGACACACATACCACCAAGAGGATTCTGTGCTAAACTTGTGGGTTTCTTAGATTCACACATGGAAATCTCGGTGTCATTATAAGAGCTGGCACAGAAACCACTGAAATGTTCTTCCAGCACTCTGTGTAATACAAAGCAGCTGTTAAAACACGATGGACAACATGACTTAGCAAACTGTGGATCAACAGATATTTATTTAATGGCATTAATTTTTGATGAGCGATAATAGACCACTTTTTAGAGATCAAGCAGAGGACGTGCTACAGCAACAGAGAAACCACTAGATGGCCTTGTGTCCTCTTGAAGAAAAATAAAAACCCTTCCCTCTTCTCCACTACTTCAGACCGGTCCATAGGAATCTGTTTTTAACTGGTTAATCTTTTGGAGCAGTTCAAAGTCTTCTGAGAAATAAAGTTTGACAATGGCATCTTTACAAAAGTTATATATCTCACATTTATAAAATAATATTTTCCTTTTTATTGTCATTTATCTCTGTAAAATGTTTATAGTGGAAACACTGGAGTGGGCTACATCTCATTTCCCTCATTTCATTGTTTTTTGCTCTATGATCAAAGTAAAGATGCAATTAAGTTGAACTCCTGCAGTATGTTTACTTTTCAAGTCTGTGTAATCCAAAAGTTTTGCAATCAAAACATAATTTGTGTAAAAACATAAATAGCTTTTGCATGTGTCTGTCCTGTTTTTCAGTTTAATTTGTAGGGAGTTTAGTTGCTTATGTAACACTGGTCTGCACCTCACAACTGGTAATTACTGGGTTACTGTTGGTGTCAAAGTCTTTTTTCTGTTGCTTCAGGATCTTTTGGATCCAGCCCGCTGGAAGATGCTGATCCAGCAGTTCCGATATGACAACTACAGACTGCACCAGCTTGGAAACAACTCTGTGTTCACTATAACCCTACAGGCTGGGCTGTCTGCCATTAAGACACCGTATCCTTCCATACTCTGTTTCCAATATTTCAGGATGACACAGTGATGCAGGTCGTACTTGAGTCAGGGGTCCTATCAGTGTCGGTGAGTCATGTCAGCTGACTCTCTATCACAAACCCCTCTTGACCGGGGTTGGACATGTGTTTGATGCTGCCTGGCATTGGTGAATATAGTGTTGTTGCCAAAAAAAAGAAATTAAACAAATTATAGTGATGTTGAGAGACAGGGAGGAATTGTGAATCAAGCCAGGGAGAGGGAGGTGAAACCTAACTTTAACCTGTTGAGTGTAATTCAGTAAAATCAGTGAAGGGTTATTAAGCTACACTGCAAACTGGGATTGATGCTGGCAAGGTGACAGCCATGTCGTGACTGGATCCAATAGGTTTAACACACATGGAGCAGACCTGCATGTGATTTCTTCTATAATGAATGAAAATGAAAACAGACATGGGATTTAAAATAAGTTCTGCCAAATAGGTTCCATTGCACATTCTAACTTTCTTTGCTCTTTCTCTTGCTGTGAGACCTGCGATAAATTCATAAAGTTTTGGTCCCTAACCTCATTGCCCATTCCAGTCAGTGCTACAAGGAGGATGGTACCTCAAAGAACCCAGACTGCCCTGTGTGCAGTAAATCTCTAAACAAGTTGGCCCAGCCCTTACCCATGGCCCATTGTGCCAACTCTAGACTAGTTTGCAAGATCTCTGGAGAGGTCATGAATGAAAACAACCCTCCGATGATGCTTCCTAATGGATATGTGTACGGCTACAATGTGAGTATACCACAAGATGAACACACAGTCCCTGTGTACAGCTTTTAAAATTAAGAAAACCTCAGATAGTTTTCTCCTTAATTCATCATCCTCTCTTTATTGTCTCTTCCAGTCCCTTCTGTCCATCCGCCAAGATGACAAAGTGGTGTGTCCCAGAACCAAAGAAGTCTTCAACTTCTCTCAGGCTGAGAAGGTCTACATCATGTGATCACTCAGATAAACCCCGTCTGAACGTCGACGTGATTGAAAACGGTCATCCATCACCTGTGACCTGCCACTCGTGGAGCTGTGATCTAGTGCCCTACCACCCTCCCCCACACAGACACGCAAAATACCCTACAAACCCCTCCCCCCCAAATTACATGATTGATTCCTTTTCACCTACTCCCCCCAATTCTATCACACAGAAACTGGGCTCGACTCCTTTCAGACTGTTTTAGCTGTGGCTACAAGTCGTTCGATCTGATTCATTCAAGCACATGGACTATTAACATCGTCATTATCTTACAAGCCCTCACTCTCAAGATTAAAGACGAGAGAAAGGACTGAGGGGTTGAAAACGACTAGATAGATGTTTGATTTTACTACAACAAATAAAATCTTGTTGAGGTTACTTTGCCTTTTTTCCTTTTACTAGTCGTGTTCATTTGTTACTTAAATAACGTGGCAGGACTGTGTTGACTCACAACATTAAGCAGACTAACACGAGAGTTGGGCTTTTCTTTTAAAGACAAACATGGCTGCCTGGTCTCATAGTAGCATCTTATTATGTGATGCATGCTGTTGTCTTTTAGCCGTGTGCTGTTTGATGGATTGTTGAGGGCATATATTAATTGCCTCCTTAAAACTGCCTACTAACCTTTTTGCATTTCACCCACCTTGGCTGTGAAACTGGAGTCTGATTGGGCTGCTCCTTTTCAAATGTAAATATTAGATAGAAACTGGTCGTCCTCATGTGTAAATTCTGGAGTGTTTTCTGGGGACAAGTGATGATGACGAAGATTAACCTCCTGCAAAGATTGTTGTGCGACCTGAACAAGTCTTTTTTCTTGGCTGTTGACCTGACATGAACTGCAGTATCCTCAAGTTAACTGGTTGTCCAGTGTGACGCACCGATGCAGAGGAAGCTGTTGCATCAACTGTGGTGAATTTACCACCTTAATGAAAATTACACTATATTCAAACAAGATAACCAACTTTGTTTGGATAAACAAAATTGTCTTCCTTTTTGTGTTGTTCAATTTCAGCTCAACTCAGCTTCATTTTCTTCAGCTAAAAGACTGGAAATTTACATAAAACTAACTTAAGTAAATTTGACTTTACTTGATTTTTTAATTTCACATATTTTAAATTCTATTACTATATTTTCCAACAATGAAAAAGATAACAAAGGACTGTGCAGATAGTTTTTGCGTCTGCATGTGTTAAAGCTGCTTGTGGTACCAACACTACAGGGTCTACTCGGCCAAATTCATCAGTAGTTTCTTTCTGTCGCGCACAATCTTTTCTTTATGTTGAACCATCCTGCTTTTCTTGCAGTTCGAGAAGTAAAACTTTGCTTTGACTATTGTAAAAACATTACCTGACCTTTGACTTTTTCTAGACGATGGACTGCAAATGGGAACAGCACATGATGTACACAAACCTGGAATGTGGATTAGTAGGACATTAAAGTTGACTTCAGTGTCAGCTAACGCACAACTAACTCTTACATGGTAAAAATGTAACAACACCCATTCAAAACAATCCAAAAATGCAGTTTTATGTTGAACATGGTCGGTCTTGTGGTAAGTAATTTCTTCCATTTGTTGTTTATTGACAAACCAAAAGATGCCTCATTTGTGTCCCATTAATGGTTTGGAACTGTATCTGTAAAGCCACAGACTGTCCTGTGTGTTTGTGTTGGTAGAATAGATAAAGGGATTGTTTCATAGCAATATGCCTCATAAAGATTTCAGTGAACTTTGATTTCAGTGTTTCTTTATTTGCAATGTCTGCTCTATGGGCTCTAAACCCAGAATTAACATAAGCGGGGGTTGGTGTGACGAGTTAAACTGTTCGCTGCAGCTCCTATCACATGGAAACGAAAAGTGTTGTGTCACCTGAAACTATCTGAATATCAATGGTCGGAGGAAGCTGCCTGGCATCTTGTTTTTTTGGGGGGGAGGTGTAACAGAGAAAAACAAAAGTATACATGTAGATCTAAACTGAACGGTGATGGTTCACGGTGATACATGAGTAAACTGCTAGTAGGAACAGTTGCAAGATTTGTCAGTACAAATATATTAATCCTGTGATTTTTTTCCAAAGCCAGGATTTGTAAACATAAATCACAGAGGTCACTGCCACAAACAAGGTTTTAGATTTCGGTGAACTAATCATTTTCTAATCTCATAAAACTGATTATTTGGTGAAAAAATATCACTACAGAGTTCCACAGCCACACGAGTTACACAAATTACAGTTACATATTAAGTATAAAACGATAATTGTAATATATCAATCAATTAAATGGTTATCAGTTCACAGCTGTATTATTCTTGCAGTGTCATATTTCCTTGTGTGAATGAAAGATCTCATTTCAGACAGTCATGTTGAATTTGGTTTTTTTTTTAAACGCCAAACAGTAAGATAAACAACGTGTATGAGCCAAGTTTGAGATACAAGCACTGGATCTGCTTTTAACATTTATTAACATGAGTCACCGTTTTTATTAAATGATTTGTTCAAGGGATGATATCATGGTTACTTGTATTTTTCATTTCTTACTTGTTTATGGTGTTTTTAATATATACATATCCGTAAACAACTCTGTGTATATAACTTTATACTGTTTATATTTATTTTTATATATATAGAGAGAGAGAGAGAGAGATTTTAATGAGCTCGTAGCGGACCGGAAGAGGAGGCGCCGCTCTCCGGTATAAATACAGCTGCGCTCGCCTTCCTCCGCCACCATTTTGAGATAATCTAACGACTCCGTCACTTCAGCCTGTGTCTCGGTTCCTTTGTCTGAAAATGAGCGACCAGCTTTGTAAACTATTCGTCGGCGGACTGAACGTGGACACCGACAGCGATGGCCTGCGCAAGCACTTCGAGCAGTACGGCACCATGACCGACTGCGTGGTGGTGGTGAACAAGCAGCTGCAGAGGTCGCGCTGCTTCGGCTTTGTGACCTACTCCACACCGGAGGAGGCCGACAACGCCATGGGGGCTAGGCCGCACACCGTCGACGGCAACTCGGTCGAGGTGAAGCGGGCCGTGGCGAGGGAGGACGCCAACAAACCGGAGGCCCTCGCTAAGGTGAAGAAGATATTCGTCGGTGGTCTGAAAGACGAGATCGAGGAAGAGCACCTGATGGACCATTTCAGCCAGTACGGTGAGATCGAGAAGGCCGAAGTCATCTCCGACAAGGAGACCGGGAAGAAGAGAGGCTTCGGCTTCGTGTACTTCAACGATCACGATGCGGCCGACAAGGCTGTCGTGGTGAAGTTTCACTCCATCAATGGCGTCAAAGTCGAGGTGAAGAAAGCCCTGACCAAGCAGGAGATGCAGGCATCCGGCAGAGGCGGCATGGGTATGAGCCGGGGCAGAGGCATGAGGGGAAATCAAAATGGCTACGGCAACAGGGAGTACGGCGGAAACTACAACTACGGAAATGGCGGAGGCTACAATGGCGGCGGTGGCGGCTACGGGGGATACGGCGGATATGGTGGCGGCTATGGAGAGCAGGGGAGTGGTTACGGTGGTGGAAACGGCTACAACGAGTTTGGGAGCGGTTACGGCCAGCACTCCTCCGGCTACGGCCCCATGAAAGGGCCCTTCGGCGGCCAAAGGAGCGCGGCTCCCTACACCAGAGGCGGCGGCGGCGGTGGCTACCAGAGGGGGGGCTATGGCGGCGGCTACTGAACGAGACTGCACAATGGAAACCCGACCACCCATCCCCCGCCTCAAGCGACCTCCAGCCTAAACTCAAATTCAGTTACGGGGCGTCTGTCGTGAAACCCAACCATGGCAGAGATATGGACACAGAGACCCCCTCTAATCATAACGAAGACCCCAAACAGGTAGGAAGGTCACTTCCCAGAAAGCCTGATAATACCGAGCAGCTGTTTGCCGTTCTACTAGGACACATAAACAAGAATAAAACACACAATGATCCCTTTTATGGACCCACACAGACGCCAGTGTGGTTGTCGATTAGATCATTAATTTTTTTATTTGCGTTCACTCGTTGTTTTTTGAAAAGCTTTTCAATGTAGGATTGTTTTTTGCTGACATTTTTAAAAGCAATTTAGATTATACTTTGTTTCCTGGAGTAAACTAGTGTCATTTCAATGTATGAGGATGAGAAAGCATGTTATGTGGATTTTGGATTTCATAGCTGTGTTATTCTGATAAAACACCGATTTGTATGATTATTTACTTTGGGTCATTCAGGCGGGAACGTGATACTGCAGGATCCAGTTTCCTTGTTTCCTTTCCCTTATATTGTATTCAAACTCCTCACGCATAGTACTAGTTTCAACTTAAGTATTGTTCATTTTTCCATTTACCTGTAGCAATATCTAATGTATATTGTATACTTTCATGTCTTGAGATCGAATCTACTGTTAAAACACTTTGGTATGCTTATGTATGTTCATTTTAAATAAAACGTTATACCACTTAGCTTAGTTATTTTACTTATTTAACCAGGCTTCCTCAAGTTCATCCACAGGTTTTATAAGTGACATCTTCTAGTTCTGACCCACAGTTTATTCCCTTACTCTCAGGTGGGTAAAATGAATGGTTGTAGTCTACCCACAGCCAATGCATGTAGGCTTTGTAGGGTTTGACCTTTGCTAATATATATTCCTTCTTTATATTTCTCATTTTTAACATATTTTAATACATATCTTTATGTCGACATGAGGGCTCTGATATTTATCTTTGATTATTCCTACATTTAGGTGTTCTTACTCCTTATTCCAGTAGGCTATCCCAGCCAAAATAGCCGTAGCAGTTTGTTTGTAGGCTACATCAAGACCCTGTTGATTACCTGGGGTCGATTGTGATAGGAGTCTGAAATATCTCTTTAGGATATCCACATCCAGCAAACTAGGTATGTAAATCAACCTGTCTTCACTCTGTGTTGGTCAACCATGTTTGGAATATCTTTGACATGGTGCACCAGTGCACCATTTATTAAAGACAACTTAACACAGCTCAATGCGCCTTTTTATATGTAGCTAATCTTAAATTAAGGGGGGGTTACTTAATTTGGTCTTTTATGAAATTGGGTGGAAGGAGACCCAAATTTTGTTCCACCATTAAATGAAATAATGGAGCGAGTAAGTTGGTGTCTCCTCCAGAAAACTGTGCTCTGTTCAGTTTCTCACTTTGTCTCTCTCCCATCTCCCTCAGGTTGCTTTGGTAACCTGGGTACGAGGACATCACCCCTGAAAACGATGGGGTGTGTGTCTCCATGCTGGCGGGGGGACCGAGAGTGGTTGTGTCTTCTCCCCCTCAGGTGAAGTCAATTTCACAACGGATTCCACTGTGTGGTCAAAATGAATTTGGATGCATAACACAGGGGTTTTGACCCAAGAGGGTTTGATTGAAGATTAGGGGGTTGTCATCAGGGAAGTGAACGTACTGCCTGACTACTGACTTTTTATCAAATGAAGCATTATTACTTGATGTGGCCTTTCATTGCAGGTTAAGGTGATGTGGACATTAGTGGATTCCCTTTTAGGATGTTTTTTTTTTATTTTACTTAAACTGACCTGAAGAGGTATTGCTCCAAGACATATGAGAAAATAATCAAAATTTGTCTATCAACAAAAGCTACAAGTATAACCTGCATTCCCAAAGAGTAATGGGTTATTTGAAGATACATTGCATATTATGTAAGTATTAAAATGATTGTCCTCAGGTGAGATACTCGCTCAACCTAACTTATCAAAGTACAATAAATTATGTTGTACTACATAGTGTAATAATCCCATAGACGTTAATAGTATATTTTTACTGCGTTTCTTTAAGGAAAAGCAGAAATATAGTTGAATGGCTTGATTGGTCTTTATATCAGTTAAAAAGGAAAATCTACCTTCAGACAATGATGGAAACTCGACACCTTGGTACACACATGTATGTTCACATTGAATAAAAGTTATACAAAATTTATCCGACTTCCAAGTTTATTCAGGTATTGTAAATTTAATGTTATTAGTTGCATTGTTCCCATGTTTTCTTATCATATGCATACAACTTTAATTATGATCAATAAGTGTGTTTAAAGCTTCAGTGTGAAAGATTTAGGTGAAAGGAATTTTTTGGCAGAAATTGAATATAAAATAATCCTAGTGATGTTTCCACTGGTGCGTTTCATCTAAATTGTATTAATTGTGGTTTTCTCAACCATAAAATTGGCCCTTTATATTTACATGGAGGGGGGGGTCCTCTCTGTGGAGGCCACCATGTTTTTTACCGTCATCCAAACTTGACAAACTAAAACTTTTTGTAAGTTCACCACAGGTTCTCTATCATGTTGTGCAGGGGGTGAGATGAGGAGTATTCAGCTGCAACATGAAACTTGACACATCATTCTACACACTGAATCTTTAACCTAAAATGCTCCTACCAGGAAACTGAATTATGCAGGTATGTCACCATGTGTCCCAGTGATGGTACACAGAAGGCTCATAGCTATACCAGTTTTCAGACACCAATTGGTCTGAGACTCGCACATTTGGGCTAATATCAAAGTCAGTTTCTGTCATTGTCACATTCTGCAGACCAAAATTTTGTTGTTCATGGCGCTGTCATGTTTAATCAGTTTTGCTTTATTGTAAAAATGTAAAGATTGCTGCAAATTGTGCATCTGCTATATATGCATCCTGATGCTAACATAAGCACAGAAATGTTATTTGAGCTAATTACAAAAAATCTGGCTATTTGCATTATCATTTGTACATGCTGTCTGAGCTGTAATGGTACAAGCGAAACAAACTCATACAGTAAATGAATCTCTAAAATCTGAGGAAAGAGTATCTCTTAAACTAAATCCTGTCTGATGTACATGGCTTGTGAGACACAACTTGTTCAAATGTGTCTGAAGTACTGTTTGAGTGATACTTGACGTGGTGAGCGGAGTGTAAATTTTACTTTGTGTTTTATCTTTTATAGGTCAATGATGCCCCATCATTTCTTAGGACAAGAAACCTCTGTTAAGATGGTTTGGCTTTTGATGATTTCAAAATAAATCTCTATATATTTTTATACCAACAGACTTGCTGTATTACTTTTTTATATTGAGCATGGTTTGGTTGAACGTCTCTGCCGGGGATGCCTGTTACATAGGGTCACTGAATATCTTCATGTTCAAGCTGGTGAGGCCAAAGACCCCAAATTGGATGATCTATACCAGAGTTTGAAATCATTCTCTTTCTGGAATACATTTTTGTGAATTTGCAGTACTGCAATGTTTTCAATTTTTGTGCTGGTATTGGTGTGAGACTTGGATGGACTAGTAATGTCATGATCTGAGCCTCTTGACTGGACACCAAGTAAAGTGTGTGATTCTATTTGGAGCCTGGTTTCTATATCTCAGTAGGTGGCAGTTAAAATGTGCCTCTCCTAGTTTCCCTATGAATAGAAGTTATGCTTTACAGTCAATTACGTTCTCAAACATGTAAAAATAAGGATTTTATTTTAAGAAACAAAGTTGGGGACCTGGTGTAACAGTACGACGGGTTCTGTAAGCCGATACTGCAGCATTCCTGTAGACAAGAACGTACAGTGATTAATCACAGCAAGTAATGGCTTAAAACATGGGCGTGTTGCAACGTGCTTGTGTGAGGTTGATTCTTTGGAAATCAATTGAAGAAGCGACCTGAAGAGTTTTTCCCCCTTGCATTAGCCTGGAGGAGGAGAGCAAAAACTGAAGCTGTAAGATCAAGACCAAACTGCATTTTCACAGATATGAGATCTTTAACACTGTCCACACGTTTAACATGATAGTCTATGAATGTGTTTTACGGAGTCAGGAACATTCTAGAAGTGAGTGAGTCACTCCATTCACCCTGATTGCGAAACTATTTTACAAGACGTTTGAGTGAGGGTGCATCTTTTCTTCTTTTTGTCAGACCGGTGTGAACATTTCTCTCTTAAAGTAAATAACGAATGTCGTGTCGATAGTTGAAGTTTTGTTTGAGTCCGACAATTGGTATTCAGTTAATAAATGAGTTTCCATTTTAAGCCTGTGTCAGGTGATGCCACATTGAGGTTGGCTGATTTACAGTGTGGACACTTGAGTACTTAATGTTTCTGTTTACGTCTATTTTCAAACTATGGCTTGAGTTGTTATCCTGCTCAGACATACTTCAGATTTCTGATATATTTAAAGAACAGAAGGCCTTTACATTTTACGGGGACATAGCTTCACCTTGTTTGCTCTTTATATTGTCATGTGGTATTACTGCAGCCAAGCTTGTGCTGAAACTATATTAACTATTTGTACCTCAATGAATTGCTTTTATACTTTGTATTAAATACCACAGAAGTGTAGTAGTGATTTTTTTTTTTTTTTTTATATGGGGATTACACTGTTTGAAAAACACCGCTTCGAGAGAAGATAGTCAAGATTTCGGACGGGACGTGAAGGCGCCAGCAACGAAAACCGCTCTTCGGCCAATCAGGGTGGAGAGCGTTTTCAAGCCGACCAATCGGTGACTGCCACGTCTTACGGCGACGAGCAAGTGGAGCGGAACGCCCGAACGCGTCTCATTGAAGAAGAAGAGCGACGCTCCGAGGCTTCCATCCCACAAGACTTTCAGTCATGGCGACCACATTCTGCAAGCTGTTTGTCGGAGGACTGAATGTGGAGACCACCGTCGATGGCCTCCGCGGTCATTTCGAGCAGTTCGGCGCGCTCAGCGACTGCGTGGTGGTAATGAACCCGCAGCTCGGGCGGTCTCGCTGCTTCGGCTTCATCACCTTCTCGACACCGGAGGAGGCCGACACAGCAATGGCGGCTAAGCCACATGTTGTCGATGGCAACAACGTGGAACTGAAAAGGGCCATAGCACGAGAGGACGCCAACAAGCCGGACGTCCTCGCCAACGTCAAGAAGGTGTTCGTCGGCGGCGTGAAGGACCACGTCGAGTCGGACCACCTGGTCGACTACTTCTCCAAGTTCGGTGTGGTGGAGAAGGCCGAGATCATCTCTGACAAGCAGACCGGCAGGAAGAGGGGCTTCGGCTTTGTCTACTTCGAAGACACCGACTCCGCCACGAAAGCGGTGCTCACCAAATACCACAACATCGACGGGAACCAGGTGGAGGTGAAGAAGGCTCTGACCAAGCAGGAGATGTCCACCGGCGGCGGCGGCAGAGGAGGCAGGGGCCGGGGGAGAGGGATGCCGAGCTTCGGCGGAAGAGGAGGAGGAGGCGGCGGCTACAGGGGAGGCTACGGCGGCGGCGGCGGTGGTTACGGAGGCGGGTACGGGTACGGTGGGGGTTACAACGGCGGCGGAGGAGGTTACGGTGGAGGCTACGGGGGCTACGAAGAATACGACGACCAGGGAGGCGACTACAACAATGGTGACTTTGGGGCGGGCTACGGACAGCAGCACTCCAACTATGGTGCAATGAAGGCGGACAACTATTCCTACAGGAGCGGGGCTCCTTACAACAGAGGCGGTGGCTACGGCAGAGGTGGCGGGTTCGGCGGCTATCAGTGACACCCTCCATGTCTGAGATGCTCATGGGGAAAAAATCTGAACTTGAATCTACACACGGACACAGTACACAAGCCCAGGTGGAGGGGGGTGAGGGGTCTGTGTTGTTCTGTATTGCCCATCACCCACCATGAATGAATGAATGAGACTGTCTTGGCCCCCCCACCCTCCTCCAGGACCCCCACACGTCCTCTTATTCCACACGTGGACTTTACTACTAAGAATTGTGAATTATTGAATTGTACTTATGTTTTTTTTTGGGGGGGGGGTGGGTTGTTTTGAATTTGTAATCAATGTCAGTAACTGCTTCTGGACTCAGATGTGAGTTTGTTTGTCTTGCAGACATGTGTTACTGTTGATTCATGAACTCAGGGTTTTAGGTGAAGTTGGTGGCAGTGTCCGGCATCGTGGGACTCAACTGAGTTTCTTGATCTTAAAAACACTTCTCGTGACAAAGTCTTTTTTTCGTACTGTTCTGTTGATTGTAGATTGACCTTTATCCACCTATCCCGTCCCATAAGGCGTCCAGGCTTTTGTTTAAATTAAAACTGTTTGAAATCCATGTGTTCAGTTCACCCCATATATTGTATTCTGCTTTTATTAAAGTTTTTAATGTTTTGAAAATCCATCTTATCTCGCAGTTTTAATTTAAGTCACGAGTGACCTTTACCAGGAAGCAATCATTGCGGTTTGAGCCCCCACCAGGGGGGGCTGTTGTCTGAAAAAAAAATGGTGCCTCATGTTCATCGGCCATTTTACACATAAGAATCAGGAAGCTGATTGTGTTTCACCAAAATTAGTAATGTAATGCTTATAATTTCAGATGCAGCCTTTAATAAAATAACATAAACTCAGCCTCAAGGATTGAAATGTTTCCCATGTAGGCGCACGGTGAAATGTGATTAATCTTAATACTGACTTTAATGTTTTTACTTGCTAAACGACACGGGTTGGTATTGACATTATATGAACATTTTATTTGTTATTGATGGATTGGGTTTCTTTATTAGGTGTTGAGTTGCATTTTGTAACTAGCCTTCAGTTGTGGTGAGGATTTTCAGTTTAGCCGTGACAGCAGGTATTTCCAGAATAACCGGTTGAGTTTAATCTCCTGTTATAGCATGTGAATGTCTTGCTGGTACCTCATGGTTACAGAGTAGGTGTGGAATTGTGGCCTGATTATTTGATTTCAAAACTCTTAGAATGTGAATACACTGACAAGCAATGAGTACTGGACAGGGAGAAATACTCAGAGCACATGCCTTCCTCAAGTCCCAGCCATTTCCTTATGAAACCACATTTAAATTCATTAGATCTAGGTTTTTATGTGAATCTGCACCAAAATGCAAACATGCGTAGTCCCAGAAACATGTTGCTAAGTTTTTACTTCAAGTTCCATTAAACGTTCCTGGATTTGCCCCCTCCCAGACTCTCTATCGTATGGGTTTGTTCCACTGAGCTTCATGGTAATCTGTGCAGTAGAATTTGCATAACCCTGCAGACAAACCTAGACGAAACCATAACCACCAAAAACAAAAACATAGGTTTATATTCCTACATACTTTATTTGGGTAAGTTATGGGTGTGATGGCCTCATTTTGAATCACACTGCCGCATGTTACATTCTAAGAACAGGGTTTACTTTAAACCTTCATGGCAAGGAAATAACCTTTTAAGAGCAAAATAATTAAATGTGCTGCACATTAGACATAAAAAGTGACTAAGACAACATACTGTATAAAAGACATGTCAATATGAAATGACAATTAGGACTTGTAACAGTAAAATATAATAAAGGGGAGCACAGTTCTCCGGGAGTTTGTTGCTGATATGCTTGAAACTGAATGCAGCTTCTCCCTGTTTGTTTTTGACTCTGTTAACATGTCCCACATCTGAGAAGTATTAACAGTTTCACCCTAAAAAATCAGGTTGTAAAGTGATGATATTGTCCGCTTGGGGAAAGAAACGTGAATCAAGCACCAGTGTAACTTGATATTAATCGATATTGAAAAATGTTGATTATTCTGTGGATTTACCTTCTCCTGTTTGGGTTAGGGGTTGAAAGCAGAGGTCGTTATTAAAATTCATTAAAAACACAGGACACAAAGTTGATAAGACAAAGTTCAATTTGATAGGGTCTGCTCCGTAAATCAAAATGATAAGATCAACAAAACTAGTACATATAGAGACTGAAGAACACACAGGACAGGTATAGTACAAACTAATAATAATAATAATAATAATTTTATCTAAATCATTTCAAAAACGAAAACAATCAGAATCAGAAGAACTTTATTAATCCCCGGAGGTAAATTCAAACGTTATAGAGCCCCTGAGAAATAGGTGAAAGAGCAAAAGCAGGAATAAACATAGCAATCCAAAAATCAAGTAAGGCTAAAAGAAATAAAAGATATACATATGTAGAAATAAAGACCCTTACATTTGTGCATGAGTGTAAGTTAAAGTTAAAGTATACACAGTATACATTATTAATCTTTATAATTCACAGATAAAGAAAAGGCAACAAGACAAATAATACAACTGCATTTAAACACAAAAATAAAAAATGATCCCATTTAATCCCATTGTTCGTTTGTTGTAATGAGCAGTTGAACCTTCAGTGTTTGTGTGTTTGTGTGAACAATAACTTTTGAATGAGACCCAACACCAAGTCAGTCACATCCTTTTTCCAGCGGAGTGAGTGCTCTCGCCAGTACAGGATCTCCGTGCGGCTCATGCCTGCTGCGCTCCGTGGCTCCAGGGAGGACCAGGGGAGACCAGGGAGGACCAGGGAGGACCAGGGGAGGACACGGAGGATGGACGGCGTGTCGCTGGGGTGAGTTGGCTCAGCTCGGCGGGTTGTTCGGTGAATCTGTGGCTCACGCTGCTTGTCAGACATGAGTTCAGGCCACACCGACCACAAACCAGCAGCGGCGCTCAGAACACTCAACAACTCAAGCTAGCTTTGTTGACTAGTTAGCCTCGGTGGGTTAGCTAGCAACGCTGCTCAGAGCCCGAGTTCACAGAAGGTGACTGGCACCAAGTCGCTTCTTATGGACACTGAAGTGAAAGTAAAGTTGCATCCAAACATTGGTGCTAACCACAGTACGGGCAGCCGCCGGTGGCAGCTGACGGAAGCTACCGTGAGCTTATGTTGTGTTGTGATTAGCCATGCTAGCAGCTAGCTCACCTGACAACTTGGAACTGCAAACTCCAAACAAACACACATCTTGATTTTTTTTTTATACTCAAAGAAGTTGTTTGGTGTTATTTCTTAATTCACAGACAAGAGCTTAACAAAAGCTCCTCCTGCGGTGTGAGTGCTGCATCATTATTTGTCCAAACTGTTCATTGGACAGGAGATGGGTTATAATGGCTTCATATAATATAAACTGTAGTTTATGCACAGTGTTTTAAACGAACGCTCAAAAGTAAAACCAAGCACTTGTCCTGTTACATTGGTCCTGATTGATTTTCATGTTTTCTGTTATCTGTGATTCTCTTTGGATAAATGTTTAAATCCAAAATTTAACTTACATTTTTTTTTATTGCTGTGACAGAGTTATAATTCCTCATCAGGTTTTCTTCTGTGTGGTCTCTGGGTAATCGGAAAAGTATTTGTGTTGTTCTGCCTCTCGCTGTGTAATTGACTGAGCAGTGCTTCAAAGATATTGTCAGCTGATCTCCAACCCAAAACAGACCTGAAATCTGAAATGATCATAAATCAACTCTGTTCATTTATTGATAATTTTTCCCCAAAATTGCCGAACACAACTAGAAAGAATCCCCTTTTTATGTTGTACTATATGAGTCATATCTTCCAACCATGTATTCATTTTATAAAAAGCTAAATTTTATGCAGAATCCCAATTTTGTGATGCAGATCTTAGACCTCAGATATAATTTGCTATTCAGGAAAATCCTCACTGGATTAAAATGTTTTAGAAGAATGTATAAGATCCTTATTGTAAAGTCCATAGTGCAGTTTCTACAGTAATGTCTGACGACCAAAGGAGATTATGATGAATCGAGGATTATTAAAGAAGAATGGGTCAGTGATGTTATTCAAGCGTTCAGAAATAACTTACATGTGCTGACAGAGGAACAAGCCAGAGGTGCTCACTCATGTCCAGTTCACTTTTACTAAATCTACTATTGTCACTACCTCCAGTGCATCACCCCTGTCTCATCCTCTGTTTATAACCATATAGATTAAACATGAAGTAGTCTGTATAACTGTTCTCGTGTCTCACCAGTCTGGTGGCCACACCGGCCTCACAGCGTCCAAACTGCAACACGGACTCGGAGGAGGACACGATGAACGGAGGGATGCACACCTTCAATCAGACGCATATGAGGAAAGCTTTTCAGCTGATGAACGACCTGAGGAGGTGTGTTGATGACAGTCATATTTGTCCTCACAGAGAAAAAAAATTGAAACCTGTATGGATATGGCAATTTCAGTGTGGCCAGCCAAGGTATATGCTAGTCAGGAGGCTGTAATCTGCTTCGTTGGTCAGACAGGAGTCATCTTAGGTTTATACGATGTGTCTGGAAATGTCCTGATGAGGAGCTGATACATTTTTTAACAATAAGGCCAGCTCAAAAGAACCTTGGAGTCAAGCTGCTGGCTCGCATTTCTAGTTACTGGCCACAGCTTGAAAGAAACATTTGAGAAGAAGTGCTTTTTTTAGAGCAGATTAGATTAGACCGATACTCAGCTGTATCTCAAGCAGAAATTCATTTCAGAAGAGACACCAGAGAGTCCACTTTGTCTGCTGCAGGAGCCAGAACAGGCCAAAGTACAAAGCTCCCACTAAACAAGAAGCTGCATTTCAAGTTGAGCATCTTGACTTGACACACTTCCTTGGTTTTTTCTGTACCATTCTTCTGAAATGTTTTAAAAACAACACATGCAGTTGTTGATATATTGATATTGAAAAATCTTGATTCATATATTGAATAGGAATCTTTAAGTACAAGCCTGGTAGTTGACACCGCCCTGCACATACTTGTCTTTATGGATGCATCCTTTTCCTGGCTCATGTTTGCATGTTTATTTTACAAATTATCACAAGTATTTAGAAAATCTAGATAACTCATATGAATGTTTTTTCTCTCTGTCTCTCTGTGTCCCTTCATCCCTCAGTAAAAAGATGCTGTGTGATGTCCAGCTGATTGCTGGCAGCGTTGAAGTGCCAGCTCACAGGGTGGTCCTGGCGTCCTGTAGCCCTTACTTTTGTGCCATGTTCACAGGTGAGAACGCACTTATGTTTGCTTTGCATCATATCTGGTGTGTGTGCGCTTTGTTTTTGTTACTTAACTGTGTTTTTCTCTCTACATGCAGGTGATATGAGTGAAAGCAAGGCCCATCAGGTGGAGATCAGAGAGGTGGACGGTCAAACCCTGAAAAAACTTGTTGATTACATCTACACGGCTGAGATCGAGGTCACAGAAGACAATGTCCAGGTAAGTGTGTGCGTGTATTCATGAAAAAGGAGAGTAGGGGGAGGTAGTGGGTTTTCCTGTTTTTACTTTTACTTGTTTCTCATGTTATGATGGTTTTACCTTGTTTTCAACACTGGTTATGCTGAACTGAGCATTAGTCACACAGTCCATGTTGTTGAGGGAAATGTTTTATTGCTGTTTTCTTGACCTTTTTCTGTGGGTGGACCTTAGTTTTTGCTCATTGCTATCTGCAGAAGACAGAAAAATATCATAACAACTTGGAACTGACAGAATAGAGAAAAAAAAAACCTACAGAAATAGTGAAAATAAATTTGTCTGATACATCTTAGACAACATGTGAAAACAGTATCATCCCTGGTTGGTAAAGTGCTGTTATCATTCTTTTTAATGATTTAACAGATGTCCGTTTGTTACTGTGTCATGGGCCTGATCGCTTTTACCTCTTTGGTTTTTCAGTTAAAGTTCAGACAGGAACCTGCCTGAGGAGCAGATGTTTACTGCAGTGAGATGTAAGACCTACTAATGTTCTTGAGATGTGCTTTGCTGTGAAAGCGCAGGACTGGGGCCTTGTTTATCTCTGTGGCATTAACTTTCTGTAACTGCATGACTAAAGGGTTGAATACGTGCACCGGGATCAAGCTGCAAGCTGGATACTTCCTCTGATTATTAGCACAGGAAGTGTGCATGGAGAGAGACAGGAAATCCTCCCACTGTTAGCAGCGTGCCTGCCTGATTGGCTCACTTGCAGATGTGTGACGTGTGTGTTTTGACTAGAGGCTAATATTCAGTGAAGGATTGATTTTACTTTTCATTTCTCACTGATCCCTTAATTATTGCAATTTTTGACTCAACTACCCAGTCAGCTTATCATATAGGATCAGCAAGTCTCATAAAATCATGCATGGAACTTTATCAAACACCAGAGTGGGAAAATGTGTCAGTGACTCTGACTGTGGTGCCAGAGAGTCTGGTTAAATTGTTTCTGAAACTGCTGATCTCCTGAGATTCTTTCTCAGAATGGTGGGAGGCAGTTCTGTGGATGGACTCACCTTGTTGATGAGAGAATGGCCAGACAGGTTGGAGCTGAGCAAGCAACAGTGGAAGATCACGTATGGGTCCACTCCTGTCATCCAAGAACAGAAGAGTGAAGCAGCTGTGGACACAGACTCACCAAAGCTCGACAGTCAAAGACTGGAAATTCTAACCTGGTTTGATGAATCTGGATTTCTTCTGAGAGCCACAGATGGTTGGATCAGAGTTTGGTGTCAGTAGCATGAATCCATGGGCCCAACTCGTGTGAATAATCCAGGCGTGCGTTGGTGGTGGTGTGAGGAGTGTTTTCTTGGCAGATTTTGTGCTCATTAATACGAATCAATGTTTATGTTAAATGCCATCTAAACATGTGCATCTCTCTTATCCACAATTTACCGTCTTCTAATCGCTTCTTCTAACATGATAGTGTACCATATCACAAAGCAAACATTTTCTCACGCTGGGTCAGTGGCCTCCCCAGTCAGAAGATCTGAATCTAGAACACCATTGGGATGTGGTAGGACGTGAGAAACACTGAGTGTGCAGCAGGAAAATCTGCAGAATTTGATGTGAAATGATCAATGAAAGTCAGAGTCTCTGTAGGAATCGATGCCACAGATTTGAGGCTGTTCGGAGAGCACAGAGAGACCCGTCCCAGTATTAGCACAGTGTTCCTAATAAAGTGCCCAGATAGTGAATGTGTTGTTTGTGCTACCAACTGTACCGTCTGTGTTTATAACTCCAGTGGGCCTGATGCTCCTCTTTAGAAACACAAGGCTTCCGTGCAGCTGGAACACAGAGGAGACGCTATCAAAGCCCACTCATAAGAAGAGTGAGAGTTTAGACAGAGGCAGTCTGACCTAGTTAAGCTAACGTGTAGGGATGTGTGTAAGGATAGAGTCTCCCAGCAACGCTCTATTAGCCACACACTGCCTACCTGCCTGCACTGCTAATTGACCAGCTAACAGACCCTAGGTGAAGCAGAGTTGAGCCATAAGGATCTAAATACTACTCTGACAAATACCTTCATGGATCTTGACTCTTGCAGCATGTGAGACTAAGAAGATGCAGAGATCTAGTGTCATATAATAATGTCAGTATTTTATTTATTGACGGCACACAAAGTCTATTAGCATCAGTAGCACTTGTTTGCCCGTGTGAACACATACCAGTGTTCTCAGTGTCTGATGTGCTTTCCACATGGGGAAACTTTACAAGTTGTGGTTGAAAGATTTGCCCTGGAACAGACCCCATCAGTGTAGCATTAATTGCTTCTTCTTCTTTTGATTTCCTGCAGTCTAGGTTTGAGGAGTGCATCCCTGCCTCCCACCAGAAGTCATTAAAAACAATATGGCATTTGATCCTTGCAAACAGAAATTATGTTCACAATTACTTGTATACAGAACAGGAAAGTGAAATCTGATAACAAGTGCTCACATTTTGTGACAAGTGTGAGCTGACTTAATGCCAGATATGAACAGAGCTCCCATGTGTGTCCTCTCTGCAGGTTCTGCTCCCAGCAGCAAGTCTCCTCCAGCTGATGGATGTTCGTCAGGTTTGCTGCGAGTTCCTGCAATCTCAGCTTCACCCGACCAACTGTCTGGGCATCAGAGCCTTCGCCGACCTGCACACATGCATGCAGCTTCTCAATCAGGCCCATGCATACGCTGGTAAGCTTCTCACTGTTCACACCACAAATCCTGAGTCATCTTTGCCACTGCATGTATAAGAGATGTGGTAGGTGATGGTGCTACTTTTATGTAACTGCCCTGAAAAAGGCTGAAACCTTTGGAAATCTGTTACGTGTACAGAGGTTGAAAATGAGATGCTGAATGTGTTAAATGGTGAAGAAAGTAAAAACATGTTGAGCTTTGATCAGTGTTGAGCTTTGTGTTTGAATGTCACTGAGCTTTTCAGTTGTTTGTTTGCGTCTCTCAGAGCAACATTTCACAGACGTGGTGCAGGGGGAAGAGTTTCTAGGCCTGACTCTGCAGCAAGTGTGCAGCCTCATCTCCAGTGATAAACTCACAGTCTCCACAGAGGAAAAGGTCAGATGACACAATACAGACACACACTTCAACTCTTTAATCAAAGTTCTGTTTCCTTTAGGGTGAAAAAGGAGTTTCGTACTTTTTAAGGAATTAAAAATAAAAGAAACAGATCCCAAGTGTCTCATTGCACTTTTTTAAGCTGCCTCTCATTACACATCAATGCAGGAGCAACAGATTTTTTTAAGATGTTAAGAAGAAGAAAAAAATCGTGAACCATAAGCATCTGACTAATTAATTTATCTGTAAAAGATCTCAGGTGTATTAACTGCCAACATCCTCATCACACATTTTTGATGAGATGGCTTTCGCCAGCAGACATATTCCAGAGGACGACATCTCTTCATGCTGATAGTCAGTCAACAGGAGCATCTGTGTGTCATCGTGCTGTCAGGACAGGGACAGTCAGGTTTGTTCAGTCAGACAGAGACACAGAGGGATTCAGACACTTTCATCATGCTGTCCATGAAGTGTCCAACCAGCTTCAACTGAATTCTCTGTTACAAGTTAGCTGGATTAATAAACAACTATAGATACTGAGGTTTCCACATCTCTTTACTGCATTTGTCATTAAAGAGGTGAGATTCCAAGTCACAATAACAACTATAAGGCTGAAGTGACTTTGGGTTTTCACACTCACATGCTCTTAATCACAGTTTGTATGGTTATAAGTGAAGTCAGCTCAATAGGCTGTGGTATTGTCTCTTGAAATTCAGAACTAAATAATGTTCCTTTGTCCACAACAGGAGTCGTAGTCAGTCGCTCATTTGCCTCAGTGTAGCTGCTCCACAGGAGATGATCGAGTATGCAAATCAATGAATTTCAAACAAAAGATCACTGACGGGCTCAGGTGAAGACATCACGCCCTGTTTCAGATAGAACAGGGTGTATAACAAAAAAGGTAAAAGTCACATACAGTGAGTGTGCTGACGTCCAGCTGGGAGTGAAGTACAAGCAATCTCTGAAAGAACAGTATCTGCTTCCTTGATCGATGCATTTCACACAAACAGTGAGTTTGATTGTTGACCTTGATCCCACTCAGGACGTCTGTAAGCTTCAGACATGTAAATTGTTGAACAGAGTCTGAAACCCCCCCTCCCCTCACACCTTCCAGAACCATCAGTCAGGCCCAGCTTCAGCTAGAGATTGACCAGATGTGTCAGGGTGAGAAAATTCCGCTCAAGTCTAAAACTCAATTCTTTTCCTTTGAACTTTAATCCCGAATAAGCCTTTTCTCACTAAAAGTTTTAAAAACGTGTACCAGCATCGATAAAACACAGTATTTATATATCTGAAAGTAGAAATGTTTTTACGATTCAAACATTCACCTCTTCGTTTATTTATACTTGTTCCATATATACGTGCTCCTGTCCTCACCGCTCTCCATCTCCCTCCCAGGTATTTGAGGCTATGATATCTTGGATCAAGCACGATAAGCCGGCTCGTCTGGAGCACATGCCCAAACTGATGGAGCATGTCAGACTTCCACTACTGTCCAGGGATTACCTGGTGCAGGTAGAAGAAATTCTCCGCTCTTCCTCTGCTTTCTCCAAATTCTCCACCGCTTTACTTTTTCCCCTCTGCCCAGTAGATTATTGTGCATGTTGTGCTCAAATGAAAATCAATCGTATTTTGGCTGTTAAAAGAAATTGAATTAAATTAAATGTATCTCTGAATTGATCAGCCAGAGCTTAGATGGAAACGTGAAACTTAGTCAGTATATCCTCCTGGCTCACATTTATTACCCACAGTTATGTTTCCCTGTTTCAGATCGTGGAGGAAGAAGCTTTGATAAAGAACAACAACACCTGTAAAGATTTCCTTATAGAAGCAATGAAGTATCACCTGCTGCCTGCCGACCAGCGGCACCTCATCAAGACGGACAGGACTCGACCGAGAACGCCTATCAGCATCCCCAAGGTGAAAACAAACACGTCCCAGCTGCTCTCAACGTAAACTCACAGTGTCAGTTATTGTTCTTTCTGTTCTGTAAACACGGTTCATGGATTCAACTGTCTTGTGGGATCTTGTGTTTGTGGGACTTACAGGTGATGATCGTAGTCGGCGGTCAGGCTCCTAAGGCGATTCGCAGTGTGGAGTGTTACGACTTCCAGGACGACCGCTGGTACCAAGTAGCTGATCTCCCATCAAGACGGTGTCGGGCAGGTCCGTGTTTGTTTCTTGTGCATGACTGTGTTTTATGGTCACGTGCAGTTATTCCATGCTGAATAGGATTTTGCAGCATAGCTAGTGATGTGAAGCTTTTGAGTTTCACTGTTTATTGAAGAACTTCAACATTTTTGCACCTTCTGTTACCGTTATCCTACAGTTTTCTAATAATTAACTTCTTCTCTCTACTCTCCCAGGTGTTGTGTCGATGGCAGGACGTGTGTTTGCAGTCGGGGGCTTTAACAGTTCCCTGCGGGAGCGGACGGTGGACGTGTACGACGGTGGAAGAGACCAGTGGAGTGCGGCAGCGAGTATGCAGGAGAGACGCAGCACACTGGGAGCTGCTGTGTGGGCGGATTTACTCTACGCTGTGGGGGGTTTTAACGGAAGTATAGGTACACAGTGACACACACACACACACACATACACGTACATACACATTATAGGGTTGCTAGAATATTTATCAGCAGTTAATTGATGATTTGTTATCTCTGCCTTGGAGGTTATGTTTTCACCCCCGTCTGTTTGTTTGTACGTTTGTAAGCAAGATTACATAAAATCTACTGAGCAGATTTCCACAAAAGTTATAGTCAGTTATTTACAAATGAACTGGAGAAAACGATGAGTGAAGGCTGGAGAGGTGAAATGAAAGACTCCACACTTTGTCCACTGGATCTCATCAGATTTCATCTGTTCACTCATTAGCTCATGAGATTGAGCAGATGTGATTCCCTGTATTAGCACAACTGTCTACTACAGTGTTGACGACACAAGAGACAGGAGCCATCTTCTTCTCTTCTCTTGTCGTAACACATCTTACAGCTGAATTTAAAATGTCATCAGCACACACACACACACACACGTTCTTTATCCATCCTACTAGTGTTTGGATTAATTAGATTTTCTGTTCTTTTCTCTTTTCCTCCTTGTTTCTCTCTGGTCCAGGTTTGTCGACAGTTGAGGTCTACAACTATAAAACCAACGAGTGGATTTACGTCGCCTCCATGAACACGAGACGCAGCAGTGTGGGTGTAGGGGTGGTTGATGGTAAGAGGGAAATCTGTGTGACCTCAGTTATAAGGTGTGTTATTTCAACAAAAGCAGAACAATTCAATCATGGCTAATTTTGAATGTGTGTGTGTGTAGGTAAGCTGTACGCAGTAGGAGGCTATGATGGAGCTTCTCGTCAGTGTCTCAGTACAGTGGAAGAATACGACCCTGTCGCTGATCAGTGGTGCTACGTCGCTGACATGAGCACACGACGCAGTGGAGCAGGTACACACACACACACACACACACACACACACACACACACACACACACACACACACACACACACACAAACACCACACACACAAACAGAGATGCCATTGTATGTTTATTTGTTATTTTACTGTAAAAAGTATATTATCTTCAGTCCAGTACATAAAACAAAGTGGAGGCAGTAAAACAAAAAGTCTTCCTTTATGTTTACAAATGCAAGATATTAATTTTTAATTTGATAAAGTACTAAAATAAATTCTTCTTTGTGTTTTTGCCAACAGAATTTTGCACGATCAGTGCCCCCTAGTGGACTTTGTCTGTAATTGTGCAAACGAGAATCAGAAGCAGTTGAACTTTTATAATTGAGTCCAGTGTCGTCACGATTAACAGCGTTACAGTTTAATTTAAATGTATTTAATTCAGAAGAACGTCAGTTTGTTCTCAGAATGTTTCCTTCATGCTGGGAATCCATTTTATCTTTCAGATTCAGATATCACACATCACACACACACACGTTTTAAATGAGTGAGTGAGACACAAGAGTGTTGAATCAGAAGGTATCACGCTACAACTTCATCCTTCCACTTTATCTGTGTTCACTGCGGAGCCTCCTCCTGTGTTTGGTCCAGGTGTGGGGGTGTTGAGTGGTCAGCTGTTCGCAGCAGGAGGACATGACGGACCTCTAGTGAGGAAGAGTGTCGAGGTGTACGACCCACTGACCAACACCTGGAGGCTGGTGTGTGACATGAACATGTGTCGGAGAAACGCAGGTCAGAGAACACACACACACACACACACACACACACACACACACACACACACACACACACACACACACACACACAGACACTCACACACAGAAAAGAAAAGAAAGAAATCACAAAAAGTAGAAACATTTTTGATCCTTTGTTTTCAAGATTTCTAAAACGATCATATCAGCCGTTCTTTGAACACTCACCTCCTGAAATATCAAATGACAGATGTGATGATTACGAGCAACAGATTCAGTTTCATTTTTTCACGGGATCTTGTTTCATGTCCTCAAGGCGTCTGTGCCATCAACGGGCTGCTGTACGTGATCGGAGGAGACGACGGCTCCTGTAACCTGTCGTCCGTAGAGTTTTACAACCCGGCCACAGACAAGTGGAGCCTCATTCCCACCAACATGAGCAACGGACGAAGCTACGCAGGTACGTCTCAGCCGGTCAGACCACAGGAAACACAATGAGAGATTTACTGATTCCATCTCTCCTTTCCTGATTCTAATACCTGGTCTTGTACAATATAATTCAACAGCTTCGTGCTACCAGCCCTGATGATTGTGTTGCCTTAGTGTTGTTAGTTGGCAGCACGAGTACCCCCCCCCCCCCGGCTAACGCTACACTACAGGAAATACTTCTTGGGCAAATCGGCACATATATCCGTGTTCTTGCCAAAGAGACATCTCTGATGCTTGTACCAGAACATCACAAAACACTATATTAAAAAGGTTTTCACGTTGGTCTCACTCTTTGTCGCGTTCTCTCTCCTCCAGGTGTCGCAGTGATCGACAAGCCGCTATGACAGTTATTCCAGAGCATCAGCAGCCGAGCGACATCTGAAGTCATCTGAAGTGACGCTGTCGTCAACGAATGAGACGCTCTCAATCCTCATCTGACACAACCTTGGATAGATCGTCACCAGGAGGATGTTGGGGAGTTCGGCGTTTACCCAAAACAGGATTTTGTTGCTCAACGCCATTTTCATTACAGCCCCGAGAGATCTCCACTGTTGCACAAGATAAGAAGCAATACCCCAAGAGAGCGGGCTTAAAGGAACAGTGTCTTAGTGAGAAGTTTATCAAACTGCAAGCACACGAGAAGCAGCGTCATCAGCCGACGTCAGAACTCACTCGGACGTTAGAGACGCTTGTTGTCGGGAAACGGAGAAAAGCTTCAGATGCTCAAAGGTGGAAATCCTTTGATGGATGGAATCAAACCTGAGGAGCTGAAAACTTCAAAACACCAGCGGACGGAGACACCACCACCACCTCACTGTTGATGAACTCTGCTTCCAGCGATAAAGGTGCTGCTACAACCAGGAAGTGTGACTCGATTGGCTGCTGAAGGAGCGTTCTGGAGACCTGAGCACATCACAGAGCCTTTTAAAAAAAAAAAAATACTAGACTTGCCACAGATCTTATGAGATAAACGAGCTTCTGGCAACTGGTTCTTCAGCTTGATTTTGAGATTTTTTGTTTTTTTTCGGATTCCTGTGCCGATCGTCAGCGGCTCCAGCTGCTAAATGAAAACCAGCTGTTGCCAGACAGATGTTCTCGACCTAGAGACGCAGTGAGCTGCAAGATAATTTAAAGAATGTTAAAAGCGTATTATATGCAAAATGATCATATTTAATATTTTTGAGATTGTGTGGTCGATCTGATTCAACACAGCAGGTCTCGGCTCTTTGACGACACACTACTGATGCACTTCACACTTGCACTGACTGACGCGGAGCGGACGTCCGCTTGTCTCCGAGCGACTGGATCTCTGACCTGCTGCCGTCAGATCGTCTCCGCTGTCGATCGAGCTCGCTAACGTCGACACGTAGAGGCCAACAACTTCACGAGAAATGTGCCACTGAGCGTTTTTATCGCTAAGTAACAAACTGAGAGGGTGAATTATTTGTGTTCACTGTTTAAGAGCGTGT
This sequence comes from Paralichthys olivaceus, assembly GCF_024713975.1. NCBI lineage: Eukaryota > Metazoa > Chordata > Actinopteri > Pleuronectiformes > Paralichthyidae > Paralichthys > Paralichthys olivaceus. Next base: position 21,372,446 of record NC_091101.1, read on the forward strand.
GTCAAAATGCACTGTAGAAATTCAGCTGTAACAGTCAAATGAAAAAGATGCAGGTTTAAAATTTTCTATTTATTGTTTTGGTCCAATTGTTTCTAGAGCATTTATTGAGATTTGCATTTCATACCTCATCCTGACAAAGTTCCACTGATGTTGTCTGATAAAGTTCATTCAGAGGACGTGGGTTTGTTTTAGTTGTAGTGTATTTAGCAGACGGACTGACTGGTGCCATAGCTAAAGAAAAGAGATTATTAGAAGTTATTTGATGAAACGTTTTCTCATTTCTGTCTAAAATCTTCTAAGAATCACAGAGAAACTCGACCTGCTGCCATTTTAAAATCCTCCTGACAAAGAAGAATATAAAATCTTTCAAGACTAAACTCTTGTGTCTGGATGTTTACTTCATTCACACGTCATGTGTTCTACGTTTGTTCCGTCCGTGTTACAATCATACATTCACGTTTCTCTGTCGGTTGGTTTCAGTATAAAACTCACTGGAGACGCTGTAAATGAGGAACCACTGAATGCTTGTTTGAGGAAATCTCCACCCGAGGATCTGGACGTCACGTTGCTGCTTCGCCTGGGATCTGAACGTCTGCAGTCACAGTCTGAGCTTTTTATGAGGACGAGTGTCGGACAAGCTTCATGAGGTAGAAACAATTAAACGCCACAAAAATCAGTGGATTTGAGTCTTTCACCGAGGTGTCAGTGTCTGCAGAGAAGAAAAATTATTTAATCGAGTAAACGATACAGACAAGATGCGATTTATGTTTTAATTTAATGTTGAAAAAAATCCATAACTGGGAATTTCACAACATTTGGCACAAACCTTCACTTGGGGTCAAGACTGACGTGATTTGATTTTGGTGGTTAAAGGTTAAAGGTCGTGGTAACAGTGGACTCACAGAAAATGTTTCTCAAATCTGCCTTCAGAGACTTTTCTTAAAGATTTGATCAGTTGAACACAAAGATTTATTGATATCATTGATATCAGCGGTCAAAGGTCGCGGTGACGTCACATGAGTTTGGAAAGAAAAACCATGTAGACAGATATTTCACCATCGGTGCAGGCTAACATTTGCAGGGCGGTAATTCTTTTAAAGTCCCCTAGACGGCGACATTTACCAGTAACTTTTCTACATTGCTGACAACTTGAGTGAAACATGAAGCAATAATAGAATAAAACTTTAATTCGTTTCAAAATTGCTGCAACTGTTTCTATGAAAAAGAGATATTAAGAATTCCAAAGGCCAAAATTATGTTTTGGTGAAAACAGATAAATTCTCATGAGAAAAAAACATAAACAACCTGATTTAATTCACAAAGTTAAAAATAACTAAATGAAAGTGAGCAAAACAAACTGAATGAGCAGTTCAAATTTATTATTTCAAATTTATTATTTCTTCTTAACTTATTTGGCAATAACATAAATCTGTTTCGAACTATTTGAGACTTAATTTAGTTTTTCTCATTCTTTTATTTCTCTGAATATTTAGATTTTATTTATGTTTGCAATCATTTTTTCTGTAAATTTTGCCACTGAACTGTCGGATAATGATAAAAATGTTTCCGTTCTAGTTTCCCACAGACCGACGATGTTTAAATTTTATCTGACCAAACGCAGTGGATGTTCATAGACGGTGAAGAAATCAATCAAGTCATCACATTTATTTGTTAAAAAATGTCTAAAATATTGAGTCTTTTATCAAAACAGTTTAATGTTCGATCGATCAGCTGCTGCATCGTCGAGCATTTAACACAGAGCGAAGTTTTATCTTGAAACTGGTCTTTGGTTCGTTTGACAGAAGACAGAGGAGAACTGATGTGGCAAGCTTGTCATTTTTATTTTCATGTGTAAATGTTACTGATTGTATTTTCTCATCGTTTTTGTTAATGAAGAAATAACAGGGAAAATAAGCATTCACAAAGTATGAAAACAATTACACACAGTACATACAATATATTCATGTGATGAAACACGTGGAGGAGGAGGAGCAGGAGGAGCAGCAGCAAAGTTCATCGTCGAAGACGTCGTGAGTTTAAATAAATTCACTGGAGTTTGTGAACAGAAGAGGAATCGAAACCCTGGCAGAACAAATCTGTTTCCTCAGCTCCGTTATCTTCAGCTTTGAGTCGGAAAGAAACAAAAGCACTGATCCTTTAAAAATTAAGGCCTCTATGAACTGAAAAGTCCCTTCACAGATTTGTAAGATGGATAATCGACGTCTTCTGTTCCTGTTGCGACTAAAAGAACTGATCGTTTCTTTCAGGAGCTGCTGTGACCTGTGAGACGTCTTTGACTCCGACCTCTGCTGCGAAACCTCCGTGTGTGTGTGTGTGTGAGTGTGAGAGAAACAACCGTGCACCGACGTCACACGGGTGAGATGAAACAAACTGTACACTGACAGGACACATTTACAGTTTACGACGTGAGAACCACATGTGACGTTGTACCACTCTGTTGCAAGCACAATGTAAAACAAAAGAGAAACTGAGGCGCCGAGAGAATGGGAATTCAAAAACCAGAAAAGAAAAACGACAAATTGTTTCCACTTTTTAACTTTAGGATAAAAACTGGAATGTTTTCAGATATGACTCGTCCTGCGCTGGCTTCTCAATCGCTCTTTATGTCAAATTCTCGTTTAGTTGTTTTTCATGAACATTATGCTGACAACAGAGGTCAGAACAGAGTGTGTTAAAGTCAACCTATGTAAAAAACTAAAAAAAAAAGTACCTCAGATATTCACACAGTCGATGCAACTCATCATGACCCGATACTGTAAAACCTCCACACACTTTTATTATTGCTGCGTCTTCATGGCACAAAAAACAGAAACAATGATATTTATATATTTTTTTGCACTATTATGTTCTCGTTTGCCATGCAAGCTGACTACAGTACTGATTCTAGTTCAACGTATTTTACACAGACTGACAAAGTAAAGGAGGAACAGAGCAGGTTCATGTTGGATTAGCCACACACACAGTGCCAGACTAACTTCTACAGCTGGTTTTACAGTTAGTGAGTAGATACAAAAGGATTATTATCATCGGAATCATCACACAAAAGAACTGGTATGATAGTAATAGTAGTATTCATAGTGATATTATTACAAAAAACACATTCTCTGGGCATCACAAATATAATTATAACCAAAAGGGGGAGCCAAACGCAATGTTTGAAATAATTTAAACATTTCTGACATTCATTCCTTCGGGTGTTTTTTTTTTTATGTACAGGATATATTTATATTTATATAGAAGTAGTGCTTCATTTTTAGAAATACAAATGAAAAAAAAAAAAAAAAACACAATAGGGCTGCATTCTGTGAATGCTGTGCAAATAACGTCTTTTTACAAATGACCTCCGTTACCGTGCCGACAAACACACACCGCACCTCCCTCGCCCATTTTTGTTCAAACGCCAACTTTAAGTCTCGTTCAGAACTTTGATTTCAAACCCTCACGTCTGTCGTCGGCTGCAGTCGCTCGGACTCTGGCAGGTAAATCTACAACGATACAGTAAGAAAAGCACATGAAGTCTCGCCGGCCCTCGACAGCTGAAACCTTCCTCAGTTAACAGCGACTCAGGTTCTGATAATAGAACGATCGCTTCACGAACTCACCAGCTGAAGCCAAAATGTAGCAACTGTTGGAAATGTCTTCTTCCCACTTTTTAAATCACATTGTGACATCTTGACTCTGATCTTACTCACGACGACGCAGCATCACAGAAGAAGAAAATGACAAACTCCCCCCCCTCGCCTGCCCTCATTTGACCCGCCAGCAGGAAATGAAACTTCACCGGAGCTGCAGGTTTGACCGAGGACACGAAACACAGCAGGTTTAACTTCTTCTCTGTGACGTGAACGTGACATTAATGAATCTATTCAGACCTTCAGCGTCCCGGGAAAAATACCAGTTAAACCACAGATGCTTAAAATCAGTGCTCATCCACACGTTAAAGCCTTTAAAGCTAAAAATCCCAGCGGGGGAAAATCTCAACCAGGGAACAACCAAAGTTTTTTTAACGACACCTGATCCTGGACATCAGACCTGGTCACACCTGTAACCATCATTCTTTTGGTTTTTTAGAGAAGCAGCAGCAACGTAAAACAAACACCGGCTCCTCTTCTCAGCGTTTATCACCCATCATCCCTCTGAACAAGTTTAACTGAAAAACAAGAACTACGTCCATAACCAGTGCACGATATTCCAGATGATCTCTAGAACCACCCAAATCTCCTGATCTGCGTCCGACTGTTTCCTGTGAACATCTTGAGTTTAATTCTGCTTTTAGAAAGTTCAGACTTAAAACCTAAAAGCAGCATTTTTACAAGAGGATCATGGGAAACTAAAGTTCACCTCAAGCCGACCTGCTGTACATCTTCTGACAAAACTGACACAAAAAAGTAAAAAAGAAATGATGAAGAACAAAGAAATGAAAAGGAAAATGGAGAATTGTTCGTTTTCCCTTGAAACGCGACAGATTATTTTTCCTTCAACGTGAACATCAGTGTCTCAAACAAACGTGTGCAGTTTATTTTATAACATGAACAAACTTCTTTTTAAACTTAGTGAATTAATTTTAAAACCAGTCGGAACATGAAGATGTCAAAGTTTCACCGGGAGAATAAAATAATCAATCGCTCCGCACCAGGGAGGCCGGTTTTAAGATTAGGTTTAAAATCGTGCCTCCCTGACGTGACGCTAAAGAGGAACGTCTTACACCGAACGACGTCCCAAACAAAAACAAACAGACGTGTGTTGAGTGAAGAGCGTCTTTAAGTCCTCGAGCCGTCCCCACGAGATTCCTCAGCATGAAGGAAACAAACAAAGATCGACGACAGAAAAGTTCCTGAAATTAAAAAAAGTCAGAATGTTTTTAACTTTTCCTCAGAAGACGAGGAAACGAGAAGTCAAGTGCAAAGTCTAACGTCGAGTTGGTGGGATGACGACGACGATGGAGATAAATGAAGAAGATTCTTTTTGCTGTGTTTTTAAACTGCGGCCGTGTTTCCGATGATATGCGTCAGATGAGGCAGCAGGAGATCGGCTGAGTCTGACTGGAGTGATTTCAGGTTTGACTGCAGGGGGCGCTGCTGCAGTCGAGTCACAGGAAACAACTTGTACGAGCGTAAATTAAAACTGAGCTTTAGAAAAAACACTTTTCTGATCAAAATGCTAAAAGCCGACTAAACAGTCCCAGTAGCTTCGAGTAGCAAAAACTACTCAGCTGTTAAAAGTGATTATTAATTCAAGTTGTGATTTTATTCCACAAGACTCGAAGATTTGGCAAATTGTCTTTTACGTTGCGTTTTTTACATTTTTTGCCCATTTCTCAAAGAATAATTCAAAGATCTTAATGAAGAACATCAGACTCGTTTAAAGGCCTGATGTGAATGAGCAGATTTAAATGTGGAGTCTTAAAGGTGATGTTGAGCCTGAAGGCCAGAGTTCTGATTTTAAATATTTTACTTGTTAATTACTTATAACTTATTGAGTATTCAGGAAGAAACTCTCTTCCCTCGTTCTGATACTGGTACCAACATCCAGTGTTGGGTTTCAGTCTGAATAAATGCTGCACACATACTTGTACACGAACAGCGTCAGTCTGAGTGAATCAGACAGTTCGACAAACTAAAAACTAAACTTTACTTGGGTTCCTGAAGCTGAAGAACAGATTCCGTCTCTAAAATGTGACTGTAAAATCTCCTGTTTCCAGAAAATCCTCCGACTGTGAAAGTAAATCAAAGTATTTCAGAACTTCCTGCCTGAACTGTCCCTCCGTTAGTTTCTCTGTGACGTGACTGCAGCACCGAGCAGTGGCCGCGAAGTCGTCTTGTGGTCACAGGAGCGTTCGATGAAATCCTCGGGGGTGCGATGACGTCCGGCAGACGGCTGGACTTCAGTGATGACGGCTGATGTGTGCGTTGATTGATTGGCAGGTGTCTGAGGAGGGGAGGGCCTAAATGGATTTGGAGGAATCCTGTTTGCTGATTAGGACTTCCAGGAGGCGGAGTTTGGCCTTGATCCTCTTGTACGCTCTGTACTCCTCTAGCATCGGCACCCGGTCCTCCTTCTGAACGTTTCTACAGCAGCACAGAGAGGGGAGAGTTAGCTCTGGAGCACAAGGTCGATGTCCACAGAGGGGCAGAATTATTATTAGTATTATTATTATTATAGATTCAATGGAACAGACGTGAGGCAGAGGAAGAGAAATGACCATCAGACATGAAGTGTAAGTAACATCTGTCTTTGGACGCCATATTTGTTGACATCCGTGATCCTCCATCTTGAACAGCTTCTCACATGAAAGAACAGAAGCTGTGACTGGAGTCAACGCTCAGATCCAAGACTGATTCATTGTTTAATCTGGAGCTGATTAACGGTTTGGCCGAGGAGCCGGCTGAGCTTTTCACAGGCTTTGACCATCTGTCATGACATTTATGTTGCCAGAATGATTTGATGTGAAAACTTCTATAAGAGAATAAACTATGCAGAAAAGATCTATTTATGTTTAATGTCAGATCAGGGGTGAGACGTGTGTGTGTGTGTGTGTGTGTGTGTGTGTGTGTGTGTGTGTGTGTGTCCCACCTACCTTCCATTATGCTGATAGAAATCTTCCTCAAACTCTCTGATGGTCTTTCTCAGTTTCTTCTTCTCTGCTCGGGCCTTCCACAGCTGTTCCAGCAGCTCTGGCCTGTACGAGGACGCAGTTACACTTCATGAGTCATGAAACTAATACTTCACTGAACTGCAGTTCAAATCCCAAAGTGGGACGGTTCTGAAGCTCAAATACTTTTAGATCATTTTAATTTGTTTGCCCCAAACAGGAGCCAGTTGGTTATTGACCCATAAATAAAGAGTCGGGGGCAGGAAGTGAAGTGAACATCTGTTACTCCCACAAGAAGAAGGAGGAAAATATAAAAACTAAATCAATTTATCCAAACCGCCTCAACCGTTGTTTGAAGTCGTAGCTCAGCAGAAAACTGTGTTTGGATCTGATGCTGTCAATCACCTGACGCCCACAGGAATTAACTATCACTGCCAGAAATAATCTCTTCAACAGTCGTTGCCATAGAAACTTGACCACATAAAGGTGATAGTTGAAATACTACTTGTTGTTGTTCTTGCATTTAATGACAGTTTCATGAACACACTTGTTTAAAACACACTTGTTTAAAACACACTTGTTTAAAACACACTTGTTTAAAACACACTTGTTTAAAACACACTTGCTTTTTTTTTTAATAACATTAAAAACATTTCCTGACTCTCACAACTGTGGCTGTTTTTGACAAATCTTGTGTGGGTCATTCGTTTCTAAAGAAATAAAATGGAAGGGGCTGTATCGTAGACATCGATTTCATTTTGATCGTTGACCATAATAATTTGAACCACATTCGACCAGAACTGAATCTCAAATAGAAGATGAAGGACGTGTTCTTTGCATGTTGATAGTCAGTCGTTTAGTGGGAACGATCCCCCGACTGTAAAAGTTGTGTAGTGTGAACTTGTCATTAAGAGAATGAGTGTGTGTGTGTGTGTGTGTGTGTTTGTTCTTACATGGACGAAGCGTTGGAGCTGGAGAGTCGCAGGTCCAGCGCCAGCCTCCCCGACCCCTCCTCCAGCTTGGCTCTCATTGGACAGTCGCTCTGTTGGTCTGATTGGTCCTGGCTCCTCACTTGCCTGTCGGTCGTGGTCACGAGGTCGACGGCCATGATGACCTCAGAGCTCTGCATCTCACCGCCGCTGCTTTCTCCCTCCTCCTCCTCCTCCTCATCGTCCTCCTCCTCCCTCTCCTCCTCCTTCTCTTCTTCTTCTGCTCCACCACCTCCTTTCCGCTCTTCCTCCTCCTCCTCTTTGATCTCCTCCCAAAAATGAGCAGTTTCTCCCTCTATGATTGGCTGGAGGATCTGACTCCGCCTCTTACTGGAGGGGGACACCTGAGGGAGGGGAGATGGTTATCACAGGAAGACATTTACACAAGTTTAATGGGACAGACATTAACAAGAGCAGACGCACACAGGTTTAATGGTGGTAACGTTGTGTGATCTTACTGTGATCGGTGTGATGCAGACTCTGGTGAGCATCTGTTTGACGAGTCTGTAGCGATCGTAGAGAGGCTTCACCACCAGACGCTCCTCTCTGGTCGCCTGAGACACAAAGAGCCGATTAGAAAAAGGTCTGAACGTGTGTTTTGATCTGAATCTGCTCAGGGCTGGTGATGTTGGTGATGTTGGTGAGTTACCGGTCGACCGTGCAGGCCTTCGTAGTGCAGCAGGTTCTTCTGCAGGACCGTCTTCTCACAGGACAACTGCTCTTTGGTCATCTTCTACAGGAACAAAGACACAGTTCATTACTGTTGTAACTTCTATTTCAGTTCATTGACTTGCCTGAAGCCTAAATAAATTATACAAACATGTTAAGTAACTGTCAGTCAGCTGATTGTAATGGGTGTGTTCATAAATTCAGTGTGAAATGGTTACAGCATCATCTGATCTGTTGTTCAGAATTAAAGGATGTAGAAGTCAAACTTTCACAGAAATAATGTTAAAGATGTTTCTTTTTCTTTAAAATAAAAAAACTACTGATATGAGTACTACTGAAGTACTAAATGGATGAGCAGCATCTGTATAAGTCGCAGTAGTACCACAAAAAGGGTCTTATTCAATCCCAGATGAAAAAGTATCGACTCCTCACCTTGATGTCATCAGGCCATCCGTCCTCCTGCCTCTTCCCTTTGACCCTGCACTGGATCAGCTCCAGTGTTTCCTCCCTGGTGGGATGCGAACCTTTAACGTCCCCCGCTGCATCATGGGTGCCTTGATCCAGTGTCGAGCCAAAGCTCTTGGGCAAGGTGTTGCTCCGAGGACGAGTCTGAGGGCCGAGCTCGCTCTCTGCACGGTGTTTGGCATCTGAGGATGGAGGTACAAAGTCATGAGGAAGGAGGGAAAAAAAGAGGAGGAGATGGAGGGAGTGTGGCAGAGAAGGAACCCTGACAAAGAAAGTGGTTAAAGAAAAAGACAGAATGAATCCTGAAGTCAACCTCTGATAGGACGATCAGATAGGACATGCAGGAGTTTAACAGAGAGCTGAGGTGGAGAAGGAACGCTCATATGCTTAAACACACACACACACACACACACACACACACCCCCCCACCCTGAACAAAAACACACACCACCACATCAAGTAGAAGACCATACAAAGAAGCAAAAACCACTTCCTGAACACTTCCTGATTCTGACAGTACAGTTCTAAATGTTCATGGTTACACACTGAGACATAGTGGAGGGTTTCTGCAGGTTTGTACTTCAAGATCATAGTAAAGAAAACTTCAATGTCAAGTACGACGGATAAGAAGGAATATTAAGAGTTCCAGAATTACTCACACCTCCCCATAAGTAAAGATAAGGAGAAGTGGCCTAGTAGAGAAAAACCCTAGAAATTCTGCGTTATCTCTACAACTACAGGCAGAGACACTTGGTATCCAGAGTGAACTGAGATAAACACTGAACAGTTTATTTGTATCTGTTATCACCTCCAAGATGGTATTGTTTGTAATTTTGTCACAGCGTGATAATATCTACATCATTGAGAAAGAACTACAACACACTTCCACATCTAAACATGTCTGTTCCTCAATAAACACCCAATAAAAACCCCCTTCGGCAAATCACATTGACATTTTTGAGAGACACCTCTGTTCAAACATCCCCGTGCCGACATGCTGTTTCAACAGGAAACACACCAAAACAAAGCAGCAAGATGCCGGCACAAAGCCGCCTCATTGTCACTGTCAGGAGTGTATGTAAGGTCTACTTACTGAGGGGTTGGTACTTACTGAGGTGAAACGGTCTAGAGTTCAGGCCTGAGTAGGAGTGACGTGGGGGGGTGAGTGTGTGATGGGGAGGAGGGCAGATAGAGGAGGAGGAGGAAGGGGAGGAGGAGGGAGCATGGTGGCGTCTGTGTGAATGGAGCAAAGCCTGGTGCCTCAGCGTGCTTCTGGGTAAAAGGTGGTGCTGGCGTCCTGGTTGGCCGATCGGTCAGTCAATCAATCAATCAATCGGTGGTTGGGCGATTGGAGGAGGAGGGAGGAAAATGGAGAGCGGGTGCTCGCGTTATTGTTGATTTTCAATTTAGATTTGAAACAGAGAGAGAAATGTTTCGGCCACTTCGTTCTCCGGAGAGGAGAGACGTCACCTCACAGAGAGGAGGTGGACGAGTGTCAAAGGGTTCGTTCAGTTCGGTGAAACGATGGGACTGTGACAGAGAGACTGTACAAATAGATTCTTATTTATCAGATTCAGTTTCTTTGCTTCTAAAAGTTTAGATTACCCCCTTTTACTGTTCATTTAATAAGAATGAACACCAGGTAACCACAGAGCAGAAACCTGCACGACCACATTTCAAGTTACGTTACTGATCTTTTACTCATTACACAGTGTTTCCCACATTTTCACCTGACTGAACTCTCCTCAGATCATGAATGTGGGTATACAAGGACGCACCAGCACATCGGAGGGTAGGAGCCACGCATATGAAAGCCACGTCAATCTATGGGACATGCGTGTCTGCTTGTGTGAGTTAATCCAGCATACATGCAATGTTGTTACAAAGGTCAAAGGTTAGGAGTGGGGAGGGTCAAGGTGTCCAGCACGGAACAGGATGGCACACAGACATTCAAACCCTGACACACACGCGTGTTCACAGGAAAAAGAGCGGAGGTTCTACCTTTAATTTGCCTGCGGATCTTGGTGAGGTCGGTCATCCATTTGAGGACTTTGGGGTTAGCTGCCTTGTCTCCATGAGAGGGCTGTGCAGAGAGGAGGAGCAGAGAGAGTTGGTATTTAGTTGGAAAGGTCAGAACCGTTCGCTTGTGTTTTACACAAAATTTTGAAAGACTTGAATCATCAAGATTTCTGTCTGTGTAGATCTGATGCAGCCAGAAATGTCCTGAATAAAGTAGAAGTCGTTGACAGTGTGTAAGATGTTGTGGTTGTTTCAGTCAGGCTTTTTGAAAATTAGTACTTAAACATACAATGTGTAATTTCGGCCTCTAGGGGTCTCTCAATGAAAACAATTCCAAAAGACCAAGAGTGATGATGTCGTGAAGCAGCGTGGGATCATGGGAGTTGTTGTCTTCACCACCAATGCCAATGAAAAACTACCTGATGCAAATCGTGTTCACGGATGAGGTCATGTATTCAAGTTGTAATCACGTCATGATTTCAAAAGTATATTTTTACCTTGTAGTTCCTCTCTTTCTCAAACTGCTCTTCAAACTGCTTGATTTTCTTCTTCAGGTGTTGTAGCTTCTTGGTGAGTTGGTGGGTCACGGAATCTCCTCCTCTCATCGCCTCTTTGGAGCCGAAGGATGCTCGACGTGGTCTGAGAGACACACGGATGTGATTAGACCAAAAAACTTACATTCATGCTCTGACTGAAGAAAATAACAGAAACAGAATCTCGAAGCGCTGCCGGAGGTTTAGTGCCTCATCGTTTAGTGCCTCATCCTACCTCTGTGCTTTGGTGGGCGAGGTGGCGTCTGGGTCTTGCTGGAGGAAGCGTTGAGCACTGTGCGCACCGAAGTCGAGAAAGCGTCGAGCAAGAAGGTGAGGGTGGGAGCGGGAAGAGGAAGGGGAGGCGTCCTGCCCTCCCTCCCCCTCTTCCTCGTCCTCACCATCCTCCTCCAGGAGCAGTGGGGGGAGAGGAACCATGCGACCAGCCAACGGGGAGAGCTGTGCTTCTCCGCTCTCGTTCTCATCCTGCCAGGATTTGTAAGCCGGGATGGGGTCTGGAGAGACGAGGACAGAAATAGAGGGAGGTCAGAGAAAGTCTACGAAGCTCAGCGTAGAAGGGAGAGAAAAGTGTAATTAAATCCCTGACTTTAAAGAGTGTTGCATGTAAAGCAGGAGGTGTTCACATCAGTAAGAGCAGCCTGGGAGGGAGCGTCTGACATGAGACATTCACCAACATTATTTTTCTTCTTTAGCACCCTGCTGAGTCATCTAACTAATGTCAGAGCTATGCTAACGAGCTGAGTCGAGGAGACAGAGAGAGGAAGGAGAGTCAGAATAACGAGACAGGGGTGAGGCACAGAGAGGCGGGGGGGGTTAAATGTTTTCAGAGAGGAAACATGTCCTGATCAATCTGCACAGTGGTCCTGCGGCAGGAGGGGAGTTCAACAAGTCAGTAAGTAAAATCTGAAGGGAGAAGAGTGGATTACATGCAGGGATTTATCCATCATCAACATCTCACAAGTACATTTAAAACTATGAGAGTATATTGACAGACTGTCCAAACCAGTAAACAAGCATCGTTAAAAAAAACAAGAAAGAATGACAGGAGGGATGCGGAGACTGCTGGGGGGTTGGGTAGATGTGAAACGACTCACCTTGGCCTTCTCTCTGTAGATGCATACATGAGAAATCTATGGGAGGGAGATGGAGATGGGAGGGGGTGGATGCTGTTGGAAGGAAGACAAGAAGGTGGAAGAGGGGAGGAAGAAGATGAAGAAGACAGAGGAGGAGAGAGAGAGGGAGAGAGAGAGAGAGAGAGAGAGAGAGAGAGAGAGAGAGGCAGCAGAGAAGAAGAGTGGTGAGGTCAATCATTCCTGACAACTTCACTCACCAACTTCCATTCAGTGTGTGTGTGTGTGTGTGTGTGTGTGTGTGTGAGTGTGTGTGTGAGAGAGTGTGTGTGTGTGTGTGTGTGTGTGTGTGTGTGTGTGTGTGTGTGTGTGTGTGTGTGTGTGTGTGTGTGTGTGTGTGTGTGTGTGTGTGTGGTATAAATGCAAACAAATTAGGTCACATTTTTTCCTCAGTCCCACGACAGATTCAACAGAGTGGCAGAGAAGTGAAGGAGAATAGCAGCTCACAATGTTTTCTTTCTAGTCAGTAAAGTTGACCTGATTTAGTACTTTAGGGGGAACAAATCAAAAAGTCAAATCTATTGGACACAACCATCAGTTTGAAGATGTGACGGTCAGTTTTTTTACCACGTTCAGACAATAATTCTGGATTTGTTCGATCAAAAAAGCAGCTTAAACAAGTTCCTTGTCACAGATTGATATGATCATTTCTGTTTTATACTTGTTTTTTGTGTGAATACAGAGTGTGCTGGTCTTGCTGAGACAAAGAGATCCCTACCTTCCCATTGGTTGTCAGGAAAGAGTTGGAGGTGGGGGTTGAGGCCAGAGTTTTGTTGGCATGACGACAGGTGGTTCCTGTTGGTCTCGCTGGTGTTGGCGTTCTGATCACAGCGGCACGAGCTCAGGTCCTGCTGGGAAAGAGAGAAGGAACATTAAGGGATTACAGAAACAAATCAAGGATGGAGGGAAGGAAGAAAATAAATGCAATTAACTGAAGATAATAAGGGTGTGGACAGAGGAGAGAGAGAGAGAGAACATTTAAGTAGAAGAGAAGAAAAGAGGAATAATGGAGGAAGGTACAGTCGGTAGAGGAATGAAAATGTGTCTCCAGATTATAGACGGACTGATAAAAATGAAAACTTACACAGGTTACAGTGTCAGTCTGGTCCATGGAGTCACAGGGTTGATTGTCCTGCCTGACATCACAGATAAAAAACACAACATGTTTTAATGTCGTCAACAGAATACTACAACTTCTAACAAAAACAGACACACAGTCATAATGACATTTGTATTTACACAATTTGTGATTCTCAGGGGACAAACTTTTTATAATATCTTTGCCCAGATATCGAAGAACTAAAGTCTTGGAGGATTCAACTGCAAACATCTTTATCCTGTGTTGTCACGTTTGAAACAGGATTAAAGCACTTGCTGTGTGAACCTGTGCACAGGCTCGACTTGGGCCCACTTACAGAAAATCACTGGTTACATCTTTGGTATAATGCAGAAAATAATCAGAGTTAAACTCCTCCCCTCCCCATCGGTCACTGTCCGCACCACCCACCACCTCGACTAATATCCCGACCTGTGGGAAACGCTGGAATAACAGGCTATGTGTCAAACCACATGACCATGCAGGACGAGTTAATGTGTTACATGTGAGAGAGATGGAGTAAATAAAGATCTGTGTCAAATGCAGCATAAAATGCGTCCAGGCTGAGGCAGCGTGTCCAAGTGAAAAATGAACGTGATGTGTCAAGTGATCAGTAGCGTGATCGCTGCAAGGATCACTACATAATAACTCATCTACATACCTCATCCAGATCAAGTCTAACTTTAATCCATATGATCCTTGAGGTTCTAAACTAATATATATATATATATATATATATGTATATATATATATGTATATATATATATATATATATATATATATATATATATATATATATATATATATATATATATATATATATATATATATATATATAAAGTCTCCCTCTGATTAACCTGCTTGTTCTCCGTTGAGTTAGACTCTAAATCAGTTTCCGTAGCTCACCTGGCAGTGTTGATGTTGTTCTCAGCATCTCTGACAGCGTCTGCATCCATGTCCATTCCCAAGCTTTTCACCGGGGAGGTGTCGGAGTCCAGTGAATCCTGGGAGAAATCAACAGCTGGAATTTAAACTTAATCTTCTTGTGAGAGGAAATCAAAACTAACAAAGCAGGGAAAGAAGCAAAACTGTTGAATTAGGGCTCTAGCATAAACCTCATCATTTTGTGTGTATTGTTTCACTTCCTCATCATCAGTAGACTGGTCAAATAGGTTTTAGGTCAATTAGTAATGGAGGCAGCTTTTCCTTGTTAACATGAAGTGTGCCTGGTACTGCACATGTGTTTACACCATTGTCGTTTACATCATTTTCATTTCTATCATGTTTTTACATGTGTTTACGTAATTGTTTTTTTATTTTGTGCTTGTCCTGAGTATAAAATATGCTACATAAATAAATCTCGCAGAGCTTCTATTCAAAAATACACTGGCCGTCGGTCCTGGCCTTCTGACTGTATATTAGCTAGAACAGAATACAGCCTGCTCAGGGTGTATCAGTGATGATCTGCGTGCGTTTGAAACAGGCCAACAGCCAGCGTGCTACCCCGGTACAGTCTGTGCTATTGCATCAAATCAGAGCAGAACAAAGATGGACTGTGCTGATAATATCAAACATTCAGCCTTGGAATTAACCAACACACAGAGACAGGAAGGAGTTCAGTTAAGGGAAATATGCTGCCAGCCGACACAGCAACTCTGGGTCTGAGCTCAGCTGTTTTTTTTTTTTTAGAGAGACCTCAATGGAGTGAAATGTCAAATGTTTTTACTTTCAATTTCTGCTCACAGGGGAACCCAGTTATGCTTTTACCATAGTTTAATTAACACTTATACTGAGTATCTGTGTTAAAACACTGCTAATTCTGTGCGGATTCTGTTTGTGTGTATATTTAATGTCTCATAGGATAAAAACTAAAACTATGGGCATTGCAAGAGAGAGGGCTAATTCCCTTAACAACAATTCTGTGAGAACCTCCTTGCATTGCTTTGCAACGACACCATGGTTGGAACGAGGTCCCCACACCACTAACTTTTTTAGTTATTAAAATGTCTATCGAGTATCCTGTATCATGTGTTTCCCTTTTACCTGGGGTCCTTAAAGTCCCTTGATACACTCCTGGCTTAAACCCTGTTTGTGCACATGCTGATATATGTGTGTTAAAGATACCGTATGTGTATATGTGTGTGTTTGCTTGTTCCCCACAGACCTGTGTGTGTGTCTGGCTTTGTTGCATTTGTTGCTCAGTATCTGTGAGTGGGGTCTCCCCTTTGGCATCACAGGGACATTCCCCGGGGTCCGTTTGTTGCTCCCCATCTCCATGGCAACCCTCATCTGAAGGCTCACTGGGACTCATCCTGAAAAATAAAATTCAGAAAGTTAATGAAATCATGAAACGACCCAAATGTTAAATACCAGATAATAACGTAAACACACAATATGCACAATTTGTCACTTGGAGAAGTAGCACGGGATTATTCTTTTTACCAGAATGGAATATGAGCTGAGATGCCACTAACGTTTACTTAACTTTACTCAAATATTTTCAGACACTTCAGACATTTGCTATGCAGGTTGTGATGAAGCTGCCTATTTTAGCACGCAGTGTAAAACCTTTATGGTGCCACGTCTCCTCGATGTTGAAAACCTTCGAACTCCTCAAGGTCTTGTTTTGTCTCGGAGGTGACGGTCACGGAACAGCTGCTCCCCTCAACACATGAACTTTGCTTACTAACATCACTGCTGACAACATGTTTACTGGTAACTCCAGCTATCTGGTTGGCTCAGAGCCTTCGTCCACAATGTTCACTATGTCAAATATTTTTCTTTAAAGTCATATGATGCCTCTTTCGGCTCCTGAGGAATGTGTGTAACATGTTTCTGTCACCAGGTGCAATGAAGTTTTGCTAAAGGTGCTTATACTTGATTGAAGTGCTTTTGTTTTTTATGTGTGTGTGTGTGTGTGTCAATATTGTATTGTGTATTTCAGTGTGTGCACTCTCACCCCTGGCTGTCATAGTTGCTGAGGCTGTGGTCGATGGAGGTTTTCAGCTCAAGGAAATGCTGCTCCACTGCAGCCCTGATGGTTCGCTGAATTATCCTGGGAAAACACACACAAAATACATGATTGATTAATTGATTTTCTAAGATTACTATGGGTACTTAATTTATTTCTGTGTTTGGTAAGTGAACATGCATTCAATTTGTATCACATAATACATATTAAGGAACAAAACACCCCACAAAAAAACAGATAAAACTCCCCACAGCTGATCAGGAAAAAAAAGGTCACTTAAACACTAAAATTCTACTAAATATCCAGTGGCTGAACTTTCCCTACATGATTTAATTATGTGCTCAATTATATTGAATCCAATAAACTCTGTGAATTTTTCACTCATTGATTTCAGAGTGAGGTTTGAGAAAAACATCAAAAACATTGTGCAGGTTAAAAACTTCATCTCATATATTCCTCCTGAGATAATCCCATCTGACATCATCCTCTATATTAATGAATAAAGACCTAATAGAGAAATGGCTGAAGCTTTAAATGACAAAAGGATGTGGTTGGCTCCTTGTCAAATAAGGGGATACTGGGGTTTTTGTCCATTAAGGTTTTACACATGAGCTGAGATTAAACTAAAGGTCAATAATGTATTAAAGATTTCGAGTCTAATAATAACTCAAATGGTTTCTTTTCCATTCTGGGATATTTAACGTGTCCTTATTAAGTCGTCTACTAAAAGGGTTAGTAATGATTAAAGTAGAGGTGGGCAGGAGGAAGGAGGGGACGTTACAGTCTATAAAAGGTAGAAACAGCAGCCACACTCTGACCTCTGCTACACTGTCTGGAAACAGTTGATCCACAGGATGAAGTCAGATTTGATTTAGTTTGCTTTATTTACTGGATCACATCTGTGCGTGTCATCATCTTGAATTCCTTCATCATTCACTCACTTCTTACATGTGAGATTTTTCTCTCCTCCAGCTTTGACGACAGTCAAGGTTGAAGACTCTCACCGACGCCCCCACACCAACTGTTCACCTGATGTACTGTTCTTCATCAGGTTTAATTTATGTCCCCCCCAACTGTTTTCTGTATATCTGACTGAAATAACACCTCTACTCTTTAATTAAATTGGCCTTGATGCCAGTGTGTGGTATATAGTTACTCACAGAGTTACAGGATTTTAAATGGGAAACCTGGAGCTGGAACGTAACTGTGTCTTTGTTTTATAACGATGTGCATTTCAGGCAAAACCTCATAAAGGTGCTGAAGGTGCAGGTCAAATAAATGTGTGTGGGTTGTGGATATATCAGACAGACACACATTTCCCTGGACCACATGCCCACTTCCACCAGCAGCAGCATCTCTGCCTCTTGTTGCAAGAGGCTCCACTAACAAAAACCATCCATCACACACTCAGGCAGCCACACGTACTTATACACAAAACACACACAACACCCAGATTGGACAGATTAACCTATACAACGTTATGATTAGCATTTTACTGCAATCAAAAAGACCAAAAATAACAATCACATAATAACATTAACCCATAGTTGCATTTACGTTCTTCTGTTTCTTCAGTAATTTTATTCTTACTATTGTGCTTCTACTTTTTGTGCTGTTGTGTCAAACTGAATTTCCCCCACGAGGGATGAAGGTACATCTTATCTTATCTTAGTTCAACATGAGAGTAGTAACTGTGAAGAGGCTGTAAACCTGTGACCTCCCTCCACTTTCCTGAAGACTTCCGTCCACCAGCCTACTTATTTGTCCTGGGGCACCTGATGCTCAGTCCAACTACAGCACAGGGGAAGCATTTCTTTAGTTCTCATAATAAAGCCGGAAACCCAAGCTTTGAGGTAATATGCCTATTTAGTTTGTAGCATTCATTTTCCAGGAAGCCAATTCTTACACATTGCCTCTTAACAGACTGAAAGCTCAAAGTCATGTGATTGCTGAGTTCATGTCCCTGGGGCTGTGAAAGCACCAAGCCATGTAACACGCTTCAGTTTAGCTTCATTATAAAAACAAAAGGTTAGCTTTCCTTCTTATTACTTCCTCTTAAGCTCTAACTTTTGTGTCAACACATCTCCTCAAAGCACTGCCTGCACTTCCCTCTTCATTGCGGTTGTTTTATCTGCCTCTTGAGTCCTTTACTCCCTCTTCACACGTCAGTTAACCTTAGTTTCTTTTACCGCTCATTTATAACCCTAACCCTTTTTCTACTATAGTCCTGATCAGGGTTATTATAGTTTGGAAATTTTCATTAGTTTTTATTTTTATTTAGTTTTTCAGTTTGCTTTTTTATTTCAGTTTAGTTTTAGTTCAACAAGTGATTTCGTTGTTTTAGTTTAGTTTTTATTTTGAGGAACCGACTTGTTTCAGTTTAGTTTTTATTTAGTTTTAGTCTTAGTTTTAGTTTTTCCAGGTATTAAGAGAAAGCCTTGACTTGTAGAAGCTGAAAAAGGATGAAACAATGTGTGACACCAAATATGGTGTCACACATATGAAAACGAAAATGAAACAGAATTTATCTGCAATTCAGTTTAGTTTTAGTTAGTTTTGCATTGTTCATTGTAGTTTTTATTTAGTTTTCGTTTTTTTTTGTAATTGTCGTTTTTATTTCAGTTAACTAAATTATTTTTTCATTGCTAGTTTTAGTCTTAGTTTTCGTTAACTATAATAACCCTGGTCCTGATAAGAATCCCAGGATATTACAACTTGCTTTCAGATTTGTATTCCAGTTAGTTTCACAAATATTATTTGTCAGATTTCTCAGGTATCCATAAAGAAGTGCCTACGTCTGTTAGATAAAATGACCTTGTGCGTGTGTACTTACTCAGCAGAGTCAGCAGGCAGGATGGATATAGGGGAGAGGTGGGAGCTGTAGAGAAAGAAAGAAAGAAAGAAAGAAAGAAAGAAAGAAAGAAAGAAAGAAAGAAAGTGAAAGACAAAGAGAGAGAGAGGATAAGGATAACATGGTTAGAACATTGTGTTTCCCTCAACTCTCCTCCTATAGTCACATGAAATGACCTTGGAGGGCGTCAGCAAGAGCCAAAACGGAAGGAAAATGAAAATAATGATGTTCACCAGGAATGTTTCTGTGTACACTGTTAGAGAGAACTTGTAGATCAAGTGTTGTAGAGATGAAACACACACACACACACACACACACACACACACACACACACACACACACACACACACACACACACACACACACACACACACACACACACACACACACACACACACACACACACACACACACAAAGTTTGTCAGTGGCGCCACTCTGGGTGGGTAAATTGCTATTTAGGCTACAGGGCTCCGCTAAACCGTGCTGATCAGATAGAAGCGTGGGTGTCATAACATATTTAACATGACATAAGCAAGGAACTGTGTGTGTGTGTGAGTGATACAAAGAGAATGTCGGGATGTGCTCAGGGATTCAGCGGAACGACTGCTGTCCTTATACACTCTGTGACGGTGACAGCGGCACGCCAGGAATCCAAATTTATATAACACTGCCTGTTTGTGCATGTGTGAGACTCAGCGGTCAAATTCACCTCATCTGAAAAACAACTGAGGTTATGCAAGCTTTATGTGTGCATGGGTGTGTGTTTGCTCTTTAACACAACCACACACACATTTGCTCCTAATGCTGCAAAAAGTCTACAGGTCGATCAATACAGACTGAATTATTAATGGCAGAAAAGATATCGCCCTTCATCTGTATTCTTCTTTATCTATCCTTTATTCATATTCCCTCACTTGTTTCTGTCTATCACTGCCATCATCCTTCAACTGCTCTTCAGCTCTTTTTTTGTTACTCTTCACATCATACTGTCCTTCCATCATGACTTGTTTGGATTTGATTCGCCTTCCTTCCTCTTATTCCATCTCATCACCAGTGGTATGAAAATATTTACATATTCATATAATCCTCTACTTCTTTGTTTTTCCTCAAGCTCTCCCTTCTCTATCTTCTCTCTCATTTTTCTTTCCTCTTTTAAACTCCTCTTGTTCTCCCTCACTTGTTACTGACTTTGAATGTAAGAAGCACCTCACGTTCCCTTTCCGATGCTGTTATTGCTTGATCATTCGTGTCGTGTGTGTGTGTCTGTGTGTGTGTGTGTGTGTGTGTGTGTGTGAGAGAGAGTGAAAAAAGAGAGTTAGTTGTATTGTAGTGTTTCTTCTGTTCTCTTTCCCTCTCCAGTCGAATATGTTGAATATGAATATGTTGAAATAGCATCTACAGTATTTCATTTCTTTCTTTCCATCATCTTACATATATTTTTGAATCAGTGATTATTCAAACTGCGTTAACGATGGACTCTTTGTCATTTAAGCTCCTCGTCTGCTTTCTTTTCATGTTAGTCAGCATGGAGAACTGTGCTCTAAACAGTAACACACCCCACAGGCTCCCTACAGCAGAGGCTGTCTCCTCGAAGGCACAGATAAAATCTGACAGCGGGATCGCCTGCTGAGTTGAATAAGGGACCACTCTCTGTGGCTGTATTATTGACAATGGATCCTTGATAGGACCCTCAAGGAAGTTACATAATCTGCATGGGCCTTAAGTAGCAACGATAATATCTGATCTTACTCCATTTTAGCCCCCAAGGACTTGAACTAAAAACACTGTCGGGCCCTTTGGGGTGTTCTTGCCCTCCTCCAGCTCCCTAAGCAGCAATGATAGCATCTCTGTCAGTGTCAGTAAAGACCATAAGGACCACAGAGGACACGCTTTATCGAGCCCTTTAGGATAATATATTTCTTCCCTGAGGACAAATGAGATCATGGAAAATTCTGGGTCCCTGGTTTTTAAAAAGGGTTTTATAATCTCTCTTGATGGAATGTTTCCTGAACTAATCGAGCAGTGGAGCAAACATACCAGCAAACATGCGTCAGGGCCGAGGGGAACACTGTCTTACTCTGCACTTTTGGTTCAGGAAAACAACACATCAGTTTCCAAGTGTTTACTCTCATGACGAACAATGCTTTTTTCTAAAAACTCTGTAAAGTGTATTTAATATAACTAACAATGAAGATCAGTGACTTCAACCAAAATCCATGTTGGATACATAGCCAATATATTCCACTTTGCTTATCAACAACACAGTGTGTGCCAAACATTTTATGACATTCAAATAAATAAATAAAAATGATTAAAGCTGCCACATGTACAAGGGTGCCAAGGGAGCACTGGTTGGCAAATAAAGGTTTGGCTTTCAGACGTTCTCAAAAAAGTAGCTCAGCTCCTGCTCTCTTTGGGAGGGGTCACACCTTTAGCTAGATGTGTTGAGTGATACTTGGAAATCTTTGATGGTGACCAAAGTAGACTGCTATTAGTTTTTATAATGTCACAGCTGCTGACGGTTGGTCAAGTTTTATTTAGCAAGTGATGACTGATAACTAATGCCTCAGTTCATGAGCCCCACAAATTAATACAGCCGCCCTGTGCATTGATACGAGATGAAACATATAAATCATTATTAGTTTGCTATTAGCATCACCTGACAGCTGAGTAATACATTTACGATTTCAATTTTATGAATAAAAGACATTTATAAAATCTCATTTAAGTGCCAATTAAGTTTGAATTCCCCCTTTACAAATATGTTTGAGTAGAATGATTTAATCTTAATGATCCTGTTTTGAAAACTCTTAGAACCATAAATTGGTCGTATAAGGTCATAAATCTTGTCTTAATAGATTAATAATTGTGTTTGCACTGTGTAATATATTGAGTCGGCAGTTTATTAGACACCTAGCTATAACTACTTCAGTCTAATATAACAGTCGTCCAGTAAATTTGATCTCTAGAAATGTTAAGATGTCGGTAGGGGACAAGCCAGTGGAGGCAGTGTGGCCCTCATTAAGGTCACATGTAGTAAAGTACCCCCCTTTATCACAATGGTATCAGTAGCCTTCCCCAGCAGGATAATTCAGCCTGTCACAACCCCGAAATGATCACGCATAGATGGAAAGAGAGGTCAAGGTGTTGCTTTGGCCTCCGAATACGTATGACATAACAAACAATCATCTAAGAGTGACTGTTTGTGTCTGCTGCAACAAAAACATACAGTGTGTGTGTGCGTGTGTGTGTGTGTGTGTGTGCGAGCGTGTGTGTGGAAGATAGGTGAGTTTGAGGTTGAGGTTGGTGATTCTGCAGAGGTGCTGTTGTCAGCAAACCTGACTCTGCTGTGTTCTGCCTGGGAGGTAAAGAATACTGCAGTCTACGCAGCACGCACACAAACACCCCAGTCTGATAAACATATGTGTATATAAGAAGATAAATATTATATATAACAATGTACGACACACTCTTTGCTTCTGTTAATCCCTTGGTCCCTCAGACACACACTACAACACAGACAAACCCATTGCAATTCATAGAAACACTAACACTAGCACACGCACAGAAATCCTGGGCATCATTTTGCATGTCATAAACAGCTCTTCTCTAAATCATTAAATGTTGATACTAAGTCCTTCATCCTTAATGTGATGGCTGAGAAACTGCCACACACTCTTACAACACGTTTACATTCAAACAACTGGAGCACGGGGCTGTGAGAGCCATGTAAGATGTGTGTTTAGTTTTCTGTCTGGATACTTGCTCACTGGTTTGTTTACATCAGCTGCTGTGCACTCCAGTGTTGGTTCATCTGTTTTCTATTAATTATCCTGCAGACATTTGGTCTTCTGAGATTAATGATCTATTTTGTTTAAGTGACTCAACAAATCTTCTGCAGCCTCATCTCTTCCCCCCTCCCCCCCCTTTAATTCATGATTCTTTCTGCAGAGTCAGAAGGAGGAGATAGATGACTGCTGATAGCTTGTACTAAAACTGTTATATTTGTCAGCACAGTTAGTATGTGTGTGACTTTACGAGCTATATAAATAAACAATGTGTGTGCTTCAGATATCACAGTTAATAAAAGTTCCCGTCACTGAGATACAAGATCTTAACAACCCGTTACACACACAAACACACACAAGTTTAAAATAGGGTGCAACCAAGGATTATTTTCATCAACAATGATAATTAAAATGTTTTAGTCAATAAAATATACAACAGTCAAGCCGTTAACCCAGAAAAGCTCATTATAACTTTCCCACAAGGTGACATTACAAATGTCTTGTTTTGACCAAGAATACAAAACAAAACTGAATTAAAGTCTCTCTCCTCAGCAAATCCTCACATTTGAGTACCTGGAACCAGAAAAGCGTTGGTGTTTTGTCTTACACAGATCCGTCAGACAACTAATCAATTATTTTGCCAGTTGTGGCAGCACTTCTCCAGATTCATGTGACAGAAACAGGAGGATATGATCCCTAGTTTTTGAACTGATACAAAGAACTTTCCAGTTGTTTCACATTTAATTTAATAATTTTTCATCAATTATGAATGCACTTGTCAGTCCTATTAAAGTCATGGATTTGCTTAATGAAGCTCTAATGTGAAAAATGCTTTAACACTAGGACAACTGCCTTCTTTGTCCCCTCTGTGCAATAAAATGCTGACACATTCTCAGCCCCCTCTGCTTCCTATATGCTAAGATTGCACAACATATCAGCTGTTAAGTAATTCCATGACCCCATTTTCTTCTCCTTCACCTGCTCCATTCTATTCTTGTGAAAGACAAAGGCTCCTTCGTCTCTCTTTCATCTCTCCCCGGTAGCAAAGCAACGAGCAAGACACACAGCCCATCCTTACTTCCCTCTATTTTTCCATTCACCATAAAGAAGCAGAAGATTTAAAATCTCCCAGCATGAAGGTTTTCACCAGATTCATTCCCTCATTCACAAGTTAATTCATTGTTCTAGCTTTCCTTTATTACTCCACATCTTCCTATTTGTGAGTTATTTCAATGCAGATTTCTCACACTATTGCTAATTGATTCATTCATCTATCAAACACTTATTTTTCCAACAACCATTCATTCAGCCATCCAATCATTAATTCCAGGAGTTACGTAACTCTGGTGTTTACCTCTGCAGCAGAATGTCACAGGCCATTCTCATCTCTCGAGCTGTCTTTTCTCTCACTCTGATTGGTCCTTTTTCTTCTGTTTTGGGCTTTTTTACGTCAGGATAGATCCGACCCGTCAGTGAGTCAGGGTAGAGGTCTATCTCTTCGTGTCTGGTAGAATGTGTCTGTGGCTTCCTTTTTTTCACAGTGGCGTCAACAAGCCAACACGCAGGTTACGGAAGTCCAGTCTAATTTTATTTTCCAGCAGGGACGTCAGAGGGACTTCTCACCAAATTCGGCACGATTACTAGCTCTTTCTTCCTTGGAGTCCCTCCTCTCTTCAGATTTCGTCTCCCTCAGTATCTGTCGGGTCTGCAGGTCTGCTTTGCATCCAGTGTGTAGGTTATCCCAGTTTAGCACTTTGAGGAGTCAGCATCAGTACCAGCACATCAAGCAGCAGAGCCAGGGTACCGCCTGGGTGCATTCTGTGGTGTTGTCTGAAGTGTGCGTGTGTGTGTGTTAGTGTGTGTGAGTGTGAGTGTGAGTGAGGTTGTCTCACTGTGCACTGTGTAAAAGTGCTGCAGTAAACATCCAGAGCCCTGCTCAAATACATGAGCTACTGATGCAACCAGGCAACAAGCCCAGGGGGACCAATGGGACCAATGGGAAGGGAGGGGCTGAAGTTGGGAGCCAATCAAAAAGAAGGAATGAGTTCTGTGAGCTAATCATTAAGCAGAAAGTGGGAGGAGTGTCAGATTTTTTGGTCTGCTCAGTGTTCACCTTAAACTTAAACACACACACACACACACACACACACACACACACACACACATCTTTCATATCACGCCCAGAAGCCTTTTGCAATGGCAGCCTTTCAAACACATGCAGACATTTAATGCATTACTAAACACAAAGGGATGAGAGACGCGGTGAGTCTCATGAACTGATCATTGAGTGACAATTAATTCCTAGTTAACCAACCAAAAGCTGAACATTCTTCTTGGTCCACTGAATGTAATGTTTTAATATAATTAATTAACAGTGTTATAAAAGACTTTTCTTTATTAAAATCTAGAACTGATTTAAAGTAACTTGTGAACTGATATTTAACAGTGGCCAACGACCGACTGGACACATGAGGTTTGACCTAATTGTGGTGCATTCCAAATTACAGTGCTATAGAACAGAAGTACAACTAAGTGAAATTTATATAACGTTTTCTTGAAAGTGACAAATCAGTTAAATGCCTCATTATCCATGACTTCCTAAAACAGTTTAATTTTAAACTGTATTACGTTTCTGTCTGGGACAGACTCCACTAAACTCTATGACATTCCACCAATTCCTCAAGGGAATAAAGAGGATTAGAAAGAATAAATGTTATGCAACTTTAGTCACAAATAATTAAGACTGCTGTGGCAACACTTTGGAGTTAATTCACCCTGTCTGGTATTTTAAAGGGTTTTATTTAGAGCTTTATCTTGATCCAGCACAAATGAACTACAGTGGCAAGGTGTCAACATAAAAAGTCTTCAGCAGCAGCGAGTGATAAAATAATCGTTGTAAATACTTTTCCGTGATGATTTAAGAAAGTGAGTGCTCATTAGAAAGCCACACTGGACAGCTGTTCCAGAACTGAGAGTGAGAACTGATAGCACATGTAGGAGAATGGTGTTATCTAGGTCAGCTACTATATCATATTACACCTTGTGCCAAGTGCTTGCGGCAGGATCTCGACAATATCGGGCAGCGAGGGGTGAGGGCTGGAGGGAAATAACGACATGAAGTAGGACAAACTGAGGGGAAGAGAGAGAGAGCAAGAGGAGTTCTACTAAAACATTAACTACTGAGCAGTCCCACAGTGACAGCGATGTATTTATCACATATGAATGCATGAATGATTTTTTTGGGCTATCCAATGATATGCACAGCTCTCCAAGATTTGTTATGTATCATGTTAAATGGTCTGTTGATATGCAGTGCATTCTATGGTAATGTACAGTGCAGAGGTAGTTCTGTGCTGCTGTAATCTAAGCAAGGCTGTTATCAAACCTCTCCATGGTGCATTCAAGGACAGCTGTAAAATTAAAACCACTGTCATGTAAAAATCAACCCAAATCTCATTACATTTGAAAAAAACAGCTCCAGGCTTTTACTTTAAATTTTTCATTAAACTTTGCTTTTTTTCTTAAATTTCATTTCATTACTTCTTGCTCTCATTATAAATGTTGATGAATCAACAAATGTGTGCATAGAAATATTTAAATTATAGAACAGAATGGGGAATATTAAATCAGAATATAACGGCAGATTACAGTGAACTGATAAATGCTACTTCACTATGAAACTATATTTTTGCACAGTGTGTTTGTTTGTGGCTGTGTATGTACCATTTGTTGAAAAAAAAAAAAAAACACAGCAGAAGAAGTGGTGTCATATTGGAAAAAAACAATCAATCATTTCCACAGCTACTATAAATAGCAGAAGAAAAATGTCACAAGGGGATTAAGGACCCGTAAGAGGTACGAAGCTGCTTATTTGCAACAGGAGACGCATCGTCATGCCAGGACATGATGGTTGTAATTGAAGTGTTTGATAAAGCGTCTAAATATCATCCTCTGGCCTGACCTTTCCCTCTTGGGGTCTGATATTGCGTTTTCACCCAGGCGGAACAATCAATAAATCTTTCACAAGAGGCGACACTTTCAGTTCTCCCACCATGTCCTTGCTCTCTCACGACATTCTCTGCCCTCCAATTCTCAGTTCCTTTCATTAATCCATCCCTTGCCAGGAGTGCATCCCTAGAGACCACTGAACTCACTTTTCCAGGACATGAGGGCAGCCTCATCCAAAAATATTTTTCATAGAGAGAGAGAAAATTAAGCAGAGTAGAGGTAAGCAGTGATGAGGGGAGAAGAGAGATCAGAAGATAAATACCAGAGATTAAATATAGATTAGAAATGAGCAGAGGATATTAGCATGAAAGGTGTGTGTGTTTGTGTGCGTTGAAATGAAGAGTCTATTGAGGAAACACTGCAGCAGCCACAGAGGACGGACTTCGCTTTCCATCAAGTACCAGAGAAACAACTCAGAGTGATGGAACAGGAACGTCTCTATATTTCAGAGTCGTCACAAGCAGTTATGTGTCAGAGAATAGCCAATAAACACACGGATCAGTCACCACTCACCTCAGAAACACAGACGTATACTGACACATCAAAATCCTCAAGACAGCACTGAAGGTCATGACAAGGTTTTGTGACAGTGACAGTAAGCAACACGACACTGGGAGCAGAAATGAAAGGGATAGATGTACTTTTTTCATAATCTAACCAGATGTAATTTATTTCCTTATACAAACACATGAAAACAACTTATTTTTTGTGTGGCAGATACAACTGTGCTTTTTTTCCCTGGCTCCTATATGTGGGATGTGCCAATTTAGTAACTGGAAATGACATAATTTCTGAAAATATTTACAGCAACATATTGAAAATGTACTTGATTGTACTTGATTGTATTAATGCTCCAATGTAGGATGTAGCAAAAACAACATTTGACCCATTAGGAGTTAGACTGATTTGTTGAAGATCAATATGTTGGAAAGACACTGACTGAGACTGATAAATTATTTATACATTGCATTTACCTTTTCATTTTGTTGCATGCATTACCAGTCATAGATGATTATATTTAAATGATATAGACCTACATAAAGCTTTGCTACCCATAATATACATCTGCAATATATGGATGCCATGGTGTCTGTAAATAATATTGCTTTTCTCCTCTATTGTAGCTTGCAATGAAATCCAACTTTTCCTTTCCTTTTGTGTGAGCAATTAAAGAGACCTGCTTTTCACAGTATGTGTGGCTGGCTCAAAGGATACTTGATATTTTAAGCAAATTTAAACAGATGTATGTTCATAAATCTCTGCGTCCACATTGTTTTAAATTGCTTTGTTGTGTGTACGCTGTCGTCTCCAGGGTCTACTAATACAGGAATAATCCCCCAGCCCAGACACTGAGGTTAGATAAGGTCATGGGGATGATTGCTGCGGCCTGGCCGAGGCTAACAGAGAATTAAAACCAACTAAAACAATCACATTAGTCTTGAAGATCAAAAGCGGTCTGAGCAGCGACGCTTATTTTAAATAATTTGCTGCATGTAACCCTCCATCATCTTCATAATGATTAAAGCTTTGCGTGCAGCCTGAGCACCGTGGTACAACAGCTGCCACCTAAAAACCTCACACACACACAGATGGACACACAGAGAGGAATGCTGGTGGTGTCCCACAAACGATTTATAACTATTAAACCACTTAAAAACCCAAAAAAGCCAGACACACACACACACACACACACACACACAGCAGCCTGAGCAGGGCTTTTGTCCATGATCTTTTTTTATCATGACTGTTGAACCCTAGCACAGTGAGCTGAACGTCAAGTGGAACAACAGCATCACGGCAACACACGCAAAGTGTGAAAATGCTGTCTTCAGCCAGTAATGTCAACCATGAGTCTTCCTTTTACATGCGCCCCTGTCTCTTTTAGCAACGCAGACAATTACTGTGAGCATTGTATGGTTTCATTCAAGCGAGCATGGGGTGTGTGTAACTATGGGAAACTGTGCGAGTTGTGTGTATGTGGATTACGGATTACTGCCTAATCATCTTAAAGGCCAGTAGGACACGACTGACTGACTGACTGACCCACCCACACCCACACACACACAGGCATGCACGCATACACGTACGCATCAGAGTGGACTGATTTATTGTTATACAGCACTTTACTTTATCTAACAATCTAACAGGTAGTTGGCTACTGAGCAAATGGTGCAATGCAGTGCACACGGAGCAATACACACTTCAGTCCTGGTATAAACAACATGCAGTGCAATAACATGTCTGCATGAGCTGAAAATGTTCCATCTTAAATCTGTTTCGCAAAAATGGAGATGAAAGAGAAAATGAGAGCGTGGAGGGAAGAGACCAGAAATAATTGGAGTTCCTCGTGAGTTCAGTGTGAACTCACGCAAACAAACTCCACGCACACGTCAATTTGTGCATGTCAACTAGATTACCGCTAATATGTGAATAGTCGGTACATGTTGGCTGCACAAATAGGCCCTGGGGTCAAATTTGTGCATATGATATGCTGAGAAATCTTGCTTATGCTAAACACATTAAGATTGACTGAGGTCGCTACATCAGGACAGTAATTCAGGCTTTTATGGCTGAAATGAGTTTTTCTAAATAAAAAGCTTGCGTCAATATTGGGGTGGACAAAC
This sequence comes from Paralichthys olivaceus, assembly GCF_024713975.1. Classification (NCBI taxonomy): domain Eukaryota; kingdom Metazoa; phylum Chordata; class Actinopteri; order Pleuronectiformes; family Paralichthyidae; genus Paralichthys; species Paralichthys olivaceus. Next base: position 21,402,221 of record NC_091101.1, read on the forward strand.
TGTACTTTTACTCATACTGCTTCATACATAAGGAAATAATTATAAAAAATGATATATATATATATATATATATGTATATAAATATATATATATATAATAATAATTCAGTAAGTCATAAAGTTATAATAATTGTAAGTCAGGGCAGCATGGTTGTAAAATTTGGCAGAAACCACTGTGAAGTCTCATTTATTCCAACTTTTATAAATGATGAAAAGCACATTCTGCATAAATGTGAATTGTTGATTTTCCCATAATATTAACTGTTTAATGGGATTTTTGTGGTTGGCTGCCTATTCCCCTAAACTTTCAAATGTTTTACCTTTCACTAATAGAAGAAAACATTTACTCTCATTTTAAATTTCACTGCTAAATTATACATGTTAACTTTATTTACTTACTTTACTTAAGAGATGCTTTGCTTTTTAATTTTTAGCTTTGACAGTAAATATTTACAACTCATTCTGTGCTGACATGAGTTTATCTGCACGACACAGCTCTTAAACTTAACACTGGACTCTCATTTAAGATTTTAAAATGCTGTACTCTTCCCATAGTTTCACTCTATGCTGGAGATTACAGTACATGGTGTAAACTGGGTAGGTTTCTATGTGCAGTAGTCTGGGTGTAATGCTCAGTAATCAACTTAAATGAGATCAGCAGATCAGAAGAACCAGGGATCGTCATGTTCCCGCAGAGAGATTGAACTCAGGTGGGGGGGGGGCTCATTATCCTGCGTACATGAGCGTCTCCACGAGAGGCGTTTTGTCTACTAGTTGGTTACCAGCCAATGATCATGGACAGGTCATCAGACTGCTTCGCCCTGCATCTTTAGGTTTGACCAACTGGAAACTGCTGAAACATTTAGGATGAGCAGCCTCTCCTGCAGAAGCAGCGCTAGGAAAGTGCTGTAGCTCTACAATGTGACCTCTCCTGTGACAACAAATTTTAATTTCCATCCTGACTTAAGCTTCCACCTTTAGTAACTCGGTCTGATGAGTCTCTTGTTCTTTGTGAGCTGTGGTGAAATGAGTTTCACAACTGAATGTGTTTTAAATGATCGAGATTCATCAGCAGAAAAAGTTGATACAGATAAGTGGTAAAAGTGTGAAAATTTACAAAAGGCATAATCAGTGAAGGAATATTATCTTAACTCGAAATTTCCTGGTACAACTAATAAAAGTTTCCAAGCAGAGCAGCAGATAACTGAGCGACTGACCAACCAATTGGAAGGATGATAATTTCCATGTAAATACAATGTCCTGGCACTTAAATCCAGTCAGGGACCCTGGTCACATGTCATAACCTCTTCTCAATCCCATCTTTTAAAAGTGATTATCTTGTCTAAAAATATCAAACGCAGGCGTATTATCTCACCTGGCTGCAGGGTCGTCGTCAGTGTGTCGTGGTGAGTCGGAGGAGACGGGACCCTCCTCGTCCTGGGGGAGCTCTTCACATTCTGCCTCACACTTGTCATCATCCAACAGCTCAGTGATCTAAAGACAGAAATAGAAAAAGAACAAGAAAGATTAACACTAAAAATGCCTTCATTTATCGAGATGAAAAAAAAGGTCAACTGTTATGGCCAATTACTAATTTCATTGTATTTGTCATATAACAAGAAATATACAAGAAATAATTTAAAATAATTTTCATGTTGCTTCATCTGACTTTATTAGACTCACAAATCCTGCAATTTAGTTGATGCAATTGCTGATGTTAAAAAGTTTTTCTTGGTACCAAAGTTCACTTCCTGAACAGATTTCTCTAGAAAGCCTGTTTGATGTTGGGAGTTCATTACGAGCTTTCACATCAAGGGAAAAATAACTATTTCTTTTTTTAGTGACTGAAGAATTGCACTAAACAGAAATTAGCAGAAAACATTTCTGGCTACAGAGATTCAAAGAAAGGTCTTCACATTATCAACTAATCTTTTTTGAACATACAAATCTGCTGTATGTCTAAAACAGGGACAAGATATTACAGTTTGTTCCACAAATACAGATGAAGCATGAGCGTAACACACTGACACCTCAGATACAGTGGAGACAATGGATCCAGATACAGAAAAAATAAAATCTTCTTGAAAGGAGAAATAGAGGACGTGCACTTGAAGACAGGATGAAATAGAGAAGGAGGGTTTAAAGTGATTTACTGTGCTCAGTCAGTGATGTATGATTTTTATGTTGACTTAGCAATATACCCCGTTCATGACAGGCACATTACACATTATGTAACAAGCAAACTATGCAACCATGATACGATGTCAAAACTATTTTTTTGCTCAACAGACAATTAAAAACGCTATTACAGATGTGGATACTTCATGATTAATATACCAGGCCGCTTTTTCCTTTAGTTAAAATCATTGATTTGAATACATATTCTGTTTGATTTTATTTGCACAGAGCCAAACTGGCACTTTCAAAGTATAAGGTCAGTACAAGAGAAAAATGGCCATATTAAGTGAAAAATATTTAGCTGTATGGAGAAAAGAAAGTGAGATGGGGTCTTAAATTGATTGTTTGCGTGTGTGAAAGATCAATTAAGGACACTTTTAAAGAATTATTGGCCACATAAAGGCCACATCTGCTATTTATTTATTTTGGTTTAGGATTTTAAAAAGCAAAGCAATGGGTATTTTTGTAGGATGGCAACTGGAACTGGGAGTTTAAAGCTCCAAGTGTATAGGGAAATGTTATAATTACATAACATCTTTTATAATATCACATTACACAGAACAAAATAACAATATTACATTGTTATTTTGACCAAAACAGCTCAACTCTGGTTTAAATCCAGAAATAATTGCGACCAATAACGGGAGTGAAGAAAGGGTAGAGAGAGCCGGAGGCAAGAGAAGAAGGGAATGATGAAAGGCCAAAAGAAATGAATCTGACAGTAAAAGAGAGGGTGAACCAAGTGCCAGAGAAGAGGGGAAGGAGAGCAGGGGAAAGTAAAAAGAGAGATGAAGGAAGGGAGGAGATTAAATAGGTGGACAGAAATAACTCATCATTTAACAGACTGGTCACAGCAACAGAGAGAAATCCTTCAGCTGAGTTTACCGATGATACATATCTAATTTATCTACACAACACTTTCTGTGGTTGGTTATAGGTTTTATTTCTAATATAATATTCCCCACCGCAGGAACCTAACTATACCATATAATCATCTTTTTCATGTTTTTAAATGCAGTTCGTTTAAAAATAACTGTGAAAAACCTGGTAAGAAGACGAGGTTACAAGGTCGTGAATCAGATTAGTCATCGCAAGACTATTTTTTTCTCTCCGTGACATTTTGTGCGTCCTCTCCCTCTCTCTCTCTTTTACCGCCCTCCTTCACTCATGTCAACAGCAACCCCAACTGTTGCTGTCACTGTGTCGTCGCTATGGAAACATCTTTTCCAAGAGCTATGATAGGCTGTCAGGGAATTCTTACATCGTTTCATGTGCAGACCAGGAAGGATGAGTCACAGGACTCCTCGGTGTGTGTGTGTGTGTGTGTGTGTGTGTGTGTGTGTGTGTGTGTGTGTGTGTGTGTGTGTGTGAGATTAAGCAAAGAAAAAGTCCTTTTTTCTTCCTGAGCAGAACATGAAAAGGTTTTCAAACACTCAGTTTGTCGGCAGGGAGATATTCATTTTTATGCATGTGTGTAAAATGTTAACTATATAAATAAATTATATGGAAAGAAGATATACTGCAAATAACCATATCCTCATAGCACAGCCCTTGTACAGCTCATTAAAATTAAATTAAATGCAATGTAATTCTTTATTGTAATTATAATGCATCATATATCTTATGATTTCCTTTAATGTGTGGTATTTGTCAACTATTAGAAATTCCTGTGAAGATATATTAAATTATATTTTGACAGTGTTTTAATAGATGTGCATTATTCGGTGGGTCTGCATTCATGGATACCAACAGGATGAATTGCAGATGTTTACAAATACAATAACAAACTCCTGTGTTATATTATATACTATATATATATATATATATATATATATAATTATAGTATATAATATAACATATATATATATATATACTGTACTACTATTTTTATAAACTGTCTAACAGTAACATTACCATCATATCATCAGTACTATTACCATCATATTGCCACTGCACGTTATCTTATCTACCTATTCATCTTGTGTTTCTCTTTTTATTCTTTCTACCTCAATATTTTATTTTATTCTTTTGTATTGTATTTTATTGTATTCAAATATACCAGCTGCTATGACGACTTAATTTCCCTCCGGGGATGAATAAAGTAAACTATCTATCTATCTATCTATCTATCTATCTATCTATCTATCTATCTATCTATCTATCTATATCTGCTTATCGCTACATTGTGGTGCATCATGACTAATTAATTTAAAGTTTATGTAGTGTTCCTAAACACATTCTTCAACTACTCTGAAGAAATCATGTATTTTCATTAGTCATAGTTTATATGGACGCATATATATTTTTACATTTCAGATATGCAAATCAAAGGTTCATTCTTAAAAGATAATCTATAGTTAGATGTCTTAGATTTGAATATGTCCACTGAAAAGAATATTTGTAAATTCTGTCAATATACATAATAATATACTATACACAAAACTGTAAGCAAGTATTGATTATTTAAAAAACAAAAACAAGTTAAAAAAATATATGATTTTGAAATTGTTTAAATGACTGACATTAATCCAGACGAGACAATAAATCTAAACAATCTGGAGGGACGAGGAGGTGGGGGATAACTTTCCACTGAATTAAACAGCACTGTGGAAAGCTCAGAATAAAAACTGCAGGATTTTAACACATACAAACTGAAAAGTCTGATCTCCATTATAATGATGTAAAAATTCACTCAGAGCCATTCTGCAGTAATATGCATGAAGGACACGGTGAATTTATAACCCTGAATAAAACACCAGCTACAAAGAGCATATTCTATCAAGGCCGCGGATCAGCGACGTGGAAAGACGAGGCTGGATGTCACCGTATAAACAGAAGACACCCATTAAAACACAGCTCTGAAATAATGAACAATAAAACAGGAATGTATAAATACCACCTGAGCTGTAAGTGTTTATTAATACCGCACGTAGTGCACGTAACAACATTAGGGGATAAGTGTCGTTAAATGCTATGTCGGGATGACCGGCCATGGTCATTCACAGGGCTGGAAATATTATCCCTTAATTAGGACTGTGGAAAATTTTAATCACATTAAGGCACAAATCACTGAGTTTAAAAGGAGCAGTTGCGGAGTGTTTGTGTGTATTATGTGTCAGTGAGCTTGTCAATGTGATACAGAGGTAAACCTCTGTGTGGAGTGTGTTCAAGGTTAAGGATGGAAAATGGGGAAAACAAGATTTAGAGGCTTTATTTATTTGGCTGTTGAACTGTTACCGGTGCAAGGACACATATCAATGACAACTGACTGCAGCTGACCTGCATCTGTGGTTTTCAAGGTTCTTTTATACTCAACCTTCAGTTTAGGCGACATCAATATGTTGTTCTTCTTTGGAAGAAGGCAGGTTACTTGTTTTTCATGGTACAGGTTCGACCATGACTAAATGTGACAAAAACATCAAGAAGAAGTTTGTCCTGATTTTAAACCAACAGTTCTGAGAACTTGAAGTTTTATCTAATTGTGGAGGTTTAGGTGAAAATCTACATTAATTCAATCAAGCTGCACTCATTTGCCCAATCTCATAGATATCAGTCCCCTAAATATGTCATCCATCACGATCAATGAATTATTCCCTGAGAAATTGGTGAAAATGTAAAAAAAAAAAATAAGAAGCTCTGTAAAGAAAGTGGATGATGTCCCATTCTTTTACCAAGTTTTGTGAAAATATGTTCAGGAGTTCTTGTGTAATTCTGCTGACAAACAGACAGACAGACAGACAGGGGCAAAAAAACCTAACCTGCCTGGCAGAGGAATCTGATCCTATTCATTGAGGAGAAGGTTATGTGAAAAATATTGTGTCTTCAAAATAAAAATGTTAGTATTCAAGTGGCAGAATTGAAGCACTGGAAAAACCTCTAAACTATTCTACATTTCTTCTCGCTCATCCGTGGCTGACTGTACTGTTTACTTGCAGCAGCAGTTGCACTGGAGATAAGCCCTGTGGCCTAACGTCCCTGCAGTGAGTGGGCCGTGTGATGCAGCTTTCCATTTAAGAAAATGTGTATGCCACTGATTTATGGACATTCATATTCTCTCCGACTACTCGTAACATGCAGTCAAAGTGAATACATCAACACTTGGGTTGTGTTTGTACTATGTGTCCCCTATATAGATATTAAACATCTCTCCGCAATGTCTTACTAGGCAATCACCCCGTCCTTAAAAAACTCTATGTTCCAAGTAGGTTACTGCTCAACAGCTGATCACTGTGACACCGAATCATATAATTATATATTCTCCAACCTACTGTAAGATGTTCTCTGCTACTGAACATTGGGACATCTTCTGCTATACGTCCATTCACCCCTAATTAGTGTCCACAGTCCAGGGTACAGTTGTGCATTCGCTGTAACATGGCTCAGCTCCAGAATCACTCGACTAACTTGGCACAGGCGAAGTGAACAGTGCACATGCTGATTTGTTTATCTGCTGAGGTTAAACTAACAGACATGGTAAAGCAAGGCTAGCATTTAGGGATTAATTAAGTAGACCATCGGCCATCTTCAGTCCTGTGTTAGCAGGCCAGCTTCCACCAAAGCCCTTTACAGACACTAAATACGACAAGAAAAAATCTTTGTCAGACATGAAACTTATGTAATTACCACCACATTTATGTATTTTGTCTGAAAGGAGCTTAGGAAGCAAAGGTCAGAAATTCTGTGACCAAATCAAATCAATCCTACAAATAATTTCTTGTTTTCTCTCGAACCAAGTGCACAGCAGGTCCAAAACACTGGGATGTGACCTTGTTAAGACAGAACAGTTTGCTCGCTTTTCACGGTCACTGCACACCGCGGCTGCGCTGCTGCTCCAATACGTATTTGGACAGATACACATGTGTTGTTCATCAGCCTCTGGGCTTCAGCACATTTAATCTAAAATAACACGATGGATATTACAATAAAGAGCCAAGTCTTGTTATTATTTTGAGTGGGTTTATGCCAAAATTGAAAGAACTGTGTGGAGGGTGCAAAATTAACAGTACAGCCTCGAAAGAAAACATGGGTGTACTAGAACACAAGTTTTGTGGATGAGCACAAAATAATTGGCATGGTGAAGAAAAACATGTCTATAACTGCACAGAATACTCTCCAAGGTGTATGTGTACATGTTTCCTTGTTAACAAGAGAAGACTTCATGACTATAACTGCAGACGAGTCACCACGAGATGCAACACCCTGATAAACCTCATAAAACAGAAAGATTGGGCTGCAGTGAACTCAAAACATACTAAAAGAAAACAGTTTTGTTCTGGAACAAAGTTAAATGGAAAGACAAAATAAATGAAATCCCTATTAATATTATGGAAAGAGGAGCTTGTGGAGATTAAGAGGAACAGCTCGTGATTCAGAGTCACCACCTCCTCTGTCAGACAGTGTTTGTCCTTGATTGGCCGACTCAATCACCTTGACCACACAAAACACTAAATAAAATATTTTGTTTGACATCACGTTCATCTGTCCATTTACATTGGAATCCTTAATCTTTGAGAATAAGTTAATAGGGCTACACTTCTTTTCTATTATATATATTTCCATACCTTATACTCAAATTACATTGGATACTCTGCACCTTAATGTAGTAGCTAAGATTACTTTTTTCAATTGAAAAAAAAGAGCAGCTGTCCAAATACTTGTACTCTGGATAATATAAACTGCTTAATAATGCTACAAGACATAATATATTTATTATGACTGCAATGTGTTTTCTTTTGGTAGTGCTTTCTTAGAAAACAAGTGCTGAGGAATCAAAACTGACCCTGACAGTCAAGCCCTTATAATGAGTTCTCTCGGGTCAAATAATGATTTTCAGTAGGATTTATTTGTTCCCTGCTGTGTCGAGAGGCCGCAGAAGTAAAAAAAACTTTTCAATAGCTGAATCAAAACAATCACAACCACTGGTGTCATCAACAACAACAACAACAACAACAACAACATCAACAACAACAACACGACACATTTTTACGCTCACCTAAAGAACAGAATTCCACTGACTCGTATTGTGTCAACAAATGCATGGCAGTTTGCTGACCCATGCCAGCCTCACTGAGATCCACAGTTCGTCCCAAACATGCCACAAAACAACAATAACACTATTCTTCTCCCTCACATCCTACATCTTTCATGTGATTCTTGGTTAAACTCCCATTCTATCCTTTACATTGCCAATTATTTCTGTAGTTTAATTTGAATTGTTCTGAACCTCTGACGATTGAAGGTTTAAAGTCAAAGCATGTAGCATGTGTGTGGGAGATAATCCCCTCCATGAGTGTTTGATCACACAGAGCCATGCACAGTGTAGTGCAGGGGCTGTAGGTGTGAGATGCAAAATTACATCATCACCAGCCTTTTTTTCTTATCCCTCCTCTCCATCACCATCTCTCCCTTTGTTTATTTTTTTTCCTCTCCTATCTCTCGCCATTTCTCCCCCATCTTCCTGTCTGCGTTCTCCTCCTACTTTTCTGCCCTCTCTCTTACATAAGACACAGAGATCGCTGCTTGGATGATTTGTCTTTACAGATTTTCCTCTCAGTCTCTCAGAGCGCCTTGTCCTCTTCTGCTCCTTTTCTCATGGTTCCTCTGGATAATGTTATATTCTCATTCATCTGACAGAACAGCCAATATAATTTACAATGGCAGGCAGAAGGGAAAAAGAAAGATAGATAAGGTGATTCAATTTGGAAAATGAAATTAAATTCAATGATTTGCATGGGAGGATTTGTTTCTTTAGTTTATTGCTGCGCTGAACTCAATTTCAATCTGATTAGTTTTCTTTTACAAACAAGAGCTTTTATAAGAGATTATATGTTTTCAGCAATTTAAGGAAGGACTCAAGTTTTCAATGAAAGCAAAGATTTTCATGGCCTGGCCGAACTTGGCTAAAGTATCATAAAGGGAAGGAATTTGTGAAGAGGAGAATAAAGCAGACATAAAGAATGTTTTTTGAATAGTTGACCTATTGTAAGTCCTGAGGTTTCTGTTTTTGGTCTGACCAGACTTTCACAATGACTGTGTGCAACCTTTCACTTCAACATAAAACTTTAGTTTGAAAAGATGCATGCTGTGTTGGACAATGCCCCTTTTAAATGTGACAGAAATAACTAACCTTCTAGTGATTGTCGTGTTTGTGTACACGTTGTAATGTAATAACAATGTAATGAGGCAAATCTGAAGTTAAATGTTAACTACCGCTCGTTGCACTGTTGTGTTGCCGGGTAACAACGGGAAATGCCTTTCAGTTTATTTAGTCTGTCGCATTCTTTTTGTATGGTGGGACACAGAGTATAACTAAAGCTCTGTGTTCAGTGGGTGTTGTTCCAGATTCTTTTTCAAGATATTTTGTTGACACAAGAACTTTCTGAACAGCTGAACAACATTACTTACATTCCTATACACTAAGCAGCTAATGAATAATTCTCAGCCTGAAGTCACTACACTACAAGACATTCATTCAATTCCTGTCAATATTTAAATTAATGTACCGAGATCTTTTAATAAATATGAATCAATAATCACTGGCAAATTATTAATGCATCTACTTCTGGAGATATTGATGATTCAAATTAATGATAGAGAAAATCAAAACCTGTACGACTCTTCTTATTCCTTTTACAGATTTTTCGTGCAGTTCACTTTTGAACAGGAAGCAAATTTGGTGCGGTAGCAGGTCTGTTTTTATATAAATCCTTCTGAAAATATCAAGCATGCTAACATACACCTCAGAAAAATAATAGATGATTCATTTGAGGATTCAAAGATATATATAAACTTTATATGCAACATTATTATCACTCGAATCTCTCTCTTTTTCCACTATGTACTCTATTCTAATGGCATACCATAATTTCAATCTTCTACTTTTTATCAAAGGATTAGTCTGATTCAACCCAGGAGGAATCTCAACCCTGACCTTGGCAGAGTTAAATGCCACATTCTACTATTTGGGCGTCATTACAGAGGAAGAAAAAAAAACAAGAGAAGAAGACAAAGATGAGGTTTTTAAATTCTTTGCTCATATGTCCGGAATGTTGACATTTGGCGAACAGCATCCAAAACATAGTCTTAACATCGTGGCATGTCTAAACTATATCTTGCTTTTTATTGTACTGTTTTTTGAAACTTTTCCCAAATTTTTTTATTTCATTCATCACTCGATATATTATCCCTTCAAAGGCATTAATTCTATAAACAGTGGATTTATAGGCTGGGATTAAGACCCACAAAGCCTCTTTTGTTTGAATGGAGAGGTGAAGATTAATAGATGGAACACACTTTTTTGGTCCCGAATGGAAAAGTGAACCATTACAGCAGAAGGGAAAAATGGATGTGTAGGTGGGAGAGGCCTAAAACTAAAATGAGGACGACAACCTCTCTGTGAGATGTGATGAAATGTTTTAGCTATGACAGCTTAAACTAAATGTGCATGAGCCGGAAAGTTAATTAACAAAATAATGAATAAAACAACTTTTTTTAAAAGTACAATACAATGTGAAAGTGTGCCATCTGTATATTTGTATATTACCAGATATGCAAGTGGATAGTGACTCACAGCATAAAAGAAATAGTGATAGCTAAGATGCAGACATGCTGAGACATGATGAGATGGGCAGTACCTGTTCGTTAATGGAGCTGTAGTCGTTGGTGGTGGAGACATCATCGTCCTCTGAGTCAAACAGGCCCTCCTGGTTGTCCAACAGCTCTGCCAGGACTCTGCTTACAGACTCCTGGTCCCGGAGGTCCTCCCCTTCTGATGACAGACTGCAGAAAAAGGACGTGAAAGGGGTGTGTTGACTGTGAAATGCCACCCAATGGATATTAAATTATTCTAGTAGCTGAATAAACTTCTGTGAAAGTGCTTATGTGTGTGACATATGTTTTACACATATGGATGCTTTCTTGATCATTGTAAAATGAAGAAGGCATAGCCGTACAGCTGTTGGTCCAATCTGTGGCTGTATCAACTGCAGTGTCACAGTGAAATCAATTTCTCAGCAATCTTGATACCTTTTTGTTGATTTGATGACATGGGCCAAGTCGAACAAGACTATTTTACTTGGAATGCATAAAATTCAGCAGGCAGTTCTGTTGTAAATTATGACTTCACGCTCAGAAGTATGAATTCAAACAACACAAAAAGCAAGACAACCTGTCTGGATAGAGGGGAAATTATGAGTAAACATTCTTGCCTGCCCTCTGCACATAATACATGACAGTTTAGATAATTTTACAAAGGCACAGTGATCGTGTTAATCACAATTATTAGATGGCCCTGTGCAGGCATCTTACTGGAATATGTCTGGCCCGAAGACGGCGGCCAGCGCCCCAACGTTCCAGCTCTCCTGCTGAAGTGATGCCACGCTGGCCAAGAAGCGGCACAGGAAACGCAGCAGGCCGTAGTTCAGTTGGGGAAGCTGCTGCAGCAGGTACTTCAAGTTTCTACACAACTCCTCCTCATTGCTGTAATCTGGGGATGGTTAAAAATAGACTTGTGGTTATGATTCTACATGTCTATTAACATTTTTCTAACCTCCTCCATTGCACATCTCTTACTGTTATCACTGTAATCAGTTTTACTGCAAAAGGGAGTTGGTTTATAATTTACATTAGCACTAGTGCACTTTGTACATGCCACATTTTACTGTGTGTAAATTATAGGTTCTCCTTTGTGTTCTTTCACAGTTGAGACTGTGTTCAACCCTCTGAGGTGAAATGAAGAGAAAGAGGATATGGACTATGGAATAAGTAATTCCTTTTGTCGTACAGTAGTCCCATGATAGAATAGAGTTAGAAATGAATGACATGAAATGGAGAGCCTGTAAAAACATTACTGCTGCTGTAATCTGCATGACAGCAACAGGAACAACCATCTACATGAGAAGAGGATTAGAGCAGATTCTCTCTGACAGAAACAAATGTAAAAGTTAAAGCAAAGAGTAGAAACAAAGCACATGTGAAACATTTGTACAGGTGTTTATTTACATTGTTCATTTAAACAGGTATAATTCCTGATTGACTTCCTCATCTGATTTTGGTCAGAAGAACCATTAATGGTAAATTCCAAAATACCAGCCATATACTTCGATGTTTCCCTTTGTTTTAATAGGAACCAAAATAAAATTATACTTCCCCTAAATACACGACAGATGTGTAAGTGTTTTGTGTTTTGCTCTGTTGCTTCGTGGAGCTGTCTGCAGTGATTCACTGTCGACACTGTCACACTCTCTTTATCTCTCTTAGAAACACATAGACAACAGACCCGTCTGTCATAGACGGACTGGTGCTCCATCAGACAACTCCAAAAAGTTATTACGTTTTTTTCATGTTTTCCTGGGAAGGGAGGCAGAACTCTACAGAATCACAGCCTCTCTCTTTTTTGGCCAATTCAGGGTGTGCATGTGTCTGAAGTGGTTCACCGACCTGTCCAGAGCTGGACCCTTACGGAAGCTGCCACCACAGATAAAAAATAATTCTGAGAAAAACACTGATCATGATTATCTTTTCTTTGTTTTTCCAAAAATGTCTAAAACAAAAGAATATAACCTAAAGCAAAGCCACTCTAAGGAACAGAAGAGGCAGAGACACCCAGGTTCATGGTTGGAACAAGTTTGTTTTAGCTGGTTTCCACTTCAATTAGAGATCTGACCACTGTACCATGTATTCACAGCTTAGCTTTGATCTGTCTCCGTAGTCACAGTCATGTAATACCACCAAATGTAATACCATCTTTGAAGAAATCCAAAAATGGTGAACAATAGTGTGTTTCGCTTCTATTTTTGTGTCTAGATATTTGGTCAGATCAGGATCTTAACAGGGGATTTACAAAACCATCAAACTTCACACTGAATGGAAGCTAAAAAAAAAAAGGATCAGTATCTGCAACCAGCACCAAAAAAACCCAAACAATACACAAAATGTACTTGTGGAGTGGACAAAAGAGGGTGGGGCGAGTGTTAGGAGAAATATACATAAGAGCGTTAGAGGTGGATAAGAAGTCCCTGTTACAAACACACCTTGGTGTAGCTGTAGTATGTGTCCCTGTATCGCTGTTGGAATAACGGGCTCAGGAAGCTCCTGCAGGAAGAGCCGCAGCAAACTGACCGCTGACGCCAGGTCAGCCTCCTTCTCCAGCTCCACCTCCTCACCACTGTCATAGCGCTGACGCAGCCAATCCACACGCTCTGCGTTGCCATTAACCAGGAAGAGCCCCTCCAGGTCCAGATGACCTGATGATAGAAACAACAATAATCACTTAGCCATCGATAACCAAACTCTTGTCTATGTTAACTCCAAGCTCCCATAAGATTATGCAGATTGATTTGTTAAGTTAAACTTTTTGTTGTTTTCAGAAGAAATCAGTTGACCTGTTGAGCCAAAAGGGATAAACATGCTTCAAACTAATTGTTTGTCCGTAGAGGTTCCGTACATAAATGTTAACACCCCTTCCAAAAGGGTCACACTCAAAGGCTACTGTAATGGCATTGAATAGTATAAATGTGTTTTATTGTTTAATAGACAAAGACATAAGAAAATTGAGGTTATAAACACAATAGGCATTGTTTTAAGATGTAAAAGTGGTAATATGTTGTGACCGAGGATTATGTAACGACTGCCTGGTTAGTCCTTCTGACTCCCGACATATTTGATTGACTGATTTGATTAAACCTTGCTCAGTCTTGTGGAACACAACAAAATATCTGCTAAAGCATTTAGTCCTTGTCCAAACAATGTAAGGAATTTAATCTGTCACAGAGGTGCTTTGTATTTTCCATCTCTGCCTTAATATCGAATTACCTGGTTACCTCATATTTCCATCACCCTGCTTCTACTGAAAACCTCCAGCATCACATGCAAATGACCTTTTCACTGGCTCAATAACTTCTGGACTGGCAGTGCTGCTGCCAGCAGAGCCCTGGGGGATTAGAGACTTATTACATAACCTCATGTGGTCGAGCAGCCCCAGTGTCAAACAAAGCACCGGCCTGCTTCACTGGTCACTTAAGGGGACTCTAAGTGAAGCTTCCTTCCAATAGTTAAAAAAAACAGGGGGAAAAAAACTGTCTTGACAGGTTTGACAAGAAAATGTCCTGACAGAGAGTGTTCACTGCACAAAGAAAGGAGGAAATAAGAAAAGGAAGCTTTCTCTATTGTTTAACTTGTCAATGTAGATGTAAGTTAGAAATCCTTTCTTGGTGTGCTGGATTTCACAAGCCCAAGGCCAATGAAAACTCCTATACAACACATTGGAGGCATTTGTATAGCTGCTACTTCAACTGTAAGACAGAGAGTAATTAATTATACTAATTGATTTTTGTGTGCAATTAACGTTTTTGTAAAATTAGTCATTATACCAGAGAAAATCCGATTTGTGAAACGAGTTAAACAAATCTAAATGACTCAGTCCATTTCTTCAGGGTTCACACCATCAATGCATCAAAGCATTTAAAATAAAAAATAAAACTGGCACTGCCATTTTTATCCCTCCCATCTGTCAGAGCAAAAATGTCTGAAACTGCTAACCTGCACTTATAAAGCTTAAAAAGAGAATGACATAAAACTAACATCCCTGCTCTGCAAGGACTGAAGAGAAATAATCCAGGGGGGATGTGGAAAAGGTCCAGGACCAGCGTTATTGGTAGCTTCCTCTCCCCATGGTTAAGCTCCTCTGTTTTCACAAGTGGATCTGCAGTTGACAGAGTGGTTATATAATAAAGGAGGAAGCAGACCGTGTCTGCCGGTGCATTTAGAGTTCATCTTTTAACATAAACTATATCTTTGATGCAAGAGCAGTCATGGCAGGTCAACAGCAGCTGACTGTGTGTGTTGTAGAAGGTAATCTGATGTAATTAAATATATATATATACGATGAGTGGGCCACAAACTATATGTGGCAGCAATGACAGGCATGTGGGCATATTGACCTGTAGATAATCTTAATGTTTTTCTTCCTGTTTTCAGAATCCAAGTCAGACAGACAGACATATATGGGGCGTTTGGACTGTATATGTCTGCTAAGAATGAAGCTTTACCAGTTTATCAACTGTTTACTCCACCCTCTCTCGGTTCACTTTAAAACCAGTGTGTCATTGTTTCATTGTCAGCTTCTTGTACGACATGCAACAAAAAGTCGGCTACAAAGGAAAATAGACCTGCAGTTGACAGAATGGTTATGTAATGAAGGCGCAAGCAGACTTTGTCGGTGCATTCAGAGTTCATCTTAACATAAACTACATCTCTCCTAACAACATATGAAAGCCATGGCGGGTCAACAGAAGCTGTGTGTGTGTGTGTGTGTGTGTGTGTGTGTCACTATGGCTCTGTGTTTTATTAAACAACACACAATGCTAAATAATCTGTACAGACACAAACATTAACCAAACATAGTCCATGTAAAACTTATCCAGTAAGTTAATCAATATTTGCCATTTCAATCATGTTAATAGAAAACAACCTAATCAAATTAAAGATGCCATATTAAAGCATGTGTCATGAGGTTTCAATCAGCAGGAATTACCTTATATTCTCTGCTACAGTAACACAGTAAGTAATTCAGTTACTGTTTTCCTTTATAATAATTCCTTTATGACTGATTCATCAGTTATATATATATATATATATATATATATCAGTTATATATATATAAGGCAGTAAAGAGGACTGAGATTATAACTCAACTGACTCAAATGCACCTAATTAAATTCCTGCAAACAAATCCATCACGTGGGTGTGTATGAATCATATGAAAACACATACTGTATCAAGACTATGATTTGATTGGCATATTAGACATTCAAATGTATTTTGGATTTGTGCATTCTGATTTACGGCAGTGATTCACATATGAATTATTTTTGGGATATTGATTTGATATTTTGCACAAATGGGAAAAAGCAACTTTTTAAGGAATATTGGTATGTTTTGTACTGTGTGTTTATATTGTTTGTTGGTGTCGGTCACTCACCATGTTCTTCGATGTAGTCGACAATGTGTTTCACCAGTGCAGGAACCTCATGGCCACCTATTGTGTGTGTGTGTGACACCTCCTCCAAGGGGACACCAAAAACCCGTGTGGTGCTGGCCGAGCTCCCGCCCTCATTGCCTGGCAACAGAGACACGCTCTTCCTCATGGCCGCCTCCTCCACCTCCTCACCACAAACCCGCCAAGACCTCACGTCTTTGAAAAGAAAAGGGAAAAAAGGGAAGGAGATAAGACAACAAAGTGAGATGGCAGGACTTACAAAATAAGAGCTTTGGTGAAAGATGAAGCCTAGCAAAGAAAAACATTTTTCATCTTCGCTAATACTCCCACTGCAAACCAAAGAGTGGAGAAAACACAATGACCAAGACCAACAGAGAAAAGGTGGAGATAACAAAAAGAAAGATGACATGACGCCAAACATCTCTGCTGTCCACAATAAACAAGATGTGTTTACCACATCTGAACATAAAATGGTTGGTTTGACTGATTGCTGCATGTTACGGTAAACCTCCCTGCCTGTCATCTAGCCAAGACCGAGGAGAGGGAGGAGGAGGAGAGGTGGGAGGGGAAAAGGGACAAGACGAATAGCAATATGATAATGATCTGCATATGCATTTACACCTGTGTAAAGCACTTTATTAGGAAAATCTCAGAGTGTATGTTGAAGTGTCTGAGAAAAGGGAAAGTCTACAGGTCTATAATTGCAATTCTATGGCCGATCAATGTTTCTAAGACTGTAGAGTTTTTCTTTTCCAACAGGTTTTTGAACTTGAGTCACACAATACCTCAATGTCACCTGGTACAGTGTGTGTGTGTGTGTGTACTCACCGTGTAGCAGTGAAAGTGTAACCTATCCTCTCCTCCCCTGGTCAGTGAACCACTGAACCATCTATGGCTGCTTCAGGTTGTGGCAGAAGATGAGCCGGTAGTTCCTCATTGACAGACCGCAAATCCTCTAGCAGGACTCCTTGTAGCTACACTGGGGAGAGACAGAGAGGAGAGAAAGTGCAGAGAAAAGTAAAGAAAAGGAGATGGAGGCAGAAGTGAGAGGAAAAAAGTGTGAGGGTGGAGACAGAGTTGAGAAAAAAAAAAAGAAAACATGGAATTTGGTAAGTACCAATATTTATACAGTTATAAACATCTCATTAAAGCTTATTTGCATTTATTCTGATTCTCCTTTTTGATTTTGAGTCTCTGGTTAAAATTCTAACAATTATTTATATTATCTTAGTATAAAAAAGAAAAAAAAATGTTTTTGTTATAAATAGCAAGACATGGCCTTTTGAAATGAGCAATACAATTTACAACTTATATCAATATAAAATGTATGAAATAGACCCTAACAGACACTAGCTGCAAAATCATGTGGGCACCACAGATAACACTTCCAGGCCATCTGTGTAAACCAGCAAGTTCAGTTCTTCTTTGAAGCAGTCAAACACAAACGTTCTTCCAACTTGGATGACAGAATACACAATTGGCTATTTGAACAAGAAAGAGTCCAACTTACAGAAATTCAAATATCAACAGAATGTCCAAGAAAGAATTACAAGCCGTGCTGTTTAACACCAACAAATGCCACAGCATTTGAAATAAATTATAGATTATACAATTAAGGGTTAAAAATTACTGCTCAATAGCTCCAGACTGTTTACACGAGGGCAATGCTCACCCATATTTAAAACAGTTCAATAAAGCAAATGCAACTCAAGGAGTTAATAAAACGAATCAAAAAATGCTTCGTAAACCACATGAAAAACACCCTCTCACAAACTGGACACAGGAGACACCAAAAGAGGACAAAGACTGAACCACAAAGACGATGAAGTGAATATATGGGTACAACCATCCTCAAACTTCAAAAATCATGTCGTCGTTGGACGACACCAACAGTGACTCATCACATAAAACTAGTCAGAGTAAATTTGTCTCAGGATAAAACCAATTAAAAGTTACAAATTAGTCGTCTTTTCACTTTTGAGTGTCTCCTTCAATAAGTCAAATTAACTAAAAAACAACAACTGGATTTCTCCTGGTTTTTGTTTTGTGTACCTGTCCTCCTGTCTTCTCATTTTCTATGCTCCCTTCTTTACCTTCATTTCTTTTGTACCTGTCATCTCCTCCTTTTGTTTCTCTCCTCTCCTTCCTCTCTAATCACATCTTCTTACTTCCAGGCTTGAGATGTCAGGTGCCCAAGAGTCAGCTGGAGGACTGAACACAATAATTAAACTAACAAAGGCGAGGCTAAGCTCAGCCTGTGTGTGTGTGTGTGTGTGTGTGTGCGTGTCCTAATACATGTCTGTGCATGCCCATCTGAAGTAAACTGTCACTTTGAATCTGAGTGTGTTAGGTGGGTGTTGTCCATGTTAATTGCTGCCACTTCAGAACATGCGTGTGCATTTATGTCTTCACGTTTCCATACATGTGAATATGTATGTGTGTGCTTGATGAGGCTGTCGAGAGTGAAAACGTGTTTCTTGCTCAAAACAGATCGATCATTCGAGACAGGAGAGACAACAGGTAAACTATGTGCACTCATGTTTGCTTAAGACTTTGTGTGTGCGAGTTTAAGAGGGTGACTTTGTGTTGGTTTGTGCGTCTGTATAATGTGAATAAAGACAGATACTGTGCTTTGAGTGTGTCCCTGTCGACTTTGCTTGTCTATGTGGAAATATGGCCATGGTAAAATATTAACACATCTCTTCTGAGTCACTACAGAGTCAGACAGACACTGAAAAATCAAACAGATGAACAACACAGCAGAAACTAAGGAGGATAAAGTGAGAAAGAAAACTAAGAAACTTTAAACTAGAGAGTTTCCAGAAGAAAATTAATGAAACAATAAATGCAGATTCAAATCAGTGTTGTTTGCTTGAAGAAGAAGCAGTGTGACTTATATGTGAAATTACACTTTTTGTGTTGTATCACTGACAAATCCAATTTTCTCAACCTTACTTATATTCTGTCTATTTCAGAATCACTTTTATTTGTCATTAAGCGGTATTAAGCTGGACAGGAACCATGGTCTTTAACATGCACCGGGTTTGCTGGAGTAAGTCTCTCATTCTTCCCCACTACTCTGCCCTCTCCTCTTGTGTCTCTTTCTTCTTTCATTCATCCTCATGCTGCATGTTACACAAGCCATCTGACCTACTTAAGATGTTCTGCATTACCTCTACATCAGTAAAAGTGGAGGTGAGCAGAGCTAAGAAATATACCAAGCTCACAAAGTATCTGTTCCTTTAAAGCATCTATCTTTACAGACAGAGTAAGATCAATAAATCATAACAGTAACCAAAGCTCTTCAAACAATGCTCTTTCAGATAATACGGCCAAGTAACAGAACTGAAACTAATTCAAGCGCCTTTTTAAGAGTTTTGGCAAAAACACATGGAAATAAACCCTGGTGTCATGGTATGAAAGCTATAAACTCAAGATACCATGGTCCATGCAGTGCTATAAAACTTTCAGATCTGGAAGCAGCTATTTTAGGAAAAGCAAGGTGCTAAATCATTAACCATTTGTTATTGTACTACCTTTTTATTTGGTATTAAAATTAACTAATATTAAAAAAAACTCAGATTGTCTGACTTAGCCCTTGAACTAGAATAAACTTTTTTTTTAAAATCTTTTTTACAGTTATTGTAAAACCTAAATCCTGGCCATGACCTTTTAAGTACAGTTAATGTTATTACCAGTTTTGTGGGACAGTGCTCATTCAAGATTAAAGCATTTCGCAGAAGCCACGTTTCTGTTTCGAGCTCAGTGGCAGATGTGATTCTGAGACACTTGTTAAAATGGTTCTTTTATCAGGAAGATCATAAAAAGGGCTGTCAAACATTAACAACCAACAGTTTTTTTATATTACTCTACATTGTTATGATGGTTACGCAATATGTTATGCGCAGATGTATATATCCAAGGTCGCTTGTGAACTCACACACAGCTCCAGAGACAAGTGACACCCAGAAGTGTTAGTGCAGCGCTGTAGCCAGAGCAACACAGAACTAAAAACGTTAGGGAAGTCTTTAAATCTACGGAAAGCTCAGGCAGAATTGTCTGCTAACCTCATCATGTTTCAGTAAATTAAAAGTAGCGTATGATCACTTTGTGGGATTTGTTCAAATGTGACCTATATATTCATATGACTCACTGGTACACAAACAACAGGACAGCAGTAGGCAGGATAGACCCTGTTTTATCAGCATGCGGATGAAGCCGAGTCATAGCATTACAGTGCTTGATCAGCATGGTCATTACCACAGCTTCTATAGTGAAGGATCAACATTCTGCAGGTGTAGAAAATAATGAATGGAACTTATGCCTACCTCCACCAGTCATTTCACAAGCACTACCTTGGTGCACACTGCAGGACCTTGAGATTCAGGTGCATACCAACATATACAAACCTGAGCTGAAGTTTTTGCACTTCCCACTGATACAGGTCATTTTCTTTGACTCTCTCACCTCTGAACTTATATATATTCTCTTTCTGCTTTTTAAAGGAATAATATGGTAACACCTTTAAGATGGCGTGTTTTTCGGTAAACCGAAGGCTAACACATCCAAATCTTTCACAAAATTGAATTAGCTCCACCAGGGAGCTTATGTTTAACCCCTGTCTGTTGATTTGTTTGGTTATCAGCAGGATTTGATCTTAACTACAGGACAGATTTTTCACGAAACTTGGTGGAAGGATAGAACGTGGGGCAGGAAAGAACCCAGGAGATAAAGGGTGGATCGACTCAAAGGGGCGGATGCAGGGATTTTTTTTTAATCACTTTTTTAAACATTGTGAGTTAGGGCAATATTTTCACCAATTTCACAGGGAATAATTCATGGATCCTGACGAAGGTTCATAAATGAATTTATGCGACTGATATGTGTGTGTGTCTATACTGCTTGATTTATTTAAGTCGACTGAAGTGTATGGACTGTACTTGGTACCAAAAACTTTTGATTATTCAACTCCAGTGCAATGGGAGTTATCCAACTTTACTTTCAGTGTTTTCTTTACCTAGCATCAGTAAATCTGGGATTTGGGAGTATTATGTTTGCTCACAAAGTTAGCAGAGTCCTCTAAAAGGCATTCTCCAGCCTCTATTCTTTCCAAAACCAACTGAACTGGTCCTGTTAGGGTATAAGCCTCTTTAAAAGCCAGAGAAAATCCTGCTTTTTGTGCCGAAATTCTTGTGTTGGGTCAGAGCCCTGAATACCGAAACAAAAACGGTACAACAAACCAGACCATTTTGCTCTCAGCAAACTGAGCCACAAAAAAAAATCTACAGCACGTATAAAATAATTATAACTCTCAACCTTTTGAGTTTCTAAGTAGCACGGTACCATGGTCCACACACTTCTACACAAATGTGGCCCTGCTACTGCCAGGCTCAACACATGAGTTTTATCAGACGGATGAGGACAATGACACAGGAAAATAAGTGAACTCAATGTTCCAAAACCAGCGCCTCGTCTGCTAACTGACCCTAAAAGGCCTCTGTAGCGAGGATTTGGTCAGTAATGGAACAGTCTAGAATAGCTGTCTGTCCGTCTCTGTGTCTTAATCCCAGCTATCATGCTTGAAGGCCCCCTGCTCAACAATGAGGGACATTGTTAGGAGGGAAAGTTGAGACTTTCCTTTTAAGAAAGAAAACAGGAAGGCCAACTTGAGGTCCACATGAAAAAGAGGACAGAGGAGACTCAATTAAAAATCAAGACAACATAAAGCTCTGTTAAGAATCATTTGCTCTTTGTTGACAAATCTTCAAAGTCATAGGTCTCAAACACAAATGTCAAGATTTGATCATATTTCATCATCTTACCGGAATTCAACATATCCCAGTCACACATTCTTGCCACACAAAGACATTAGCTAAAACATTGTAAAAAATAAATGAATGCTTTACAATGAGAAAAACATTAAGAGCCAAAGGGGATAAAGATAAACTAAAAAAAACCTGGCTGAAAGAACACAATGAATGTTATGGACACGGAGCTATTTAGAAATCTGTTCCTGTTCCTATCTTAATTCACAGCAAGTTTTAAAATAATCTATCACAGTGGCAGGAGTAGTACAATTTAAATAACCTACTGTATATCAGATTTCAGTTTCTAAAAGCAACACCTGAACAGAGCAGTGAGGTCTGCAGCAGTTCAAGAAACTGTTTAATAGAAAGGCAACTGGTTTAATGACTGCAATACTGTTTGACCTTAAACAGAAGTGTGTTAATGTTACTATGTTGGGGATGTGTTAAACACAAATACAGACTGAGTCAATTAGAGTGAGTAACTCTTATGTTTAACACAAAACAACAGAATGAATATACATTAAGAAAACACTGGGGAAATATTTGGGGAAGATGAAATCATGTATCTCTTAAGTGAAAACTGGTACAAGAATATCAACAATCCAGATACCCTGAGTTTTACTGGAGGATTTCTTTTCTAAAATGTTAAATGAATCATTAAATAGGCTATCACACACTTCACCAAAAACATAGTGCGTCGATAAGCAGGAGCATGTTCATATACAATTGCTTATGATTAATCTGTGATTTGCTGAGAATTCTCTGTTCCACTAAAACACAAAGTGTCCAACAGATATAAAATAAAATATTCACAAGGCCTTAAATAATGAAACATATTTCCTCCAACTTGCATCATATCAATCTCAAGAACCAGAGCTCAAAGCAGTGAAACAGTACTTTCACTATAACTGACCAAACTGTCATGGTCAGCCAAAATCTGTAGCAGTAGAAATAGAGACAGAGACGTCAGACAGAAGGAATCTGAAGTTAAAACTCACCAGATTCCTTCCTCAAAGCCTACGAACCCCAGGAGTAAAGAAAATATCTGAATGGAATGTATCTAGTTATTTAAAAAATCAGTTGCACAAGATAAATCCTTAAAAGCCTTAACCATGCAATATTCAATATTCATACGTTACTTAACTTAACTTGGTCCAAACGTGTATGAAAAGACCCCAAATGATCGCTGTAAGTGGACTGTGAGCCGTGCATGGCTCCCTGGGAGTCTGCCCCGGGCCTGGTACACCCGACACCCCACCCCCACCTAATTTTCGGTCAGGAAAAACAATGATGATAAACCCTGATCTCCAGTTTAGACAATCTGTTTTCTTAAAATCTTTAAAGGTAAAACAAGCAATACCTGCGAGCAACTGATGAACTTAGTGAACTCTGTCCTTTGGCCTAAAAGTCATAGAACTGAGAGGATGAACATATAAACAATGTGGAGTTATCAGGTCCAGTCTTCACACTTAGATCCCACGACACTGAGTGCAATTTCCTTGTACTCTGCTGTATAAGCATGAGCTGTCACATTCAAATCAGCACACACCCTAACAAACACACACACACACACACACAAGCATGAAGAGACAAACAGATAAACATGTGACTTGAATCCTTATCTCTGTCATAAATTCAACAAATGACAACGTGTCAAGAGAGGAACAAAAACCTGAGAAGGGCTGCAACTAATGATTACGTTCATTAGCGATTATTAGTTTGAGCATATTGCTTTTGTCCAAAACTTTTGAGATATCCCAGTTTTAATTTTGATGCCATATATGGCATTAAAAATTGCAGATAAGTTTATTGCAGCTCAGTACTTCATCAATTCACTGTACTGGTCCCAATATAAGACCATTTTCTGTCTGTGAATTAAAATGCATTTTGAGGGTCACATTATATTCAGACTGGAGACACCAACTCCTACAGCAGCTGTTGAATGATATGTTATTGTAGCTAGGCTAGAAAATGTCGATTGCATTATGTCTTTTTGACTTAAATCAACACAATGTAATCTGCAGGAGTCCCATACGCTCATGAAACATGTTTTGCTGCCAGAGAGCAAATAAACAAACCTCTCCTGACATTTTTACTGCAGAGTTGGACCTTGGACTGAATCATCTCCTCAATCAGGCAGCCTAGATTTACAAGACTTAAAAATCCTGACTATAAGAGTAAATAGTTTGGACAAGCTACACAACTGCAAGATTTATATCTGCTTTAATAGAAGTATGTAAGGAAGCATTCCCAACAGGACTTGTGTGAAAGAGTGTTGTATCTTTAAAAAGTGTTGAAATAAGTTGAAACCTCAACTCATTCACTTTATATGTCACCTCATGGAAACTGCGTTAACCTTTTTTTTCAAACATTAGACAGGAAGTTTATGAATGACCTTTTTCGATGCAGTGTTTCCATTATATACGTTTTGCAGCTTCACGCCTGGAAACACAGACCAAGGGTCCGACCCCCCCGACCCCTCCAATTCAGGCCAGTTTCCATCGGTTGTTAATATCGGTTGTTGTGGGTTTAATAGGATGATACTGGAGCACCGCTGAAGCATTTTCATTAACAGCAAGGGTGGATGCTGCTGATGTGGACAGGTCTTCTAAAGCCACTGGATCTGGGATTAATTGGCTTCAAGACAATGGACAAGTGTTGCATGTCTTTACTGTTCCAGACCCATTTGCAAATTCAAAGAGAAAAAGAAAAAATAAGAGAAGGGGAAAAGATAGATTAGAGGGCGTAATTTGACTTGCTAGCCTTAAGTTAGAGAGATTTGTATCATCCAAACCTACACCTAACCTTTATGATCACTCTGTCCACTGACAAATTATGCGTGCGCTCCACCCAGGAGCCGGGACTGCAAATGTTTGCAAATGAAAGCCTGTGGTCTAAAGCGTCCAATTACACAGCAAGGAAATGCACCATCTATTAAAACCCACGAGGGCACACACACACACCTAACAAACCCTCAGGTTAGAGGTTGTAAACGTTGACCTAAAACCTGCTTGTGTGGAGACTGATCACTGGGCCAATATTGTAGTAACTTTTTACAAATGTGAGAAGAGAGTTATGTAACTGTATCTCAATTTATGTGTGCGAATTCAGATAAGTCATGGAATAAATTAGCTGTATTCAGCTTTGCAAGTCGATAGAGATTTCTAAATGTGAAGAGCAATCTGAAAATGTGTATTACGATAATGAGAATTTTGGGCTTTTGATTAAAAAGTGACTGAAACAATTAATCAATTGCACAATGCAGGTCTTTTTTTCAATGATCATTACAAGTGCAAGATAAATTTAATTGTAATATTTTGACTTCTATTAACCCAAGCTTAATCCCAAAGTTGAATTATGTTGAAGCAGGTAAATCCTGAAAGGCCTGTCTACTTATTTATCCATGTATCTGAAAAATATCTTGGAGACAAGAGTTTTGTCCACCACATACCGACATTTTCAAGCTGCTGAACGTTAGCAACAGTTTGACTTTTAATGTCTTTGTCATCCAAGTCAATTTGAACAAAAACTATTTATGGTCTGTATATAGACTTTTTACTTAAAAGATTTTACATATACAAACAAAAATAACAGCCCTGCTACAAACAGATCATGTGATAGAAAATTTGTTTGCCCTGCACCTCTAGGCAATCTTGTGCATATTTTTGATATTCTACTTTAAATGCTAACTCTTCATTTGCCTATCTATCTTAACCGTTTCCACAATGTTCTGTACATGTAATCTCATCAGTGCTGTCTCGTTTGCATGGAGTCAGTTGGTTTTACTAACTGACAAACTCACTTCTAATGGGGCATTAAAAAAACAGCAATTATTCACACCATGAAATTTAGATTTTATCGACATGACTTAATAAATTGATTCATCAATTTATTACTATATAACCTTGAATAACTTTTTTTCCCTTTAAAATGCATAATGAAGGCTGAAAATGTTCAGCACATGAAATACGTCCTAACAGTATCCATTATGGCGTCACATAAAATTAATATGATCTGTAATAAATCTTTAATATTTAGGCTTGATTTGTATTAATTCTGTCATTTGCTCAAAGAAAATGAGGCGATATCAGGGTAGGAGTTAGTCTGAGGAACAAGTCTATAAATTTGTGTTTAATAGTTAAGAGTTTTTGGCTGCAAAGCATTAATTTAATGCACAAATTATCCAAAACTTGTAGGTCAGCATTGGTTTTGAAATAATTAAGTGGTTCGTGGAGGCGGACATCTGCAGGTCAAGTCAGGCTGTGAGGCGAGTATGCAGATGGATGGAGGAATAAAAAAGGAGAGGCAGCGATATGGAGAATAAAAGGGCATCAGAAAGAAGAAAGGATGAGCAAGATTAGAAGAGAGAAAGCAGCGGGGAAAAAGGAAGTGACAGGAAAGAAAGATGAATTGAGGTAAAGAGAGGCAGAGCAGGAGAGAAAGAGGTAGAGATGCCAGTGTTTGCCCTTGAGTCAGTAACAGCAGCTCACTGTTCTATCCTAGTTTAGCTGCTCCTCTCCGCCTAGCCCTGTCAGTGATAAATTAATAAGCACATGTCTACAGGGGACGTGAGCTTTTTCAGGCCTTGTTATCTCTTATCCAGAGAAAACTAAAGGAGTCCTCCTCTTATTTATATTGAAGGAATATCCAGCAGAGCACGCAGCAAAAAAATAATGCAAACATTTCTGCTGTCTTCTTCTATTATAATAAACTGAAAACACATGTATTTGGGTGTTTGGACTGTTAAAAAAATTGGATCCACGTTTTTATCATTTTGTTTGTAGACCAACTTAGAGATTAATTGAGGCCCTATTTCAGTGTTTGCAGTTATCTAGAACAAACTGTATATCAAGGAAAATAATCAGTAGGTGCAGTTTTTCTTTCTTTTTTAATCTATGTGCTGTTTTAAAAAAAAAATCCTGGGTGGTGTTCACTTTATGCAGCAACATCACGATAACATATCGGGCACAATTTCCCTTCAGTTAGACCAAAGCCACCTGCAGCTAAAGGTTATCTGCTACCACTCACTTCCACTTTCAGTGTAAAGTGTCCTCATTCATAGTATCTGCTGAAGGAGGAGGGTGTTTTTACTCCTGCTTCTCTATACTCCAGGTAATCATAGTCTGCCTGCCTCAACCTTTTGTGTCACTCTCCACAGCATTTAATAGAGGGGCCAAAATCGCACAAAAGTGCTGTTGTGGAGAAACGGTACAGTAAGACTCATTCTTCATTAGCCCGAGGGACTGTGACACTGCAACTACTTGGACGCCTACAGTGGAAACAAGTGCGGCTCTGTGCTGGAAACTGTGGGAGTGGAGGCAAAGCCGCATTGTGTTTGGGACATTTGCATCAAGTTTGCTTGGTTGCCATCATGGGTGAACAGTCACGCAAGGTTCTTCCTCTTTCTGTGGACGTTTCTTTTGACGCAATCAAACTTTTTGATTTTTGTGGGTTAGAATAAAACGTTTTTGATCACAAACTCCTCAGATTAAACTCTTGCTCAACACATTATTTGCACGTTGGCTTCATAATACGACTATTTTTAACTATTTGGCCTTCAACTAATTAAAAACCTGTGTCCTTGTAAATACCACCTCATGAACAAGGCTGATGTCCAACATCTGTAAAACCTCAGTGCAGCTCTTATCATGAGTATCCCTCTATAATCCTCTAATCTTTTTAACAGGACTTAAACTGTAATTATCTGCATACAATAACTGCTGTTGTCTCTTTAGAGGTCACATTCAACTGCAAAAATGTGTCGATTGAAGTCACGCTGTTCATACTTACTGGCAAAAGTAATAAACTGGTTTCTGGTCTCTCCTTTCACAAAACATTGTGCTGTTTTAGGTTTAAAAATACATAACAAATCAATACTTATCTACAAATACTGTGCATCAGCATCAAACAGTGTAAATACAGGTTTCATTCAATAAAGTTTTCTTTTACAAATATGCGGCAAATAAACCTATGAGAACCTATGGGCTTCAGGTAATGTAAAAATGTGAAAGGCCTACTCTACAGCCAGTGTTTCACTGAGACTCTGTGGAAACAGCCATTTCAGCAAGTCAGTTGTGGCTCAGGAGGTAGAGCAGGTCATCCACTAATGAGAAGGTCAGAGGTTCGATACCCATGCACTCCGCATGCCAAAGTGTCCTTTAGCAAGATACTGAACCCCAAAATTGAATAGTCTGGAGTTCTCCTTTCACACATGCACAACACCGCAGGAGGTTCTCTGTACAGACATGTTTACAACAGCAACAAATCCTCCACATTATTCTACATTATTATAGGTGGAGCAGCAGACAGAAGCAACATGTTAAATCCGCTCCGGACACTAGATCATGTTTACAGCACCCTGACACTGTTGTCCTCTTATCACCACAAACTCTCTTGACATCTTTGACGGTGTCTTCAGCGTGTCACAGCTTTTCACACTTGGAGATATTTGTTTTTTCATTGTCACATCTTTCATTGTCCCGCTGTGTTCTCAAATTAAATTCTCCTGAATTTCTACAGACTATATATCAGGACACCACGTGGAGAAAGTCTGCAGAAACCATGGAGTGTCTCACTCAGACATGTGCGTTCATTAGCACCTCCTCCAGAGAAAATATGGAGGATCTGCAGAGTTCAGTGCAAGTCTGAAAGCAGCTTTACAGAATTGCCCCCAGTCTGCAAAAGTGACTGGACTATTACTGGTATCACAAAATCTCTAACAGTTTAAGACAAGGATTCCTGATAAATTGTTCGTACACGAAAACAACAGGTCTGCACAGGTTTACAGCAATTGTCTGTGAACACATCGTAGGTGGGTTGTTGTGACTGAGGTGAGCAAAAGCTTTACCCGTAGCTTTCATTTAGGTTTCCTTAAAGACAAAAATCTGCTTAGCCTGCCAGAGCAGAGCAAATGTTTGATTATTACATGCTACGTGATTAACAACAAAGAACCACAGGTCACAGCATCTTATGTGCATCGTGGATTAATTGTGATACCAACTTGTGATACCTTAGCAGAGCCTCGTCTGTGACAATGACACATGGAGCTTTATTGATTTAGTATTGAACTGTATCACCTCTCTCTCTTGCTCTGCCTCACACTGATGGAAATTTCCAGACCACTGCACACTGAAACACAAGCCAGAATGCTTCTGTCCTTGTTGCTTTGAAAAGGAGATCCCTCTCCATCTGTTGTCGTCATGTTTTCTACAGTGCATGCCTCACAGCTCCAGGGAAGCAGTGGTGGTGCGATTAGAAAGTGCGACTACAGTTAATCAATGAAGAAATCTCAAGCCTGTTGTTAAATACCACCGAATAAACAGCCAGTATGAAGGCTTGAATAAGACTCAATTACCACTGAACAAATAGACTACACAGGATTGCACAAGACTTGTCATTTCCATCTGTGTGTAAACAATAGACCGACAAAACAGCTGTGAGAGAACACTGACAAATGAGCAGGCAGAGGAGCAGGCAAACAGTGACCAAGCAAACTGACAGTGCAGTTTGAAGGATCCTCTCACTGAGCACAGGAACTGACAGGTTACTAAAGCTTTCTGTCACCTTTGTTTACATTTGTCCTCTATTTAATGTGAGGGCTTTCCAAGAGAAATTAACAAACAGGTATTTTTGGTTGACACAAAAGACAAGCCAGTCTGTCTGGTTTGCGAAACACACACTCACAGTGATCACTCAAGACCAATCTCATGTGTCATTACAGCCGAAAACATGCTGCTAAACTGGACAGACAAATGGATGAAGTTAAAGCTCTATAAACTGTAGATACTATGTCCTGGGGGTTTTCACATCGTGAGGAGACATGAACTTAAGTTTGCAGCTTGGAATAAAACTATCAGCATCATTTCCATCTGACATCAGACACCCACCAAGAAGAAGTACATCCAGCCACTGCACTGGAGAAGTTATAACACTATAGTTTAATCAAACCTATGTACGCTGCAATGTGTACCCTTTATCAAACTCCATGTTAATCTAATAAGAAATTAAATGTCCAAATATGATATTTAAATTTGGTTCCACCCAAAAGCCAAAGTAGACCAATAAAGCGTTGCCCCATGTAAGACATCTCTTTATTGTAATTCATCAAGGTAAGCAATGGCTCTTTGTCTAACGTGACCTGAAAGGCTCCAGGGCAGTGTGGACTGGATTTGATCTGTGGGTCTGCTGCCTGAAAACAGGCTTCAATGGTTTCTGATCCATGCCAAGCTGCACCACTGCCAAACTCTAGCCAGGGAAGCTTTCAAATTAATTTATCAGCCAATGTACTCGCATTAACATCAGTCTACCTAACACCGCGCGGAAGAGATTTGATATTGAGACAGTGCCCTGACTATATCTAGCTACTTTTATTTTGATCGATCCACAAAATTAAAATTTTAAATGTATATTTGGACCTGCACTGTGGAAATCATAGACATATATACACTGATGCATTGGCTTCTTGTATCCAGACAAACCGCAGTTTCTGTTTACTCTGATGTGTTCACGGATCGCAGCAATGGACAGAGGAGGCCGATGTGATATCTATATGTATATATGTCGATGGTTTACGTTTCCAATCACACTTATATTTTAAAATATCTTCAAACAGACATACACAGACTTATCCTAATGCAAAGATGTTGTTGCAGATCCAGGCTATGACGTGAGACATCTTTACAGTCATGTGACTTTCATCACTGTGCAATCTCTCGAGGCTTGAGCAGATGCTGTACAGTTAGAGCTCTGGCTTTAAACTGACTGAGAACATGTTGTCATCCTCAGATTATTTCAGCCCAGTCAACTGCTCAGGACAGGATTTCTCCATCTGCCTTTTTGTACAGTGAAGCTGTGGCCTTCTGCTTCTTCGGTATATAAAAAAGCATGTCATACCAAATACCTGGTCAATGAGTAGTGACATGCTACATGAGCACAAGTGTTATGGAATGGAAAAACATTGTTGATTAAGTGTCCAATCATGTAAATTTAGCTCGTAATAAATATATATGTGAAGTGAAATTGCAGAAATTCAATGGTCACTGTTTTGGGGAACTTCAAATACTTGACAAATCGTTAAGTTTCTTCAAACTGAGGTCAAATACAATGATGTTAAAAAGCTCACTGATTTACTGTATTGTCTGCGATGACATACTCCAACAAGGAATAAAAAAAGAGAATAAAAAAATTAATAAATACAATCCTGGCAGAAAACATCATTGCACAATCTCTAAAAATCCCTCACACTATATCATCACATGCTTTATCCTGATTGGGGTCAACCACAAAAATATTAGTGAACTGAGCAAATTGTGGCCAAAACGCTGAACTGTCGTCATAACAAACTGCTCAGAAATTAAAATATATAAACATAGATTCTTAGGTAACCTACTTTTCTACTTTCACTAGTCATACTGAAATTTGTGAACATCCCCTTTCACCTCTGCAAGTTTTGGTTTCAAATAACAAGTCTTAGCTGAGAGTGGCTTACTAATCAACTAATTGACTAATCAAACAAGGGACAATTAACCAGCAGCTAATTCGATAAGCTATTAGTGGCTTAACTCACATTTTAAACAAAAATCCCAAACAATCCCCACGGCAGCTTTTAAACTGTGAAAATTCATAACTCGTCTTCTTCTTGTGATGATCTTTTAGTTTAGACAGTTGGTTGAACAAAAGCAGTTTTCATACATTGTGCTGCACATTTCTGTCATTATTTCCTGACATATATTTAATGATCAATACAGAAAATCTACTTTAGATTAACATACAATGAAATGGTTGTTTGTTTCAGCCCTACTCTTGTATTGTTTTTTTTCAATATAAGTTGTTTGATATTGATGAATATGCATCACCTACATTAGTATAAATACGATGTGAAGGAAAACTGCCATTGTGCTGCTTTTTCTCTAACATTCTGGAATCGAATAAAAAACACAGGATTTGTCTCTGTTATCTCAGTCACCTAATAGACCATCTCTATTTACACACTCTCCACATTGCATAACTGCCCGAAGCTCTTTTTTGGCTTGAAGCAAACCAGGAGACAATACTCTGGGTTTCCATCTTCTTACTAGAAACAGAAGTATCTGTATAATGATTGCAGGTTATACTAACCATTGCTTGCTTCTTGTAATTATCCAGTCTTACTCTAGACGTATGTACTGTGTTAACCGACATTTAAAAAATAAAAAGGGAGGTTATGAAACATATTTTTCATCAGGTCTGAACTTAACACTGGGATTAGTCCCACTGAATCTGGCAAATTCGCGACAGTGTGTGTCCAACTCTAGAGAAATTTGGACCACAGTTGGTTTAGCTTGGCACAGTATCTAAAACAACCACTGACTGACCTGGCAACAACAATCCCACACTGCAGGGAGCTGTGTGGTTATGACACTGCTGTGACCGCTGTGTGCGCATGTGTTGTCCTTCCATATAAAAACGATGGGTGGTCTTCCATACACAGTCTTATCTCACACTGCGGGAGGCTAGAGAAGTTTGGCTCTGTTGGTATGTGCATACGTGATTCCCTTCACGTAAGAGGCTACAGGTTCAGCTGAGGTGCACCTGATGGGAGTGAACAAAACACTGCCTATACACTGATAAGTCTTTGAAGATAAATTACATTCATATTATATTTCAGCTTTGCAACAGTCTTCATAAACCAGGATTAACAAAGCAGCTGAGTGTAGAGTCGACAGTATCAATCCGAAGTGTGTAACAGCAGCTTACAAACATTTTTCCAACATCAGCACCACTGCAAAGTTGACCTTTACTCTGGTCTGTCTATAGATATATATGTGCTCTCTCTTGCACAACAACTGCTGTTTTGCTACCAGGTTAAACTTAACTGAGCCTGGTAGCTATAGGTCAGATTTTGCACAAGCTGCTCAGATAAGTGTTATTGTTGCTCAGATAAAAATCAAATTGTATAATTTAAATACAATTAAAAGTAGTGTTCACTGTGCACAGTATATATTGTATTTAACAAGCTCAAAGCCACATACTGTACACTCTTTGTCAAGTCAGCATGTAAAATATATGCACCAAAGACCTTCCATACCACAAACTAACTAAGAGGACATTCTGTAGATATAGTAAATAAATAACTTCCTATGTCGATCACACTGAAAAACTCCCATCACACTTTCCCAGAGCCCAAAGTGATGTCAATATATCAACCAATCGTCTTCGTCACTCTGCTTCTTGATGTTCACAATATTGTAGGACTGCATCTATCATTGATACACTAATCCTCAGGACAGCAATAACCACTTTCAACTACCGATTAACCAACTATTGTTTGAATCAAATATATAGTGAATAATGCATCATTACACCTGTAATAATTGACTTGAGTCAAAGTCTTTACATTAGTCAGTCAATAATAATTCCTCAATCAACACAAACTTAATCAGTGGCTGCTGTGATAGTCAATTAAACATATTAAATTAGGTTGTTCAAGGTTATTCATTAGATATTGTATATGTAATATTATATTTCCACAAACATGCATTAATAATATATTTGGGTTTAAAGGTAGGTAGATAGATAGATAGACACACTACCTCTGCACGTTTCATTCCAGCAGCTCAGTTATGTCAGTGTGCACAACAATGTCCTCTGGTGCACATTTGTAACGCGTGACGGTTCGTTCACTCGTGTTTATGTGGCACAACATATGGAGAACAATCCATCCTAATGCAGAGCCACGGCCACATTATGTCATGTCCAGAGAGCCCAGGAGAGAAGGGCTGCACGTTCAGGATCATTTGAAACACACAGATCTGAGAGCGAGGAGCTTTAGTCTGATCACCGCTGAGCCACAGAACATTCCAGCACAAGACACTTCACTGTGACCGAGCACTGCGACCGAGCACCCGGCTGAGGAGAGCCAGCCACAAAACGAAACTACACAAGCTGCAGCTCGACAAGAGAACAGAAACTCCACATTCACGAAGCACCGGACGCAAATATCTCAACGATTCACCGTGAAGTCCAGGTGATTCTGGGGCGAGCAGCAGCATCCCAGCTCCCTCATTCAGCAGCGACAAAACCGGTCAAAACACCCACGAACACAACCATCGTGTCAAATGTCAGTAAATGTGAAAGCAAGAGGAATCGCTCAGTTTATCTTTGAGCCACTAAAGACGAGAATAATCCAGAATAACGAATTATTACGGGCAGTTGTTCTTCTTCTTCTTCTTCTGCCTCCGAGTTAGCTTCCTGTGCCTGCGGAGGAGCTGTGATGGAACTCACCGTTAGCCGTTAGCTCCCAGTCAACACAAATAAAGCCGCGGATGACACTTAACACCCGCGGCACTCTGCTGCAAACGACTGCCCGGGTGAAGATGTGGACACGGGGAATAAATCCGCGAGTCACAAGTGTCCTAAAACCAACCAGGGACACCACACACGAGCGTCTGACACAGTTAGCTTAGCCTGCTAGCATTAGCTGCTAGTCGCGGGGAAGCTAGTCGGGCGCTCCGGGGGCAGCGGCTACCTTACCCGGTCAAAACAAGCAGCACCGCGGAGCGAGGTGCATCAATTTCTGGTCCAGTTCTTGTGGCCGACGTCCGGAGAGACGACGAACTCGACGGGATCAGAGCTGGAGGAGGACCGGCTTCGTCGAGATCATGATAAAGATACTCGAAAATAATGTGGTTCCTGTTTTTCTGCTTCTTTTTTTTTTTTTTAGCTCGGACTGGACTCAGATGGCTGTTTGCAGGTCGTCGCTTGGCGAGTGTATAAACACATACACACACACACACTCACAAACACACACTCACAGGGACACACAATCCGAGAGAGACACACACTCCGAGAGAGAGAGAGAGAGAGAGACACTCCGAGAGAGCGAAAGAGAGAGAGACACACACCCTCCAGGGACGAACCTGCCAAATACTGACCCCGCCTCTCTCACTCTGAACACAGCGGGAGGCAGCTGCCAAATACTGACCCCGCCTCACAGACACTCACTTTAATAATAATTTAATAAATACATGTATTTTTCTACACGTTTCTCTGTCTGTGTTCCTTCACCTGATCTGGTTTATTCTCTGTCCACTGCTTGTCTTCAGAGGGAGTCCTTACTAATTTATTATTACTCTCACACTGTCTTTTTCTGACATTTCCCTAAAGTGGGATTAATCAATACAGCACAATACATCTTCATTCAGTCTAAGGGTTATTTAGTTTAGAGGAAGTAAAAAGAGACACATGCACTGACAGACATCCACAGAAACAATCATAAAATATACTAATGTTTTTATTTTTATTTTAAATTTTAAATTACTGAGCAAAAAGTGACATTTCTTTGAAAGGTAAATATATTAATCAAATAGCCGACATGGCAGACAGGCATTTGATGGTTATTATAGTTATTCTATCACTTTTTTTTACATTCGTCTTATTTGAAAACATATCTGAAGCAGAATTTAACCCCAAAATATATCTTTAGGCATCTATCATCTTAATCATTTGAGACAAGTGAGAACTAAGTGATTCTGTCCATTTCATGTCATGTTGCTCTTTAGGTGGTGCAATGTTATTCAGTTCTTTAATTTAAATAAGTTTTTTCCCCCCTCTATAGTAATGTCTGTGTCTTAATGTGTTTGTAATCATCTGTCAAATAATATTGTGTGATTCTCTGGAGTTTTCATCATCACTGTCTTCATCTGCCCAGTTGTCATAGAGATCACTTCATCTAAACATATGAATAATTCCACAATCTGACCCGACAGAGATTATACCATTGAATCGTATATGATCACAAAAAGCAGCACCACTTATTCCTATTGGTATGATTTCCAAACAAATATGAACAAGTCTGTAATTCTGATTTAAAAATTGATTTTATAAGTGAAACTAAAATAATGAAAACGAACACAATGTCACACCGATATTATCATACAAGTCACTGCAGATTTTTAAATGTTAACAGTGAATCGTTTAATCTATCTCTCTCTCTCTCTCTCTCTCTCTATATATATATATATATATATATATATATGTATATATGAGAATCAATATGAATTATGAATTATGTCACTGTCGCCTGCAGTTAGAGTAACATGTCAGCTTGTATTTATCGCCACCTGGTGGAATACTTGCCTCACAGCACTTCAGTTCTTGTTTTCCTTCCTCTTTACTTCAACTGTTTAACTGTTTTCTCTCAACAAATGAAATACAAACACCAGCTGCTCTACAGACACTTTATTGCTGTTTATCGTTTTATACTCGGTGGAACGTCTAACTGTGTGTTTGGTGGGCCAGTCCAAACATGCACCCTCCGAATATATGTTACCAAACCAAAGATTTAAATAAACAAAAGCAAAAAACAACTATAATGCAGTAATACAATGACATGAAATACATGAGACTATGAAGTCTTTAGGTGAATTCATTCTCACTAACATATAGGCTGTACTGGTCCATTTACAAAATGTTTCTTTATATATATTTATATATTCAAGATATAAAACAAGAGTAATGCACATTCTTCAAAGGGTAAAGAACATGTGATGGGGTTTATTTTGTATACATGCAGATATACTTGTGTGTGAATTCTGTTTGGTGGCAACAAAACTAAACCCAACTGTCTTTTTTACAAAGTGTATCCACAGCTTACACATTATAACAAATTGTCCTTTTTCTGAGCTCAAATAAAATGTTCACAACAATGTTAATAAGATAAAAACACAACCTATAGCCGCTTTGAAAGTTTAAGATGAATAATATTCTGTATTTTTATTATTGTCTACAAAAATCAAATGAAAAAAACATCAATAACAGTGAATCAACCCAAACAGCAAGTAATGTCCATATATCCAAAGCCTGATATCATTTGTCTGTGTCATAAACTTCCACTGGGATTTATTTGGAGACTTCATTGTGCAGCCATAAATAACCAAATACCAAATATGTGTAAAATCCACAGTTAAACTGATTGAAAGCTTCACTTGTAGTAGGAAGTTATTTAATATTTAAAGCCAGTGACTGGACAGAATTTAAGCTTGAACCAGGAGAGCTCTCGAGTTTTTAAAGATTTACATCATCTGTAGGAATAAATGAGCTATGGCCAAAGTGTCTCTAACAGATTAGAGAATTTAGACACTGATATTATGTAAACTTTGTTTACTTGGATGTTTTCACGGGATACTGTAGCTGACAATAAGAAATAGACTGGAATATCACGTGTTACCCTTCAGGGATGTTGCCATAGTTTCATGCTTACATAGGCAGTTTGTGGGAGATATTGCTCAGTTGCACATTTGTTTGAACAGATGGAGCTAAAGAAAAAACTAGAAAAGATGAAGCAGATCTTCTTTTGTTGATGTAAACTGTCTCCATTTCTTCGTGTTATATAATAATCATTTAGTTTATTTTTTACTTTAATCCACAGACTGTAATTTATGTGGGAATGGCACATATGAACTATTTGTGTTTTCACTATCTACTGAAAGTAAACCTGTTTAGTGGAACATGTGTGCTGCCGAGTGGACTGTTTGTTTGACACGTGACGAGTATGAAGCGTATAAACACACACACACAGTGATAGATCTCTATGTGGCTGAACAATAGTAACATCTGTATTAGTGTATATGTGACCACTGCCTCTGCTCTACACTTTCACAGATTCATTGAGAACCTTCATCGCTGCATCTCTACTACGACCTTCTAAACACAGCTGACCAGATCCTAAGTGTTGGCATTGTTCGAATATTAAACCTGTCATACTGAATACAGAGAACTGGAAATCTTAACAACAGAAAGACCTACGCTGCATCTGTCAAAGGAAGGTTCGCTCGTTTCTTAAGAAGGACACATTCTTCTTCTTACAGTTTTGAAAGAAGCCTAGAAAGCAAAAGAGAAGTCCCTTTAAATCACATCTGACCAAACCTATAGCTGTCTGAACACAGATGGCGGCATCTCGTCCACTATTCGACAAGTATAACTACAGTTGTGAGAGACTGGAGTGGTGAGTGAATGCACCTACGATGATGGCCGACTAAAATGAGCCCACCGGCGTATACATGAACTAAAGATATCTCTTAGTGCGTTTGACAGATCTCAGGCAGAAGAGGGAGAAGTACATTTTAACATCCTGTACTTCATGAAAACAGTTCTGGTGGTGGTGGTGGTGGTGTCTTTTTTAGTCTCACTCCATCCACGTGTGCTGGGCTTGCCAACGTTTTAAGCCTCGTACACCCTGAGGAAGAAACAAAAAGAGTTTTCTGTGATTTCAAACCATTTCCTCTAAGATCATCTGCTGCAGCTTTCAGGTGTTTTCCTTTAGTCTCGAGAAACATTTCTTGAATTGAATTTGAGGCAAAAATGAATTAATTGGATGATTGGATCTGTGATACAGCGACAGCAGACATTACCTGTGGACAAACAGGCTCACTGCTGCCCCCTGTCTGCAGTACAGTATACCAGCTGATTGATAGTGTTATATGCCTCACTGTGTACCAACTAGAAAAGTCAAAACAATCTCAAATATGTATAAATGTACTTGTACATTAGAGGATCACTGATTACGATGGTCAATTTTGCTCAAAACACATTTGCAAATAAAGAGTTCCCCCTGTCCTGTCAGGACATTGTCTCAAAACTAGTTTTATTGAATAATGAAATTGTGTACGAAATCGTAAAATGCAAGAAGATGTTTCACCTGTGCTTGTCCTTCCAGATGCGGAACCATTTGACCAGATTCTTGGTGCTCTGAAGTTTGGGATGAAGACAATACTCCTGCCCCTTGAACCGAGCCACGTTCTCCATCGTCACACTGGAGAGGAGAGCAGAACAAACAGGAGATGATTAAATCCCCCAAAAATCCAACATTATTACTAAATTATTTCACCAAAACCTTTATTGAAAGAAGCATGATGTACTGGAGGAGACGAGAGAGGC
This sequence comes from Paralichthys olivaceus, assembly GCF_024713975.1. Lineage (NCBI taxonomy): Eukaryota > Metazoa > Chordata > Actinopteri > Pleuronectiformes > Paralichthyidae > Paralichthys > Paralichthys olivaceus. The sequence continues at coordinate 21,441,115 of NC_091101.1, forward strand.
AATTTGTGCTTTCTTCAAATAAGAAATGAATAAAATCATCATGCATGCAGAGATGCAGCCCCTGTAGCTTCCAGAATCAGCTACATTTGTTTATCACTGTATGTGTGTTGGTGCAGTGGTGAATGATGGAAAACATAGAAAAACATTTCACGTAATCACATGAGGGCAAAATAGTTTGATCAGGCTGCACAATAAGTTCGGACATTAATAGTTTGAGAGACGGTTTAGATCAACTCCAAAAGCCTCCAACTGAATAGAGTAAAAATGTCAGTCTGACTAGTTGAATAGAAACCGGACAGGTTGCAGAATGATGGTTGACATATGTTTTCCTCCACGTTTCAGCTGTTATTCTTTAACGGCCTCATTAACATTTAAAGTGAAATGCTCTGATTTCAAAAGATCAGCTTGAACTCAGAGGCCAGTTCCTTGGCAGTGAAGCAACATTTCGGAGGTGACATCTCAGCTCATTGAATTGGTCGGTCGGTCTATAACCCTCTGCTCAAGGCATCGGTAGAGACAGTCCGCCTGCATGTGGCGCATTCAGGCTAAAAATAAAGAGAAATGTGGGAAAAAGCAGCCACCGTGCCGCGGGGCCTCTTCCTCCAGCGACACACTCAAAGGCTCAGAAGGAGCATGAATGTTCAGTGAGTTGACTGGAGGAGAAAAGACTCGACTCGCAATAAAAATGTTGCATTCAGTGGCTACAGGAATTAGATTAAAGTGTTTTGCACTTTATTGCCCATTCAGTCGTCACTTTGTTTGGCTGCTGAGGTTCATCAGGCAGCTCCACATGTTGTGTTATGGAGGAATGGAGCTTTGAGTGGGTGTTTGATAGAGAGAGCATAAGAGTGCTTGTTGCCTGCATGCACGCCAACGCTCTCGTATGTGAGAGGCTGTAATAAACATCGAAGTAATGTTAATCCACGATCTTAACCACTGTGTTAATCTGAGCTCCGGTTCCTCCTCATTGTCATTCACCTGAGAGCAGCTGAAGTGCAGCCACTGGCTCTAAAAGCTCCTGTGGTTGGAAACGTGTTTGATGAGCACAGAGAGAGAATGAGAAACAATGAGAGCAAAAAGAGAAAGAAAAGAAGAGATGGTAGTCGAGTGTACTTCTACTTCTGCTCCTCACTACGTAACGAGATGCATTGATTCTTAAACTTTACGACATGTATTTTACAGCTGCACCTGTAAGTTGCTTTTTTACATTTAGATTCACAGGAATCTACTAAATTAGGATTATTTAGGAAAATAACCACAACATTAAAAATGTTATTTAACTATAAATGAGGTATTCATAATCAGGAGTTTTACTACTAATGTCAACTTATAATGGAGTTTAGCTTATTTCACTCCAGTGAAGGATCTGATTTCCTCCTCATCTGACGAAGGAAGAGCAATGGTGAGATCCAGACATTAATGTAAGTGATAAACACAAAGAGCACCATCCAAAAAAACTATAAATAACAAAACATAAAGGTTGAAAAGAATCAAAAGAAAAGTTATATTTAAGAGGAAAAATAATATAAAGTGGAAATACGACTGTTTAAAGGCCAAACAAGAGGAAAAAGGAGAAAACAGGGAGGTTTGGTGGCTCTCAGCTTGTGTGTGTTTGTGGTCCGCGGTGGTTGACCAGAATGCCAAACTGGGTGCCGTAAGCCAAACAGCCACAACAAAGGCCAGGGTGGGGGGGACCCTCTCACTCGTTTCTCTCCTGCTCTCTTTCTTTCTCTTGCTATCCGGAGCCCATCGAGGCTCATTTTTCACTGGGCACCAACGGCTGGTGGCCCCATCTCATGCTAATAGAGCGGCCTTCACCAACAGTAACATACGCCACAGACCTGAGGATCAACACAGACCAAACCAAAGGATTTCCTACATTCACTGAATAACACAAACAGACAATAACATGTGTTGTTAATCTTTTTAATGCTCTTATACTGAACTTTTAATTCTGAGAGTTGCATAAAATCGAAACAATAAGAAAATCCTCACATGAGATTAACTGGACCCAACAGTCGCTGAGTAAAATTGCTTAACTCATCTTTTCTCGTCACATCTACACAATCTGTTGCCGTCTCCCAGTGTCCTCTCCGTGCTGTGTTGTAAGTGGCCAGCAGGTGGCAGCAGAGTGTGAGTCTCAAACAACACTGACTCCAGTGACATAACAAACCATCGTTTTTTTTTTTTTCTTTCCTGCAGCTTTGACATGAAACTTCAGACTCATTCCACGCAGAGATCACATCTCTCGTTTCTCGCCCTGGAGGAGACCTGATCCCAAATGATTTAAAGTTGTACGTAAAATCTGTAAATTGTAACGTGTACGTAACGAGCAGGATTATTTGTTTAGGATTGGAGTGACTGTGTGAGCGCCACAGGTTTCTTCAGATCTGTTTGAAACTCTCAGAGGGTTCGTTATCAGGAGAATCGCTCCTGCTGCATTTAACAGCTCAGATGGTGTGTGTGCGCTCAGGCTGTGATTTCTTGGGTCACAGTGGCAGAGTGAGAGAATCAGATAGTAACTGTGTAGTCTATGGATCATAAATCAAACTATAACCTGGAAGTGAGGCTTCAGAATGGGGGGAACAACCCATCAGAAAAACAGAAATACACTTTTGGGATGATTGGTGAACTTACGTACGTCGTTACCATTTTTTTTACCTCTGCAAAGAGGTTAGGTCTGTTTATTTGTTCGTTCATTTGTTGAGCTTTGAGCAAGATTATGCAAAAAGAAAGAACTCATTACATGATAGCACAGATCTTTCTTTAACATTGTAAAATAAGACGTTTTTGGACATTACAACAAATCATGGATCTTAATGCAACAAGTCAGACACATTAAGAGGACTGATGTCTATGAGTGTGTGCACTTTGGTGCTGCTTTTATTGAATAGTGTTATTCTAGTGTAATGAAGATGCAGTGAATGTAACCTCAGATACGACACATACAATATGAAGCTTAGCCTTTCACCACCATGTAAAGTGGAGAGCTCTGGGAAGATGCTCTCTCCAGGCTGTGTGGTGTAATTAAATCACAACTTCATCATCACACTCCACATCCACGGTTGTGTAGTAAGCACAGATGACAAGATGTTATGATACCGCTGCCAAATATTTCTATGGTGTTACAGTTACAACAGCATATCTGCGTGTCAAGCAGGGACAAATACACAGAGACGGGAGGGAAGAAGAAGAAAAGCAGGAATGTGAAAAGATGAAAAAAGCTGAAGGAGCAGAGACAAACCGAGGAGGATAATGTCAAGAGATCCAGAAGACAGAAGGTGGAGAGAGAGAACAAACACATGGGGAAAAATACAATGAAAGAAAGAGAAAATAAAAAAACTCTGACTCACAATATCATCTTCTCTTGGCAGTACGGGTGTTTGGGTTTGATCTCCAGCTTCTGTACATCCTTATATCTGATCTTTGGTCCTTTTCTGGTGCACCTGCACTTGTAGGCTGTCGACAAAGCACATGGGTGTGATCATATCGTTTTTAGTTGTTGTATTTTCTCATAACAGTGACATGACTAGGAATCCTGTCTCAGACTCTTATACCCCACTGTATTCGTTCTAGTTCTGGAGATGCAGAAGGAGCAGTGATATAATGGAAAACAGAGCGTCTGGAAACTGAACCATGAGCAGATTATTACAGTTAGTGTCGTAATTACTTCCAGAACCGTCTCTGAACTGATAGAAAAGTTCATTCTTAGTGATTTGACAGAAAATTGGCTCTCCCTCATCATGAAACCCCCAGTTAATCTGTACGATACACACTGAGGAGGAGGATTACTGCAGCCAGGGCTTACATCTGCTACAGATTCCCATGTCGAACAAAACACAGTCACATATAAACATGTTTTAAAAGTAGAAATGCTACCCTGCAAAAGTAACAAGTATTTTTCTTCTTTGGAAGTTATTGTCTGCAAATCTGCAAAATGAACTGATCTGACTTTAATGCAGCAGCTCTGATGACTCATGAACATTTTTTGTATTTGCATTGGACGGAGAAAACCCGTGGCTTTAACTCTCCTGCAGCCACTTCTCCTGCACGTCCTGTTTTCATGTAAGAATTTGTTGTGGAGAGATTTCCTCCATTATAATCACAGAGCAGGAAGCAAGCAGGTCATAAGGTTACATGATGTCTCACTCCTCAAGTATCTTTTATGTGTTTCAATCAAACCTCTTCCCCAGGATCATTTTTTACAGCTGTTTTTATTTGACTTCATGCTGCAGAATAAAGCCAGAGAAATTAGTTTTTTTTTTCTGGGTTGTATATTTGTGATGGGAGGTGATGACCTGGCTCAAGGTTTCCTTCATCCATCACCTCCTATCTGTCCTGAGTGCCTCTAAATCTGTCACAAGCCAAGCGATGGTGCCAGAAACACACTAGACAACAATAAAACTACAGAACCGCTGTGTGATTGAGAAAAACAGCAACACTACACACAGTTAGATAGAAGAGATGTTGTCTGCTCTACATCCAAACACTTCATGACTTCTTTTTTCTTCCTTCTATGTGATGACACAAGTCAATAACTTTTTAAACCCACAACATGATTTTATGGTGAGAAATAAAATCGTCCTAACCGATCTGACTTTAGTCCAAATCAAAGTTGAAAATCGTTCTAACCAAAAATACGCTAACACACCAAGATACTGTATATTTTAGTGAAATATTTCTCAAGGAGCTGACAAATACTAGTTTTGCTCCTCAACCATATACAGACACACAGTTCTTCATAAACCTGACAGCTGCAGAAACAAAATGTAAAATGTAATTTAGAGAGAAAATATCATTAGTCTCCATCAGTTTTCCTGCTCCTCCTCCCACATGGCTCCATGAATATTGGCTTTAAAAGATTTCAGCCACATATGGTCAGCTTCACTTGTCTTGCCAGTCACACAGACAGACACAGACAAAGACACAGAAGGCTCATGCTGAGGTTGTAGCTGCATCAATCACTCTAATCTAGTTTCAAGAAGCTGTCAATCTTTTTTTAGAGACATTTAGGATAAAACATGGCGAACAAAGCCCTGGATTGTGTGTTGTGGGATCAGATTAGGAGGAAAATATATCAGGTGGGCATCAACATGGAAGCAAACGCATCTTAAAGTTTTTCCAAACCTGTGCTGGACATGAGGAAACTTTTTTTATTTTGTACTTATTCCTGCGCAGAGAAAAAACCGAACATATTGTTTGTTATTCAGTTGCATCTTCTCCACAGAGGTCCCATAGCTTCAGATCAATACAAAAAACAGATCAATAAAAAGGTGCAATTTACCTTCTGCGCTCAGGAAGTACAAGGACACCACTAACACAAGTAGCACCGCTGTGCACCGATGCATGTCTTCAGAAGTCAAGACGAAGAAAAGATGTATTTGTTCGCTCTCTGCGCACAAAAATGCAAAACACAGCAGCTTCAGCAGAGCCGATGATATCCGCCTGCAGAGAGAGTTGGGAGAAGCCGGAGTGGAGGAGCTCTGAGGGTCTTCTGCTGTTTGGAGTCCCGTTGGAGCGCTGATTGTGCAACTGTGCGTCCTGAGCGCCTGGATGAATCTCCAATCACTCTCTCTCTCTCTCTCTCTCTCTCTGTGAGTGTGTGTGTGTGAGTGTGTGTGGAGAGAGGCAGCAGCAGCTCTTTTAAAAGCAGCCCGCTGTCGCCCCTCTCATTAACATGCACGGCCAGACAGCGAATCAAACACTTGTGTCCAGAGAGGCACAAGTGGAGAGCGTGGAGAGGGAGGGAGGGAGAGAGAGAGGGAGGGAAAAACAGAAAAATACTCATATTGTCCAGTGAAGTGAAACCTGAGTGACGTCTGCTCTGATGGGTCGTGTGTTGACTCTTTATTTTACACGTGTGACCGGATCAGAAGGGACAGAAACAACTTGAGAGGAGAGGCGACATTTACGCGCAGTGTTGAGTGTGTGCGGGACGTTTGAACACTATTGGATTATAATGAGATTCTTCTTTATAGTGGGTTTGTGCAGTTTGTGAGTCTGTGTGGTCATTTTCAAAACAGTGATTCGCAGATGAAAAGGTCCATGTGGTGTCAATGGTGATAACTGTCATTTATAGCTACAAGAAAATGTCTCGGGGCAGTAAAGGCAACATCCAATCAGTGTTAAGTGAAGCTGCTTTTAAAAGTTACATCATAATTGATTTTCTGTGAGATCCACCTGCAGTTACAAAAAAAATAAAAGAGAGATAGTTTTGGATTACAGGTCAGCAAATATAATGGATGATGATAACTGCAACACAAGAAGGCAGTGAATGATATCATGTATACTCCACTGTCTGTGTTTACGGAGCAGGTAGTGAAGCTAAAAACAGCTGCAGCCAGAAAGTCATCAGTTAAAGAAAAAAGGGATCAGCAAGAGAACATTTACATTAGGCTGTAACTTTAATCCAGTGTAATGAATGATAGATATTAACTCCTTTAAATAAAGAGCATGATATGTTTTATACCGCTGCCTCTTTGCTAAGAATGTTATGTCAGTTCAGTTCATTTTACTTAATCCATGGCTTTGTTTTATTATGTTTGTGCATCACTTCATTTCAGATGCTTAAAACTCAACATGACGTTATTTCTGTAAATGCAGTTCCTTTGTAAAAAAATAAAAGCGGCCATTGTATCTGGTGGCATCAGGCTGAACCTTTGGCCTGTAAGAGATAGCCCTGAGAAGAGGGTCTGACCCCTCCCACCTGGGACGCTCTGACCACCAGATTAAACAGCATTCATCACCGTCCTGCATCGAGAGGGATTTGTTTGTGCGTGTGTGCGTGTGTGAGTGTGTTCACTCGGCTCTCTCGCTTTGTGTGAGTGGGTGCGTGTGTTTGTGTTCACCTTGCTGACCTGAACACTGATGCAATCTGCTGCTGTCATCACTCAAATCAGTGGCCATGAAACGTCTGTCTGCAGCATGGACCTGTGCGAGTGTGTGTGTACAATATACTCCTGCAAGCATGTCCACATTTGGGTGTGTAGATCTACATGAGCAGATGCATGTACATCTGTAAAGTATCATCCGATGTACTGTATCTGCAGTCTGAACAGTGAGCAGATCAGCTATGAATCTGTCTTAACGTTACTTCAGGACTGGTGATGTAACTGTTGAATTCAGAGGCTATAACACACACAAGAGGCAGCAGATTAAACCACATGAAGTTATACATTTCAGCCTAAACATGGAAAACCCTGAAGTCTCGGCCAAAGACAAAAAAGAAATCAAATATTTGCCAAACACACTTTAACTACCTGTAGTCTTGAACGAAGGTAAGACATGAGTCCAGCAATCTTTCCCAGTGAACTGGGACAGATCAGGAAGTAAGTGACCCCTGCTGCACATTGACGAGCTGTAAAACCCTCCAGAGTACTTTTTGATCTTGGCATAAAAGACACGGGTAAGCTGTCGGTTCCAGTCTTCAGCCGAAGAGACCGATAACGAGACCGTTAGATCACAGAGACTGAAGGAAATAACGAGAGTTAAAAAACAGATGATCTCAGCCAACAGGAATCAGACGTGACATCATGAAAATAACATCTGCCAATCAAAGATGGTTTATTTTATGATCTACTGGTGCCGAGGAAAAAGAGAATATCACAGTTGGATTAATATGTATTGGTTTATTAGTATATACAGAAAAGTATATACAGACAGTGAGTCCCTCAGTATAATAGATAAAATATGCCTGTACTTGTACCACATGCTTAACAGGTGCTATCAAGATGTTGATAACTTTATTATTTCCTCCTCCACATCAGCCCAGTTTCTGAGTGTGTTCTCACTAAACTAGATGTTATTCAAATCTAGTGATTCTAGACTTGTTCAGATTTACGCTTAGTCTTAGTTACTCAGCCCGCTCACAGCATAGATCTATAGGTGACAATGTCGCTCAGTCGCTCCATTGCTCCGATCGAGATTGAAATATCTGGATGATAATTTTACAAACATTTACGGTCCCAACATCATTTTCTGACTTAAGTCATCCATTGATAAAATTATACTCTATTGTTACTGATACTGATACTGAACCCTGCCTTATTTTTTCTAGCGCCACCATGAGGTTTAACAACTGTTGGATGGGTTGGTACGGAAATGTGTCTCTTTGTTGGTGAACCTGATTCAACCTCTCACATTATCACCAGGTCAAAATTTTCCGAAAAAACATTTTTAATCTAACGCACCAGATGGTTTGTTAAGCCTGTGTCATGCTTTCCGAGAGTATATGAAGGTTTATGTGACGTCACTTACATCATCAGAGGTTGTGTCAGGCTCTGTGTGTTATCACACCTAAGAATCACGCATATCTGCCAGTAGCTCCTCCCTCATACAACTGTGATTGGTCAGAAGCGAATAGCTAGTTCTGTATATCTTCTGGTTGTGACAGTAAATCCCTAGATCACATTATAAATATATCAACAAGAAGGTTCCTGGTTCAAATCCTGCCTTGTCTTTCTGTTTGGAGTTTGCATGTTCCTCCAGTGTCAGTGTGAGTTTTCTCCAGGTACCTCATCCACTTCTCACAGCCCAAATACATGCAGACTGGAGTTGGGTTAACTGGAGACTCTTAACTGTCCATAGGTGTGAATGGTTGTTTGTCTCTGTATTTCAGTCATGTGATAAACGGGGGACCTGTCCAGGGTTTAACCCGCCTCTCGCTCAATGTCAGCTGGGATTGGCTCCAGCTCCCCCCACAAGACCCTCAAGAATAAATGGTATAGATAATGGATGGACATATATTAATTGAATTTCCTCTTGTTTCATGAATCATTTATCCAACTGATTAAATGATCCGTTCAGCCTAAAAGAACATCCACTCTGTCGTCTGACGAGTCACAACAGAGTTCCAAAGATCCCTCCCACTCCGGTACTTCAAATAACACATAAAAGCTCAGACAATTTGCAGAATGAAAAGATTTCTTCCTTTAAGTGATGAAGTAAGACAGAAGCTTCACTGCCATTCCCATAGGAACCTCTACAATTCCTCCAACTTAACCACAGGACTACGTCTCCTTACACAAATCTGGTCTGCTTACTCTAGATAGTAAACTCTATTTGTGCTGCCGATCCAACCTGCACAGCATCTAATGGCTTTTAGTGCACTTGGCAACAGTGCAGTGAGTGCAAACAAATTTACAGGGAAATTGAACCGTTTACCTAAGAGTCAAACATGGCAGAGGGTGTGTCAAGTGTATTGGGGCTGTTTAGTTTGGGATGATACATGGTACGAGTGAGAGGAGACAGAGAGAGAGCGGGAAAGTGGAGAAGAGAGTCAAACTGTATAAGTTACTATGTTCACAAGTGGATAAACAATCACTGGCTGCAACTACAACTGCTCAAAATACCAGACCTGAGTGTATCTCAATCACAGACTGTTTATAAAAATGAATGACATGTTAGCTCCCCAAATGTGTGGCCAAAGTGTCTTGATTGCCCCCTGTTGGCTTCTTAATGTTTATGGTTGAGTCATGGACCAAACTCACACTGATGTTTGTTCAAGTGTTTATTTTCCAGCAAGTTTGGGTTTGATTACTTCTTTTACGCTGTAAAATATACAGCAGCTCCATTTTCCTGGTCGCTATCACACACGCAAATCTCGTCTTTGGTTCAAGATGGCAGTCTTCATATCAGGGACATGTTGTCCATTTTATAAAATCTATCCCGGTTCCTCAGTTCTTACAGAGCAATCTGTAAACAAACTCTAGGAAAAGTCCAAAATAATACCATGTAAATTGTTAATGAAAGGTTTCTCATTGCATTATCAGTATTTTGTATTTTTTGGGCGGCCAATTGTCTTCAGCTGGATGTTTACATCTTTTGTAAATTCTACCCAGCATTCTTCTTATTTGCATCTTCTCCCTGAGTTTTTCTCCCTTCAGCTCCTGTTTCCTGACAGTCCGAAGACAAACTGGTCCTGAGAGATAGACAACATGGAGGATTTGCATAACACAGGTCAGCTGGCAGACAGACAGGTAGGCAGGCAGGTGTTGAAGGTAATTGATATAATGATGGTTTGTAAGTGTTGGGTAATGCAGGTGTGTAGAGACACTGCACACAGACACACAGGAAGACGTGCAGATGCTGCGAGGCGACAGCTGATGATGATGATGATGAGATGCTCAGCAGTGGCTATGTTTCCCTGCAACAGATTGTTAGAGAAGAAGCCACAAACAAGACAAGAGTCTGATTTTGAGCATCTTAGCAGCCTGACGGACACACAGGAGACAGACAGACAGAAAGGTATGAGAACAAGGTATAAACAGTCAAAGAGGCAGGCAGGTGTTGGAGGGTAATTCCTCTCGGGTGACTGGGTTGGGTTGGAGCGTGGAGCTCAATGCCCTGGGCCGGGATGTAAATGCTCTTTCAAAGGTCATGTTGACGTCACAGTGTTTTCAGTGGTGACAGGACGAGTGTGTAGTTAGAGCGTGACTGCAGCTTGGATTTGGTTTTCTCTTTTTGCTTACTCTTGTTATCACAACACTATGACAATTTGGTCCATTTCAGTTTAGATGTGTTTGTCTTAGCATCTTCCTTTTTTATCTGAACAATGTGTTTTGTTATTGCTTTTCCTTTCCCACAAAACTCCACCAACCACACTTTTTAAACATGCTTAGACACTTGCTTAGGTTCTCTTCCTTTACTCCTATTAAAACGTGACATACTCACCTACTGCATGTGCACAGTGTGTTTGTGCAGCGTTCAGACTCAGAACTTAGCAGAAACAGTAACTTTTAATTTGCCTCTTCAGCTAAATTTCCCCAAAACTGAATTCACATCTGCTGCATCCCCCGTCTATTTGCACTGACGTTAGATTATTGTGCAGCCTCTATAACTCACTCAACAGAGGTGACTTTCAAATGATGAACAACGGCTCTTTGAAATAATGTGGAAATAAAAACTAAATCCAGAACAGTTCTCTGTAAAGCCTGGTTTATTTATTTAACAAACACACTTCACACACCATAGATACTTTCAAAATAAAATTCTTCTGTTGAAGTTATGCTCTCGATGACTCCGCACTGAAAGAGACTATTTTCCCTTATACAGCCCTGAGTGTGACTGGATAATATACACAGGTTATTCTGGTGCAGCGACATAAAATGACCTAAGAGGAGACACCATCTGTTGTAGTATGTTTGGATTTCAGTGGCTTCAGAAAGACATAGCTTGTGTGTGTGTGTGTGTGTGTGTGTGTGTACGTGTGTCTTGAAATCCCTTATATCCATGTCAGTTAACACATAAACAGACAGACCATTAGCACAGAGCAGAGAGACGCAGTGTCGATCTGTTTTGACATGTATTCTCCGTAGAGAAGCATGTGAGTGCACATAATGTCCACAGAGGAGAACGTACACGAGAGCTCGCCGTGGTGAAACACAGCATTTTCAAAAGAGTGGTTGGAAAGTAAGGAGTGAAACCGGCTAAATGAAAATAATTTGCATGTTGCAAACTCACAAATTAAAGTTTACTTCAGGTCATCAGGAGTGAAGGTTCCTTTCTGTTTACAGTAAGTGATGGTAAACAGCTTGGATCTCAATGACGCCTTTACAAACTCACATGTGTGTAAATACGTGCTGGGGTCCCTGATGACAAACGTTAGGTCAACAGGGAAAAACTCAGTTCACCATCATGACTGCAGTTATACATTCACCATGAAGGCAGCACATGTTCAGTCCCAGGACTCGTCCTATTTTGAGGTTTGTCACGACACTGATCCTGGCTTATGTTGATGTTATGTAATTTTTTTATACCATATTGAGGCCGATTCTGAAAACTGACAGCTCTGCTCACATCCAGGTTATGTGGGACACAGCTGACTGGGTATGGAAATGTTGATCATGAAATAAGAACACAACAATGTTAAACTGAACAGAAATAAATATAAATAGTTTATCAAATTGTAAAATAACTGTATAAAGTGCTTAGAAGCTTAAAGTGTTTAATTAGAGACAATAACATGAATGTCAGGCGAGAGAAAAATACTTTTTTCTAAGCGTCGATCCGGAGACTGTATATAAAATATAGACGACATGACAGCTCCCAAAACTGAAGCCAGAGTGTAACTATCCCCCCCTGGTGGCTGGCTGCAGTATAGCTCATAAACCCCACCTCCTCCATGTTAAGAGGTCAAACTACACAGATCACAGTCAAATACATTTTTATCAAAGATGCTTTCTGTCATTTTAGGCTCTTATCACTAAAGTTCAAGTGTTGGTTTTATATTAAGTTTGGTTGTAAATAGTTAAACAGGGTGAAATGTCATGATTGACGGCTGGGACTGACTCGTGATGGGACCACCCCGGCCCTACTCCACAATCACTACTCTCTGGGGATGGATGATGGATGATGGATGATGGGAGCTGATGACATATCACCAGGATTTCCTCAAACCAAGACCCAGATTATTAGCCCCATTGAACAGCGTTTGAGAGTCGAGATAACCCCATGACATCACTTGGGTTGTTTTCTCAGACCTCCTCCGGAGCCACAGACTGAGCAGGACTCCTCCTGTCAGATTCACACACCGACTGCAATGTATCAAGTCAGTGCACATCCCCTTTAACTTGAAGCCTCAGTCAAAGTTTATCTGCTCCGCTGTTATAATGAGATATTCATCTTATCTATAGAGGGAGGTACAAGTTCATCCAAAGTGTAAACACACACACTCGTTCTGAAATGATTTGATATATGAGTGTGACCAGATCGCAGCCAAAGGTGGAAACAAACAATCTGTGTCTGTGAGAAAATACAACACGAATAAAGTGAACTCATCCACACGTTTCAATTCTAATCAGCTGCAAACAGGAATGTAGATGGAATCACATGTTTTTGTTAAAGCTGCCTGTTATTTAGGAATCGTACATGATTTATCTTTTGGCTCTAATGAATTGAGAATTCAAATGATCACCCACAACAAGCTGTGATCATGACTTTTTTAACACGACTGAGCAATAATTTACAAAAGAATAAAACAAATAAAAGAAACAAATTCTGGAATAAAACAAATAAACAAATCAGACATTGTATGAATGAATTTGTTTGCACACATTCTCTATATGATTTGAGGTTGTCACTGCTGTGTAGTATTGTATTGACCGTTTTTATCTTTGTTTAAAATGAAGCTATATATGTTTACGCAAGTTAAATTGATATCAATACAGATTTTGGATAAAATGGCAACGCATGTTTCCTAAACTGCAGGTTTTAGAGCTGAAGAGACGATATATCTGAGAAAATATATAGAGAAAAGGGAAAATAAGAAATCTGCAGACACACAGATAAGAAATCATGGCAGGACATGACCTAAAAAGTTAAATGGCTGAATCCAGAGTGGAATTAACAGTAATCCAGATTGCATGTGCCATGAGATTAACAATATTTATTCATGGACATAAAACACGCACACGCACGCACACACATACACACACACACACACACACTCCACTGTCCAACTCCTTCCATACCATTGGTAAAACAGAACCACAACCTTTCAGCTCCTTCTCTCTTCTGCATCTAAAGAGTTTGGTTCTTCACTTTTGTTTTTCACATACAAACTTTCCAAAGGTGATCAATGGCTTTTAATAACCTCTACTGGTGCCAAGTGGGTATTACAACTGCACAAAGAGGAATCTCATGGTTCTTATCCGACAATGTAATGATCTCTCAAAAACATTTAAAGAAGAGGTGTAATGGACATAAAGTTTCATACATTTGACAGAGGCTGTTAAATCCTCTATTTATATTTTATAATCAGTTAGAATTGTGTGTATTTATTAGCATGCACAAGAAATGTGTTTCTGGGTAACGGTGACACTCTACTAGTGCAGATAATATACAGACAAGATGCAGTACCATCTACAGACATTGTGCATTATCTTCACAGACCGGGCATAAACTGTATACAACCAAAAAGAAACGACAAACAACATGAAGTGTATAAGAATATGAAGTGTTTAACTTGTGCCTGTTTAGTGAATAAATAATATGTACTGTAATGTAGAGATCATTACCTCCCTATTATTCATAATAAAATACCAAGAGTACTTCCTTCCTTTTCCCTGGTTTCTTCAGAATACCTGCACAACGAACGTCTAAACTCTCCGTCAGTCTCAACAGGGAGGATGTGCTGTCTCAGTCTGACTCAGGTTGAACTGTCACTAAGAATTATCATCTGTCCTCATCACCTCAGATCATCATTACTTTCTCATCTAAATTACTTCGGTCAATCACGTAGTTCAATCGTTCTTCTGTCTGTGCTGTTTTCTTTGTCTCCCTGTTTTTCCTGTTTCCAGTAACAACCACATGCTTCTGTCTGTCTCCAGTTCTGATCGCAGTGTTCTCCGTGATTCACAGTGATTCACAGTGATTCACAGTGATTTACAATGATTACTGCTGATTGGAGAGTCATTTTCATGAAGTCATTCCAGTCATGTCAAATCAAACTAAATGATTTGATGTTTTCTCTGTGAGTCAGTGAGTAATAACCAGGAGGATTTTCTGTTGCTTTAAATCATAAATAATGATTTGATTTAACTATTTACAGATGAATAATTAATATTAAAGCCTTTTGGTATGTATTGTGGTCACAATAAGTCAGGAAATGAGGAGTTAATGCACAAAGGGTCAAAATGACTGAGAGACACTGTGATGCAACGTAACTGGGATCAGACTGATTAACATACTGAAACAAAGGTCATGTGGACTGAAGTTTTTTTAGACAAAGTCTAAATATTGTTGTGACAAAACTAATACATTGTGTGTGCAACATGTATTAATAGCAGCCTCATTAAACTTGCAGATTTAGTTTCAAACAAGTGAGACTTCACAAAGAAAACATGCAGATCAAACTGTCGTCCTGTGACCGAACTGTGTTCAGTAATTATGGAGCATGTTGGCTCGACCTTAAACCTCCAGCATTCCTGACTGCTTTAACAATTAGAGCTCGGAGTTGAGCCCAAAACGCACGGAAATGTATTTCCAACTATTCCCTGACTGTTTGAACTGAGCTGCCTGTCAGCTTCTTTCACGTTCCTCATGAAAGACACGACAGAAACTGTGAAAACATGTAGGAGTTATATGGTACGATGTGACAATATGGGACAAAACACTGTACATCACCTGATCCCACTGATTCTCATTTGTGGTCGGTGAACAACGGTGACAGATTTATTTTCAGTCTGGGCTGTGCACATAAACATCAAGGCTGAGAACACGATATAGGTCACCAAGCTAATGCTCGCACGAGACAAGGTGCACACCCATGGAAACGTGACCGCGCTCCTGAATAATTCACGTGTCATGTAAAGCGATAGCTATGAGATCACGCATGCAGAAAGGTCAGCCGTGGAGCTCGAGGATATACGTGGTGTTGGCACAGACGATGACACAGAAACTGAATGAATAGAGCGAGTTCTCTCTGATGTACTGCAGCCACACTGTATTATCTATTACTAAAGTTAATAGATGATGAGCTGACATAAGAGCACTATATATGGAAAATACAACCCGGCAGAGGAGGTTATGTTTTCCTTCTCTGTTTTTTGGTTGTTTTGTTTTTGTGAACAACTTGAAGTGTTTCCATTAAACTCGGTGGAAGGAGGTGGCGTGGGTCAGCGAAGAATTTGATATATTTTGATGCAGATCTAAATCAAAGGCGTCGGACACAGGATTTGTTTTTTTGTTGACATTGTGAAAAAGGATGTTTTTGACATTTAAACCTTTTTCCTTTTTCATGGATCGAGATGGAAAAAAACAGGCATATACATTCCTATATGATCCTGAGGAAGAACAGCTGGTTGAAATCAATATAAAAGCAAGTGGACCTGTGTTAAGATTTATTTTGGCTGAGACTGGAGAAAGATTTGACTCACGGCAGGAAAAATCAATTTAGGGCAGAGAAAAAGATGAACAAACATAACACTGTGATGCTCGTACAATCATAAAACATGACTTCATGATTATTTGAAGTTTAAGAAATATTTTAATGTTTATTCAACATTTGATTAGATTAGTTGCGCCACATAGAGTCTCTGGTTAAAGCGTTGGTTCTAAATGTTTGAGTTCTGTGGCTGAGGAATGTTCAGCAGCTTTGCATTGTTTTCATTTATTAGGTATTGATGAGGCTGGTTAATTATTAACCTGTTTGTGCTCATTAACTCCAACCACAATGACCTTAAGGTATATGAGACACACTTCAGAATGATGTCCCCCAGGGCCTGTTAGTCACGTGTGACACATATATACACACACAAAAGCATACGCCTGTAAGCAGACTCGCTCGTGGAAAGCTGTGAGTACACACACTGACACCTGAGACCTTCTATGATTGTGATAGACTGAAGATGGCTTTTTGTCTCTCACGGAAACAAGTGATTAACTCCGTCATCCTGCTTCTCAAATCTTCAACTCTGAAAGCCAACAGATGAATAATGATGCAACTGAGCTGCAGCTTCAAACTGGAGTGACATGTAAGAGACAAGTATCTGTTTTCACCTGCACGAGTGAAGAGTTATTCACTTGTTTCCACCGACACAAACACATGGGAACAAGAATGAACTGGTTCACAAAAGACACAGAGGGGGAGGTAATGCTGACGGGTCTAACTTCACCCTGAGGAGTCTCTTCCTATAACGTCATCCCTGTCCCCACCAACCCGTTTGTAAGTCATGTAAGAAATCGTAAAAAATAAAATGATAATAAATGATTCTGGTTTCTTACAGGATTGTTTTAAATGGAAATTTAAGTCAAACATTCTGTCAGTTGGTTGAACTTCAAGAGTTGAGAGATGTTTTCACAAAACTCACAAAATCATCTTTCACTCAGAGCAACACAGAGCAAGCAACTGAAGTTCAATATTCCTCACTCTAACACACAAAACACACACACACACACACACACACACACACACACACTGCACAATACCACTGGCTGTGCTGAGATTTTTACTTTGGCATAAAAATGCAGCCTCAGTCTAAACTCAGTGTGTGTGTGTGTGTGTGTGTGTGTGTGTGTGTGGGCGAGCAAACACCACCAGCATCCAAGCAACTGTTACTGACCAGGGTGGACATCTAGAGACACACACACACACACACACACACACACACACACACACACACACACACACACACACACACACACACACACACACACACACACACACACACACCCTTGTTTTCAGCTCTCTGAGTGAGGAATGGCGCAATTTCGTTCTGTCTATAAAGGCTGCTCTGTGTCCTGACTATCTACCAAACACACTCTCTCACACACGCACAGACACACACACACACACACGCACAGACACACACACACACACACACACACACACGCACAGACACACACACACACAAACATACCTAATGACTGCTTTGTGTCCACATTTACAGGCAGGGACACACTCACACATCCACACAGAGACCAGCTGCTTTGCACCCTCATTATGTTGCTGTTCAGCTCAGGCTACTTGGGATTGCAAACACGGGCCAGGCAGATGTCCAGTGGCTTAATAGTGCTGACCACACACACACACACACACACACACTGAAGAACTGGGTAGTTAGTAGCAATAACATCCACCACTGTCTCTACGGCTGTCCATAGTAGAAGCTCTGTGAGACACTAATACTCATTGTCAAGAAAACAAGCAGTTAGACAGGAAAACTAGCTTGTTGAGAAAAAGAAAAGAAGAAGAAGAAAAGTTATGTTTTCATTATTTTACCCGATGGACAGTGAGGTTCTCGTAATGTCCGACTGAGTAATAATTCATTTATCCAACATTTTCACCCTAAAAGAAAATTCGCATCCTCATGGTGGTGCTGCATGAACAGCTAGCAGGTTAATGTCTGGGCCACGGAAACTTTCCCTCTTGTCCACCTGAACCATGTGAAAGACGTGGATGGTTGCAGTAGGATCTGAAATGTCTTCCTGCAGCCATGTTTCTGTCATGAACAGAACTCTGTCCTACCCTGCTCTTTTCTCCCATTACGTCAGTCCTCCCCATGTCCCCTGTGTCCTCCGTCTGATTTCTGTGGTGATTCTTCTGGAAGGCGGTGTGGCCAACTTGAGTGCAATCATGGTCCTCGGTGTAAATGATGCGACCCCGGAGTTCCCACAGCAGCAGAGCTGACTGATGGAACTGATGAAGAATGATTTCATGGTTAAGAAATCAAACCAGACCCATTACCATCAGCATAGCTACATTGCGCTAATTGGAAAGGTGCTAATTGTTCACTGTGCTAATGAGGATAAAACAGTGTTGGACATTGACTGTTTGTGCTGAGTATTGATGGACCACAGAAATGTAGGTGTTTCCTCTGTAGTTTGGTTTCCATCACAATTCCCATACAAGGAACACAAACTTGACATGATGTGTTTCCTCTCCTGAACTCTATGGAGACACTTTGAATACAGTGTGTACTTTGTGAGGCACATAGAATACAAGCGGCCGTAGGCAGCTCTGGAGCTAACAAAACCAAGAACGACACAAAGCTTTACGCATTGGATGCACAACAATGCGAAACTTTCTTCCACCGCTTACATTCATTATCATGTTTGTTGATGAGTCACGAGAGGCCAAAGAGCACAAAACGCCTGAAGAATGGGAAGAAAGTACAAAAGAGTCAGATCTGTTATTTCCTATTCAGATATGATGACTGAATGTGAATCTCTATTAATGCTGAGTCATTCTGACGCTTTTATGTGGCTTTCAGTCGGATGGGAAACAATTTTGTGTGGAACAAAGCCTCCTTTTCTTTGCCCTGCGACGACTCTGTGAAGCACTTGACGTCAGGAACTGTCCGCACCCACTCTGCACGCATAGTTTTCATGACACACTTTTCGCTGCTCACCGAGTCTGCGTGGGATTCATGGCAGCGCACGGCCATTCAGTGTCTAATCTTTATTATCGTCTTTGCGACATATTTTGCAGGAGGACAGTCAATGGATTGACTGAAAGAAGGAAGTCGACCCACACGAGCATGTGGTTTGGAATAAACTACACAAAACCCTGCAGAGAATTTTTGTATTTGAGCGTTTTTATGGCTGAGTGGGATGTGAAACACAAAAATATGGGCCAGCATCAGCCCACCGAGACCATGAGATCAGGGTGGAAATACTGGAATGTGGAATGAGAGAGCCTTTAAATTTAAGTGTCATAATGGGATGTTGCTGTCAACAGCTGACATTTCTCTACACATGTTGTACTCAGCTGCACCCAGCACCAGGGGCTTCATGCCTGTGAAGGTCAGACGAGGTCCTCTTCTGAGCTCGTACTCAGTAAATGGCTTTTGAGCGGCTGAGAATGACTCAGAGTTAAGTTTGATGATCTGATGCATCACACACAGCCACACACCACACATTCATCTTCTTGATTAGGCCAGCGGTGACACTATTCCTCTGTGCGATGGCATTTTCTATCGTTTCAGCAATCTACGTGATGGGTCGGACCTCAGCGCCACGAATCCCAACAGAAGGTGCAATAGATGCGTCACTACCTAATTTCTCAGACAGCACAGATGCCTCTGGGGTGACAAAACAAGGTGAATGGATGCGGCAGGTAAAGTAAGAACGACCTGATCCATCCCGGGCTGCCGTCCCATGACAGGGCACCGCAGGCTGCTGCTGCTGGAGCCAGATGGGGCCAGATGTGCATCTGTGAGTCGCCTCAGGGAGCTGCAGCATGGACAGACTCAGTGATGAGGAGAGGAGCTCCTGCTCATTTCACATTCTCACAAATTATGTTGTTCCATGTGACTTCAGACTGTGAAGCTGTTTGTTGTTATTTCCTTTTTTAAGAGGGTTTAAAAAGTAAGATAATGTTAATTAGAAAACATGGTGTTATGTACTCCGTGGTTTTAGCCTAAATGTCCTCTGATATCCTCCTTGGGAGTCATGTTTAACATTTTATGTTTGAAGACGTGGTCACCAGTTACTTCAATTGCTGCAACACTGTTTACCCCCGGAACTCCAAAAGTGTTTTTTCAGTGAACTATCCCTTTAAACAGTTCCACTCAATCCACATATTTTTTATTTCAGTATTTATAAATTCACATTCTGAAGTCGTCCTGTGCCCTGAGAGAGCGACAAAGGGACTTATGAGCATCCTGTGAATTCCCCAGCAGTGATTCCAAGATATCAGAGTCTTCTCCGAGTATAATCCTCTTAGTGATGAGATATGTGGCTTCATTTCCTAAAAGAGCATCAAGGGAAAAAACGGTTTACCATCACATACTGTATGTTGTATATACCTCACAGTCTGCGCTCTGTGTCTGAAGTGTATGGTTCACTTCATATCTGGTATTTTTCTCACTTACTGGTGGATTTGCTCAAATCTGCGATTGTTTCTCTGTTTGTTAGCGGGATTGTGCAAAAACTACTAAATCGATTTCCATGACATTTCTTGAAGGGATGTCACACAACCCAGGAAGACCTCATTGTGTTTTGGAGAAGATTATAAATAAATAAATGGGCAGATCCAGGATTTGTTTTTCACTTTCTTTAATGTGGCAAGATAGGGCGTTAGCCTAGTCAGAGGTACAGTATGTACTCTCTGAGCAGCCTTCTAATCTAGACAAATATCTGGTCTTGCAGTTTCTTATCCTCTCATATTAGCTGCAGCGTTATTAAATCTGTTTATGGTTATCTTATATTTACTGACAGCACTTTGTGAAGGTTTGAAGATTTTGGTCTTGGTTTGATTACAGATGAAATCCATGATGACTTGAAGATGAAACCAAAAGCAGAAACTTTCCACAATTTGAACCAAAGTGCTTTTATTTTCTAAACCTATGGTGTAACTCCTCTGCACTTTGTACGGCCACCACTGTAAATACGCCCTCATGTAATCCACTGTGTAATAAGTATTTATCCGTCACTAGAATGTGTACACAGTGTATGTCAGAGTGAGGTTGCTTAGTAATTCTGTGTGTGTTTGTGTGTGTGTGTGTGTGTGTGTGTGTGTGAGAGGGAGTGAGTGAGCACATATTTAATTGTTTGTATTTGTTTTTTAGAGTAATTTTCTGAACTTGTGCACTGCAACCCCCCAAGTGTTCTTATCAAAGGTTACCTTGACCTCACATACTCTCTGTCCACCTCCATGTGTACCTCCAGGTCCTACAAAGGCACCAGAGTAAAATATGTATTTAAAAAAATATATCTTTTCCAAGAAGTAAATTGGAAGCTTAATGTTTGGAGGGTCAGCTAGAGTGCACGTAGGGCCTCAGAGAGAGAAGCTGCCGCATGTTTTGCAAGAAGTAAAAACAAGGATTTTAACGGTGACACCCCCACAAACAGAAACCGAGACGTTTGTTTTGACATTTGTTTTGCAGCAGAAAAATATCCACCTCGCAGTCTGTGAGGAACTGTGACATTATGAAGGTAATGATAGTGGTTAACATGATTTTCACTTGGCACTGTTCGTCATCTATAGCTGGAACATGGGACGATAAAAATAAGAAAATAAAAAAACAGTGTGAACATGCAGTGGAAGGTGTAATATTCTGAATGGAACGTGCCATTAAACAGGTGTTGATCATTTTAAACATCACAGGGCTGTGTGTGAATGTTTGTGTGGTTATTTAAGGTTTGAAAAAAAACATGTTACAGGAGATAATTATCTACGCTGCTATTTCCTAGGGCAGTTTCCGTAAAAACCCTCTGACACACACACACACACATTTACAACTGATTGAAGGTTATACCTTTTCCACCTTCGTATTCACTATGACAACCCTTGGTATGTTACAACGCTACATATCTCGAGTGGTTATTGTTTAGGTTGTGGTTGTTGCCAGGCTGAGTGTTTTTCCAGGTCACATCCAAGAGAAGCACATCAGCCTGTATGAGGACAAACTTGAGGAAAGATATAAAGAAAACTGCAAAAGATAAATAAGAGATTCCACCTTTTTCTGACATGCACATTCTTGGATTTATCAATCTGAGGGTTGAAATGTTTCTTCATGCTTCTCTGAGGGTTAAAACTTTGTTATGGTGAATGTATTCAACATACAACATCTGTTTCACTTTCCTCTCTGCACACAAACATTCACACATTAAGTCCAGCTCACGTGCATCCACATTCATCATCTCTTGCATCCCAGGAGGTCTCGGCTTTGTGTGCATGATCATCAGGCTCACATGCTCGGCCCTCTCCCCTGCCTGCACACACAGCTTATATATTACCGCCTGCAAATGTGTTCACCCTCTGGAAGCGCACACCCCACGCAGTCTCACGTGCACTCTGCTGAGCCTTTCCTCTCCTGTACCCCGTCTCCCCCTCCATCTCCCCCAGGGAATCTTGGCATCAACCCAGTCTTCCTCCGACACCTCGTACTGCAATCATCTTATTCTCCTGTTGTTTTTTGTCATTGCTGTCCAGACCATTCAGATTATCTTCTATTTCCTGTTACTGTCTTCTCCCCAAATATTTTCTCCATTATTCTCTTTCCTCTTCTTAGACATTTCCGATCACCAATGGCTTAGAAATGTTACTGTGGCACGCATTTCATAATCCGGGATTTGGTGTCTTTCTTTTGTGGCATTATCTGTCTTTATGAGTTTGTGGTTTGGTTTTGTCTGCTGGGTTGTTTTAGAAGCAGTTATTTGTACACCTTGTAAAAATGATGTTGTTGTTGCTTTTGTTGTGAAAAGCTCAGCAAGGCTTAGTATAGTTTGAAACTTGTTTTTATACTACTTGCAATACAATGTGTATTACTATACCATCATATCAGATGCATGTAGTGTCTGAGCATTGGTTATTGGTTATTGGCTACACTGCCCTGAGCTATTTCCGATGGTGCTGATCCTTTTGTCTGTTCTGTCCGTGACTTTCCATGGTTTTACATATAGTATAGAGGTTATCGCGATAGGCCTGAAATCATTTAGCATATTGATAACAAAATAAATAGGGTTTGAATGTGTTGCTGATACATTTTATTTATCTTAACAATACACTATAAATATTAATATTATTTCAAGGATAAAAATCAAAAAAGGACATTAGCAGGTAGGTGATTTGACTTTAAGACTATAACTTAAAGTCAAATTCTTTGATAGTTTACAAACCAAAGATTTTATAATTTCTCTGTGGTTGAATAAATTGATTGATCTTACACTGTTCACTGCTTCAGCAACACTTGCTATGAACTGAACTGATTCCGACACAAATAAACAGTCAAGATGGAGAGAGAACATCCTGATAAACAGATACAAAGACAGATGAAGAGAAAATGAGTGAGAGTGAAAACAAAGAGAGGAACAGATGGAGGAATGGTAGCTGTATACCATGCAAGAGAGCCATCGCTGACAGAGGCAATTTTAGAAAACAGGTTTGTTATAAACACAACGTAATACACATAAGCAAGCAAGAATAAAACCCCCATTGAAGCTGGAGGTTAATATGGATAGATGTGCCTTTCTGTCTGTGTTTTCTTTTGTTTTGTTTAAATCCCTGTTGCCAATTTACCGTAGGGTTTAATTTCTCTGGGCTAAACTTTGCCACATGGACCTGAGCTGAAGTAGTTTCCAGTAAAAACCACAGAGCTGCAGCTTCACTGGATCTTTTTCTCTTTCTGAGGAAATGGTTTTCAGTAAATTCACTTAAAACTGAAAAAAATAACACCAGATAAACTCAATGGCATTTTCTGGAATCATCAGTAATTGGACCTCGCTCGGTTTGTCGAGCTGTATTTTTGTACGGGAGAGTAGAACTGAAAACATGCCAAATATTGTAAACTGTGGTTCAAACCAGCCAAACAGGCTGAAATACTCAAAGCCTTTGCAGATAAGACGGAATTCTTTGGTGTTTAGGAGGATGTTTGTCTGAGACCTACTCAATCACTGACCCGTAATCAGTGAGGAAATTCTGTAATTCTCCTTCTAAATTAGAATTTTTCTCACATTATGTCAGCTTCTACAGAAATAACTCCAATCGGTTGTGAAATGATTGAAAGCAGCTCTGATAAGAAAAAGGAGAATGTTGTGTGATGGGGCCCAGACAGAAGATCTGAAATTCATCATTCTTTATTGGAAGTTGTGGCTTTTTCATTTAAACTATCAGTGTTTACATTCTTCCCAGTGGGGGGTAGGTTGAAAAATAATGGGATAGTCTAAGATTTTGATATGTCAGCATTTTTTCTCTTCCTGACTCTTTTCAGACATGAACTCCAGAAACACAAGAAGAACGCAGCAGGAGATTGTCAGAGTCAAAAGTGGTTGGCATGCAGCAAAACTTTGGAAAATTTCTGAGGCAACCGGCTCGCACATTTGCGTTTCTAACAAACAGCCCCTTTCTGAAAATTTCAGGAAAATGTTTGGACTTCAGTGCATGTGCGGAAGCAGCGTTAGAGTCTCAATGTGTGGTTAAACTATCTAGGTCGAAGAGTGTCCACAGGGAACACATGCAAATAGACGCCACATGTAAAATAATCTAGAGAAAATATTGCAAATGGACTGGATTCGTCAGCATCTGAGTCTGGAATGAGAGTTTGTAGAGCTTTGAAAGCAGCTCTGCAATCCATCAGCAAACTTCAAAGCTACTGCTTGAGTTATAAACCCTTCTCCTTTTACCTTTTCCTCTGGGCCACAGCTGCAAGGCTCAGTGAATGAAAACACACTGGTGGTGGCAGACAAAGGCCAAAACAGGAGCTCAGTAACATTTTTGCATTTTGTAGTTTTGCCTGCTCCTCATTTAAATCTGAAAAAAACCCTGTTGGATTTGGTGTCACTCATGACAAGATGCAAAAAAAAGAGATTAAAGCAGTTAAACTTTCAACCAATAAACAGAGTAATACTTTGTGAGAAGCAGTGAAAATAAAAACGGGGGATTTGTGTCATCATTTGGCTTTAAATTCCCCAGCAGATAGTGCAGCTGAGTGTAAATGGAATCAAATACTTCTAAGGGCCTGAACAGTAGTTATGTAATTCATCATCAAGCTTCAGAGAGGGTGGTTTCATGTGACACTAACCCAGCACATGACACAAGAATAACCGTCGTTAGATGTCAAAGAAAACTATTCGGGTATGTTAAGATGTGTTCAGAGTGTTCAAAGTGTTCTGTGAAAAATGTACTTTGTTAAGGTTAGGGAATGTTTGTGAGTAAAACAATGGGAACTGTATTAAAGTCCCATCTTTTGTTGTCTCATCCATCAACCTATACTTTGTTCCCATCATAATTATAGAGCAACTAGAGGTGAACCCAAATTGTTTTGAGACAAAAAAACTCCTCCATAAAACCAACAATGTATTTTGCTCTTACATTTGCATTGTATTGGAGAGTTATTTGATCCGGGTCTAGTGAGAATGCCAAACTCTCCCCTGGGAATACAGCCAACTGGGCAGTAACACACACACACACACACACACACACACACACACTACAATACCTCTTGTCTGGGCAGCGGCCACACTGCACCGTAATTAGGTCTGTTCTGTGCTGATAGGGGAGCAGTAATGTGATACACACACATTGTTCTCTGATTAAAGACAACTCCGATGGCAAAAAGAGAGTGAAGAAGAAGGAGGCGGAGGAGGAGGGAACAGGAAAGCAAAAGTAATTCGCACTTGATGACATATCTGATGTATGTTGTAACCCTAACCCTAACAAATATAGAAAAGTAAAACCTACAATCCTTCCCTGATGACATATCTATCGTTAATATAAAAGAACCTTTGAGACGATGGATTTAGTTCATAAAATGTAATATGGACACATAAATCAGCATACATTAGTAATGTGTGTGTGTGTGAAGTGACAGGGGCAGATGGCAGTGCCCTGGGGTGAGGGAGGGAGAGAGAGGGAGAGAGAGGGAGAGAGAGGGAGAGCTGTCATTTCATTTCCCACTTTTAACTTCTGTTATCAGTCCTCAGATCACTTCCTCTTCACAGTCCTGACAAGTATTGTTTAACGGATGCAACAACCCAAATGAGCACAAAGCTGGAGCACTGAGCTTTGATGATGTTATCAGTGACATCATCAAAGAAAACATGGTTACCACGAATCAATGGATGAATCTCTGTCCGAGTTTATCAAGAACCGCTCATCCGAAAAACTTCACAGTTGACACTGCACTTCCTTGTGTCCTCAGAAGTCAAATTCTGAAGACAACTGTATGAGCAGTTATCAGACAGACATTATTTAATTTGTATTAAGATTAAAATCTTGGGAGACAGAAGTCTTCGTACACTCAGGGCAAATGCGAGTGTGTTATCCATAAAGTACTGATGTGTGGATGTGATGTCATTATGAGCTGTGGGATTCTCTTTGGTCAAAGAATGTATAAAAGAATAAATCAGTAAAGTCTTCAGGAAATCAAAAACGATAGAAAAACTACAAAAGAGAGGAAATTCTATGCAAACATCAGAAAAAATTAAAGAGAAGAATCTTAAACCCTACATGGAAAAGTTGTTTTGTGTCACATCGACACAGGTTGCCTGCACACGTTGGGGCAGATATGTCACTTTGCACTTAATATCTCTAGCAATGGGAGCTCAACATTCAAGTGGAACAAATGTGAGTCACTAAAAACCAAACCTGAGCAATAAATGGTTTGCAAACTTCTGCCTTTATGAGAGTGGACTGATTTATTACACTCAAATGAAACACATATAAAGTAAACTGCATGAATTATGATCCACACAACTGGTAAAAGACTCATTAGTTATTTAAATCATTCAGTGCCAGGCAAACTGGTTTTATAATTTAGATATTATGTGTATACAGCAGTTTGATGGCTGATTAGTGAGTACGTGTCTGTGTGAGCGTGTGTATTTGTGATTGCGTGTGTGTGACTGTTTGCCGCGCCTCGAAATCCAGTTTTAGAAATGATGTCAGTCAACGATATTCTTGTTCCAACCAAGTAATCATTAAACCACAAGAGCTTTCACATTCACGTAATCACACAATTATCTCTCTCACACACACACACACACACACACACACACACACACACACACACACACACACACACACACACCCTTAACAACCATGTTTTGTTGTGATGATAAACATCATGTGATTTTGTTTTTTTCTTACATTTGTCGCAGGCTAATGTCACTGTCTCTGTTAACTCATTCATTTGAAGTACTACATTTAAGTATCCCTCTTGGTGGAATATGTGGTGGAATAAAATCCAAACTTTTCACATATACCAGTTTGGAATTACATTTTAAGTACAACATAATTATGAGAACTTTGCATTTTCAGTTTTAACTCCTGATCATTAAACAGCAAACAATTTTCCAGAGTAGACCAGAGTGTTTTTACTTGTACGCTGCTTTCAACTGTTTTACAACTATGCTCTCAATCTATATCTCACACTGAACCAACAATCAATATGGACGAGAAATCCTTTGAGTGCTTGGGTAAAAAGGGAAACTTGAACATCTCAATGCCACGATAAGAGAGCAAACTGTCTGAGGGTGGAAGATGATGTGATCAGAATGTTCAGAACAGCTACTGAATGGATAAAGTTAACCTTGACTATGGTTTTATATTCCATGGAAATGAAATGTCTTGTATGTCCACTATGTGCCTATAAATCTGAACATCACATCCATGTCTTTTTTCTTCTTAAGGGCTGAGCCAGAGGCAGCCTCACCTAGAGGGTCTGTTTTCTGAAGGAGGCCGATAGGGCCGTGTCGTCGGCCTATTTAAACAATCTAAAATGTTTCTCATGCATCTGATCTCTCAGAGCAACAAATCATCTTGACTTCCCTCAGGACAGCAAACAGGGTGTCCGCCTGTTCCCAGTGAGATGAATCAGGGTGGAGAATTGGCTGCGGTGTCATGGTTGCCCCAAGTACCCGAGGGGAGAGTTGACAGATGACAGCAGCTAATTGGAAAACTAATGAGGTCCAGAAACCCAGCCTGGGTTCTGCTGTGTGTGTGTGTGTGTGTGTGTGTGTGTGTGTGTGTGTGTGTAGACAGAGACAGTAATGAGGTCCAGGAATAAGGACGAACCGAGAGGTCGACGTTGTCAAGAGCAGATGCTCAAAAAACAAACAACCTGTCCAAGAAAAACTTTTACTTTTTCACTTTTACACACTATAAAAAACTTGTGGTTCATTATGATGCAGGTAATCAAAGCTTGAGAGTGGGGATAGAGACTGGAAAAAATGAAGTCATTGGTTTTATTGTTAAGTGAAATGCGTATGAGACATCATCAGTCTTTTTCGGCAAATGCTCCGACTCAAATATTTCGCCTAAACACGACAACATTTGAAAGCAAGGCTGAAGTCAGTGCAACAAAACCAGTCAAGACTTACATTTCAATGATCTTGTCGTATATTGGGGTTGCGATGATGTGAAGATGATGAAGGAATCTCCGATGACACCGTCTTAATTGTATAAAATGTTTATTACAAAAAAGTTCAGCATCAATACAAGCAATGCAATCTGCATATGGAGAGATTCGGGGCCAATGTGAATCTTGTTTTCGTTATTTTAAAGTAAACACATCTGGTTTCTATCCAGCTCTTCTCGGTTGTCCAGTGACAGGAAGAGAGGCGACACTAGCTCAAATTTAGTGTTGCACTTAGAACTGTGACCTAATGCCCTACCATACGTTCAGGCTTTCTCCAAATTCCTCAAAACCTGTGGACCTCAAACCTAAAGATAAATTTCTTTTATGGGGAGGACTACACATAGCATTTCAGACACCATAATCTGCACTGGACAAACATTTGGTTAGTGTGTTTAATAAAAGTTGATTGATCCTGATCTTCCTGACTGAATCTTAATTGAAAGATGAATTTGCTGAATGGCATCAAGGACATTTTTTAGACCTCAATAAAGTCTATGTCATCTCATTTAGAATTGAATTCTTAGTCCGGAAATTCATGAACCATATAGAATTCAGGAAATCAGTAGAAGATTCACCATGTTTTGGGATTTGGAGGAGACAGAGAAGTCCATAGTTCAGATGAATGAAGAAAGAATGAGTCATTCAAGTGGGAAAGAGAATAACTAGAGAAAATGTTGGGGGCAGAAAATGTGGCCCTGTCCTTGAAGCTGACGCTGCGAACTGACGCACTGTATTTTAGTTTTATTATTAGAAGCAGAACTGTTATCACATTATGCAAAATTTCACAGACACACCAACATAAACTTACAGCGTCATTCACACATACAGGGAGTTATCCGAGGGCCATCGAAAGGCCTACAGCTAGTTTCCTCTTAAAGTGGAGATTAAAAAACCACAGAGAGAGGATTATAGAAACTGCCATGAAAGAGAGGGAGAGACCGAGCGGGAAGAGGGTGGTACTGAAATAGAGAAAGAGGAGGAATAAAGGACAGAGGGGTGGAGAGGAAAAGCCATCACATGCACCAGACAGTGGGAAGGGAGACATGAAGGGCAGAGAGGATTTATATGATAGGAATCATTATTATGTGCATTACTATGGTGATGGAAGGAGGGAGTGAGAACAAGGAGAGGAATTAATGAATCCATCAATGAAAAATAGTTGCATGAAGGAGACTGTCACAGTCATAATTTGAACCTTCAGACTCACATGTACAGCACGTGGTATGTACGCATGGAAACACATCGTGTATTTCTCTCATGCAAGACGTATGAAAATTTGCATTTGAATCTTTTGTACAAGTTTTAAAGAAGCAATGTAAAAACAATAGTTAAAGATTCATCTCTTCTGACTCTTGATGACCACTGTGATAAAGAAATAAACCTTAATTTATCAAACTACAGTCAAAATGTATTTATTACCAATTTTCACTGAATTAATAATTAATAATTGTCTGTATTAATGACCTGAACCCGGAGGCTCTTTCGTTTACTTATTTATTTACTTGTTTGTTTGAATTGATCAGGCAGAGTTTAGGTGTGAAAGTGGGAGAGAGAGCGGGGAAGACATGCAGCAAAGGGCCACGTCAGAGGCGAACCTGTGGCCGTTGCAGGAGGACTCATGCATACATGGGGAACCTGCTCAACCAAGGATCGGCTGATTCCACACAATTTCTTTACCAAGCTCACCGTGGTCTGAAAGATGTGATTCACTGTGAAAGAATGTAAATTCTCTAAACTGTTAAGATTCATGGTCTGTGTTCAGATCAGTAAATGGTTGACATGAGGTTTTCTACACGGGGTCATGATGAGTGTTTGATGGTTAATTATGCTGATGATGTGTTTGCCAACCGGATAAATACTGATTATCAACAACCAGCTGAGGCCCTGGGACCGAGCCCAGTCATCTGCTCTTTTGCCTCTTTCACTCTGTCCCCCTCAGAGTACTCCTCTAGCTGTGATCATGCCCTACCTTTGCAAATTATAATTGACTCTTCATCACATAAGTGACTCATTCAACTCCAGCAGCACTGGATTCTAGCCCGGTACTAAAATGCAGTCCCGAGTCACAGACATGATCCACCATGTTAAATCCATCTTCCTGTGACAGGTGGTTTGATGGGACCCTGTAAAGCGATCGCAGATTAAGGCTTTAAAGATATAATATCTACTTAATTCACCCCTGTACATATAATGAGACACATTAAACCAGCGATTTAATGAGACCATCTCTTCTCTATTGGGAATTTGCCCTCTATAATATTCTGCTTCAAGGTCGGGTGTTCTTTTCCCTTCAGGTACAAGGTTAAACTTCTGTCTCTGGCTCTTTCTGTCTGTTCATCTAAAATGGCAGCTCTACTTATTGTTTATTCAGCTAATTAAAAAAGAAAAGTGAACAAATCACTAACACTGATGTTCACGTTGTGCAACTGCATTTTGGAATAAAACCTGCCAGATGTCTTTATACTCTGGCATTTAACACAAAACAAAACATGCACGTTCAGTCGTCACTGAACAACATTCAAACCCCGCATGCATCGAGCACACAGGCATCAGCTTGTTTGCTGTGACGTAAACACATTATTATCTGTTTGTCCTTCAGGAAAATCTGTGGTTTTAAACATTATTCTGGTCGCGTTCAGTCCCTTCATCTCTTAATGTTGTTTAGACAAATAACAACTCTGTTAATGGTTCAATTCAAAACGGATTTAATGGCGAGGGAGTGAGTATATTTAATCCCTTTTTACAGCGGTTCTTTTTTGATGTGTGGGAATCCGCCCAACTAATCAATCACGTGTGTCACGTCTTTTGTCAACATGAGTTGCCATGAACACACACAAAAAAACACACACTTCAAAACACTCAGATGGCCATGAAGCTCAATGCTGACGGCATTGTGTGCATTACTTCACTGATGAGAGGGCAGTGTGTGTGTGTGTGTGTGTGTGTGTGTGTGTGTGTGTGTGTGTGTGTGTGTGTCCTTATGTCTTTGTGAGGACATTTTGAGCATAGACCTTACAGAGTGAGGACATTTCGGCAGGTGGTCACTTTTTCAAAGGCCTGTTTGAAGGTTAAGACTTGGTTTTAAGGTTAGAAATAGTTTTAGATAAAGGTTAGTGTAAGGTTTAGGCTTTTAGATGTGATGGTTAAGGTTCGGGCAAACGCTAGAGAATGCATTGTGCATGTGCAATACACGTCTTCAACACTACAGAAGTACAATCATTTCTGTGTGTGTGTGTGTGAAGCATTGGGTTCATGCAGAGTATCATACAGAGCGTGGGACTCTCTTCTATATGACAATAACATCAAAAGCACTCAGGTTCTCTCTTTGATTTTACAGACACAAGCACACACACAATTTATATTACACCACATAGACCTAGACTTAACTGTAACCATAACCACTGACCCAAAAATCTATGTTTTTGTCCTCGGTGAACCAGTCGTCACCAATTAGCTTTCCAGACACACACACACTTGGCTTTCTTCTGTGCGTAATGTGTGACAGCGACTCGTTCAGTACATGATGAATGATGCCCGGCCCTCCTCCTTTTTTGTCTGCATTATGTTCATGTGAGAAAAAACAGGCTCAGAGAACTTTTTCCCCGTCATCATATATCAGCTCCACACCAGAACTTTTTGTTAGATCTCTGCCTCTAATTAGCCGACTCGCTCATCTCTATTATTAAACTTTGATGTTATTGTTCATGCTAATTACAGGACACCACAGCGAAACAGCACTAGAGTCGTCACTGTGCATTGTTGAAGGGTTGTGTGTTATATTCACTATTCTTGCTATGTTTACTATAAGAGTTAAATAAAGGTCTTGACCTTCTATGTAAAGTTCCTTGAGATAATGAATATAATCGTTTGGCACTATAATAAAATAAAATTGAATTGAATTGAATAATCAGAGTTGGGTGTTGGCAAGGATTATGTCAGTTGTGCAGGACAAACAGAAGACGTTAAAGGGAGTAACCTGGATCTCTGAACAGTCCTTGTTTGAATCCTTAATAAAAACATGATGATAATACTATTTTTTAAACTCTGAAAACAAGCCAGAACAAAACAACTGGTTCCAGAGTGCGGCTTAGACAGTCACTGGGTTTTATCAGTTTCATATATCAAATGTATGAGCAAAATTCTACTTGTAAATCTCACAATGACCTTGTTTAAAGCTGAAGACAGAAGAGGTGAACAGCCAAATCAAATATGTTTATCTGCAACAAAACAAAAGGGAATTCCTGGAAAGGGACGTCACACAGGACAAATATATTCCCTAAATGACAGGAAGATAAACCTAACCTGCTTGACCTGCAGGGTAAAGGAAGGTTGCAGCGCATCCCAGCATGCACTGGATAAAAATCAGGCTACAGCAGGTCATTAGGAAAGTTTGGACATGGAGAGAAAGATGCCACATTATGTAATGTTAGGTAAATAAATTAGATTTATCCTGGTATAATATACATGTTGCTAAATGCCACGAGATGAGCACCAGCATTATTGTTTTGCATGTTATGGTAAGAGGCTAGGGAATGTATTATGTCACGGAGTGTCCTCACTAAGATAGCAGTACAAAATGTGTGTGTGTGTGTGTGTGTGTGTGTGTCTGTGTGCAGAAGAGAGAGAGTCCCTGATGGTGTCTCAGGCCCGAGGGGCTGCCAAGACAGCTTGACTGGTGAGAACAGATGGCAGCCCCACTGAGGGTGTGTGACAGAGAAAGTCTCTGTTTGTAAGTGGGTATTCTATTCGATGCACTCTCTCCCTCTCTCTCTCTCTCCCTCTTTCTCTCTGTAAATGTACATGCAAAGTAAAACTCGCCCTCATCACTTCACACATGCATGCACATGATGTAACCCATGATGGGACCAACTTCACACTCGTCAAAGCCTGAAATTACAAACTTTGCCTCAGCATAATTCCTTGTCCTCTATGCTTCAACACACACACACACACACACACACACACACACACACACACACACACACACACGTGAGGGTGGACATTATTGCCGGTGCGGAGACATAAAAGAAATCCTATAATTTCAGTTCACAGCCAAGAAACAGCATATTTTCCTCTCTAAGCCTCTTTAAGTTTAGAACTAAGTAGGATCTATGATATGAAAAATATTGTTGTATGTAGTATGTTATGTATTTGAAGTGAATAAATGGAGTCAAGATTTGTATTGGACTATATATATATATATATATATATACACACTAGATTTTTGGGGCAGATGCCGATCACGTTATTAGAGAGTAAAAAATATTGATAAAAAAACTGGCAATGATTCCTCAGATGTCGTTATCAAACAAAATAATTCAAATGTAATTGTAATAGTAAATGTAATTCAGTCAGGACTACGTTTGTCAAAAGTTAAAGTTACATCGGCAGTGACTCTGTTCTGGGACCTCCCTGTCCTTCCACATGCATACAGGACATACTATGAGCTTTAGTTGCAGAAATAATAAATAACTAAACTATAACTGAACTGTCATAACTAAGTCACTGGAGGTGGTAGAGGCTTGAGGTTCCTGAGAAGAGAAAGACTGGAGAACGTTTCTGGAGTTAATGTCTGAAAACAGCTTTAAGGTGGCAGAGTGAAGGACTGAATATACCATAAGGCCCCCCCCTGCAAATAAATCAAATTACAGTTTATTTGTTTACTACATATTCACCAAACACAGTTGACCTCATTGGATTTAACAATCTGCCCAAGGTGCAACATCCTCTCCTTAACCCTCGACAAGGCTGAGGAAGAAAAACTAAAAAAAAAAACTCCTAACAGGAGAAAAAAAAAGTGTGACCGTATCCTTTTACTCTTCTGTTTTATATCTTTTGTCACCTTCTTTTCGATCTACTCACTGCGTGTCTGCTGTGCGTTTTCTCTCTCGTTCTCTCTGAGTGTGTCTGTTACAGCCTGTTTCAGTCTGACCTTGTACATTGGGCCAAATCAATTGCCACACTTGAGGAGCCAAAGCCTCAAGGCTCGGCCGTGGCCCCGTACTCTCTCACACATCAAAAGCGCAGACACACAATTATGCAACGGTCTTACATGATGGTTTAGAGTTACCGATATACATAGTTCCCAAGGAGTCATTTATCTAAAGAAGCCTGAGATTTCAACAGCACCAAGATAAACAAAGACGCTCAGATACAAAGTGGCAGAGAGAAGCTGCGGGGGAGGGGGGGTGAGAATAACAGTAATAACGAGTCAACTCTACGCTTCTTCTTATCTAGAAAATCTGTAAAACCCTGTTTATGATACCAGCATAAAGCAGGACAGTGACGAAAATATTCTCTAGAAAACATTATAGATATGTAAAGCCTGATAAAAAAGTCTTTCAATGACACAGATCCTGTTAATCTAAACCATAAGTGACGACTATTGCAAGTAAATTACCTCTGCAGAGGTTTCTGTAATGGTTGGCATCATTTTGTATTTTTCTATTGTCAACAAAGCCAGAGACAAGACAAAATAAGAGCAATGCATCAGGGCCTCACTCACTCAATACCTCAAGCTCAACATTTTTCCTTCTCAAAAAATAATCTTCAGAAACACGTCAAAGATATTTAGCAGCTTAACACTTGTTGTGTGTTTTCAGCAAAGGTTTCTGGAAGGTGTATATGCTTTAGCTATAAGGACAATATGACATCACTTTCTGTTGTGGAGCTACAACTGATTATTTGTATCAAAAGGTCCAAACATCATGTTTATCACTATTTTGCAGAGCCCAACATGCCCTCTTTAATTAGTATAATATACAGTAAAGGCCTTTACTGTTAAGGCATTAGGTTGAAAAGAGAAATGATGAAGAAAGGTTTGCATAATGGTTTTTAAGGAGTGGCTTCTCCTCCCAAAACCAAGGTTGTTTGGCAGGTCAGGATTATAGGTAATGTTTAGGGTTACTCATTTAGCTGTAATAGAAGTGTGTGTGTGTGTGTGTGTGTGTGTGTGTGTGTGTGTGTGTGTGTGTGTGTGTGTGTGTGTGTGTGTTGGTACTGTCGCTGGAGGGAACCATGCTTTTAACTGCTGTTTCCAAACAGAAGTTAATGAACAGAGGCCAAAGGTTTTTTTCTTTGGGCTTTAGAATCATTTTCCCTCATGTTTGATGATTCGTGTTTGAACTCATCATCTGCAAAAGAACAATGCAATGAAACACAACACAGAACAAACAGTCGCACAGAAAGATCATGGGTTAAATAAATCACATCTTTACCAAGTTCACCATGTTCTCCAAGTTATCAAATAAATCTGTGTATGTGTGTGTGCAGAGACTTGTCCAGACACAATTTGGGCACCATCTGCCCCTGTGGCAACCATCACCAGCTGTGTGGTGGGAAATGTACACTTCACACACCTCATGCCATGCTGCACCTCCCTTTGCACAAACACACACACACACACACACACACACACACACACACACACACACACACACACACACACACACACACACACACACACACACACCCAATTGCTCGCGCAAATCTACGTTTGAATTTCCATATGTGTGAGGACTCTCGTTGACAAAATGTTCTCCCCACTCCCCTTAAAATAACTTTAAACTAAACTTTATCTTAACTTTAAAAATATCTTAATAATAATATCCAATTTAAAATGTATTGATTTACTTCAGGGGGAATTAATGTTTGTAATAACTACACACACACACACACACACACACAGTTCTCTTACATGCCCTGTCTCCCCCAGGCCAGTGTGAAATTAACCTCTGTTGAAACTTTCAAGGTAGCCTAATAGTTCTATAGCCACAGAACACATTGGGGTTTGTTTGTGCTTGTACCTATTTGACCTGTAGTGAAATCAAACAACTGTTCGGAGCCACTGTTGCTGAGGCTGTGGTTCTCTCTTCTGGA
Source organism: Paralichthys olivaceus (assembly GCF_024713975.1). Lineage (NCBI taxonomy): Eukaryota > Metazoa > Chordata > Actinopteri > Pleuronectiformes > Paralichthyidae > Paralichthys > Paralichthys olivaceus. The sequence continues at coordinate 21,477,291 of NC_091101.1, forward strand.
CACCAGGTGGGGGCAGTACTTCATCAGACAAAGATCTTTCTAAGTAACACAAATGTCTCTACTTTCACTCCTCTCTGGCCTCTGTCTATCCACACGCACGCACGCACGCACGCTGTCATTTCATCTTCACACATCTGAATTCCTTTGCCAAGAGACACAGTAACAGTGAGGTGTCAAAAATTCAATTTCAGTCCACATTATATAACTGCTCATTCTTTGTGGAGTAACAATAGCGGCTTGATTCCCTGCCTTATAGCTTGGAATGTGTATTACTGTAAACTGTATTAATAACAATGGTGACCTCTATAGGTTTCAGTTTGCTCATGCACTGCAAGAATACAACCATTAATTGGGGCAGATACTGCTGGGAGCACATATGTGTTACAGCACCAGGTCTGTAGCAAACTGCCAGGGGCTCTGTGAAAGGTTTTCTGATTCATCCATTAGAATGATCATGATATATGGGTATTATGTGTTGACATAGTGAAAATAGGACGATAGTTGACGATAGTAGTTAACTAACAATGGAAACATCAAATGGCCAGAATCAGCCACTGCAGCTTTGATAATTGGAAATATTCAAGGTTATGCCAAACTCTAAGTCAGGACGCACACCACATATCAATCATATGCTGTATACTGTCAAACTCCCAAAATGATTCTAACAGCCAGTTAAAATACAAGACGGAGGAGGCCTTGGAGGAAAATGCTGTTTAAAACATGAGCACCAGTATATTCTCAGGAAACAAGAATTAAAGTCCCTGTGGAATATCAGGAGTAAAAGAAAATGGCAGATGGGCTGCAGTTATGGGATGATTTAATGTGACTTGAATGGTTTTAATTATCTGATGAACCAGGAATCCTGCTCTAATGTGATCTTCTCACAGAAAAATATGAAGCCAACTTTCAAGGTTGAGGAGTAAATGAAAAGAAAATGATCTGAGACTTTAGAGGAGGAGGAAACTTAAAACTTCTGACTTTTGTCAAAGTCTGGACCTAAATCAAAATGACACGTGCAAGTTTCTGTAACTGAATTCCTGCTGAGATGAAGCAGTTCAAGCTGTATGAATGGGTCAAAATCCATCCCATACTACTAGAGTCTGTATGCTCTGTGTACTGGATGTGAAAGAAGGCAGACATTCTTTTCAATCTAAATTTGTTGAGGCCGAGAGTGTGTTTAAACAGCAACTGTCCTAAGAAACACAAATATGGGGCAACTTTTTCTTTTTTCATCGTAATTAATGGAGCTGAGATGGCAAGGGTAATTTCAGAATAAATCCAGATTAACACATACATATATGTATATATAAAACTTCCCCTCAGCTCTATGTGGCGTTTTAGCACCTGTAAGATAACTCTTCTTTTTTTTTTTATCCATAGCACATTTTTGGTTCACTCTTAACACTGTCATCAAACCATTTCCAAGAGCAGCAAAAAGCTGTTTTCAGCGAAATCCGTAATAAACCCGCTGTCCACTACTTTACCAGCAAGAAACAGCCAACACACTGAGCTGCAAGCAGGTGAACACAGTGATGCATTTAATGGTGTCAGAGCAACACATCCCACTGAAAAACAACAACACTGCAGTTCCATGTCTGTGAGAAAAAGCAAAACTGAAACAAATGATCAGTTGATCAACACAAAATGAATTATAATCCAAATCATTTCTCAGGGGCACGCTTTGCTGCACCTAACTAATGGAGTTTGAGGTACTTAATACTTGTCTCTGTTTTTTGTAAACTGAATATTTAAGACTTTTTATTTTAAACAAAACAAGTATTTAGAGAAATCATGAAGAATTAAAAAAGAATCAATTCACTTATAATAAAACCATTTTCAAACATGTTCACCACACCAACTCAATAAAAGTGATTATACTAAGTTTATTACAGTTTTGATCATGGACTGAGTGAGGCCAAAGCATCTTGATCGCCCCCTGGTGGCTGGCTGCAGTATAGGACAGCACAGACTCTAGCTCAAAATGTGCAAAATGGTGGCGTTCAAATCCTGGATATTTTGGCTTCATTTCTGGATACTGGGAAGAAGTGGAGACGCGTCGTCCATCTTTAATTTCAGTCTTTGTTTTTCCTAATAACTGACACATTGTTTTCGGTCAGATTTCTTCTTGTTAACTTGTTTTTTGACATATTTCATAAACTACAGACAAACACAAATGCTAGCAGTTGCTGTTAAAGTAAAGGAAAACATTTTTTATTCACTTTCCTCATCCACATTTTTCCCATCCAGTCAGAGCCGAGAGATCAAGCCTCAAGTTCCAAACACTCCTCAATATCCTTTTAGCTATAAAAAGCTCCAGGGATCACTCAAACGATCTTAGATTAAAGAAAACGTTCATAGTCGAGATAAAAAAACAAAACTGGAGGCAGTAGAAGTGTTTAAGACAGTCGCTGTGGTCCGTCTGCTCCCTTTTTGCTGGTAATACCCAAATCACACTTGAAGAGGCCTCTGCCTTCAGTTCTGCTGTTGTGCCACTGAGACTCTCAGAAATAATGCATTCTGCTAAACACGTGACTACAGCTATTAAAGCTATTCTGCTGCTTGTGCTCTTTTTTCAAAACCCACATGACTAAAGGTTTAATATAAGTTGGCACGTATACGGTGCTTAGTGTTGCTGTTGAGAGTCATCCTCACAAAGACTCTGTACTTAAGGCTGCTGCAGAGACAATGAGACGAGGAGAAAAACTGAAATTATTAAACTGTCAAATAAGATTAACCTTTACTACATGTGAAATGTAATTTGTGTTAATCAATAAAAGTGAAAGAACTGATGTATAATTCATATCAGTGACTCTTTCGGAATGAGTGCGTTAATCTGATTGTAGTCATGAGCAGTAATACTTTCATTCAGTAAATTATATTTATGGACTAAGTAGTTTGACAACTGGAGAAGATAATTTGATAAAACAACTCCGTAAAAATGCTGTTTCATTTGAAGACATTTCATTTATTTGTCAGTTTCTACTTTAAATACACTTTGAATTCAACAGTCATCTTCAGGCAGAGGCAACATTAACTCATGAGGCAATTAATGCACAATAACTAGAAACTAATTCTTAATATTATAAAGTGGAACAGTGTTTATCAATGTGCTCTGCTATTCTTGTAATGCAATTTATCTAATAATGGTACAAATATCAGAATTAATAATTATATAATTCATTGATTATTGTCTCTACGTAGTGATTTGATATAGATCATGTTGGAGCTGCTATCATTTGTTGAGTACTCATTTGGATGATTGCCAGAAATATTATGAGAAACTATTCTTGTTCTCTGATGAAGCCACCACCTTGGACGGAAAGCTTTTCCTATCTCTCGCTGTGTTGAGGGGTGAAATGGGAAAATTTGTCAGCGCTGTGCCGCCCTCTTGTTTGTCATATTTATTGAATCTGTGAGTACTGACACTGAGGATTTCCTCAAGCTAATAGACGGCTTTAAACTTGTCACAAGAAGCTTGGAGCATAACTTTCTTCTTCGTGCTGTTTTCCTCACTTATCACCTCTGTCTGACGTCTGTGGATACTGTTCATGTTTACCTGTGTGGTGATGCTGAGGTGGCAGCAGAGGGGACAGCTTTCAAGTCTGAACACAACTCGGAGAGAAGTCGCAGAAGTCACACGAAGGATTGTACGTTTGTCAGCTCGTCTGTTCAGAGCGGACGAGGGAAGCTGCTGTGAGATTTACACTTGGAGCTTGGCAGATCTGCAGTGACAGTGTACATCTATTAACCTTGACATGTACAACAAAGCCATGCTGTGTCTTTCATTCTGCAGAGGCATCACACTGTTTACTTATTATACTGAACACTACTCTGGAGCTTCAGTAGACACGTCTACACCAATATTCTGATATTAAACCATTAAGATTGATGGATTAATATCAGAATACACAAGGGAATATGATGTTTACCACCTTTTAATGATGATATTCTAATATGTACCTGATTAAGAAAATTATTTGAATACGACTCTGCATTTTCTGATTACCTTAATCTCATAATTAAACTAATCAAGACATGTAGAGTATTCTGATATTGTTGTCACATAATGTAGACATGTATATACTTTAATGTCCTATTGGAGTTTTCACAGCAACTGCCTGACGACGCAAACGTTAAGTGTAAACAAGTAGTAGGATGCAATGTTGACGTGATTCATAAACAGACTAAGCTCTGTAGCATGTAAACAGGAATATGAATGAATTAGCAAGTAATAAGTGAAAGTAATGTCGTAGAATGAGGTCAGTGATGCAGATCTGCTCCATCTATCCTTTCATCTATCCTTTCATCCATCCATCCACTGTGAGAAAACATTATTTATTTTGTTACCATTATTACTTCCTTCATTTGTTCACTTGGTGTCACCATGTAAGAATAGTGGAGAGCACCAGTTCATTCTTCATATATATATATTTCCATCTCCTCCTATAATCCCTTTAAAGACCACTGTCTATAGTGGACAGTTGTGGCCCTGGATGTAGAGCGCGTCAGTCAAGTGTCCTTGGGCAAGATACTGCACCACCGAAAACAAAGCCCTAATGGTGTGTGAATGTGAAATGTACTGTAAAGCACTTAGAGTGGCTGATAATACTATATACTGTAATATATATTTTGTACACCATTTAACAAAACTCAATACATCATGCTAACTATAAATAATCTGAGCCCACAGTTCAAATAGAAATGTCCAAACAGCCATTCACATAATAAATCCCCATGCTTCATATTAGAAGAATTAAAAACAACCCCAGAACACACTGAGAACGGATTATACATCAATTTCCTTTTGTTTTCAACCGCCTTCATTTTTATTTTAGCTTCTGTTAATGATTGAAACGATCTAGTGTACTTTCAGCTCATGAGCTTTGTGCACAGTGGAGAGCCATCACTCTGAAGAGCTGAATAGCAGAGTGACTTCGATCTTCCACATTGTGGTATTTTGCTCCCTGTCATCCAACGCAGTCGGTAAAGACTCTCCACTAATCTGTCGACCAAAGAATCAGATGAAATTCAGGGAGAATCCAATTGTTTTCTGGTGCATAAATCAATATGTTTCTAACAGAGTTTAATGTCTAAGCCATGTTAGTAACATAATGAATTGACTTGAGAATTAAGGCATGAATAATTGAAAAATAAGAGTATTACCTCTGAAAAGAACCAAGCTAATAGGAGCTGCAGCTGAACTTTGACCTGCTACCACTAATCCTTCTATGACTAATACCCTGAACTTTCTTAATTTGTCTTAGTTTGTCATATTCAAAGTAATGAACATATCAGAGTCATCAAATCATGCATGAGCGCTTTGAGTAATTAAGGCGTTACTAATTTTTTTAATGATTTGCGATACTTCTTGTATAATTTTGGCCCGAGGACGAATATGAGTTGTTTTCGTATCCTTGACTGAACTTTCAAACCGTCATCTAGAGCGGAGCAGCAGAGTACAGATCGTCACACAGCAACACCACGTTGCATGTTACGACTGCATCTTGTCGTGAGCTATTGTAGCAGAACACATGGGCGGCCATTGTTGTTTAGTTCTCAAAGATGTAAGATGCGTTGCTTTGGACATGTGGACATGATGTGTTTGTAAACAAAAGGAAAAAGTGGTCACCTCCATTCAAAAAAAGGTTCTTAAGTTTCTCCAGAAATAATATTACTACAATCATTTAATTCATAAAGACCTGCCTACAAGGCTCCATCCTACCCTACGGCGCAGACTCTGGCTCCCATTGATGCAAGATGGCAGTGTTCACATCCAGGATATTTTGGCTTCATATGGATATAATGGTTAGTGAGAGCTTTGTCTTGTTGGATCAGGACATGTGAATGATTTTTAATGGCTGCTTTCATCTGTTTTGTGCATCAGATTTGGTGCCTGATCAGTGATTCTCAACGAGCGGCTACTGGAGCATACCTCCTGATGTTCAATTCAGAAGCTGTCAGCTTGTAGAAAAGACTTTACTGATTGTGCACTCCAGGATAACGGTGGTGCTTTTTGCCATCTTCAAATAGTTTTTAAAGATTTCTTGTGATGGGAGCATAACGAGCTGTGATGATGTTCCGACCAGTTAGTACTCAGTAGAAATTACTGCATTCCTACAGATGTGCAAACTTATGTTGTGACTGGATATTTTTATAACTGGATTTTGCACAAGCACACACACACACAATAAGCACAAACACACAGTAAAGAAGTAATAAGTGGAGAATTGTGACTATGGAAACGAAGGAAACAGAGCACGGCAAAAAGACAAGAGGTTCAATCAAAGGATAAACTACTAGAGGCTACATGGAGACTACTGCAGCAGCAACACTGAAAAACTGAAATTACATTAAAACTGAGGTGCCAACAGCAAGAAGGAAAAGAAAACAAACAACGAAGGATACTCTCGATAAAGAAAAGGCCAAAATGAGAATGTAAAATGTCCAACTGTGGGAAAATAAGAATGAAATCAACAGAGAGGAATGGAGGAACTACTGAGGAGGAATGAAGTGAGGAAATGATAGAGAGAGAGAGAGAGAGAAGGGGGAATTGTTGAGGGAAAGAAGTGAAGAGCTGAAGAAGTTTTCTTGATGACCTCAAGACTTCAAAAATCTTTGCAAGTGAACAAGTGAACTAGAGAGGCAGATGAAAGAGGAGAGGGATGAAAAGAATAATAAAACAGGGCTGAAACGAGAGCCGAAGAAGGCGTCTGAGCAAACGGAGGAGATGGAGGGAGAGAGGCTGGGATGGTTCTGAAAGACGAGAGAGAGGGAGGAGACAGGCGGACAGGAAGGGGAAGAAATGAGGGAGATCTGTAAGGGAGAGGCCAGAGATGAAGAAGAAAGAAAAGCCTGATGAAGGCGATTCCCCGCGTCGTGGTCTCAAATGCAAATGAAGAAACGCAGGTGGAGGTGAAGAGCTGACGAGGAGTCGAAGCAGGAGACCAGTTAGTGGAGATGAGTGAATATTGTTTGTTTCTAGAGGAGGTCTCACTGAAAACTGCTGAAACAGAAACAACAAGCAGACAAGGAGCGTGAAGAAAGATGAACAGGTCGGTATTAATGTAAAACTGTAACTATAAGTGGAAGAATATACTTGCATATCATTTCTGCTCTCATCGCTGCTTCTTAGACGTGTTAAAAAATAAAAAATCCCATGACAGTTCTAATGAATAAAGGTGTCAAATCACTGCTCCTAGCAGCACTTTTTTATTGGAATCAAGGGAAGGAAATGTAGGTTCAAACATTTGTTCCTCTTTAAGCCCTGAGACAACTGAATTTATATATTCTGAATAATTTGATAGGTTTAGACGTAGGTAGAAATATAACTGTTAAACTTGTTCTGAAATTTTAATCAATGCTATTTTACAACTTCTACACACAATAAAAACTGAGTTTCAAAGCAAATCAATTTACATTTGTATTCTCCATTTACTGCAGCAGATTTAGTGGAGAGAAACTAAGAAACTATATTTTTCAATTTCTAAGAAGTGAAGAGTCTTACTTAACAAAGCAGTACAAGCTGAATGAATGACTCAGCAAGGGCTGAAGAGCATCTTTTTTTCCGTGTTCTATGCCGCATTGAAGAAAATGTGAGCTTATTCATCTTTGCCACTGATGACGCAGAAAGAGTCTGTTTGCAAAAAATGAAGATGAAGAGCAAAAAAAACCAAACTCACCTAACTTCACAGTAACAAGCATAGTACAAAATATACCAAAGTCTCATTAATGCAGAGTCCTGTCATAGTGTCCGCAAGATGAGACAAGCTTGTTGTACAATAATATTTGTATTCAAACTAAATGAACTGCATTTATATGTTTACAGTTGTTAATTGAGCGTGAACAAACCCTAAGAATTAAGTCTGACCCTCTTTATATACAGTCTATGGTCTGACCCCTGCTGAATGCAAGCAAAAATCATACTTTTGCAGAAGTCATCAGTTATACTGTAAAAATGTATTATCACCTTTACCACACAAAGAAAGCCCCATCACTTTAAATCTAAAGTGATGCCCTGCTGGTAACTTTTACTGCTCATCAACCTGTACAATTGATCATTAACACTAGATGGCAGCAGGGTATCAGAGCAGTCTGTATATTTGACTCCATCCCTTTGACGTGATCATTGTCATGACATTGAAATTCTTTGTTTTATATGAATCAGAGCCAAACAAGAATGTTTTACATCTTATCCACTTAGACGATAAACAGTTGAGTTCTATATGATTGTATATTCATGCATCATATAACCGAGAGAAGGAGAAACATAACTGCTGCTTTCGCCCTCGATGTCATGAATGACTATCGGCTTCTATAATCAATAGGCGTAACATTTCCTCGGTGACAAGAGAAAATAATGGAAGGCTACTCCTTGGCATGAACACCGCCCCCCCGACCTGGAACAGACTGAATTAGAATCTCGGAAATCATTTGGAGACTGAACCGTTTGCTGAGCACCATGCTGAGACACTGGATTGGATCTCCCTCAAAGGAAATCATCTCCCAAAGTCTGTATTAACACCATCGTGCCCCCCTGCCAAGTAAGGCCAAACTGTTCCACTTGTTCCTTGCCAGGGTTACAACTGGCACAGACGGCAGCAGGTACCTTTCAATGCCGGCCAGGGCACGATTCTCCAAAGGTGGGCTTCTGATTAATTGATCCAGAGGACATGCAGCCGAGCCACTGACAGATACTAAGTGCAGGTGCCATGTTGAGGAAAAGAGCTTTCCATCTTGACCCTGGTGACTCATTCTGTGCAGGGGAATAGAGTGGGAGCTCCCTTGGAGCTTCATCTCGAAGAGGTAAGCTGACCAGATTCACAACATTTGAACACAGGCGGCGTACAGGGAGACGACTCCCGTGTGATCGATTTCTTATCTGAAACACCTTCTCTGGGATTCAATTTAAATTCCACTTCTTTGAAAAATGATTCCCATCGGCTGATCATTGTCCGTACACACAATTAAATTCCCCGTTTAGGGAAGATCAGTGAAAAATGAAACCGGTTACTACCATGGTAAGGGTCTACTAGCCCTGCAGTCAATTTCAATCTGTCTACGAGCCAGCTATTTAATTCAGTAAACAAGTCATGCTTTTGCCTCTTTGTCCCACGCTGATGATGGCTAACAATGTTTGATGGCATAGTGGGAGGCTCGCAGTTAAGCAAGGCGACTGTGCTAAAGGTAATGATTCAGAATTTACACTTTACATACAAGCTCATCTACAGTTTATCACACAGCTACAAGCAAATGTTCACACAGAGACGTACACAGAGAGCATGTTCAGTGTGTTCAAACAAAGCCGTTAACTGCCACAGTAAGGCGATACACAGTTAGGCAGCTCTCTTCTCCCTGGAGACAGAGCGAGCTTCTCTCAGAAATGATCACTAACAACCGTCTTTTGTAAACATTGTCATGTGTATGGTATTTTAACAACTGGGATGAAAAAAAGAAGTACCTGAAGTGTGGGGGCGTGTGTATGTGTGTGTGTTCACGTGACTTTGTCTTGACTGTGTGAATTGTGCACATGCATTTTATAGTTGTGCCTGGATATCATGAGAATACATGAGGCTCTGTAGTTCAGGCAGCTCAAGCAGCTGAACCAGTCACTTACGATTATACTTATCACCCTCTTCCGAGAGCAGGGGGAGCTGGAGCGAGGAGAGTGGGAAGAGAGAAGAGTGGGAAGGAGGGAAGGTGAGGGAAGTGGGGAAGAAAGTGGGAAGGAGAGGGAAGCAAGGACGTGTGGAGGATGAGAATGTGTGGTTAAGTGAGTTGTAAAAATTTACAGCTAAAATGGGATTTCGCTCCACAACCAGCCGTAGTTGAAATGATATGAGCCTCGCAGAAAAGATAAGGCAAATATTTAATAGCATTGCCAACAGTAGAGAGAATGTGAAGCTGAATGCCTTACAGGACACAATGTAGGTTCAATATTCAAACTGTGTTCCAGAGTTATTACAGCCAAGAGGTCTGGACTTCTGTGTTTAGGTGCACGTGCTGCCTGAGGTTAAGTTTGAGCAAATGTGTAGTAAAATCATTCTTCTTTTTTTCAAATCTACACAGCAAAAAAGCCAGTGTTAAATCAACTCTGAGAGTGTTAAATTTAACACCAAGAAAGTGTGTATATGCGTCCACTCTTTTCAGTGTTAATTTAACACTAACACTAGTGTTAATGTTTTTACACTCAGCTATAGTTATTTCAACACTATAGGGAGTTCAAAATTAACACTGGCCAACACTTGTGAAGTGTCAATAGTACTCTACACTAGTGTCAGTGTATATTTTTACACTCAGCTATAGTAATTTCCACACTGTAGCGAGTTCAAAATTAACACTGGCTAACACATGTATAGTGTCAGTGTTCGTGTTTTTACACTCAACCAGTGTTAACTTTGAACTCCCTACAGTGTTGAAATTACTATAGCTAACACATGTATAGCGTCAATAGTACTCTACACTAGTGTCATTTTAATAAAATGTTACACTGACTGCGGTTGAAAATGCTACACTGACTACCAATGCATTCAGACCAATATAATGTAAAATTTGACTACCAATAAACCCACCCCCCCTTAACCACCCGCCAAACCTATCACAAAAAATACACAAGGCAAACACTTCTTCAGAAAAATTAATCTTATTAAATGGTCACCACACCACATTAAAAATCAACAGTCTGCATGGATTCACATATAATTACAGTATGGAACAAGGTACACTTGGTCATCGGTGTCATATGAAAATTGCCTATCACAAGGTCTGTAATATACCAGGTCATTTACACAGATCACTGTGAAAATCTCATTTTTCTCCTCAATACCAAATGCATTTAAATGATCATCAAAGAAAATATTCGAGACTTTACAAATCAAAAGATAGGCATTGTTGTCTTTAACAATTATACTGTCAATCCTGTTAAACAAAGGCATCTCATTTTCAACTCCAGTAACCACATACATCCCAACTTGATACTCTGTGCCATAGTTTTTGACCCAGGAAGTGGTGGAAACTGACGGCACATCAAAAGCTTCATTCAGCACCTCTCCACCCTCTATACTGCTGACCAGGTCTTCGGAGATCGGACCAAACTGTAATCTTTGGAAATAAAAGTTCTCAAAATGAAATGCTAACTGAGCCTGATGTTTCTTAACCAGAGTCTTGGCAATATTTTTGAAGTTTTTAACAGATTTCTTGAAGAAATTATGTTTCGCTTCAAATCGCATGCACCAAATGTGTATGAGTGGTCCAATTCTTCTAATACAGCTTGGGTAGTGGATCATATGGTGATGTTTTGGAATGAGACTGTGCTCTGGGAAGAAGGATTTAAAAAGTTTGTGATGTTCAAAAATTAAATGTTTCAAATAACAAGTCATACCATGAGTTACAGTTGGTGAAAACACAATGTTTACAATTTGAATTAAAAGGAGTAACAATTGCCAACAGGTATCCTCTCTTTTAACTAAATCTCCAAATATCAGTGGGGCATTGCGTAGGAGGCACCAAGACTGGATAGCATTAAGTCCAAGATCTTTGCTGTTGTCATCCAGCTTAAGCCCACCTGGCCTGTTCTTTCTCTGTGTGTATCCATAATTAAAGCTAACAATTCTTTCAGACAATGAACTAAGGGATATTGAATTCTTGATCAAATACTGAAACACAAGCTTTAACTCATATTGCACCACTCCTTCTAGCAGGTCATGCATTATGTCTACAGCGTAATTGTTTGACGAATGGAAAAACTGAAGGGAATTGAGTGGACAGTCTCGTTTGACACCAAATGTTGATTTCAAAGCAGGATTTTCCTGGATGACACGAACATGCTCAACATGAAGGTCTTTTGAACGTAGAGTTAATCCCGGGTGATCTTCACTGAAAACTGACTGATATTCACTTTTAGCAGTTAAACATAACCTACAGCAGTACGTCGCACTGAATGATTCAACAAAACCAAAAAGTGCATGTAGAGCTAAATTGTCTCCTGTAACCTGAATGACTGAACCCTTCACAGGTGTAGCTGAAAAGGGCAACTGTATTCCTTCAGTCTCCAAAATCTTAAGATCATCAATAAGTGGCTTCAGAACTGGCTCAAACCCATATTTCTTAAGATCCTCCGAGTGAAAGAGAGCGACAAGATGAATATTCATTAACACAGAATTGAGCTTTGGTGATACATTTCTCAAAACGAAATAAACACATCCAAGTTTGTGCACACCCTTTTTTGAGCCCAGTGGATTGGCAGTTTCAAAATCGTCATAGTAGAGCTGGATCTGAAGAGCGGGTTCTTGCTGAGAAAATAAACTATGATTTTTAAAGTAGGACCCATCACTTATATCTCTATAAAATCCCTCCTGGTGTGGTTTTACTTCTTGGAAACTGTTACAGAGTTCACTGTTACTAAACATAGATGAGAGAGACCCCCGGATAGGTACATACATGAACTTATCATTGACCGGAACTTGCCTATACGTGCCTGTTATTCTATCTCTTCTTACATCAAAACGGACACCCAGAACATGCTCTACAGGTTCTACTATATTCCATTTCTTTTCAAAATGCCTCATCCTTTTAGATTCTGTGTTAAGACTTGAAAATGGGTTTTCTAGTTGATCAAAACAACTTTCAACTCTATCCAAAGTTTCTCTAGATGCATCAGAAGACAAACAATTAACAACAGCTTCCTTTGTGTGAGCATGGATGTCATTAACCAGTTCCTCCATTGAGCCAACTAAACACTGCACAGTACTCTCTGGAACACCTGAGGCTTGAACCTGAGCAATAACAGAGCTGCACATCTCCAGTATATTCTTCTTTTCAACTGGAACATGTGTAGTGACCCTCACAGGAGGATCCACATTCACTGGTGTGGAAGGTCCAGCTACAGGCTCAAATTCAAAACTGCTGACGGGATCTGGATCAAGACAGTCTTTATGTGCTCGAGATAGGTGACGTTTGTAACCAGAATATGTACAAAAAACAAATGAACAACCAGACTCTCCACAGTTCAAGCGCAGAGACTTTCCGGGATACAATCCATGCTCAAACTTCAAATGTCTAAATAACACTGAACATCTGGTGTGGTGTACCTTGCAAATGTAACATGTGTACATTTCTGGTCAAAATCGGTCTTCAAATTTCACAGTGAAGAAGCCTTGCTCTGATTTCTTTTACCCGAGGACTCTCTTTCACTTTGCCGACGTCGATTCCATACACGGTGGTTTGGATGAAGATGAAGAAGCTGGACAGCGCTTCATCATACGACACGGCAAAAGCATAATGCGCCTTGAATAGCTCATCAAAAGCAGCAACTGGGGTCTGCATCCTGCAGGGAATGGCCTTCTGGTCCAGGATGATGTAGAAATCCTGGATGCTGTTGCTTCTTTCTCCGACTCCGAGAAGAAAGGGCTGTTTGGGGCCAGTTTCTTTAAGGAAGGTCTCCATGCTTGACCCCACCTTGAGAGTGAGAGAGAGAGAGAGAGAGATTTTAATTAATGTGTGAATGACTGCATGAATGGATGTGCGCAATACACAACTTGAAAAAAGTACAGCCCTAAGAAAATACCTTCATGAACTTGATCAGGCGTCTAGCAGCCTCCGATGCGCTCATCTTGCCGGCCTTCTTGCCTTTAACTGTTGGAGGCAAGAGGTGAAGCAGCAGAAGGATGGCAGCCATCTCAGAGTCCCACTCTTCAGAATGCCACACTGCAGAATTAGAAGTGACTATAAAATGTCCTTTATTTCCTTATAAGCATTACAGAATCAGTTATAGTAAAGTTTTCTTAAATTACACCATCGATTGTATATGGCTGGCAGTATGTGATTTGTAGTAAAGGGGTCAAAAACATGAAAGGACACAACAATGTCTTCTTTTCTTGTGTACACTAAAGGCATGTGCAATCTACTGCGTCCACTATTCAATTAACACTTACCACCATCATCAGACTCCTGTTGTGCAGACAGAAGTAGCTCATCCACATGCGGACTCGGGGTTAGATTCTTGCAGCAATCTGTGATGACTCTTGGTTTGAAAAATGTTGGCCACTTGGAGAGGAATTTACCAGACACCTCCTCACCAAAGATCATTGTGAAGTCTTGGTCAATCTTGAACAGAAAACGTTTGTGTGTATGTTCGTGTGAATGAGTCAAGCAACAGTCAAGCAAAATAAGGCAATCACAAAGTCGTCAGCAATTAATTGTATGTTTACCAAGCCAGGTGTATCCAAGAATCTGGGAAAGAGATCCAGGACAGTAGAGGCCGTATCTGGGTCTTGAACCACCTTTTGCCTGTGCTGGAATGTTGCCTTCATCTTATTTTTGACAAGGGCAGTATCACTTGAGTGTTTCATCACCGATATGGCTTCCCTGCATTCATCACCGGTCAACTGCTTCTCATCTGAACGGATACTGCGTGGAGTCTTGGGGCCCTCTTGGAAAGTGGTCTTGGATTTCTTGCTGTCTTGAGCAGAGTTCCGCTGAACAGTTTTCAGCCTCCACGCTAGGTAGCCAGAACCACTCTGGTGATCATAGAAATGTTCCTGTTGATAAAGAAAAACACATCGACTCACATCAACTGAGGAAAAACTCCAGGAAAACCCTTTAACTGGGAAAAAATTGGAGAAACCTCACGGTGAGCAACACAGAATATATGGGGAGGCTTTTATACTCACATAGCCATTCTTGGAATCCGGGTCCTTCAATTTAGGGAACAATGTTGTAATCCCAAGTGCGTAGAGGATCCGCACATTCACCGGAGGGACCCTCCTGAAAAGAGAGATCATTCCTCCCAAAACTGCAAATTTCATTTATGTGTTCTTGGGTTATTATAGTTAACTAAAACTAGCAGTATCATTAAAAATAATTTAGTAGACAGAAAATAAAAATAAAAATTATTTTATATTTATAACTAAATAAAAACTACAATAATAATACAAAAACTAAAACTAAAGTGAATGTCAGATAGCAGTGACAGTGCATTCACTTACCCATGGCTCTCCACCATATCTGCCACAAGAATGTTTACCATCTTTCTCCTTGTAACATCACTGATGGCGCTTGTTTTCTCGTACTCTTTGAATATTTCTTTTCCACCAGGCTTTGAATACAGAGCGACTCTAACATTCTGAAACGACAATTGCATAACTTTCACACTGCAGGTACAGTAGGTATTTCAGCCTGTGCCCCAGGCTGATGTAACCGTTGGTTAGGGGGTGCATGATAAATGAGAATTAGCTAACATAACGGCGCTCTGGGAGCTCTCAGTCCGACACCTACTGAAGCTGCAGTACTAATATACTTATTGTGAAATTTTAATGTACGGTTTGACATCGGTCTAATTGACATCAGAGTAAATATCAGGTGGTTAACTTACATCTCTTGCAACGTTGCTATCCAGGGGTCCTTCAACCAGCTGTCTTTTCCGAGCTTTGGTAGATTCTAGTATCAGCGTTGAGTCAGAACCTGATGATGACCCTTGGGATGCACGTGATGGTGATGGTGACCAGTCTGATAAAGATGAGCCCTCTGAGAACTCCACCTCGGCATTGCTACCTAAGAAAACACACAGCCTTGCATTGTAAATGACTCAAGTGACCACGAGAGGAAACGAGTTACAGCTCAATTTACCTTTTGTAGAAAACAGACTCAAATTCATAAAAATTCAAAATAATCCCTTACCATCACATTCTTCAGCCTTGAAAGACACCCCAGATGACTTCAAGAGTTCATCAAATATGTCCGAATCCACTTCCACGTTAGAGGAATCCTTCAGGCTCAAGGAAGCAGAACCTGGCAAATTAAATTTTGCCAGCACTAAAACATAAGAAAATGTAGATAAGCAAGATTTGGGAGGGACAAACATCCATTAATGAACAGAGCTGATGAACTATAAATACACCGGAGTTAGCAGGAAAGCTAGTTTTCATATGTAGTCTCTAGGAAAAACATTGGAAAACCCTAAATGCACAAATAAACATGACAGTCAAATTAGTCTAACAGTTACCTGCTTGCAAAAACTGGGAGTAATTGTACTCGTCCTCCGCCTGTGGTACCCTGACCCATTTGCTGACTCCTTTATACTCTACAGGAACCAGCATGTCGCTTCAAAGACAAGAATGGCATAATTTATTATTCCTAATTTCTTACATTTACACCCAGTGTTTCCCGCGGGGTGGGGGGTAATTTGAACACTGTACAATTACCGCGACTACCGCGCACATGACACTGACGGTGAAATGCCGCCAAAAAAACACTAGATATGTATATATACACACACATTTTTTTTTTCGTGAGAGACTGTAGCAGACCCAAACGCCCGTGTCTCGTTAATTAACGTTCATGGGAAACACTGTAAACCATACATTTAACCCAACACTAACGATAACACAATGTAGGCAATGCACATGTGTAATGTTGTCATACTATACTCGTATGTCTATAACCTTTTCAATACGTTCCTATTACTCAAAAAGCCTTTCCTTTATAGACACTTTTAATAATTTGAGGAACTAATGTTAGCTAAATCCTGGTCCAGCGCAGTGTTGGCCAGCTAGCAAGCTAAGCTAACGTTAGCTAGCTAGCCAACTTCGCTAGGTAGCTAGCAGCCACAGGCAACTACAAAAAACAAACAAACGCTAATATCAATCCAAAAGAGACAATTTTATCGACCGAAACTTAACTTACCGTAGAAAGAAGAGATTTGGACGACGAAAGTATGACTGCAGTCTGAGTGCTGACTGTGTGTGTGCCTGCCACAGCGAGCGATTCAAATGATGGGTGTGGCCAGTTGAACGAGCCAGAGTGTAAATTCAGAGTGAGTCTCAGAACGACGGATATCAACTCTTACACTATCACGAACGGACTCTAGGGGGAGTTAATTTTGATCAATTCTGAGTAAAATTAATAGTAACCCCTGTTAATTTACACCAACACTGAAAAAATAACACTGGCACATTTGCTGTGTACATTTCTTCTTCTGTAGGTGATGTCGAGGTCTCTGTCTTCCCCCAGGGCATTTTTACATTCATCCTTTTTTTGTTGTTGCCATTTTTAAACTAATCTGAAGCTTAATTCCTTTAAGAGAGATATCTTGGCAGCAGACAACTATCCTCTAAGTGGTCTTTATTATATACATGGGGATTTTCATCTGAAATATATGGAGGAAGAAAATGTGTAGGCGAACATACCAGGGATTCAAGAATACCCACAGAGATCACAGTGTTACCTTTTCATAGCATCACCTTTCATATTATCTTTTAACCTTGCAAAGTTTTATCTCATTATAGTTTCATTTGAAATATTTAAATCTTGACACATTCATTACCTGCTCATTTTTCCTCTTCACAATCTCTCCGATCCTCGCAGAGATAGAAACCATGGTATTTGACAATAAAGGAGGTTATATGTGATAACAGATTATCACTCACAGGTTCTAAGACCTCTCTAGGAAGATTAAAATTGTGTTGGAAAGGAAAACCAGCATGTCTCTCTTGGATCTACACCAGTGACAGTGTTTGTTAATGGAGCAAATTGTAAAGAGGTTTCTGTGTCAGATATTTCAAATTAAAAAATGTTATTTAAACTAAACTATTTTATTGGCCAAAAGCATTCTTTGATGGCCCATATGTTATATATTTCAAACCTGACAACAGATGTAGGGGGAATAATCCTGCCAATGTCTTCACACATTCCCATTTATCTACAGGCGGCAGTAACACACAACCACACTCAGAGAAGCTTCAGCAAAGGAAGTTAAGAAGACAGCTACTGAACATGGATATAAACAATCCTGATACTCAAAAAATCTGACTTTCATACGATTTATGAGCAAGGAAAGAAAAGGAAAAAACACTGTTTAAACCTCAGGGATTGGCTCAATGAATTATAATAATAGGGATCACGTCCATCTGGGTCATGGTAACAGCAGGCGCACACAAGTATCTACATTTTGGGTATGAAAAGACCGGAGTACTTGATTAAAGTAAGCTAATTATTCAAACAGTATTTGTATAAATATAATTCAGTCTCATTGTATCTTTTGTAAATCCTGCATTCATGATTTTAATTCAATACAAACAATACAGACCTAAACACACTGAAAAAAACTAAAGTAAAAGTATTCCTTAGGCAGAAGAATGGTTAGTATTAACTTTAATATTTTAACCAGCTAGGCTGGAGCTAATTTGAACTATTTTCTATATTATGTTTCAAAAACTAATTCGATTTTGTACGTATAATCTTGATCTGTGAAACAAATGGTGCAGTAACAAATATAGGCCTAATAAGTCCTATCTAAAATGTAGTAATTTCCTCAACATTGTACAATAATAATGACATATTTGTGTGCACGTTGATGTGCACGCTGTACGTTAGACCCACGGAAAAATTGTGACATTAATTGCGGAGTCAAATTTTGGAATATACTGTATTTTGTGCTGTTTGCAGTTTTGTCATTCTTTGTGAATTATTCCATAAGATCAACTACTCATGCTTAAAACAGAAAACTAAGAATTTTGATGATGAGGTTGTATCTTTATTCTTCAATATTTTGTATCCATTTGTGTTCTCTGCAGCTGTATCATCTACTTCCCCTGAGGATAAATAAAGTTCATCGTACCATCGTACTTGTACAGCTCTTGTTTATGGAAAGTGACTTGCTGGCAAGCATCAACAGGAAAATGTCATCCCTGTCTGAGTAGGGGGTTGGGGGTAGTGTAAGGGTGTCAAAAAAGTTTTTGCATTTCCTCATTCCTCAGTGATTCAAGTTCAAGTTAATTGGATGGTCGGTTGTTGAGGAAATCAAAGATCCGACAAACGGACAGAGATCCCTCAATTTATTGGTCCAACTAGAGAAGAAAAATAATTGTAATTAAAAAAATCAACCCATATAGGCTCATGTTTTTGAAAATAAATCATGAATTATTTATCAAAGCTTGTGCCACATGCAAAGATGAGATGCATTCAGAATATATCGCATTCAGCGCTGTAGGTTGAAAGTATATTCGGTTTCCTTTGAGCAAATGCAAATCACACATGAGGAAACCAGATCTGCTGCTGTGTTGAATTATATACAGTGTTTCATTTGTATGTCATGCTTGATTTCAAGC
Source organism: Paralichthys olivaceus (assembly GCF_024713975.1). NCBI lineage: Eukaryota > Metazoa > Chordata > Actinopteri > Pleuronectiformes > Paralichthyidae > Paralichthys > Paralichthys olivaceus. Next base: position 21,496,391 of record NC_091101.1, read on the forward strand.
ATTTACTTTGTTGTTGGTGACTCCAGTTTATATTCAGCAAGTCTCTTACTGTATGTGCTCCATTTCTCAGGCTTCTCTCTCTGTGTCTGTCCTATATCAGTGTGGGCTGGCTGAGGTTTGTGGGAAAGCTTAACTCTTATCGGCTCTTCATTACATATCCTATCATAACTCTTTGGCATGAATTGCCAACAATTGGAGGGCTGCTCGGAAGATTTAAAAGACTTCCGAACGGAACCCTTCATTCCCGTCTAATGCTATAATGCTTATCTGCTAGTGTGAAAACAGATTCATTCAGTGTCTTACAGACTGATTTAACATGTTCAGTTCACACACTACGATACGTGGACATACAATGGAAGCTGTTCAGCTCTGTGTCATGATGTCGAGACTCCAAGTAACAGTTTCTCTTCCAGAAGGAGATGGCCTGGGATTGTATTCCTTTGTGTCATGACTGTATGCAGCACAGCATGAAACTGTTTTACCAATATGTCAAATACAGACACACAGAAGACAAATGGATAAATCAGAACAATGGACAGTCTATTGTACAGATCTTAGTTTATCTTGGCTGCGGCCAAACATCAGCAGTTCAAAATCAACATGACACACAATTTGTTCAAATGTGCTCAGTCAGACGAAGTAAAACACTTTGCTCGGCTCGTCTGTGGTGCCCCCTCCTCACTTTATCATGACGTTGTCAACTACGATGTGGAAACCAAAATGCTTTCTTTAAGATCTCGATATTACTATGTAAAGTGCCTTGAGATAATGAATGTTGTGATTTGGCACAAATAAATCTGAGTTGAATTAAATGCTAACGTCCTCCATGTTTGTGGCAAATTAAACATTATTGGCTTACTTTACTGATAAGTGATAGTGAGCACCCTCTACTGGATCACGAGGGAAAATACTTTTGACATTTTGACGTGATTCTAGACTGCATGAGGCCCCCCCCACCCCGCACACACGTTCAAAAGAATAGTGACATGGTTAGGTAAATTTTTTAAACTGACACAGCTTCAACCACCTTGCATATTTGCAGTGATTTACATACACTGTTCGATGTATAATGTTCTTTCCACCTCTGTGAACATCCAAGAGATTAAAAATCATTAACAGCCCTGACCAGCTCACACAGGAATTAATGGCTTTTGTATCATTACCAGCTGTAGGAACGAGGCTTTCTAAGCTTCTGTCTCTCATGATGAGAGAAATCTTCCCTGTAGAATTCTCATTACTTCACCATTGACAATGCATCAAAAAATAAATGGCACTAGGTGGCGAAACAACTTCAGCGGACGGGTCAACATGAAACCAAAATGGATGTTTTGTCTGTATCTTCACTGCAGAAAATTACATTTATATACAATATTACCAATCTGCCTAACCCTCACCGTTAGAATGTCTGCCAAACATTTACTGACATTCTATTTGTTTTCCCAATCTGCTCATGCCAAATAAAGCATGATTAACATTTTTATGGATGTGTTGAAGTAACTCAAAGTTCTTGGTTAAATATCTTGTTTAAATTTCGAAAAAGTCAATGGTGACACAATCTGAGCCTCAATTACAACTGGAAAACATAAGTGTTTAATAAACACAGGGAAAAAAAGAGATGTGCTTCTGCAAAGTGTTAAACTAGTGCACTCGGAAGTAATTCAATTATATTTCATATGTAAATGAGAATGTATTAACCTTGCCTTTATGAAAAATATTGCTATTCATATACCTGGACTGACACAAACCATATTTAATGATCATTGCAGCACAGTATTTTCAGAGAGCTGTGCACCAGGGCTTTGCTAGTGGACAGAATTTTTCGAGGCAGAAACTGGCAGACATTTAATGCATCATTTCACCGCAGTATAGTCCCCTTCTAGAATTGTATAAAAGAATTATCTAGCAGGACTAGTATCCTGTCAAAATAGTCCTCTTCAGATGAAATATTCAACGTGATGAATTTGTTCATGGACCCTCGACTAATGTGGCTAATTGTACTTATCTAGAACAAGGGTGCAATCTTGGAACAAGGGTAAAATAATACCATTGAGTGAATATATCCATGCATTACAAAGTAATTTTCTTACTGCTGCGGTGAATGAGCGTTTTAATGACCATCACACAGAAGAGGGCTGCGGGTACCTTTTATCTGTGAGAACTTTATATGAGAGTCAACAGGCGCACACGATGGCTGCTTTTTCAGATTTAATCATTTTAACGCTCTAGTTACACTTCAGTTCTAACAGTTCGGTTACTCTTCATGAAAAATTGAGAAAAGGAAGTAATCACACACATACACTGTTCTCAGATGTTAATAAAAATATTTTTGTATAGATGATAATTATTCTCTGTAGGTGATTTTAAACACCAAACAGATACATTAATCTCAGAAGGTTTTTAATCCTCACACTCCCAGTAAAACTTGATGGGTTATTTAAATATATTTTTATGTGTAAGAAATGAAGAATAATTATCCTGGATACGTACTTTGACATCATTTGATGGCAGAGTCTATGGAGCAGTGATCGGGGGATGGAGCCGAAGCAACAAGGTCCCGCGGACACATGCTTGACCGAACATACATCACTGTGATGAGAACTACCTCAAATGAAAATTAAATTAAATGAAACTATCTTTGAGAAGAGTTTATTCAACACTTTTTGGTTTGTTCCATGTCCAATTCACTAACATGGAGTTTATGACAAATACTGCAGTCAGCCACCAGGGGGCAGATCGAAATATTTGGACTTTAGGGGACCTCATATAGAGTCTATAATAGACATTAAGATGTACTGAGGCACTTCAACACAAGGTTTTTACTGGTGGGATAACATGCTTATATCCCATTCAGCTGCTGAACTGGAGTGTGATAATTGTATGTATTCCGGTACGTTTTCTGGCAATCATCCCTTGTTGCTATGCTAAAAGTAAACATGAAGTGAAGCTGAGGTAACTGAAGGTCACTGCTCAGCCCGTTTTTATGCAAAGAAGCTTGACTCGTAGTTATCCAGCCTCAGATTGTTCTCGATGCAAGTCGGCTTTCGAATGCATCAATGACAATGTGCGTCCTCATTTATTCAAACACCACATCCCCAATGTGGTCGGCCTGGAATGACATTCATGTCTCGGGCTTCATAACTGAGCAAACACATCATCTGAGCAACAGGGATTTCTCCAGTTACTTCCCTGCTCATTTGATACAGACCTGTGCTTTCAGGCCCTGCAGAACCATGGGTAATGAAGGCGCTGCCAGCTGCGAATTCATTCATAGATCATCTGGTGATTTTATTAATGCATGAAGACTTGCTGGGTAGACCCACACCTCGCCCCCGCCCCCCAGGAGAGCATGATTAATGGTGTTCCCCCGAAACTGCATCAGTTAGCCAGGGCTATCTGGTATTTGTCTTTACAAGATCGTATCGACTTTTTGGGAGATCATGCAGAAAATGAACTGTCATGTGCGCAAGGGCTTGCTGAACGGAGGGCGGTAATACCTTCGTTCTGCAGGCGAACAGAAACAGGCCTTAGCATGGAAACAGATACCACCGAGGAGCTGTGAGGATGATGGTGCACACACACCTCCCCGGTGTCTTTCTGAGAAGAGAAATCTTCCTCTTCCTCTAATAAGTGTAGCTCCATACTTCTTTTATGGAAATGTGTTTAACAGAGGTCTCAGCAAGGATATTACCACATATCAAGCTGTTCCACTGTTTGGCTACACCACATTAAGGCATGATTATTACTTCCTTAGCATCGAGATGGAAAATTTATCACTGCACACTAACAAGAAGCTTTGTCTCCGTACTCTGATGGCTACTCATTGCTAGATTAACATTTAGGACCAAACTTCTAACACATTTTTAATTTAAAGAGGTTTTTATCTCCCTCCTGTGGCTTCCACACATTTGGATGGACTTCAGAAAGGCATTACAAGCATATTGTGAGATTTACTTTGAAAAATGACATATTTATTGTTTATATGCACGCCTCTTTAAAGACATTTTAACCGGTCTTTTTACGGCCACATTCATTACAGAGGAAGCTTTGATCACTTGAATCCAACATGACAATGTCTTCTGTGGAAATAACAAATGAAAAGGGAAGTAGTCAGTCTTTGACATACTGAAGTCGAAAGCTTCATCCATTGTTTGAGTAATTTAGGATTTCCAAAAAAGAGAGAGAGAGATTTATATATATATATATTTATATCTGTCGTCATTGCTGTTATCTTGCTGCTGTATACTCAGCCTTAAACATATTCAACATCAGTATCATCTATCTAATTTGGTGGCCATTTTTCAGAACAATTACCCTTTAAAAATTGAATGATAAAAGGGTGGTGCCTCCTTGTAATTCACAGTAAAATCTCAGAATCTAGAGTCGGGTCCCAGAAGTCATACACAAGCCAATTTGGGGCAGTCTGGAAAAAAGAGATTGCGTCAACTATACGCTGATAATGCAAGTTAAGCCGGAGGCAGATTTTTCTGACAGACCGGGGCTGAGGCGTGGGGGGAGATCAGCAACTAGTGAAGGGAGGGGAAATGGAAGGCAGCCCTCTTACTGAGGCGATTCACATCTACGCGACAGAGGGTGGAATGACTCCTTTGAAAAGATAATTGTACCTCCACCTACAAGAACACTAGGAATTTTATCAGCACACCACCTTCCCGATTCACTGATAGGGTGGGTTTTGAACGCTTGCAAGGTGCAGGTGGAGAGGCAGGGAGTGTCATTACCGGAGGGTCACAGCACACACGATAACCCCACCCAATCTTTTATTCCTTTCATTTTGTTTATGCTCTCCACTCGGTTGCGTGCTTCATGAGGTAAACACATTGGTCCCCTGGCTTTTGAAATCAATTTGATTCTGAATTTGTCTCCGCAGACACCTGACAGACCCTGCGGTGCAGCTCGGTTATGGAGCCGAGAGAGGTTCTCTGGCTGCCCCTTCAAACAGTGAAAAAAGGAGCCGGTGATTAAGCGTGACACAACAGCAAACATCACCAACTCACAGGCATAAGTAGATATGCCGCCACAGTCTCTCCTCACCCCGCCTTACCCTGCTCTCCAGCTGTGTTGCAGTTTTGGGTAGTGGCCAGAACTATGCAGTATTTGGAAGAGGCTTGCCCCTGTGAGTCTGTAAAGTAGGTTGAGAGGACAGCCATACCCACAAGTCTCTTCATAAGCTAATGAACATTTTGGAAAATGATTAGTGTGATGCAGCCAAGTGTTGTCTTTGACCATGGAAACAGTCATCTGTCTCATATTTATCTATTAGCCTCTAAATATACGTAGATTGTTATAACTAACATTAGTTAGTAAATAACATTGTTATGAGAAAGGATGTGTTCATGATTACAGTCAGTATTCAGTGCATGTTTAGGTATTTGCTTTATTTGATGAACAGACATTCCAATGTTATTGTCTTTTAACCAGGAGCAAAATCGATCATGGACATAATCAACCACAAACACGTATGTAAATCCAACACTATCATAAAAAAGTCCTGTGCATTCATTTGTATCATTGCCAACAATGACCATGTCCAACATGTCTCTAACATGGTATAATTTGTTCTTCAAAATCTACCTCTACTACTAGCACTAGTACTACCACACTGATTTATCATCAAACCATCTGCAATTTGTTAAACTCGTCGTTTAGGATGGTGAATTAACAGCAAATGACAAAATAAAATGGAACCAGTTACATGGTACATTAAAACACTGCACTATAAAAGAATGCTGCAACAGATCTGAGTGTTGTCTTTTACAGCCCTCAGACTAAACCCAGTATTATTTCTAAACTCCATCTGACACAGACCTATTGTCTTTGTTTAAAAATACATGACCTTGTTAAACTCGCCTGTTTCCTCCTCGTACTTCTTTGGTAGAAGTCCAAGAGCGACTGTGCACTCAAATTAGCCTGATTACCGCAAACACTGATTAATAAAGACCTGCAGCAGAAAGTCCAACAGCGAGCTGACATGCACCAGTTTTTCTCACTGCGAGCCGAATAACTCAAGGTGAGATCAATAGGCGAGGCCCTTTTTACATGAGGCCAGTCTCCAGCGAGTCTCTACCCATAAAGAGCCATTATTTACTGCTTACTCACACTGCGACAAATGAACTCAGCGTGGGCCCATTAATGTGTAATTAGAGAAAAGAATGAGACAAATATTTAACAACACGAGTGTTTCTGCTCATTAGAGCAGCTTCAATGGGGGGATTATTAATGGTTTCCAAGTTTAGGTTGATTGGGATGAGCTCATGATACAGCGGAGAGTAAGTTTTTATTTATTATATTCTGCTACCCTCTTGAGGACTGTTAAAATAAAGATGATTTTAACTGTCACTTTCTAATTGTATTTCTTCAGTGTTTACTTATGTATAATAAGAAGAGTTGAGGGGAACTGTAGAGGCACCACTCACAATATTTCTACAGTACAATCTTTTGATATTAATTGCTGGTCAGTTATGATTGTCACAATGAACTTAAGCTGACTTTTCCTTTAATATTCTTTAAAGAAAACATACACTTAATATTCAATTTCATTAAAGTTAATGTCTTGTGTGTAAAGCAAATGAAATGTCCATAAGAAGTGACATTAAACTTTCAACATTTGTTTCCTGTACCGTAGCATCTGAAATATAGGGACTGGCAGTAATGCAAAATCTCACCGCCACTTGATTGTGTTGGTCTGATTAAAATGAATGCAGTAGACTGGTTGGGTGCATTGTAATGGTTAATTCATACACAGGTTATGTGTATTTTATTTTTTTTCTATAGTATATTGGTGGTAAGTTCGAACCCACCTGAGGATTGCTTCCTGTCCATCCAGGTCTCTGTGGCGGTTGACCATGCTTCACAACATTCTCCATAATCCCTTGCTCTGCTTCTATTTGATGTCATCTTTTCCCGGGGATTAACACGGGTGCCCTGAGGGTTCGTGATAAGCATGTCTTCTAAGAACAGCCAAATCAATGAAAACCAGAATCAGGATACTTTAAAGTGTCACTTGCGCCCACATGCATGCACATGCACAAACACTTGCAAAAACAAGCTGCACACTGAAAAACATGACCAGCAGATAGACACAAAATATAAAGTCATTGCAATTATCCATCGAGAAAAAGATGTATTTGCCGTTCAATAAAAAATTCAGTTGTTTTGGCAGCTTTGACATTAAATAAAATAAGACTGAATAAAATTAAATTTTTCTCAGCAGCAGATGTAGCTGTCAGCACTCGAGCACTGAGGCCTGAGGGTAGAGGACTGTATGTGCAGCAGTGTTTGGATAGAGCAACATTCAGTCAATCACACAATGCAGGGTTTTGCCACATGTGCGGACTGTGGGTTTTTAGCAATTGTCACGTTGTCCAGAAATAAATCCTTATTTCAAAAGCTGGGTGTACCTTGGCATTTAGGTGCTGTAATAATATTTGGATTGTGGATTAAGCTTGTAAGCCTCAGACAAGAAAAAAATACAACTTGGCGTTTAGAAGTTTATCTTTTCGCACATGAAATGGTAAAACCCAGAAAGAAGAAAGCTAAAACATATATTTTTCCAGGTGAGATAAATTATTAGAGAAAACGCTTTTTTCCACAAAAGAGGCACGCTGGCAATAAAACCCACGAGTTTGCAAAATGACATTACAGAACTTAAATGTGTAAATGACAAGTAAGAGAAATAAAGTGAATGACAAGACTTTGAGGAGGGCTGTCAAATCATACAAAAGTGACGCTTTTATTCTCAGACAAAGCTCATTTTTTTGAAAAGCAACCCATATGTTTAATGCCATTCACAGTAACAGAGTGGGATTTTATTCAGAGCGTTTTCAATTGTGCACTGCTGCCAGCTGAAAATGAACTTTTTAGATAAATGGCATGTAGAGTCACATCACTTGTAGCTCCTGTCAGCAACAATAGAATCAGAGGCAGGGAGGACGAAGGATAAACTTAATGAGCAAAAAACAAAACCGCGTTAAAACAGCACCCTTGTGTCTTCCCAAATGAACCTGACACCTTCGTCTTCAGTCAATACCTCGCAATCAATACCTGGACCGTGCTGAAGCCAACATTTTCCGAGGATACCGAGCATAAATCATTTATGTCATGGCTGAGTTATTGACCTCAAGATAGGGAAACACAAACACAGACTACATACACACACAGAAACATGGCCCACTGAGACTCTACGTGTATTTAGGGCCGTCGTTACTTCCATTCATAGTCCCCGTCTCGTTCTCTCATTTTTTCGCCACTTATGCACAGGAAAACAGGATCATTTGCATCTCTCTGGGGGAAATCTCTGCTGGGCTTTGTGCGGGGTTACACATGTACAAAAAATGTTCCTCCTTGAACTTCTAATCATGAAGCAGATAAGGGTGGGTTCTTCCTCGAAGAAAAAATAATAATGAGGAAGTTGCGCACGCACAGACAAAAAAAAGTTAATGAGGATTTTTCCTGTACTACACCTCCAGAGGTAGGGTTCTGCTTAGCAGCAATGTCATTAGGCAGGAATTAAACTGAGACTGTTGTTTTACATAACCAACCTGTCCTCACAAAACAAGGCAAGCTGAAGATGCAGCTGTGAGTGTGACCAGATCTAACAATGATTTCTGGACTCAAAGGCAGACTTACATGAAGGCAGGTACATGTCCAAAGTTTACTGGCAGACAAAAACACTGGTTGAAATTCAGGAACATGATGAGAACAAAGCAAGGTAGGAACCGTAATTGATAGAAAAGCAACACTCGAACAAGCACAGGAATAAAATACACAATCTGACAGCAACTACATTTAGATTTCACTAAATCCAAATTTTTCTTTGGATCTGTAAATTACTCACACTCATGAGTACAAGTCCTCTAAAAAAATGTTATCATCACGATCCATGGAATTATTCTATGACAAATCAAGAAGATTGAAAAAAGCCTTTTTTCACGATATTAAAGAAAGTGAAAATAATTTGTGGATCTGCCCCCTGATGCGATCAACGTTTCACGAAAATAGTTTGAGTCGTTTTTGCTTAATCTTGCTATCTAACAAACCAGCGCAGACAAAAACGTTTGATGGAGGCAATATTCTGATTATGATGTTTACATTAGATGCTAATAGATGCATCCATACATATTCCAATTTAAATGTTACAGAGCGTAGTATGATGATAACTACCATCAGCATCAAGTCCTACTACTTATTTACACTCAAACCCAGGACACGCATGTACATACATGTTGTATGTTGAAGTACCCGAATGCTGTAAAACATGGGATGTTATAAAGAGAAAATGTAGATGCATATTTACATTATGTGGCTCAGGTCACATGTTATGATTCTATATATTATTCGGGGTATGACTGAAGTTTTACCAGATAATCCTGTTTACATGGAAGGGTCTTATTCAGACTATTGTCTTTTGTTTTTTTTACTCGCTTTTGTTCTTGTACTTGCACACAAAGAAACCCAGCTGTCATGTTTTGTAGATGCATTTGTTGCAAAGTTTTAAAGTGGAGCAGACACAGACTCGGTCCCAAGAGAAGCAATACATTAGCAAACTCCCCTTAGCAAGCTGGGGACTATGTCCTAATAGTATTGTTCTGCACTTAGTAATCCATCGTGGAGATAGCAATCTCAGTCCGTCCCCTTATATTACAATAGACTTACTGTCATCGCACACATGCAGGTTCCCGCATGTGCCAAGTAACAACATGACTCTACAAAATTAATATAAAACGGATTAAATCTCAATTTGATTACAAGTAACTTCAAACTTTATCAGGAGGTTTTATCAGTCTGCTACGAAATTGGAGGAAAGAAATCTTTTCCGGCAGACCAGGTAGGTGGAATGGACTTAGCTCAAGATAATGTCATTCAAAACGGAAGCCGTCCCAATTCTTTCACACATGAGTCGTGTCCCCAAAATTGAAAGTAGTCTACAGGATAAAACAAGCCTCTGCGACTTCTCTGGAAAATGTCACGTGTTGTTAGGTGAAGATATTTTGTGGAATAAGTATTTACATGTCAGACCCAAACCAAGAAAATTGATAGAGACACAGATAAAGGAAAGAGAGAAATGAAAATTCACAGATATATGAGGTTGACTTATCTTGGAACAGAGTTTACTATATTTACTCCTGTGATAAAATCTATAAACTGCAAACTGAAAGTGTGGAAATCACCTTTATGGTTATAATGTGTTTACTGTTTTAGTTTGACAATATTATCTTGTCATGGTTGCAAAGCCCAGTGAACTGAATGTAACGGATTTGAACAGAAGATGAGTCTGTCAGGGAGAACAGTCACGGACAGACACACAGATAGACGGGGCACGGGTACGAATCTGACAGAAGATATGTCAAAATGAAAAATAGAACAATTTCTTTTCATCAGTTTTTTTTATTTTCGTTCTTTTGTTGTGTGGGAAAGTAGAAATGTTTTTTTTTCTGCATTTCCATCTTTTTGATTTACCAGCACGATGAAGGCATCCTTCATTTCCCCACAGCGGCCTTGACTGAGTCATGTTTTGTTCAAAAGCGTGTTAATATTTTCATTTGCCTGATTGCATTGTGAGGAAACTCTCAACTCTGGGGAACAGAAAGCAAGGAGAACAGAATGTGAGAATCCATCCCTGCACACTTCAGCCCTCCATCGCTGCCACAGTACCAAACCTGTGTAATTGAACCTGAGCTATCAGGATGGGTGGCACTGATGCCAGGTGCATACTAAAAATAATGCTCTCTCATAGGACCCTCTCCTCGGGATGCCATTTTGTCATGAATTATGCATATATGCAAATAAGGGACAAGAAAATGGATTACTTGAAAGGGCACCTGTGGTTTCCTGCTCAAAGATATATTCAAAAGGTGAAATGAAGTGATCGCTGCTATCATTAAGCTGATGCACAGCTGTATGGAGAAGTGGAGAAACACTCTCTGAGACAGTTCTGTAATTCAAAAGTAGGTGATGACTGATAAATAGAGAATTAAATCACAAGCATACTTTATATGCAGGTATACAGAGGGGACACTCATATTTATTTCTGTTTGTGTATAAGACTATTAGCTTAATTACCTTTGAAACAGCATAGCTCGCTATAGCATCAATCGTAAAACCTGGCATTGCAACTTACATTTGGATCTGGAACATCTAAGTTCATTCACACTTCCAAGGGAGTTGTCAACAGTGACACACAATGCCTCTTGATGTCATTAGATAGACCTACAACCAACCGGAGCTGGGTGTATCGAAAATTTATGGGGAAGTCAAAGCAAATAACTTGGAGCAAATATCACAAACCAGTCTGCCACCTGAAGCAGACACACATGATCCCTGCTCTATCTATCTATCTATCTATCTATCTATCTATCTATCTATCTATCTATCTATCTATCTATCTATCTTATCCAAGACAGCAGGAAGAAAACTATATCTCAGCCAGCATCTCTCTGTCAGCTTCACTTTGCATCCAGTTGTTTTAATACCTCTTATCTCCTGTCAACTACTCACATCTAACTTCCTCATGGTTCTTAAAGGGGCAGTGTGTCAGATTCAGGTGAAAGGGATTTTTGGTAGAAATTGAATATAAAATAATCCTAGTGATGTTTTCATTGGTGTGTTTCATCTAAATTGTCTGAATTGCTGTTTTCTTTACCAGAGAATGGACCCTTTATATTTAAAAACTTTTTTGTTTTTTTACTCTCGTCCAAACTGGACAAATTAAAACCTTTTGAGTTTTCATGACAACTGAAGTTCACCACAGGTTCTCGTTCATGTTGGGAAGGGGAGAGTGAGATGAGGATTATTTAGCTGCAATATGAAACTTCACCTCTAGATGTCACAAAGTTCTACACACTGAACCTTTAAATGTTGCTCACTACGGGAATCGTTCTCTATAGCTGCAGCCATTGCATTTGAAAATGTGAGCATTCATTTTAATTGTTATCATATAAAAGTGTATGCAACTTTAAACAATGGATATTTTGTTATTGTACGTCATGCCCCAGGCTCTCCACCTTTCATTGAATATCAACTACTTTCATGCCGGTGCTGTATATGTCCATTTCTGTCAAGATTCTGTACAATTATTAAAATTTCTAAAATCTCTTTTTCGAAAAATGAAGCAATTCTACATTTGAGTCCAGGTTATTTTAGCTTTAGACCTGAGGGGGATAAACAGGGTACAGCCTCCCACTGTGAAGTAATCCTTTTCCTTCCTGACAAGGATTCATCCTATACAAAGCAAACTGAGACACACTCTCTTTTTTCTTGTCATGTGGGCACAATTGAGCCACACACAGCCTATGGAGTGCTGAAAGTGGACGGATGCACTGTTAGTTCTGAACAAAGGTGACTGTTCTCAGTCATCCACTCGCTGCAGGTGAAATTGGGGTCGCAGTCTTGACTCTTGCAGGGGCCATTGTGACTCGGGCTTGGATTTTAAAAAGGCTGAATAGCACCTACATGTGTGAAGCACAAGAACAGGGGACCAGGAAGTCAAGGAGCTTGGGGTAATATCCTCAGTCACACATGTGTCTGTACGCTTGCATGTGGGAATGTGTGAACTTCATGCACCAATGGCCTGAATAAAAATGTATTGTAAGTCTCTCTGAAGAAACAGTGCAATTATCCCCTATGTCTTCCTCCCATCTGCTGCGTCTTTGTGCTCAGGATGTGTAAGCTTTATAACATCTGAGTGCTGGTTTGGCAGTGAAGTATTTAGCCCATAAGCTTCTGTCTCATCAGCACAAGCTATGGAAGCTGATTTCCCAAGTGTCCGCTGGATACTGTATGTGATGCAGAGTTCACGCTCCACAGCATGTTTGTTTGTATGTAGCACAGTGAACGTCAATTAGTCGGAGAGTGAGGATGTTTTAGTTCCTCCGAACGAACAACACATGTTCATTTAGTGCACAACCAACGAACTGAAGCTGAAATCAATATCAATCTTTCAGAAAGTTTAAGAATCTGATAACAATGTTTCGCAAATATTAATTGATTGTTTGTTTAGAATTTTTAAGACCAAACAACTTACTGACTGACAAAATATTATCGGTAGAATATTCGGCTGTGAAAATAATCAATACATGCCCTACTGTATTTGTGGGTCTGTGTGTGTCTTTAAAACAGATGTAATTGTGATGGTGTGAGTGCACGTCTTTGTAAAAGGTGTGCATTTGGACATGTACGTGCTCCTGTCTATGTGTACGTGTTTGTGTTCACCTGATCTCCAGCCAGCTGTGGCCATTAGCTGAGGGCTGAGCCTGTTCAGACGTGCAGGTCACTGTTCTGATCTAATCTGGAGGATCTTTGTCTGATGAGGTCTCTGCTGTAAACAGAGTGGCCAGACTAAGCCAGTTGCAGAAATCATGAAGCCAGTGGGCAACAGGGATGGAGTGGGCAGGCAGACATTAGCACAAGGGTAATTGCTGTCCCCACGGCAGCCCACTGAATGACATCTAATATTGCTGGGGAGGGCAGCTAGCCATTACCTGGTGCAGAATAAGAGCTTTTTCTGATGGCCACTGAAGTCCAATTGGGCTCGAAAATGGTTCATCATACACCACGGTCGACCAATTTAGCCTCCTATGCGTTGTGTCTGAGAAAGGTGTAGCAACTAGATTATTGATTGTCCTTGAGATCTTTCATACGATGTTTTTCCATAGACTTTGAACTGACAGGAGGGTTGTTAGGCTAAAGTGAAGAGGGTGATGCTGCATTTCTGTGGTGCATTGCAGATGCACACAAGCCTGATAATTGGGGGGCTTTTGGGTGACTTAATCCAACTGTAGGCTCCCTCAGCTATGCAACTCACTAGAATAGTATGCTTATAAGCAAAATGTGGTCTCATATGTTGTTTGTTTGCAGCCGGTTTCATCATTCTATAGTGATTCATTCTGACATTTTTAACATGGTTTGATCACGCTGTAAAGAAAAAAAAGACCTATGTGTCACAGCTCATGTTCAAATGTATCTCATGAATATTGTGCACAGGATTATGGCTCAGTGATAAACGTATGCCGCAAAACACAGTAAATCAATGAAGCCATATAACGGAACGATGAAGCGGTTACTTCACAGCTACTGTTTTTCAGAAGCCATCCAGCTGTCTTCATTTTATTACATTCGGAATCTCATATCCCAGAAGACACTACAGAGCACTAGATTAAAGACACGCAATGTGCGCAATTTGTTGTTAGATGGTAGTTAGGTTTGCCTTTTTTTCTCTTCTCTATATAGCTGTGATTTTTTTCTGTTGCTGCTATTCATTTCTGAACTCAGACTCTCTTTTCTGCTTGCCAAAAAGCGTCAGTCGGTCCGGAACCCCATCTGCTTCATAGCCTCCAAATCACCTCCACAGCTGCTCTTCAGGCTCTGGTTTATGTGCAGATGTGAGGTTTCATTTATACATCAAATTCCTCCCAAATTTTGGCGATTCAAATTAACAAAAGTTCAAAAGTTTACTTGTGAGGGACAGTTTAAAACTGATTGTGAGTTATATTTAAAAGTCTGCAGTTGCAGTTCAAGAAATGTTAAAGAACTGATTGCTTTCCTAGAATGTGCACTTCCACTTCCATTCCTGTGCATTTTTTCTTTGAATTTAACTTGAACTTAACTTTAGGTCTGTGATGAGGTGTTTTAATCACTTAAAGTACTTAAGCATGTGGCTCCTCATAAGGTTTACCTGAAGAAATTGCCCACCTAGCTGCCTTCGAGAACAAAAACACAGATCTACCGGCATCTAATTCACCCAGTCCCCCTCATCGGTGCACCAATTAATCGTGCTGCTTGCTGTCTCAACTCAGCTGCCGTCGACAGAGTTGCTTAATCTTGTGATGTCCTGGACAACGGTTCAACCACTGACTCAAAAATAACCCTGCATAGGAGTGATAATCAGTGAGTGTGATGCTGTTAACACTGTGGAATCTCTCCGGGGCTGGTGGACATCTCTTGCCGAAATGGTACCGTAACCTCTATGATGCAGCTACAGGCATCTTTCTCTACGAGAGTACAATTTGCTTAACTGCTTCGCTTTTATCATGGAACATCACTTAATATTATATTTTACACACAGGAAAAGAAAAAAAATGCAACTGTGTTTGCTTCGTCATTATTACATGGACGTAGTCATCATTTTGGCTTTGCATCAACTTAATTTCTCATTTGCCTTTGTCTCTGACTTCTAATCAACTTCCGCGGGTACAATTAAATGATCTTCATTGCATCATTGTGGCCCTAGGGAGGCTGACGTCAGTTGAGATCATTTCCAGTTGAATTAGGGAAGAAGGCCTCTGCAGTATGCTTATAAACAAACCAATCAGGCAGTCCTTCAGTCAGTGAGGAGCCAGCTGGACCAGGCAGCAACCCAGCACTGGAGGGTAACTGGAGGCGAGGAAGACACGGTGTAAGATTATCAAAGCGAGCAGAAGGCTGTGTATCTAAAGGCTTAGCTAAGGCACACCAAACACCAACAAAAAGTGAGGGGGTGGGGGTGTGAGGGTCATTTGGGTTGCAGAATGAGTGGGAGAAAGATGGAAAAGGAGATGCAGACTGAGGGAGACAGATGAAGAGATGTGGTTCTAAAATAATTTAGGATGACCCCCCCCTCCACTATTGACAATCACATGGGAATTGTGTGTCTGTGTGATAAGATGTGTGCGAGCGTGGTAATGAGAGAGCTTGTGTCTGTGTGTATGTGAAAGTGTATCCGAACAGCAAGGAGCTCACATGGGATTTTTCTCCCAGGGGCTGTTGTTTGTTTCCTATCTGTCAAATCAGATAGAGGAAATATTCAAAACATATTCAGACAGACACCTTGTTGGTGATGGTGAACTTCGGAGGTCACACAATCTTCAGGGGAAAACAATGCTCATGGTGCCAAAGACTTTACGCTTACAGTATGCTAAGCAGTTTATTATTTACAGAAGTTTGTATAGGTCGAGTATTTTCATTCTATTGCAGTCTGCATTCTTCCTGATAAATACCACGGCAGCAGAGGAAATCAGACATCCACAAAACTTATATATCACAGGTTTTGATCAGTCATTAATAAACTAGCTGTCCATCTGCCTGTCTATATTTGTGGTGCAGGATAACAGATACCGATGGGTCCAGATGAGCACTATGCTCTCCTCTCTACAGCTACTGTTTTGGAAGTCTCAGCAGACATGTGCTGAATAGCAAGTGGACAGTTGGTTCATAGCATTTTACTATCTCATACTCTTTCTGAATGAAAATCAGGTTCACTTTATTTACCATGCACAACTAATGAGCAATACTTTGTCCTGCAGACACATGAACAACAAACTTAATAACATTATTGACAACTGTCAGTATAAAGTAATTTTATGTACTGAAAAATGGTTAGCTGTCAAATTATATGGTAAATGACAATGAGTTTGATAACTGATCATTTCAGTTGTTTAAACAATACTTTGCTGAAAACAAGAAATGCATAACCATGGGCCCTGAGCATTTTTGTATTATTTTTTAGCAGTTCTTTAGCATTACACTGAATAATTGATTATTCGAAAGAGAAAATAATCATTATTCTCAGTGGTGGAATGGATCCAAAAACATATATTAACATATATAATAATTGTGCTTAAATAAAAACTTTTACAGTGCAATGGTGTATTTCTGCTTCGTTAGTAATTTGTTTGGTAATAACACACAGATATTTTATTTTTATTTGGTTATGCAATGGCCTTAAAATGGATTAAAACCTGTAGCCTTAGAGAGCAAGTTCCCTCCTCAAGATAAAAGCTTGTGCCAGAGCTTTTTCTCATCCTCCTTCTCCTTTTTCTCCAACTACTTAAGTGAAATAAATAAATAAACAATAAATAAATAAATAAACTTAACAGTTAAGTTAAGTGGGCTGCCGGTCCCCATCATAAAACGCTAAAGACATTTTCTGGTATCAGTTAAATTTAGTTTGACAAATCTATCTGGCTGTTTACACTATGCAAGACAGTGTTTTTCCAATCCTGTATTTTGTCAGTGTTTTCAGATAGGATATTTTTAACTCACCTTGAAAAATTGGAGGATATTTTGAGAAAGAAAATATGTTATGGTTTAAAAAAGCAAACTGTGTCAAATCTGCTTCCCACGTGAGAGTCTGTGATGAAGCATGGGGGAATGAACTGAAATTTTTACTGCAGCTCTCTTGTCAATGTTAGGTCATCAGAATTTAGCATCAGCTCTCATTGAAAATTAATGCTATTCAGTTTGTGTCCTACTGCACAAATCTAAATGTAGCAGGAGATGAGTCAAATGGTTAGAGGAGAAAGATGTCTCCTCTTCACTGAATGAACTGCCCTGTAGCTTACCTTAGTCATCCTCCAAATGTCACACACACACACACACACGAAAACAAGTGTGGTTCATTATCATCGCCAGCACATGTTAACATAATAATTAACACTGCAAAAATGCATTACCATGACCATCAAAGCACCTCAAAGCCATTTTATCTCTGCTTACATGCAAAGAGGAGATGATGTCAGATGTCACATTTTCAGATTTGTTTGAGCACGTTTTCTACATTCGCATGGAATCAAATACTTGCAGATTTTTCGGAGTAGGCTCCTGGTTTGGTACAGCGTATACTGTATTTCAGCTCACCACAATACCACACTGAGCTTGCAGAGATCAAAAGCAAGGCAACGGTGTATAATTCCTGTGACATATCAACCACACACACTTGCCACAGGTATTTCAAGCTGAAATTATTTTTGACCATGTCAGCATTCATGTCTTACCTCCGGGATGGCTCTATTCCCTCGGAGGGCCCCCCCTACACCTTGTTAGCTAGAACGCTGAACATTCTGCAGACCCCGCAACACTGTCAACTTCACATCCGTCTAAAAATACCCCCTCAATTCACCTCAAGCATTTGCCACTTTGCTCCTAAATTCAACCCCTGACAAGTTTCTAGCCCATTTTACTTCATGTGCCCACAAGAATATCGACCAGTTGTTGGTGTGGTTACCCTTCCAGCCAAGTGGGGGCACTGTTGCATTTCTAAGATCAGTTTGCCTATGCAGGACACCAGGGGACTGAGGTTGTATAGCCTGTGTTTTTCATGGTTGCAGGCAGAACCCCACTGTTTAGGGAGAATTTGGTCAAAGGTGTGGGCACAATTTTCTGTTCACACACTTGCCAAAGACCTTTTAAGGTGCAAGTCAGCATGTTGCCACACACCAGAAATACAGAGAAAAGAGGAGAGAGTGGAGCGAGACAGAGAAGCAGAAACAGACTTGAATATGGAAGCGGTGGGTGCTGCACTGTGTTGCCTCCTGAAGCAAATGAATATGACAAGTTCCTGCGGACTCGGTTTGTAGAAAAATACAAAATCAGTCGTCGCTATTGCCAAGACTTTGCAATTGAGGTGCACCTCTCCTCCCTCTGCTGAAATACACCACGTACAAGTGGATATCATTTTCTGTTCCCCAATCTGCCATTGTGATAGAAAGAAACATAATGTAGAGATAGAAAAAGTAGTTTTTTTTATCTCACCACAGATGTTAATCTACAAGAACTTGTTTTAAAGAATGTTTGCAGAAAGTCACAATATTTTAAAATGATCATAAACAGTCTTATTTCTACTCCAATACGTTCAGGTAAACAACCATATGCGTTGTGTGCATCACTGTTTACATGTTTGCTGTGTACTATGCATGTTACTTAAGTATTCCACTAGAAGGCACACCACAAGACTTAGACGGTATAGAGCTTCCGATTATGTCTGATTATCTTATATACAATAATTTTATGGTAATGCCAGTATTAACTTATTTAAATCCCATTAACCAGGACGTAAAGCCTATGTCTCCATGCATCCAGATTTCCTGACCTGCTCTCTTGACTACTCAGATTCTCGTTGTATGCTGATGTATTGTAGAACACAAGGAAAGAAGACAAGCGTGACACTAATACAAAATTACTTGACGTGTTCATATAGAATTAAGTGGGGTAAGATGTATGTAGACGGCACTGCGCCACACTGCCAACCTTGTCTGTGTTGAATTTGTATTACAAATGCAATGCTAAATCCATTTCCCATGTCCTGCACTGTACTGACAGATAGCTAGTGCCATCAATCAGAAAATCCCTTGATAGCAATTTCCCTTTTTGTCTCATCAAACCATCAAACTTGAATGTCTCTGAGGGAGGTGGTTGGCAAGGTGATGCCTGGATATGAGTGACAGTGGGAAAGAGGGAGCGAGAAAGATAGGGAGAAGGACTGGAAACTAATTTAGAGTTAAGACTCATTGCAAACATTTAGTGTTGCCACTGTTAATGCCACTGTTCTGTTCATACTCTGATATAAATGGACCATCGTTGTAATCACGACTTGTGATCTGTCTAACCTTTATCTTGAACCTTCACACAAAGATAGTGGCTAATGTTGTCTGTCACACAGTGTAGGCCTTAAGAATATCAACTATGGTGTTTCTGCCACTGGACAAAAATCATAAATAGAGCAGCATGACGCCCTGTAGATTACTACATTACTCTTTACTTTGTAAAAGGTTAGAGTACCTTTAAGATCATGGTTACAAAAATGCCTAATCGTCTGTCGCTCAATATACAACGTCACCTAATCTCCTACTTTACTCCTGCCACAATTACTACAGCCACTAGAGGTCGCCTACAAACAACACGGGTCATTCTATTTAGTCTTTAATGAAAATTAATAGTGTTTTTAATGTTTTTTTTCACAATACTACATCATTTTAATCTCTCAGAAATGATTATCATTCTGCTATTCTTCCCACTATGACCTAGATCATGGTGACCTAATTAGTTCTGCCCAAGTTTCATAACGACCCAAAAATGTTTTACTCATAACATAAAAGATCTCTAACTTAGGGTTTTGAGCTGTTGCTTGTGTGCTGCTCTCTGTGTCCTGCTGTCATTCTCTCTCCCCCTCTACTCCACACACACGTTGACCCGTTTGTCATAATTGGACTGGCAATTGGCAGAACCATGAGAAATCCCACTGTGTTGGTGAGCTGGTGGACCGTCAAAAAGTCCATTAAGTTTTTATCAACCTCAGCACGTGGGCAGAAGTCAGATTAATGCCGTTAGTTTCTGCTTTAGCTGTGCATGTTCCCCCAATAGGCAGGCATTTCTCAGCAGGCAGGCAGAAGTCAGCATAGCACACGCCCTCTCTGTGTACCTCTTAATTTAGTGCGCATGAGAGTCTACTGTGTGCACGTTCACTGGGCAATCACAGTAATCAGCCCCTGGAAGCTATTTCCATATACATAATACAAACAGTGGGAAACAGTGGTTTAACGTATATACATGTATACCCGAGCCAGGAGCAGGTATACAGAAAACAGGGGAGGTTCTGGGATGTCATGATTCATTGAAGAGTCCTGAAGGACTTCACGTGCCTAACTCAACAAAAACACCTGTTTAAGGAAGATGCTCACCTGATGCACATAATAATAGATACTACACACATATTTTTTTGAATCTCCAAATCAAGGCTTAACCGGGATTGTATTCTATCTTAGTGTCTGATAATGTAAGACTGTACTACTATTTACTTGCCTTGTAATCTTTGAGTCATAAAATATTCCACATTTGGGCGGTTGAGATCACATTTGCTTCTCTTTATGATTCATAATGTCTGGAACATTCTCTTCTACCTCAGACACTTAGTCTCCTGTGGACTTGCAACCTTCAGATCTCTGAATGTTTCATCCAACAAGTGCTCAGCCCTGTAGTCCTGAGACTACACAATGGGATTCAGCCTTGGTGTGACTGGCTCACTTCTCAGCATTATGCACACTCAGCTCACTGCTACTGTTCATCTCTATTTTCTGGGTCTGAATCCAGTGACAGTAGCTGAATAGTTCTTGTAATTAGTTTTATACAAAATACTCCAACTACTTCTGGCACTACTAAAATTGCTATACATATACCAATAATAATAAAAAAAACAATAAACTAAGATACAAATTTACTGCACGCTGCTGTGCAAAGGTGGGTGTAATGTTTTTCTCCAACAAACAAAACTCAAGCTTCCATATCTGTGTTTCTATGAGTGGAAAGCTGACTGTGAGTCATAGATTGAACCAAACTATAGCTATGCACACATTCATGTATATTCTAATGAGGTAAATGTTTCAGCATTCAAATTAAGTAAAAAACATTAGGCTCACTATAGTAATACTAATTTTTGTTTGTACACATGCACCACATAAACATATGTATATGTATCACACAACACCATTAATTGTATGTCAACACTATCATTTACAGCATAAATAGAAAAAACACTATTGAAACACTGAACTGTAAATATAGCTGCAAGAGCACAGCACATTCATTGAATAATTCCCTACACTACCAGGATAAAAAAGATGAACACACTTGTATGGTATTTAGGCTAAGAGTGGAACACCCCCATTTTTCAGATTGCTACTGAAACACAATGTATGCAATGACTCATAGTTCCTATAGAATACATATACATATATAGAATTTCCTGTAACCTTTGGGCTGTTATGCAGATAAATATCAGTGATCAAGTACTATTACCCAATTAGGCCTGGATACTGTATGTGTCTATCCAGTAGATATAATAAGAAAAAACTCTGCAAACGTATGACATTTTGTACTATTCAAATCCTGAGACCTGCAATGATATTAAGCTTATTAGAAAATTCTTCAACCCTTGAAACACCTTAGCAAATTGTCAGCAGGCAACATGGAACCTCTACGTACCTCTAGGCAGGATTTCTTTGGTTAGGGTTAGGGTAAGCACTACTGTATGTTGTCTTTGTATGTTGTCTTTGTGTCATACTTCCAAGCAAGATTAGTTAACCAAACATGACTGGATCAATATAATAATTAAATATATATATATAAATAAATAATGAAAAATGTGTTCTCTATATAATAATAGAACGATTGATCTGACTTTGTGATATAAAGTTGTCGTCCCCCCCCCCCCCCCCCCCCCCCCCCCCCCACATCATCATACCATTTATACTTTAGGCATAACATAACGCACACCATGATGTACTTGCAGTAGTACAAGCAATATACATAATAGAAAAAATATATACACAAGACATAATCAGATAAAACTGACAGAAATTATACAACTTATCCCCTACACCACTTAAAGACTTTAAATGACAGACAAGGGCATGTTGTTATGACTTCTGATTGTGGTGCATTACCAATAAAAGCCTTTGGCATTTTAATTTCAAAAGCCGTCCAAAGCTATTATTTTCATCGACACCAAAGTCTCCTGGAAGCAACAGGGATCCTGTTTGACACCTCTTAAATATACTCCAGAGGTAGAGCAGTCATCTCTGCTGACAAGAACAATCATTGCATTTCAATTGAGACTGCAATTACTGCAACATTTAACCCTCTACTCACTCTATGCACCATTCACCAGCATCAGAATGACTGTAATTGTCATGTACATGAAATGTCTCAGTGATATTTCTGACATACCGACATCTGGCAGTTTGGATACCGATGCATTTTGTGTTACATAGTACAGAGAGTAAACACTTATTTAAATAGTGCTAATGCAAGAGCACAGAAACCTCACACACAAAGCAAAGACACAGAAAAAAATACAGGCCACACATATCACCCTCCAAAACCTGCAGTAAGACTTCTAAAATTGAAAGCATCATTTCAGGCAGTTATAATGCATGGGCTGTCCCTCCACTGCTGGAAAAATACACAGTGATGGACCCTGGATGTGGAATTTACTTTGAACTGTATGCAACATGCTGGTGGTGTCCTACACAGACCTCAGCACTACCAATGAATGTAAACTAGGTATGGTGTTCTAACAGCACATGTCTCATGGCTATAACACTGTAAACATCACCACCTACAAGCCTGGGTGGATGCAGGTCAGCAGGTTGCACAGTGTGCTGGTTCTCTTCTCCTCTAGTAGTGAATGGTAGCTTTGGAATCAGGCAACTGTGTAAGAGTATGATCTATGTTTTAACCATTCTGTGAGCTCCAAATGCCCTCACAATGTATTTCCTTCCCCCAGATTTTAGATTTATTATGTCCACCAAGGAGGTTATCATCGCTGTTTGTCCGTCGATCAGCAGATTTACAAAAAACCTGCAGAACCAATTTCTATGAAATTTTGTAGTGAGATGGGGCATGACCAAAGGAAGAACATACAATTTTGGAGGAGATAAATGGGTGGATGCAAGATTTTTCTAGCTCTCTGCAACATGGGGAGATGTTGCATTAGCCTTGGCAGTGGTATATGCTCTCAAACATTCTAGTTTTCTTAATCTTTTATATGTTTTATATTTTAGAGTTTAATTTTATAGTCAGGGCAGCATGGTGGTGCAGTTTCACCTCAAAGCAATCTTCTTTTGATTTGAATCCTGGTTTGGCTAGGCCTTTTTGTGTGGAGTTTGCATGTTTTCTCTGTGTATGCGTGGGTGTCCTCCAGGTACTCTGCCTTCCTCCCACAGTCTGGAGACTCTAAATTGACCATAGGTGTGATTGTGAACAGTTGTATGTCTATCTCTATATCAGCCCTGTGATACGCTGGCAACCTGTTCAGTGTGTACCCCACCTCTGGCTCAATGTACTGGGATTGGTTCCAAACCCCACACAACCCTTAAAAGGATAAGCAGTATAAGAAATGGATAGGTGGATGGATGGAATTAATAGTCAGAGTAGATAAAACTGCTGTAATAAATTTTGGCAAAGGCTGTAGAGATCCTCAAAATATCTGCAAGCTAGTTGTGTATTTTGTCTGTCACTGCCATTTAAGATTTGTCTACTTTCTGTCATCGGTGCATGGCCACAGAGAATCTGCTCAGTTGTCTTTCCTCACATGCCTCCTTGTACTGGGTGCAGTTGCATTGCTTCCCTCAGCCAGTGAAGGGATCAACACAGGCTGGGCGGGATAATCCCCATTGTGCTAATCTGAGAGACTAGCCTCTGGGATGCCACAAAAATGACTAAAAGTGAGCTGTGCTGCTTAGCATGAACCCCTTGACCAAAACACATAAACAAGCTGGCTTTTAGTATGCTTGCTATTCTGAATGGCCTCACCTCACCAAAGCAACCATGATCCAAATTGAAAGGGACAACCTTAGGCCTGGAATTAGGTGAGTCATTTGAGTTTTGTCCATATTCTTCCCACTAGGCAGTGTTTACTATTAATTACCTACACTGTGGCAGCCCGCCATAGTCTAATCTGTCTCACCCCTGTTATTATGAACAGAAAACATTCATACTCTTTTCATAATAACATAAAACCTCACTAACATAGTGGTGTACAACATTGCTTCATTGTAGAGTTGTGTGCATCTATTCCCTCAAAGCTCCACTTTTCCCCACTGTTTCTCCCTTTCGCACAAACATATTGACAGTGGATTCATCTTTCATTATAGCATGGCCATCTGGAGCACTGGGAGAAATCCCACCACATCAGTGGTCTGTTGGACCATCAAAGAATCCATACAATTTTTGACGAACCTAAGCAGGCAGGTAGAACTCAGCATGACACCAGTAGTTTCCGCTTTAGTAGTTGTCCATGTTCCCACAATGGTCAGCTGTTGTCGGCAGGCTGAGAGAACTTGGCATAACACTGTTCCCCTCTCTGTACCTGTTATTTGGGATGCACACATGTGAGAGTGCTGCATGCTTGTGCCTGAACAACCCCCTCCTCTCCCTCCTCACACATGCTGTCACAGATTAAATCTAATTCTGTGAGAAACACTGCTCTAGGTATCAACATGACACACTATCTTAAGAAGACATTCAACCAACAAAAATAACTTCAGGAGTAACAAAAAGCTTTAAAGAAGAGTCATGAATCTATTGCACAACATTAGCGCAGATTCCATTTTGGTGCATGAAACAACAATAGGAAACATTCCAGTTTGACATGCATACAATATATATTAAGCTTACATAACACATAGTAAGAACACAAGTTGAATAATTGTCATATTCAAACTACTCTGTTCTCTTGTATGATTGAAAATCAGCCGTAGGCTGGTAAGCACAAGATTTCTCCCTTTGTGATGATGTTATTCATAAATTCAATAGTCTTGCTTATTTTACATTAATTAACAGGCTGCAAAAAACTGCAACACCACAAATGAATCATGACCTAAAATTAAGAACAGACTCTAATTTCGTTTTTGGAACCACACAGCAAACTAGTCTGCATGGCATTTTTAACCAATACCCAAGTGTAAGCACTCAGTAATCCTTCATTATGGCTTTGGTTCTTAACAACACTCAATTAACAAGGGGAAACTTTATTTTACAACAACTGAGGGTGTCTTTACCAGGGACCCTGCAAGCTTCACAAACTCATGCTGCCATCCTGGCACAGTCACCAGACAGATTTTCATGAGAAGGGTGTTTGTCTGCTTTTGTCACCAGAATGGAGCCATGGCTCTCACAGCTCTGCTGAGCAGTTTTCATGGTGCAGTTGTAGGAAAATTTGTCTTCATTCACACAGCCTCACACAAAGACTCTTATAGTGTGTGCATATAGATGGATGCATTTTCTACTGCTTTAAAAGGATGGTGTTCCAAATTCAAACTCTGTAACGGATTTCTACTTTTCAGTCAACATCCAATTGATTGTGACTTCAGTCTTTACAACAATTTCTTTTCGACTACTCTTTTAACTTTATTTAGGCCACTGAGGTCTTCATTTTCGAATCAATTTGCATTTTTTAATTAAACAAAGGTTTTGAAAGTAAATCATAAAGTGCACTCAAGTAAAAAAACTAAACAAAAGCTGACCACCTAAGTGTTCTGACATTTGTACAACTCTAATTTGTCCAACACATTCCCCTTAAGAGCAGCTAAACATTTCATTCTGAATCAATATGAAATGCTGTTATGTTATTGTCTATTCCTGCAAAGTGCACGCAGAGCTTGTGCTGTTCTACTAACAGTACATACCATTTTTCTAAGTGTCATTTTTGTGCCACCATTGTGTGACCGTGTAGCTCAAAATCCATTCCAACCTTGTGTTCGTGGAAAAAATGTGTTTTCGAGCTCTACTTAGCCATGTACACAAAAAGAACCGCACACAAACATACTGGTTTTTACAAGAAGCTGCTATGTCCCGTGGGATGGTTATTGTTTCGAGAGGTTGGAAGGTTTCTGACTTGTTGACCGAGAAAGGCATTCCCCCAAGGACTGAACATTGAGAAAACACTTTGCTGCCAATCCCACATGCCAGCCAATCATTTGACCACCATAGCATCCTGCTGAAAATCAAGAAAGAAAAATCTCTGGCATACGATACCTTCTCCCATATCAGGGGGAAAAACACATTCACTCTGTCACAAAAAGCATTTAATCTACCCATTCTTTGGAAGAGTTGCCAAGACAGACGGTCGCATTTGCAGTATGAAATAAACCAAAAATCAAGACAGAGTAGTTTCTTGTTGAAAATTTGACCAGGGAGAAAAACAAAGCTTAACTCTATGATAATATACAGTAACATGGCTCATGAAGGAGGGAGGAATACATTTACCAAGGCATACATCATTATTTGACCCCTCATTTAAATTGTGCAGCTAGGCACTCTCAAGAGAGAGATATCAATTAGAGACACTGGTCACTAAAGGTGTTTTGTGCCACACTGTGGATAATGTAAGTGCAATACTGCAAGAGCATAGTTCTGAGACCAAGTAATTTTCACTGAGAGATTGGGTTTCCCTCATGCAGGCGATGATTGGATTTGTGATATGCTCTCCACTTAGGTAAAAGGAGTGTAATTACGGGTTTGACCTTTAGGGGCATTTTCTGCACTGGATCCTCTTAACAGTATTCAGAGGTGAGAATAAAACTGTGATTGGTTGAGTTTCGTACATTTCATAGGCTCTACTTCTATTTTCATGGAATCAACTCATCTAGTGCTGGGGTTTGCGAGCACATGAAGAGGGTTTTTTTTTTATATATATCTATCTACCCACATTTTTCATTAAAGTGCAAACAACTGTTTTTGGCATCATGAAAATAAATGAATGAAAAGAGGACTTAAAAATCAATATGAATTAGTTCAGTTCTTCTTTTAGACAACCTCACTAAATGTTATTTTTCAAGGAAGGTAATTTCATGGGTCAAAAATGGTAAAATATTGATGCACAAAATCAACAGATATTTCTATGTATTTGCAAGCAGAAGGCAAAGGTAACAAAAAGAATAGTGTTGTATTGTATTTTTGTGATTATATTCTTCCGTACAAGTCCCTTGCTTCTATATACAATTTCAAGTGATGCCCACTGACTTAATTTGTCATGAAATGTGATATAAACAAAAATACAATGCATGGCCCTTTCTGGATCGATGGTGTAACTGCATTATATTCTGTATAGTTTGAGTGGTACGGGTAATCCTCAAGGGAATCAAACTTCTTAGTTCCTGTAAAAAGCCTGGTTATTTGGTTTATAGTACAGGATTTGGTCAGCTGGCTGTTGCCAAAAAAACAACAACAAAAAAATTTCATTTCACTGAGTCATAGTGATCAACCTCCACTGAGACTGTAACTTTTGCTGAACAGCTGCGACTTAAGACACAAGAGACTAAAAGCTTCTATTTCTAGGATTAGTCATCAGTAATTGCTCGCCTGTAATAAGATAACAAAAAAAACAATTTGTGGACATAGACTAGTATCACTCTCGGTAGCTTTAGAAGGCACAGTGAATAAACTCAAGACACAATAACAATTCTGAAGTGATCCATGATTGTTACTGTAGATAACAACACTAAAATAAGCAGCTGTAAATATGAATACTTTGTAGATGTCTGAGAGTACTCCAACATCTTTTCAATATAATGGGGGCATAAATTATGGTAAATAAGATTGTAAGCCTGTAAAGTGATGATCACAAACAATTCTTAAGGCTGTAGTTGTAATTCTCCAAAATAAAGCTGCATGAAATTTATCAGCATGGGTTTGTACATGTTAAAAAGTTAAAAAGAACAAAATCTGAATTGTACAAAAACCCTATTACCCCATTTTTACACTTGAACCTGATTGGACAATGATAATCTGATCACGAAGCAGAGTAAAACTGTCCATTGAGGGGGCAGATGATTCTGACAAAATAGACTTTGAAGATGGATGACGATGGTGGGCTATTCTGTGACCCAGGAGGGCTTCATTTTATTTGATGTTGTAGGAAAATAATGGTAACCATTTAAGGTGCTGCTTGTGAATTCAAACCCACCTGGGTCACAGAGGAGTTTGTTCTGTCATCCATCTTGAAAATATACACCTTTCAGGACACGAAGTGGAGATAAAGGCTATGGAGCATCTGCCCTGTGTTTGGCTTTATGATTACATTGTCGGTGTCCAGTCACATTCAGGTGTACTGAAACTGTTTTTACGACACATTCTAATTTAATTTACAAACACAAATCTTTTGCAAAAACGTGACTCATGCACATTTATTTTACAGGATTATTAAGGTTGATTTACAACTTCAGCTTTAATTTGTATTATTTGTGAACATGACTTTACATTCTTAAAATCTTACTGACACTAACTTGAGTCCCTAATCTCAGTGTTATCACCTTGCTGAAGTGTTATTCGTTGTATTGACTGAGACAATTTGCATAGGAAGCAGAGCTGTCACACGGTAGATGTGCAGAGAGATGTGCGACTGTGTCAGGGTTTATTGTTTCTGACAACACCGTGCCTCAATAGTTCAGAGCGCTATTTACTGGCAAGTCTGACATACCATTTATTATGTACTGCAACTGAACTTTAGAGCTCTAACCACACCAAATGTAAATACACTTCTAAAAAGTCTCAGATGTTTTATCATCTAAAAGTGTTCAAATCAAAGCATGACTGGTGCCTTTGTACCATCAGCTGCTGCCACAGTAATATACCAAAATCGATGCAGGCAAGTATTTTCAGTTATCATAGAAAAATGGAATTGCATGCTCACATGCAGAGATCCCTTTACTCCTAGAGGCAGTCAGACATCACTTAAGTGTAAAGTGTCTCTTTTTTGACAGCCTCTTTTCTGGGGGCCTTGTTGGCAGGGGTCACTGTCCTCCCAGTTCACCACACTCAGTGCCTGCGTGACGGATTCTGAGCCACAGATCTGCAGGGAAAGCTGTTTGGATAACTGTCAGCTCTCCCTCTCGCTCATTGCCATCAAAGATGAAGGGTCATTTTTCTCCATCTCACCGTGGCTCCCCTCAAGACATCTCCCTCTAAAAAGCCGTGGGGTGGCTTCCTCGCCTCCTCCCATAAGCTTGTAACAGATGACCCATTTTTGAGTGACAGTCAATATTGAGCTTGTCCCAATTTCTTCCTGTCTTTAGTTTTTTATTTTTTATTTTAATGAAGCATAAATCCACAGGAGCTGTATGTACAGATGGTGGTAAGCTTTGTGTTAAGGGTTACTAACGTTTCCAAATAAATAAGGCGGTCTGCCAGAGTATAATTTGTCCCTGCACAAATTCATAATGAATAGAAAAACTTTATATACTTCTCATAATAACAAAATCTGTTAATTCTTCATTCATTCTTCATCTGAGCTGCTCACGATGTGTTGATCAGACCCATCTGTCATAGCCATCGGGAGCACCAGGAGAAAACCCACCACAACTGTGGCCCGGTGGACTGTCCAAAAGTTTTAGCCACCTTTGCCAACTGACACTTGAATCAAATTGACACTTTTACAATAGAAAACAATACATAGCAGAAATATAACATTGGTAAAAAATAAAATTAAATAAAAAAAATCCTCCCGTAGCCATCTGACAATATAAGTGCAGGGTTTGTTTACACTGACACTGACATTAATGGTTTCGCGGTTAGACGTCTGGATTCAGCTCGGTGTCCCACCGGCCACTGGTCAGCCGAGTTACTGGAGCAGGTCAATTTGTCTCTCACTTTCATTCTTTTTCACATAAATGTTTTTTTCAAACATGAGTCTATTTTAGATAATTATCTGCGACAGACGTAATTCTTGACCGCTTGACAGATTTTCTCTATTTCATTTCAAGATCTCAGGAAACAGGAAAAGATAAATTGTGCACTCATCATTACTCCATTTTCTCTATAGAAGCAAAATATTCTACATTAGCCTCTGAAAACCTTTTTGCTAGCTACAAGTAACCTTTGAAAGGCTACTTGTCCCTGAGCTCAAGATTCATCTAAGATATTACCAAAATATAGTGTCATATATTTAGTGCCCAAACTATGTCATCTCTTAACCTAATATCGATTTTATTTCTTTTACTTTCTCTTGCTAATGGGGTTATGCATTGTCTCAAGCCCAAAAGTCTGGTCTACCACATATATTTTCCTCTGCAAATCCTGATAATATTCTTCTCATTAAGTTCTTTCAATTTGCTTTAAAGCCTTCATGTTATTTTTTCTCTCTACTTGACCCAATATATGTAGAGATTCCTTTCTGTAAACCACCTTTTCCTGAGCATGAACATTAACACATATTAGGAAAAGAAAATAGAGGTGGTTGGATTTCATTTTACATGTTACTGACTTCTCCCACATAGCTTTAACATATGAAGTCGGACAGCTCTAGGAAGATTATCGATGAGTATTTGTTCGGTGTTTTTATGTGGCTTAATGAACATTAATAGCATTAAAACCATGTTCTTGTATGAGCCACAATATGAAAGAAGACTTTAATTATGAATATGTTGAGGGCCACATTATACCCTTTCATTTTACACATGCACAGACAACATTACTTTCTGACATAGATTTATTTTCTTGCAGAATAATTGAGTTTTGATTTTATGGCTGTGCCTTTTATGGCTGTGCCTGCTTGTCATTCTTGTCTCCAACGTGGAGTATCTGAGCACCAGACAATCCCAAATACTTTAGCAGCTTCCTCTCCTAGCCAACATTCATCATCCTCAGCCAAAGGACCCTTAAGCATCTCTCCCTTTGGGTGAAAGATTGATGGTGACCTCAGTTCAGCTTATAGAGCATCCACCTACTATTCTTGCCTACCGAGCACTAACCACGCAGCCTCACCTCCCTCAGGTCAACCTCCTTTCTCTAGCTTCTGTGAGGCGAATAGGTTTCTATTGCTTCGACAGGTAGCTTGGACTACAATGGCATGAAAAGATGTCAGTGCTCTATAATTCCCAGTGTGTATTGTAGTACTGTTAGCTCCTGACAGATAGGCTGATGGGTCTCTGATATTCTCTGGTGACCAGTTTGTCTCAGAAACCATCATTTTAAACCTGCAGTGGATAAAGTGCCAGTTCCTCTGTTAACGGAATTATTTCAAAAAGGTGAAAACTGTTCCAATATGTTTTGCGCTTTTCCATTTATATTTTGCCTAAAGTATATTTTTGTAATGTGTAAACATATTAAAATGTCAAGACACAATCTTCTCTACATTACTTCATTTGAAACATTCATCTCATATGTGCACTCACTTTAAAAACACACTATCAACTGTAACACACCTCAAAGAATTACACATCTCATCCATGCTGACAAGGGATGATTGATTTTTAAATAGAGACGTTATTGATCCTTATCCAGGAATGTAAATGAAGGCCTCCTCGACATCACTCCTGACAGCCCGCGCTGGTTCTATTAGGGAGATGAGAAGGAACGTGTGGAAAAATGAAGGCCATCTGTCTTAATGGTGCCATGTCCTCTGTATGCTGTGTCTGATGTAAACAACTCCATTTGTCAAGATATGATGAACTTCTGACTGT
The DNA here is from genome assembly GCF_024713975.1 of Paralichthys olivaceus. Classification (NCBI taxonomy): domain Eukaryota; kingdom Metazoa; phylum Chordata; class Actinopteri; order Pleuronectiformes; family Paralichthyidae; genus Paralichthys; species Paralichthys olivaceus. Next base: position 21,528,112 of record NC_091101.1, read on the forward strand.
CATAACACATACCGCACCCACTGAAACCCCCCGGCTGTTATCAAGCAGAACTCAGCATTTTTTACCTGGTTTGTACTCAGTCACATTCAATGGAAGACGCCACAGTATGAATCTTTGGTGCACTGATCACTCATGGATAACTTAAGTTTCATAGGTTGGTGGGGTAACATGCTCACTTAATAACATTTATATTAGAGAGAGGTGAGCACATACCCTTATTATCCCACTTGGGTCATAAGGGCAATTCCTCCTTGTTGCTCACACACACACAGAGTCAGCTTTCAAGTCAGCTCTTTCACACCCATTATCATTTTGTTAATGGGAAAAACACGCTCCAGATAGTTCTTATTTTTGTAAACCAATCACAATTTTCTTGGGCAGCGTTGAGCCTAGGATGCAGAGGTGATGCCTCCTAAAAAACATGTTGGTGCAAAATTGTTTTGCACGTGGGGGTGTGTATAATGCCATTAAAATGGCTAATTGCCCATAAAGACAACCCCACAAAAAATAGTCCTAAATGTATGCCAACTGTGTGATTGCACAATCCAAATCTTTGTTGTAGTAAAGATTGTAGCTCAAAGGTTGTTGTTGTAGCAAAAGGGCTTTTGAAAACGGTCACAGGTTTGAAGGGTTAGAGAATGCTGCATTATGACATGTGGCCAATGGCAGAGTTATACCCGCAGCTTATATCTGGTGTGTCAGACGATAATGATGCTGACTTCAAGGTACATGTATAGGCTGGGATCCAAGCATAGTGTTTGCTTGTTGGAAACTCAAGTCCGCATTTGCTCCCTTCAAAACATGAAAAGAGACTGTGAAATTTTTAGTGAAATGCTGTCTATGGGAATGTGCGTATGCTCAGTATCAAAAGAAGTGACTAGAATGATGCATAACAGAGCCAAGGCCAAACAATCCCATATGTCTGTCAAGTGCTAAAAGGAAAGAAGAGTTAGATAATCTACTCCAAATTGCACAAACTCATTTAAACACATAAAAATATGTCAGATTTTTTAAATCAACATCTGCACATTATTTCTTGGGACAAACAGACAATTTGACAAAACTAATGAAACTTTTAAGAAAATGTATTCCTTGATCTGCCTCCAGATCTGCACCAAAATGTTTTGGGTTCTTCCCTAGCTTATGCCCCATCCCTCCACCACACAAACAAACCAACAAAAAGACGGATAAAAATATAAACCGAGAAACTGGCGACAAAATATTACATTTTAAAATGATTTATATTCTCATTTGGAACAGGTTACAACTTCATCTGAGAGACTTCTTATTTAAAAGTATATTTTAAATTCACATTTGCATGTTGCAATGATAAATTTACTATACATGAGTATCTGATGCTTATAACCATACTACAGAAATACTTTTATATGTTTGTGTGTATTTCATTGCAGAATCCAAGTTCTAGGCATCCCACAACTTAAAACTGTCTGGTTTTTTTAAAGTAGGCTGAACTTTAATCTGTGCTGAAAATAAAGAAGAATCTGTAAATCAGTGGGCCTCATAACAAAAACATCCTTCATTTGGTGCAAAAACAAATGTAATAACATCATCACGCTATCTGAAAGCTTGAACATATGCTTGAAATAACTTTTGATTATTGTAAAATTAAATCTCTAAAGCTATTCAAACTGTTACCGTCTTTCATAAACCATCTTCTCGGAGATAGTAGAGCTTGGAGTTTCGCCGCACAAGCTGAGGTTGTTGTCACACTGGTAGGGCAGTAACTGCAAAATTACTGCCACTAAGAGGTTATCAGTCAAACAATCGCCAACCTAATTGTTTGAAAATCAAACAATTTCTTCTCTCAGAAGTGGGGGAAGAGTTTGTATTCTACAATTCAGTCATCATGCTATGGAACAACTTTACTCCTCACTGGATTGGATGCCCTATTTTTTAGCGTGCGACACTCCCCTCAAAAACATCTGATACAATCACATAGCCTCAAGCATGTTTTAATGAGTTGCTGAACAAAAATAATCTTTTTGCTCTCTATGGTGTGTATAGATTTATCAAGCAAAAAATAAATAGACTTGATTATGTTAAGCTCACAAGTATCTTTTTCGGACACCTTGTAGGTAGAAGGCCCACACAAACACAGATGTACATCAGGCTATGAACCCCTCAAACACATGGGTAAGCTAAGAAGGAAATCAAATTGTCTCCTGTTCAGCCCCAAGCAATGCGAGTGAACAGTGCTTCCTCTCTACACTGGACCTCTGCTTCTTTTGATCAAGTTCCCAATCACAACTATGTCTGATCCGCTCACACTCCAGCCCTCTGTCGACACTCACGCCATTTCCTCTGGCAGTTTATACCTCCTGACAGGTTAGTGGATTGAATCTGCACAGTATTCAAGTGGCTACTGGCAGAAAAGACTCGCCCAATCAAAAATCCAACTTTCGTTCCAACTTTTTGAGGAGCTAATTGTCACATAGCAGCACAGTGCGGTTTAACTGCCTCTTCAGCAATATCATGTGCAAATGAGGAATCGCCAAATGTTTTTACATTAAGAAAAAACTAATATCTGTGCATGAGACCCATTTTCATTGGCGCTGGCTCCAAAGCAACTCTGATATTATCTTTGTCTGGTCGCAAAACTATTTAACTCTGTGTACACAGTATAAGCAAACATGTGGGCAATCAAACACATTATCTGAATAACCATCATTTAGCAAGATCATTTCAAAAGCACCTGGGGAGTTGAATAATTACCAAACAGAGGTGCTTCTCATCTTTGGCCGGTACAACCAGACGGCACTCAAAGAATCCTGATGGTCCATCGAATTAAGGAGCATCACAACGTTCAACTCGTTTTCCAATTCTGTTTGTTGTTGTTTGTTGTTGTTGTTTGTGTACATATAAAATTCAACACACACACACACACACACACACACACACACACACACACACACACACACAGTAACTCTGACTCACCTGTAGATGAAGTTCCTTCTCCTTGTTTCCACATTAATATCCATATTCCAACATGCTTAGGAGGACTAGCTAACCGCTAACCACCTCCTTCATTTGACTTGTTTAAAGTCAAACTGCAGCCGACATAACTTCTGTGTGTTTTCTCTGCTTCCTGTTCCAGACTCCTGAGGGTCCATGTGTTCACGTGCTGACGTGACGTTGAAGAAAAAGCACCGGAACTCTGCGTTCATGACTTCACCTGTCAGGCTGCTGCCACACAGGGTGCAGTACTCACTGTAACCACACAATCTGAAGGCCGAATAGTACCCGGTTCAGGGGGGGGAGGGGGGGCGCTGTTTCAACCCTTTTTGAGGAAACGCAATCAAAACGGATTGTTAAGTTATAGTGATGAACATGTAAAAGCCAGATATTCAAAATTTATCACATAAGTAATCAATCAAAACACCCATTACTTTGAATATGACCCACTGATGTTTGAGAAATGATTAGATTGTTGATACCTCACAGATGACTCATCTTTTTTGTGCGTACTGTTTGTTTTTTGAGTTAGTATTTTTGTAAATTTGAGAGGTTTTGAAGTTTTCTCTCTTAAATATTTGGGGATGTCACCTCTTTGTTCTCACTTGAAAAATCTGTGTTAAGTTCAGCAACAGCTATTACATTGACTTCTCGCTATTGCACATAAGTGAATCCAAGTGTATGGCATTACGCATTACAGAATGACTCATAATTTATTTTATTGATATTACCATATATGATAACCACAGCTACCTGACAAATATAGGTCAAATTTTTACATAGCAGTGAAGTGTAATAAATTAATACAATAAATATAATGAAACCGTAGACAGAATTATAACATTTGCAGTGGTTATAGTTTCCCCTGATTGAAAAGAGGTTGGTCATTGTGCTTTGTACATTCAGCAAATTCAAGAGTAGAAGCCTGGTGAGTTTCAAACGTTATTAAAAATATTATAATGGGTATTATTCAATTCCCACTATAACAATTATGTATTTTTTCAGTGCTCTTTTGCAGCTGTTTTACAAAAAGTAAAGAGGGTATAAGTGAGTCAGCCCTGCTGATCAATTTTACTGCTGTTAATCATAATAGCCAGTGTGGCTGCAGCCGTGCAGCAGCAGGGGGTTGGTAGGTGCTTAATTAATCCCATAGTGGGGACATTTCTTTGTTGCAGCAATACTATATTATCAAATTCAAGAGCTGGGTGTGCAAGAGAGTGAATGCTTGGCCCACTCCACAAAGTCACTAACTAGTCCTGAACTCATCCTGACCTCCCCTCAACACATACGCCAAGTACAGAGATGATAGCATACTGTTTTTCATAAAGCAAAGTTGGTCTCTCATCCTTCATGAACAACATAATTAACAAGGTAATAAATCCCACATTTGACCAGGACTAACTAACAACCGTGTGTGAAAATTAGTTGTGGTAATGATGAAAAGGAGAGACCAGCAAAGATTCTCTGTAAAATATAACGAAGTTAACTAAATCACATTAATGACATACAGCATATTCTCTTGGTGTTTCGATTAAAGATTGATCAGTATTTCAATGAATAAATGTATTGAAATCTTCCTTCATACAAAGAGATGTTGCAAACCTGATGACCTCTCTAGCAGTTTGTAAGGAAGCTGTGTAGTTTATGTCAGTGTGTGTTGATGTGGAAAAATATAAATATTGTATGCTCCTCCATATACCATTCTCCTGAATTGATTTCCATCTCTTGCTTTTTTATTCTCTCAAATGGCTTGAGAGCAAATGAGTTCCTATTTTAAAAGCGACCTGCCGTTAAAGCCAAGTGCGTGGAATTTCTGATTTGACAGTAATCAGCTGATTAGCATACAACACTCACTATACCATACCACCTCAAGTGAGTTATCAAAAAGTTCCAGCTCACCTCCAGCCAACAATGTGTCACCTGCTGCTGAAGCAATTACACCTAACATACCAGCAAACTACCATTTCTCAGCCAGAAAGCAGTCATTATCTTCCATTAGGCACAGAGGATACTCAGTGAGCTCAGCTGGAAACCCCATAAAAACAAGACCATCTTCAGGGGGGAAAATATTTTAATAAAAAAGAAGAGTGTTGCATGCATTGTTTCTCCAAAACGGAGACAATTGCCCCATTGTTGATAAGTGTGTCTAGTAGACGGAATGTGAATATATCTTTAGTGATATTTTGAGCAAAGAACTGTGCCTTTCAAAGAGGATTGTGGTTACCAAGCAACAAGCAGCAGAAAAAAAAAGTTTCTCTCTCGCTCTCTCAATCATGCAGTTTCTCTCTCTTTCTCTCTCTCTCTCACTCCCATACTGTCTCTCTTCTTGCACATGTGTAAGTCAGTGCTTTGCCTGCAACCACAATCCCCTCTGAATGGGGTTTGACCACAGATAGGGGACTTAATCCATTTCTTATGCTCACGTGCAGGATTTCTGTCCAATATAAACTGAAAGGAAAAGCCTCAATAGCAGCGAGGGTACACAAGTGTTTGTGAAAATCTGTGTTGGTGTGCTCGTGACGGTAGCGTCCTCTTTTAATGCGTGGGGGGCTAAAAGCCTACACACGATGTGTATGTAACCTTCCCATATGAAAAGAGGGCTTTGTACAGACGAACGTCATAACAACAATCATGCAATTATGCATCTATCCATCCATTTAGGATCTATACTACTATCCTTTTAAGGGTTGAGGGAAGCTGAAGCGAACCACTACCACTACAAACTTATGTAATTCAACAAAATGGCAAAGGTTTGCATATGCATCATCGATACCAGATTCAAAAAATATTTTCCTTTCCCTTCCTGTTGAGGCACCTTTTTTTTTGTCCATGCCAGCACAGAGTCAATTAGCCACGCAATATGGGCACAGTAATTGAACACATTCCTGTAATGACACAGTCTCCAGTCATTCGGATCTGGACATTGTTTTTCCATTGTCTCACCTGTCATGGGATGATGTGTAAGGATTTAAATATAAACTGATGATCATCCTGAGCAAAACTGCTTACATCAGAATCATTGTAATAACCAACGCTGTACAAGTAAGGACTTTTACCCCATGTCCAATTATTACAGCACTCCTGCAGATGGCTTATGCTCAACATCCATTAAGGAAGAAGACGGAATAATACACCAACTTAATTTTCTCTTTCAACAAAGAAGCATTGGTTTAATTTCTCTGCTGGAGTTATAATGGCTGCTGATGACCTGGGTGGAAATGAAAAGCCCACATTCTTGCGTGTTAGAAAATATCTCTGCTTGGCTTTGAGTTAATTTCCTGCTTTTGTAATGTTTGCACATTCTCTCTGAGCGAGTCACACCGACCGCGACAGGTATCGACTGGTAGAAGAATAAACACTGACTGACTGCTGGGAAAGCATAATTACTGCTGGAGCAACCTGTAAGCCCCCCACCACACTCAGTGCAGATGCTACAGCTGCCTGTGTAACAACAGCAAAACCTGCATTCACAGTTGTCTCAGGTAGCGACCAATAAGCCCCCATCATCTATCCATTACTGTAGTGGACATCTGATGTTTGTCACAATTTCTGTTATCTCCCCTGAAGATGTATGGTCGGAAGTTCAATTTGACACTTTAGAAATATATTGAAATGCAATTCTGTCAAAGGATAAAGAATGGACCTTAATCCAATTTGAAGTCTTATTACATTGACGGGTCTGTGCAGAAAGACGAGTAATTTGCTGTCGAACACATGTAGACTCACATGATTGAACACGATGCATGTTTCACTGGCTGTCTGACATCAAGGGATGTATAGCAGAAGCCTCTCATTTTTCTGCTTGGTGCAAAACACACAACAGAAAATATGAAGTTTCTTTCATTTTTGCCAAACGCTTGAGGGGGTGGGTTTATTTATAATCTATATGTGGTCATGAAGTGTTTTGATTCAGATTGTTGTTGACGCTGCTTTATAATTCTTCATCCAACTCCTTAAATATGTTTTTTTTGGTTTTTTGTTATCAAACACTGCAATTAAGCTTGTGAGGCTGAGTCAAATCACGCCTAAGGCATTTTGTTAAATGTCAGGAATTTGAGTTGGCCTTAAGTGACCGCTGTTATTTTTTAATGCCAAAGAGTTCAGCTTTGCCTGTGTTTGTTCAAAAGGTAAACCCTCTGATTATAATCACAGCACACCACAGAAGACCTGGGTTCCCTTCACAGCACCCCTGGGAGTCAGTTACACATCCTGGCCTTTCTGGTGCAGAGGCTTCTGTCTAACCTGTAATGTACTTCAGGGTGACATGAGAAAGGTGAGATCAAAATAAGTTAATACTCAATGATAATACTATCACTACTGAGGGAACAATTTCGTTTAAAAGAGGGGAGGAGATGATGCCTGCAGAAGTAAGTCCCGACTGTTGACATTTCTTATTTTTTCAAGCAGTGGAGTAGATTTAATGTTCTGCCCCGCTCCACACTCACACATTTACACATTCACATCCAGGAGGTACCGGCACAGTCTTGGCAACTGAACGTCAGCATTTGGGATTTGAGTGCCTTGCTTGAGGGCACCTCAGTGAATGTTTGTAAAGAGGATTTTTTTTTTTATGTATTAATTTGTTTTAAGCAAAAGAAGAAAAAAATATCCTTTTCGCTTACAGTCAGATAACCAGCCTCCTTCTTCAGCTTTTGGTGTAATCTCTCTGGGTAGATTGTTCCATGTCTTCCTGCATAGTCATCTAGATTGTGATCTAGATTACATCATTTCCTTCAATTGAGATATAGTGTAGTAGAATTACAAATTTGCATGAATGTAAAGTAGAATTCCACCTCTGTTTGATTGTATATTGTATTTCTACATATACAATGTATGTTAGCAATCAGCCAAAACCATGCTCATGCACATACGCTTATTAACAGACAGTAAAAGGTTTTATTCTTTTGTGCCAACTGCCAACCGATGAGGCTTACTGTCGCCCAGGAGATAGTAACAGGTCGATGATTTGTTTTGTGCCAAAGCTCATTGTGTTGTTATTGAAATCCAACAGTGCTGTGCAATTTGTCCATGATGTCCATAATGTGTCTTCTATTCAGTCACTCAGGGCAGATGAAAAGGTGAATGGTAATTGGCAAAATAATGATCAGACTAGTTGGTGGGATGCACCAGAATAGAGAGCGGGAGCCAGTCGCAGCTGACACTGAGCGAGAGGCAAGTTACACCCTGGAGAGGCTGCCAGCCGACCACAGGGCGGACAAATAGAGACAAACACATTCACACCAACGGACAATTTGGAGTCACCAGTAAATCTGCCCTTCATGTGTTTACGCTGTCGGAGGAAACCACAGTACAGTAGAAAAATCATGAGCTTTCCATGCAGAAAGGCCCTGCTGGCCGAACCAGTTCAAACCATGAACTCTCCTGCTGTGAACAAATTGTGCTGCATCTTAACTTTCAGTACTTAACAGGTTGGCTTTACAACAAATGGCAGCAGGTGTAATACAGTATTTAATCTTCATGCAGGGCAGCGGCCAAAATGACTCTTTTTTTTATATATGAAAATATTTGCCAAAAAAATAATTACAGCCAGCATGAGGATCATTTCTGCAACAGGTGGGCGGACTACTTTGGACCAACCGCCTGGTTGATGTGATGAACCATGCCGTGTTTATAATCTGAGGACATTTCTCAAATACTAGCACATCAACACACAGCATTAACACATATTAATGAAATCCCTTTGAAAAAGTTCTGCAGCCTGTGAAACTACCTGAGCTCACAGCAGAGTTTGGTGCCCTCAGGTCAGAGATACAAAGAACTTTTTTAATGTGAATAATGAAACAGAAAAAAAACATTAAAAATAAAATAAAAAGATGCTATACATAGCAATTCATATAGTTTTTAACAAAGACATCAACATGGTTGATTAGACTTTAATGGAGGTTTGCAATTTTACTGCACTAAATAAATATTAGTAAATCAGGTACTCTGACACTGACTCATAAAGAGCCATGTGGATTTCATCAAACAGCTTAAGTTACTTAATAACCGCACTTTTTATTCTTACAAAGGTTTGATTGCATGTTACGTTCATACATATTTCCACACATTTCTGTGAACACAATATTGATAAATACTCTGATATTAGCTTTTAATGCAGCTGCACCTTTATTGAAATGTTCTGTTGCAATAGCAACAGAAACTAATTAAGTCAGTGTAAATCTTTGAATTATTGTTTTTGCAAACCTACAGTATATATACATTTTTGATGCCAGGGATGAAAATTATATTTTTCATCTCTACTCCATCTCCTCTGCTGTGGAGAGAGACAAAGGTCCTTAAAGTATTCTTGTTTGCCAAATTTTTGTTTTGCCAAAATTATGCTCCATTTGGAGACTGTGCTGGGAATAAACCCTCCCTCATCATGAGGCATCGTCAGTCATGCTGTCGATCATGAAGATTTAAAACATATCCCAGATGAACCTCAGTGGCTGCAGGCAGGAAACTGGTTTATCATGCACCATTATCTTCATTGTCAAGTTCCCTGCAGCACAAACACAGTCAGATGAGAAACACTGATTTTGGTGAAATAAAAAGTGTAAATAGTGTCAAACACTTTGACTTGTGAACATCACTGATGATCTTTTTTTTTAACAACTTCAGAGTGTAAAATAACTCCAGTGATGATTTTAATCCGTTTATTCAGATAATTCTGGCGTCTCTTTGCAGAATAAACCTCAAACGCACCTGCCTCTTATTGAGACCTGTCTTTTTTGCCAAAAAAGCCATTTTCTTAACGTGTCTTCATCCAGTGTTCAGCTACAGACTGATCAGTATCATACTGAGCAGCTCGCTAATGACTTTGCAAGACGACTGCAAGCAAAGAATTTAAAAGGAGGGACATGTTGGATATTGCTTTGACTGTATTCTCCTCTAAAGTGAATGACTTCAAGGCTAAAGGATATTTCTTGTAGAATCCACAAATTTCTCTGGTGCTCGGGAGAGTTGCGTGAGAGCACCAGTGTTTCTGAGAGACTGCACGTTGTTGTAAATCTGTTTCGTTTTCCTCTCAGAGAGGAAACACTCGCCCTTGAAATTTGTGCTGCAGCTCCAAGTCTTACTGAGGAGGTTTTGTCACTGTCTGAGCCAGGCCCTCGTCTAATGAAGATGATTTGGCTTAATACACGGAAACCCAAATATTAACTTCTCATGTGTGGGTGTATAAGAGAGAGACAATGTGTAGAGTGACGGCACAACAACAGAACCTAATCACTGTTCATGTAGCTGTGATTACACATGGTACAATATATTCCTGATGGGTGAAAAATGATTATGTTGCTTCCGTCTGTGGGAAGCGTTCCCATGTTTACAGGCAGTGAGCGCTGGTTGTAAAATATGTAACATAATGGATTGTTAGTAAGGCTCAGCTCAGGAATAAACGTACATATATCCATCTGGAGATTTTTCCGAACAGTTGCCGGAGATTTAGTTTAAAACCAGCACCTGTGCATAAAAAGAAACGTTGTTGTCTCTTTGAATCCTATTCATCCTTCAGTTAATTTCACCAAGCAACGGTCAATGTTCCACTTGTGTTTGAGGGATTTCTGACTTTCTCTATGTTTTGTCTTCTTTCCTAGAAAATTACATCAAAGCCAGTCGATTAATCATACCAGAGTATTTTCTATGTTTTCATTTGCTTTTCATTTTGCTGCTGATGTCACAGAATGAAAACTGACTCAGTTTCTGTGAATTGCTTCTAGATTGAATAAGTGTTTATTTCATAAACGAAATCTATGATGAAATATTTCCCTCGTTTTCATTAATAAGACAGAGCGATGGTAAGATGGCATGTATTGTTGTCAATGATAACTGTGACTTCGTACATCCTCATGCAGTTCATTGTTGAAAAAACATAACATGAAATGTAGTGTAAAAAAAGAGTCTCTAATAATAGATAGAAGGGCACTCGGAGAGCACATCCCTCCACTAAGTCAAACATCCTTGCAATGTTGAAGAAAGTGAAAAAAAAATCCAACCTTCCAATGGAATCCACGGTGGTTCTTCCTTGGCCTATATCACATCTTGAAAAATGATTCAGTAGTTTTTGCGTAATTCTGCCAAAAGACAGACTGATTAACCAAAATCTGAATATTCGCTGGAGAAAAAAGAGGAGACAACACATAATAGACTTTGATGCAACAGTTCCGCAGCTTGAAATACTTGGCTGTAGTTCAGCACCTGCACACAATGAGAACAAGGGGATATTTGGGCCTGTTTTCGTTACAATGAGCATAAAAACCAAATCTGTTGCTGAGTAGAAGCAATGTGACCATAAGCTAAGTGGAATGAAAACCACAAACCTTGAGAGACACTTTCAGGTTCACCACAAAGAAAGTGAGCTTTTTAAAAAGCAAGGTTGTTTTTAACCTATTGTGAGACAACTATAAATGTTTACTTTACAAATGTATTGAAATGAAGGAAACAAGATTACAGGACAAAATCAACACTTTCCCACCACAGTCCTGAAACAACTGAACTTTATATATGAGGAGGATTTTCTGCAGGGCTGCTGTTCAGGAGTGACTGTGTCGAGGTTCCTCTGGATACTCAGCGTTCATGTTATCAAAGAGAAAGTTCAATGATCGACTCGTAACGCAAGACTTACATTGCACTGGATTTGCTAATGTTGTTGCATTTATTTTTTCTGACTTCGTTGTTTTATTCTCTTTCATGTCTGGATGTATTGCTTAAATTAATATCATCAGACCAAACACCCTTGTGGCTTATTTGCATTTTTATTTTATTTTATTTTAGCCCAAAATGAGTCGGATGAAATCTCATTTGAGAGCAGTTTGCTGAAGTTTGACCGAAATGCTCCTTCTCATTCTAAAACTGGAACAAAATGTTCAAAGCGGCAAATCTTACGATGGCTTGAGCAAAGACAAACAGGTCAAGTGTTTCCCATCAATAACAATTAAACTATAATGTTTAAAAATTTAGTCTTATTTTGGTCAAATGACAAGAAATATGACTAAATAGCTAAATTTACACAACTTGTAGTTTCACCCTCAAAACATGAGCTATAAACAAAAACATGTGATCTCCGCAGCAGAATTTATGTTACATCCTCCGGCTGCTGCCCCAACGCTCTGAATCCTGAGAAGCCCCTGCTGCATTGTTCAGGAGAAAGTCTGGACCCAAGTCTTCCTCAGGAGTTCATGTCTGAAAGATCTTGATGCTACTGTTTATTTAAAGATTAAAATTATAGTGTGGTCCATGTTTTCAATGTTATCTTAGTCACCACAGATTAATAAAACAAAGCTTAAAAAGAAAGGAAATATCGAGGTCAAATAAAAGGAACAAATCCATTTTTACATTCATCATACAAACAGCATACATTAATCTATATAAAGATGAGCAAATCATATATTTATATATATATATTTACAAAGATGTATTGAGCACAGCCCAGGAAGCTGGATTCCCAGGCTCGGCAATAAAACTGGGATTTTACATTTGAAATGAAAGCCCTTTCATGAGGATGACGCATTAGATGCATTAAGTGTGATTGAAGGTCAGGCACGGGCTGTTGCCTGCAGCATTCGCTGCTTCTGGCTACAGCCAGCATGAGTTGGCTTTTCCTCATCAATGATTTCATAGCAGTATAAGGAAACTGGGGCAGAGACAATAGTGTTTTCCGTACTGGCAAGACTCTTGAATTTGATTTTGTAGAAATCTGCTTGCTGGGATTGTTCAATATTATGTCTCCAAGCTGGGGTGTATGGTAGGCTCCACCCCTATCTGTACCCTCAGTTCCCCCCTCCACCCAACCGCGGCAGCCATGTGCATGTTTAGAAGGAAATGATGATCAGTGCGTCATGAGAGTCACACAGCTTGATTATAGAAGGGAGCTCCGCGGTGGAGAGGTGAGAAAAGAGCCAGCCTCAGATGATAAATCTGTGGAAGCGTGAGCAAGTCGCACCTGCTGCAGTGCTCTTTGATGAATATCTGGCTGTCACCGCGGTCCCCCACAGGAAAACATAATTACAACTCTTTAATTTTCCCCATCTTGAGTGAACCACTGTGTCCCAGAGAAGCCCAGTGTTGGTCTGGATTCATCACATGCTTATTACCACAGGTCACAGCTCCTGCCCATGTTCCCCTTCCCTCTCCTGCACCCCCTCCTCTTGCACCTTCAACGAGATCAAGGCAATAATGCATTTGCATAATTTGTTATTCATCATCATATTGCATTTTTGATTATATCAAAATGATTGGAATATTTGAAATCTGTGTTTTACAATCTTGACATGAAATGCTATTTTATTTTTTATTCAAGCATCTTTCACACGACTCAGTCAAATCAGCAAGAGCAACAACATGGAATGAGAAAAGGTCTCTGGGTCGCTAAGCAGGATGTGAAGGGAAAAAAACCTGCAGGAAGCCAATTGATGAAATTTAACATGCTATTTATTTATCATTTCAAAAAATTCTGACCTTTTTGCATTTTAAACATCTAAATGTATTTTAGATTTTTTTCCAAAATGGCCCAATGGAGAGTTAAAACAATTGTTCTCAAAGGTGTTCATACAACAAATGACCTTACAGCTATAAGAGAAAAGGAAAAGCTCAGTATAGCTCATCTTGACTTGCGTCGATTTATCCTGATAATCAAAAGGAAGTTTGGAGACTCTGCAAAGTTTTTAAAGCTAACTTGGCAAACAGGAATGAGTGACGTACGAATCCTCTGGAAACTGTGACCTTGTGTGACTTCATGCACGTTAAATAAATGCTGGGAATTTAATGGCAGGATACATACATGCAAATACCTTCGTGAAAGCCTGATTTAGCCTGTAATACCTCTGCTTTAATAGTGTTCATATGTCATTGATGGAAAAGCTGCACACTTACAAGCTCTGCTAAACAGTCTGGTGTAATCGATGCAGCGAATCCTCTAGGTGTCAGAAACTTGTAACCAAGACTCAGACCATCTGCTTCCCCAACAGTAAATGTCAGATGAATGAACAGATTTGCTAAATGGTATAGGAGCACTGTTTGTCAACATGACAACACCCACACACCCAGTGCAGGGATTATGAGCCAAAGTCTCCCTGAGACGACGTCTAAGAATCACACTCAGTTGACCAGTGAGACCATCATTAGGGCTGCTTGTTAGCGAGCTACTTAATATGCATGAGAGGGAATGAAATTTGGGGGAATAAAAAAGAAAAAAACTTTCACTTCAGCGACGTAGCTGGCAAGAGCTGCCCGATTAGAACAAAAATAAATAATAAGTCAAAATTAAGTGGATACACATGCTGCACATACACTATGCTTATATTCAGAGCAGTAATATAACTGCAAAATATTACAACACACTGGACTGAACAGTATTGATGCAGTTAATATAAGAACATATAGAGATACTAAAGATATTTCTATCCGTCTATCTATCTATCTATCTATCTATCTATCTATCTATCTATCTATCTATCTATCTATCTATCTATCTATCTATCATGCAACTATTGTACTTGCTGTAAACCAGTGATGCACTGTGACACACGTTACCTCATAAATAACCAGTAATGAACACTGTCAGTTACAGTATTTTTCCTGTGAATTGTTGTTGTAGTGAAGTAGAAGTAAAAAAAAACATAAAATGGATATACTCAAGTAAAGTACAAATACCTGAGTGCTGTAATCACACTTCAGTACATGTTTTGATTAAACTCAGATATAGTGTGTTGAGTTTGTGATCGTATTTTAGAAATCTGCTCTTTCATAAGTTCTATCTTTCCCAATCCAAACCATACCATAGTTACCGTGCACATTGTATAAAGTGAAAATGGGAAACATACGTAAGCATTGGAATTAATCCTGGGTTTTGCAGAATTGTTCCACACTGATTTTAAATCTTAATATTACTTTTTCTGGCTCCTTATCAGGCTGAAAATCACTGCTGGTAATGCTAATGTCTCCTCTGCTCTTTAATCTTAGCTTCTTTTCTTGTTACCTCAGCGGAAGATGTCTTGCATCATGGTTTTTTTTTTAACCTCTGTAGCCTCTCAAATGAAAAGCTGTATGACACAACTGTAGATCATGAGACAGAGACACATCAGGTCAGGGGCAAAGAAGAAAAGAAATATGACAGCCAGCCAGTGTGAAGAGTTCAACGCTGGAAAACATGTCTGGGCAGACAATCTATTATCTCTCTGCACATCGCAAATCTCCCTGGTAGCTTTGGAAATAGATGAAAATCAATCATACAGAGTGTTGTTTACTGTGTAAATGTACGACTGGCAACCATATTATCACGAAAGATCCTCTCATCTCCTGGTTTTTATATTATCAGCTGTAAGAGGAGAGATCCTGCCCAGGGAAAGGCTGCTGGATTAACCAGAGAACTCAGACGGAGACATATGTTTGATCAGATTTTTCTGCCGAATATATTTTTCGTGTAAGTCTCCCACACAGACAACATTGCAAAGTATAATAAAATTAAGAGGCTTTGTAGTGCTGGCCTTTTTTTTTAAAACTCAGGCTTTGTCACAAATCCAGTTCACTTTAAACAGGATGAATCACCATGGCAACATGTTGTACAGTCAACCTGCTCCAGAGGAGAGTCACTTCACAGCCCTCAATCAAAATGTGTAAAAAGCCTGTGACCGGTTCGGTGTTGTCAACTTTTGTTGTTCCATTAACACAATAAGAGGAACATGTGATAAAAAAATGTTTTAATAGAATAGCTGTTTAGCTTTTGCAGCTGAGGCTGTACACAGATAATATTCTGTGTTGATTACAGATACTAATGTTTGAAAATACCAGCAGAAATGTCAGCAGTTAATGTCTTTCACAAAGTTACAATGAGCTAGAAGGTGTAAGATTTTTAATATTTCTGAAAAAAACACAAATGTATAATAAAGAAGAAAAAAGACAATTTATATTTTTGCAGATTTCTGACCGTTATTGTAAATCATCTTTATACTAAACTTTATTTTAAAGTCCCACTTTATGCCACTAACATGATTATGCCTGATGAAATAGTTGTTTAATACAGATTGTATTTTACTATCTTCTGTTTATGTTCTTTTATTAATGTTTATAATCCATAAAAAACATTTTTATGGTTGAATTGTTTGCTCAATTCATTTTCTGTAATTTTCCTACTGTCTTCATGATGTTAATGACTGTGAAATGAAATCCTGTTCTTATTCTGAAAAGGTTTTTACATTTAACAATATGATCTACTTATGACATGTAGGACCTTTTTACTCTTATAAAAAATGTAAATTTAAACAGTTGAGTCAATTGAGGAAACGTGTCAATATTTAGAAAGGCCAAGTTGGCAGCACAGGACGTTCTGCACAAAACAGTACAAAATATGGTAAAACTATAAACCTATTAAAAATACATAATGCTGAAGCACAAAACATGCAGCTTTGTGAGCTTAATAGTCCAGAATCATCAACTCTTGGTTTTGTAAAGCCTGAATTGAGTTTGACTCTGTGATAGAAGCATCTGCATGAACCGTACACACTGAGCTTTCTCCCACAATTCATTTTCCGTCCTTCGTGTACTGCTGCTGATATCTTTGCTTGAATGACATCTCGTCATTTGGTTCATCCACACTTGCTGAAGGGTGTCAGCTGGCCCTCATTTAAAATCATCTGGCAATTCTCTTGAAGCATGGGAGATGAGAGTGTCAGGCAGCAGAGAAGCCTTTGCTCGATGAAAGCAGCGCTTCCTATCAAACACTTGCTGAGATTATTGCTGATGACACATCAGTAGGGTCAATAGGAGAAAAGTGTCCTCCCTGGGGCAATTGACTCACTTAATCAAGAGCTGTGTTGGAACGCCACGCACACTGTCGACTCCCATGATGTGAAGACGGTTCACCTTGGATTTTTTCTTTTTTGAGGAGTGAACATACTCTTGACGTAAAGTCCTTTGAGTATCTCAGAGGGGCAGTTGCAAACAGATTCATTTTGGATGTGGTATTATGAAATCCTCATATAAATATCCATATCTACTCTTACTGAATATGCGATAGTCACAGTATGAACACATTTATGTTTGTGCCGTCTGATAAAAATAACAGTGGAGATACTGTGCTTCTCTCGAGCTCCACTAAACATTCTTATCAAGTGATTCAAATGAGTTGATTTCGAGATATAGAAAATCATGGCCGCCCTAACTAATTAATTTTCTTTGCTTTAGACATTTTCCCATGGCTGTCTAAACAGAGAACATTAGCTAAAAACATATTGCATAAGGTTTCTCCTCTACTTATAAACAGACTAAAGATGGAGAAATTCATGTTTCACAAAGAATAATGAAACCGGTAATGAAACGGGTCTCTGAACCTCATTGTAGCTGAAACAGGGACATGACTAAGACTTTGGAAGAGGTTTGCGGGTGTTGGCTAATATCTGCAGCAGGGATGAGTCAGATAAAGGTCATGCAGATGTTAACACCTGCCCTTTAAGGATCAACATCAGAAATGTTATATTCAACACTGTTTCTGTTGTTTTTGACTTTTGAAGAAGTTAAAGCAGTTAATTCAATTGTATTAGATCTGGCTGCAACACTGTTTTCCCCTGAAACTCCAAAAGGGTTTTGTTTATATGTTTCTGACCCCGCTAAATATCTCCACCGCTGATGCTCTGTATGATGGCTTATTGTTATACATCAAATATACATGCATGTGAATGTAGATATCATATTTGAAAGCTGCAGATGGGCAGACAGATTCTCACCAGAAGCTAGATGGCCATCCAGTCCCTGGTCACAAGAACTTCTGCATTAGCTAATTATTCTTGTGGCTGATATTTTCCATCCATGTCTGCCTGAGGCGCGACAATGATGAAATTCACCATGATAAGAAATGGCTGGCACGGCAAATGACTTGGCAGCGCTGGTCTCCCTGTGCACCTGCCAGGTCTCTTCACTGTAGTGATAGGAACTCTCCAATGAAAGCAGATCCCTCAATTACATCGAGAACAAACGCGGGGCGAGGGCAAACATATACCTTTAGACGCAGAGATAAGATTTTGTTGTTATTTTTGAACTTGACCAATTATGAAATGTATTTTTTTTAATGAGGAACTACACAAGAATAAACAGTTTAGTAAGAATTAAAATGGTTTTAAATGATTTTGTCTGTGTGTCACCTGCAGCTGCTGACGAGTTGATGAAATTACCTGCTGCTTTATTCTGCTGTTTGTTCTATATGAAGTGACAGGCATTTGATTTATGCAGCCTCACCTTGCAACATCTATGAACACTAACGTATGTGCACTGAAAACCACAACATCATCTCGAGACATTCTACGCGGTAAAGTCAAGACCTCAGAAAATTGTTAAGATAAATCCAGCGAACAAGCGAAAAACTGTTATTATTATTATTACTGTATTGTTATATAGAATAAATAAGATCTTTCTGGTAAGTGGTAATGTCAAGATGATTTATTTACCATTGATTAGTCGCCAAGGTCATTTTTCACAAAGATTAAACAAGTGCATGAGATACAGTTTGAACACATGATACATAACCTGTCTCTTATTTATCTTATATTTTCTTTACTTATGTTGGTAGCAAGTGCTGTCTGTAGGAAAAGCTGCATAGTTCGTCAGATAAGTAGATGACTGATGCCTTTTTTTTTTTTGCTTTTCAAAACATGGCACTCTGGGGGAGAAGAAGAAAAGAATCCAATTGCTGATTCTGTCACAAATTAAACATCTAAAGAAATCAGGTCAAATTTGTGCCCTGTCTTCATTGTTCGAGATTTGATGTGAAAGACTAAAGAAATGCTGTGAGTGCTCTGTTTATCTAGTTTCATCACATCACTGGAGGAGAAAACCACTTTGTCACGTATGAATCAGATTTGTTGGCAAAGACGTGAAAAGCATCAGCCCATTGAAGCACAATGACATGATTGCAGTAATTTCAATGTCATCATCAAAGATGGGAAGCAAAGGTCCTCAACCTAAAAATCCTCATCTTACTAATCTAAAAATACTAAATATTGTAGTATTATTTCAAACAGTAAAGTATATCAATATAAGTGGTTCTATAGAAAATAACAATTTGTACAACTTAGAAGAAAAACACTAGTGAAAACATCACTAGGATTTAATTTGTGTTACATTTCTGCCAATAGATCCCTTTCAGCTGAATCTTACTTTTAATGACTTTCCACAGCTAATCCCACAGTTGACCACAGGCTATTTAGATCTGCTAGGTAGCTTAGCAGTTAGCGGTGGCCTGAGTGTTCCTTCTCTCTCTCCGTCTCTGTGTGATAATGGAACATTGTGGCCTGGACACTGGGCTCTGATGCATGGAGCAGGAACAAGCAGACAAACGTTGCAAACAGTTGTTCCAAAACCAGGCAGATGGTAAAGCTGGCAGAGACTCCGGCGTGGACAGGCAGACAAAGGCAAGGCTGGACACGGTTGGTATCAGGTACAGGTGGGGAGATGAACCTGGGGCTCTAAGTGTAAAACGGGAACAAGCAGGCTGACTGGCAAAGAATCAAAGCTAAGGTAAGTGTGACCATAACGTTTGCAGCACTACTGGACGATCTGTTCTGGGGTTTGAATACTGCAGCTGAGGCTTGTATGAAATCATGACCACGGGCCCTGGACACAAACCCTACACACACATAGTACATGGGCAGTGCATGTGCCCAACCACACAGCATGTATCGGTTGGAATTGTTTTTATTTTGGCATGTTGAATTACTGCCATTTAACATCTTTTGTGCGTACACATCAAATGTATTATAGAGCTAAATATGACCACACGGAACTGCAGTGACAAATATCCTACACAAAGTGCCAGTCATCCATCAAGTCGTTGAGTCCAACTCTCTCACAAGTTCTGATTAAATGACCATACGTGACACCATGTTCGGTCATGCATCATCCTGGTCCTTAGGTAGTTTTTAATCCTGTGCGAGAAGTTGAGCTCTTTCAGATTCAGTCTTTACAGAATGTTAATGTTTTACCATTACCTGAATTAATCTGGTCATTTACAAAACACTCAAACAATTTTCTAATCAGGTTACATTTTCAAAATCAACTTAACACATGGAGAACATGGGGAATAGAGGAACGTATAAGATAACTCACAATAGTGATTCAATCAGCATTTAATTCAATACCTCAATGCCTGCTATTTTACTCTATTGTCGCTCTAAAAGAGAAGATAATAAAACAGAGGAGGTTATAATACTGTTATTTTCTTTGACAAGGTGTTTCAGCCAAAAGGGGACAAAGATTTCCCTCAACAGATGTATGTAACTTCTGCTAACATGCCTGCTGCGATCTCCTACTGAGCCAGAACATTGAATAATTCATGTAATATTGAAAAATGTTTTAATATCACAACAAGCACGACATATCTTACGAACAAATTTTATGATAACCATGTTGCTACAATTTCCAAACTGAAGATTTTGACATCCACCAAATTAACTAATTTGGAAAAGAGAACAGACTTTGAGATTTTAACTTTTCCTTCAAATAAAGAGGTTTAGATCAACTTGGCTGATTTCTTGGCTTGTTCACATCCTCACAGATTGTCTGACCATGTGTTTCCCCTCTCACTTCTCTAAATGATCCCAGATCACCAATATTACTTTGGAGATTACAATATGATCATAACAGATCGTACTGGCCGTGATGAACCAGAACTTCCTTATGGAAGTCAGTAGACTGTACTATGCAACCAAAAAGATGTCTGGACAATATTCTAATGAGTAGATCTATGCATTATCACAATAAATGCACTCTGTGTGCAGCCTTGACAGAAATACAATCCACTGATTTTATTCTTTCTTGACATAGAAGTACTATATTCTGTTCTATGTCTTGTTTCTTCATTTGAGTTCTGCGTGTGTTGGATATGAATTTATAATACAGCTGCTTAATACAGCTGGGTGATGAGTATTTGAGCCTGTGAGGGGGAAAAACACCAGAGTGCAGATACTTAATGGGGCAGAAAGCATCCTTATCACGGCTCCGAGCCACACTAGTGTTGGCTGTTGCCATTGATTTTTCTTCCAAATGATTTCCTTGTCTTTTCATTGGTGTGTCATGCAGTCCCTGCCAGGCTGGCCAGATTGGTGTGTTTGCTTGAGCACAGCCTAACGTTAACTTCCAGTTTTGCAGTAATGAGTTTTTGACTTGCCCATGGATGAGAACGGGCCACTGACTACGAACATGTGAAAGAAAAAGACAGACTGAAAGAGAAATGCGTCATTTGCAGACATTCTGGGGTCATTTCACATCACTCTGAGAACATTTTGTGGCTGCAGTTGGTTTTTTATATCATTTTCTCTTTGTATGTGTTTGGTTTTTCTTTGTGTTTTTTAAAGTTTTTCCATCAAAGTGTCATTTTAGTTTTGCAGATGTTTTGCACCTCATATCTCCTTTTGTCATCTTTTCATTGACTCTCCAACTAGAAATGTGAGCAGCCACTTAAAACAGACTTATTGTGTCAGGACAGCACAGGTGTAAATTATTTTGCCAATTTCAGATCGATAGAAATTTTGATAGATTAGTCAACAGCACAAGTCAGTTAAAGTGGTTCTGATTCATCTGTCTACTGCAGTGCATTTACTGCTTATCTCTTCAATCCAGTCCACCACCTTTTTATACCTCATCGCACCAACAGCATCTTGTTTTTACACATGTTTTGTGGCACAGCAAAGGAATCATCTCGAGAGCAGCAAAGAAGTTGGGAGTCCTTTCTCCTGGCAGACTGTTAGGCTCTTTCTCTGCCACACGCTGGGTGTCTTTTTGAGATCTTAATGGCCCAATTATCACAACTTTGGAGCAGATCAATGGAGACCTGCCAGCCAGGGCTCCCTCCACAATGGGAGATGGGAAAGGTGTGACAAGATGCACGGAGACCCTTTGAACACGGTGACAGGAGCAGCCACTTCGCCAGAAGTCTGTCTTTCTTCAAAAGGTACAGCTGTGACAGGAAGCCATCTATAAAATGGCAGTGTTCCTCTTTTAAACACTCGGCACAATGGCTGTAATACGTGCAGTAAATCTGCTATACCACACTTATATGGCAGTATGTTACTGTATTTCTTGCTGTCAATGTGGAAGTCGAGAGGAGTTTACTATATTAGAACCCAGTGACATGTTGTAGATAAACCCGGTTTTATTGATCTCTCGCCATGGTAAAACAAAAAATATATATATTCTCACACACCTCACAAAGATCCTGTGGTTTATTGTATCAAGGTCAGTGTTCTGGTATGGAAGGGGTTTTTTAAAAATGTATTTACATGACAATTACACTGATAACATCATTTATTACTCCAGCATAGTTCCAATGATGCTCTGTTGGTGTTGAGGTCTAATTTGTCCCAGGAAATTGTTTCCTTCTTCACCAGTACGAGTCTGCAGGTCTTATACAAGGAAGGATCCTGATTCATTGGCCCTGTTCAGAGCAGGTATTCAAATCCATCCCGAGATATCTGACAGCTCTAAGTGCATTAGGGCCTTGTCTACACAACTGTGGATAGTTTTTCAAAATAAATCTTTGTCCACACAATCGTCTTTTTTCAAAAAAACTCCTAAAATATCCAATGTATCAAGGTGGCGATAAAGTCTGCATCAACGAGCCGTCAAATACCAGAGAAGAACGCTGTGTTATTGCTGGTGATGTGGTGCATTGACGCTAAATTTAGCTGTAATTGGACCTAGCTGTGCAAACCAAACATAAGCTGTGATGTCATCATCTCCCAAACACATAAACAAGGATACAGACGAAAACTGATAATTTAGAAAATCTGAACTTGGGAAGGAATGTAACCATGGATGATGCGTCTCGACGCACTCCATAAATCCAAAAATGAAGAGAAAAGATATCAGACAATAGCGCCGGAATCTTTTGCCCATTTTAGAGCCAGAGTCTGTGCAGTTTTTATTTTTCATTTGCATTTTATTCTGCAGCTGACGACAAGTCTCCAACGTCATTTACTGAGCCCATGTGAAATTGTGCTTGAAATTCTATTTTAATCGGGTGTGGAGTAACATGCTGTCTCTCAATTAGCAGCGTCGAATAAGATTAAATCTTCAGTAATTTTGACAGTTTGAGTAAAGTCAAGATTTTAACAATATTTCCCTACTTTTCTTTACCCTCCTTTAAGAGAAGAAAAGAGTGAATAAGAAATGTTGTTACAATGCGGCCTCTGCTCCCTGATGTCTGGCATGAATGCACCTTTTGAATTTTTAATGAATATGAAAAATAAAAACCAGCAGCGATACCTATTCAACAGCCAAACAGCCTCACTACTTTATTTAAATCTGATATCTGACTGCAGAGCTCATCATAAACATGTGCAAGCTGTTGCAGGTCCCAAGATGCAGACCTATGTATGTCGTGGCAGGGAGGATGCAGAGACGATATCTAAATAAAGATAAACTGGCTCACATGAAAGCTGTGACAGGTCAGACGAACAGGCATCTGCAAAAAGAGAGACTTAGAAACTCAGAGGACTAAGGCCCGGTTCTTAAAACACGAGGAAACACCAGAGAACTGAACAGAAAAACTGACACAGAGGACTGGGAGCACTGAGAATAAATACACAAGGGAGGCAGAGATAATTGGACACAGGTAAAACACATTGGGGCGGGGGTTAGACAATCACAAGAGAGGGAGGTTAACAAAGACGGGACGGAAAAGAACAAAGAGACACACAAGGTGAGAAACTTCAAAACAAAACAGGAAATAAAAAAACAAACAAAGAGTCACAGAACATCAGGTTTAACGTTGTTTTATTAACAATATATAGAATAATACAATGTATATATATATATATATATATATATATATATATACGATGACAGCAGCAATATAACAAATGTAAAACATATTAAATGTAAAATCTTACTTACTTTACAAAGACTGGTATAAAGATGACAGCTCCCATAATCCTTTCCTTTTCCTCCATATAAGCAAATAGGACACTGACCAAACTCAAAAAGTCAAAAGTCAAAACCAAAGATGGCTTCTGTCATTTATGGCAGTAAGTTTGTTTTTTAATTATCATTATCTGATGTTGGAAACTGGATGAAGCCTCATGATTGGCAGCTGAGATTGTCTTGTGATTGGTCGAGCGTGTGTGTTTTCAGCGGGACCTCGATACCGTGGCTCCATCCCCGTGATCGCTGATGCTCACGCTGTGACATCATCGGTGCAGGATGGCAGCGTTCGTATTTGGGATGTTTTGCCTTCATTCCTGGATAGTGGGAGGAGGTGGAGATGTGTCGTCCATCTATGTTCGTGCCAGCCCTACCTGGTGATTAGGTTAGCACTTGGAAATCAATGTTCACTCCTGATCTGTGCAGAGCTCGATTTCTTGCTTCCATCTCTGTTTTTGGCTCCAGTTGTTTAGCAGCTGTACGAGGTCATCTCAGCCCAGGACTGTCTCACACTGTACAGGTTTATAAAATACTGGGCCAAATGAACTAGAGGCTGACAAGGGTATAAACATACCTGCTCATTTTCAGGCATAAAAAGAGTGCATGCAGTTTTCTGGGAAAAAAACCCCTCTCTCCCCTGTTTGTCCTGAGGGAAAACACATCACCATTAAAACTGAGATTTTCTGCTCTTTAGTTTTTTTCCCTCCTAATTGAATGAAGTGCTGACTAATGACGGCCGTCATCGCAGCTTTTCACCCATCACGACATCAGTATTTCACTCTCTCCTTCAGTTTAGCTCATTTTAAATGGAGTCAAACACCTACAGAGAAAAAATGTATCTTGTGATTAACCTTCAGTTGATGTAAGCATGGAATCTAAATCAGAATCTGAGGAGCTGAGTACTTTTCTTTCTTTTTGTCCAGTTGAATATGTGAGTGTATTATACTAGGAGCATGTGACCTTGGGCTGTTTTCAGACATGACCTTTAAAGATTGTCCATGAAATCCATTATCCAGACTTTAGCTTTCACGTATGATCAGCACAGCGGGAGATTCTCAGATTAAGATGCGATCATAACAACTCTCTGTGGCGTTCAGGCGAGGGGCGGCGTCTGTCTAGAGCAATCGACACCGGCATCAGCCCTCTTCCCCAAAAGCTCTCGAATAACCTTTGCCTCTTCAAGTCAATATCTTGACACCTCTTTTCCATTCTGAGGTATTCAGGTACATTTATTCTTCCAATCTTACATCTCTCGCATGTTGGAAACAAGATATTGTGTGGAACAACTGACTCAGATATTTGCGTTCTCACGTACAGCCCCTCCAGAGAATATCCGGAGTTCAGACCATGCCCCAAGCCGAGATGAGGAGCGAGCCACAGACACCTCTAAACCATTTTCTCACTCCACACCCCTGAATTTATTTTTACTTGTCTTTAGTCCAAACAGACACGAACTCGAGTGGCATCATTTTTGGACATTCATCAGATTTTGTGCAGCTCCCCCTGCAGTCACTACTTTTTGACGAATGCAGTAATAAGTGAAAACGCTCCTTTGAAAGTACCTGAAAAGCTTAAACAGTTTTCTTTTGAGTTGGTTTAGCAGAATTAGAGTTTCATATTTCCTGTGTGCTTTATCAGGTGTGGTATGAGCAAAAATAATTATTCATACCGCTCTGAAAGTAATGTTCCATAAAGTTGGAGCCTTCACAGCCATTTCATTAGCTGCATATCCTTAGGTGTCTTCAGAGCAACAATGAGCACATTGAAGCGAACAACTAGTTTTGCTCTGAGGCTTCGTCAGAGTCATTCCTCCCATAAGAAGAATGTTACAGAGTCAAACCTGGGTGAAACCCCGTTCTCAGCAAAAACAGAACATTGCAGCTCTCTGGGGGCTCGAACGCAACCCTGAGACGTCTCATTATAACTACTCAAATTGGATTTTGAGTGAAACATCAATCTGGTTTAGCTCGGTCTCATTTGGAAACTTCCACGAGGGATCCAACAGGGTTATGGCTCGAATCAGGAGATTGCTACCTACAGTTTCCTGATTCTCCCCTAAATGGGAGGATGTTGTGGATTAAAACTGAATAAAAAACATAATTTATAATTATGTTTAGATGTTACAGCGTTGACTCACACCCACAGTGACAGTTTGATGCCCCCGCGGGCGCTAAAGAGGTCAATAGTGAGGGAAGGAGGGCTGAAAATAAATAAAGGCATTTCTAAATGTTTCCTGTCCGTAATGCTAATTTGGCCTTTGTGGTAGAAGAAAACAATGGGGTGAAAATAATTTAACTGGCTGCCTTCAGCCAGAGGAGATGAGAAATAATGAGCAAATAGCAACAATAAAAGTGGAATAATACCAGGATTAGCAGTGGCCTCACAGCTTCTGTCCAGCTTGGTTTATTATTTACAAGTTGTGTGCTCTGAGGCCTGCAGCTGGAGATAATAATATTGTCTTCAGCAGGAAAAGCAATAAGGGTAAACAGAAAACTTCAGGCACACCCCACATCACTCTCCCTCTCCCTGGTGGACGATGTGGAGGAAGGCGAGGAGGATCATGGGTAGTCATTAGTGAGCTGGAGGTGATGCTTTTTATTGTTTATTGCTAATTCATCCAGTTTCTGTGGAAAAAACGTATCCTGGTGTGATCTCAGGGTGCAGGAATTTAAGTAGGACTTCCTTGAAAAATCTCAAGGAAGCAGAACCTCGTTATTTTCTGCATAAGTAGGTGAATGATGGAGATTTTTTTTTTTACTACATGCATTTAACTTAATTTCCTAAAATGTTGTGGATGATTTTGGACAGAAAGAAAAATTCTTACAGGCCGTGCCTCAAAAGGATTTTCACAGGTAAAATAAAAATCCTCGGTGCTCACTTCAAAAATGTACAAAACCTTGTGAGAGTGACATTTTGATTGTCTACGTTCGCTTTGTCATCTGGTGTTTTTGACTTTGGACCCATCAATAAACTGTCTGCTTTGTTCTTTGGAGAAATGTACTCACACATATTCCCAAGACAAGCGAAAGTTAGAAAACCACGTTTAGATAAACTGTTTCTCTATTTCAGAACATAACAGTGCCTCAAAAGCAGGTCATACACAGATCTTAGCCTGAGTGTATTTCATTGATTTCTGCTCCCTGAAG
Organism: Paralichthys olivaceus; assembly: GCF_024713975.1. NCBI lineage: Eukaryota > Metazoa > Chordata > Actinopteri > Pleuronectiformes > Paralichthyidae > Paralichthys > Paralichthys olivaceus. The sequence goes on from NC_091101.1 coordinate 21,555,138, forward strand.
ATGGTTTTTAGCTCCGCGGTGAAAAGTCTGGCACAGTCTGTCTCGAGGAGCCGGTGACTGAGGTGAGTGGTCTCTCGCACCACACAGAGCTGCTCTTCTCCTTCGTCTTCTTCTCTCGCTGTGACCATCATTAAGGCTCCTTTGTGTTGGAGTCTCCACCTCATGAGGCTGAGCGGCCCTCAGGGGTCACGCAGCCCTCGCTGGTTGCTGAGGGGATTGCTGCGGGGTACAGCGATTGGGGAGACATCACAGACAAAGTGGGAGTTGCTGGTGGGCTCTCGTGGTTCTGCAGCGAAATCAGCTACTCTGTGACCCCTTTTCTTCCCGGTTGCTTTAACTGCGAGCGGCCCTTGAAAGCTCCTTTGAAACACTGCAGCGTTGGAACAAACAAGGGACTGTGAACTGTGTGCAGCATCCAGCACAGCAGATAAACAACAACACAACAACAAACTTTGTTGGGAGTTTTTACACAGGAAGTTTAAAGGGAAGGTTCACGCAAAAATTAAATTTCTATAGACATCCACCCCTCCATCTGCGTAGTTCATCCCTTTAATGACACTTTTGTTGACTCTCTCCACAGGACGTCAGGATGATACAAGTATCAGGTAAATAAATATCTAATAAAATCCATGTGACTTTTTTTCTCTGGCACTTCTATTAGTGATTTCACAGCTGGAACCTAAAACAGATCAAATGAGAAAAATGGACTGAAGTAATGGTGCATTTTGAGGGATCATAATTTAGTCTATATGCGTTTTTTATTTTATATTTCATACTGTGTCATTGAGGCTTTGCAGATTCCTGCTGATTTGTAATTTGCTCATCTCCTACAAGGCAGCACAGAGGATGTGCGAGCAGCTTCTTTTAATGGCCACTGTAGCGCAGCTCCGATCCACGACCACAACTGTGCCGACTCCAATTGCGTTGAAAGTGCAAGGTGGCAGCGTCTGTATTTGAGATATTTTGGTTTCATTTTTGTACAATGGGAGGAAGTTGAGACATGTCATCCATTTTTATTTAGAATCTAAGATTCAAACCCAAAATACATGAAAATCCTGCGAATGTTTATGTTGTAAAAATGAACAATGTAGAAACAATAAAATTCTTATTATCCTCAGTTCTACACTAAAGTCACATTCATATCACATCTGACTTCCTTTTGTAAATACTGTTTACTGTCGGCATCCAACTTAACGACTTAAAGCTTCAGTTTAAATAACAAATCAAACCAACTTTAGTAAAGACTGTTGTTAAAGGTTTGTAAATCTTAATGTAATTGTTAAATAACAATAATCAGTGCTGAAATTATCAACCATTCAGTTTATCGATAGAAGATTATTCACTATACAAAAACATTGTTGAGTAGGAGCTCTTCAGTTGAGAGGATTTGCTGCTTATATGAGTCTTGTTGATAATTATCTGGAGAAGTAAGAAAATTGTAACATGTGTGTTTCCCACAGTTTCTGAAGCTTGTACAGGCTAAAGAATGAATCAATAACCTGGAAGAACAACGCTGTGTTCAAACAACTGTCTCGAATCGTCCAGTGCAAGTTGCAAAAATATAAATCTTCCTCGTCTCTATCATCCATCCCAATGATGTGACCATTAAATAAACATCAACCTCTGTACTTAACATGTCGGCTGCTCGGCCTCCACTGGTGCATGGACACAAGAAAAGCAGCACACTGTAAGAACGCAGCCTGTAAACCATTATGCACTTCATGCAACTCCACCGTGAAGGTCACAAACAGATGCTGTTTTCTGCCGAGGTCGATTAAATAACACTGATTTTTCTTTGTGACATTAGTGCTGCATCGTGTCAACAACTCAAATCCCAATACACATGTCGGAGGGACGGCAGTATTTCACATTTAGTGCTCGGTGACTATGATAAACAGCAGGGAGCGTATATTACTCTGGATGGACAGGTTTACATTCAGCAAGGTCTTATATCATCGTGGGAATTGATATAACTTTATCTTTCCATAACTCTCCCTCTTAACAACTATATGTAAAGAAATGGTTTTTATGAGGCCTTTTCACAATTCCCATCTTTGAATCACAGCGTCTCAAAAGAACACAGTGTTTCTTATCCCTCATCACAACTGACAGACAAAGTAAAAATGCGTCTCACTGAGACGATCCACTCTTCACCGGCTATGTCTCCCATGAGGGAACATTCTCCCCACAACGATGAGCTACTTAGACTGCCAGAGGACACAATGCCTGTGCAAAGAATAGAGATAAAAAAAAAAACAAGTTAGATGTGGCGAGGGCAGATGAAGAAAGGGAGGAGGAGGGGGAGGGTATAAATTTAACATGGAACAGATGTGGGACATGTTGAGCCCACAATGAACAAAAGCAGCGTCTATAGCATCGAAATGCTGAATCAAAGAGCGCATGATGGGAATCAAACCGCAATTAAAGAGACGATTCGGGCCGCGCTCGCGTATACAGTGACAGACACATGGATTATTCAGAAGACAGGTAGATTAGGATTAAAGAGATTTGAAAATTTAGGCAGCAAAGGAGAAGGAAGGAGATGCTTTGTTAAAGGAAAGTGATAAAATAATCATAATCCTGTGGCCATGTCTTAAATTGTTGATCGCACCAGACAGACACACGTCTGAACTTCTAACATGAAGTAGTAGCAGTAGTAGTAGAAGTACTTTTACTTTGGATGCAGTTTTCTGATGATATATCTATATTTCAATATAAGCAGGATTTTGAATGCAGGACTTGTAATTTGCAGTACTTTTTATTTTTTTCTGCATTGTCACTTTTAATCTATTAGAGGACATGATTTATTCTTCCTCCGCTGAAACTCAAGTCTTTAACTAAAACTTAAATCTGCAGTCATTTCACCCTGACTGTAATGAGATCAACCATTTGGAAATGTATGAATGGATCAGTGGATTGGAAATGGAGGGATGATGCAAAGTCGTTTTTTAGGTAGACATCAATAGTTTATCATTAAATATGATTCTCACTGAGCCACACAAGGAGACTCTTTGCTTGTCTGAACTGAAGATCTATAGTGACCTTGCCAAGGACTAAGCAAGCAGAGAATATTAATGAAATCCAACAGTTTCTCATGTGAGAGGTTGAATCAGCGTTTTGTCACATTGTATTAATGTAAATGTTTAATCACCTTCCATCCTATATTTCATCTGCTTCTCCCTCGACAGTACGTCTACACGTGGACGACAGAAGGTGGGGGGGGGGGGGGGGGGGGGGGGTCCGTCTCGACCGGACAATAATATTTCATTGGGTCCATTTACAAACTTGTTTCAACGACCTTGACGAAGTGAGGTAAAAATCAATAGATCCATGCAGATCACTCGTCCTCTGAGGAATAAACCCAGAATAAACCCTGATTCTTTGTCTCTGACAGAGGATTACTGAGCTCCATCATCTCGCTGACAAAAAGAGGAGCCCATAAAAGTACAACAGATTTATTTAATCTCCTCCTTGATAATTTGATCTATATATCAAGCCTCCTGGGCAGCAGTCCTCGGTGTAACGCAGACATATCGACACACAGAGGGTTATTGTCACCTGCACATTAAGGAGCTTCATCGTTATTACTTTGCTCAAAGCAATAGCTTAGTGTCGAAGCAATATCGGCACTGTTCTGTCATTTTTTGATAGAGCAAGTCATTGACCATAAATAGGGGTTTTCCTATAATATCTCTGACAGAGCATGTATCAGTCGCTCTGTAAACTCGTCCAGCTGAGCGTCAGAAAACAAGCAGCACTCATCATCACAGCATTACCAATCCCAAAAACATCTGTCTGCAAAACCTTTCATTAAAAAATGCAAAGTGTGAAACTTGGCCTCATTCCGCGGCACAACTTTCTTCTGTGCGGTGCCAACATTGGGAAACCGGCATTTTCAGGCTTATTATCTCAATCCCAAAGAGAAACTAACGACACTGTGACAAAAGCTACCAGCTGCTCCGGCTCGGCCCAATGTTCCCGGTGGCTTCACCTCTCATGAATCTTTACACGTCTGTTCCTATTTCTCAATTTCCAACACTGTCATCGGCATAAAAACCGAATCGATGAAAAACGCTCGTTCAAAATGAGCCACGTGAACTCTGTTTCCTCTCGAGTGACCTCTTTTAATTGTGCTAATAATGACTGTCTGCGTGGAAAAGGTGAAAGCAGCTGTAAAAAGTCTGAGAGACGAGGCGGATTGTCTGTTGCATAAAAATGCTCGACTCAGACACTGGAGACTGTGGGTTCGTCTCTCATCTCCCAATTTGACTTTTTTTTTTCTTCCCCTGCAACCTTTACCAATTAGTTTTTGTGCCCTTTTGAAACACAAATTAATCAATGTTCTTTATTTTGACACTGAGTGCAAAAAGTCACAGAGAATTATTCTCCACCCCGGCAGCTTTATGGAGCTTTTTAATCTCTTCTCAGTCAGTTTTAGGGTGGCGGAGTCTGAGCCAATCCGTCAGCTGTTTCCAGCAAAACAACTCTCATAAAGCCACTGTACTCTCCCTGCCCGGCTCCAAACAAACTGCGAGCAGACAAAGTCACAATCTAGCAGCTGAGAATAGTTTATTTCCAACAAGATAAATTGACAGATAATTCTCCAAGAAGGATGTGGAGACGAGAGGAGCCAAAAGAAAGTGAACATTGGATTTATGATGGAAAAACGACAACTTCAATCAGTGAATTGTCATGTTTGTTTGGGTGCGTGAGAAGGAAACAGTTGCAAAATCTTTAGCTATAAAAACCTGTATGATGGTGATATGGTGGCTGCTGCTGACCACACACACACACACACACACACACACACACAGACACACACACACTGTTCTATTTTTTATTACTCAACTACTTTACTTTATGCTACTTTGGAACTCTGGAAAGTTTTTGTCGTTATTATATTTATGTGACAATAAACACCTTGAATCTTGTTTTGATGTTATTCTGCCCCCTAGTGGTCATTACTTAAAGCCGCTTTACTCGTTCATCTGTCCCAATGTTCGTAATAGTTTGTGGGTCCTTTGTCGTTAGGATTTGTTGTTCTTTTTACGTTTAATATAGTTTTTTTTCATTGTGTCCTGGGCTGAAACTGACAGGATTTCATTTGTTGACCTTTAATACTCATTTATAATTTGAATTGATTCACGTGTTGTTTATGTTCAGCACTGAGGGGAACGGCCAATGAGAGAGAGGGAAGCAGAAGAACGTTGAGATCACTTCCTCTCGTTATTTTCATGATGTTTATCTGTTATTTCCTATGATCGTTCTACTAATAAAACAAAATGGATGCTTTAGATAATGTACATAAACAAAAGCTTATAGCATTTAGCATAGATCATTTCTTTATCCTGATAATTATCCAGCGAAATATTTTCAGGATCTATTGGTGTAATTTTTCTTTCTTTCACTTCCATCTGAAAAAGAATTAAGGACAAGAGCTAATATAATTATGATTTGGATAATTGAACCTGTGGGGATCTTAAAGTTAAATAGTTTACTACAGACTACATTTGCTCTTTGACAGCATTAAGTAATCCATTACACTGCTTCACTTACTTCTGCTCCAAGTCTGAATTTGTGGCGATGCTGCCGCTGACGTCCCCGTTAAGTTTTCATCTATGTGATGCTCCTTTCATTTGAATACTAGGTGCCAAGTGCAGTTCCTCTGTTCATGAATAAGTTATTTTTACTCGAGGGTTTTCTGGCTAATCTTAGACATTTAAGGCGAACGCAGAGATACAAATGGAACATGTGGATTTAGTCTAATATGAATGAGCTGCCTCGTTCCTTCGTCTGAGCAGTTTCAAAGCTAAATCATATTTACACCACAGGTCAGACGGATTCCAACGCCTCCATTTTTCAGGCTGTTACTGAAATCAGAGTCTCAGTGGAGGGAAATGAGAACAAATAAATAGTGAGAGGAATCATGGAATCTTAAATCATAAATTGAATCTACAGGTTTTGACCTTATAAAGAAACCTTGTTCAGAAGGAGTTGGTCCCAACTCTGCTGCAGATTTTCCCACAAATGTGTTGAACTAGTTTGCTTTGTTTTCACCTTCTGTCCAGTTCAACCTCAACCAGCTACAGGGGGGTTGAGTCTGTTTCATCATGCGAAGGCTCCGTCTGCTGCTCCTCTCCTAATGTTTTGGGTCATTATCTTGCTGTAGGATGAACCTCTGACCGGCCAGTCTGTCGTCCTATGTTACTCCACTTACTTCTCACCATTCTGAGAGTGATGCACTCTGCTTCCTGCAGCACAGTATCATCCTAATGATTCATCAGAGGTTGGAGTTACACTTTGTTTGGCCCAAAATAAGCTATAGAATCTCTGTCCCCTAATATTACACATAATAATCATTTACAATGGTAAAATAAATGTTTAAAGTAACTTCCTGCTGCCCAGTTCACATTGTTGACAACATAATTAGAAGATAATGTTAAAGAATGTACTGTATTTTCCAGAATGTCCACCTTACGTAATCAGCTCAATGTTTATCGACTCTTTATCTTATTTGTGTTACTATAAGAGCCATTCTCTCATTTTAATATCTGCTACTACAGCATGATTAAACGTTTTAATGGTTATTCAGAGCACTTGGTTCAGGCTCAGTAGAGATAGTGGTCTTAGTTAAACACAGAAAAATCCCACAGAGATGTGGAGCTAAAGTCACTGTGTGTTCACTTAATTATTTAACTAACACCACGATTAATACTTAAAACCACAATCGGCCTCAACCGGAGAGCGTTCGTTGTCCAAATTTAACCGCACAGTGGAAGCAAACCCCAATATCGTGTCACAACCAGTGCAAACAAACACAGGGGAGCGACACACGGGCACACAGCTTATTCAGTTCAGTGATTTAATAAAAACAAAAAGGGACCAGGCTTATGGAGTGTTGATGCAGGCGAGAGTGAAAAACCTGGGAGAGCGGTCCAACCACGTAAACAAACCTCGAGGGGAGCGAGCAGAAATCCAAAATCCAGGGAAAACAGTCAAGAAGTACAAACACAGGTGAAGCAGGAAAAACACGGCAAACACAGATGAGAAGCTCACAGGCACCAACACAATGTTCTGGCAACTGGGAACAGGGAAACACACGCAGGCAAATACACAGAGAACTAATTAAAAACATGAAGACATGAAGTCACAATCAGAGGAGACACAGAAGAATGGTACATTTCAAAATGAAACAGGAAACATTGAGAAAACCAAGCAGGACGTTCAGGTGACGGAGCTGATCAAACATCTGGACTTTATACAAACAGCACGATCCCTGAGACTGACAGTGAAATAAAAATCATCAGGCAGCAATAATGTGTAAAACAAACGTCTCTGGATCAGGAGGAAAGAAAGACGTTATGGACACACGTCCAGGTCTGATCAGCCTGTGAAAAACAAAGTGACATCCCAGAACACCCACACGCTGCAGGTCCATGTGTCCGATCCATAACTAACCTGATACCAATTCTATTCTAAACTAATATAAATGAAGCCTCTTAATGTTAAACTTTCACAAAATCAACAGGCAGAGAATGATTTGACTTCATGAACCTCAACAAACATTCATAACATCATTTATACATTAAAAGCAAAAACAGTCATATTCACAGTAAAAACAACAATTTGAATATAATAGTTTTACCACCATGTTTCAAACTGTTTCACACTGTTCGACCTGTGGAACATTGTTTTCATTGCAATGTGTTAACTTTGCTCAGTATTTATTCAGAGATCACAGGATAAAGAGACCTCATCTAAAAGTCGCCTCCGTCATTCGTGCAGACACATTTCAAACCAGGGGGCAGGAAAATAACGGAGAGTACTTTAAGGTTATCCCACCCATCATGTGTGACAGAGCAGGGTTTGTCTCCTCTCCTTGTTGACCGTGGTCGTCTCCTAACTGCACTGGCCTCCTCTCCCATCTGTGCCTCTTCCTGCTCCGTCCCTCAGGTCAGCCAGCGATGTCCACGCATCAAACGCTCCTCTGAGTCGCCTCACGACTCCGACTGCAAGTCGTCCAAACGGGTGCAGCTGTCCTGGCGGGACGCCTGAACGTTAAGCTCTGATGTGGCCACACAGGGGGACTTTTCTCTCTGCAGCCGGGTCCTCGGGTTTCTGCTCACGTGACATGAGACAGTGCTGCTTGTTGTCTGAGGGGAAACTCGATGTGAGGAGGTTCAGATGTTTGCTGCAGAAACAGAAATGTGCAACTTAACAGCGAGAAACAGAAAATGCTAAATGGATTGTATTTGTACTTATCGGCCATTCCAATGATTATTATTAATGATGTGAGCTGTAAATATCACACATTTTGCAATTGTCCTAATATGATATATTACTTTACATTATATTTCATTTAGCTGATGCTTTTGTCCAAAGCGACTGATGATAAGTGCATCAACCATGAGGCTACAAACCCAGAACAACAAGAATCAAGTACAATTTATGAAATATATATAAGATGGTCTGTATTTATATAGATCTTTTCTAGTCTTCACGGCCACTTACAATACAGGTTACTGCCATTCACCCATTCACCCTTTCACACAGTGCATCTATAGGCAACGCTTTTTCTATGAGGGGCAATTCAGGGTTCATTATCTTGCCCAAGGACACTTCGGCATGCAGATAGGGAAGGCTGGGAGAAAAACAGAGACCTTCTCGTTGGAGGACGACCACAGCTGAGGGTTAGGGTTAGGGAGTGGTATATGATTGTCATGATTGGCAATTGTCATAAAATATAAATATACGTATATATATGTATCGAGAGAGAGAGAGAGAGAGAGAACTAGAGTTCAAGGATCGGTTGTAATTGTGTCACAGTTTCATCACAGTGAGGTGAAAAGTGTATTCAAACTTCTCTGCAGGCATGTTTTGGTTGTATGAAGGTTAAAGTAGGTGTAATTTTATTATTTGAAATCTGTGACGTATGAACCTCGGTCTGTTGTTCTTCATGGAGTGATATCCAGTGATTTAATTTGTTTGGAGGCTTTTTTCATAGTTTTCCTTTCTAGAAAACCGACGCATTATTAACCTTAACAAGAGCAGGAGGGTAGAAATCATTAAAACCTTCTGTTCACTGAGCTTCTTAAGAAAATACTTTCCTCACAGACCTGTCAAGTCTCCTCCATCTACGTCACACCTCTAATGAGGGAACTGTTTCATGACAGCTCACGTGCAGCTCTGCTTCCTGCAGCAACACAGTTACACCCTCCTTCTTAAAAAGGTGATACTTAGGATCGTGCTCATCATCACCTGCGAGTTCAACATTTGAAAGTGTTGCATTTGAAGTCAATTATAAATAAAGTAAGGAAAGTAAAACATTTTGCACAAAGACATTGTTTGTTGTTATAAAATCTGACTCCAGAAACAGTCAAACAAGCTGTGAGGTGACGGCTGTCAGAGGATTTCCTCTGCAGAGGTGGATCACTGCAGCTGAAGAGGACCCAACCTGATTTTACACTTTGGAATTGTGTTGTGAATTTAATTTTTTGAAGCCTCAGAAAACAATTCTATGGATGAGTAGTGTTTTTATAGACACTGGACACGAGCTGCCTTGTCAAGACTTAAAGTGAAACTCTGCTCAACAATAAACTATTTTCTGTTTTAAATGGTGAAGTCACAGACTCAATGATGACTGTATGTAAAGATGGACAACATGAAGCCACGGTGATGACGTCATTGTTACAGGATTATGTCGTACAACAACAACAACAACAAGATCTCACAGTAAATTCAATCGTTATTTGAGTTAGAAAACATGTTGAATTATCATTTTTAGACTTGATGCTGCAGTTTGTACTTCTGCTCATTTTCACATTTGTACGTCAGGTCGGACCCTCACACCTGAGCAGCTGCCTGTTCATCCAAACAGCCTGTCGTGCAGATACAGTACATGTTGTTCAGTGGCTGTTCATAACAGAAAATAAAATAACAAAAAAAGTGATCTCAGTGACCGAGGCAGGAGAGTAGTTACCCAGACACGCTGGTTTGAAACTGCCGATGTCCTGGGATTCTCACACACAACATCACTCTTTGCCGAGCAGCACAGAAGCGTCTCAGAATGCACAGCACGTGGAACCTGGAGGTGGAGGAGCCTCAACATCAGAGGACCTCGATGGGTTTCACTCCTGTAAATCTGAGGCTGTGGTGGACTCAGACTCTCCGTCGCTGTGGAAGGGAAACAAAAGGTGGAAAAACCGGGTCTTGAAAATCTTGATTTCTGCTGAAGCACGCAGACTCAGGGTCAGAATTTGTTGTGAACAGCATAAATCCATGGACCCAGTCTGCCTGGTGTCAACAGTGGTGGTGTGGGAAATGTTTTCTTGGCACAGTTTAGGCTCTTTAATACTGAACCAATCAATCCCAGAATTGACCTCTGAGTTCAATCCATCGATTAACACACACACACACAAACCCACACACACACACACACACACACACACACACACACACACACACACACACAAACACACACACACACACACACACACACACAGAGGGGTTAGATATAACAAAGGATATAAAGAAATGTTGGATGGTCGTTAGATTTCTTCAACACGACACATGTTCAGCCTGTAAAAGCATAGAAATGCTCCAGCTTGAGAAATTCAGCTCAATAATAGTTTTTATCTTGGAAGCTGTTAATTAAATCACAACATTAGTTTAAAATTATATTCTTGCAAAATTAACTTTGCATTGATGCAAAAAGAGTTCAAATGGCAGAAAAACAGAAAATCCTTCACTGTCTGCAGCTTCGAGTGACCGTCAGCGTGTGACTCTTCACACTGAGGCATCGTGCAGTGGCTCGTTGCTCAGAAGTTTTAAAACCTTATGTCTGTAAAGAAAGAGACAGAACCAACCAAACAGATAGACGCTTCAGTTTCCGAGATAAATTGTGTAAATCTGAAGATAACAAAGTCTACAAATCACTTTGTGAGTCAATCTATTCATTAAGTGCTTCACAAATATAAAAACAAAAGTAGGAACATAAACCACTGAACATGTGACTGAAATCAAAGCATGACCAATGAATATACTGATAAAAAACCACAGTGTCACACAGTCATGACTTCAAAACACAGAGAATCCCTTGAGAATATTATTACCTGCACAGAGATTTCTGTGTAAAGTTAAACAAGAAACAATTGAAACAATTAAAATGACACGTGGGTTATTTGTATTTCTTCCATTAGCGACGTCACCAACATTTCTGTCTAATCCTCATATCGAGTCCAGTCATACTTCTGTAGATACGTGTCGTTAACAATGAGAAATAATATTCTCGTCCTGTCGCTTCATTGTTTTAACTCGGCCGTGATTCCTTTCCCAACATGGCTGCAAACACACAAACACAGATTTGCAGCGTTAAATAAAAAGGTTCTGGAGGAAAACGCTCAGTGGGCTGGATGCAGGTGCAGATTATAGGATCCAGTTAAAACCTGAAAACATCCTGGCTCTCCCTTTCACAAAGCTGCACCCTTAAAATAGCACATGTTCCCAGAAATCCTTGGGTCAAACCATTTCAAGGAAAAATGGGGGGGAACTCATTTTAAAAAAAGGTGTCTGATGACATAATTTATCCTCCTTTGTTGAAGGAGCTGCTCTGGCCTGATAAAAAACTACAGATAACATCGCTGGGTTTTACGGCGCAGGGTGGGTAACTTGACATGGATGGATTTAACAGCTCCTCATGAATCACTTCACTGTGCACCAGTGTTGTTGAATATTACAATGGAGTGCTCTGCCTCGACGCTCAGCTCTCACAGGTTGGAAGCATACACAATTGTGCTATTAAACATCAAGGCCTCCGCATTTAGTCGAGAGGACGGCCGTCTAAATATTTAACATACGATATAAATTAACCACAGCGGCAATTTGAAGAGGAAAAGCTCAGCGTGTGCCGGCATTAATGTTTGGGGATTTGTGGAAAGCTGCTGTACATATATTTATTACTGAGCTGGAGGAGGTTTCTGAGGCTGTGATCAGATAATGTTAAAGTAGATGTGATCATATTCAACTTTATAGTCACGTTCAGAAGGAAACAAAATGCGAATTAAAGACATAATATACAACAATTCTTCACTAGAATGTGCGATAACGACTGGAGCTATGTTATATATTTGTTGGTGTTTTTACATTTTATTATTATAGATTTAATTTGGTCGCCTTTTAAAAGCATCATCTCTGATTTGTAGTATTTAGAGTGGCTTCGCTCGTCATTGCTCGGACTTCCGGGGAAAAACGACGACGTATGACAAAGGACAAACTCACCGTTAACAAGAACTACAGTTCATTATTGTTTTGATTGAGAGACCCCTAGTGGCTGAAGGTAGATAGCAGTAAGTTTAACATCAGAAGTAATATGAACAGTTGAACAGATTTGGTCCTGCTTGTCTGTGTGTATGTGTGTATGTGTGTGTGGGGGGGGTCTCCTTTGTGTAACGACACTGAAGAAGGACGTCGTCTTGCTGATGTTTGTTGTCGGATCAGAAAATGATTCCATGAATTTCTGCGCGGCCAAATATTACATTTCCTATTTAATTTGATGGAACATACCGTCGGTTGCATCCATTACAGGAAGTGTTGGTTACAGTGTTTACGTCTCTCGTGAATTCCCCAATTATTTAAGAGAAGAGTTGTTGCTCCGAGTCGACAAGAGAATACAAACGATGTTCTACAGTAAATATGGAAAATAAAATGATAAACTGGCTAAAAGTTCATCTACAAAACAAAATGATTTATGAATATTAAACTTCTTCCAGAAGGAAACAATAGTGTGTAAGAAAGAGATTTAGTGAGCAGGCTGCAGCTCGTTAGACACAGGTGACCCTCACCTGAGTAACAAGCCACCGCTGGAGTGAGTCATCATTTTCTTCCATAGTCAATAAATATTATAGAACCTTCAGATCAATAATAATATTCGTTTGTGCTGCAGAGATTGAACCTTTGTTCAGACATGGACCGTAAAAAAAACCCCCAGAGAACCAATCCTGCACTTTTGGATGCAGGGGAACATTTTGTTAGTTACTTTCCTCAGGGGAACTAATTATCTGTGGCGCAGTTTGTTTTTTAAATGTACACAAAAGTTGTTCACCCCTCGGTGACATTCATGAGAATTCAAAAGACGACAGCAGCACAGGACGAACTGTAGCTGCTCACACATTCATTTACAGTTTGAAACAAATTGCTGTGAACTTTAAAAAATCTAAATCTAATATTTCTGGTCTTCATTAATGTTACGCCATTCTGTTCTTGGAGGCTTTAACCTTACACGATGTAATTATAAAACCTTAATTACTGCATTGTTGAACATTGAACTTCATTTTGTCTTCATGAGTCGGAAAGTTTACCGATACAGACTCAACAGACGAAACAGAGCAGTACCACCAGAGACCATAGGGGGGCAGTGTGGCCAACGGTCCGAATGAGATGCTAATGACGCAGACTTTGTTTCTATTAAGTCTCATCATTTACGTCCACATTTGTTATTGTATGATTCCCGTAGCCTTTTGCAAGTGACACAACATTTATGACTTCGCACTGATTGTGTAAATAATCTCATCATGTGAACAATTAGCTTCACTTCTGGTGTGAATGCAACAACACGACCTGAGAACGGACCCAGGTCTCGTTTTAACTCCGCCCGGCCTTAACGACTTTAACCCTGTGACTGTAACGAGCAACAGTCCAACCAAAAGTGTCACAGGAAAAAAAAAAAGTGTTTCACATATTGTCTGGTTTAAATTGATATAATAATGAACTCCCTCTGTGTTATCACGTGCTCGTTCATTCTGTTTGGATATTGATCTGAAGTTGGAGTCTGTAGTTCACAGCGTATGAGCCGCCAGCCGTCAGTTATTCAGAACTTGGTGAAAGTCCATGAATTTCTGAATGCTGGCACAAATAAATAGGAAACTCAGATGAGTGAGACACTTATCTTGGACTCAGAAGGAAATACTCCTGGCCCTAAATGGTGGCACGATGGAGGCTTTATTTTTGTGATACTTTCAGTCTGGATTTTGGCAATTTTGTGAAACGAGAACGATGTTTTAAAATGCAAATCAACACTTTGTGTGAGAAATGAGAGAAAGTGTTGCTCCACCACAAAAAAAAAAAAAGGATTGATATACAGGAGGCAGTTTGACACTGATATGGCGCAGGGGGAAAGTGGGAGTGTGGCGGAGCAGCGGGGAGGTGGAAAGATGCATTTGCTTTTTAAGTGCCGCGGATCAGGTGAAACGTCAGCTGCGGGCTGGCGCTCGTTGTTTGGTTGTCACCTCAGCGCCACAACGAGTCATGTTCTCTGCGTTGGTTCCCTCCCACAGTCCATTGACACTCAGGTTAAGTGAAATGGAGACACAGAAATTGCCTGTAGGTGTGAATGTGTTTATCTGTCGCTGTTCGTTACCTCGGAGATCGACTGGTGACACATCGAATCTGGTCCACTGTGACTCTCACCCTATGTGTGACTGATGGATTTGAACTCTTAACGCCTGGTGTCAGAGTGTTGAATCTCAGGGGCGGACAGTGACTGAATACTTTTACTCAAGTACTGTTCTTAAGGTGGATCTCAACCTATTATACACAGAAAATGTGTTTACAGCTCTTCAAGAACACGACGACTTAGATAAAAAAAAAATTCAAAAATTATTATTTGCATTGATGCATTTAAAAAACCTGTGATTCCAGCATTAGTGCTAATGATATATTGTTGGAGTGAGAGTACTTTATCTAAATTAAATTAAATCCTGGTGTTCAGAATAAGATTTTACAGATTATAAGGTTATGAAATGTGTGTCTTTTAAATATTAACGCAGTGGATCCTGGTGTCTGGTGGTTCTTCTTCCTCAGTTTTCTAAGTGAGGAGAAGTTTCCTGTCAAAAGCTCTCCGATAATTTGATATCAAATAAATGAGGCTCACGGAGTCAAATTACTCCAAAGTTCACAACAAAGGCAGAGACTAGAAAAAAGTTCAACGGATGAAAACAGACGAGTGTTAAAGAATTAAGTTTTTAATCATCTCACGACCTCCACTGTGTAGAGGGAGGCTTCCTCTATAGGTTCAGAAGCAATTAACAGAACTAGCACACTGTATAGAAAGTAGTTAAACCGGCTTCACCCCATTGTACTACACTCTGTGGACTGTTACCTGGAAAATATGACCTGAAAACTGCAGTAATATTCAGCATGTAGAGTATGAACCATGTCTCAGCATATGATCGGCCTTCACTTCCTCTGTTTTACTCACATGAGACAATTCATTTGGTTTTAATTTACAATAAATCCAGTTGTTTGGGCTCAAGCCAAGAAGTTGGACCAAGTTGAGAAAGTGCTTAACAGCAAATTATAGTTTTTTATAGTTTTCTTCAGTGTGAAACCAGGAGCTGCAACACTGACCGAGCAGAAACACTTTAAAGAGACTAAAGGCAGCGAAAAGCACCTTCACCTTCTAAAGCTCTAAGATGGAAACAGTTTTAAAAGATGTTTTTATATTTGTAAAACAAAGGTTGCTAACTGAACTATCAGACTTTCATGTTCATTATATATCATGTTGACAGATCAGATATATTTTATTTTATCTGCGTGTAGTTTATGAATTTAAATTAATGAAATGCATCTCATCCGTTTAAACACAGGTTTGAGTCCAATGACTCTTCGTCATGTGCAAAAGCATCAAGGGTCAAATCTGTTTGCATATCACCTTTCAGTCACCTCTGTCACGCCCCCTCTGGCAGGATCGTGAACCATCTTTACATCTAAGGATCATTCTCTCGTTACATTAGATGAAATGCACAGTGGACTCATTTCTCTTTTAATCACACACGTCTTACTCGACTCCTGTTTCCTCTTTATCCCTGTTATCAACGTAGAACAATAAACTGATGTCAGAAGTGAAACATACTGCAGCTGATCGATGGCATCGATCTGGAGTTTGTGTTCATGAGCTCATTGACTGTTTGTAACAGTGTAAACTTTCTCAAGACATCAATTTAAAATCATAAAAAAATATATAACCCCACCCGCTGGGTGATGAATTCCCAGATGAGCGATGCTGAACAGATGTGACACAGTTACTCTGAGATCATGAAGACATTCAACAGCAGCTGCTCTAATTAAACACATATGTCTATATATATATATTATATCAGGTGGATGTTAAAGAGTTACAGTGATTAGCAGAGAGAAAAATGGAAATTACAGACAAAAGAAAGAATGATGTTACGATAATCTTTGTATAAATCATGAGATGTTTGTTGTCTCCTTTCTGTCAGAGGAGCTCAACCAATCAAAGAGAAGAAAAGCTGTGACCGTGTCACTCACGTGGAACCGTGGGACCTTGGAGTCATGATAAACTGGGCTCAACGCTCGTCACGTACCAACACAGGCACACATCTTCATTTCTGCTTTCTCCTCCTCCAGCAGCGAGACGAATCACTGTGAAGAGGTTCCGCTGTCAGAGACCTTGAAAACCAAGCGTGGCGTCGGCGGCACGACGAGGCCGCGGGGCTGCGTCTCTCGGTTTCAGCTCACAATGCTGCAACGACTGGTCCGGACGCGTTCGCAAATGAAGACAGATTGAGTTCGATGACACAAGTCGAGTTTAATTCGCTCTCTCGCCAAAAGGGCTGAGAGCAGAGGGAGAGAGATGCATCGTGGGAAGTTAACTCAACATGTAACAAAACCCAGAGGTGAAGCTTTGATCTCTCGCTGAGGATTGTGACATTCCCTGTTCCCGCATATCCGAACTCAGGTGGCCTCTCACACAATAGCGCGGGAAAATAACCTCATCTCACAGACTAAATAAGAAGCTCTTGAAGTCCCGCCGCAATCTGGAGAAGAAGGAGATGAAACGACCGGATAAAAGTGTGTTTTTCTTCCCTGATGTTGAATTCATGTTACAAAAAAGAGCCACATGCTGCTGACTGAGACCTTGGCGCTTTGTTAATCTCTTATCTCTCCGCAGCACGGTTGGGGTCAGCTCCGTTTCAGCACAATCAAAAAAAAACATCAGCAGAAATTCTGGTTTATTTTCCACAGTTGGAAAATTTCCGTCTCATTTATTCGTCTGCAGGTTGGATGTGTGTCAACCCAGGATTCCTGTCACTCTGCCACCTCTTCACTGCAGAGCTCACTTCAGTCAACAGGCCTGGTTGTTGATCTGCATTGACACGATGGCAAGTTTCCTATTAAAATCACACTTAGGCCGAGTCCGAGTTCCTCTCTCTTGGCCCCTAGATATGAAGTCCTCTTCACTGGGAGTGTCTCCTCCAAACGGAGCCACAGGGGAGAGAGCTCGAAAACCAACGTTACTGCAGCGACAAACAATATCAACCAACCTTATTATATTAACAACCAACTTTATAATAGCGACACATCTGTTATTTCAATGTTCGACCTGTCCATAGAAACCTTTGCTCTGCACTGAAAAAGATAAAACATGAGCAGGAAGTTTATTTCAAACTTCATATACACGACACAAACGTTACTCTGCATGAATAGTGATTTCCCTGAACAGCTTGTCACAGTGATCCGATGGCTTCTGGATAAAAATGAGACATTCTGTTGGATTCAAACGTTTTCTTTATGGTTATTTTGCAAGATTTCATTCTTACATCGAAGGAGCCTCTTACCTGCATTCGTATAGAATGTTTCACTGTGTACTCATTTCACTTTTACACCAAACACACGTGACGGTAAATGTTTTTGTTTGTGTTGTTGGTTTTATTATGTTGTTTGCTTGAGAATCCTCGGAGCCTCCTCCTCCTGCTATCTCTCTCTCTCTCTCTCTCTGGTGTGAATCTGTGTTTGTGTGTAGGAGAGAGAGAACGAGAGAGAAAAACATTGGTTCCCCAGCTGATGCTACCTGTGTGGCCGTGAGTGTGTTTGTGCACATTTAATAGCCCCGGGTTATCATCTGTGCTCCACAGTTACTGTAGACTCACCGTAGCTTCGAGAAGAAAATCAGTGAGAGAGACAAACACTCTGTGATGTTGAGCTGCTGTTTATTTATGACTATGGAATAAAGATGGACGACACAACTGCTCCATAAATGTGAAGCCACAGCATTGCCCCCTGGTGGCTGTCAGGAGTAGCAAATAAATCGTAAATATATAGACGAAACCAAAAAGTTCATGTTGAATAAATTTGTCTCAAAGTCATTTTAGAGACTGATCCCAGCTCCAGACCACGATCGCTACTCTGCAGACTCTCGCTCCAGATGGCGTCAAAAGTGCAAGATGGCGTCGCCCACACCTGGAGTGTTTTAGCTTGTCTTCATTTGATATTGTGTTTGTGTGTCTCTGTAGAACTCGGAGGCTTTAAAGTTGTGGAAGTCACCGGATTAAAAAAGTAACTTGAGACGTGAAGATTGTGATTTCAAACGTCACTGACAGTGATCATAAGGAAACGACAGTGGGCAGCAGTACAAGTTATATCTTAGACCCAAACCATCATGAGACTGAGTCAGAGTTAATAAAGGTTCCTGCAGAGGAGGAGAAGCCCACAAATTCTCTAAAATTACATTTGACAATGTTTGTAACTGCAAGAACGTCACAAACAAGCGTTCACTCACCGCTGCCGTCGTTTGCTTGGGTTTGGACATGAAACTGACTTGTGGGTTGATAATGGTGATCATTAAAACAGTGTTGACTCTGCAGACAGTGGCCTTCTGTCACCTCTCCAACCTTTTCCCCTTCGCAGTTAGTTTTTTCTCAGTTTCTGGTGTTGACAGGTTTGTGAGTGTCAGGAGTTATTTGTCATGTCGGCAGAACATGAGGAGTCCACACTGAACTCTTACAAGATGCTAAACACAGCAGCATTAGTCCTCCGCTGTAGATTCTTCTGTAATTACCAGTTCATGTGTGAGACATAGGTTTTTATGACCCCTGGAGAATTGGGCCCTTCCTCACATGGTAAGAGACGCTTGTCCTCTCCCACCTAGAACACACTGCTGCAGCTCCCTGTTCATTCACCACGAGACCTCTGCAGATAGTTTTAGTGGCAATCCCCATTTTTCAGACACCATTAAATTGGCTCTTTGTTGCAGTTTGCATTTCGAGACTGGTGGGAAGTGCTCCCTGCTCGAAGCTACAGTCAAACTCTCTAACTGAACCACTGCTCCTCTGGATGATTGCCTCCCCGTCACTCACGGACCC
This sequence comes from Paralichthys olivaceus, assembly GCF_024713975.1. NCBI lineage: Eukaryota > Metazoa > Chordata > Actinopteri > Pleuronectiformes > Paralichthyidae > Paralichthys > Paralichthys olivaceus. The sequence goes on from NC_091101.1 coordinate 21,574,298, forward strand.
TGTGGTCACTCGTCTCAGTCGAGGCTCTTCTCTCTTCTGGCCCCAGGGGGGTTGAATGAACTCCTATCTGAGGTCAGAGCAGCAGAGCCCCTCCACTGCTGCAGGCTGGATCCCATTTGTCCAGCTCCTGCACACGATGCTAGTAATTTATTTCCTTTAAAAAAGTGTAGGTCAAAATGTAGCTTCCTGTCCGAGTACGGACCAAAGCATCATCTAAACATGAGCTCTTGTCATAATACAATGTGGTAGACGCGCAATGACGGTATCACATTACCTGATTCCACTTCAGCAGCCGAGTCAGAGCAGTAAGCAGCTTTTTCATGACATCTATTGAAAGACAGGGATGAGAAAGGTGGAAGGGAAGACTAACCACTGACTCCACCGGGTCATGGAGGGCAGAGCGTGTGTGGGAAGGGGATTGAGCGCAAAGACGAGGCGTCGATGACTTATATGCGGTGGGCAGAGCCGCTCTAACTGCACCAGAACGCTGTGTTGGAAGATGTCTCTGAGAATCTCTGTTTGGTTTAACTGCTTTGCTGCAGATTGTTGGTGGATTCTTCAAGGTTGGAGGGCGGCTAATGGTCTAGCATCTGCTCAGCGAGGACAAAGCAGCAGCACAGTGTGACAACATCCATTGAGGGAAGTAGCGCAGCGGGGAGTCGGAGCTCGGCAGTGTGCAGTCTGTGACAGAGAATAAGTGAAATGGGTTTACAGAGGCAGAGGGATGTGTGGTGGGGAAGGAAACAGGGAAATGTGAGGATTGAGCTCATGTTTGGAACCGAATGTGCTCGGAAATGAGGTGCAGACTGAAGTGTGTCAAATTAAACACAAAGCTAAGTCTGTGCCCTGCAACAGCTCCGAGTTCAAGCATTTTTAAGCATCTGACACCCAGTGTGAGCAGCTCGGCGCCAACCCCCTGTGACATCACCCGTTGGTTTGTGAACCGCTGAGAGTTTCGCTTTTTGTCCAGCGCCAACCGTATTCAGAGGTTGAGGACACGCCCACCTACACCTGCAGCCTACACCCATTGGACGATACTAGCTGTCAATCACAGTGTCCACGCCACAAAGCGTACAGTGCTTCAATGAAAAATGATTACTGAGGTAGAATCATTTATCACAACCAGTGGAGTCGCCCTCTGCTGGTCACCGGAGAGAATACCGGTTTCAGGCACTTCTACATCGGCTTCAGTTTTCGTACCTGGAGACTACGTCCATTCTTATACACACCTGTGGGTTTTTCATTAGCTTTATCCGACATGTATAACTTAGTCCTGACTATGAGGTCAGTAGGATTCACTGTGTAGGAGCTCGTTAGTGGGCTGTTAATTGATATACTCTGTGTTTTTATACCACAACACATCTCCTTGATATTTATTTTAATATTTTTCCCCTCGTTTCAGTTGACTTGCTCTGGTGTTCCTGAGACTTCAGAATGTCAGCTCGTGTGATATGATGAAACGAGAACATGAAATTTTTAAGGCCACTTTTTAATTACCTCGGCTCCTCGGAGAGCGTCTGGCAGAATCCATGTTCTAATTAAATCATAGTGCAGGTATTCAAAGCGTGATATGTCTCTCAGGTGGACTGGGTGCACCACAAGAACTAAACCCAGACCAATTATCGATATCGTAGCTTCTTCTGAAATCCTCAATAGGTAAACGCTCATGCAACATTTAAGCATTTATGAAACAAACCTGTGAGATTTTTCCTTCAGGGTGGAATCTCAACAGAGTTCAAATCACATTTGCCCACACACCACATATATGATCTCATCTGCTCTACTTCAAGTTTCATCTGAGACTTTAAAGTATTGTTCAGACTTTAATAAATCATCAAAATTGACTCCCGGTAATAAAATGCTTTATATAAAATTCATACTCGGGGACAATGTTGCCACTTCACCAGAATAAGCAGAATAAATAATTATTTTATTTCAGGGAATGGAAATATTGCTTTCACTTCTGGAGGGGAGGAATGTAAAACTTTCCCTCTCTTTCCTCTCATTTATGGCTCCATTCATCATTAAACAATTACATAGGCAAAGAATTCAATTTCCCTCCTCTCATTTCTTCCCTCACGACGTGCTTCCCAGAAAGGGCAAAAACATAATTACAGAATGCTGCAACACGCTAACAAAGAAATATTGACTGTTTGCTTATACAGTCGAACATCCAGTGTGAATTGTGAAGGGTTTTTGTTGCTAATGTTTTCCCCTCCATTATCCTGGAGACGTTTGTCACTGCCGTCATGCAATGAGGGAGAGTTTTATATTTCAAATGAAAGGAATACGTCTTATTCCAATCCCATAAATCTACCTTTGTCTTGAGACCACAGACACAGACGCTGCCGTCAACCTGCAGATCAATGACGCATTGCCCAGGACGCAGTGTATGTACATGCATTTTAAAACATGCTTAAGAATCTAAGCTCTACTCTCACTGGAAGCATGTGTTAATTTCGTGTGAGTGACTGTCGAATGTGTGCAGAAGATGCATAGCAGCACACGCGTGTCTCTCCCTCCTCTGCAGCCAGCCACAGCTTTTGGACGTCGGTTTGGAACTGGAGTCGGCTCACATGGGAGCTCATTTGGCAGCCTGGCCTGTCACCGGGGAGAGTATGAAAGCTAAACCTAATGAAAGCGCACGCAGCCAAAACCTGCCGGCCAACATCTGCCCCATACTTCAGCTCCAGCCTCCTATTTTCCAGCCTCTCTTTATTCCTCACTTGAGTAGCAGGTCTGTATGATCTTTGATGTGCTGCTCGGGCTCCGCGGCCTCTGGGGCTTGGAAATCTTTCAAAAATGTGGTGCGTAATTTCAAAACTACAGGGATTCCTGTGAACAAATGTGGATTATTTTCCTATTCCAGGGAGTTATTTTGCAGATACGTCTATTTACACAGAGATAAACGAGAGTCTTTTTATCCTTAGTTGACGGGTTATTTAGTGAGAGCGTATTAATTCATTCATATCCAATCTCCCATATTTATGGGATTTGATAGTGGAAAGGTTGGTGCATGTTTAGGTGTGGGCGAGTGTGTAGGAGTGCACTCTGTTCATGTGATGCACTGCGGTAGATGGTGCTTCTCTGAAGTATTCACAACACTCCTACTACTTCTGTTGAAGAAATACTGCGTCTGCAGTTTTTAACCTCACGAGGTATGCACTGTGTTCGTTGGACAAAACAATTACTGGGTGAATTGGTGTGAAATCTTTTATTATTGCAGGTTCTTGACTTTCCAGAGAATGAATCCTAAATCTCTGGTAATTTGTGCTGCCATGATGAAGAGATGGATAACAACTGGAATGACTCGGAGTAGAGTGAATACTTCTGCCAAACAGTCTCCTTCACCAAATTTCAACCATTCATAGATATTAGTTCCCTTATTATTCTCGGGAGCCTTCAGTGTGGCAGATTGTTTTTAGCCTTCACCAGATCTACATTAAAACACTAATGAATTATTACTACATTAAATGCAACATAACATGAAAGCCTGTAACTGCTCGGTGTGTCAGTTTGAAATGTTTGCTGTCACAGTGTGAGCCAAGAACTCATCTGTTTTAATAGAAGAGATGAGAGAAGAGAAGACTCCCATCTGGTTTTCAAAAGGATCCTCACTAATTACCCTGAAAATAAAAGTAGGCAGATCAGTAAATAACTGAGGGCGACAAACAGAGCCAACAGCTTTTCAGATGCAATCCAACTGCAGTGGTCCGATCAGAATGCAGTGAAATGGTATAAAGAGCTCTGTATATAATGAAACTATTATTCTGCATATCAAATTTTGCACATACCTTGATATCCAGGTGAACTCCAGCTGTCAGGTTCCTCTGAAACACATCTGGGTGACTGTAGAAGCATTTTAGTGACAAAACAATTTCAGGAAATGATGATGTGTCATTGGTCAAAATAAAAGGAAAGGCTGACATTTGTGTTTCTCAAGAAGAAAAAAGTGCACGATGGGCAGAACACGATATATGGTCCTCATGTATATGAATACACACAGACCTCATTAAACAAGCAGAGAGACAGGAGCTTCAACTTGAGAGGCTTCATTTGTACAAGAATGTAAAATCCTGCTCGCAGGTCCACCACTTTTCCTGTGATTTGACTAAATGAACACTCTGGTCGTGGGCCTCACTGGCCTACAAAGTTAACCTTGTTTCTTTTGTATTTTTGGAGGAGCTGTACCACTTGGTGCTCTGATTTCAGAGGCAGCCCAGGGGAGCGCAGGCTCTGAAACCAAACATCCACTGTGGCTGCTAATGAGACGGAGCAAATGAGGGACAGCACAAGAGAAAGATGCTCTGGAAAAAATAGAAAGCAATAATTTCTGATTTGTCACACAAGTACATCCAGTGGTTCATGTCAGCAGAAGTATATTCTCACTACCAACCTTCAGGAAGTATTTCATTATGTAAAACACTATCTTTGGATCACAGCAGGGTAATGAGCTATATTATCATTACTATGCTGTCCAGCTCATGTTCAAAGCAACATCGCATAGGAATCTTCTTATTCAACAAATGGATCATTTCCAAGTTATTTTCTTACATCACAGAATGATTACACCCAAATATTTTGAAAGAAAATGAGTCATTGCTCATTTGCCCCTTAAAGCTGAAACTGGTGCTTTAATAGAAAGTACAACTGCCACCACTACCTCCTGTTAGTCTGATGAACACATGTCAGAGTGTCGGTTGCTGCCCATCTTTAAAAGCTCTCATTATATTCCAGTAAGACAGATTGATCCAGATCTAATCTTTATGGGTCATGTTGAATGTTGTGAGCAAATAGAACTTGGTCAATTTAGAAGATGAATGCCAAACTCGTGTGTGTGTGGTCGAGATATGATTCATGTTGTAGGGACCTCAATCTGTTAACACGGTCACATTACGGGGACTTATCTTCCTTTTGGTGACAAAAATAAGTTCCCGTAGAGTAAATCATTAAATCTTAAGGTGAAGACATCGTCTTAAGGTCAGGTTCGGGTTCGTGTTAGGGTTAGGCAAGGTTAGAGTACGTTTCCAGAAAATCAATGTAAGTCAATGTAATGTCATCTGAAGTCACGGAGACATGACTCTGTGTGTGTGTGTGTGTGTATATAAAACAGAGATAATGGTGCAGTGGTCTGTTGGAGGTTTACCTGGAGTCTCTATCCATCACAATGACAGCAATTAAAAAGATTTTTGTTCTTGGTCCAGAGCAAACAATCTATACGTAAGTCTGCTTCACAGTTTTCAGCACAAGGTAAAACAGATATTTAGACTCTCAGCCCAACAGCAACTTAACAAAATCTACACATTCAATACATCGCTCTGAAGTAAACAGCAGATAAGCTCTGCCCTGCACCGGTTAGTCAAAAAGAAAGAAGTGATAATGTGAATCTGATAACAGGAGCTTTCTACACCAGACTAGGAATAGAGGAGGTATTAGGGCTGAAGTCAAACAATGTGGTCAACTGAAGACATAGACATATAAAAATATAGATTGGTCTATAATAACTAATATATTTTAACAATTACAATAATAACTATTACATTTGAATGGGTTTGTACCCTATGAGACGTAAGCCTTATTTATTCACGGTCACTGAAATGAAATGTCACAGTAGAGACGTCCTCCTCTAAAGAGTATGTCGGTGATGTTGTGATCAGTGAGGCCGAAAAAAACCCAGATTTCAATATGTAACAACATTTATGCCCGACTCATTGGTACAAATACATCTTCATTTATTTCACATACATTTTTTTACTTTTTACTTTTGAAGTTTTCACAATCTAAATGATTCAACAACAAAATGAGAAACTACCACAACAAAGTCCAAATTTCCTACTGGGGAAAATGATGCAAATGTCACCGTAGTAAAATTGACACATGTAGTTTGCCAACCAGTAAAGTTAAAGGAATAAAAAGAGACAAAAATAGGACAAAAGGTGGTTCGTGTAGGTACTTTGACCAATACTGGGTCATCTTTATGCTGATCCTGGTGGTGTGTTAGATCCTGGATGGTGTTTGAGGACAGGTTTTTGAAAAATACTCAACATTTCTCATAAATATTCTTTTCTCCTATTTTCATTGATAAATAATATATATGTATTAATATCTAGGAGTTGGTTGGGTTAGCAGGGACAGATATTCACCCATAAAAGCCCTTCCTGAATCCATGGAAACTTCAAAAGTCTGAAGAATGCTCTTGCTGAACACGTGGGGTTATATCAATTTTGGCTAATGCAGCCCATGAATATTGCTATGAATAGTTCTTTTGAATGAATTTGTACATACACGTACATAATGAAGCATTAGGTACACATATGCAAAGTATTGAACATAGGAAATGGGCTGTTTCGTTGATTTGTCCAGTGAGTAAGCATGGAGCAAGACTAAACAAAGTAGGTTAATAGCTCAGATACAAATTTGTACTGTACATGGTTCAGCAGTCTGTTGATCCAACCCAAAACAGAAGGTTTCTTTTTGGGTATATAAATTTCAAAAAGCTGATAAATGACACCTACTACCTTAAAGTCCTCTTGGCGCCAACAGTTTTTACTCCTCGTCCATGTTGAAGAAGTTGTCCGCTGTCATTTTTTTTAAGAGGAAGTCCATCTACACATTTCAGTGTATGAAACACAGTATCCAAGCATTTTGTCAAGATCCACTGATTTAAGATACCGCTCCTCTTGATGATGCCCCAGACTTTTTCACTCTCCCTGCAGTATTGGGAAGTTCAGTAGTCCTATTTGCAAAAAAATACACTGTACTTTGGGCATTTCCACGATCCAGAATCTCGAATGTACAAAAGAAGTCACATCATTTTCATATTAAAACGACGAGGACCAGCTTGTCCTTCTGCCGAGTCAACATTGGTGCCATTAGACTTTGACCGAGGCACATATTCAACATCTATGTTGTTTTTATGTTTTCCTTTTCCTCTGCTCCACACAAAAAGGAGCAGGAAACAAAACAAGACCACTCCCAGGAACGTAAAACAACCCATTGCTGTCGACACTAGAATAGTCTTTAGGTCCAAACCAAGGGTCACACCGGTTGTCCCATTGGCAGTGGTGTTGCTGGGATCTGTGTAGTACTGGGTCCTGTTAGCATACAGTGATCCCAGGCTTTTCACTGCCAATGACGTCATCAGGGTGTCATTCCCGGCAGTGTTTGATGCAAGACAAAGGTACACTCCGCTGTCTTGTACTTCTGCTGACTTGATCTCCAGTGTACCGTTGTTGTGGACGGTCACTCGACCATGGCTCCTACTTGTCAGAACACGTCGCCGAGGGGACAGCCAGGACACAACGGGTCGTGGTGTCCCCTCTGCACTGCAGCGTAACATTGCCCGCTGGCCCTCATCCACAGTGATCGTCTGTGTTTTATTCTCACGGATTTTTGGCTTGGTGCATGTCACGTAATACGACAGAAGAGTCTCCTTAAATTCCTTAAAAGGCCTGCCCCGGATACCTTCAGGTGTACTGCACTCCGGCTGTGAATCCCCAAAGAAGATGGAGTGCCTTTTCTGTAGGATCCACATGAGACGACAGTCGCATACCAAGGGGTTGTTGTCAATCAGAAGAACCTCCAGAGCCTCAGGGGATTGAAAAACGCCCTTCTCCAGTGTATCCAGTCGGTTGTGAGACACATTGAGGACTTTTAGCCCCCGCAAACCCTGGAAGGCATACGGCTCAATGGTGGTTAACTGAGCACTGACCAGGTGAAGCTCTCGCAGGCGAACGAGCTCCATGAGCATCCCTCCTTCAATGTGCCTGATGCGGTTGTAGGATAGGTTGAGGTGTGTCAGGTAGGGCAAATGCTTCAGGGCTTGGTAAGGAAAGGAGGACAAGTTGGTGTTGGTTATAAACAGCTTTGTCAGATTCAGACCATGCAGGGTATTGGCTGGCACATGGTCTAGCGAAGGCCAATTATCAATTTCTAAATGCCGCAGCCTGAAAAGCTTTTTGAATGAGTAAGGATGCAAAGTGTTGATGCCAAGGTAACGTAGATGGAGGCCGACAAGATTATGCAGGTGGGAGAGGGCCTCAGTGGGCACAACTGTAAGGTTGCATCTTTCTAAGGTTAGAATCTCTAGGCTCAAAAGTCCACTGAACGCACGATGAGAAATGTAAACCAGATCGTTGTCACCCACTTCCAAAAACTTTAGATTGTGCAAGTCCTGAAACATATAATCCAGGAGGATGACGATCTTGTTGTCACTTATATCCAGCCGGGTAAGATTTGTTAAACCTGAAAAGACTCCCAGGGGAATGAGCTTGATACGATTGCTCTTGAGACTGAGTGAGTGCATGGTAAACAGGGCATTGAAAGCTCCAGGCTCAACATAACTGATAATATTTCCACTGAGATCAAGTTCCTCGAGCCCAGGAAAGGCCACAAAGTCATCAGGGTTGATCATTGTCAGCTTGTTCTTGCTCAGGTCCAGGATCCTGGTCTCTGTTGGGACGCCATCCGGGATGGTGGGCATGCGCTTGCGGTGACAGACAACTGCCTTGGTCTGCGCCGAACACTCGCAGCGTGAGGGACATCCCAGGGTAGAACCCACAAAGACAGCCACAAGGGCCAGCCCCAGGAATGGTTGCCAGCATGAGACGACCGTGTGCAGCATGACTTTGCTCATACAGTCGACCATTTTGTCACGGTTCTGCAGGGGAAAGACAGAACAAAGAGAAAGAAAGAGATAAGTGAAACACTCAGGATGGACCTTGAGGGGGTGTTCATAAGTTACTATCGTGAATGACAGAGCAGGGCTCAATCTGCTGTGGAGAAATATGCGACTTTAGAAGTACAAGTTTACTGCAAATCTGCATATCTGAGCCATCAGCACAGATTAAGCCAACATAGAGTTTTCACACTTTAAAAAACACATTTTAATCCAGTTAAATCTGACCCTGGTTCATTTTGCACATCGGTGTGATTCATCCAGAGAAGTGTGAACACAGTAAAAAACAGGTGTGGAACAAAAAATCAAGACTGTTTGGAAGAGGTGGTCTGGTTTAGGTCGCTTGAGGCTCATGGGGGATTAGTTCACATCCAACTTTGATCCAACACAACTACCAAGTTTGAGCTAAACATATCCTGTTGTCAGGCACGCTTTGTATTTTGGGATGCAGTACACATACTACAGTGGCTTTTGTAGTATTATCAGTAACTGGCAATAAAAAGTTCAAAGTTTCTAAACTTACTAACGGATTCAGAGCAAAGCAAACTAAATATACATGTGAAAACCTCCCTTTGTGTGCTTTGCCAACATTTTTGCATAAGATGAGAGATATCTGGCATTTTAAACACATGACTCATGCATATACTTTCATGGAGCCTCTTCAACCTGGTCGGTCTTAAATCTATATATGAATGCTGGTCTTTCATCCGTAGGCTTACTCATATATATCACATAAGCACATGGAGATGAGCAGATATATGAACTGGATGCACTGTTTGCCACAAACAGACTGGGTGACAGGTTGCAAAGATTGCAAACCATCCTTGCCTCATTTGATGTGTCATGGGCTGTGCTAAATTTAAATGGTGAGAGGAATAATCTAAATTTCTCTCCAGGCTCTTAATATGCTCGCAGATTATGGTGCAAAGAGCAAAGACAAATGAGAGCAGACCCATTATAAGGGCGACATTATGAAACCCTTAGAATTCTATTAAAATGGGAATTTAAAAAAAAAGCAAAGACTCAATCACAGGTATTTTAAATGTCAATTTTAAGACTTGATTCAAAAAGTACAAAACATCATTGAAAGTGTTTGTTTTGCATAAATTCACTCTAGTACTGCCACAATGTTGATGCTAACCAGCGGCAGGGGTTTAAACAAGTCACTAAATATTTACATTTATTTATAAACACATTTTAGATGATCTGCAATGCTCTGATTTTCTCCAGTATTTTGTGTTGTTGACTTAAAAAAGAAATAATATAAATATTTGTAATAATCCCCCAGTTACTGATTTAGGTCGATTTTCCTCTGTCTGTGTTTTTACTTTTCACCAGTTTGCTATAAAGCTTTATTGCTTCAGTTAATGGGCACCATATGGTTGGATTTCCTTTGCTGCAGACTTGTAAAACATTGCCACAGGCTTGTTTAAGTGCTCAACAGCTTCCTAATTCATTTTATTTCAAATAAAGCTAAAGCTAAATCCTCACTTTCTGCTTTAAATGCACCATCATTTCCCATCCTGCTCAACATTTGCACACACCTGTACTCCTGCATCCATCATACATTGCTATCAGATTATGTTGTGAAGCATTATGGGAAAATGAGGACCATTTTTGGCATAGTTTGGTTGGTATTTCTTTGAGATTCTTCTTCTTATTACTCTGCAGGGTCTGACTCTCATATCAATTGACAGAGTGCTTAGTCTGTATCACGATACTGATCTATTCTTGATTTTGATATATTCTAGTTTATTTCATGGTTTTTTGTTTATATTTAGAATTACCAGGTTATATAAATGAATTGGCAGCTTGATTGGAAAAATACAAACACTACTTGTACGACAGTTGATATACTAAGTAAACAAATTACTTTGTTTAATGCAACAGGAAAGCGAAATGAAATGTGGCTAATGTGATTGTTACAGCATGCACACAAACATCCATGTACAGATCTTTGTTGTGTCTGCAGATTCTTCACACAACCGCATTACACACACACACACACACACACACACACACACACACACACACACACACACACACACACACACACACACACACACACACACACTACGTGAATTGCAGCACCTTATGAATCAATGGTTTACAAAGGGGTTTCTAATCAGTATAATGAACAGTGTGTAATCAGAGTAAGGATGAGTCTGTGATCTGACCTGGGCAGAATCATAATACAGTACATCATCAGCAGCAGACCTTGAAGTGTCTTGTTCAGTGGCAAACACTGCGGAGAATTAGGCAAATGACCTGGGGCCACATCTACAAACTAAATCCCAGCTAACTGCTCATGTAAGGTGGATGTCTTAAGGTGGATGTCTTTGTGTATATGTGGACCTCACTCCTGAATGTGTGCTGCTTTTTCCCCCAGATAATATAAAGCATGGTACATTTTGTGAAATATATTATTCAACAGTTACAGAGAAAAAGAAACACACTAAAATTTCACCTTGGTTTTCTGGCCTTGAAAGAAAAAATCTCTCCCCCAACAAATGGTTTTAGCGTCGAAGCCTGTGTTTCTGAAAACATCTCTGATTAATATGGACAACTGGTGCTATGTTAACAATATGACACCAAGGTAAGAGCACTGTCTGATAAAATCTGATATAGTGGTGGGGTTGTTATCAGTTGTTCTTCAGCATCAAAGGGCACTGGCTTTTTTTTATAGACGCACAATATATCCAGTGTGATTACACCAAACTCATAGCTGAACCAAAAACAACCAATATCTTCCCCAAAGAGACATCCTAGTACAAGATAGGAAGGTAACTAAGTACTTTTACTCATGTACTTCACCTACACAAGTACACATAGAATTGTGCCTCTTTTCATTTTCTGTCACAGCTGATAAAATGAGTTAAAATTGTTCAAATTAAAACAAATGTTCCCAGAAACAGTTCCATTGCAAATGATTTCCCGTTCTAAACTTTTTTTTTTTAAAGAACTGTGTCAATAACTTATCTTAAAAAGGTAGAATTAATCAATATTTCACATTAAAAGCAAAAAGTGGCGAAAGTCTTAAATATCAGGATCAATATTTTTTCAGGCTTTCTCCCCCATTGATCATTTGAATGCTGTTAAAATGAATCAGTAACAATCCAGTCATCTGGATCATCTTCAGGTCCATACTACTTCTGCTCCTTTACTTAAGTAAGGATCATATGAGACTTGTTTTATTGGTACTTTTACTTCAGTGAATAATCTATAATTTATTCAGTCAAATGCGAGGATGTCTGGGTCGAAAATAGCCTCTACTTTGTTTCCCTCACATTTTTCCTCAACATTTCCATTTAATCTCAATATTCCGTAGGTTTGCAGTGACAGACCTGTGACGGCAGAAATCCTGCAATGCACAGTGAAATAAGTCGGCACAGTGAAGGTGTTTCTATAATGTGGCCCCTGACCCACATTAGTGCGGGGTTGGATCCTGAGAGGGGGATGATAACAGCTAATGGCATCTGACTCAGCATAAATCAGTGAGCAGCCATTTCGCCGGGGTGCTGAGGTCACCTGCGCGACGCCATCACCGTGAGCGTACGTACACAAGTGGCCCGATATGAAGCTTAGACTTACGTGATTTACTTTTCCTGAAATGATGTTCTCTATGACACATACAGTATATGAGAACATATTATATTAGGTTTTTCAAACAGGCGTACATTTTTTTCTATTTCCATCATAAACTAATTTTAACTCACTGAAAACATGGGGCTCTTCCATCTCATGACGCCACTCTTTCACAATAGTAGACGGATGAGTAGGGAAGTTGTGGCCAAACACAATCCTGCATGAGCTGTTCATCATAAATCATGTCTTCCTCAGCTCTTCCTCAGTGTTTTGTGTGAATAAAAAATAACTGGTGTAGCTTGGTGTGGCTCTGACCGCTGTGCTCTTGACACAGTGTCCAGGTGAATGAAGAGGTTTTATCGGGCACAGATCTAGAGGTGAGAGTGGAGGAACTGTATATGGAAGATTGCAATCACCCCCCAGGCAGTAAAGTGATATCTCTCCTCGGTCATCGCTGGATTTCTGTCTGTGTCTTTCTCTCACTTTGATTCTTTCATCAGGTTCACACCTTCTTTTTTCAACCTTGTCTCTGTGTATCCTTTCCATATGTTGCAGTTTATCACTGGCCTATTTATAACCGTGTTCTGTGCTACTCTTGTATCGCACTGTTGAGTAGACTCCTGCTCATTAATTTTGGGGTTTGTTGGAGTTTCCACACTGACAACACAGACCAAGTGAGGTCTGAAGTACACCGAGGGCAGAGAGGAAACATGCAGTAAAAACCATCTCTCCTTCTGTATCTAATAATTCCAGAAATGTGGCTTGCATATCTTCTTCACACTTTGGGAGTTCGGGGGAAGTGTTGTATTAACTTCGGTGTGATTTGTACATGCGATATGCACAGTATGAATACACTTTTATAAACAGGAAACCAGCGTCAGTGGACTCATCAACAGAAGGGAGGTTGCACATCACGAAAACAGCACGTTCACAACAACGACGACTGATTCTCCAGTTCAGTGTCTGGGCACTGAGCACCACCGAACTGTAAAGAAACGGGTGAACATCTCCTTGTGCAGCTTCATGGTTCTGTTGATTGAGTCCTGCAGCCGGTGTTTACTCGCCGTGGTGTAACTACTGCAGATAACTTTTACAGTTTCAGACAGAAAGCTCCAACCGACATCACCACAGACCCCTGCACTAGTCATTGTTAAATAGTAATGATTTGATGTGATCATCCTAAAAAAGCGTTTAACATCTCCAGATTAAGTTTTTGGATGAATGCAGTCCATGGTAAATGAACTCCTGCCGTCAGGACATTTAACTTGTTCCATTCAGAGTATGAGGTGATTTTAGAATGAGCTTGACATTTATATGTATTTATTCATTAATTCTCTTTATGGTAAAATCCACAGTGAGGATCACAAACTTTTAGTTTGCGTTATGCTGTGTTTTTCATTTTACAGCATTTTAAGTGTATTTGTGCCTTCGTCCATGCACAATAAAAACAATACCATTGAATTCGGCCAATGTGTATGATGAGTTAAGATGCACCACATACAGCCCTGAGCATATGCTCTCCTGTAAGCTCCTCTGAGTTACAGCAGCCAGAAACTCTTATTTGTTTTAACTGGTGCAAATTGAATCAGGCAATCATGGGTCAGTTTGCTCATCAGTGTCTCTCTCCCTGCTGGGGAGAGTGGACACCCACTACTCATGTTTGATTTCAAATTATTTACAAACTAATTATCCCCACAGCTCCGATTTGGAGAGTATGATTATGCAAAATGATAAATTAAATCAGTCGTAGACCTCCCTGTATAGAGGTCGGCCTGTTAGAAGGCAACACAATCTTGGCGATGGAGGATTTCAAATCTGACTAAGAAAAGCGCAGTGTAGTTGTGCATACAGTATTACTACTCTTTAAATACTTTTACTTCTCCTTAAATACTTTTTAAAAATCATATTTTGAATTTGTGTTTGAATGCCGCCTACAAGAGCATAAAACCTTTTAATCCATTAGAGGGTTATAAGAGCCATCGGTTCAAGTGAAAACATGAAAATCAAAGTTGGCATGATAACTACTACTTTCAGCAGTAGCTGTGACGATGTACTGTAAGTCACCGCCTGACTACGTAACCGCCACATCCTGTTTACACTTCGTCTCTTAAGCCATGATCCTGGCAAACTATTGGTTGTAAACCTTTTGGATTGGTTTTCATCTGTGGGGTAAGTTTGTGCATCCTGAATGCTCACAAGGCACTTCTTATTTTGCCCAAGTAGTTTGAGGATTTAAATAACAACTTGGCCTCTGTGCAATCAACCAATAAAAATCCACTTGTGAAATTGGCCTGCCTCTATCTCCTCCGGAAAGGTTTTCAGACTGTGTTGGATGTGGCCCCCGGGCACTGATCATCGAACATAATGTGATTCCTCTTCACACAGAAAAAAAAAATGCCTCGCCGCCTTTATGGTGGATGGTTTGGAGACAGTTGCTTACTTTACTTGGCAATTATCAAGACCCCTCAAGCATAATCAAAGCGTCAAATTTTGATATTTTGACTTGGAAGATGGCTCTGGAGGAAGAACCACTTTGAAAGGCAGGGAGAAAGAGGAGAATTAACTTTGAGCTGGAGCAGAGCCACGGAAGGAGCAGGGCTGTGTGAGGGAAAGAAGCAATGATAAAAGCTACATTATGTGTAATCATGCAGTGAGAGAAAGTGTTACATACTGGGTGCAGCAAGCCATTTTCCACATTAGCATCTGACATGGCTGCCCTCACGTCAATGGGTCCCTGCACACTCTCTGCATTCCTCCAATCCATTCAAGGTGGACATAAAACCATGTCACCACTCTGACATATGCATATTCAAAGTGGTGTTTCTGTAAACTGCATCGTTAATGTATGCACTTTACAGGAACACTGTTTTTGCCGCTGGGTAATTAAAGTTTTTTGAGACGGTGAAGTTTTGCTTTCTGCCGACATGGTAAAGCACAGAGTTTGATGCCTTAATTTCCCAGACAACTAAAAAAAAAAGAATAGTGCGTCGTCACACGGGTCACTGTAAGGGAAAGTCATTAAATCATCATTTTATTTTGATGAGGTTTATATCTTATAATGATGCTACCCCGAAGGAAAGATGTTATTAACGTGCAGGTTAGATTGTGCAATTAACCCACTTTTTTCAAAATAGCACTGGTGAGTAATCAAATGGGATCATATTGAGGGGGAAGAGTCTGCGACGCTCTTTGCCTTATCCATTATTGAGTGGATCTTTGAAAAGGGCAGCGAGGCTTTAAGGTGAACCTGCCAACATGCAAAATGACACTGTACTCCTTTAATAAACCACTGTCAATCTGACTTCTCATGCAACACAACGCTTCCTCAGGATGTGACCTGGATACGAATAAACAAGTCAGCCTACATCAATTTTCCAAATGCAAATAATTAACAGGAGACGAGAGTAGTATTTCCAAAGGCAGAAAAACAAAAGAAAAACAGCAGCAGTAACCTTGGTGATTCTTAACGCACACAAGGAAAAAAAATATATAAAAAAAACCCTTGTAGGTATTTGTTCTATTTTCACAAGTTTTCATGAATTGGACTGAATGTGGCAAACTGTATAATTCATTAACACACACAGTGTAAAAGCAACATGATCATAACCACATGATCAAGGGTTTTGGGACCGAGAGCACTTAACAGAGAGGATCATCAGCCTTGGGGCAATAATAGGCTTCCATGCACAAATTGCCCTTCTGCTTGGCTTGCAGAGCGAAGTCAAAGCTCAATTAATCCGTGTTAATTAGAGATAAACTTGGTAGATTGAGTCAGCCGCTCTTTTTTTTTTTTTTCTGCGTCTGATAACCCTTGCTTTGGTAAAGAGTCAAAACGGCCGCATCAAACAGACGGATCGCGATTATCCTGCGGGAAAAGCCTCTTCAGAGAAGAGAGTTAATCCGATGTTTAATAGCTATTAAACATCCTCAACTTTGGAGACAGGAAGGAGCTTGTAAAAAGGTAACAAAACTTGGTAATTAAATGTGCAAGGATAAAAACACAATGGCAACAATACGCGAGGGCTTAAAACAGGGGGAACCGAGCATTGTCGCCACGTCACTAAGTGACAAGGGACAAAGAAAAATCAACCAATTTGTCACTGCATTACAGTGTTAACAGTTTTATTGCAGTGTATTTTTCTGAATGCGAAAACGACAACCACTCTCTGCTCCCTCTAGACTCATTCAACATAAACATTAATGCCCCTTTATATTGATATGGAGGGGATGTTATTGTGCTTATAGCCACACCACAGCAGGTCAGAGCAATCTCCAGAGAGAAGTCTGTTCTCTCACTGTGTGTAGGACATTCAGGACATTAACAAGGGTAAATAGTCAAAATAGGTGTGAATTGCCCAAGGGATATTTTACAGATGTGTTTTTCTAAAAGATGTGGAACACTGAACTGCTTCTCTACAGTCAGATTGGGCCAACAGACAAAGAAAGATCACACACGACATGTGAAGTGAACAAATTGTGAAGTAAATCGAGCAAACACGTTTTTATAGAAATGGTGAAATTGATAAAAAAGATATTTTCCAAATCTTACTGCTAATATTTTATCCTTGTGTAAAGTATTCAGTCATTAAATCTTTTTATATTGTTTACTCATTCATTTATATTAGAATCCTCATTTATCCACCTGGAAAATGTCTGAATATTTTTGAATGACTTCTAATGAACTCTGGGCCGTAGACGTCGATTTATCCAATCAAATGTCATTTTGGATGATGAGTTAACTCAGTCCATCATATAAACCTGCACTTTAGACCATTAGCTGGAAGTTCAGTGTCAGCAGAGCAATATACAGCACCAGAGGGAAGGTAGGCTATTCAATCCAAATTTACTCATCACATCACACATCACATAAAAGGAATATAAAAATGCTCTTACTACTGTTTCACTGTAACAACCACAGATAAAGAATCCTTCTCAAAGAAGTCCTCATTTTATATTTTTGTATAAAAAAGAAATATTGGTTGACCTGCCTCTCAAGTATTGGCCTTGACAAAGTCTACAAAGCATTAAAACGTTCTTGTGTCAATGATATTCAGTGTTATAATCTACAATAACTGACATAAATCATCCACAGTCACCTGCAAACCTCTTGGATTCCTCCACATAGTCCACTCCATTATCTGCGACATGACATGCGGCCGACTGTTGTTTTAAATACCCAGAACGTATTAATACTCCACTTCAGCAGCAACAGGACAACCCCACACTCATTACTCATGGTAACTAGCAACATTTTTACATAATGAAAACACGTCTTTCACCATCTGCACCTTGATCACCACTTAGACTGATGATGTATAACACATACAGCATGATGCACTGTGTCACACATTCTCTACTTACCAACAATACGTGGAACGCGCAGTTCACTAAACTACACTGGCTATATTAAACTGAACATCAATATCTGCATCAGAGACCAGAATCAATGTCATGAAAAGCATTCATGTTTTTTATATGCACGCACGTGTGCGGGTATATTATTGATTAGTTAGTAACAAGCCCCCCGTGGTTCGGGAGAGATATGCGACGACGATAGAAAGTACAATTCAGGTTTGACATTTCATTTCCCAGTCAAACAACGTGCCACTGTGAGTGATGCCAAGAGGGATTTTCTTTTTTCTGCCTTGTGCCCCCACAGAGAGATTAGCCCACAACAGCAACCCTGAAGCTGTGAAGGATGCAGGCTCTTGCTCGTGGGCACAGCTAGCAGCATGTGCACACACTTGCCAACAAAGCCTTGGACCTGGGAGCAGCAGGTGTTTGAGAACTGCTCCCCCCAATCACGCCTGACTGCTGCCAGTAACAGGTATATAAAGGATAAGAGTCAAGACAGGAAGTGAAGACAGAAGCTCCTTTAATCCTTTCCTTAATCTTCTCTTCCCTTTAATGACTTCATCAGAAACTTGCATAACCAGCAGGACTGCGCCGTATTTCTCGTCACCGAGCTCTTATACCTCCATTGACCTAGCCTGGGCATCTTTTCATCCTCGCGTCTGCAGATCATTTTTAAAAGGGTAAGCAGAACCTCAAGTGAATTTCTTTCCGTCTTTGACTTTGAACCAAAAAGCCGTGCGAGATAAATTGTGCGCATTGATTAAAATGCATCAGCAGCAGCCATTAACACATTGTGTGGGCCCATGAGAGCCCTTGTGGATTCGCTCCTTGCACTCGCCACCCCCAACCCCCCACAGCCCCTCCACGTCTGGACAGCCTACATCAGGTCTGAGTCTGGGGGTGTTTCATCGGTACTATGACTAAACCACAGGGAATGTAAAAGGTGGTTGGCAAACCCCTTTACCCCTCCACCCACACACCTCACTCTGGCCTTTATCATCCAAACACACTCAGGAAACTAAATATACCACACAGCCTGAAACTAAATGCCGGAAAACAACAGGGCACATATATAATAACAACAATAATAATAATAAAAGGAAGACAAGGAGGGAAGAGTTATTCTCCGTAAATGCCTTTAGCAAAACTTCAAACAACAAGCAGTATTAAGGCAGCATAATGAAAACATCATTCTTCCTATTGCCATAAGTGCATCAGCTTAGACCAAGTGCTTCGCTAAGAGGATGATTTTCAGCAATGAGTCACTGCAAGCATATGCTAATGAATATGACAACATGTCCGTATCAAACGTATTGTGTCATTTTGCATGAGCTTAAAGAAATTGTTATCATGTCAGTGCATTTTGTTCATCAAGCATCACTCTGCACAAACTGTCTCCAACCCCCCCCCGTGAGAGATCACTGGGCAGGATGTGTTCTATGCCCAAAATAACAGACGCACAAATGAGATAAAACTTTAAACATTGTATTTGTAAAGGAGATATTATTCATAACGCGAGGAACACATGCAGCTCTGACATACCCATGGATCTCAGTGGTGCCCCAACAGCGTTCCCATGTACTTGGCAGGAAATCTTACACAAATATCCGCAGGACATGTCTCCATCCCTTCCTCTGAGCCAAAATGGATCAACAACTTCCTGTTTGAATCTCATTCTGGTGTGCTATTATTTTCCGTGCGTATGATAGTCGTCCCTCCGCGTCTCTCTCTCTCTCTTTGTCTTCCCCTCTCTCCCTCCTTGTTGGTTTTCTCTCTCCTCACTTAATCAAGAGATCTGGCCTCTGACCTTACAGCTCAATGTCATTACACTCCTTTCAATTGTGCAGCTTGTAGCGCTGCAGAAAAGACAATGTAGCCTTATGCATCCTCTAATATCAGCTTGAATTTTTTTCTCTCTCCTATAGTCTGACTCATCTTCTGGTGTTGGACGAAATGGAAAAAAAAAAATTGAGTGTTGCTGGACACATATATGATTACGTAGCTGTACGGTGGTATTTCACACAGTGTGTGGAAAAGGTAATGGCATATTGATTGACTCCGATGGATCTAGTGTGTGTCCACCCTCTACATCAAAATCAAATTCTTAAACAAACAAAAGAACATTATCAGCAAAGGTCCACAGGATTATTCTATGTTGATATATAATAATCGATGGATTTCATCACAGTTTTATGTCTGTACTTTGTTTACCAGTATTCAGTTTCTCCGTAATTGTATTACTGTTATTTCTGTCTGTCGTGTGTATTTACATTATTATTGTGTCCGTCCTTGAGGCAAAGCTTTATAAATTTCTCTCCCTGACCAAACTTAGGATACGAGGATAAGAGGTATGTGCCACCAAAGGTTTTACAGATGGTCTGTAGAAGCAAATATGGGCTAAACAAATGAATTGACCTCTGGATTCAATTCTTTAAAACTTATATTTCTTATATTTAGAACAGCACAACCATTTCCTAAAAATTACAAAAACAAATCTTGATCTTTAATGAAATATAAATTAATTTGATTTAATCTAAAGGATTATTAGCTCAGACAAAAGGGAAATCAAGGTGCATGAGTTAATCAACAGAAAATAAAATGTATGAATCTAATCTAAATAATTGAAAAATTATATTAGATTCTCAAATGTGACGATTTGATTCTTCACTTTTTCACTCACATATTATATTTTTACTGTTTTCTAAGATTGTATCAGTTAAATGACTCATTGACAAAATGTTAAGTAGATGAACTGATAATGAAAATAATTATTTGCAGTCCTAACAGATATGTTTACGGAGATGATTCCACTCGACTGCCCTAAAGCTGAGCTGATGATTTTAGTTCAGTGTGTCGCTTCGCCTCAGGTGAAATATCGAGGCGATTGCAAATGTGCTATGATAGCTGCAAGATGAGCTATAGCTGCATTAATGTTACTAATGCTAATGTTAGTGCTGCATGTTCAACTCCAGTGCACAACCACTGCTATCTAGACAAATTTAGCAGTAAGGGGAAAATATAAAGCAATTTCTACATTGCTGCTAATTCAAGTAAAAACAGTGCAAGTGCATAAACACAGACGGTGTTGCCTGGAGAGTCCGATCAGTCCCCAGGGGACTCAACCAACAGGGCTAATCTGCCTGCAGAGCCTTTTCAAAGGGTTGATGAACTCTCAGGGGACAAATCAAAGCAGGCATTTGAGTGATTTGGTTGTTTTTATAGCTTGCTGTTATCAGCCATCCAATATAGTTCTCCTATGGGATTATGGTCCGTGCAGGGATCACAAAACCTTATTGGATATTGATCAGGTCACATGACTCAGTTGTTGTGGGGAAAAAAAAAACTGCAGCAAAATAAAATAAAAGCTACAGCAGGTGGCAAAAGATAATGTTCAAAATGACCGCTCTGCCAATTCTTGTGCGTAATGTCTCGGTCAATACCACTTTTATGGGGCTTCGTGTTGTTCTCTTTCACTTCAAACGCTGTGGGGACGGTTTCCTAAAGCTCCCATCATGTTCGTAATATCAGAGGAATTATTTGTCATCAGCAACCCCCCCAACAGACACATCCTTTCCAGCTCCGCTCCTCAGCAGCCAAAGAAGATTGGTTGTTCCCTTTCAGAAATAATCACAGGATTCACATTGTAGTGGCTTAAATATAACTAAGTGTATTTAACTATAGTGATTCAGAGCAGGTATGAGGATCATCCATATGTACAATGTTTTATTAGCATTTTTTTTTATTACCAGCCTTTAACACTTCAGTAAGGATGCAGCTAACATTTATCATTTATCCTCACTGTAGATTAGATTAACAGAAATGATATATAAATGTCACTTCCACTGACACGGTGTGATGAGAACTGACCCATAAATCTGTCAGGTCGATATTGTAATCACACGGTTTATCTACCAGGAAATTATTTCAGTTTAAAAATACCTTCAGTGTACATCTTGGCCATAAATTAAAAAAGGGGATTAAGGGATAGACTTATATATATGTAAAAAAAAAAAAGAGTATATTGACCAACATAGTGTTAAAACTTCTTATGTGTACCAGTTTAAAACAATGTGATCAGCTATGTATTTATAAAAAGTAATAAAAACGATATATGTGTCATATTTTAGTTGAACAAATAATGTTGTTTGTTCTTTCTTATATCATAACAATAATAATGATCATACATTGAAAGAAAATAAATGCGATTTTAATGATCTCTTCTGAAAATGAAGATCTACTTCTTATTTATTTTTCATTTAATTTAAACTGACCATCTTTCAGACTGGTATTTGACCGTCCACCAGATTCCAAAGTGTCTGTTCCTAGCGCCGTGGATCCTTGACACAAGACACCACTAAAGAAATCCTAATTCCCCAAAACAACTGGAATGACAGACAAAGCTATATCTATATTATTATTCATGAGAAGCTTCCTTGACCTGATTTCCTTTTGATTCATATGTTAATGTGTCTCTACAAGCTGCGACACAAAGTCTGGCGTGTGTATGTCACATAAAGCTGCTCTCTACAGTACAGTCACGAGCGACACAGCTTATTTCCCCCGCAGCTGGGATGTAAGTTTCATGTGTTGCTGTCAAGTCAAACCTGAGCAACAAAACACACACATCTATATTTAGTTGTATGAATAATGCCACCATGATGCTTTCTTGTTTCCTACATTTAAATATTTAATCAGCACAGTCCTGGGTGGTTTCCCATGCAGCCTCCATGCATCTATAAGGAAGGTGATGTGGGGAAAAGGATTCTTTGAATTTGAATACTGATCTGTCAGAACTACTTGTCAAAGGCAATAGCCACAGGCAGCGTTCAGTCAAATGTGCATGAGCGGGATAGTGTTTGCATTGCCGGTGGGCGCTCAGGTAATGTCACCGCTTAAACAATGTTGACGCGCAACAACAACACACAACAATGTAGCTCGAATCTAATCAAAAATAAACATGTTCAAACTGCATTATCTGTTGCAGATTGCCTCCAGTGCAAACTCTGGAATACGATTACCAGAGAAAATTTGAGCAAGTCTGGAAATATTCTAAAAGTGGAGAAGTTTGTAAAAGTGCAATACTGTAAAGAAAAAAATATCTATCTAAACTCAAGCGTGATGCACATGATCTTCCTCAGGTGGCTGTTAGTGTTATGGCAAAGTGAAACACATTTCCTGCTCCGTTGGTTCCCTTGGGTGTTAGGTGACTGAGGCAGGGGAACAACCTCAGAACTTATCGCTGAACTGCACTCATCCCTGTAGGATCGCACACGAGGGTTTTTGTCATTATAGCAGTTGTCCTAAAATAAAAGATGAAATCTTTGGTGTTCTTTAGTTCAGGTGCAAAAATCTCTTGAATGATATCAAATCAGCTCCGGAATATGTCTCAGATTATCACAATGTTATACATATTTAGTTTTCAGCTGGAGCTGGATAACAACAATGTGTTGTGTCATTTCCCTTTAGAACTTGAAAAGACTCAGAGTTAATGTTACAGCGAGTGCTATGTTTACAATTATATGTAAAGTATATCAACCAGTTCAAAATGGCCTCCACTTACTCGCCCTCTCTACTTTCACTTTATTCTTTTTCATGTCTCCTTGAAGATGCTCGCTTCGTAAAGGAGGAGCAGAGAAAAAAGCTTTTGGATCCATAGGGACTCGCTACAGCAGCAGTTTAGTGAACAATAGCCCTGGGTAATTAGTTTAAACATGAGGAACGAGGTGGTGTGGGAAGCTAATATTTTAATAGTGGGTCTGCCAAGGCAATGTGTATAGATGGCGACCGTGAATGGAGAATTTGATGTGCACTCGTACCTCCAGTCATCAGAATGTGAATCAGATCAAATCGACCTCTCACAGACATACAATAAGTTAAATATCTATCAAACCAAACATTTCTCTAAGGATCTACACGTTCTTTTGTGCTTTGGTGAAAATCCAGGGACATGCACATAACGTGAACATAAAGACTCAGTGAGAATCAGGAGTTAACATCATTTGATACAAGGTCAACACGACCAATAGTTCACAACACAGAATGAATAACTGTATTGAATACGACCACAATAGCACAGAAAACTGTTTGTAGTTACAGCTTGTTTAGTGTGAAAGACAATTTTATATTTTCAGTAAAAAAAGATATAAAAGTTTTTTTTCCCCATCTCTACTTGGGTTCAGATTAACAAAGCAACAGCGTCTCTTCTAGTGATGGAGCGAGTATGTTGTACAGGCTAAAGTAAAGTAAACAGCATGAGGACAATTGGAAATGCGTGTTATTGGCTTTTTAAAGGTGAATTTCATTGTTAAAAATAAAGGTTATTCATGGTAAACAGCGTCGGAGCAGTTTGAAGGTACTTGAAGCAGCTTCATACAAAAAGAGCTGTTTAGCCCTGTGCAGCTGCATTGTTTGTAAATCACGCCGAACCTGCGAGGATGTCACCTGAAGTGTTAACAAGAGCTCCAACAATCAATTCTAAAAATGGCATCAAATGTTAGCACCACTGTAAACACACGTTTGTATTTAGCTCTCAGCAACACACTGGTCTGGATCAGCCTGGTTAGCACAGTTTAAATCTCTACCTTTTGTTTTAAACACTGTTTGTGCCACGACGGACCAGACAAAAGAGTATAGAGACAGGGTTGCAACAGAGGGTAGGCAACAACATTTTTGTGTGAACCCCCTTGAATTCAAATAAATTGGCTCGATACAGGAGACTGCAACGACACCATGGTCGGACACCCCCCAACAAGTTTCCTTTTGACTAGGACCGCCAAAGTCTCTTATATATCGTAATTGCTGTACAGAAATGGGTAATGAGGTTTTTTGAGGCAATCGTCATTATCAGATAGTTTGCAATTAAAACAGAAATGACCAGTTTAATTTTTTAGCTATAAAATATGTCTCTGTGTGCTTGTTGGTCACAGAAATTAAATATTAATATCAGTCTCAAAAACTCAGTATCGGTCCAGCTGTACTTTACAGTTCCTATAAATACCACGACAATCCGCATAGAAAGAGATCAGCAGTTAACATTTATCTAATAGCTGAGGAGTGGAGGTAATTTGCCAGCTAATTTTAAAACCAACACGTTTGGAGACACACACACACCTCAATAATCCTGTATTCAGATGTGTTGTGTATTTTTTTTTTTTGGCTTCTCAGAAACACTTCCCCACATTAAAAGTTTGTTGCCACCTGGAGACCAGGGGCGGATTTCATCCAGGGTCTGTTAGCTGAAGATAAGCCCTCAAACCAAGTACACAGCGCACAGACCTTTTCGCGGAGAAATCATTAACATGGTCGTTTCTCGTGGCGCTTCACCAATTCCTCCCGTCGTTCTCGGCATCCTGAACACTGACAGCGTCTTCTTATTGACTTTCGTGACTGCTGCTTCCAGGTAAGTGATTGGGAAGTGAATAATCGTTTAAGAGGGCCGAGAAGGCGGGAACAGCTCATTTTGTTTTATTATGAAAACAGATTAAATTCATTCTTTGGATTAATTATTTGCTCTATGGACTGACCCTCAAATATCTTATTATACTCCTCTCATAACACTGTTATATTACTAAGACACTTTCTCAACCTGCTGTGTGTCGTCTTAAACGCTGCCTCTTATTCTGTTTTTCCAAAATTGTCATTAATTTTCAGGTTTCATGCAATTTTCTGTTTTATTTTAAATCCATCCATCCATTGATTGTCTATACCAATTATCCCTTAAGGCTCACAGGGGGCTCGAGACAATCCCAACTGACGTTTGGCGAGAGCCGCGTTACATCCTAGACTGGTCGTCAGCAAAGGAGTGACATATAAAACGTATTCAGATATGAACTCTGGGGAATCTTCAGACAATGGGGTCTGAACCTTTTCTGGAGTTTGCCTTTCACACATGAATATCACAGCAGGACATTTTTACACCAACACAGACATTCCCAGAGGGTATAGGTAAATTGTGGTGTAGCGTGCAGGATGTAAAATATGAATTCCGCTGCAGAGAACATGTGTTTATGTTTGTGCTGTTTACAGCACATCAACACAGAAAAGCTTTCCGATCTCGTTTTCTTTCAGAGAGGGCATCTTTATCGGTGTGTTCTGCGTGTAGGCCACCAAGAGATGTTCCTTTTTTTTTCAGTCGTGTGTCTGTGGCGTTTTAGACATCATATCCACATGCTTGGGGTGAATGCTGTATTTAATCTCCTGCTGTATTCTCACATGGGCTCAGTCTGAGATTCTCTGGAGTTTTGAACAGGAAGGAGGCTGGCAGGACGAACTCCAAAGAATGTCTGCAGCAACAGACTGATTTGATTCTCGCATAAAGCTTCTCTGGATGATTTCAGGAGAATATCCAGAGTTCAGTGCATGTCTGAAAGCAGCTAACAACCATTCAATCCTTCAGTTTAGAGTCTCCAATTAACCTGACTCCAATCTGCATGTCTTTAGACTGTGGGAGGAAGTAGCCAGATAAAACTAACTCAGAAAGGTCCTCGCAGAACTGGGACTCAAACCAAGAGCATTGTTATTAACACTGCACCACAGAGTCACCCTTGTTTTAAAATAATTAATCCCAAACACTTGAATGTTAGAATTTAAAGGCTGTAGTCTTCCAGGTATATACTGAGGAGGGAAACAGATCTTGACTTGTGAGCTTATCTTCCGCTGCAGCTGTTTTATAACCACACCTTTACGCCTCTGTCTGACCGACACTTACTGAATCTCACAGTCCCTCTGCCAGCGTCTGCTGAATTCATCTGTGTCCTCCACAGACACACTATTATTTACGCCTGTCTATTTGCCAAACATAAAGTATTCAAAAAAAACATTCTGAAGTAATACAGACACACACAGACAGATTTACACTTGAGATGTTCTTTGCCAGCTTCTTCAAACACTGACCTATGAAGAAATCCAGCAGGCTTCAGAAACAGATCAGTAATATGTCACTGACCAAACACAGATGAATGGACTCAGTGATTTAAGGGCCAAGCACTGTGGGCAAATGTTCTCGAGATAAAGACAAGTTCCCTTCTCTTATATGCATCTGCAGTATCTTTTTCACAAAACACTGCAGAAAACATTTACAAATCTAGTCACGTGTACTTCGAGTGATTGTTGCTAGGCGGCCCAGATCTTAATCATTCAACACCTTACTGAAACAACAACAAAGAATACTAGTAATACTAGTAATATTACAGGACACAGCATATTATAAAAACAGTACAAAACTAAATGAGTATAAATTAAATCAGGAGAAAGTTGAGGATGATACTTGAAAACATTGCATCCTCTTGTACTACAATATAGCTCGATACACACGTGTAATAATACATGTGATATTTATTATGCACGTAATAATCTTGAGTTTCATAGGAGATAAAACTTGGTCAACCTTTGCTGTTACTTTGAATTTTAAAGCTGAGGACAGCCACCAGGTGAAAGATCATTAATTCAATCTGCAGGCAACATCGTTGAAATCATTTTTACTACATAACTGGCCACCTGTTGAAATCAGCCAGGGTTGGAGAGCTGTGGCAAAACAGAATGTTTTTACATTTTTATTTTAATTGGGATTTGAGGCTTCACATACATACAGTTTGTGCCTCTTCTTTAACATAGTACATCTGTGCTACAAACGTCTGGTGACACATAATTGTCCTGAATGGTGGCTGGTTTTATAACTGCCCCCCTCCCAACCATTTTCATTAGGTCTCAGTGCGAGTGGCCACAAAAACTACAGCCAAAAACAGCGGCACAACTCTCTACTTGTTTCAAGGTGCCCCTCCGGGTTCCTTCAGAGGACACTGTGTCATAGCAGCGGAAAAGTTCAGACGAAAAGGTTAGTGCTTCCAATCTGGCGCGGGGGGAAAAAAGGATACATGATGACTCTCAGCTAGAGGGAACTACAGTGGCCTAATTATAGTCCAGATGGTCTGAATAGGTAGGACTTCCAACAATTAATTACTGGATGTCCATGTGCTACACATGGACAGCAAAGGCTAAGCAAACATATCCTCAGTTCTTATTACGTGAAATAATTGAGACAGAAGATTTTAAAGAGATTACTGTTTATATAAGCCAAGTGTGCCTTGATGTGTACATCATAAAATGCAGCTTCACAGCCGCTGTCTTTCTTGATTTGGCTAAACACATCCTCTCCTGGGAAATTCCCTGATATCTTATTACCTTGTTTATAGCAACCATGGGCCCTTACAGCTCAACCCTATCACAGATGTTTCTGTGATGATATGAACCTCAAAAGCATCACCTCCTCTCTTGATCATGACCACACCGTGCCGGATTCAAGGTGCACATGGTAAACTGATTGTGCTCCAATGTTAAGGGGGATTTGGGTGTTCCAGTCAAGAAAATTACATTGCTTTTTAAACAATTTAGAAGGAGGGTTATACCATGAATTTCTGGCGCCCTGTGAAAAAACAAGGGAGTTCATAGGAGGACAGAAAATAGCACTGTGCCTTTTCCAAAAGATATCTGACTGGTCAAATGGCAGGAAGTTTTTATCTTTCACTTCACATATAGTTCGACAACTTCCTGTCCCAGCAATATGAAGATGATGTGTGGGTTTGTCTGGGCCACTGGCCACCTTTTTATCCATGTGACAATTAACTTGATATATATCATGTATGACAAAGCCCATGGGCCCCATTATAGGACGCTGGATATCCAAAGGGTCTGAAAATACTTCAAACTTATCTTCTTTCGACAGATACAGTACTGCTATAATAACAGAGGAGAGCTGCACGTGACTTCCCACACACAGAGACCCATTTCTTTACTAGTTGGCAGTATCCTTAAGTTTGGGGAATCATTTTGACTTTTTCAAGGGGGCTGAGGTGTAATGGAGGAGAAGGAAGAGAGGAGACTATAAGGAAATCATTTGTAATCAAAGAGGACTGATACAAAATAGCACAATGAGGCACAATCATAGAGCTTGTGCAATCATAGAGTCAGAAGTGTGAGGTAGGACGAGCGTCTGTTGATGGTGAACATAAAGGGATTTTACACTTGGGTGATGAGCGTCACATGCTTTGATGTGGTTTACTTTGTGCAGGGGGCGTGTTCAAGTTATGTTAATGATGTTCAAAGGACTGTGAAGTACTGTGTGATGTTGTCGTGGGAAAACCGGACATTTGGCCTCATATAACAGAGCTCATTTCATTTCATCAACAACTACTTTCAGAGGGATGGATTAAATGTGTTTAATTTAAAAGAGAAAAATACGACATAGAGGCTGAGGTGTCATTTCAACAAGCTTGTGTGCTAAACAAGTCACTGCAACAATTTTAATTTAAAGTGTATATGAGAGTTTTAGTTACTTTCACCTTGTCAATAGGTCTACAAACAAAATCTGATCAGTGAGCTTGGCTAAGACAACACATATCAGCAGTGAGGATATCAGGATACCCTGCTATGGGAACATGATCCTCATTAAAATTGCATGTGACATAAATAATATATGAACCTGAAAAAACAAGGAATATATACATATATGCAATGCAATACTTTGAAAGGGCTGTTGATGGTAAATGTGAGCTGGGCGTGTATCGCTCTTAGAGACTCAAAAGCTGTAAATTAACCGCAGGCTCTGTTTTCTTTCATGAATGCATGTGAAGGAAATTATGTTAACAAAACAGGAGTCCTGGTGTCTAATGCATTAAGGCTTCTCTTTTGTATTTCCACAGATACCACATGCTTTGATAATTCACTTTCACCGTGAGAGCTCCCTCGTTTTGCTCAGTCACTCAAACAAAAGTCTTGACTTGACTCATCAAATTCTCAAGGTGCAGCTGAAAGCAATTACGGAGGCTCTGGGTGGAAGAGCTATCGTCAAGGCCCTTTTGTTACTCTGCCCCTAATAAAGGCTCGCCTTCCAAACAAGATGAATCATGCTCCTCTTTTCCTTAAGCCTCAGCACTTTGGTGAAACCTCTCAGACTAGCATTGTATGCTCATTACACCAACACCTCACCGCTGAAGACAATAATGGCTCAGATTTCCACAGCATTTTAGTAGAAGAAGATTAAGCCTGAGGTACGGCTGCGGCACAGACAGCATGTTTAGAATGCCCCTGCACAGGTCTTTGTTACACTGTGACGTTAGTCTTCCTGTTCTTTTTTCTTCTTCAGAGGAAATGTAGCTTCTATCTGAGTCTCTGGATGTGACGTTAATGTTTTCCTTTTTGTGCATGAATGTAAAACGTTAAGTGTGAATCTGACACTAACACAAGGAGTGCAGGTTTACAAGGTGTGAATTCATGTTATAATTGGTTATTTATGTAGAAATTATGCATTTGCCACTCAGCGTAGAATTCTCCTCTGCTGCAGCATCCTCTTACTCATCTGCTCCACAGGAGAGCAGATGAGAAAGAGGATAACAGGCTGGGTAGCATACACAAAAGTTCGGTTGTAGGGTGGATCGACTCGGTAAGGCAACGCTGAAGTATGCAAGCTGTTCTGACTTTCCACAAAGGGCAGCTGGCATCATGACGGCTGTGCAAAGTTTTCCACTGGCACCAACTTTAAGGACGTGGATTTACTCCCATCTGTGTGAGGTGTCTGAAGGCAGTCGCTCTCAGTGTGGGACATGAGAAAGATTCCAGACAGCAAGAGGGAGAGAAATCCAATATCCCACTTAGAGATGATATAAAATGCAGAAAACCGAATTGATACCACTCCAAGCACTGAAGTTAGGTGTTTCTACCTGACTGAATCCAGACGCACACACTCGTCATGTGAACAATTAGTAAATAGATTATTATTTCTGATAAATTTAATAGGATTGCACAAAAATAAATAGTCTTTAATCCATTCTAGGTATTATGCAGGTAAGTATATATGTATGTGTCTAATGAAAAAACAGTGTTTATATAATCAGAATCATCCAGAAAGATTAGACACAGGTATTCAATAAGAACATTTCCAATCATATTTTAAGTGAAAGTCTCTTACCAGTCTTTTAGAGAGTAGCCCACTGATACAGGTATGCCATCGAAAAACAAATCAATCCAAAAAACAATCCCTTAGAAAGCAGAGTCCTCATTTTCACCCTGTGTGTTTGCTCCTATCTAACACAACACGTCTCTCCAGGGCATCACAGCTGCAGGGAGCTGCAGCACACTCCCCATGCACGGAGGGAAAATTAGACTGTTGGTTTTAGTTTTATCGCGTCTTGAAGGCTGAGTCTGTGCAAACTTCGTGAACACTATCCAACACGAGCAGAGGACAGACAATATAGACTCAATGGGTCTGTTTGTCTGCTAATGCAATAGGAGGCTGCTAGCTAGTTACCTAGTCAGTTTAATTAACCCCCAGAGGTTTTGAGAGAGCAAAGGCTGCGATCTCGACAGGCCTACTGGGCTCAATCAAGACCACAAACTGAACATTGTATATAGCATAAAAGTGTTGTAGTAAACACATTCTCTTCCTTCTGCTGAACCCTGGGGAGCTCTTAATCAAACCGCAGTGCACACATGATGGTGCCTCTGCACAGAATGACGAGGACAGGAATGGAGAGAAAAGACAGAAAAACGAGTGAACTCACACGCCCTCGGCCTTTAATCTCAACTTCTCTGGGATATTTTATTGCCGCTGCTCTCTGCGGAGTCTGTTTGGTCGAGTGAATGGAAGAAATCACAATTTAATGTCAAGAATTACGCTTCGTCTTTAATTATCTGCTTCACCTTGTGTGCTACGGTTTCTCACAGAGAAGTGAGTTAGCAAAATGCAACCGGAGCCATTTCATTGATCTATTGTTTTGTCATTCAACACAGAATGTGGCCATGAGCAATCTGTTGCAACGTAACTGTCCTGCCATTCCAATCTAATGTTAGAGAACTGAGTGTTATTTCCAAACATCCACTTTCAAGTGATGATTTCATGCCTCTGACATTGCCGAAAGAAAAATGCAGTTTTTTTCTTTTTAATTCAGTTGCATGAATGAAAAATTACCTCGGTGTCTATTAAGAAGCCAATAATTTAAACCTGATTAAAAGCATTAAAACAATTCTAACTGAACAAGAAATGCATTTATTCTTGAAAATGAATTTACTATAGATTTGTGCCGCACCTGTTACGAGCAATCTGATCATGCAGGAAAGAGGTCAGACCCCTGAAAGCAAATAACGATAATAATAAAGACTGGCTGACTAAATGGCAACGTTCTCCTGTGATTTGATACTTGATTCAAACTGGGCTTCTGAGACATGAAGTAACATTTCAAGAGATGAGTTATTAGCTTTATATCCATGTTAGAATCCATCACCTGTCAAGGTATGGAAGACAGCTGTTAAAATAAACCAGAAAGCAAATTCCCCTGGCTTAGATGTGACATTAGAGATCGAGACCTACATATATAGTTAGATAATAAAAACATCATTGTTGACCAGCGTTTTTTCCCTTTTCCTCCACGAAATCCATTGAAATGACTTTCCCCAGAAGTGGTATATGGTGGTAAACTAAAAAAGAACAAGCAGATGAAGGATGACACTACAGATTCCAACCAAATCACCAGGGCAGAACATTTATCACCCATCAAGGGAACTTCTTGTAAATCACCAGAGGGTCTTGAACCCAAATTACTGAGGACACAGCCAGAAAATAAATAATTAAAAGCCCATTTTCTGATATGAGGATCCTGAATGATTAATGATGAAGCTTGGATGTTGAGCACAAGGAGCCAAGTTCTTCATATACTTCAGGAGGTGATGTGGGTACAGGGGTTAAAGAATTGTATAAGGAAACTGCAGAACTGTAAAAAAGTTTATCTCCAGACGATTTGTGTAAAGAAGGTTTTACATCATGTTATATTATGCACTGGTCACATTAAATTTTGCATTGACCTGTAGAGAGTTAACCTAAAAGTTCTACCTACAGTTCTAATTCCCTCCGTTGCTGGAGGGCTTTGTCACATGAATGAGATCAGGTCGAGGAGGAAGCTAAGCAGGATGTTGCAGACATCCTTCCTTCCAGCTACACGTTTCAGCTCCTACTGCAGAATCCCGAGGCGTTCCCAGATGGGCTATGTAGTCCCTCCAGCAAGTTCTGGGTCTACCCCTGGGACTCCTCCCAGTTGAGCTTGCCCAGTAAGGCATCCTGATAAAAGAGGCCCAAACTACTTCAACCGCTTCCTTTTGACATGAAGGAGCATGGAGCTCCCCTCGGACGTCCAAACTGGTGCTGTCAGTGCAACTGAGCCCAACTAACCGACAGAGAAAACTAATTTTAGCCGTTTGTATGAACAATCTTGTTCTTTTGATCACAACTGAACATAAAAATACAGACGTATAGGTTTTATGTATTTGCCTAAATTAGGTTCTGTCATTTTTCTTAGTGGAACTGTCTCAGAAAATGTGTCGACAAGAAAGTAATTTTAAGAAAACCTCCCTCACAGGACAATGAAGACCACCCATGTATCTGCGGTGTCACACTAGGTTTAATACACCAAGAGAATATTATCTACAATACAAATGCACTTGTTATCTGAAAGCTTCAGCAGGTACATGTAATAGTTCTCACTGTGAATCATATCAGATATTAGATTACTCATCTCTTATTTGAGGGCAACTGCAGCCGTGTCTGGTTTTTATCTGTCAAGCTCTGCCCCAGAAATTACCCGCCTACCTCACATCTAGAAAAAAAAAAAAAAAAGATAATAACAGCAGAACTATCCAAAGTTCAGGCTGCTGTTTAGGTTCCTGGTGAGATCACCAAATGATAAATCTGCCCTCTAGATTTCATGTAACCACAAAGTGATGCTGGGGGAGCAGGTTTCGTTATCTCAATGTGAAGCTGTGTTTTGTATTTATGTTGAAATCCTCTCTGACAAAATAACCACATTAATAAAATAATAACATCACGTCTGTGTGGAACCATCCATTTCTAATTTCATCCGTAGCGGCTGATAAATCAACTCACAAAAACTGTATAAATGGAGCAGGAAAATATTCGGATAACAAAGTGGGGCCAGTGTAAATGTTAATTTAATTCAAAGTACAAATAATAATAACAGGAAAGAGCTGAACAGTACATAATGAAAATAGATACTTCCAGGCTAAAAGGTAAAATGTGAGCTTCTGCTTCACAGATCCTCTGGGACGAATTTCCAACAGTTTTTGTTCTGCACTTTGGTGAATTGAGTGAAAAACACTCGCTACTTTAAAAGTACAAAACCGTCCTAAATTCATCTGCTGGGATTCATCTGCTGACATTACAACAATCTGAAAAACAATGTTGTAACCCAAAAAGTTATTTTTAACTCATGAGAAGCTCATTGAAGCAAAAGGCCAAACAAAGAAATTACCAGGAGCCTCATAGTCATATCGTACGAAATGATGGCACCCAGAGAAAACCAATCAAAGCTTTCACAATGCAGCAAAACTGTCCTGTAATGGTTAACATTAACATTAATATTCAGTCTCATGAGTAAATTTTACAAATTTGTCTGTCCTAAAAAAATGGTGTTTAGAAGTTATCACCTCTAACGCCATCTCAGGTTCTAGGACGACTCGCTGACGTATCTAAAGGTGGATATTTTCATAAGGTAAAAGTGAAAATAACTTTCATTCCCCTTGTGTGATTTCAGGTCTCCTACAGGATGAAGCTCTTACCGCTTGCATGGCCAACCAGCTAGCCACTGTTCACCTCCTAACCAAATCACTCACAATTACACTGGTGAGCAAGATCCTCCCGTCGCCTTTGTAAACAATCTTTGACCTTTAATCACACAGGAGTGAATAAGAAAATGCAGTTTGGGAATAAAAGAAAATCTTCAGGTCAATTTTAAGGATAATTCAACCCAAGATTTGTTCTTTCACACAAAGTACTGCTCTCTTGACTTTGGGACAGAAGCACAAACATAACACAGCGACTATGAATTTAACAGAAAACTTATTTTGGTATATCTGCTATTTGTATAAAACCTAAAGCTGTAATGCTACGTTAATTTCTGCATGAGCGCAAACACAAAACATGCTCCTCACCGTCTTTACGGTGAACCCTGAGCTCGTGCTTCTAAAACCTTTTCAACACCCTAAACTTTGAGCCAGCTCTCTTATCCGCCCGGCAGCTTTGGGATCTTAACATGCTGTAATATAAACCCATATGAAATGAGCCTCAATTTGCCAGTCTTAGTGGCCCTGCTCAATGTGATTCCATCAGCTGTGGCAGAGAACATTTTGCCACATTCACTCCTAGAGATGAGATTAGGTCAGCAGTGAGAGATGTACTCGTCCTTCCACGACCCACCTAAATATGTCACTGTGACATGGAGGAAACTCAAAAACCTTCAAAACGTTAAGGAGGATTTGAAAGCTCGTCACCAAAAAGCTTTCTCATTACTTTCTAGTGCTAGAAACATACTAGAGTAAGGTGCTTTTTCACATTAAGGTGAACAACCTTAGAACCTGATTTCTAGTTACGAAGAAACAAGATGTGATGATTCCCATTGACAAGTGGTACAGGACATTCTGAGCTTCTACATGAATCAACAATAGTGTTTTTTTGTGTGTGTTTCACTTCACATGGACTGACAGAGTTTGGCACCTGTTGGATAAATATTATGCATATAGGCCCCAATTTCCAAAAACTTGTGATGCCAAACCACATCATTTGAATCTTCAAACGATTCTTTTAAAATCTAAAGTATAAACATTAAATTACATAATAGTACACTATTAAAGTGTATGTGCCAATGCCCACCACCACCCCAGACACATCTGGTCTTCAATCACACCTCTAAAATTACAAAGCTTTTGGCAGTAATGGAGGATGGCGGCCTCGTGTGTGTGTGTGTACAAAGCTTATTATTGAATTTAAGTGGCCTCTAACTAAATTGTTGCTTTGGACCAATCAGCCGTTCTCGGGGCTCCAGGCAAATGCCTGCTTTGCCTACCCTGGAGCAATGCCCCTGATATTACTCACTGTAAAGAGATAAAGGTATGAGCTAAATCCTATAAATCCAAAAGCTGCATGAAATGTTAACTCATCAGCACTGCTTGATAACAGCGAGTGTAAAAGCACCCTAGATAATGCAAGTGGGCTGCATTTCAGATAATGGCTTGTAGTGTATAATTATAAGTATGCATAATCAAATCTTTAAAGCACCCCCAACATGCGCTTGGTTGAGACGTCAATATCTTGTTCACCTATGCATGAAACAGCTATGGATGTATACTCTCCCTTTCTTCTTTGGTAAGACTGAAGCTGAGCTGCAGTGGATGCAACTGTAAGGATTTCCCTATTGCACATTCACTCCCGCTGTAGCTAGGATGAAAATAGCAGCATTATTTTCTGCTTAATTCCCTGTAGCCATAATGCAGTAAAGAAATGAAAAATGTTAATTGTTGAGTTTCATAAGATGTACTGTTACACTGGAGAGTCAACAGGAAGTTTTGTTCCAAGAGGAAAAAGACAGTTCAATAAACAAAAAGACAACATAGGTAGTTTAAGTCCACAGTTGACATTATGATGTGATTCAAATGTTGAATCTGATGCAGTATATTTCACACAATCAGGGAATGACAACATGTTTACTGCAAACACAATATGTAGATCAATCAGAGATTAATTCACTTTTTCCCAGCAGTGTGAATACTTTGCTTTCTCATTAAATCAGCAAGTGTTTTATGATTGATTATGGAAGCAGAGCAAAAGTAAGATAAGGAAATATTATAAAAACATCATTTTCAGGTGCTGTTAGCACTCAGTGGCATTTATGTGATTAGTAGACGTTGAAATTATCAGCTCTGGCCGCTGCCTGAGCGCCGCGCCCTGCCTTAAAGATCTTTCCCATTCAATTTAACGGCATGTTGCCTCTGTCCTCTTTAACTATTTGCCTGTGCTGTTCTGAGGCAGTGCATCATTTCTCCTTTCTCATTGGTCAGGACACCGCACCGTCCTAGCTGGAGATGGGTGACCATTACCACCCCAACTCTGCCGCTTCACTTGCCTCAGATTTAATTAACTTCAACCAGCCTTACTGCTCGGGCGATGGCCGCACAGGACCACCCGTTGGGGGTTTCTGATCAGCAAGTGGACACGAATACAAACTAGGGCTTCGAGCTGAAGGAAAACAAAATCGCAGGCTGCTGGTTGTGATGCTGCGACTTGCATAGAAAGCAACAGCCGGATTATGTTCTGCGCTATGGGCCAACGCTTCTCCCTCCACACCCAACCCTTTCTTCTACTGGTATCCCTCCCTGCTCCCTCTCTGATTTTTCACTCCTGTGCTTAATTATCCCCTAAAGTTAAACAATGCTCTCAGCTTCTAAGGGTCTTTCTTTACCAGCATTAACAGAGAGCGGCTGGAGAGGGGGAGATTCTTATTCAACTCACATAAAAGTGCAAGAAAAAAACTCTGCTGACAAGCCATAATTCACCCCTGGCTCCGTGGCTCCACTTGTGGGAGGAAACCATCTCACACACACACACGCACATTGAGGTTGATAAAACATGTAATATTTTCTATGTGCTTCGACATAGCAGGCGGTGAGACGCTCTATTAAAAGGCATGTGAGAATGGCATCTCCATTTAAATCGACTCTGGCCCGTGTTCTTCCTTGATACCAAGTGATCCATGAGGACTCCTCCACAACAGAGTCAGCAGTGTTTGACAAATGTGCTAGCCCTGCAAAACGCTTGTACAAGCACAAACATATCTGGACTATTTATCTTCCTGCTGGAAAATTTATAAGAATATGAAAGCATATCAACTGCATCCATTTTGTTTGGAATCAAATCTGACATAACGGGCAGGCATTGGGCAGATGATAGATGACGAAATGCAGAAGAAAACTGAAAATGGCAATTTAACACGGAAATGATTTCATGTTTAATATCTGGTTGGTTTCCTTCCAGCTATTCACATTTCGACTGTGAAGAAGCGATCGTGAATTTTGACGTGCCTTGAAACAACAGTTGGTCAGAGGTGATAAGAGTAACACAAACACAGTATAAAATATTTAGCCCAATGAATCATCTTTTATTTGACCTCAAATTTCCCAGTTTTTCTATCATGAAATGTAAGCTTGTCTGAATATTTGTGTTTGTTTAAACCTGCCTTGGTCCGGACCTGTTGTCCTGCTCTTTCAGTGATTACAGGGAGATGTCCTTGATGTACCTGCTCTTTATGACTCTGAAAAGGTTTAAACAAGTCTAAAATAAATTAAAAAACAGATGAATAAAAGTAGTGAGTGCACTGTAACCATGTATTGACAATAAAGAAGAAATAGCGATGTTTAATCCAAATAAGACAAAATTGTTGGCACTCAGTTACAGTTGCTGCCGAAAAATCAAAGCGTGATAAGTTTGAAATTAAAAACAAATGTATGGAAAATTGACTGTATTTATTTACGTAGCTGTTCTCTAGTCTTATCGACTTTTCTTTTCTTTGTGGATGACCCTCTCTACCTACTCAGCCCCAGCTGTACTGCCTTGTATCATGAAGTTATTGTGATGTATTGTGTCTCCGGGGTACTAACAAGGTCACTTATTAATCCTTCAAAGAATAGTTCATATTTAGGGAAATATTGCATGGAGTTGCTGAGAGTTAGATTTGAAGATTGATGATGTTCTTCTCATGGTAAGTATAGTAAACATAAACCAGCAGCTGTTGGCTTCACACAGAGGTTGCTTGGAGGTCTTTTGGTGCTGGCAGGCACATTGTGGACAGAGCCAGGTTAGCTGTTCCGCCTTAGCGCTAAGCTACACGTTCACCTCAATATTCTCACCTAGCTGTCGACAAAAAGCAAGTAAGCAAAAATGTCAAACTGTTCCTTGTAGTGCTGACAAGTACTCCACTAGGCTTTGAGATAGCTGCCTTTTAACGTTTTGGGCAATACTGTGTTGAAAAAGGTCAAAGTGATAAATGGGGATTACTAGTACATGCACAAATTCATAACTGTGTCCTCCTCTGACCTACGACTACTCCTCGATCACTTTTAACTTCAACTGTACTTGAGTAATATGGTCAGATAGCAATTATCCAACTTGATTAATACATTTCATTACTTCACAGTTCTGCACATTATGTTTAATCTCACCTTGGCATCAAGTGTAGCACCACTATTGCCCTCAGCTAATGCCTGAATGACAAAGCAACTGGATTCCTGAAAAGAGCACTTCCAACATTTACTGTCACTGTATCACGGTACTGTACAGAGTCAACGGCACATTTCTCACTCAGTCTGCTCTCTGTGAGCAGCTTGAAGCCTTGCTGAGCACATTAATCCTCCGGGATGGGGCCCTTTAGAATCATTTATTCACAGTCGGTGGTAAAGCGCCGAGGAGTCAAAGGTCAGTACTTGACCATTCATATCACCATAACCCTGGGGCTTTTCCACCATTGTACACGCTCCATCTGGGTGAGAGACCACAAAGGTCGAGGCACACATTGTTGGGAGTGGCGCTTTCTGTAATTTTCTGCTCACTGGTATCTCAGGCAATATTGTCACAGTTGGTTTAGCATATGGCATCTGGTACATATTTTCATATTTTTTTCATGCAAGAGTGTAATTCAATTTTGGCATGACTTTATAAAGGTATGAAAAGTCAATGGGCCTTTTCACAGCAGATATTCTGTTATCTCTCAGGTCTAAGCAATAAAATGCAAAATGGGTGAATTCTATTTAGACACTGTGGCTTGGCCATGTCTTACTGGGTTACTGAATGTAACATTCATTATTGTGATCATGTAGTAACACTTCTGCTTTTCCAACTATGACATGTACAAAAGGTCAATTTAAAGCTGTCAATATATTTTCTCAATAACTGCATTTATAGATTCAAATAAACAGAAGACACAATCACACTTATGGAGATAAATAAGAAAAACAGTATGTATATTTTAGAAAATGGCTCAAACAGCATGTGTGTGAGTCATTACAGTAAACACCAATGGCCTTCAGCAACAGCAGATATTTCGTGGGTATGCAATCACAATTCTTCTATGGGTCAAGCACCGCAGTACACAATAACTCTAAGGCTAAACTCTCATTGGGTATTCATTGCCAGGAAACGTCCTATTCATAAACAGGAAAACAATAACAGAATGACACAGTAGCTGGATATTTAAACAGCCTGAAGAAAAATTCACATGATTTCACATAATTACTATCCATGGATGTCTATTCAGCAGAGGAGCAAATAATTGCTCTTGGCAGAACATAAGGGGGAAATTAAATGTTGAGTTTTTCTTCATAAAGACTGAATTTTCAGAGGCACAAATCCATTTTGTATAGTCTACGTCTACAAATGTATTGCACCTTTCTCCGCCACTGTTGGTAAAGTTTTTAAAGTTGGTGATGTAACATTGTTCACATTATTTTTAAACACAAAAAACATAATTTTAAGTGACAGTGACTTTTATTTTCAGCCAATCGCTGGAAACGGGTCCAGATTTGTATCTCTGTAAAACACCCGATTGAGAGGTTGATAAAGAGAACGAGGGACTGGCTCAATGCCTAGAGGACTGAGTTGGTCCCATTCTGTGTTGTCACATGTAAAGGACATTCTCAGCAAAGATGACATGCACTCTAAAGCAACAAAATCAGTGACACTGCTTTGCTAGGTGGTGCATCATCACATTGGCAGATTTGCCTCCACCCATCTTCCTTCCTTGGCATTGTTTGTAATTTCACTGCAACAACTCATCTTCATGTACTCAGTAATTTGCCATTCTTGGTTGCCTATGGAGTCATAAAGCAGAAGCAATGACGGAAATAGACAATGATATTGTGTACTGGATTCTATCATTGTGTAGTCAGGCACATAAAGGGATATGTTTCTTTTCTTAAAGAAATTCTAACTGATGCTGTGCTTAAAAATGACTGCATGAACCATATGGGAATAGATTTAACTTCATTCCTATTGAGTGGACATAAGCAATGTGTTCTGTATTTATTTAACTCTAAAATGTTCTTTTGAAGTTTCTTTTATTATTCTTTCTGCATTTATTAAAGGGATAAAAGGAAATGAAATGGAAAGGCAAGTTGGATGTGACAATCATCTTGGGGTCAATTTATACTGTGATTGAATGGCTATCCTCAAGTCTTTATGTTCTTGCAAAAGATGGGTCATGAACTCAGAAAAAGGATGTTGCTGAGTTCGGAATGGGGTGAGCTGTAGAGTCTGGATGGTAAAAAAAGAGCTCTGTGATTTAACAGTCTATTATTTTACCAAACATTGGCGCTGAAGCAACATGTACTATTCTTACCACCTGATTCAAGACAGTTATGGTGAGAGTGGCACAGGAAATTACAGGGCAGTTGATCTGCTCAAAAGGCCATGTGTGATGTTATATAAAATAAAGTGACACGATGCCAGCTATGTGTAAAAAGACATGCAGTGCATCTATAGCTCCTAGTGACTGTACAGTTAATGGTTTTGATTCTTAAGTGCCACGATGAACGCTACATTCCCAACGCCTGACCCTGAAATACAAGATAAAACTGCCTTTCTCGAAGTGTAATGCACTTGAATTGTGCCCTCAACTTTAGAACTAATGCTTTATAGAACACTCTATCACATCCTCATAGAGGTCAGACCTCTAGAGAATGCAGACTCTCTCCTAAAAGTTTTTTTTTCCAGGTGTAAATGTAGCCATATCTCTGTCATTGCATTACACTTCAGGCTGCATCCTCACTCTCTCTCTGACTGAGTGCAGCAGGAACTTAAAGTGCCACAGCACTGTTTGAAAAGCTTAAAAGCACCATGCCTTTGTCTACTTGTCAGTTGCCTTCTCCCTTCTATATCTATTCCAATACACAAATGAAAAACAAAGCAAACAGAAAAACAGGAATTGTTTTTAACTCAACCCGAATTGCCTCCACGAAGGCTTCAGTTGAGTATAAGCTTTTTCGGTATCATAAAGAATCAAATGCTGATATTTCTAACACAGTAATAGCCATGGTGCAACTGAGAGGTGGGTGTGGGTAAGCAAAGATGAATGTACTCATTCAACACTCCACCCCACCATTCAATTCAGTGGAAGTGTCCTCGTATGTGTAGCCGCTCTTGAAGGATATGCTTGTCTGAGCTTTGAGGCCACGCACTGAAGGAACAGGCAGCCAGCAGACAATCACAGAGGAGCTGAGTGCGTCCATTAAGACTGTCAGTCAGCGAGGTCCTTGATTAATTGCATGCTGCACAGTGGCAAATTAAGGCAGGTCTCGAGCCCACCCCCCAAATAATTAGGTAAGAACAGATTGCCAGCGAGAGGAGGGTGAATACTGGCATCACTCTGTCCGTCTCACATGTAGTAAAAGGTCTCACACTGCATATTCATGGGCAATAAGTGTGTTTAATAGTTTATTAGCAAAGCTGCTAACTAATGCTGTGATGTCATCTATTCCTCAGTGGAAATTGCTCTTACAATTATTAATAAGAAAAAAATTAAATGCTAGATAAATATATATATATATATATATATATACATATATTTTCCATACAGTTTATTAAGTACTTTTAATTGTTTTCTTGAAAGCAGCTCAGGTATTTTTTTATCAATGATGTGATTGGGTAAAGGTTCATTTTGCAATGGTTCTGTGTATACGGTAAATTTGAGTTTTGTTCTAGGTCTAGGAGGTAAGAGATTTCTAAGAGAATATTTCAGGACTAGTCTTTGCCACAGTTCTGAACACAATGTGACGTTCTTGATATATTACTGCTCCACTATACAGAGGTGAGTCATCTTCAAACATAAGCACCCTGTCTAATCTAATACCAAAGGGAAATCATTTGTAAATATGTGTGAATACGTGTTTGTTTATCTACATACATGGCTTGTGTGAAAGACTGACTACATAATGATGGTGCATTCATTTGTTTTCCTCTCTATTCTTTGTACGTTTAAGCTTGTACATATGTATCGTGTAAAAGTATGCACTAAAATAGAATTGCAAATACAGCAGTGCATCATGGTTGATAGTTTTCCCATGAACCCCTGGAGCTTACAGCGCCTTGTGTGCAGAGACGTAACCAGCTTTTATGTGACGATACAGCAGCTGTGGTCACACCTGTCTTTTCCATGTGAATTTTATCATCAGATCATGCCAGGATGCATAACTGACCGTTGTTACTCCCGGGAGGGATTTTTAAATCCAGAGCTAAGCCACATTCCACTAACTCCAGACTCTGGGGAAAAGTGAACACAATTTAAGCCCAATCTTAACATTATTGTTGTTGTATCAGCAAAGCCATTCCCTGTGGTCAGTCCCAACACTCTGCAACATTTTCCCAGTGGAGACACAACCCCACCAGCTATGGCCTTGATCTCAGACCCACACTCTGTCTATTCAGTGTTACTAAAAACTGGGGCTTTCGGTGATAGTGCATAGGTTGAAAGAATCACCGATGTGTTGCACAATCATTATTAAAGCCTATGAGCTTGGAAGGATATGATCTATTACCTTAACACCCTGTCAACATATGGTGCTTCTCTGCCACATTTTTCTGTCCTCCCGTCCATTTGATGGAGCTAATGCACCATCAATGCTGCTGTTTACTAGAGGTGAGGAAATTAACTGTTTTTTCGATGCATCACGATGCGGATGACTCTGCATCGATGCAGAGACAGAACATAAACGATTCATGTTTTCTGCTATGTTCACTGTTTTAGCGATGTCACGCTGCTGCATAATTATGACCACAGCTTCTGCTTCAGCATCAGGAGATGCACATTAAAGGACCATGTCAGTGTCCTCCCTTCACTTTCCCAAACCTGAGCTCACCTGACATTAACACTAAGTTATTAGCACCTGAACAGCACTGACGTTCACTTTGTGTTTGTTGATTCACTTCAGAGTTTATGAGGCAAGCGTGTTCATCTGCTACACACAACACGAGACTAACGCAGATAACACAGTCTGATTTTTGACTCGTAAAGCAATCTCTAGTATTTTAGAAACTGTCTAAAATACTAGAGATTGCCACACCTACTGTCACTAACTACATAACTCAAGCTTAGTCCAAATTATGCATGCAACTCTAACCCAAATCACATTTCAAGTACACACAATTCTATCTCACATGCTTAAACACATAAAGAACATTGTGTATGGGGCTGTGAGCATTCATGTATGCTTAGTTGTGTAGACACTGACAGACGTCTACAGATGCTGCTGTCATGCAGCTCACGTGCTGTTTCCAGGGCAGGCAAGGTATTATTGCTAAATGACAATGTAATTTGTTTTCTTTGCACAAAAATATACTAGACGTATAGACAGCGATATACAGTGTATATTATATTAAAGCTCTTTCTTCAATCAATCAATTCAACTCATTTTATTTGTATAGCCCATATTTACAAATCACAATTTGTCTCATAGGGTGAGCCCTTTAATGTAATTGCGTGTAATTCTACCGTTAACATGCATGGCCGTTAACATGCATCTCTATATGTGGGTAACCAAACAGAAGTAGAATTTCTCACTATGCCCTGTGGGCAGATTTTATACGTCATTGCTTAACAGCAGACAGGGATAAAATAGTGTCCAGATGTATACAACATCTGGCATGTATGTAGGAACTGCGGTAGTAAACAACATTACTTAAGGTTCTAGAGTGTAAGGACTGGTCACTGGCCTTTACAATACTTATTTTTCAACAGTGAGTTTGCCCCCAGGGAGGAGCAGTTATTTTATGTGTTGATCCTATAGGGAAGGACAGTGAGCTTTCTTCCAGTCGGTAGGGAACTAATCCTCTTACAGACAGACTGACTGGAGACCATTAAAATGGTCTCTCCCTTTTCTAACAGGCCAGGGTTCTAAGAGAGTGTTAGCAAAGAAAAAGACAAGCCTGTTTCTGAGCAGGCTGGCATCTAGCAGAGGAAGTCATTACGATCAAATAAACATCCCAGATTTTCATTTACTC
Organism: Paralichthys olivaceus; assembly: GCF_024713975.1. NCBI lineage: Eukaryota > Metazoa > Chordata > Actinopteri > Pleuronectiformes > Paralichthyidae > Paralichthys > Paralichthys olivaceus. The sequence continues at coordinate 21,618,790 of NC_091101.1, forward strand.
TCTCTTTCTTGTGCATCATTTTCTAACTGCCCATGTCTTATCCAACTTGTAATCTCAAACAATGAAAAGAATAGTTCTGCATTTGATTCTAACGTATAGGGTTGTTAAAGGCTATGCTAACCCTATTCCACACTGATCAAGACTTCAGAAACTAGTGGAGCATCAGGAAGTATTCACTGACCTAGTGTTGCCAGAAGCTTTGTTGTAATTGACCAAGTCAGTTGCTTCTTAGTAGAGGGCGGCTAAGTTCACTTGACCCGCTGATCACCAACACTGCAAAGTCTATCTCACCGACAACCAGCGTAGGAGTAGGCAGAGGTCAACTCTGTAGCAGAGGCACAGAAGATGACAAAGTCCAATCATCTTCACCATACACCAGCTAGTCTTGGTTCAGTGGTTGGTGAGATACAAGGGCAAAGGGGCAGGTCTTGGACAAGCTACCACCACTGTCCTCTTCCACAAGAGGCTCCACAGGGGAAAAGGCTTGAAAACAGCCCTAGGACAAAGCCACTTTTAGCTCTGTGAACAAGCAATGTGGAAGGGTAAGAATAAAAAAATGTGGTCAAGAGTTTAATTTTAATGAAGCCAATCAAATATGCTTGGGTTTATGGGGCCTCGTTGTGAAGGTGCACAGTATTTTGATGCACGCTTTCATTTCTAAAGCCAAAAGAATGATTCTCTGGTTTACATGAAGGCAAATTATTATCACAGGTGTTCATTCAGCTTTTTCTTTGCCACTTGTATTGATTCTGAGAAAAAAGATTTGTGCTTTATTTTCTGCTTCATGCCCAACTCCAAACAGGAATTGGATCAATCACCCAGGTCCTTGTGTAGTTTCTCCGAGGTGTTTATGTTTAAACCTCAGACAGCCCTATGGTCGAAGGAGATAGCTGCTGACCCAAAGTCTGGTTTAGTTGGTTGTTTTTTCCCAATAAAAAGTTTGCTCATGTTGGGAACTGTTGTGTTTCTTTCTCTATAACGTTGTAAAGTCTTAACCCTGCTCTGTAAAGTTCAGGTCAGGTGATGTATGTTATAAACATTTCACTTGGATCTAAATAGAAACTACAATAGTACTCATTCCTTCACCAAGGCCCAACACTTCCCTGAAATTCAATCATGCCAATCAACATCAGTCCCCTGAATATGTAGTTTTTTCGATCTATGACTTTGGAAATTGGTGAACATAAAAAACAACAATACAAACAAGAAAAACAAACAAATAAACGCTGGTAAAAACATAATGTCCAGAACCAATTGTCCCCCAAAGGAAAACAAGACTACAAGGAATAAACGTGATGTAACTGCCAGTAAAACGGGGCTTGGTATACTATATGTCCAAACAGTAAAAAGGAAGTATGACAAATGTGGTGGTTTGCCGCAGGAGGACAAGACAAATGGAGACTGGCACTGTGCGCAACACAGCAGGAGAGAACATTTAACAGGAAAGAGGCCCAGATCTGCATCAAATATTCAGTACAGTGACAACCCTTAAAAACTGATAAGAGTCAGACCTGCCACACGTTACGGGTTATTGAATTGGGACTGTCTGTGTCACTCTACCACGTCGCTTTCGCTTTCTCATGAAACAACAAGCTATTTGCTACGCAGCCAGAGTGTAAACATCATTGTCAACAGATCTCAGCATGTGTCTTTCAAACACTGATCAAATGGGCTTTGAGATGTGGATCCCCCAGGAAGTGCACAATGTTTTTTGTTATCCAATTCAAGCGGTTGATGCAGTACACCTCAGCATAAAATTGGAATTTTCAGTGTCACCAGGAGGAAAAAAAAAGGAATCTAATATTTTGCTATATAGTGTTGTGAAAGTGATGTAGTGTGACCAAACAAATGCAGAAGATATGCCACAAGGGAGCACTATAATAAAACAACTGCTGAGGAAAGGGAGAGAATATGGTTTAGCTTGAGCATACTAAAGTAAAGCCGTTTTCGTGACTGGCTGGTGAAATCCTGAGAATTGGCTACAGAGTTTACCGTCAGTTTGCCTTTCACACATGCACAACACAGCGGGAGGTTCTCTGCACAGACGCGTTCACAACAACATCAAAACCTCCACATTATTCAGGCGAGAGGTGGAGCAGCCTGGTGAAGCAGGCGGAGGCAGGAAGTAACGTATATATATTTTACTGCGTGGATCACGCGATTTTCTTGACAGCACACAGACACTGGTCTCGGCTCTTATCACCTCAATTCTCCTCACATCTTGGTCGGTGTCTTCTATGTGTGTTTCACCCCTTTTTGACCAGGAGATTTCTTTCATTCTCACTCATTCTGTGTTCGGATTCTCCTGGATTTCTATGGACATTATACTGAGAAAATACGGAGATACTGTGTAGTTCAGTGCAATTCTGAAAGCAGCTTATGACGGCCCTGTGTGTGTGACTGTGTTATACGTGCTTGCATGGGTGAGCCCAGTGTGTGCACTTGCCCATGTTGTGTGCTGCTTACTGGGCCTGAGCCAACGGAGATGCAGCTTGAATTCTTGTTGCTCGATCAAAGTCCCTGGAGTAATCTCTCATAAGAACAGAGCAGGGAACGGCAGAAGGATGCCCATTTTATCTCAAGTGTATTAAATCCCCTACACTCACAGACCAGTATGCCCTGGCGTGGAAATGTAATTTTGGAAGGGATGTGGATACAAGTGAAAAGAAGAATAAAAAAAGTATTCATGAGGCCGGTGTTGACACTAAACCAAGATTGGAATAAAGAATAAAGGATGACAACACACCTCAGTGATTGGCCAGTAGAAGAACCCCCCTGTGTCAGAGCAGATATGTCTCTCCTTCTCATCCTGGTGGGGGCAATTTTGTCCCGGTTATAGCTCTTCCATCTTTTCCCAAGCTACTCCTTATTTCAGCATTTCAATTTCCTCCCCTGTGCAAGCGCAGAGTGCTAACCTACTTCAGACTCTCTCTCAGACAAGAGAGAGAAACGCAGAGAACATGAGAGAGGAAGTACAGAGATGAGGAACTGTCGGCCTCTTAGTTCAGTCCTGGTTCCGGTTTCCCTGAGGTGTGAGAATGCATTCAAAGAGAAAATATGCCAAGAGATGATGTTGTGGTTAAGATTCCTGTCTCATGGACTACATATGCCCGTGTTGCCTAACGACTGCCTACTGAGACAACTTGCCCTCCTGTGTCTCCTGTATTTTAAGTCACTCTCAGCTAAATCTAAAACTAAATGAGATAAAAGAGTCGGTAAGTATCTGGACTATTATCATAGAGGATAAAAATAGCCTCTATTCCTTGCAGGTACATGACAGAGGAGCATTTCGCATAATCACACCAATTTATATCAATAATTAATTGCTGGTGTATAAGTCAATCTTAATGCACTGAAAAGATTAAGGAGTCTAACATCACTTTGCACATCAACAAATCAATTAAAACAAATGTGCTGTTGGTGTAATTGAGCTTGTTGACATGTGCAGTCTACCTCTGCTGCCGCCTGCAGTTGCATTGTTGTGTCATCAGATGATACTGCAGAAGAAATATCCCTCACAGACACAGTAAGCCTCCTGAAGGGCCTGAGCATGAGGGAACATTTCCATTCTGTGTCTTTATAACCCTAAGTGTTAGTCTTCACATTAGTCATCTTCATTTTCATTCATCTGCCCTCCCTCAAAATGTTTGTCACTGTCGCTACAATTCCTGCCCTCCCACCCTTTTTGGTCTCATCTTTCACTTTTGCACCACCCCCACCCCCCTCCACACTATCTTTGCATCATTCTCTTTCCATATCCATTTTTCTCTGACTGTTTGCAGTGCATCATATCCTCTTTCCCCCGCCCCACGCCTTCTCTTCCAATTCAACACCCAGAAAAATCTCTTTCTCCGTTGCCCAATGGCAATGAAACATTTATCCACTTCTGAGGTCCTCAGAAATTGTCCTTCAAAGGCTTCTGCGCAAGCTCCCCCTACACTGTGTGCCTCCTAAATGACAGCAAGTAACATAAGAATGGGGGTAAAGTTAAAAACAAAGATAGAATCTAAAGCTAATTTCAGTGAGCAACATCAGTGAAGACTTAACCCCAAGATGTTTCTGCTATTACCCTGTTATTATCTGCAGATCTAAATTGTATAAAAATGTTAAACTAGTTTTTGGCTGCACTGGATTAACTGTCTTTTGGCTTTCAGGAGACAGACGAGAGTGTTAAAGAATACACGACTGATTAAAAGTTTTAGAACACCTCCATTTCGCAAAAGCTACTTATCAGATTTCAAATAGGGTGAATGGGACATGGTCCAAGAACAAACCCATTCGATTTTGGGGATGGCTCGGGACAAAGGGTCGGAACGTGGAACATTGCGAGACAGCGTGTTTCTGAAATTCTCACCAATTTCCCAGTTTATGATGTATGAATTTTTGTTTACTCCTTTACAGCCGAACACACTTGTGGCATTCTTTCAACGATGAAAACAAAACGTTGCTTGGAAAGTTCATTTGCTGGAGAAGGTGCCACAAAATACATTTACAGGTTACTTTGCTTTCACCTTCTGTCCAGTTCGTCTTAAACCAGCTCCATAGGGTTTAAGTCTGCAGAACGTGCTGCTCGTTCATCATGTGAGGCCACAGCCTGTTTTTCTTCTTCTAATGTTTTGGGTCATTATCTTGCTGTAGGTTGAACCCCCGCTTGTCTTTCTTTGTTATATGCTTTTTCCTAAACATCTACTACTTCCTGCGATACAGTATTGTCCTAATAAACCATGAAAGACTGTAGTGATGGTTATATGTGGCTTATATCCTATGATTGTTTTAGGTGACCTAAACGTTTTCTTGGTAGTTTATCCAAACCCTTCCAAACATTAAATATACTGAATTATATGAATCCAAAACACTTGCGGAACACTTGCACAACTCTACTGCAGTTCCCAAACATCAGCTATACATGAAATCTGACCTTTAAATGAGGCGTTTAAACTATTTGTGCAAGTGAGCTACTGTCAAATGCTAAACCCCCTGTATGCAAATTGCAATTAACACAAAATGCTTCATTAGACAGACTCTGTATGAGTGTGGACTCTTGTTGTGCACGTCTGTTAAAGGAACACAATGCACACTTTGCATTGTGGGAGAAACCCCGGGTGAATTTTAAATGGTAAATGGATGTATTCATATAGCGCTTTTCTAGTCTTGATGAACACTTAAAGCGCTTTACACTACAGTTTGCCATTCACACACACATTCATACAGTGCATCTATTACCAGCACATTTTTTTTTGTTCTAGGGGGCAATTTGGGGTTCAGCATCTTGCCCAAGGACAAGACCTACGCCGCAGCCACAGCCTCCTCACCTAATAGGTTTGCTCCCAGAGAAGGGAGGAAGTAAGATGGAGGCCACTTCTTCGAATCCACAAAACCTTTTGGGACTATGAATGTCCTTACACCTGATGCCACAGCCTCCAAGTGCTGCCCGAAGTGATGTGAAGGTACGCTCCCCCCGCTTTAAAAGTGGGACATTGCTTTTCCCCTGAGAATCTAAGCTCCCAGCAAGTGCCTGCTTTTTTTCCTGAGCTGTAGTGTCTCTCAAAGTCTGCCCGACATTTAAAGGATTTGGGCCTTCGACTATCAAAGGGTGGCATAGCTGGGACTGTGGGAGAGCCTTGGCTTCAGCCCTGAGTTTGATCTAGCCTGGGGCAGAATGGGTCAGCCTCCCAGATTAGGCCTGCTTTAGGGAGACATAGCTTCAGATAAAACCACAGAAATTCAGGTATAGCAAATAAGTCCTTCTACAGTTTCTTGGCCTAGATAGACAGCTATGGGGCAAGGGTCTGAATTCATTACAGGATAACAGATGCTTTCTGCTCGAATTACGCTCAGTGTGGATGTAAGACACTGAGGCTGAAATTTTAAACTTGATCCCCCTCCCCTCATTTCTATCTTGAGCTTATTTCCTCATTCTGAAAATAAATTGCATGCATACTTTTTTCTTCACCTGAGTGAGTACATGATGTGCAGTACATTTCCAAAGAACATCCAGATAATATATTAAATGAGTGATCCATAAATGCAGAAAAAACCTTTCTGTTGCCTTGGATGATTGAGTGATGAATGATCAAAACCGTAAATCGTACTCTGGGAGGAAACATTCAGCTGAAAAAAAAAATGAAGTGGCAGAGAAATTGTCTATCTATGAAAAAGCCTTGACTCAACCCCGGATTACATAGCGACATGAGAACAACTCCACCATCCACCTTTCACTCTGGAACACACTGGTACAAGCTGCAGCCTCCCAGATCAAAACTGTGTGGAATCCTAATGACCTCTCTGAGCTGCACTCGTCTGAAACCCACTGAAACTGCACCAACACAGAGCTGGACGAGTCAGAAGTGAGTCAGTCAGCGCATCACTGGCCTCGTCAGTAAGAACACGGTGTTTGTGTTTGCAGGCTATACTACCTCTATGCCATTTGTCTGCTATGGGTTCAAATGTGTCCCTCTCCCTGACAGAGGCCGTTCTGTCTTTTACAGTTATTAATTAACCCATGTAACGGTTCATCAGAGTTGTTAGGGATTTAAACACTGACTGGGACTGCACTTTGAGCGAATACAAGTCACCATGGCAACAGAGGACCCAAGTTGTTGTTTCAAGCCTGTCAAATAGTAGTGGAGCAGAGGAGGAGCACAAAGGATGAAGTTCTTTCATTCAAGTACTCCCATATACCAGAAACTGCTGTGTTAACGTCATTATGCTGTAAATAGAAACACATTGTATTGAAGTATGAGTAGAACTTGCGGCACTCGCCGATAGAAAAGCCATTTCCCATTGATAAAAAGGAATACAGAGAATAATTAGTCGATTAATTGATCAACTGATATTACAATGACTGAAACAAATAATTAAAGTATTTTTTTTCATTTAATTTGATCAAATGTGGAAATGTATTAGTTTTCTGTGTAATATTTGACAGTAAATGTAATGTTTTGAATTTTGGACCAAGACATCTATCACCCAGGGGTTTTATAACTATGACACACATGCAAAGTATCATGGCCGAAATACATGAATATAAATTATAAACGATATTTCTCTATAATTTGTCCTTCAATCATAAATGCAATTAGAAGAATATATGCTTTGTGCTGTTGGTCGGAATTAGGACGACTTCTCTGGAAGTTACTCAGTAGAGTAATTTCACAAAGAATAATAATTCATGTCTGAAAGTTTTTTCTTCCATCAAATGTGTTTCCCCTTTCTCTATGCTGAGAGCAAATTGAGTAAAATGGAGTGGATGAACACATTGGTACACACAGCAACATCAATGGTAGTGGTAAACAAAACACTTACCTACATCAAGGGGAGCAGAGGAGAGAGAAGAGGAGAGAAAGAATAATGATAAGGCCTCTGGGAAAATATTAAAGACACAAAACACACACTGTGTATTATTGAGCCTTTTAGTCAACAAACTCTGCACTGTTCTTACTTGTTAATTTATGCCGATGTACCACAGGGAAAATACATTGTTTCTTCACTAAATGAACACAGTTCCATTATCACTTTGTGGGTTAAAACCTCATGGAATAGTATGAAAAAAACACACATTATAATTTTGTCAATGGTGCAACTTTCAGTAAAAGTCTTCGATGAAGTTCTGGTAATCTATCAATTCTTTCTTATGGGAGATGATTCCTAATTGTTTGCAGACAGCTGTAATACCACATCCATTTGAAACTATAAGGAATAATTTATGGGATAGTATGTGTACTCCGAAACAAAGACTGCAGCCAAACAGTGTCAAAGCAATCAGGTAAGTAATGTAGTGATTTAGAGAATCTCTACTGTGTGACAGCGCTCTCCCTGAAAGGCTTTGGCAAGCAGGAAGTGAATACATCATGTGGATTTACTCTCTACCATTAAAAATATAGATGCTGGGGATCACATTTTACAGCATGATAGGATCCCTGGCCCAGGCAGCCCATCCAGGCATCCAGCAACCGGCGAGGAGAGTGGAAAGTGAGTGGATGTGGTGAAAAATGACATCCGCATACCTGTTCTTACCCATACATCATTCAGAGGGCAGTTTTTGATGGAGTGTGAAAAGAGGGAATGGAGACATTGGGTGAAGGCAGTGTGTGGGTGTGTATGTGGGTTGGTGGATTGCTGAGGTTCTGCACTGTGCCTCCTGTGAAGAACTACCACCTTGGATCTGCCACTGTGCTGATATTCAACCCTTTCCAGAATGAGACTTGATTAATATTCATCTCTGACAGTATTGAATTTTCTTGGCTAGTTTTCCTGGGACTCTGAGTCAGGCGGCACAGCACAGAACATTACCTTCAAAAGGTCATGAAGATAGCGGAGTAATTATTTTGTGGGTGATAAACACCTTGCATGTGACTGGAGAAGCAAATTCAATTAAACCAATCACTGACAATAATAACAACATAAAAACAATAGCAACAATTAATCAGCAGGGTTATTTTTCTATATGTATATTGTTGCAGCAATTATAAATTGCAAACCAGCATTTTGATAGGGGTGAATGTTGCTGGTGCTAATTGAATTTTACGGCCATTACAAATACATAAAAGAAATATTTGGTGAAAAATCCATTGAAACCATCTCTCATCGTCGGTTTTATCAACACTATTCACCTCACATTGCCGTGCAATGTTTACACATTCAGTTATTGAACCATCGTCAAATCTCAAAGAGTTCAGTCTAAAATTATCTTTATTAATTTCTTTCTAAATTAATAAATTCTCATTTCTTTTCAATGTCAAATCATTTCCACTTTGTGTGGTTGCCTTTACAGGTCCACTCCATTTAAAAAAGGCAATAACACCCAGTCTGCTACTCAAAGGGCCAATACACAGTTCATTATTCCACTATGAGCAAAACAATAACTATAAACATGATGGCAGGTGATTTATTTTCCCAGTCATAATACAGAAATCTAAAGTCCATGTCAAGTTGTTGAGAGTTGAATCATTATAATTATTTAGCTCATGCTGACGACTCGGTCAGAGAGGAAGAGGAGGCTGCAGTGATTTCCAGTTGTACGCCATTAGCTGCAACTGAGAAATCGCCTTCCATAAAAAACCTCCTGTGGTCGGAGAGCGAATGCGACAGAGCTTTAATTACCCAAGCAACACTGGAGAACAAGGTAAAAGGCGTGTTAATGAAATACTAATAAGGTTCCAATTTGAGTCCTTCGGCTTTGTCATCCTCTAAAGTGATCTCAAGGTCTTCGGTTCCTTCCGTAGCTGATCCCTGTTATTGCTAATTACCATCGCTGACATGACAGAAGGCAGTTTAGAAACCATTATTTCTGGGGAATGAATCCTCTGTGTGTTGCCCTTTGATGGAGGACACCCAGGCCGGTTTATTGGATGTCAGAATTGAGGGACAGGGGGAAAAAAATCCAAAGCCCCTGAAGAGAGAATTAGCCCATTCTGTCATTCAAGAACAACCCTAGTTTGGGTTCTCCAGAAGGATAATGACTGTCCGTCTTTTAATTTAACTACTTTGTGCAGCTGCAGTGTTTAGTTGGAAAGTTGAACCAAGCAACTCCATGCATTATCCTTACAACTAAAGAAAATACTAGAGTTGAGTTAGTGTTGCTACGTCCTCAGAGCTGTCTAGTAACTGTAAATCTGAGGTTAGGATCTTCAGGAGAGGTAATGAAATTTCCACTTTGGGCATCCTGCAGGACGAAACAGCCATTTCACAAGACTGTGCAGCGCACTGAACCACAAACTGATAACATAAGTCAAAAGGAAAGTCTTCCAAGTGTTGGCGAGCAGCAAGTAGAGGAAAAGCATACAGGGATGGGAGATATTCTCAAAGACATTTGAAGATACAGCAATTTCTCTGAAGCAATCATTTGATGCTCTCATTCCGTGATGGCTGAGTGTCACTACTTTTGCGCTCCCATCACTCAAGTGCATCCAGCACTCCAAGAAATTGATTGTTGGAGGATAGGGCTGGAATAAAAGTACACATCTCACCCAGAATAAAACAGTTTGCCTTCTTTGCAACTCTATCTGAAAATATGTGTCTTGTAGATGGTTTAGTATTGGCAACCGTACAAATACTGTGAGTTTATATGAGCTTGATAAAGATGGAACAAATTGTTAGATTTTGTTTTGAATAATACAAAATATTGTTAAAAGAACAAAACCACGGTTTCAAAGTATGGCTTAATGCTTTATAGATAAAATCGATGAAGAAATTTCAAGAAACTATTATCAAATTCAACTGAATTGTAATTTTCTTTGCAGAGTACGCTTCTAAGTTTCTTTCCATCAAAATTTTGGAAAACTGAAAGTATAAATCGTGTTTATTTCGACAGATTCAAATATTAAGTTATTGATTTATATGTGTTTATTCTCGAGTCTGCTAGACGCTTAACAGCTGTCACAGTATCTGCTCATATTGCAAACACTCGCTCATATAAGGTGTAGAAATGGATTAGTTCAGCACATTATTGGCCTCCTATAGTCACTGCAGGCACCACTGCTGGTTTCATTTTCCCTGATCTCATACGAAACAGTCAATGCATCACACTGTGTTGAAATGATTGAAGGTCGGTGAAGGTTTAGTGTTAATTAACATGTTTTAATTATTACTCGTCCCATCATAAATTGGCTTTATACAGATAAATTCCTCTTCGAGCGTCACATGGAAAGTGTATTAGCATTCAGACTCTAACAGCAAATCCAGAGCCAGTACAAGTTCTGACAATCGCTAAATGTCACCATCAATGCCAACATGTCACAATATTCTAACGGTTTTCTGTCAGAAACAAAAACGAACTAAAGCCTGAGAGTGTGTTACTCTGTGTAACTGCTCTGAGAGGAATATGTACTTCAGTAAGATGTAGCATATCGTAAAAGACCTTTTCCTTCGTGTTGTCTGCTTGGCAGCTTTTTGTTTGCTAGCTCTGCTTGTGTTTCTTCTCCCCATCAAATGAAATGTCAGGCTCAGTGTCTCCATGATGATTGTATCTCGATTTTTGTCTGCATGCTACTTTTAGAAGTCAAATAAAATCTTTCTTTTGTAAATATTTCCTGATTTAAAAGACTGAAAGGGGATTTCTAGAGGAGCCCGGTAAATATTTTTCTTCTTCGTCTGCAGCTGACTCTGCAGCAGTACAACTTTTACATCGTCACTAAGACTGTGTTTGTACTGCTCACACAGCAGTGGCCGATAATAATGATGATGATAATGGGATTCTGGCCAGTATCACATTACCCACAGCTGATGGCATAAAATGTGATTATCGTTTGCCATTTTTTTCGTACGATAAATTTAAACAGTGCCAGTACAGCTGTCTCTGTTATCATTAGTAAAGTAGAGCGTTAAGCATCTTTTGGACGGTGTTATCATCCCTCTGTAATGTTGAAACGTATTTGCTTTGTGTGACTCACAGTTGTATTTGAGGAAAATATTTCATACTAGATCATTTGTGCAAGATAGAAAAGAAGCCTACAAAATATCTCCATATAGCTGAGTGTAGTGTTCATTTGGTATTTACTCATGTTTTTGACTGCTGATAAACGAAATATCATCCAGCAAACAAGTAGGTTAATATCTTTAATTAGGTCTTTATTAGACTGACATATTAAGCTCCAATTGATGCTACAAATAGACACTAACAGTTTTTAATCACAGGAAACACCATCAACACTGGGAAATTATTAGGAATATCACACAGAGAAAATTATAATTAAGTTTTGTGCTTATTATTTTGTTTGTTTGTATTTGTAGCTAATGGTTGTATTAACAATAATATAAGCAGCGAAGATATATATATATATATATATATAATTTCATATATACAGTAAAACAATGTGTCGTATCTGAAAAGTGTCAAGACATCTTTGTGTTAATTTGTGTGGGCAACATTTAAAAATGCATTAATTTTGACATTATAAATTATAAATAAAGCACATTTCCATTGTAGGACCCTGAGCAGAATGCGAGCTGTACAGATCTTCAGACAAAGTCAAACCTATTTTTTCCTGAAAAGCTCACAGAGCTTTCTAATGCAGTGACACGCCATCTTTATTCAGCTTGTTTTCTCTTCTTAAATCATCACTGAGCCATTGGACAGCTTAGACAAGCCTCTGTTTTTGTTTTGAGGAATGGCAACGTACTGGGGAAGCATGGTGGCGTATTGAAGTGATGCTGCCTAAATTGTTTGTCGAGCCAGAGGGTGTTTTGTTGGCTTGCTCCTCTCAAACATTTCTCTTGTGCTCTCCCAGCATGATGTCTACACCACACTTGGCTGCATGACATTGGACATGCAGGATTTACACATCTGCAAAAAATCTCCTGCAGACTGGAGCCGCGATAGAGAAGGTACTCTTTGTGTGTTTTTGAGATGCCCATCTGAACGGTAACAAACAAAGGACTGTTTGACCGCACGAAACAAGAGATCTGATCTTAAGAAATAGCTTAATATTATAAAGAGTTTTGATCTAGAAAATCAGAGCCCAAATTCTGTTACTGCGACAGACAATGAAATTAAGAAAGAGGTGCACGTTGTTATCCATCAGATTGTACTAAGACATTCAGCACCACATTTGTGCTATAGGCTACATCTTATGTGCAGTTTTACATTACAAACTCATTTCAACTTTAGAGATTTCAAGAGAACTGCTTCTGCATCTTAAATGTAGCATCTATGCAGTTTTTTTCTTCTTTCCTAGAGAGTTGGAAAGGAAGAGATGGGCATCCGCCTCATTTGCATTCTGCACAGGCCGTACTATTCAGGGCCTGTCAGGCAAGAGCTCTCTTCCTCTGAGGTGCCTTTGAGAGCCTGGGAGAAAGAGACGCATGTGAGGAGTTCTGAAGGAGGGTGAACTTCACACTTGCCTAATCTCTACTCTGGATCTGTCTGTCGTGCAGCGGAAGCACCAACTAGCGAACCTGGCACTAATTCAATCACTGATTCTTGATTGGCAGGGGAACACGCTGTAACCCTGGGGAGGCGTGGGGGGAAAAAAGTCCCTTTTGTCCTTAAAGGAGGAGCGATAGCAGAGAGAGACGCTGTCTGCCTTTAGACCGAACCAGACCAGTGCGAGCCATCTGTTGGAGCCAGAGCTCAGAAGATCAGATAAGACTCGAGGATGAGCAAGACCGTAATATTTGCCAGAGTATTAAAGATGGAAAAGACTTTACATAAAGCTGCACTATATGTCCTTCAAATTTAAAAGGAACCAAGTCTTACTTCAGGCAGATCACAAAGTTGAAGTGCAAATTCCCTTACAACTGCAGCAGATCTCAATCAAATGCTGGCGAAACCGAATCCTCGCAGGTACAGACATCCATCTAGTTTAAATTTTACTGAGGTTGAGTAATTGACGGACGTATTGAGGATTGTGGACATGTGTCAGTGAAGCAAAGGCATAGTAATCACTTGACTTTCTTAAACTCTAATTGGCTGAATTCTTATTTTTTTATTTGTGAAATAATGTAATATTCATGATGTTGAGACAGTGAGATGCCATTAAATAAATCAAAAAACAAAGAAAGATTGATACACAAAATAAAAAGACACAAAGAAGAACCAGATCCTCTTAATAGTTGCAGACCCTGAATTAAAACGAATACTATATATCTCTGGCACCACTTTTAAATTTGAGCGACACTTCTCCAGAGAGTGACAACATTATGAGAGGAATAATTCCAGTCAGTATGAATAATTAAAAATAGTTATCAAACTTTTTTTCTTCTCTTCTGTCTTTAATCTCCAATAATATAAATAATAAATCAGAGAGGCCATCACACTGCTCATATGAGTATTCTGCAATCTTTATTATCCATCTGGAATATTCCATTAGAATTTTTATTTGTATACAGTGCTGACATTAAACCTTTTAGGGATATGGCCCCTTTTCTTAAATTAAAACCCCTGTGAAACCCAGGGGTACGTCCCCATTAAAGATTGACATTAAAAATTAATGTCATTATCAAATTTCATGAGCAGATACATCAAGTATTACGGTGAAATGGAGGTGTTTAAGTTGGAAATTGAATGTAGAAGGAAGGTGTGATGAGAGCAGGTATCATTTCTGTATGTTTAATTGTGAAAGTGATTACCAGTAAAAGATTTAATACAGCAGGTTATCAGAGCTCAATGTGACATCACGCGTGTAGGTCGTTGAGAGTTGACAAATAAACTTGGAAGTTTATTTTAAACTACGTGCAGTTCATGTTGCTGCGTGCTGTTTTAAGCTGTGTGAGTTATTGCTGCCATTTCTTTCTCGAAACCATGGATACATATACGACAGAAAAAAACTTTGCATGTCGTTGAAACAAACAAACTGAATCTGACCCCAATTTGACCCGTTTCCTTGTTTTCACCCGTTTCCTTGCGAGTTGATCGAAATCTTTTACTTTACACTTTTGGGGTCTTCTATGTTATTGTTACCAAAACAACCATGCTTTTTTGGAGCATCGTGTTTATTTCATTCAAACACATAAGCTGTGCCCCAATTCAGGGGCTGCATCTTTCAGAGGAGGCATTTGAAGACCAATCGTGTCACAGTGGAACAACAATAATGTCCAATTTCTCAGGCTTCTTCAAAGTTGGCAGACAAAGGATCCACTGGTAGACTCCAGGATTCAACAATGAAGAAACTAAAGAGCTGCCCATGCAGGCAGTTGTGCTGCAGAAAGGGCCACAGCTCAAAGTAGCTAACAATGCAGCGGTATGGGCGGGACACACAGGTGACACAAGGAAATGCTCTGAAGTGCTACAATCTAATTTCGCTAAGGCTTTCATGGTCCTCCAAAGGATGCAGACACACTAATCTGTGTGAAACTATAAAAATGGAACTATTTTAGTAAAATAAAGAAGGAATTTGCCTTTTGAAAGCATGTGATGCTCAATAAAGAAACAGTTGGAGATTATTTTGTACGCAGAAGGTTGACTGAACAACAGATACATGGAATTTTGTCTGGTAGGTTGCTGGCGGCCCGATGAGACAAAAAGCGTTAAGGAGGAAGAGTTGGACAGGAAGTGAATGAATGTGAGGGGAGCTGCTCATGCCAATAATTGACCTGTGCTTTTGGGGACGAGTGGAGGCTCAGTAGAAACTTGTCAAAAGTTCCCCTGTCAGAGGATTTGGAGAAGAATCCTCCGGGCAGATCATTGGCTCCAGGATTGGTGATAAAACAAGCATCAATACTCTTTGACTGGGCCCTCTGAGTCAGGAGTGAGGAGGACTGATGAAGATGCATGTAAGTTAGCCATGTCAGGTTTTTGTCATTAGCACAGTTTGCCATTTAATCAGTGTTATGGGTGCTCTGATAGAGTTAAAGTGATATATCCGCTGAATCCTATTTAGAATTACTTTGTATTGTTAATACGTTTTTTAATTTTTTTTTATTATGTGGCGATTAATCTGGTTTCTTCAGACTGATATATTGAGGGCATTTACTTTGTTTTTAGGACGCTACATGTATTTTTGTAAGATATAACCATTTAATCCAATGACAGCTGTTTCAGATAATTACATTTCTGTCATATTCTTGTAAAAAGTTAATGCTGATACTTCATCATCATTTCAAATCCAACTCAATCAGTCACCAGCTAGTCTGACAGTGGTTATACTAAGACCATAGCAGCTACATTTACCTGTGCAGACATTTCAAGTTGTTGCTAAAAAAGCCTGTATTCTGGGCACAGAGACATCAGCATAACGCATATTCTCCAATGAGACCTTCTTGCAGAGCAGATCATCCTCGGGTCCACTTAAATGTTTAAAGAAAGCTTAGCGAGGGCCAGTCTGGGTGGACACAGCTTTCAACCAGTCCACAGAGTCCACTAAACAACTGTACGCCGATGTCCCTGCTCACAAAATCATTCATGGAAGAAATATTTATCTGGAAAAAAATAAATAAAATAAAATAAAATGTGCAACATGCAGAGATTAAAATAGGTGTATGGAGGTATTTGCTTCACAAATTTTCAGATTTCATTTGAAATCTAAGTAGCAACAGCCTGTTAGTTCTGTTTTGAGGCCAAGTAAAGAGAATCCATGAATTTTCAGATTCCCAAATAAATACTCAGCTACTGGATTTATGCAGAATGCATTGCCACTGTTGCATAATGCATTGCACTTTCCTAGTTTAAGAAATGCAAAACTGATGGAATCATTCCACAAGCATCGCTTGGAAATATTTGCGATTCTTCACGTTATTGATGACAGGAAAGTAAGAGACTGAGAGATGGATGCAGGAAGGGAGAGAGAAAGACGGAGAAAGGAGGGAGGCTGGGCTCATGAAAGAGCGATATGAGTATAACGTTTGCCTTGTAGAATATGACACCAGCTGTTACTGACTTTCTCTCCCACTGTTATTAAACAAGGGATGAGGGATGTTGTGTATCGCCATGTGTACACTTTTAAATGAGCTTAGAGAAGCCATTTTGTAAGCAAATATCCCATTCATGCAGCGCACCAATGTGACATATTACAGAAGCATGTGTTGTTTTCTTTTTTTTTAAACAAAATGCCCAGTCATGCAAAATTAAAAAATAACCCTCTCTGTGCACTGGCAGGCTTTTAAAGCCCACTAACTGTGAGTGCAGTTTTGAATGCTCGTTAAAATACTGTAGCTCCTTAAAAGGGAGAAAGCAATAGTATTACACGGACAACATGCAATGCCATGTATTTTTGGGCAACACAATAAACATGACAAACCTTTTATTCCCTAAATACAACAGAAACAAATGTGCAGTTACACAAGGTTCTTGAACCATTTTAAAAGTAAAATTTAATACTTTTAAGACCTCAATAAATGTTTTTGAAGACCTGAAAAATGTCAAAACTATTTCTTTGATAGAAAAGAGGATTTATTTAAACCTTTTAATACACGTAATAAAATATCAGAATAATAACACTGAGTGAGGGTAACACTTCCTGACAGTGTTCAAAATATGAGGACATTAGAAGAAATGTTTTGAAAATGATTTTTTGACACACGAATGTTCTTTTTGTTGCTAATAGCCTGTTCAATTACAATAATCATTGTTATTACCATTGTTGTTGTTACTCTTATTATATTATTATTATGTTTGTTTATTAGTTTGTTTGTTGTAGAACGTTGTGGTCATATGTTCCGATAAAGCTTTATTGACTGGAACATAAAACTTTGATGACGATGACACAACAATTATGTTGAGTGCTCGTTTATCCTTTACAATCACCTCATGACCACAAAATAAATTTGTGATTTGCCAGGAAGGGCAGGAGGGATAAACACAGGCTACGTACCAGAATTGCCAAAGTGTAACGTTAGAGTCCATAAATGCTGGATAGCATCACAGCTAACTTAAGCGTCTGTGCGCAGCCTGTAATGACGGTGATTTATCTTAAAAGATACATGACTGTGTCCCAATGCTTCACACTGCTTCTTTCTTGAATTTGCTGTTGCTTGATTGTGTTAAGTGACTCTGCTGTTGAATGGTACCAGCACTACAACTGACATGACTAAACATTACTGTGGCACTGCAGGACTCTTTGCAGTTCCATAGCTCTGCCGACATGAATAGTTCACACCCGTTGGTGGCAGTGTTCTAAAGACGTTGGTATGGTAGAACACTGTGTGTGAACATTTTCCCATCAGCCTTAAACGCTCCCACTTACAAATTAAATACTTTCTCAATTTCGTCGATTTGAATTTGAGACTTTTTAAGATTTTTTAAGGAGCCTCCGAAACCCTGTTATAAAATGTATTTGGCTCAATCAAAACAAGCTTACATGCCTTGTTTTCAAGCTTTAAATGGATATGTGGCCACTACTAGAACCATCCAAACTGCTGCTCAGCTCTCAATGTCATATAAATCAAAGCACCACAGCCTTCCATAGTTCAAGTGATCTCCTTGTTGGAAACTATGAGGCATCTTTATCGATCAGACGCCACAATCGATCAAAGGCTATTTGCCATTGTCCACTTTCTCCAAGCAGGCAGAGGCTCACTTGTTATCTCTGTCAATAACTGTTATAACAGGTAGTGAGTGTCGAGATGTACTTGTATCAATATTTGTGGAAATACACAATACAGTAATGTGTATGAATCAATGCCTTTAAATCTTTTTTCTGAGCGAGATAACTTCAATTACAGAGGCTATTCTGAACTGTGTCATTGTCAATAAGTGAATAATATTCTAGAAAATATATAAAAAAAACAATGACAAAGGGCTAAATTATAAAGAAGTAAACAGCATTTTCCTCAGCAACCCCTGAAAGAGTGATTGATATGTTTTTGACAATTTAGTGCAAATGTCCACGATGTTTCCCAGTTGTCTCTAAGTGGACGAGTGGAAGGGGATGACAGGGTGTGACACACGTCACTTTGTGTGTGACAGTTCGTTCATTTGAACCTCAGCTCCTGCTTGAATTTGGACCTCTTAAAGAAACAGGTTCAAACAACTAAATCAATAGCAATTTAGGGCAACGCTCATGTCACTTCCTCCTCCTCGTTCTTCTTCCTCTTCATCTCATTTCACCCCCACTGCATTCTAGTACACAATTTGCTGTGCGACATTACTTTGAAAGGACAACAAATAAGGCCAAGCACCAATTGCTTTTTGGTGGGAACCAATGGGACACTATTCATCCGGGGCCTATATAAACACCACTACGTCTAAGAGGAAGCCATGTTTTCTTTTTGTCTAATGTGTATTGTTTTTAAATAAGACTGTACAATTATACTGTTCTTCTTTCTAACAGCACAGTGAAGATATGATAAATTGAATTAACGGGAGGAATGATGGGACGACATGGTGGTGCTAACCACTGCCTCAAAACAAGAAGGTTCCCTGTTCATGTCCCAGTTTGACCGGGGTCTTTCTGTTTCCTCCTACAAGTCCTGCAATATGCTGGCTAGCTGTCCATGATGTATCCCGCCTCTCACCCAATGTCAGCTGGGATTAGCTCAAGCTTCCACCACGACCCTCAAAGAACAAGCGGCACAGAGCTTTGAAGGAAGGGAACATTGATAAATGTGCATTTCTCATTTACTAAAGCTATATACCATGCACAGACAAAGCAAGTGAGGAAGCATGGATATTTAAACAAAAAGAAAGATTAATGTCGATCATCGGCTCACACAGTGGTGTCCATTTTGGAATTGAAATACAATGGATCTCCTGGATGTTATTACGTTTTTGTGGATGTCAATTTTTTATATATTTTTTAAACTTTTTTATTAACATTCACTTTTCTACTCTTTCTGCCTCCTCCTTCATCCAAAGAAAAAAAAAAACAAGCTCTG
This sequence comes from Paralichthys olivaceus, assembly GCF_024713975.1. Lineage (NCBI taxonomy): Eukaryota > Metazoa > Chordata > Actinopteri > Pleuronectiformes > Paralichthyidae > Paralichthys > Paralichthys olivaceus. Next base: position 21,638,038 of record NC_091101.1, read on the forward strand.
TTCATACATTTCAAATGTCACCATGTCGAAACACCATGTCAAACCAATCCAGCACTCCTCCTGCGTTAAGCTGGTGGATGCTGATATTTAAATATTATTGTCGAACCTGCCTTTCTGTGTTACAGAGCACAAATTGCAAATTGCATGGGCCACTTCCTAATCCATCACCACCATTATCTTCAGAGTGTCCTGCAACAATAAGCTGAGAATGAGGTTCCATCATTCACCTGCCGGCTCTCTGCCATTACCACAATCTACACTCTGGGGAGGATTTGTACAGACTCCTATCCTTTCATTATAGGCCTGGATATTGTAACAACTGTACATCTTTACATGGAATCACAAAAGCTTTTTCCCCAAATTACAGGTTCCTCATAAATACTATTTACTTATCAAAGCCCTAACTCTGTTTTGACTAAGGCTGACAAGTTTGACATTTTTAATAAGGTGTCAGCCGATAATGGAATCAAGAGGTCAAAGCTAAGGCTCCTATCGGGTTTCACAGCTGGGGGGGGCTTATTTTGAAAATCTAGGCCCTTCGGGTTTCCTGATAACATCCTGTAACTATGGGACGGGGCTTAATTTGAAAATCAAGGCTCTTTACAGGTTTCCTGATAACATCCTGTTACTGTTGCCCCAATGTCTTGCCCTCCTATCGAGAGGTCATTGAAAGCTACTATTTCTTTGAAAAAGGACTCAACTCGTCTCCACATTCTGAGCTGCCGTGTCTGAACGGCCTTAAAGGTCAACCAAATGATCCGAGCTGTCACTTTGGGTTTTTACGACTTCACATGAGCACTTCAGCAGCTAATGTTACTGGGCAGTGTCGATGAGGAAACATTGGCCTGATTAAAATATAGCTTTTTTAGATTAGATAAAAAAAAATAACATTCTATAATTTACCTGCAAAAGTCAAAGAACAGGGATGTAAGAATCATTTGATTCATTTTTGGGGGATTCACTAAATCTTCCTAAAATAATATAATGTAATGGAAGCATGAAAAGTTAAACATTACTTTAAATGTTTTTGAAAACTGTGCAGTAGCAATTAAATTTACATTAAGCAAGATTTAATTCTATAATTCAGGTGTTTTATTATCTTAGATTACAATATAGGCTGCAACAATGATGTGTGTCCCCAGGTTTGCATTTCTTACAAATCAAAATCTGCCACTGGGCCCATCAACGTTTATATTGAATCCAATCCATCTACTTCTTCCAAGACGAGCCTAAAATCACCTCCATAACATTTTCCTCTTGTGTGTCTTGTCTCTTTAGTATAATTCGGTTTTAAAGCATCAGACTGTAAAGACGATGTTGTTGTAAGTTTACTGTAAATTACCTGTCTGCTGAATCATGAACTTTTTATACCCTTTATGGGAACAGGCAATGTGTAAAGCTGACAAGGAACAATTTTGAAATATCCACACAATGGCTTAATAAAATAAAAAATAAAAGCAATATGTCAAAATATACACCAGGTCCTGCATTTTGTGAGAGATTGCTGACATAGCATGTACATAGAGACATACACACACTATATTTATATATATATATAAATAAAAACATCATCTTAGTTCAGCACAGAGTCTCTATATAGGCTTATTTTTAAACTATAAAAATGGGGATTCAATCTAAAGTGAATTAAAAGAAGAGGAAGCCAAGGAGAAAAGGCAATAAAATATTGAAGACTCTCTTGGGCACTGGCACGCAACAGTCCTGTTAACCTGACCCAACTCCAGGGCTGTCGCCAAATGCAGCTCCACTGTACTGAAATATTAACTGCCTGCAATCTGTGACACACAGGTACTGAGAGGCCTTGGTGGGGCTTCACTATTGATCCACATGTGATGGAAAACATGGGGCCATTCCTTCAATAACTACTGTGGTGCAATTCAAATATTAAACACACATTGTTAATATGTTCATATGTATATTATTCACAGACATTTGTGATTGTGTTGTTTAAAATAAGTATATCATACATATCTGTAAATACATATAAAGGACTGTTTTATGGAATATGTTATCACTGAGGACAAGCTTTCCACTTTTCCTACACATTTACATAAAAAAAGGCTCCGTAACGACATGAAAAACACGATGCTGAAGTTTGCCGAGCCGTGAATTTCTTTGTGTGCTGCACTGAAATAAAGAAATAAAGATTGGTCACACATCATTTTCCCCCTTTGGCCAAAACACTGTGTTTCTGCTGAACAGAGGTTTTGTTTCATAACCACAACTAAGAGTGATGACGGTCTGTGTGCAACTTTTCACTCATCTTTTTAATGGCAACATACAACAGCCAAGTCAATGATAGCCGAACCTTATCAAACTTCATCAACATCTGTGAAATATTACATTTACTCATATATTTATCAAACTATGAGTCAAATTGAACTTATTGAAAAATAAACTAATATCAAAGACAGCTTAGTTTTGTTATTTAGAAAGATACACAAACGTCACCTCAGGATATTGAAATCGTAATACACAGGACAAAAAGCATCATGTCGTAGTTCAACACTGCAGTTTATATTGTTGTAACTGTTGGATAATGAAGTGGTGCTTCTGCGTCTCCCTCGCCCTGCTCATGCTTCAGTAACAGCCAAGGCTCTGGGCTAAAGAGATGATGAAGTTGTTGTTGTCATCTGATCATTGCGCTACTTTCACAGTGAATGTAAATCAAAAATGTTCCTTCATTTGGGCCTTTTTACTCATTCGGCCATTTTAGACATTTTCTCCAGAAATCCTTCATGTCAACTTGAGTGCAACTGTATCTACGTGTTTGCAATCATCCTCATACGTTTCAGTATATACTCTAAAACATTGCAAATGGCTGTGTCTGAATAAAAATTGATTTGAAGGGCAGGGTCATTTTTCATTTAGGTAATAGTTCTGTTAAAACAAATGGTTCCTTTTTATCTCGGTGCAGAAGATTATTGTGGATCCTCCAGGTGATTTAATGGAGAGGAAAATGTCAAGATGAGAACATAGAGAACACTTCCTGTGCAGCAGCAGCAGCTTTTTTTTTTTTTTTTTTTTTTGACTTGCCCTGAGCAAGGCTGACAAGATGAAACCAGACTGGACTCCGAACAACAAGGGCTCATGTTAGGGGACTGCTCTCTGACTCATCCTCTGCAGCTTTAACAAGCCGTCTGTAAAAGGGCCACGTCTTTGTCCAAAGCAAAGCAGCGTTCACAGTTTTCATCGCCCCTCTTCGGTTGTTCGGTGTTTCTCATCTCTGCTCACTCACGATTAAACCATTGATATAAAGAACACACACATACAACAGTGCTATACACAAGTCTTGCTTCCTGCTTCTCTTTCACCACTTAATGTATGTGGCATTTTGCATTTTCCCTATTTTGGAAACTACTGTCTACAGCCCAAGATAACATATATACAGTTTGTATTCAGCACAGTTTGTGACATACGTATTGTGCTGAATATTTTATCTTATCTCACTAAATCTTAACGCTTTTATACATCATCTTTAAAACACTGTTGATTTTAAAACGAATAATGTTTCTTAATTCAGTAATTAAAGAGTGACTGAGCTTTATTTGCTTTGGAGTGAGTTTGGCACAACGTGGCTTCTCGCTGTGGTATGACCAGCACCCCTGGTCAGCATCTGGTAATCTGTGAGGGTCTTCCACTTTCATTTTGTCTGGACAGAAACATGATCACAGTTTGCATTCATAGCTGGTCCGCATGGATGCCTGATAATCCTGTAAACAATGAGCTCAATCCTGACGAATACACAAAGATAAACACCAAGCGGTCGCAATGACACAGCGCGAGGTCAAGTCGCACTCTTTTGCTAATTTTTTTCCCTTTTCCCTTAGATACAGCTCGAGACACTGAGATGTGCTGCCAAATGCCTTCAATTTCGGGGATTTCATTCGACAGTGCCAAAAGAAAAAAGATATCTCTCCCCAGAACTCATTATCTTTTCTTCTTTGTCCCAAGGAGCAAAAAAGGCACATTTGTGAGGATTGTTTAATCTGTGACTTGAGGTCAGGCTTTGGGTCGGTCACACAAGGGGGAACAAATACTTCACAAACACATTCGGCAAGTTTTCTGTGCGACTGAGAGGTTGTTGAGTAACTTGTGAACATTGATTATTTTCATATGAATCACTGTTAAATAACAGAGTGATGAGGTTCAGACTTTAATCAACTGAAGGAACAAACAGCAGCCGAGATAAATTGATGTTTCCTTCAAAACAACTGAGCACGTTCATTTATCTCAATTTGATTGGTATATCTGCTTCTTAAAAAAAACACTCAGTTGGTGGTTGTAATTTCAATTAAATTGTTATTGTCAGAGCCATCTATCCATCTATCTTTCTATTTATCATCTCTCTATTTATCTACCCATCAGAATCAGCTCAGAAACTGCTCCCTCACTTCCATGACAGCTTTCTTACCGACAACACTCAGCTCATCTACTTCACGTGCATCACTCCAGACTTTGCTGAATCTTTCCTTTAATACACTTGAAATGTTTGGTGTCAGGCTGGTGGCTGACTCAGACAACGGAAACCTGTTTGGGAAACAAATAAATATTCCTAATCTAATCAATACAGCAGGGCATTAAACATGTTTTCGTTTTATTCCTTCCTTTTCTCCAACTTCAAATGTGATGGGATTTCTCTTCACAATGAATGGAAATGTCTGGCTCAGAACATTCCCCTGCACTTTACAACTCGTTTCCCCACATATCAGTGTGTGCTCTGGCTCCGGCTGTCACTGGGATAATGAATAGTGGCAATGAATAGCAGGAGAAGTAAGATAAATAAAATAAAATATTGCTTTGTCACCGGCTTCGTTCAGACTACTTTAACTGGCACACACGTCTTCCTGCTGTCAGCACAATATCTGAGCGGTGGAGAGCAGGTGGGCCACATTATCAAGTTATTAATCATCAGGTTGGACGGTGGAGCTCGCTGGAGCCCCTCAATCTCCATTCAGCCTGTTAGAAGTCCTCTGATACCTCTCTGCTTATCTTAAAATCCTATTTCTATTTGTTTTCTTACTGCAGTGTAATTGCCTCCAACCCCCTCCCGTATTCAATTAAATGCAATTCCAGCAAAAGCACATTTCCATATCTTCAACATTATCCCTCTTTATTAAGTCCAAGTCCCAGAAAAACACACTTCATCAGCGAGACCGTTTCATTAAGTGCTTACATGTGAAAATAAGGTGCCACAGTCTCAGATTTGATTTTGGATCAGGTCTTTTCTTAACAGGCTTCACACATAAAAATGTTTTTTCTGGTTTCAGTCTGTTAGAAATAAAAAGCTGCAATTAATGTAATTTAAAAACAATTGTGATATTTGAATTTTCCAATAACTTGTACATCGTTGCACATTTGGTAATTGGGGTGAGAAATGAAAGCCATTGGTGTTGACACATTTTGACTAATGTATAATGGAGATAGGCTCATACTTGACCACCAGGGGCCAATTCTCATGACCCTCAATAACAAATATTTACTTGGTAAGCCTCTGCAAATCTGAAATACAGATCCAAGTGAAAAGAGCTCTCCTGAGTTGATGCCAACTAATGCAGCATGATTTCCTTTGGGGCTCGACAGCCATGGAGACCTTCAGGGTTTTGCTGTTCTTTGAATAAGACTTGGGTTGATTTGCATCACAATAAATCACTGTCACATTAATTCACATGAAAAATCCTATGGAAGTTTAGTATCTAAACAAAGAACGGTCATTTGGACTGCAACACATCTAATTTGTACGCCGCCCACCAACCCACCTCACAACTTCTCCCAGGGGCAAGACATCATGTGGCATCGTGTCTCTGTGTTGTAATACATTAGCGGGGGCCTGGGTTTGAACCTGCGTTGTGTCTAATGGCATTAGTTGTAAAAGGTGTTCCAGATTCCTCACACATCAAAAAGTCAATGTGCTCAGACCGAAATCTTTCTTGAGTTTTTTATTTCCACACAATCAATCCAAACATTTAGAATTATTGTGATACTGAGGATATTATTTTTCCTTTAACTTTTAATTTAAGGCAGATTTTTATCTTAAATTAGTTAAAATATTTAATGTCTTGTTTATCTATGTGTTAGTTAGAAGGATTACACAAAAACTACTGGACGTATTAACACAACACTTAGTGGAAAGATGTTACAATGGTTATGGAAGAACCCATTTAAATTACGAGTGAGTTCCAGATCAAGAAGATCCAGGATCCCCCCCCCCCCCCCCCCCCCACACTTTCTTTAACAATGCAAGAAAAAATAATTAATGGATCTTGATGAGTGTGTGTAATTTAGTGCAGATCCACATAAAGATCTGGAAGTAATGACTTTAAAATATGGTTTCACATGGGGACTGTTTGGCCTTGGTGGAGGTATTCACTCTCTGGGTGCCATTGTTCTATTGTATATTTTCAATGTGCTATAAGGAGTCATAAGTAGAAAAAGTAATACAATTCTAAGATAATTAACTTTTTATATGTGATATAAGTAAGTTGAATGCTGAAGAGTATATGTGCCTTTTGTGCAGGTGGGCTGTGCATTTTTTCACTATGTAATAATATAAGATAAGAATAAGATATGCAAGTCACAGTTGCGATGCAAACCAAACAATACAATTTTCTACTGTATAAATATGCAGAGAATCATGCGGGATTCACAGAGAACAATGTGCCAAACAAAGCCAATGATATACAGAGGTCAGAGACGGAGTTCATCATCCTGATGACTGGACAGAAGAAGTTTCACTGTGTTGGAGAAGTGTATTCTCTAACCATAAAAACAGGACGGAACCGTATGCAGGTTTAGAGATATTAAAACAAGTCACAGGTTTTGTGGTTTGTAGACTGAGATGGTATTGAGTTCAATACATGTACCATTTCGTTAGAGCTTTTATACTCAAGAGGCTTAGTGTAAACCGGCTAAATGTTAATAAATGCATAAAAAGTACAATTGAACTGGACACAATCTTTCATGACATAGTGAAATGTCGTGGATGTTTTCTGGGACTTTAAACTTACCCAAACTTTGTAATTACATCTTCATGGTTAATCAGATCATTTATCACTGGCAACACAAAACAGGGTCTGAGAGGTGCAGGGCAAAGCTTGTTTTAAAAAAGTTATGTATAACCTTAAAATGCACATATATATATATCTATTTATATAGATATATATATATAAATCGTCCTTTGCGAGCTAAATTGAATAATCTGATTCATAAACACATTTTAAACACTGAGTCACCTTAAAACGTTGCCAATCCCAACATGTTTGCATGATATTTGACTCGAGCACAGTTTGAGCAACCTAAGCACCCCAGCAGGGAAACTGAAAAGCCCTGGCAGCATTTGAGCATGGAAAAAAAAAAAAAAAAAAGTTTTACACACAATGGCTCAGGCCCCAGCCCAGGCCTGCAGCTCCTCCCCAGAGGTGCAGAGAACTTTTAATCTAATTAAAGCAAGACTGGGAAAGACAACTTGAAAGATAAGGGTGCCATAGAGAGTAGGCTGCCTGGCACCACTGCAATTCATCCTTCTCAGTCACGAATGCAGCTAGTTATAAAGTCCTTGAGGATGACGAGGGTGCACACAGGAATGCTCCACCAAGTGACAGTTTTAAATGGCAGCTTGGTTTGACAGCTGCAGTCTTGTTGAAATTGGTAACACAATCAAAACAGTGGGATTTACTAAAATCAAGCAAGGGACAATTGTGGGATTTGTTGTCCTGATGCAGTAGAGCAGTCAATAAAAACACAACAACCAAAAGAGCACAGACAATGTGGAAGGTGCCTGTCTTCTTAAATAATTCCTGGAATAGATGGAAATATAACAACAGTGAAAAATCACAACTACTGGCTGGAATAAAATAGCTGTGAACCAAACTGCATCATGAAACCATTGTCTAGAACAATGACAGGTAACATGGTCTTAATTGGGATTTGTTGTTTGTGATGCATTATAATCAGCTTTTCTGCATCCATTTGAATGTTTAGTGGTGGTGAATGGGTAGATGAGTACAGCAGAGTGAACTTTTAACTGTATGATCATTGATGCCTTTCTAAACCTATATCTATTTTTAAAAAAGCTGCTGATTTGAGTATTTCGTCGCTCAGGAGAATTTTTTTATTTGAGTTGTTTATGCCTGATGAGTCCATAACAAGTCTTTTAAGTTTGTTATGACATGTTTATTTATGCTGGATATTAAAAAAAAATGTATTTCCAACACACAGATGTGGAAATAAGATATTCTCCCTTCTTTCTTACCCTTATAGTGCCAAAACTAATCTGCAGCTATATATGTTGTTGAAGATCGGAGACAGTTCATTAAGATGGATGACATAATGGTGAAGTGAAGTCTTGATCGCCAAAAACGGACATAAGCCCCGCCTCCTTCATGCGAGTCTGTAAGAAATTGATCAAATTAAAAATTTGGTTTAATTGGTTATTTGATGCTAAAAACCAGCAGCACAAGGTGGTGGCATCGTGCGCAGGATATTTTAGCTTCATCTTCGTGCAATAAGAGGAAGTTGAGGAGATGTGTCGTCCATCTTTATAGCTACAGTTCATGATAAGGAATTGAATAAATCCCAGTGTATGGACTTACAATTAATATATGAATGTAATGCAGCGTAATGACTTATGTGCTGTCAGGAACAGTTTCCACAGCTGAAAGCGTCGGCTGCATCTTACAGACATGTGGCGTAAAGGCATGATTGTGGGTAACTGTCTTAATTAAGCTAACAATGGTTGAATGGATGCATTAAAGACAGACCTTAATTATCACAAGAGGTGTGCAGCACGTTTGAAGTAACAGATCAAAGTAAACTGATAATTTCTTCGGTATTCTGCTTTGACTTTCATGTTCACTTAAATTTTTCTGGATGACATGACAAGACAACTCTTTTGTCCCCATCACAATAATTCAATATATATATATATAAATGACGTGCTGTCAAAAAGAAGATAATTTGGATACTTTCCTACAGAATGACACACTGTGTTTCAGAGACAGCGCTTACAATGTACGATAGCAGGCAATACAAATTCTACAGACAAAAACTTCTTGTTCGTTTTATTCCCTAACACTCTCAGATAGTTCCAAGCTGTGAATGTGGCTTTCATGTATTACTCGCCAGGAGGGGAAAGCACAGCAGGTAATAATTCCTCCACAATATGTAATAATAATTAGTAATCTCCATTGTGCAGCTGTATGGATATTTGCTGCCCCGTAAAACAAAAACCCTGCTCTCTGACACATCTCATTATAGTGACACTACATGTTTGTGGAAATACTGGTGAAAAGAGCTCATATACTGTGGAATCATAAGACAGTGTGGATGAATATAAATAAGCAATACGGACCCATTCTGAATGTCTTTAATCATAATGTCAGGTGCATGATGATTTTATTTACAATGCATGTTTTTACTGCAGTCAAGCACTCACCATGTACCCCTCTATAAGACTGAAAAACGTTTGTATAAAAGCAATTAGGGTCTATCTCGAACGCATTCATCCAAGCACTGCAAACTTAATTAAGAAAGCTACCCACAGCTGTGCCTATGTGCCACATGCAAGACAGATGCCACAAATTTAACCTTTTAGCTCGGGCTTCGACCAGAAACAGAGCACTTATTGTTCCATAAATACTGATATCCCACGACCCTCTCAAGTCCGTTTTATGTCCAGACACATTGATTAGCTTCTAATGTCCGTCTGACCAAAAAATTAAACAGCGCGTTGTTCATAGAGAATTCCTCACAGCAGCGTCTGGGGGAGTTTATTTGCCCTTTGACGCCTCTTCTGCCATTCGCAGGCGCCGATGTCTTAATTATGATGATGGACCTGATATTAATTTGTTTGGAAATTAGATAATAAGCATGTAACATCATTATAAGTTCCACAGCGTTTCAGTCTCGACATCGTGACTGCAGTCAATTACTTTGCCGATTGCAAGTTACAGTGACCTTATACGAGCTGACAAATGGCCAATTCCTTCACACCCCTCTGCTTCCCAGCATGCTTTGCCTTTTCTTATTTACTGCCTACTTTCTAAATGCCACATTTGTTCCTGTTTATTCCCAAAGAGGCTTCTTTTGTTTCTTTATTTTTTGCTTTTTCATTAAGGCTACTGACTTAAAAGTCAAATATTTGCTTCAAAAATAAATATGTCTGTCTATTGAAAACAAAGACAATATGTCTAGTGTATTAATATTCTTTCAGAGTGAGAGGAGACATATGTTTTTTGTCATTTGGGTGAACTGTCCCTTTGGATATAAATGGGAAGTTACTAATAAACATAAATATAATATCTGTATATACAGCAGGTGCCATGTTCTGGAACTAAGTATAGTTTAGACTGAGTGCACTATATGATTTTTATGGTAGAGTAAACCATAATCACCTGTACCAACAAACTGATAATGGCCTCTGCTTGGCAGGGTTCCTAGCCCATCTCCTTGGGGTAATGACCCCTCAGAGCCACTGAACTTGCTGTGTAGGCTTATGCTACAGTGCCTGGAGTCTACCGTCCTTCACACATGCACGAGGGGTCAGGTTCACCTTCAGTCAGGCGTTAAAATGAAGTCCACTCCCTCACTGAGCCCATCACTCAAGACCATTCCGACTCCCAATTGAACACATAAAATGCGGTGTTATGAGCTGGCTGCATCATATATTTCCCTGTAAATGGCTGAACACTAAGTCCATTTTAAAAGAAAGAGGATTCATGACGTGAAATATGGTGGAGGAAGAGATTCCTTCACCTGTTTAAAAATGCAAAGTTGTCGAGTACCTCGGTCCTTGTGGAGATTGAAGAGTGAGTGTGCTCTTTTCACCACAATATATTCATCAATTCTGTCTTTGTTATAGTTCAAGGATCAATCTCTTTGCATAGCCCTCCAAGCTTATACATACAAATGGATATGCATTTCATCAGAGGGATTAGAGCGCAGGGTCAGCTGGAGTGCAGCGCCCCAGTTGTCTGAATTCAGCCACTTGCTCAAGGGCACTTGGTGGTGGATGGTGGATGTAATACCCTCTGGTTGCAAGCTCAGAAATACACCTTTCTGTCAGCTCCAGGGCCCAAACCAGCAATACTCAGATTATTGGTTGACCTGTCTTCTTCAAGAGAAATCGGGTTATAGTAGCCTTCTAACGTTAGTAGACTGTGGCCTCATCAAAGGAGCAGATCTAAAGTTTAGATTATGATTACTTCGACCAGTCAATCGAGAAGCAAAACGTTGATAATTGCTTGACATAACTCATTCAAAAATATCAATGCAAGTGTGACAGAAGTTTCTCAAATATGATTTTCTCCTCTTCCATTCCTTTTCTTTCATAGTCCTTTTGTCACAGTTCCCAAAAAATTGGCAGTCGATACCAAAACCATTAAATATATAACAAATCATTTATGAAATAGTTTTTTTCAGTACAACTACAGTTATTGCCTGATGGATACTGAACAGTGTGTGTGTGTGTGTGAGAGAGAGAGAGAGATTCTTGGACCGGGGCCATAGGATATGTGAGACTGAACGATGATGGTCCACTGCTCCTGCCCAGGAAACTGCCTCCCTCTCAATCACCTTATTCAAAGTGGTGTATGCTCGTCAGGTGCAGCATTGCTCCTCTCAGTCTAATTTCCTGCATGACACAGGCCTATTTGTTTTATTACGGTTGTTCCACTGGCCATTTACCCATCAGCCCTTTCTGCCAGCCATTATATTCACCTGCACTGGACCTGGACCAAACCAAAAGCAACACCATGTCTCTTCTTAAAGACTTGTTGAAGATGCTAAAATATGTATTTTTTAGCCGTTCAAATAAATACTTTATTAAGTTACTTATTATTATTATTATGCTATAAGAATTATACAGTATGCTGCACTATAATGTGCATTAACGTTTTACTCTTTCAGTTGAACACACAAGCTGTCCAGGTGCTTGTGTTTGGCAAGAGGTGTTTTAGGACATGACACTATGTATACTACATGTATACTCCAATCAAATCTAGAGTATTTCTGCAGATATATTATTTTCAAACAAGCCTGTATTTCAAATGTTCATTTCTAACTAACCTTGAATATGGAGCCTGCACTGGTTGCATGACATCTATCTGTGTACAGCCAGATCCCTTCTTACTAATGATTGGTATCCCTGCTTCTTTTTAACTGTGTTGTAAGAAAATGCTTCACAAAATATTTATTACCCCTACATCCTTCTCCATCCCTTCCACTCACACCTGCTGATCCCAGCCATTTTGTCCAGGCGTGGATTTAGTCCTCAGTTTGCTGTGCCTGGTGCATTACTGCACATTAAAGGCAGAAGTGGAGGGAACATAAACATGGTCCTTGTGGTTTGAAAGACATCTGCGTTATTACCCCATCACCTCATCTCCTGCTGCAGATAGAGTGAGTGGAAGATGTGCTTATGTGTGAGAAAGAGGGAGTTGTTTTAGATATACACACACTGAGTTTTCTAAGTGGGTTTCCTCAATTAAAAATCAATAGTTGCTTTCAAAACAACATATCATGGTTTCTATCTTAAAGTGGGTACAGAGGTCAGGTTTGGAATCAAGGATAATCCTCCTGAGAATGTACATAACAACAAATACCCTTATGCTGCAGGTTAAGTGTGTGCATGTGTTTGTGTACTGAACATATGTATATTTAAGGGGAATACATAATGTACACTGAATGTATAATTCAGTGGGCGAGGATGGAAAAGGAGACAGATAACCGTCAGACAGACACATTGACCCTGAAATAACTCTGGACTCATTACGCTGCTTCACATTTCATATTTCTTCTTTCTTTCTTTGTCCCAAACTCACAAACATTGCACAGACCCAAAGGTTGCATAAAGCCCCGAATACACACAGATCACGGCATCCATAAATAATACAGCACACATAAATTAAACATTGAAGTTGAGTTTGCGATAGCCGCTCACTGTTGGCCGACTAAGACGCCTCATTCTCCCCCTCCAAGACTTAATTAGAAGCATTGCGTTTCCTGCATGGAAAACAACAGGAAAAAAAAAACAAACAAGCACGGGGGGGGGGGGGGGGGGGGGGGAGAGAGAGAATGCCGCAGGGAGCTTAGCCTTTGATTTCCCACAATGCACTCTGTTATTACAGTTTGCAATAATTGTGGTCTGTATGAGAGGACAAAGCCTTGAATGGGAACATCTAATCAACACCTAGTTCCTGCCCTCGTTTATTCACCTGCCTTATCTTCAAAGGTTAGCCCTCCCTACCTTCTCCTGACAAGCCTGCAGTTCTTTCATGCACATCGGTTTGCATTTATATAAAGGCTGAGCAGAGGCAGCTCAACTGGCCCGGTAACCAAGGCCAGTGCAAACATGGAGGGCCAGTTGACCTAACACATGAGAAACCGCAAATTAAATAGACAAGAACATGGAAATTATATCTGCAATGTAAATGTTGATCTATTCAGGGATAAAATACATTTTTTTTACCTCCAGGAGGTTATGTTTTAGAGATTGATAGAGATAATAATAATCCAGATCAATTGAAATTCAATAGATTTTGTTGGTTTCAGTACCATTGTAGTTTACATTGTGTTTTATTTTTAATATCTATAGACCTATATGTTGAGGTATTGTCATCTACATAATCTGAAAATCATTAGACAAACTGTTTCCCCCTGTGAGGACGTCTAGTCTAGTTTAACGTTGGTAAATAATGCAGATCTGCTGTATCGTGGCTGTGCATATGTAGCTGTGCTCGGTCAAATGAAAGTTCAGCCTGTTAAACACCAAACAAACACTTCCTGGAGAAGAGATTACATGTTGTGCTTTTGTCATATGAAAAGTTTACAGACGTGTTACAGCATGGTTGTCTAGACAAGGAAAGCTAATTGTTTTGACTTAAAGTAATATGCATTATTTATGCTCTTTGCATTCCAACAAATCATGGTAGTTTTACTTAAATGTTTGTTGTTAGTATGATACTTATCACAGTACTCGTACCACAAATAATTTGATCTTTGTCATTGCCTTTTTCAAGCTGGGCTCATTAGGTTTTATTAATTCAATCTGCGATCGTCTGATATGATACCATCTATCATATCAAGGGCACAAAAGCACACGTCCTTCTCCGAGCTCATTCTTAATTATGGATTTGGTGATATGGAGACTGACATTTAAGATGTCTTCACGTCTGTGTATTTGTGAAAGACCTGAATGAGGCCCATCTGGTCGAAGTAGGGCATTGGGGATGACAGTGCGGCAGCATGTTAATATGTTCTCTCAGAGATGAGGGGGCCGTCGTGTTAGAGAGACGATGATGATGGCGCTCTCAGTCACATTCGCTCACTTAGCAAACCTTGTCTCCTCTTGATCATTCTTGACAGTAACAAAAGGGGTGAATATTTTGTAATCAAGGCCAAAAATTCTGATCACTGGTGGCATGTCCCTAATCAGTCCATAATAGCGTTCTGAGGACAGTGTCAGAAGATAATGGCAGGTTAGCCATAACAATGAGAGATGACTAGTTTCTTTCAAAGATATCAAATCAGCCCCTCAGAAGGATGTGACACGTGTTCTAAAAATCCTGCAGACACAACATTAATTGACTCGAGGGGACCTGCGGTGCTTGTGATTACCTGAGGACAAAGGAGAAATGACTTGGCAGCGGCAGCGTCATATCCAACTAAAAGAGTAACTTCAAAGTTGTGGGCTTTATTGTCAAGAGGAAGCTTGATGAGGATGTTCAAAGCAAGTTGTAGCCTCATCACAAGACACTTACTTTGTTTTCTACCTTTATAGTGGCTTAATTTATGCACACTCATCCCACATGTACTGCTACTTATAATTCCGCACAACAACAACAAAAGAAGATCATTTGGCATTATCTGCAATGCCATTGCCAAAGGCTTGAGAGAATATAATGATGAATCAATATACTTGGTGGCGATGTGAGTCTATTATGAAGAATAATGGCTCGTGTGGGCAGCACAGGAAGTATAATAGACTGTGATAATAAAGTGTTTATCATTCTTGTGAATGTGTCTTACTGGACCAGGAAAGAATACTTCTAGCAGATCAACAGTCCACCTTATAATAAAGAAAACAACTTTAACATCCACTTTGAGACCAGAGGTAAAATTTCTGACATTTCATAATTATCATCATGAAATAAAATACATATTCCAACACAGCACACATGTACTTCCTGTATGTATTTTTCCCAGTAAGGAGTACTTAATTACAGTTCTTCTATATAATGTTCCAGCTATAGGATAGGACAGAAATGAAAAGGAAATATTCCTATCTGCAGTGAGCAGTCCCGTCTCCAATCCAGTCTTCTTACTGTCAGGGATTTTCCTGCATTTTACTGCATAGAGAACATGCTGCCTCTGCCACAATTCTAGTACAGGTAACCACTTCTAGTGATCACGTTTGTCCCAGGCCAAATTCATCTCTAAGCTGTTGATTACTAGAAAATAATAGTGGTACGTCTGAATGATAGTCCCAGAAGTTAAGGGAAAGGTAACAAATACATTTGTAAACTTTGTCAATGTACTGAAAGCTGGAGGAGATGGTGAAGAGGAGTAGTAAATTACTGACAGGGCCTGTAAAAACTGTAAAAAAATGACTTATTTACAGTCCAAATATGTATAAAAAATCCAAAATGATCACTGTAAGTGGACTTAATGGAGCTGAGCATGACTCCCTTGTTGCCCTGGGCCTGGTGGCGCAGTGGTCGGGCTCTGTGCACCAGGCTTTCTATTACAACTCTGCGGCTGTCAGAGCCCCCCTCTTTCAGTGAGATTATTTTTCCTTTGTATATCTAAAAAGGTGCAGCCAGATCCAATAGTACCATATTCAATTGATATTGGGGGGAAATTGTAGGAAAAAAACAACGACAAAAACAACGACAAAAACAAATAAAGCAACTACCATCTGCAAATGTCAGCATCTGAATCTGTTATCCCTCTGGATAAACACGCATATTTTTTGCCTGAGCCATAATTAAAAGCTCTGTCTGAGTTTTTACTCTGGTGCGTGCAATGGGGTTTGGCAGGTGAGAATTTTGTGGGGAAACCCGCGAGGCATTTTGAAATACAATGTGCACTGACTGCTGTTCTCTCCCGACTGAGAAAATGAGAAGGTGGTGCAGATAAACAGGCCATTTCCTGCTGAGAGAGGATGTGGAAGAAACACACCTCATTGACCTAAGGGCCTGGTGGTGTGTTTACTTTTGATCCCTGCTTTTTATAATAAAACATCTCCTAGGAAGCATCACCTGAGACAGGCCTGATTATAAAGGTGGAACACTCTATATGTTTGGGTAAAAAGAAAACATAGCTGGTGGGGTGCAATGTGCTTGACTGATGTATGTGGAGTGAATAATTCACAATCAGGATGAATGGATTGTAAAAGTACAAACATATTCGATCCTACATAGGCGCCGACCCGCTCCTTAGCCAGAAGCACCATCACTCGGACATTATAGCATAAGACTGGAGCAGAATACATGAAACCTGCCAACAACTAAACAACAATCAATCAAAACAGGAGCTGGACGTTGGTTCTTCCGATACTGAGTGCAGAGTACTCCTTGGAGGAAGTACTATTTCAAGATGTTAAATGGTTATTTAGTATCACTCTTCATTTTGCTCAAGGATTTAGTTTTTCCACTTGCCCAATTACGTGGACTTTGTTCAGTATTATAGAAAATCAAGATATTGTCAAACTTGTCCTTAAGAGGACCTGTTTAATCTCTTTGGTGTATTCTCTACTTATTCTATAATCTAGATATATTAACATTGTTTAATGTGCAGGTATTTCTGTATATAAATGTGTGTACCAGCCTACTCTTTGGCATTTAGTTATTTCGTAAAATCAGCAAACTGCATTTATAATTCCATATGCATTACTCTTTAAAATCTTTTGAGATTAAAACAACTCAGTGTCAATAAACTATATGAGATTCACAGCTGTAACCCATTTTGTTGAAGCTCAGTCATTCCTCTTCTCTAACTTGCTTTATATTCAGGCTTAGAGTTTATGCGATCTTTGAATTTTATATCTCTGCCTAATTTACTCCGGTGTCTTTTGTAGCAATTGTAGAATAGGGTATGCTTGTTATGAGCATTTGGCTTATGTAACTTTCCTTATTCATTTTTCAGTGCTAGTGTGTTTGTGTGTGCATATGTCCATGCATGTGTCTTTTTAACTGATGAACTGAGATTTTCAATGGTATTGTTTCGTTTCCATGTGTTTTTGTTGGTGAGTTCTGATCTTCTTAAAACCCTCTTGTTATTTTAATCTCGGGAGAAAAACCTCTGTGTTATCCCTGTCAATTATTATGTCTTTTCTATTTATTATCAATTGAGAGAACAAGAGAACAAGAGAGTATTTGTCTGTGTATATTTAAAGACCGGTCTTACTGAGTGGTGTTGACTGTCATGGAAACTCAGTCCCCCATGATGCAACCTGCTGAAACGTCCACTCAGTGGTTGATAACTTTACAACGCTCCCTTGGGAGTTTTATTATCTTTCTTTCTCTTAATTATTTAGAGATTTTACAGTTTAAAAGCTAATTAAATCTAACAAGACTTCAGTGCAAACAGCAGCAGCTGGATGATCAGCCTGTGCATCCAGATGTATATGGAGAGGAGAATAGACACATCAAACTTTGTCTCAATAACACTTCCTCTGAAGAAACACGACATCTTGATTTAGATGCAAAACACAATCCCATGCTCGGCTGGCGCCTCCCATGAGGAGCCAGGAGATTAAGATTTAATGGTGATACCGAGGGAATGACACTATCTGTCTGCAGCCTCCCATCTCTTCACACAACATCACCTCTGTTTCATTTTTGTCGTTTTCTTTCCCCCAAACACAGATGCATACACACTTCTCTTTCATGCATACGCTCAAGCATGCACACACGCACAAACACACACACACACACACACACACACACACACACAAGTATGTGCATGTCCCCCAAGGATGCCTGCAAATGCACACACGCTTTGCATATTTAGAGACTCACATGCAATCTAAAATCTGACTAAACTTTGGCTAGTGGCAGATGACGCCAACTGGAGTTTGACTTGTAAATTAACGCCTGTCAAGTTGATCTTTTTGTTGTGTGAATACTAGATTTGGCTTAAGAAAAGATGGAGCTGCACTCAACGTGCTGGGCAAAACAAACATGCCTGAAGGGGATGCTCTGCTCTGCACTGTTTAAGAGTGTAACGCACAATGCTGCTGTCATCATAACAGTTTTAATTAGATGAAATGTGACATTTGAGAATGGCAACCGCTGCCCTTCAAGCGTATATTACCAGCATCTACGTATAGCCTCTGTCAGTATATACTTTCAAACTGAATCACTGTATTGCACCACATTATTTTAGTATATCTCTTTCATCTTTAGCGTGTGCTAAGTGAAGGAGGAAGCCAACATCACACACACACACACACACACACACACACACACACACACACACACAGACTATAGCTACTAATTGTACATCCATTCATTCCTACGAGCACTTTTAGAATATTCAGTTACAACCACCTTTGCACATTCTTGTCCTAATGTTACGAGGGTGTAATTTGCTCCTGCCTTCAACCACCAGACCCCATCCCTTGATATTTGCTCCTACCCGTTGATGTGACCCATAGGAGTAAAATAAATACTTCCTGAAGCTTAATAAACATATATAATAAAGGAGCTTAATAAACATGGTCAGGGTTGTGGGTCATTCTTGATTGATGGAAACAATCTTGACTGACACAACATTTACTGTACTTTGCAGTCAATGAGCTTGTTGTGTTTTCGTGAGAAGCTGTGAAGAGTTCATGTACGTCACCCTAAATCTAGAGTGCTCCTGATGTAATTGAAAATCCAAGGTGACAAAGTGGGAACTGTTTTCCTTTAAGGACAACCATCCTGCTGTTTTGACATGCTTGTCCTGGCTGCATTTATGAGGGATCAAGGCATTATTCAGGAATGATTAGTGTGCTGACGCTGCATCAGAGGACATCGACTCAACAATGGAATGCGGTGACACGCAGCGCATGAAGCTGAAGAAGCTTGAAGACTTGAAGGGGTCGAGTTCGAAATTGGCATCCAACGAGGTGCTTTACAATCCTGTGAGTTCCTTTGGTTTATGAGGTAATGGAACGCTTATGTGCTCAAAGGATTCTTTGACTCGAGGTCAAAGTTTCAGCGAGACTTTTCTTACTTTCTCTAGTGTCCACAACTGAAGACATTGAAGTTGAAGATAGTTACAGGTAGTGAGTAACATAACCTGTCATCTTGACCTAACAGAGACCAGAGTGGCTCTTATTTGTTAATTTCTCTTTAGCAACAGGATGGACGTAAAAAATAATGAAATCTTCCAAAATGTTCTGTGGAACAAAACAACTAAGACACTGTAAATGTCTGATGCTTACCACTTTGAGAAGTAATCATCCCCTCAGCCATGGCCTATTCTTCTCTCTCCTCTGTGGATGTGGTCGTCCCAATTTTCTGTCTTTTATCTAGAAGTAGGGAAGACGCAGAAATGAAAAGAGAAATTATAGCTAAGCTCATAAGCCACAATGAGAATCGATACACAAAGATCACAATTTCAAACATCTTGAAACCCCAGTGCTTAGAAATTAGACATGTTGGACACAACAGAGATAAATAGTACAAGAAGTGATGGCACATTGACGCTCCGCTGCGTGCTGAGCTTTCAATCCACGTTAAATAAATCCCATGGTATTCACTGTGTTTACTCTTCCTTATTTCAACCTCAGCACGCCTCACTGAGTCCATGGTTACATTTTTATTTAAGTTTGCAGGAACTTTCTGATATTCCCCGAGCAATACGTGACCTACACAATGCACGCTGGCCGCCGCCGCCGTTACTTTCTGTACTGTAATGAGTGCGCTTATCCAGACTGCAGGAGGAAACACAGAGGTGGTCATTATGCAAAAGGCGTGCCTGAGTTGGTAATGCGACGATGGGAGAGAGAGAGAGAGAGAGAGAGAGAGTGGAGAGACAGTTTTCTCCTCCAGTCCAAAGGCAGAGAGGTTAGAAAAAAAAAGTTTGACTCAGGACACTCTTGTTAAAATCACTCTTGACACCCGGCGCTATTAGTACGCCATTAAGAGTTCAAGGACAATAGCCGTCCTGTTTTTGATCATTTATCCGTTGGATCCCCTCGTTAAGCCCGAACCCAGTTCCTAACAATGGCCACAGAATACCGATGGGCTTGGAAAGGGAGATTTTGTTGAATTCACAATAACCCCATTTTTTCTGTCCTCGATGTTACAAGCGAGCCAAATGTCTTTGACTTTTCCAGATTGACAATTGAATTAGTTGATGTTGACGCAGGCCTCCCAGTAATATTATCATGACGATATCAGGCACCAATGGTACATACTAAAAGGAACGCCTCTTGACATGGGTGTTGGCCATGCTAGCAGTGGATGGAGCTTTCTTATTGAATTCTGTGTCAGCATTTGAGCATGTCCTTTGAAAGCTCACGGAAATGGACTTAACGGAGCAGTGCCGCATGAAAACTTTGAGGGCAGCGTAGCCAATAGTTGCTGCAGGGATGTATATGATATTACTTCGCCCGGGCACAGGGGCGAGGACTTTCTTAAGAGGTCCATTATCCCAGCGTCCTCCACTATCAACTCTGCGCTGTCCCCTAGTGGATTTATTGCCAATGTAAGGGATGCATGAGAGTACGTGGGCAACGGCTGTTACATCGTTTGAAATGGACATAACTTTTTTTATATGTAAAAGTAGCATAAATGAGTCCTTCAAATTAACTGCAAAAAAGCTTATCTTGAAAAATGATTCCTTTACTTTTAATGCAGCTCCATCAATTTAACAAATAACTTTGAAACTCCAACAGCTTCAGGTGTACTTTTGAGATCAGAGTTAATTTGCAACGTTAACATTCTGATAAATTCTGGTTAGAGTTAGCAGCATTAGCAGTTAAATAAGTTTGATGTTTTTATTATATCCTTACAGCTAATTATATTTTTACATTTGCAACCTGCATTTGATGAGCATGTTTGTGGTTTTCAGAGTAAAAGAAAAAAACTGTAATTTTTTGTGTAAAGACACAAAAAACTTTAGATGTTGTCTGGGGTCCATCGTGTAGATCTACTCTAAAGGCAATGTTGTGCCCAAATAAGGCCAAACAATGGCATGGCAATTTTATTGTAGTATATACAAGCAACATCAAATGCATTAAAATAGCCCATGAATCAAAATGAAGTGACCCTGATTCAGATTGTACCTACAGATCTTTCATGGACAGTCTGTCATAACGCTGCTCTCAGAAAAACTGTTCCCATGTCTGCCACAAGCTCGGCAATGAGGACACATTTGCCAACTGGAATCAAGATGCACACCAATCAAGACAATAGCTGTTCTCTTAGTGTTTCTCCTTAATTATGGGACCATTAGGTGTCTTAATATGCGAGAGCACCTGGATGTTGTTACAGACATCAGAGCTTCATCTGCATTTGTTCTTAACTACCACAGCCTGCGCCCAGATAATTGGTACTTTATTTTGTGGTATGGTGTGTAGTGAGGGACAGAAATTGGAGGCATTTTTCCCCCTCATTGATGAGTAGAAAGTGAGAAAAGACAAAGTTTTTATAAACAGCAGGATTCTTTGTGTAAAGCTAATTGCATATGTAAGAACAAAACTGATTAAAAAATATAAGTTTTGCTTTATATTAAAAATGAGATGTTTGTGCACCCTGAATATAACAATGGAAAGTAAAGTATTTAATCACATTTTAATTACAATGAGTCACTTTAAGTAAGGTCCACTGTTAAAACATTTTATTAGATCGTGCTTAGGTGAGCACTAACAGACCCCTTAGTTATGCTGCTTTAGGCCTCCACTGCTGGGGGAACTCCCATGATGCATCGAGCACTTCTCTCTGTCTCTCCGTGCGTTTATATTACACCACTGCAAGTCAATAACTATTTCCTCTCTCTTGTACTTTCTGCTTCCACTCTCTATCCTCATCCTGCAGGTATCTATGATTCCAGAGCTGCAGGGTCAGGAGTTGCCAATATCACTCAACCATAATTATTGTTGTTGTTATTATTATTATTACTAATAATTGGTGTTGATTACATTGTCACTGTTATTATTGATAACACCTTTACAGCTCTGGGTATTGTTATTATTGTCATTACAACAACCAGTCTGACAGTCTACTACAACTGCTCCTGCTCCCTCTTTGCTCTTTCTCCTCTCTTCCCTCAGTCCTTCCCTCACAACCTGAGGTGGCGGCAGATGGCCACCCACCTTGAGTTTGGCTCTGGTGGAGGTTTCTTCCTGCTAAAGCTTCTTATGGGAACTGTTGGGTTTCACTCTACATCTTGTAATGTCTCGACCTCACTCCGTAAAGTACCTCTCGATGATGTATGCTGAGATTTGGTGCAATGCAAAAACCAAAATGAACTGTGATTTATTTATGTGCCTAGCCTAAAATGATCAAAATTTAACTATATGCCAAATAAACTCATCCCTCTGATCCAAAGTCTTCCCCTTCAATGTCACAAACACACAGCTAATAAAGCAGAACCAATTACTTTGCACAGCTGGGCATCTTTTATATGTTCCTTTCGATCTTGAGCATTTGATTGCTTGTAAATACACGCCTGATTTATACTTCTTTACAGTGTAAAACGCAGTGGGCCCAATGACAAGAAAGCAATTAATCACATTATAATGCCAATTAAGAAGTTGGTCTGCTCCAGTGAGGGTAGAAAAAAAAAAAAAGCGAGGGAATTGAAGATGTGAGAGAGTTTCCCTCCAGGAAGTTAATGTGAGCCATTAAATTACATCCATCACTCCCACTCCTCCACACAGACGATGTTTCACATGTAAGCACTTAAGAGCTGTACAGTGAGACAATTTAAATCCACTGGACTCTTGTTACATAACCTTTTTCTTTTTTTTTGTGTGGCTGATTTGCATTTATTGTGTAAGGGCTGAGATACTTATCACCATCAAACGTGTTAATAATAACAGTGGATGCTGCTAATATTATATATTTTTTATTTTGCAAAAACAATAAGTGCTCAGTTTCCAGGGTAATCAATAAAGAAATTCAATATCACTGTATATACCGAATACATGTCAGTGCAGGGAAATAGTTAGAAGTATTGAAGAAAGAGTGTACGGTATGTTCCAACCTACATTACATCAGATGATTTAAAATAGCACAACTTCAGTGGGGAAATAGAGATGACTCTGGGGAATTGATACCTAGATAGACTAGATCATTGAGATTTGAGAAACTTTGACGCAAACTTCATTACCTTGTCGTTACCCTAACCCATGACTTAACTCGGAGCTCAGTCAGGTTAATTTGGAATTGAATTTGATATATTATTCAAGCCCAAAGGTGAAAAATATGAATCGCTAATGAATTAAACTGAGAGATAGTATATTATGGAATCCAAAAAAATGTTTTTTTCCACCATTGAATTATGCTGTAATTTGGATGCAAGCTAACTAGCACTACTATTCTCTAGAGTTAAGAAACTACCAACTTTCTGCATCCACCCTCTAAGTCTTAAGGGCATAAGAAGAGAGATGGACTTTTGCGTCTTGCTGTAAGCTAACAAGGTGCTAAGTATCTCACCGAACATAAAATCAATGAACCGTCAACACAGTCAATGCAGTGTGGGGATCTTTGCATACAAGATTTGGTAGCCTAAGTGTTGTTTTGCTAAATCAATAACCAATCAGCAATGTCTAACACAAGTCATGTCCCAGTGATGGAAGATAGACTGGCATTACTGTTGCCTCTAAACGCATTGACATAGGTTACCGTCGCTTTTTGCTAAATGAAGTTGGAATATAGATATAGTAACTTATGATTAAACTACTTCATTTAAAACACAAAAGTACAATTGACGAGAGGCTTGAGCAAAGGTTGGCAATACCACAACTACGCATGGTTTCCCAACTTTCTTACATTAACATTTATGTTGATGATTGATAGAAATATTCAGTATTTACTTATTTTATTATTATTTCTTTTTAACCCATTGTCATTTCATTGATTTAAAAAGTGTCCTTAACCATGTATTTATCATTGAAACCGATAAACCTTAACGAAGTAAAGATTATGACCTGTCTTGACCTTAATTTTAAGCAGTTCTTGGGACTAAACCTTATAACACATTGTTGTTGCCATGATGATGCAGGTCTGATACGCCTGCTGCCGTCATGGCCCCATTTCAGGAGCTGCACCTATGGGCCATATCAAGAAATATTCTTTCCAGTTGTTCGAGATGGAAAAAAAAAAAAACCCTCTTCACATCAATCTTTGATGGTTAGTTTAAAGGATTTGGGATTTTCACAGGTCAGTTATCCACCTGGCATCAGCAGCAATATGTCAACTCGAGCAGCGACTCAAGGTGTTCCAAACCTAAAGTAGCCTCAGCACTAACACAACCAGCTCTACCTAAGAAGTAAGGGAGAGATGCTGTTGCTCTTTCATAAACAATTTTGACTGAGCTTTCAAAATCATGAAATATAAAGTGGAGACACACCTCAAGGCTGAAGCAACTAAAGCTGCCTCATCTATAGCACATGATTGGAGGCAAATACTCAGAACTATTCAATACTAAGTACTATTTTCATCACGTGCGGGGATCCTAGAGAGTGGCATCAGTGAAGTAAAGTCTTTTGGATATTTGTCATCAGCATATCACCGAGCGATCTGTATGTGTACATTTATTTGTGTACATGTACATTCTCATTTTTCATCAGACAAATGGTCCTGTTTTATTTTCTGTTTATTGTGATACAAATGCTGTTTGTGTATTTGTCCATATTCCGCATGTGTGTATTTGTTCGATGTGATACACAATGTACATTTACACACAGACTGTATTTTGTTTCCAGAGTAAGTTAAATTTGACGGGCAGCTCCTTGAGGGTCTTTGCATCATGTGGAACCATTTTGACTGGCCTCGGCTCCAGGGGCCTCAACGTGACTCCGGAGAGGAAGAGAGCGAGCCGAGTGACTGGGTTTGTGGTGAAGGGAACTACACCACCGCATGCTGCCTATCCGTTCCTCTTAGCCGACTCAGTGGCCCATAGCTCGCCTTAATGAAATGTGGCAACACACACAGACACATGTAGCACGTCGAATCTAATTAAACAAGAAGGCACAGCCATCTCCTGCACCCCCTGGTGGCATCATGCAATTGACTCCAAAAGGTTGTTCTGTAAAGGGTAACTAAGAAAGTCAGGAACAATAGTGTCATAGCAGAAAATAATCTAACAGCCCAACAGAATTAATGTTTTGTGCAGATTATGGTTCTAGTTGTATATTTAAATTCACTTTTCTTCACAAAACATAACTTGTGCGACACATCATTTAACTTTACAAGGGGGGAGTCATACAGGGTAATGTTTTAATTCTACAGTTTATAGCTCAGACATTAAATGGAACAAATATGTGTTTGCCTTTGGTAGCGATTTAGTAGCTGTATGCATCTTCTCCTTTGAATGGTAGTTTACAGGTAGTTTTGTTATCAGTTGTCACCTCCAATCTTAAAGAACTTTGCAAAGTCTAGTGCAATATGTGAGTTTATGTTTGCCTTCACTTTACTTCATGCATGTATAAATATGCCAGACACAGCTGGTTAGATAGGTAAGCTTTTGCTGTATGGAGCTTCCATCAACCCTGCTTAATCATATGGTTTAATTCTTGTTGATTAAATTAAAGATGCATAAAAATAATTAATACGGTAATTTAACACATTTACACGTAATGACACACAATTAAATTGTTAATAAAACAATTACTGAAATGTAATTAGATCAGTACTTAAATGTTTTATTTCATTATTTGCTGTGTGTGGTGAATAAATTACCGATTTTTTTTTTCTTCAAATAATTGGTTAATGTTAAATGTTAATGTATTTTAATTTATATCACAAAACACAGGTTAACTATACAGAGTCGACTGGCTTTCTTGTATTTTCAGCACAGTGTTGCCTTTGTTGCTTCAACTTGGTGACGAGTGAGTTGGCGGTTTTCCTGTGGCTAGACTACTGTCTGGTTCACTAGCTCTTCAAATTGCAAACATAAATACATACTTTATCTCAACGATTTAAGTGCTTGGTCTGAAGTTCTTGATGCAAGTGCATTTAGGACATGTACAAATCCACTTTTGCTTGTTTAATGACAGATAAAAAGTTGCTGTCTAAGTTTTTACCTGGTCTCTTGTTTAATCCTGTGTTTGTCTTGAAATGTGTCTGTAATCAATTACTAATCACTACATAGTGATTTCACCATTTTTTTAGAGGTGTCCGAATGTCAAGTGAAGTTTTTCATCACCTTTTGTGCACTCACTGTTTCCAATACTGCATCATGAAAAATAGTGTACAACCGATGGTCACTAACCGAGCAATATCTACCATCATGCATTGCGTTTGTGGCTGAGAGACGAGAGAGAGAGCAGCAGGAAAAGTCTGACCCGTCTTATACATTTAAATACAAGCAGAGAAGAATAGTTAAGCGTGGCTTCTAAATCTGAGTGAATGAATAGAATCACTTGAATGATTAGTTAATGATAATTAAGCTGCGATACTAGAGCTGGTTGATTTTCACATTGCACTGGTTTGAATTGAGGATAAAAATTAATTCTAGTACCTACAAAAAACTGTATATACATTGCACTAGTCAACTGCAGTAAGTTAGCACAATGTGTTCAAAACTGGATCGGCTATGTTTGCTTGACTTTGCATAAGAACAATGACACCACTAACATCATCATTGTCAAATGCAGAAATTCTCCACCAGAGCACTGAACAATAGCTTCCAGTGTCATTTTATAAGTATTTCTATAAGCTATAAATAGAGTACCAGGTTCACAGCAGCCAAGGCACTTCCACCCCCCTTGGGGAAAGTCTATACATTTGTTCCACCCTGAAGCTTCTACAGTCCTCTACCACGGAGCAATTGTCATCACCAGAGCTACTTTTTAATCTTTCGATCACGGCAGTTGTGAAATGAAAAATGTATTTCTAATGTCTGTGTCTCTACCTTTCGCACAGATGTACATTCCAGTGATAAAATGATGTAGGACATGAATTAGTGTGGGATAAATATGGGCTTTCATGAAGTACACATCATCATTCGACACTTGCCAACTGACAGTTTGGCAGGTGCAGCCATAATGCTCTCACTGCCTCCCCTAGAGCTATCCATAGTGGTGACTATGAAATATGGACAGCAGCAAATTGAGATTCATCAGGCACGCCTGCCTTGCTCACTGAAATCTATATTCAATTTTGGAGCATCTGTCATGGCAGTGGCAGGCTAAGGCATGCTGGGATTGAGAATCACTTAAGTGTTCAGAAATTGTACATAGTGGCAAAAAGCTCTTTGTGTGAATTTGCCTGCCACTCTGTCTCTTTTCATTCTGCAAGTAAATTCACAGAAATAAAATATATTTTACTGCATGATGGTGTTTGTTTATTACAAATTAAATTAATGTGTCTGCTCACAACAGCAATTGCTCAGCCAATACAAAATAAACTCTTCAATGTTTGGTGAAATAATCAGAGCATCCTTCTGTGATCATTAGTTTAAAGAGGATTTGTGACCTTTGGCAGCCTCGCTATGAAGTGAAATCTCTGAATACAAGGTAAGTTGAAGTGGCTACTGTGTTGCTGGCCAAGAGATACTGAAAGGTCTCAAGTGTTAAAGTTATACAGTATGTTGCTTAGTCACATTTTTCCATTCTTACTCACTGGAATAACATCAATCAACAGGTTCTTCTTAAAGGTCCAGTGTGTTAGATTTAGGTGAAAGGGATCTATTGGCAGAAATTTAATGTAAAATAATTCTCTTGATGTTTTCTCTAGTTCGTCTCATCTAAATTGTATGAATTGTAGTTTTCTTTACCCCAGAAAAGACCCTTTATATTTAAATACTTTATATTTCCATCGAGGGGACCCTCTCTACGGAGGCCGCCATGTTATTTTTACATTAGTCCAGACTGAAAAAACTAAACACCGTTTGAGTTTTTATGACAATTAAAGCTACCACAGGTTATTTTTCATGTTTGGAAGGAGAGGGTGAGGGGAGGGGAGGGGTGTTCAGCTGCAACATGCAATTTAAACACTAGATATTACTGAATTCTCCAACAATCCAAACCAATTATTTTCTATCACATGAGACAATGAGGGCACGTGGATGGTGCAACAGAGTAGACGAGAGCATGAAATCCTCGGTCCTATGGCGACTGCCGGACTCAATTTTCCTTTTCTTCATGCTCATAAGAGTTTATGATTAAGAGGCAGCAATTGGCTAATTATCTGCAGAGGGAAGAAACAGAAAGGTCAAGGTTTGATCTGCAGAGTTGGTGTCTGCTCTCTGTGAAGTGGGTCAAAGTAGGCTAAGAATTCTCATTACAGGCAGATCTGTCAGCAGCCCGGCAAGTCGAGCTCCGTCTCCCACAAGGACGCTGACATGAGATTACACCTGCAGCTTTTCGGCTGAGAACCACCAGGGCTCCCTTTAATCCACAAACACTGGGTTTGGATGATTCACTAGAAGGGTGGTGGAAGCTGTTGTGCTCATCCGTTGACCTTATGTGCTTGACTCGACAAATCTAAACTGCGACTGACATCCCCCCATCAAACAGCTCTTTTCTATGTTATGGCCTTAATGTTAGTTATAGATTGGAAAGGGGCAACAGAGAAAAACACTTTAGGAGGAAGAAGTCAGGTTCAAGGGTTGCCCATATATATCCACAACCTCTTACCTCTATATACAAGAGATACAGACATCATCCAAAATACCAGTTTAATCTCAGATGTGCTAATATTTAGACATTTTAAAATAAAATAAATTCTATGAGCAAACATAGGACAACATTCTCCTTTCTTAATGTGCATGATCTGAACCAAGAGAGAAATATACTTATGTAAAGCCTGTTAGAAATATAAATGAGCCAAAACATACATTATGGCATCCACGCTATTAGGAATGATATTACATGCAGGTTTATGTTTGCTGAGGCAATTCAGAGGCTGTGGTCGCCCATCTGTTATTGTTTAAATGTAAAATGGCTTCCATCTTTAAGGCTTGTCATCACTCTGTCAGTAGAAACACAGAATGCATAATGGCACCAGTAAAGCTCTTTATTATTCCACGGTGAACAATGAGCCGTGTCAGCTGATAGAGGGAGACCCCTCCGCCCTCATTCCCAAACTGTGGAACCCAGGGAAGTGACAATCAATATGAATGCTTCATTTGGTTTATGTGTACCAATGAAGACACCTCAGTAGAAATAAATTGTTTTCTTTCTACCTATTGTTTTAGCACATTTTCCATCCAGAGACACTTATCGTCTCTACAGGCTGGTTCCAAACGATTAACAAAAAGTATGAAACACGTATTTATTTCCATATTTCAACGATTTTTAGTCAGGACAAATAAACAATAACCAAATTTAGATGTCGTATTTCAAATACACAAACTTGCAGGTTCAACAAAAGTTTAATTGTTGTGCGATAGTCAAAAGATAAACGTTATATTGATGTATGCTTTTCCACCATTTGAACAAATGACACGACTGTTGTTCACAAAGGTTCTTATCAGTGTCAGACAAAGATGTGCCACATCCAACATGATTCTGAAGACAGATGTAAAATAAAAAGTAAGATGCTGACAAATGCCCAATATTGCTTGTTATCGTCAACTGAATGGGCTGCTAGTGTTCCATTGAAAACACTAGTCCTTAGGAGAGATTGTCACTGGGCCTGATCTCTCTCTGGGGGCCGAGACAAAGCTCTATGGAGGGGCCCTCTTATCAGAACCCGGAGCCACGTTAACCATGTTCCATGGCCACAGTCACACCTCAGTTCTCCCACCATCATGCTCCCTTGTTATAAACAGTTTGCTCCATCTGTTATTCTAAGAATAATAGACGTAAACACAACATAATGAGGTGTAAACAAACAATGTTAATCGTTTTCTACAGATTCTTAAGATAAGGTACATTTTAACATTAACAAGAAACTGTAGAAAACATAAAATGTAAAGAAGAATTATATATTGGCTGAAATAACACACCTACACATATTCAAACATGGCACCTGAAGATCGCAGATGGCAACACTATCTTTCATTTCATCGGCTGCATCAGGCTTATTCAAACCAGCTTCCTAGATTTCCTTTTATACATTTTCAAATACAAACTTCTATTTGTACTTTGGCTTGGCTGAATACTTGATGGTTTTTATTTACTGAAAGATGTGCATCCACATTTCCCCACTAAACATTTGAAATTCAATATTTAATAAATATACAATTCAATCGATTGCTTTCCATCTTCCATTAGTTCAGCATTGTAAATTACCCTTGTCAGAGCGACTGCATCATTATTTTCTTGGTATATATAATTGAGGCTCTGCACCTAGAACAGAACCTTCCCTTATGTCATTACTAACACCTATTTCATGTGCTATTAAAAAAAAAGAAGAAGCTCCATGGTGATTTTAGAAATCAGTGTGCATACAGCCTGTGTTTATATGGAGATTATTCCAGCATCAATGTGTGAAAGATAACCAAACCATCCTCTTATGATCTCTGAAGAGATCGCTCTCCACTGGTATGCTTGTTAAGAAATGGGGTGGCTCAAAGAATATGTCTGGAACAATTATCCCTCAGGGAAAGGAAGCTATTGTAGCACTTGCTGTTTTTTGAGTGGTGCCATGCAACCAAGACGACTTGAAACAGCAGTCCCCCATTCTGTATGCGCAATGCATCAAAGCTGGAGGTCTTTTTGCTTCTAGGCCCCAAAGTGACTTTAGAGGGGTTACAATATTTACAAGCCTCCATGTTACATCATGTGTTGATCTTTAACATTATTTGCTTCGGCATTTCAGGCATAATAATAATAACTTGAATTTAAATTGCACCTTTCTAGAGACCTAAGGACGGTTTAATGACCAAAAGAAAAAAAAAACACAGACACAGACAGAAATAAACAGCACTAATGGCAGAGTGGAACGTTAACTGAGGCCAAAGTCCTTGGTGAACAGGTGGTGTTTGAGGAGTTTTGTGGAGATGTCCAGAGATGCAGCATTGCAGATTTCAGTGGGGAGAGAGTTCCAGAAGGTGGGGGCTGCGACACAGAAGGCTCCGTCTCTAAAGGTTCACATTGCTCAGTTTTGCCCAAATCTGCATAACCAGGCCCCGTAATCAAGGCCAGAGGATTGAGTTGGCTCTTGTTCAGAGAAGCAGCTATAACACAACACGATAAAATGCTTTGGCGAGACTAACCACTTGGTGACGAGGAGTGACCTTTAAGAAAGCCGATTGGTCTGCTTACGCTTTAAGTCGTTTAAAGGCAATTATCTTGCTTGAAGAGGAAAAAAGTCATAAACCGTCATTCAACTCCTGTTGCAACCGCTCCACTGTATCGGTTTGCTTACTTTGGTGTGGTATAATGTGTCTACGAGTTCCTCTGCCACTATGCTATGACCGTAAATGAAAGCAAAACATTATGCCGCTATCTCTTTACTGTTCTCCTCTTGCTCAAATGACTGCTGCGGGATCAGTGCAGTCCCTATGCAGGAGAGAACTGAAAAAGGTCACAACGGGGGGATGAGAGAACAGTGTGAGTCAAAGAAGCTACATTTCTCCATTCAGCGCTCTGCTTAGAGATTGAGTTACAAGGGTACATTACTGTGTCCCAGAGCTACCCTGGTCGCACATCTGGATGAAAATGTCTTCTTTCTTTTTTTTTTTAAACCAAGCAACAAGGACATTTCAGCTTTGTCCCTACAAACACAACACACAGTCACACACATAAATATGATTTATTATAGGTGAGTTTTTTGAAAACTAAATCTGGATTTTATGGCTAGTTCTGTAATGGAGACAAATACAAAGAGGCAGGTGTGAACTGGAAACATTCATGTCTGCAGTTCACAGCCATCTCACAGCTGTAGATTAAACCTCTGTGTTTTTATTAGCCTGCATTAAATAAGACACTTAAATGGCTTTCTCTGCTGTCAAGCCACTAATGGAGGCTCAGTAGCAGCACTGGTTAGTTGTGAACTTTAAGTACTTGATGGCTTTATCTAGAAAAATGTTTGGTCTGAACGTGTGCAGGTTACAAGTTACAGTTACGAGCAACTACATCATCACAACAACAATTGGAAAGAACAAGCTTCTGTCTTCCCAAAAAGTTATAGAGCCCACAAGTGCATCCCCATGTCCGAAACCTCGGAGAAAATTGTTTTAAGAGAACTACAGCTCAGGGTTTTCCAGTTAAAAGAAAGTTATTTGGCCACAGACATCAACTGGTGACCAGCCAATTTTCCCCAATGCTCTCTAACACCCATTCACATGACAGAAGGGTCTATTTAAACACCCCAGTTCCTGCATCTATCCGCCATTACCTCTTATTATTTGCAAGCTAACAGATACTTACGACTCTCGTGCGACTATGAAAACACTGGTGTGTGGAAATGCTGATTAAAAATGCTACATTAATTTTTATGAACAGGATGTTAAATCTCTCTCTGAACTTTTTTATTATTGTATTTTTATTTTTCTGGCCTATGACCTGAATGACATTAACTTCATTAACTTCATTACCTTTTCCTGGTTTGCTGCAATAGTTTAGAATCATCCTGTCAACATGCGCTGTGTTCATTAATATGGTGATTAGTTCATAGCAAAAAGATGAAGGTACAAGAGGTGATACACACAAGCTGATCAGCTCATTCGAGTGTTATATCACTACGTTCATTTCAGATCTATGGTACGTTTTTTCATTACATCCTACTGCAGAGTATTGCAGCATGTATGTAACACAGATGTGCTGCAATTGACGACAAGAATCTTGCTAAATGCAAAAAGTATTGATTAAGTAATGATTAAACACTATGTTATGTAACGAGCCCGCAACTTAACAAAAGGAGTCAAAGGAGATTAGTGTCACTGCCTCAGGACACATACATGAATCTGTCATGGGGAAATCTAAATATTTGACTGATAAACAGACATCACAGTGTGGGACACACAGGTATGCCTCTAATGTTGTCTTTACACCCACCTCCTCTGTGATGAAGACAACATGGAGGGGGAAGTCAGCGGGAAATAAAAAAAAAAAAGAAGCTCCTTTGTAATTTCCCACTTCTGCCACAGAGGTATTGTTTGGCCGCAAATTGTGTCATAAGGTTAACGTTGATTTAATTTGCTATTAATTGTAACCTTTCTGTCTCCGAATTCAAGAGCGATATATAAAAGATTAAAATCATATTCCGTCGCACTTAACAGAGATGAGATGCCGAAGTGCGCGGAGGCAAGGTAGCAGAGAGATGAGTCCATTTGTTCACCGCGTTGCCAGGAGTCAGGCAGCTGGCTAATTGGCTCAGCGTTCTCCAAAGTACTAAGAGCAGTAATGATGTCAGTCTGGATCTCTCTAAAGGTACATGGGATCACTGACAAATAAGATTCACTTAAAAGGTGCAATAATTGTGCTGCTCAGTGGTTTGTCTGCGTGGCAGCATGGCAGCCATGTTACAACTTACACAACAAGCACTGAACCAACATGGACGGACCACATGCTATGTAAAAGAACAAAGCACAGCACACTCTGGCTTTAAACATGTCAAGTCTCGTCTAGTGAAACTGTAGAAACAGAATGTTTTTGGTTTGCCGTTGGAAAAAGGGTGCAAACTATTTTGGACATTTGGATTCCCACAGATTTCAGACCCTGCTAGTGGACCATCCGTTGTTTTGCTGTTTACACCTTTTTCCAGGACGGAGCGCTGGCAGCAGGAAAGTCTCATTTATTATAGACAGAATCATTCTAATAACGCCCGTCGGAGACAGCTCTTCCACCCGTCACCACTTAGTCAAGAGATTCTACATTTCAGGTGACTCCTGCACTTGACCCACCACATCACTATTCAGATACCTGTCAATACAGAGAGGGACTTACAGCGAATCCATTAGAGCACTGCATTTAGAGAGATTTATTCCAGTCTGACACTTTGACATAAAGTAATATGAAAGCTTAAAATGCCTTGGAAAGGATATCAAATTTGGACGCTTACATGCTAAAAATGCAATTTTTATTAATTAAATTATTTCTTCTTTTATTTAATTAGTGTATTTACTTCATTGTTCATCCTCATTATATCTGATGAGGGTTGTTAAAATCAACAGCTTGTATTATTCTCTTTGCTGGACTGAATCCTGTCTGGCAAGAGTTTAGATATAAAAATAAAAATATGAAGGTTCAATATGAGTAAAACTTTTTACTTCACTGCTGCACAAAAGAAAAACATAGCAGAGCATGTTTTAGAGACAACAATTCAAGATTACACTTTATAAACATATAGTTGGTGACCCAGTGTAAGCTGTGTATGAAAACCATGGCAAATATCACATGGTTACAACCTGTTTTAATCCACCAGTATATAAGCTACAGCTGCCAAGCACCAATCTATTCTATAACAACTAATGTGCCCTCAGGCTGCCACAGGTAAAACCCAAACACGCAATGAAAGTGCAGAGCTGGTCATCCAGGTCATGACGTCTGGAGACGACTGGTCAACATTAGAGAGTGGCGACTCAATCAGGTGCACAGACAAACCACAAGCTTTAACAAGGAAGAGTCTAAGGTCTCGACATACGGCTCTCCTTTCAATGCAGGTCCAAGCACACAGCGGCTAAATCACACAAGATCAGATGACCTACCTGTCTCCCCCGTTAGATCGACCTCGGCTACTTTTGTTTGACGTCTTCAAAGTGGCACCGCGCTAACTAAATGCTCCCACTCGGGAGTTGTAGCCAGCACTTTACACCGCCTTGCTCTAAATGGCTAAATAAACGTCCCTAGAAATAGAGAGTATCACAACTTAAACTAAAACAGGAACAAATTTATACAAACCCATGAGGTAATCCAACATGCCATATATCTTAATACGCTGCTCCTGAGTACTGAGGAGATATTTATATATATTTTCCCATACAGGACATTTAGAGAGAATCAGTTTGCCGGTGAGCAGCAGAAAGGGGAGGGGGTGTCATGGAGCATGGCATCAGGGTGGGGGTGGAGTGTTGCACATTAGGTATCAGGTGTCTCCTGCACTTTTCTGGGAAGATAGTGATGCCAGTGTGTGGGGCCTGCGTGCAAATTAAATGGAGAGACAGAAAAATGCATTATTGATCAGGCTAATGCCAAAGTGTCTCGCTCACAGCACAGGATCAGGTTTAGGTACAGGGTAATTAATCCATGGGCCTGAATAAAAGCAGAGGAACTGATCTGTACCCCCGCCTTCCTCGTCTGCCTCTGCCTCTCTCTTTGTTCAAATGTCTGCTTCATTCAGCGCAGAGAAAAATAGGTCGCTAGCTCATAGGCAAAAACCGGTGCAAGGCACCACTGGGATAGCAAATGCACAAAGAACTGCACGCACACACGCACGCTGTAGCCTACGCATGCACTCACTCACAGACAGACACACATGCAAACACACAGAGAGAAGCAGAAACGGGAGGAAGAGACAGAGGAAGAGAGACTCAGAGCACCTGGGCGTTTTTTTCTTTCTGCCAAACTGAGCAGAGCAGGTGCCTGTTTGATTCCCTCTGTATCGCAATCTCACACTGCAACGCGTTAACGCCATCATCAAAGACATTTTATATATAAACTTTATGCACAACCAACATGGTTTAAGATATAATTTGTGTTTTTCATTGCAATTTTGCCACAATGAATAATTGTAAAATATCTCTTTACTTTAATATGATTTTTTTAACAGATGAACTGCAGTATTACAGTAGGGAGGCTTGTCCACTGACTAGAAGTTGGGGGCCCAATCCAAATTCCTGCACCAGGAAATGTGTCACAAAAGGCAGCTTGTCGTCATATTCAAAGAAAAGGAGAATTTGATGTAACTGAAGCCTCAGGCAAGTCACATATTTACATCAATACAGTAAACAGATGGGCTGAGATACCTACAGACCCAACGTAATACACTTCTCTGAGTTGTGTGCAAGGTTATGAGGTCCCTCTTGTTCTGTGTTTCGTACTTTTGTCAACAACAAAATATAATGAGCCCCAAGGAACATTACCAAGCAGAGAATAACAAGGAACTGACTGCAGAATGCACAGAAATCACAATACTTTTTCAGTTGATTGTCCTTTGAATACCAAAAAATGAAATTTAATGGAATTTACTTATGTTTAGGGTTAGATTGTGATACTCATGATATATTTCTCATTTAAAACTTAAAAATAAAATCCCCATTGTCTGAATTTCCTATCGTCCTGCCTGTATTTCTACTATTCTTATATGACAACACTAAGTGAGGTTTATCATCTGCGATTCCCAGTAGTCAGAACATAAATTCTGGTTACAGGTTTTCGAAATGCAGCGCCGCTTCACATTTGAACAAAGGTGATACTTTGATGCTGAGAATAAATTTGCAACTCATTACTTTCCTTGTAGATGCTGATAAAGAGAACTACGTGGCAGATGGTCATCTTGATACACTCAGGGGTGATAATATGCTTATGAGAATTTCCATTCGCTGGTTTGCTCCTCATCCACTCATCACTACAATGTGTGTGGGCTCCTGCTCTGCATCTGTCTCACTGAATGCTCAGCAATCACATCCTGCATTTCAGCCAAAAAAGGTTTTTGTACTTTAAGTCTCTAGTAGTTTTACAAAGACAGACACTTTCTGAAGGATTAAAAGCAAAGACTGCACATAAAGATGGGCGATGTGTCTCCACTTCAGCTAAATTATCCTGGTTACGAGTGTCTCCAGCTTTTGACATCGTTTGGAGCCTGAATCTGTGCAGCAGTGATCGTCGCAGTGTGGAGCCTATAAGCTCGACCAATTGAGAATCTGTCTCAGCTGTCAATCATGATGTTTCACCCTCTTTTATAACATCAAATAACAAACTAAAATAAATGTAATGGAAAATTGAAGAGTCGGAAACACATCAGAGCAAAAAGAACTACGTAAAATCATCTAAAATAATCAGAACTGGAATTTCATTCAATAGAGTGCAAACCTCTCAGAGGCCTATTAGTCCCCTTAAATTAAAACAAGCTGCAAAAAATAGTACACACTAAAAGAAACCAGCTCCCAAAATATGCCAGATATTTTTGCATCAAGATCCCTGAATTATTCACTGAAAGGAAAGTGAATATCCTGGACCTAGAGCATTATCTGGATCCACAGCAAAATTCTATGAGTTCTGAACTGACCGTTACATCCTTTCAACACGTTTTCCAGGTATACAGTATATAATATATATATATATATATATATATATATATATATATAATCCAGTGTTTTTTTTGCGTAATCTAGCGTATAAACAAACTAAAAAAACAAACAAATGGTCGGAGTGAAATCAAAACCTCCATGGAGAAGGAAAAGGGTTTATGACCGAGACTGCAGCCAGCATCAAGGGGTGATCAAGATGATTTGACTTAATGTACAGCCAACGATTAAAAGCAGTAAAACATGTTTTGTTGATCGAATGAGCCCCATTAATGTTGACACTCAAGGTTTCACTTTCTTGAACACACACATACACACACTAACATACTGAGACACACAAAAATCACAACTGATACATTCGTTTGTCAGTGCATCCCCCAATTAAAACTTTTTGATGAAATGAACCAATTAAGCAGTGTACCTCTGCTCGGGGAGAGATGCAGCTCCTAACGGCTGAGATTCACTGACACAAATGCCATGTTCATATTGCCTCTCCACCTCATTATCATGCAGCTATTAGCCATCACTCACATCTACTGAGGCTCACATGCACTCACACCCAGCAAGCAGGCTTTCATCCATGTGCTTTGGTGAATCATAATGCACAAACACTCGAGTGACTGGAGCGCAACAGAAAACCATCCGCTGCTCTTGGCAGATACAGTCCCTCTGTAAAATCGGTGAGCGGTAGATAAAATTAAATGCTGTGGGTTCAAGAGCATAAAAGCCTACACTTGACCCTGTGAAAAGAAAAGCAAGAACATGAAAGCCAACAGTGAACCTGGTGATTCTGGAAAAAATGTTGTTATGACCAATGTACATTATGAGAAATGTAGTCGTACATTCTCATATTTAGCAACAAGCGCACCCGAGTAATCGCAGATAATTTACGATTCTGTAAATTCATGGGGCAACACTCATTTTAGGACCTAACGGATGTCAGAGTCTGTATTTTATTGAATGATTCAATTAAATACATTTGAAATCGATCAATTCAATATAAAGTGAGCCTAAAAAAATTCTAAATCTAAAATTCAGACTTCCAAATCAAAACAGAATAGGAGCCTTAAAATACTTCAAGTAAATAGAAAAGTTCTTCAGACGGCTTTCACCATATGATAATGAGAGGGACTGAAAGTTAATGGCATTGGAAAATATTGCAGCACATCAGATTGCCAATAATTTGGGAGATAATGTCAGCTCGATTTCAGCTCACTCAGCTTTGCCCAAATCAGATGAATAGAAAATGTCTTGTCTGAAACTCATCTCTCCTTTTTCGAGAGAAAGGGACACTTCATGTTCTCGGCCTCGTATTTCCTCCTGATTCACACCGTCGACTCTGATTTCCACTTCTGCGACTGATCACTCTGAAAATCCTCTTTTCTCTTTTCCTTATCACATTTGTAAGCTGTTCTCAATCTTTATTCTTCTAGTGCACGAGTGTGTCTTGACATGAATTGACAGAAAACTTGTCATAGTTTTATTAGTTTGTTTGTGATACTAATGAAAAAAAAATCTCAAGTAACTGTAAATCAACTAATGCAAAATTTTGAAATATGCACTGTTTTGTGTCCTGTTATGTTTTTCCTGGAGTGGTGATGACCCCAAGTAACGAATAAATATGCATTTTATTCTAATTTATATTTGTTGTCAAAAGAAATTGAGCCAAAATCTGCATCTAGTCAAGTTTCCTTTACATCCTCTACTTGTTTACATTTCTAAAATATTTTATTTAAACTGTTTACATTTGTTTACTCGCACAGAATTATGCATAATTTGCAGAATATGTATGATTGCCTGATAAATATTTTACGATAGAAGGTTGAATCACACTCTAGATTTTGAATGCACAGTATAAACACATTTCTGTACATGAAAAGAAAATCAGAAATATGATATGTGTTCCAGTTTCAGTGTAAAACAACTGAAACTTCTGCAGGTTACTTACAATGGCATAGTAAGTAGTGCAGTATAAAACATTAAGCTTCATTTTTACTGTGGCACTCTTCCTGTATGTGTTGGCAGCGGTATCATAAGTCACGTCTCCACCGTGAGACTTTCAGAAACACAGCGAATTTACTTCTACTTGTAAATTTCTAAATCTCATCCTCTTGCAGGCCTTAGTGATTTGTCATGTGTGCTTCACAACCTGAGATGGAATAAACAGAAAAGAAAAAAGAATCTGGCAGCTGATGTTCTTTATCTCAAGGCTTCTTTGTCTCTTTACCGGTTTGAAAAAAAACCCTCTTCTCTCTCTGTGTAATCGGAGCCTGCTTGGCTAAGAATAGCAGCCGCCCCCCCTCCTTGTATCTGACCCCATGGATGTAGCTCTAGGGGGGGTCATAGCTAGTGTAGCCTCCGACAATGTGGGAAAGAAAAACACTATAGGGAGACATGGGTAGCTGAGAGGAGATTCCCTTGCCACTCCCTTTGCACCGATCCCTCACCAAAAAAACACACCAAAAAAACAATGACTGACAGGGGCATATTTTAAATAAATCGAACATGTGAAGCTGCTTTCAGACATGCACTGAACTCTGGAGATCCTCAAGACTTCTCTCTGCAGGGGCTGTAGATGTCTGAGTGAGAGCCTCCGGAGTTACTGCTGACTTTCTCTACACCTGGACCCCTGGAATAAAGTCCAGAGGAGCCGAGGTGAGAACACAACAGGAGATCCTCGGATTCACCGAGAGCAGGAAAAAAAAAAAAGGGAAAAGGAAACGGATATCTCCAGATGAAGAAGTGGTGTCATTCATAGGAGACACAACGACATAGATGTCAAGAGAGCTTTTTGTTGAGAAGAGCCACCGTCTGTGTCATTGTGCTGCAGACGAAAACATGTGATCTGACGTTACATCCTTCCTCTGCTCCTCCCCTCAGCTGAATCCTCCAGAGGCTGCGTTGTTCTTGCGTGAAAGGAAACCTCTAGAGAAAGTCCGGACCCGATTCTACGGAACTCCTCCAGAGGTCATTGTCTGAAAATGGCTTTAGAGTCGGTCTTTCAACTTCTTTCATAAAATCCTGAATACATAAAAAGCATTTTGTTCCCCAGATATAAATCCTTATCCTCATTTATGTTCTCGTTCACAGGTAACATCTTCTTGACTGAATTAAAATATCCCCACGGCTCACCCTGTTTTCTCCATCTTTCTATCTAGCCTCCTCCTCTCACAGGACTCATTTGTGAAGCCGTCTTTCCTTTTTTTCTGTCTTTCCACAAATAAACGGTCACATGCCTTTAAGCTCTCATTTCATTTTCCCACCAGATGGCAGGTTGCAGGCTTTACACTTCACACGGGGTGCATGGTGACGTGCTCATCAATCCATCAGGCTCATCTCAGTGTTAATTGTCAAAGCATCACCTAATTTGTCTCTGATGGGGAGTTGTTTAAAATGCTGATGTTGTGAAAGTGTTATTTCATTAAAGAGCCGTGAGCTCAGGTCACAAAATGATGCACCTTGAAACTGATGCCAGAAGATTGGGCTAGTGTTTTGGCAATCAATCAAAAAAGCAGAGAGACTGAGGTTTTGAACGCTGCTGTCACATTTAAGAGTTTTTCCTTATTCAAACCTAATGTTATAGGATAGAGGGTTTAATATTGTGTACAAATCTATGCATATATACTGTATTGTTTCCGTTTTAGAGTAAATCCTACATTTTCTCCTATATTCTGATCAAGCTGTTGATTTTCAGTCCTTGGTGATGTCGAAGGATGTGAGACAGCAGCTTAACGTTTCGAAGGACGTTTGCACGTACTAACCCAGGAAATTGCCCTCTCATCCATGCAGCACACACCTGGAGATTCTGTGAAAGATTCATTCTCACCAACCGGAAATATTTCATGTGGTGTGGGCGAGGGGCGGCAGGAGGCAGAGAACAAACGTCATTACTCTAGAAAAGTTCAAGGTTGCAGTATGTCAACTAAAGAACACACTGACTCCGATGTGTAAGTAAAGAGTCCATTTAAAAAAATATATTTTAGAGGAATAGA
The DNA here is from genome assembly GCF_024713975.1 of Paralichthys olivaceus. Taxonomy (NCBI): domain Eukaryota; kingdom Metazoa; phylum Chordata; class Actinopteri; order Pleuronectiformes; family Paralichthyidae; genus Paralichthys; species Paralichthys olivaceus. The sequence goes on from NC_091101.1 coordinate 21,679,344, forward strand.
ATAGAATATTATTATCTAGAATATAATTTTTCATAGGAAACTACAGATATGCTATTCTGAACATAAAGAACCTGATGATATTTAAATGTGAGCACACAGACAAAGCAATCACCGAACACATCAGCTGAAACACAGTGATGTCGAATGTCCTTTTACATGCGTCAACCAGGAGACGTCTTTGTTGGACCTCTGACCTCAACAAGAAGAGCACGAACAGGAGAGTGGGACACATACATGTGTAATGTCATTTCCACATTCATGACACATCCATACATACTGCTATGAATGAATATGAAGCATTGACTATTCATACAATGACAACAGCATTCGACCTTGAAATAAGCCCGGCTACGGCTGGCCATTTTAAAAACTATTCTCCCTTTCAGCTGTCACTTGAAATTGACATTTCACATAAATGGTTGAACGCAAAATATTCTTTTGTCAGTAGCCATAATTTCATAGGAGTTACACTTTGTACCGTTAGCCTTAAGCATATTCACAGAAGGCCCTAAAGGTATAAATCAATTATTTTTTCCTGCTATGTTGACGTGTGTAGCCCAACATTTCATGAATAGAAAAGCTATGATTGTTTTTCCAAAGTATAATAGCACATTTCAATCACAAAGCAAAACAGTGTAATTAAAATGTCTTTTTTCCTTCCAAGACAATAATCCATATATTTTTTCTGTTCGAGTCAGAGTGCGTGATCGCTCTGAAGCAGAAAACCTGGTCATCATTCAGTTTTGCTCAAGGGCGTTTCAGACAAGGTGGCTATATTTTGGAACAAATCAGTGACAGTCCAATCAGAAGACGGTTCTGCTAAGCACCCCGCTATACATACCTGCTGCCCCCGTGTGATTAATCAAAAAATATTTGACACAGGCAGGTTATTCAATTATCCCTTATGCCAGTGGGCAGGAGGACATTTTTGAAAGACCCTGAGGGCAGAGAAGTTCTTGCTTCACGGATTCAGAGGCAGCCAGAAGTGCAGCTAAATAGGGCAGCACAGCAGCTGGCTCTTCTAAGCAGAGATTTGAATAAATATTTAATGGTTGCATAGTATCTGGGATAACACAACACATACTAAGGAAGCACTGCATGGTTTAGCCATTACATTCACCATTGTACACATCCAGTCTCTTGGTACGTCTGCTGCTACAGCATACACCAGTGCATCTGGGCTCTAACATCTGGACACGATTCTGCTGAAATTGGGCAGCAAACGTTAAATGTTTTCACCTGAATTAACATAAAATTATCCATTTAGTGGTTGTAAAAGCGTGAGGTGGTAACTGCGTTCTGCACGTTGGATGCGAAAACAGCTTCTGCACTCGTGGACCGGCACAAAACAAAAAAAAGTAGCATATGGTCTTTGATGGATGCTTCTGTTTAAAGAACCTTACAACCCCTCAAGTGCAAATCTTTGTTTCATGGTTGACCTCTGCAGTAAATCAGCCCCCAATTCAAACCTATTGAGTTACACAGAGTGACAATTTGTACCCCAATTTCTTGCATCATTGACTAACAGAACCACTACATTTCTTTCAGTGAATACTTTTAGGAAGTCTGTTTAGCCACAAAAACATGAACACCTCTTTAATCCAACACTTTAAGAATGGATTCTGGGGCGGCTAATGTCTTTTTAGAATTTTGTATTTAAGATAAAACAGGCACTTAAACATGCAGATTACAATTCTGATCAAATATATAATTATTAGGGTCATTTTTCAACACTATTCCACAAGAGCCATCGAATGTGAAATTGTAATAATAATGTTGAGCCTTTTAAATGAAAGAAGACTAATCTGTCACTAAACTGATTGAGTCACTTTTGTTTTTTGTTGCAAACAAATATATTGCAATAGTGAAATTCATTTCAATTATCCCATTAAATGTGTCAAATAAACTAATACACAAAGATTTGACTAATTAGTCAAATATTTTTATCAGATTCTTGAATCCAAGTGTCGTTGACATGATAAATGCTCCTATCACATCCAAGTGTTTGCATGGTTGTGAATTCATGATGGTTAAGATGGACCATTACATCTCATCATCTCTCCATTGTCATGCAAGATTCAAAATCCATAAACGTTTTCACATAAGAAGAAAACTGCAGCTTTTTTCATCTCTTCCCATTTATGTCTTGAGGCTTTGTCCTGATTTCAAATTGGCTTCTGGTTGTTAAATTTCTCCACCGCTGCTTCATGGAAAGTACAGAATACAGCAGCAGGCTAACAACAGAAGAATAAATCTTCAGGCAGCATCAACAGGGAAAATAAGATGTGAATATAATCAGTTATCTAACCACTTCTGGTTTATGTTTTAATTAAAGCAAATATAATATAGTGACAAGTGTTTAATAAATACATGTTTAATGCTTGTTTCATGTAATGTGTTATAATCTTGATTTAAGAGCCAGGGTATCTCCTGTTCTCCAATGCCCACAGCTCGCTCTTTTGTAATGATGGATGCAACAGACTGCGAACTGCCTCCATTGACTTTTAATGGTTTGTAATCAAAGATGTCGAGCTGCAACTTTATCATCTGCAACAGTGAGGGAGTGTCTCACCTGTTGTATTTGCCTCTCATTACTCATGCAAATACACATAATGATTGCAAATGAATAGTGACACATTGCCTCTGAGGTAATTGGATCTGTAAGTGGAAGCCATTATAGCCACCTTCTTTTTTCAAAAAAAAAATAAAAAAAATGTAAGGGATTTACAGTGAGGTATGGGCACTCAGGAGGCAGATGACGGGAGGTTGGGTAATGTTGTCATTTTACACACTAGGATGGTGAACGAGTTGTTATGGATGTGCTGCTTGTTTTTCTTTGAGGAGAGGTCACAAGGCCCTGATTGTTCCAGACCTCCTGCCTGGCACCACATGACGTCCCCTTTCAGAGAGTGCAGGGAGAGAAAAATAGAAAAATAACCGTTGATGGAACTGCCCATCCTCAAACTATATACTGAACCGCTAAAGGTTTTAGCTCAATTACAGTTCTCCACATCAATAATTATTTCGGTGACTTTGACACTGACAGACAAACAATTCGCTATTTTCTTCTTTTCAACAAACAGTGTGATGCTGCATTAGTGCAAAATCTCCACCCGACTCGTGCTGTGTAATAACTGATGTTGCTCAATGTGACCATGCGTTTTCAATAAATATGACATCTTTAATGGCTTGCGCAATTTCTTATTTAATAACTGGTTAAAACAAATATACAAAAAAATATAATAATTTAATAAAATAATTTGTTGTTGTTCAATCCGACACACGAACATCAGACACTGAATCATAGAGCCACAGGGAATATCTGTGGAAGGACACTCATGCAGAATGACCTGTGACCTTTTCTAATTTAACTTCCATAGTTTTATTAGTACTGTGTGTATTGTCAGTAGATAACTGACTTAGCAGTGCTTGCCATTCATTGATTTATTTGTGTTGGCCTGCCGCTACATTAACGTTGACCACCATGTTGATTTTCGATCTTCTTTCCTTACTATTTAAAATGGGTCAACTCCAAGACCCGGCAGGAACCATTTTTTTAATTATTGAATTGCTGCAAATTATTTAGCTGTTTGAATACTTGCAGATGAGGACCTGAATACAGTCTGTGTATACGGAACACATTATAATACCACCTGTCCCACATCCCACACTGTCAAATTCAGATAGAACAAAATGTTGTGGTAAAAACTGCACTTTAAATTCCAGACTTTAAGATTGAAAACTCCTGCAGCAGATTTGTTCTTGGACTAGGACACTCCTCTGATGCACAAAAACACCTGCACAGCTTCTCCTTCCAGTAAACGTGGGGAGACGTCATCTTTCCATTAAGACAATAATAAAAAAGTGTGTGTTTTCTTTTCCCAGCAAATGACCTTGATGTTTTGTGCTACACTGCTTTCGCTGAATTTAGATTTCAAATCAGACTATAACTATATAGACACAGCTGCTATTACAAAAAAAACCCCAAAAGGATCCACCACTGACCCCAATTTTCAAGTGCCATTTCATAATTCAGTTTTTTTGCCACAGAATTAGTCAGGACCTATTAGAAGTGGTAGACTGAACAAACCACAAAACATAAAGCTTGTTTTTAGTAGGATTTTTTTTTTCCAGGTCATTTCTTCAGATACACACAGAAAAAAATTATCTGCCTTCAAATTAGATGACGACTTAAAAAAAAAAAATGTCAGCATTCGAAGCGTGATGAAGGTATTTCCAAAGGCTTCATAAAAATTGATGAGCAATATAGGATGCAGAGGTGAGCAACAGTGGCTGAGCAATATTTGGGTAAGCTCCTGACGTATGCACCAACTGTTTCACCTTTTGTTATTTACTGTATGAATTAACTCATGAATCATTCACAAAGTATCTATGAAGAAGCAGAATCAACACAATAAATAAATAATCTCACTACGCCAGGCCTTCGGGTATATGGGGATCAAATTGTGTTCATCTTTTCTTTCTTCATGGAATCATGAAACTGCAGAGCTATGCCTCCTCCAAACCTTGAGAAAGACAGACACACAAATTGGTGCATGCTGGTTCTCACCAAGAGTGAGTTGACGGTGTGCACAAGTGATCATCGCTAGCAAGTTCTGCCTGCACTGCCACGTGCTCAGGGTTCAGGGTTTATCTCAATTCAATGCACTTCCATATTTTTTTTGCGACTCACTGTCAGTCCCCAATTCTATTTGATATTAAGACTGTACAAGACCGAGGACATCTTTATCCAGTCATGACTGCATACAATTAGTTAATGTCTGGTGTACCCACTGACTGACACAGATTCGGATTCAATTCAACACGAGAGCCTTGATTTTTATGAACCCACTGACTTTGTCGTTAAGTAGTTCTATCTTTTAAAAAGCACCTTGCAACAGAATCTAGCAATTTTCTGGCAGACATTAGGGTGCGTACAGAGATGCATCCAGAGACAAGAAGCAGTGGGGTATCAGTTATTTCTGATGAAAACCTGCTGCACCAGGAGAAAGTGGCATCAGAGGTAAAAAGATGCAAAGTGGCAACAAGCTGCGCAAACCGGCAAAGAAAAGTCTAACTTTATATAAATGTCCTGCGGTGAGTGGAAACGAAACAATAGCACTTGTGTTGATTCCAACTGAGAACTCAGAACACAGAAAAAACGATGAAAACAAAAACACCTGAAGGTGAATATGAAACTTGTATGGATGAAATACAAGTTTGTGATTGTAATTTTATGACACTTAATATTTGGGTCATTATGTTTGCAGTAAATTGAAATGTGCTCCAAACTGAACAGAAATGGATTTTTCAATCTTGTTTTCATATTTCAGTAGAAATGTAGTTTCAAACCTCTGACGTGCTACGTACAGGATCATGTGTTCACCTCACAACCAAATGGACTAATCATTATCTAAAGAAATTATATTAGCGATGAAGTTAAACACAATATACTCTTTACTGTGGTGTGAGTTATTACAGACCTTGAACTAATGACTAGATAATATGGTTCATCAATTTTGAAAGATCCATCAAAATGTAATGGGATTTTGCTGAAACCATGTGGCTCGTCTTCCATGTAGAAATTATGTGATAAGTTGTTTTGACGTGCACCCGCATAGTCTATGACAGCAACGTCAAGACAGAATCTCAATGAGGACATAACACAACTGTCAGGGAACACTGATTTGTTATTTTGCATGTCAGACTGGAGAATATTTAATATTTGAACCAGTAAAAAGAAATTTAAATAACTAATTAAATCAATATTACATTCAGCTAATATTTTATTATTTAGATTATTAATCTGTCTGATGAGCCACCTGCAAATGTTAAAGCATTTAAATCAGGTTGATAATATAATTTATATCTTGGTTCATATCTCAGAAATTTGATTAATTCAACTTGATGACTTTCCAAAGAGGTGAAGTGAACTTGGACGTCCTCCCACAGGTGCAGGTCTCTGCTGACGGACTCCCCACCGCCTCCTAAATCATTTTTTGCTGAAGGGCAGCAAGGTTAAGCAGGTTCAACAGAGCAAATAAATAATGAATTCAATGAGGGTAATTAAGAAATCACATCAGACGAACAGCATGCAACCTTATGGCCCCACCAGAAGCCCCACACTTAAAACCCTTTTAACCATAACTTAGAAACCTTCATGTTTCCTGTTACAACTCTAATTTTACAAAGGTTACCGAATGTAAAATCCCTAATTATCCCAGTTATTGAACATCTTGTTGAGACAAGCTGCAGTTAAGTGTGACTATTAGTCATTATTGTCAAAGGGGGATTGTAGTTTGTTGACACTGGGGGTGAACTTGTTTCTGTTGTCCAACAATGTCATGTCAATTAATGTCGGCCTGTGCAGTGATGCTATAAGCAACAAACTAAAGTACAAATAAAAGAGAATCCCAAAATGACTAATGTAAATGACTTAATCCATTTCATCAATCATGCGTCAGCTTTATTTTGATCCCTTAACTTCTACAAAGCTTTACAAGTTTTATCTCTTAAAAATATATATAATATACTGTACAATATACAATCAACTTGCATTAGTCACAAAGCTGCTTAATCATATTTTACTAATTCTTTGTGGGAATCAATACCCTTTAAAATAATGATAACTAAATAAATGGTTATATGATAGGGTTATATTTACTGTCTAAAATAAGCCAACAGTAAAAATTGAACAGTGCAAAATGTTGTAACCCTTTGAACTCTGCTATTTCTTGGGGCATCTTCAAATGCTTCATATTGCTGAACTTAAAGATTATGTGAGTCAATAAACTATGATCAATGATAAAAGAGCTGACATAGTGTTATAGAAAAAAATAATCTGTTCTTATTGAATTAAATTTCGTTATGATAAGACAAAGTTTAGTTTTAGAGATATACCCATTTGTCTCAGCTCCTCTGTCACCAATGTATAAGAGTTACCAATATATTTTTCACTACATGTTATGAAACATAATGACATCATGAACATAAAATGTGAAGAGACAGAGAGACGGAGACCTTGGCTTTCTACTACAAACAGATGAAATGCTCTACAATGGGTTTAAAAACCATACAGTCAAAGTTTCCAGGCTTGAAATATAATGCACCAAAATTGCATCAAGTATTTTTCCGTTAAAGCAGCAGAATGGTGTTATATTTGCACAGCTGCTAGAACATTAGCAACCTTGATGTGGCTCTGCATCCCACTATGCTGCAGAGCTTTAAGTCACTACACTACCACTGCAGAGTGTTACATTACAAGGCCTCAGACTCGTACAGTTGAAGGGTGGCGTCAGCTGCATTCACACCCTTTGTTGCTGATTCCAGCAGTAATCAACTAAATGACAATTGCATCTGGTTAACTGCACTGGATCCCATTAATCTCCAGAAGGCAACAGATTATATCTGTCTGTTAACAAGTGCTGTGTACATCCTGCCCCAAATGCACCAAGAAGCTCTGGCTCATTATCATCATTGTGCATGTTTCATGTTACATGCACATGTGTGTCTGTGGAAGATAACAAGTAAGAGGGACAAAGTGAAAGAATGGAGATAAGAAGATAGAACACAGAGAAATATGAGTCAGTTACTGCCTCAGAAACTGAAGTCAAATTTATGTTATTGATGATCGTACAGTCATGATAGAAGTAGTAGATACAATATATAGATAAAATAAATCGGCATTGATTCGGTGGTTGGTTGGTTCATAGCAGATGAGCATGTAGAGTTCACTGGTTCCCCTTAGGGACTTCTGTGCATGACGGAGGAGATATTTCATGTCTCACAGACGTATAACTCATGACAGCAACCCCACAGGTCTCTCCAAAGCTTATGTGTTTTATGGTACATGTCAGTGGTGTCCTTCAGAAGTAGCTTCAGCAGAGTCAAGTAGTGCTGACTTTGGATTAGAGAGCAACAGCTTGAAAAAGTTTGAACCAAGCAACCGCAGAAACAATGTGGATCGTGTCAGGAATCACTACACAGTACGCTTTGACAATTTATGGCTGCATTTTTAAATCTGTCTGCAGAAAGACAACGTTTTGGCCAGTGTCCATATCAAACAGGAGGAAAATTCAATATATACGATTTAAAGAGTCAGGACAGGGGAGGAGAAGTCACTGTGTAAACAAGCATTGATGTAATCTTTTAAACGCTCAATAGAAATGCAGCATGATGTGTTACTGAGAGCTCAGACTTGAGGCCTATGAGAATTCTTTGTCTTTTTCTTTTGTAGTACACACAAATGATGGAGCTCAAATTATACAGACAGACCAGGTTTGATGTTCTGCATGTTGATTCTGCAGGAAATGATGTAAAACTGTCCTCCAGTGATGATTTTTTTCTGGCATACAAAACACCTCTTCCCTGCAAAAGGTGGATTGCGTAAGTGCATATGTGAAAGTGCGTAATAGTGTTTGGGGGTCTCTCTACTAGAGTCCACTTTATAATGTGCCTCCTGGGGGGGAAGTCATGCAAAAATTAATGAAGCTGGTTCCTGGGAAGGTGAGGTCTGTGTGGTGTATGACTCACTGCCTCATGGGGTCTCGTACAGTGGAGCAGACATTAAAATGTGAGATAGGAAGAGTCAAAAGAATGAAAAAAGTATAGATGCCGCAGTGCTTTTGTCAAGATACCGTACAAAATCATTATCCCTGTCTATGTTAAAAGGACTGTGGGAGTTGTGTGAAAAGCTACAGCTAAGGTGTAAAGACAAAGTAACATTTTCACAATGCATTTTTTTCTCTCCTTTTAATTATTCAAATACACCAAAATAAAGATGAGGCCTTTTTTCTGAAAGGTGTTGTTCTCAACAGCTTTGAGTCTTGAGGAAGACACAGGAGAGGGGGAGTGAAGTCGACTGACCTGAACTTGACTCTGGACAGAAAAAGAAAACATTTTTGTGTATTATATTTATATTTCACCTCTCTCAAGCTGCCAGAGCCCTTTAGTGTTTTTACCTCTTCTACTCTTGCAGGACTTTTAATCTCTAAAATCCCAATTATCACAGTAACATTAATTTGATGGCCTCAAACCCCAAAAAACATCATCATCAATCAAACTTTCTTCAATAACATACAGTAAATGTTGAATGGTGAAAACTGCAGAGTAAAAAAATCATGTCATGTTTTGTTTTAACAAGATATAGTACAGTATATAGTATTCAGTAGCTATAATCCTACTACATTCAGAAAGTATACAAAAGAATGTACAGTAGAGATTGAGCGCTTGCTCTGACGTCATCCTAATCCACATGTATGCTTGATTCATCCACCCATCGCCCACCCGAAGAAAAGATTTTCTCTAATCTAGAGACTTGCACTAGCATGAACATTAAAATAATTAAAAGAGCATCTACTGTGCCAGGATTTAGGCGACTCCACCTCGCCTCAATGATGGCTGCGCTGAATGAGTGCTTACTCGCAGCACTCGTTGCAGGAAAGCATAAGATTTACTTTGCAAGGTGCCACAGCCGTGGTAATGAGTGGCCTTTGTTTCTCCCAAAAAGAAAATAAATTGTCCAATTGGCTTAGTTCACCCAACTAAACCCATCGGCTATTAATCAGAAATGTTAGTTTTTACGATCAATACCCATCCCACCTGCCGATCAACCATGAGTTACAATCTAACGCACGTCCAAAGTCTATAAACACTTGGGTGATGGGCAGAAGTGACGAAGATCAGAACATGAGGATGTACGTGTTTGTTTGCCCTCCCTGGTGCACAGGCTCTTCTTCAGACAACCCTAACCCATCCGAAGAAAGGCCCCAAAACTACCCAGTGGGTTGAATAAATACGTTTTTGGGAGCTTAACTGGTGTCAGGACATCCTTGTCTTGTGATGATCGGATGGTAGAGGAACAAAACATTTCTGGTGAAGGTCCTTGTATTGCGTTCTGACTCTACCACAATGTATTTTACTCATTGCTGGAATATGGAAATCCTCTATTTGTATAAGCCTGATAAAGACATCACAAGAAGACTCATACGCACAGATCCCTCCCACTACATTTCCACACTAGTGTGCTGACTCCACTCAGCAGCAGTGATCAAATTTTTTATTTTTTTTTCCAGCGCAGAGGGGAATGTGTGGGCGAACCCACTTTAGCAAGGGATGGCCGCATGAGAGTGAGTCCCTTGCAAAAGGAGAGATTAGAACAACATGTAATTTTGAGCGTGAATCATTGTTATTACAATTCACTGTGATGGCGTTCATCGTGGGAAAACGCACCATTAGCTTCAGCCTGAACATTATAATAAACAGTTGTGTAACCTGAGCATATTCATTTTAACTGATTTGCAGATGTTGTGGGCTTGAAGAAAAACGTTCTCTGCTGTGTTCTGACCCTCATATCGACAATATATAATATATCAAAAATAATTCCTCTAAGATTTACTTTTCAAAGTGAATAAAACATGTACTGCATAAGGCTGAATCTAATAAAAAAAGTTAGATTCATTCTTCCAAGCTTTTCAAAACACACTGTCATGTGTTGACACAGATTTGGTTCTTAAATGATTAATTGACTCTATATTGAAAATAATCATATTTATGTCAAATTAAATGATTAAATATGGGACATGTGGAAAATATATTGCAATGATATCATTTAAAATCTTGCCTATTATAAGGACCCGATGCCTTTTATTGTGACGTAAAAGCTAATAAAACTTTGAGTAATAAAAAAGGTTTGTTTCTATTTATTTATTATCTACAACAAACAAAGCGAAAAAACATAAAAATCCCCACATTGAAAGATTAATGATGTCAAAGTTAATATTTCTACAACTGAATAATATTTAGTTGTAACATATGAATTAAGAACCAGCTTTTTCAGGGCATTTGATTAAGGGTTTGAATTCTAAACTGTCGTGAGAGAATTTTATAGTTTGAAATTATATTTTTGCGGCTTGGGACCGTGAACACAACAGGGACAGTGACAAGTTGTTCTAGAAGCTGTGACTCAGCAAGATGCTGACAGTATGATGGATGAGGAAATCTGCCTTTGTGAACATTAAGACAGAGCATGAAGATAATAGTTGTCAAGATCAGATAATTATCATAGAAAACACTGAATGATCAATCCAAACTCAGGAAGATGTTTGTGTTGAAAATAATATAATTTTATTCTGACACATTTAATAAAAAAAAGGAATTATATTTGTGCTGAGGACACATTCAGTAGTGATGTGAGGAATCGTCTAACCCCTTATTAAACAAAGCAGATTCAGATAATTAAAGATTTCTTTATAATTCATGAATTACAAAAAGTACATTAATGTCACCTTCAGAAAACTAATTAATGTCCATCTCTTAACTAACTATTTTATTAACCATTGAGCCGCTACAGTGAGCGATGTAAGACGTATATGGAGAAACGAATAGAAACCCCCATCATTGAAGTCATGTTCATCAGCCGAATGCATTTGAAATGAGCATATTACACCGACGCACTCACTTAACAAGCCACTCAGAGTAATTAACAGATGGAAAAGCAGCCTGTGGTGTATTTTCGTCAAGAAGTTCTGATGTACATTTTAATTACTGACAATTTCCCCCCCCTATTAGTTGTGTTTCGGTTTGAACAGAATTTGATTGGAATATGTAGGTCTGAGGCGTCCTCCAGAGATCTCAGCTCAATTCACAAAGCCCTGTTCTCAGTCAGTTAACTGTACAATGACTTTGTGCTCTGCAGCTCAAAGGTTTTTTTAGACCATTCACTCATTACACTAAACTGTAAATACAGGTCCATTCTGTGTTTTGGGTTTTTTTAAAATTGCAAATTGCAATTTCTTACAAGAAGCTAAACTCATATTTCTGTAAAATAAGATGGTTTAAAAAAATGGGAACCCTTACACCACTTGCCTTCAAATGGCCAATATGTAGGTTTTTGCTATTGCTTCATAGGATCAAAAGCTAGTTACTTACAAACATTGCAAGTTCAGCGTCAAACTTCGTTTCTTTTGCAGACGCAAATGATAACTCTTTCTGTAAACTTCTACCAAAGTTAGCATGCTAACCAGTTAGTTGTGGCCCATTGATAGCGAGTAATTGTAGCATCTAGTCTGTCTTGAAGAAGTAGTGTTGCTCATAAGGAGAATCAAAACCTCTCGTCTTGTAAACACGAGAGCACAATCAGCTCAATGACACTTTAAAGGAGACATGCTCATATTCAGGTTTCTAATTTTAACTTGCGTTACCATTTGCAAACATTTACATGCTATAATGTTCAGAAAACACATTTGAACATAGGAACAGTCACTTCATGCAGCAGAGCTGTAAAACAGCAGAATTATGCTCTGTTCTTTTTATCATCTATTATATGAATAAGTTCTTGGAGTGACATTAAAGTCAGGAGTTAGTCGAAAAGGCAAGATATGAATGACAATCTCTGCATTGGTATGAATGGGCACTGCTTTTAAATATGCTTTTGTTATTCCAGTTGTGTATTTGCAAAGGTTTCGTTGAGTTGCCACTGTGGCTGTGCTCAGAACAGCCAGTCAGAACCCAGAGCACTCTTCCACCCTCACAATCTGCTAAATGTGCAGCAGATGATGGCAGACATGCTGCATTACAGACACAATAAAGCCAAATGCAACTTGAATCGACAGCATTAGGCTACCAGGCAACAGCAAGTTAGTGAGACGCAGCAGAATCCTTGACCGCAAAAAACAACCCAGTCACAGCTTCTGAGACTGTTTCACACTGAGTTTGTTTGTTTGTGTCTGATCCTGAGGTCAAATGCAACCCTCTAACCCCATCCCACTGGTCTGCTCTCACATTGTTCACTGCTGTTCCAGGTCATGGTATGTTAGTGGAGTGTTTTTCTCTTCAAATAGAGTCACCACAATGTCTTCTGAATGAATTATAATTGATGGGTAGGTTGAGATGAGCATGACTGAGGGGAGCAGAAGTTGTTGTACACACCTCGAATTACAACTGGGGTCTACATTTCACAATGCATTATTATTTTCACCATTATCATTACATTCCATCAATTATTAATTGTTTTGTCTCTAAAGTATCTCAATAAATATTTAAAGTAAGGGTTAATTGGCTATCAAGGCAGACTTAAAAAAACTATTTTGAATCTAGTGTTAGGTTAACCTGTTTTTGTATTTTTTATTTAAAATGACTTTCAATTAACAAAGTTGATGCCAATTATTTTAATCAAATAATCAACTCATTGTTTCTGTGCAAAAATGGATGTGGGAAACACATGGACCAAGTTCCTTGCTTCACTCCCAGGTCAAAAAAGTGAATAAAAATGAACAAAAATACACATTTTACTGCTTCCAGATTCTGACTGAGCTGGAAAATAAAAAATAAACTTTAAAAAAAAGTCTGATACCACCTGAGTTAAAATCCATTTGTTAAGAGTAGTTGTACCGTTTCAAAGATCAAGATGGAACGTCCATGAATGCTATCAGACTGTTGGGATCTCAATTAGTCGGACAATGTTGCGCCAGTTTGCTGAGGGGAAACTTTTAAAGACTCTGCAGGCAAAAGCAATGCAAAAAATGTTGTTCTATTAACTTCCTTTTTTCTGACACGCTGCTTAACATTTAAAAGCCGAAGTGACATTTAATTAACAAGAAAACATTTGGGGAGCGTGCGTGCCCTTTTCCAGTACAGCCTTGCTTCACAGTCTTATGGTTAAACACATTCACACATGAGAGCTTCAACGCAGCAGCCTCCAACTTTTACAGCTCAACACTGAGCAGCTTCACTGAAGCATCTGGGGGTTGAGCTCTCTGCACAAGTGCACCTTAGCGGCAGCAGTTGAGAGAGGGAGAGAGCCGGTGTACTTGACCAGCTAATTCTCCTGTACAATAAACGTCTGAGCCTGTCCAGTCACGAGCTTGGCTCCGACAGCATACTGCTCCCCAGCACCGCTCCTCGTGCGTGTTTGCACTTGGGCTGTTACCTTGCATCCCTCTCTACCCTTAAGTGAATGGAGGGGGGGGTGAGAGGCGATGGCAGGGATCATTACATCACAAAACACCCGGCGGCCATTGTCCTCAGCAACTGCCACACAACATTACCACAACACTGTCTGCAAACAAGTGGACAGGTCGTGTGTGCCACGGCACAGACACATGGGTGGCAGTGAGAGAGAGAGAGAGAGAGAGAGAGACGGAGGGGAAGAGAATGTCAGGAGAAAGACGAAAGAGGGAACGAGAGATCAGAGGGAATGTTGTGAGAGACAACGCTGCAATGTTTGTCCCCAGGGTCCAAATCACAACTATTGTCATGCGGAAACACTTGACATTTGTATTTCCACTATTTGTATTACAGCGATAGGAAGTCTGCATAAAGTCAAAGGTTGAGGAAGCGTGGTGGATGTCAGACTGGTCATTGCCACCTCAGAGCTCTCTCTTATTACCATAGAGGCTTGGCATTTCTGTCTCTATGTGATGGCAATGAGACGCCCCCGCCCCTACTCCCATCGCCGCCATACAAACATGACCTCTTCGTTGGTTCAGCAGAGGATAAGCCCTCGCTGGTTTTATTGCTTGCACGCCAACATTTTGGTTAGTATGCATTCAACCTTTGTGGCTCCACAGGGGGCTGGGACATCGTGAACAGCTCACTGAGCACGCACACGTCTCTAATACAGTTTGAGATTGGATAACTCCATTCAGTTGTTAAAGTTTAAGATAAAAACATATATTTTTGGACAGTGCACATGTACTGACATGTTAATTTGACATATCTATAAATACAATGAATATGTCACTTAATAGCTGCAATATTTTATTCATGTAGAGTCTCACAAAGCTGTCAAAACCATGAAATACCCAAAAGGTAAACAAGTATCCTACCTTTACATTAAATGACCTTTCTGTTCTTCAGACAGTTTTATTAAAAATAAAGACGCCTAAAAAGACAGCTCCTGATGAAATAATTTATTAAACTCCTTACATAAAGTAGAGCATTGTTTAGATTGTCTGCTTCCTGTGTTTCGTATCACTGCAAACTTTAAGTGTCTGAAGGTTTTGGCTGTTTGTTAAATTAAGAAAAACAATATGAAAATGTCAACTTTTGTTTCAGGGAAATTGTAATGGATATTTATTCACAGTATTGTGAAATGTTAAAGGTTCAAGAATAAACAGGTTTCAAATGGACGATATAAACAGGAACTAAATAACAGCGAGCACTGCCTTGCAATAAATGAATGACATTACTAAAGGCTTAACGTTTCCTACAGGGCTGCGTCTGTGTAACTGATACAACCTGCAAAATGTGTGTGGGTTAGGGTTAGGGTTATCTTACCTAATGTTCATTGCAGTTCAACACCTACAGAAAGCTCAAAGCATTAATTAATACAGAACTATTGAGTTTGACTGAATATGTGCCGTAGCTACGACTGTCTACTATAAGCAACATAATTACCCTCATTGCTTTTATACAGAGTTCCATATATACGACCAGAGCACATGCCACAGCCAAGGCCAATTAATCCTCCACATCTGTCTAGCTGTTATAATAGAAGAATGACAAGAAAATAATCTTCACCAAATTGTACAAACTCATTCATGTCATCACCATATATATCTGATGTCTATGCATTATTTCCTGAGAAATTGCAAAGCAATGTCAATATCTTATTGTTAAGAAGAGAAAAAATCTGCTCCTTTAAACAGATCCAAACAAATATTTAATGTGTTCTTCCTTGGCCAGCGTCCCATCTCCTCACTAAATTTTGTGCAAATAGGTTTGGTTGTTTTCGTGTAATCCTGCTGACAAGTAAACAAACAAACCCACAAACAGACATGGGTTGAAAAAACATAAGGAGTAAGATGTAATAGAAGGAGGACATGTTGCACAGCCCCTCGCTCTGGTTTAGTCTTGACAACTGCAGCAGCAAAAACCTCCTCACTACAACAGCAGAAGCAAACAGCAGAGAGCAAATACATCTTTACCCAGTGTAAACATTAAGAGAAATATAAAAGCAGACAAACACAAAGTTGAACAAACTGGGTATGACAACAAACAAGTTGGCCAAATAATGTCAAATAGGGAGCCAAAGAAATAAAGGGCAGGGAACAAACAAGGGTGACCCAGACCAGCCGGCAAATCGAATTCGTTTTTTATTTTGCACAGTCCCCCTAATGCAAATAATGTGTCTCATATAAATTCCAGGCATATAAATACAGGAAAACCGAGGAGGTAGATGAATAAATAGGGGAATAAATCGAGAATAGCGATAGGTAGGGAAAAGTTTCAAATGAAGGATGAACTAAGGAAAATCGGAGAACAAGTTTCTGGGGACGAGAGTAAACATGTCGGGGGGGGGGGGAGAATGACAAATCACATTTATGTGTTCTGTCGCTGAAGTGATGCATTGTTGGATGGATCAATATCCAAAGGCAGCCTCTTTAAAGATGTCAGACAAGTGAGTTTCAGCTTATTGCAGAATTGTTATTTAACTGTTTTATATCAAATGATATAACATAATTTTACAACAATAGATGCAGAATGCAGACATTGTGACAGCCTAAAACATTTGGCTTCATGGGAACATAGGAAGTGAAGGGGTGAAGAGAATAATCTCCGTTAAGATGATTAGGAAACACAACAAAGCAGTTTGCTAAAAAATACTGCAGCACTTTCGAGTATTGTTTAGATACTTGTTTACTTCCTCTTCAACAAATCTGAAACTGGTCGGGTTAACTGCTCAGTGCCATCAGCAATAAGTGATGAAAACACATTTCCTAATTTTCAAGGTGTCACAAGATAAAAAGGTTGCCCTGGCCAAACATAAACACTATCACTTGAGATTCACTATGCTTGTAAAAGTCACTGCTCGGAGAATGTATAGTATTAAATTCTGCAGAGAAAGAAAAGATACTATGCACCGTACATCTCGCAGCATTACTTAAATGTAACCATCAACCCCCCTTAGACTGCTTCAATGTCAAAGATGCCTGGAATATTGGATCCAGGACCTGTGGTTGAAGTCAAACCATCTACCTCACCACAAAAATACCCTAAATCTAAATAACTGGCAATCCATACATATTACCAACATTATCTTTAGGCTATTGTCCACAAAATTTAATAATAATATAACAGTAAATAAGAAGAATGTATACTCATGTCCCTACTTTCCTCTATTCCAGTAATTGTTGAAACCTGAGCAGGCTTGTATTTATAGCAAAAGAATAAAGAAAATCAATGTAACAAACAGACTCACCTCTTCCATTTAAAAGCTCACCATGTCGTCTATCTGTGGACAATTTGTCACCACCACCTTGTGCTGAACGCCGCTGCAGCACCTATCAATAAACCACCCATTGTCATGTGTGCCGTGTTATTAATGCCCATCTCCACGGTAATCTTTCAAAGACATCATTGATGGGAGGGTCCGCTGTATTTCTTTACAGTCTGGCCTGTGGGATACTTCCTATAGCAAATTAAAGCGAGAGCTCTCCCACCTCACTCTAAATCTCTTCCTTGTGCCCGAGATAAGAGTAGAATTGAGTTATCGAGCAGACAGTTTAAGATATAAGCTCTCGCTAAAGCGGCACTCAAAAGAGTCACCATAAGAAGAGATTGAATGTTTTTTCTTAACAAAGGAGGCCGTCTCATCTTCTCCATTTGTCTACTGCAATGCCCTGATTAACCCACGGTGAAAAGGCCACAGCCGGGGATAGAGGCCTGCTGCCTGTACTCTACGAGCTAAAACTGACAGATATTAAGCGGCTAACAGTTAACTAATGCATATACGCAGGAGGCCTATGACATAATGTAAACATCTCTATAGGGCATTTAATGACCTTACAAACACTGCTCCAAAGCTGGGTCCTGTTTGGTTTAATTATCAGCAGCTGTCAGATAATCAGTATTACGGCATGTGAGATTTCTAAGCAACATCAGAAACACACACACACACGCTACAGGTGTTTCAGCCAAAGGAATTGCAAAGAGGAAATATTTAATGAGTCACAGGGGCCATCTCAGGAATCATGACAGCAGACACTATTGAAATGGCTGCACAGATAAACCAGCATTTTAGACATCTACGTTGACAAATGTAAAAGGTCTAACCTCAGACCCAACTGGTAAATGCAAATTAATGCCTTGCATTCATAGGCCATTTTTAATGGATTCAAGTCAGAAATGTACGAAAAACAAACTTAGTAATTGTTTTATATTCCATCAAGGAACCACTTCGCTCCTTGTTGCAATTCGCCTCCATTTCTAACCTACCAATCAGAGCGAGGAGGAGTGTCTGCCCAGGTGCTTATTCACAATGCTCCGGCTGCAACTCATGATTATTTCATCATTAGCATTACTTTTTATTCAACGTATCCACAGATTGCTCTACAACCAACCTCAGTATATTAAACAGTAAAAATTAGAAGACTAGCAATTAGTGCAGCAGCAATGAGTAGTAACGAACACCAGCACAGTAAATCACTCAACCTCACTTTACCAGTGTTGTACATAAACATTTCCACGATACTCTTTGAATAAAAATGTGCCAGGAGGCTATAATTATTGATTTTCAGCTCAATCTCCAGTGGAAATGTCAATGTCAATTAATAAACCGATGTAGACCATGTCGAGTTATGAACCGACATGACAATTACAGGAGATTTAAAAACATACTTATAATCAAGAGGCAGGCTACCGAAGGTCTCTGAAGTACTCCAGTCACACACCAGCACAAAGTAATATGGCCCTTAATGCACATACTTTGCCAGGAAAAAGGCAAGGTTAAGAGCATCATCTGAAATTCACAGAGCGAACCAACAATGGAGAGTGAAGGAAAAAATGTGTGCGGCATCACACTTAGCCAAGAAAGAAAAAAGCCTGGCAGGTGTGAAAATGTGCTTCTGCAGTGAAGATGAAGAGAACAGGGTGATGCTGGCTCTGGTAGTTGCTTTATACCTTCAAGTGTTACAGTCCACCATCTTCAGCATTCATAAACATGAATGTGAAGAGACGATATTAGACCGGTGCACAGCTCAGCTTGACATGACTCTTCACTCCCACATCCACAGTTTGCTTTAACATCATTAGACGAGCCTAAAGCAGACAGACAAGAAGGCACTCGCTCAGAGCTCTGGATGCTTCTGGAATCTGAATGATTCTTGAATCTTGATGAAGGCCAAGTTTACTTATAATTAATAAATTTCTATACCCTAAGCCCTATATGTACTTACATATACCTTGAATAAAAAGAAAACAGCAGGGGGTCACTTGGTGAAGATGAGCTTTGCTGAAAGTGATGACTCATGCAGGTGAAAAAGTCAAGTACGCAGGACAACCTTGACTGTCTACCATTCCTGCCAATGTATGAGCGAACATGTCATCGTTCAGTGTGGCGTCTATGTCAGAACAGAGGTTGTTGAGGTGACGATTCAACAAAAACAAACATGTCAGACATTTCCAGTCAATCCTGGAACAGTGAGAATATCTCTAACTATACTACCAGCACTTTTAGGATTTAGCTGATATACGTTTATATTTTACTCTAAAATAAACCTGATTTTTTTTTTCAAAACAGCTAGTAGATGCATACAAATGAATGGACATAATATGGTATATATGGTAATTATGATAATGTTGTATTTATAATGATTGTTACTAAATAAGTTCCATTTTTCTGATTCTCTCTTGTTTCACAATAAAATGAAAAACATTGCAGATGAAAATATGAGGCAAGTTTGAAATCTACAAGGTTATTTATCTGCATGATTAAAGAGATCTATAAAATCACTGACATCAAAATCATTTTTGTTGGAGAAAAAACATTGAGACACCCTTTATTTATCAATGAAATCAAATAAAGCCAACACTAGAATAACAACCCTGTTCTTGCGAACCTCTACCAACCTGTAAAATTATAGTTCATATGAATTCTTGAGATATGCCCAAAACATGTTTTAAGGTGTCACAGTCAACTTGACCTTTTAACACCCACATTGAATAATTTCAAACTTCAGAGAAATTCCCTTAAGGGGTTCCTGAGATATTGAGGTCACAAGAATGGGATGAGCCAATGGACATACAGACAGACAACCCCCAAAAATAATGCCCCCGGTCACGGCTGTCCCCAGCACAGAGGCAGAGAAATACTGCTGCATTGCATTAAGATAGCGAATTCTACTCACAAATAAAAGCAGAACATTGAAGCTACATTCCCTTTAAAAATCTTTGCAACTACTGGAGAAAATCTGAAATGCATTTACTTTTCAAACCTCCTAACTTTTCCCCCTGGGGTGTGTATTTCCAAGCTTTGAAAAACCAGGAAATACATATCTTCCTTTTTGAACTTTTGTCCCAAAGCACTGTGGTGAGAAAATGTCCATGTAATGCAAGGAGATTCCACTAAATCCTTCTACACTGGACACAGCATGACTCAGCTATTTCCGAGGTCGTGTTCTCACTGTGTGAGAAGACGTAACTCAAGTTGATTTGCAGACAGGATGAAAAACAAGTAAAACCTTTTGCACTTATGCCATTTCCTACATTACACGATTCTACATAGCTCTACGTTGAAATAAGAAAGGTGACATTTTGTTTCCTTATGTTGATTAAGATTGAAAAGGAAATGCAACAACAATCTAAATAAATGCAGGAAACTGTCACACAAAGCTTCATTAAACTTAACACAGGTTATCCAGGATCACCAGTCTGACGGTGTCTCTTATGTGCTCCTTCAACTCCATGAATGTTCCAATAAAGCTGTGATTGCATTCACATTGCAGGGATGTAATTTGTAATAAATAGGCTGTCACATGCGACATGGACAGCTCCAGCTGAGGCACTTCAGCATAGGATGAAATATTGTGCTGTCACACAGAGGCTATAAAAAGATTTTCTATTCATGATGTCGACCCGATGCTCATCAAGACTGCAGTAATGAAATATGAAAGCATCGGTTTACATTGAACCAGTCACTGTTGGCATACCTGATTTTTATTTGTCTGGGTGCAGTTAAATTGCAGCGGTAAATTACATCCATCAGCTGGTCTCCTTTTGTTAGAGACCCTTTCTATAGCAGGGGCTTGAAAAATCTATAATAATAATAATAAAGTGTCATTTTATTGCGATGGTGTCAGGTCTGACATGGGGAGCGACGTCTCTTTCTGAGCACCACTTATATTTGACTCAAAATCACGTTAAATAATAATCTAATATGTTTTGACAGGTGAAAAATGTGACTGGTTTATCTTTATATGCATTTCTTAATTCAGTAATATCTGCAATTGTGTGTTTCTGTGTGAATGAAAGGGAAAAAAAGCTTCTGTCCAATATTATTTGTTCAGTGCAGCCTGGGGGCAGCCATTTTAAACTCAGAACATATGTTCGAGAGGGAACTGGACAGACAAGCGATTGGCCGGCAGCCAGGACTTTACAGGCACTGGAGCAGTCCAATAATAGGTTACCATGGTTACCACACATGAAAGTGAGTTCACGAGTCCAAAAAGCCAGCTAAACCAGTTTAGCACAAAGTTAGCTCACTGACCCATTAATCTCAGTTCGTAAGCCGGGCCTGCGGATTACTCGGATTTCTGGTTCATCTGCAAATGCTGATGAACGGTGAAAATGTGTGAAGTGAAGAAAAGAAACGAAGAGGAGAGGAAATACACAGATATACACTGTAGATGAACTGTAACTGTGGACGGATCCTGGGGGAGCTGCCCAAAGTCCTGAGGAGAACGTAACGTAGAGTGGAGCTGTCCAAAGCGCTGACTGCTCCTCTCCGCTTCGGCTTTGCAACATTAGTCAGAACAGACAACCCTGCTAACACATCGCCACTTTCAGACACTCCTCAGCCTCTTGTTTGTCTGCCACATCCCACTCACTTTAGCAGTCAAAGTCTGCTTTGACAGGGATGTGCGCAGCATGTTTTGAAAAATCCTAAAATCCCCCAGTCAGTTATAATTGCATGCATTCAGGTTTTGTTTAATGTCAGGAGAAAATTTGTATCATTACAATGACATTATAATAATGTGTCATTATAATGTCAAGTCGTGTGCTTAAGATGGTGGTGTGCGTGAAAGCTGCGGAGTACACGGATACACGGAGCAGTTCCTCAGCTGCACATACATATTCATGAACCCTACTGTCATGAACAATCACATTCACTTAACTCCAACAAGTAAATTAAAAATGTTTTAGTTTTCTTTAAGATCTTAAAAGTTCTCAGGCTTCAGGGTTTATGTAGATACACACGCTGACTGTAAACATTACATCAGGAGAAGGATTTGTTCATTAAAATGTGTTGCAATGATTCAAAATACTTCTGTCACACAATTACAGAACAGTAGTAGATGTGGTGGTGAGCAGCTCGGCACAGTCCCACTCTTCCTCCCCCCCCTGTATTATTCAACAGCCTCACTGCAGACACAAGATGCTGTGGGGAGAGTGGAAATCTTTCACCTTAGCAGCTTGTGCATCACCTACCAGCAAACCAAGGAATTCAAACTTGCAACTCTCTGATGAGGGGCCTCATTTTCAGTCAATATGAAACGAGTTTTGAAAATCATTTCATCCTCAAAAGACATTGTCCATGATGATTAATATGATGAAATATATGGTTTAGATATTCCTGTGTCTGTCATGCCTTAAGTCATGAAACACAAAAGTATTCAAGTTCAAAATGATCTGTCTCTATTTAGAATTCTTGATTTTTCAAAGTTTCCTCGCAGAATATGGTCGATAAACACTGGTTTTTAACGACCTCTAAATCTTTTTAACCGATCTACAGCTCAGCATTACTCTTTAATTTGGTGGGCCTGATTCTGACAATTTAAGCTACGACTTTCATTCACTTTCACAGGAAGTCGTAATCACTCCGCAAAGACACACAGAGCAAGGACAGGCATTTGGGGAGAGGAGTTGGAATGAAAGCAGCACAGTTCTACCTATTTCAAGTTTTTCAGGGGGAGGAGCAGCCATGTTCAGCTTTAAATTGGTTTGTCCGCGTGTTATAACATCTCTGGTAATTCTACATCTGTCATGCCTCCACATGAAGATCAGTTTGCTCATGCAATAATTAAGGAATTATCCATGCTAAGTGGAAATCATTATATTAAACATATATATACTGTATTTACCATCAGCATTCATGGCTTCTGTCTTTGCTTTAGCATTTCAAGTTGGCATCCTCTGTGTGAAATTAATCTGAGAGTCCTATTTCCATTCCCAGTGTTTATGCCAAAGGCAGTATTTAAAAAAAAAGAGAATATAAAGAGGGATTTACCGTGGAAAAAAGTCTTTAAATAGATTTAAATATACTGATGTAATAAGCTCAGCTGAAAAGTATTCCATAACATAATACTAGTTTCTGATAGGAAAGCAGCGCTGTACATTTATCGTCAGAGGCAAACGAATTTCACTTGGCTCTATCTGTCTCTGTGTCTAATGTGCGACGCAGATTGCTGGTGATAGCAGTCGGTGTGATTTCTGGGGTGTGCTGGTTTGGCAGTGGTAGCCAGTGGTTGCTATTCTCTACAGTGATATGAGGGGTAGCCCTCTGCTACCTCGTGGTAATCATTTTTTACAGCCTTTGCTTAATTAAAATGTCACATCCACTGCAGCCAATATACAGCAGAGTTCTCTGCAAATTAAAAAGGAATTAGGCTGGCAGATGTGGCCTTAATGACTTAATCATGATCCCGTTTGTTCCTTTAAAGTGTGGCCACAGATGAATATTGTTTCAACTCTCACATCCATGAGTAATGCCTGAAAACATTTTTAGAAATGTATATTTGGAGGCAGCTGCTCCGAGTTTAAAGTTTAAACCGGCACATTAAACATGAGGATCTTACAACAAGTCAGAAAATGAAGCATATCCTATAATGTAGCAACCAGTCAGTAGGTAAACACTCGTTAAATCCTGCAAAATGACCAGACACACCAGTTTAGTACTCTGCTGGAGTCACTTCACAGCTGCAACCACTTTAGGTCATTCTACTTTGATGCTCGTTGTGAAAATGAACAGTCAAGTGTATTTATGTAGAATACTGCACCTTGCACCGACATGTGAGGTACCACAAGTACTTGTCTTGTATTATAATGCAGTGTAGTAAATACAATACTCCTAAGTCCGACCGAATACAATGTGTAACGCAGAAGAGCAGTTTCAATATATAGACTGAGATAAGTGTAAAGCAGTGTACAGACTGGCAATCCTTTACAGACGTCTACACATGTACACAGCATTTTCAATCTTTTAAAAAGTCAATGATAAAGCAACAGAAACATTTAGACTAATTTCTCAGTTTTGGTGTCTGATAAATGATAGTCTGATAATGTTTCTTTTTTAAGAGCTCACACTGGCCTAACTTGTCCTTCAAATCCTCATTGCCTATATACTGTAACAGTATATAACAGTACATTATATAGCAGTGGCAGCAGCATCATCAAGGTTGGAGAGCCATACTCTTGATAGATTTTAATGTCATTCATTCCTTGTTGTTGTACAAAAACCTGCAAGTGGATATTTAATTGACTGTATCATCTAACAATCTGTTTATCATATTGGATAGGAGGCATTTTAATGAGAATGCACAATGTGTAGCCATTTTTCTTTCAAGGACGGTATAATGAACTACTTTTTAATGACTACACATAATAACTCACCAGTATTACTATCAGTCTCATGAATATCCTCTTGTTTTATCACCATCGCTCCAGTGCACATATCGATTCATTTGGAGCCTTTGGAAATATTTGGAGGTGAACAAGGCGTTAAAGTTTAAAATATAAGTAAACATAGGGTTTGTGATTTTAAAAAGATTTCAGTAAAGACAAGCTCTTTGATGGATATAAAAATGTGTTTCATGTAAATCACATAACCTAAATACGTACATAACGATGGGAAGTTATTTAAAGTTCTACTGTATTTTTAAATGAGCTTTTTTGTTGTGTTAACAGCAGATCTTGTGTAAAATTAACCTTAATGGAGAAGCACAAATTTCACAGTTCTTAAACTCTGTATGAGATTTCCATGTGCTACTGCAGATTGTCCTACCTAGAGTATGTTTATCTTTCCTCTCTGCCACTACACCCTTTTCCCCTGGAAGTGTAATCCTGAGAATGAATGTAGAGAGACTAAATTAAGGGACCCAATTTGCAGCGGCACCACTTCACTGATAAGCTGTACCAGTGATCTGTGAGAGCACTCAGGGTCTGCTACATTATGACAATACAGAGGAATAAAGCAGATGAAAGAGAATAGCCTGGCAAGAGCAGAAATCAGATGGGCAGAGGGAGAGGAAAAAACAATCTAAAGTCTAATTGTGTTATGCCTCACGGCAGCAAGGGGGTTCAGGGAGACACATTTTCTTTTCACACGTCGTTCAGCACAGTCCCTTCCCTGACGTGATCACATTAATTTCCAACCAGTCCCAGTCTTCCTTACCACGTACTCCCTCGGTGCATTTATTGAACAAGAATAACTGCCTTGCAGGCGTACACCCCCCCACCTGCTTCAATTGCAATCCATGTTCGTCCAGATTTTAATATACGTGGTGAGCATGAGGCATCATCTGTCTTTTTTGATGGAATGAAACTAATCATTACATTGACATGTATCACCATCAACTTCTAATCAGTTCATTTATAAGTCACAGAGAATGTTTATGCAAAATGTGTAGAAATTCCCTCAAGAGATATGTGATCTGAGATATTGTGTTCACAAGGTTAAAAAACAAGTTTTTTGAGGATCTAGACCTTTGGCTTTTCACCTTTAACCACCACATTGAATCATTTTATCCTTGATATAATGACATTACCTCTGGGCGTTCTGCGACGTCAATGCAACTTTGACCTTGTACCAAAATCGAATCAGTCCATGTTTGTGTCCAAGTAAACCTTTGAAAAAAATCTGAAGAAATTCCATAAGTGGCTCCTAAGGAAGGACAGACAACCAAACCACAAAATGGCTGCCACTGGCACGGAGGCATAGAAAGTGACATGAAGGACTGATGCTGGAAAACTTAACCAGACCCATTAAATATGACCAGAAACATGCAGGGTTGGCATTTGAATGCAGGCATTTGATGATGTTGTCTGGATGTGTGTGACATCCTCCAAGTCACCCTGTGTCATCTCTGCCCTTTGGGAAGAAAATGTCACTTTGACACCCGTAAGCGTCGGTAATCCACATTGAAATAAACAGTTTTCTTCTCTTTCTGTCCCTTTTTTCTTGACAAAATATTATTACTGTTTTAGATTCAAAGAAGACAAACTCTTCCAAAAAGTAATGCTTCTAATGTCATGTTTTGATCGCAGCTACAAACACGTGACAACAACACATACCCTGACCACACATATATATTTATAAAATTTTATACAGATATATTTTCTGAAAGCAGCACAACCAAAGCATTTTCTTTCTTTCCACTTGCTGCAGTGATTTTTCCAGAAACAAGGAACATGTCAGTGCAGAGTTCGATCGTTAAAGAGAAACCTGACATGTAACATCCATTTGTCCACAGTGCCCTTAGCATCTAATACATTTAATTTTAACTATTTAACATTAATGTGCTCATGTGATCAGTTCTATGCGGAACAATGCTGAATCTGTGATTCATTATAAACTCTGGGTAATTGGGTTTTCGCTGTCAGTAGCAGTTGGCAGTGAAATCAGGTTTACTTGCTAAAAATTCATTTTATAATACATGACTCATACACTGTTTGTATTGCTTTTCTGCCTCATTTAAAATATGTTCTGTTTGTAAGAGCTTTTAAATACCGTGTGATGAGTCCTGTTTGACAAATTCTACACAATTGGTGTGTGTGTGTAGGTGCTCAGATCAGTGCGTATGTGGGTGTTTTGGATTTAAACCTAGATACAATTGGACACATTTATTTAGTTTTGTCTTTTTTTTTTTATTCAAAACTGACCTTTTTATCCAAATCTTACTTCCAAACCAGATGCAAGAACTGAAATAAAAATAAAACAACACCCACAATTACAGGAAGAAATGCATTTATCTTGACATACCTGCTGGGCTTCCCGATGTCAGACAGCCACACACTCGTACAGAAGCCGAGAAGTCCTTTAGAAAAATCCCCGTGTGACTCCCTTCACAGGTCACTTACTCCAGGGTCTGAGAGAAAACAAAAGAAACACAAATAAGAACGGACATGGAGAGTGAGCTCACAACTTTAACCGACTCAGCCACCACAAATGCCCAGCGATCCAGGATAAACATCCTTGAAGAAATGTCAGTCCAAGAAGGAACATTAGGTAAACCAAACCAGGGTAACGGCAAGAAAAGATGCACATGACATATGCACAGTATCTCCCTCCCCGCCTGGTCAACCTGATCATTTTTCTGCTTAAACAGCTGCCAGAGGACGGCTCATTACACCTCCATCTCAGGTGGAGGAGACAGGTGAGCAGCATTTGCAGACGGACAATGAATGCAGCTTGGTGTCTGACTGACACATTGTTAAAATGCACATGAGCAGCTCGTGCCAACTGTGGCTGTAGTGTGAGAATTACCAAGTCAATGCAATACCTTAAAGTGATGGGCTGTTTTTGTGTGTAAGACCATTACCTGCTCATTAAAAGAAGGCTAACGTTTAGTGATCAATCAAATTGCATCTTATAGCAAAAGCATGATGTAGAGAATACTTAAATGGAAAGTGTCTGTATTTATATTTTCTATGAGAAGAGGCAATTTCAGGGTTAGTATCTTGCCCAAAGACACGTCGGCATGCAGACTGACGTTCTGGTCAGAGGATGACTCACAGCTGCCCCCTGGAAGAAAATGATTTATAGGTGACAGATCTTAATCAGGAAGGTTTCCATGAGCATGCACTCAGCTGTCAGCAGAAACAGTAAGTTCAATCAATTGTATTTACTGTAGTAAATATCACAACTGTTTGACAAGTTATCCACCTCTTCTCATTCATACTTTTACACAATTCTTAAAGTTATAAAACTGTAAAGTCTTAATACCAGATGGAAGTTATTCACTAAAGTTCAGTGGTATCAACTTGCTCACTGATTCCACTTGCTAAGCCACATTTGAGTCACTTAAATAGGCCGTATCTACTGCAGCAACAAAATTTATATAATTTCACATCTGATACATTTTCCTTGAACTCACACCGTTTGATGCACACCACTAAGACGTGTGAGCGGTGGCTGCTGACACCTAAGAAATGCTCACCTCTTCCACTGACTTACCAATGCAGCTATTTTCATCCCACCCACTGATCAGCCTAATCCACTGTTGGAGGATTTGTGCGCTGCGGTGCAGAGCAATTGTGCTGCAGCAAAATGAGCGTGGCTTAATTGGAGCAAAGACTTAATGAGGGCCCCTTGAGGATTATCATCTGTGGCTTAGAAATGGCCCAGGTAACGGGAGACACGGTCAAAAGGATCAGTTCACAGCCTCCTAAATTGGAGTGACAGTGCCGAGCCGCCACTGCCAATAAAACCTTTACATTTTTCTTTTTTTTCCCGATAATTTATTTCTCTTTTGAGGGGGTCCTTGGAGAGAGGTGAACTAAAGTGGAAATCTCCGTGGAAAATACGACTGCAGGACCAGCAGCAGTGTGTTGGTCCTGCAGGAAAGTGATGAAGCATTTTTTCCTGACATTTTATCTTGTAGACTTGTGCTGCTGCATTTAATCTGGTTTAGTTTAAACTTTATTACTACATTTTCGAATAAATATGTCATAATTTTTTTAGATTATTTCAGGGAATAAGTTTTCTTTATTATCATACTGCATTGAGATATAGTCACAAATCAGTGCTACTTTTTAATTTTTTCATTAGCAATAAAACGGATAATTATTGTCTTGGTATATTGTGCGTCAGAAAATGGTAAAAAGTCCAAAGTCATTTCACCATTAGTTGGATTGTCTGACTAACCATAAAAAAACCTTATAATATTAAAAGTAAAATCAAATATGACATGAAAAGAGGAAATATTTAGCATCTTTTTGGAAAATGACGAAAGATTAAGTGTTTATAAGAATATTTGCTAAATAGTTTTTCTGTATATTCAATAATACATTAACCAACACACCATATCTCATCCCTGTGGAGAAACAACACAGTAAATAAAAAGCTATGGCAGAGCGGGGTAAAGTGGACCCTTCACTGGGTCTCCAAACAGTATTTCTCTGAGGGACCCTCTACTTCTGTCTTCACTTGACAGCCACAGATCAGATATGACTGACCAAGATAAATGGTTAGGCTCTAAAGTCAGATCAATTCAATCTAGAAACTGTCCTCGGCAGGAACAAAAGGCCACTCTGTCAACAAGGCTCAACTCACTTTACTGCTTATTCACTGTCTTTTTGTCCTTGTTACGTAAATAACAGAAAGCGCAAATATCCTACTTTTGAATTAGGTTAAAAAGATATCGTTGCTTTAAAGTAGTTCATTTGATTTCATTTTTCATGTGTTGCATGTATGTCTCGTTAGTAGTTTCACAGTTTTTTCGAATGCAGTGAAACCCTTTCAATTTCTAAATCCCCTCCAGGCTGCGTAATGCATCCACCACAACCCCCCTTGCATTTATGACCCAACTTTACATCCTCTTCCATGAATTATTTCACATTTCAATTCGCTGGGTTTTGTGGTCTGATGTCTGAGCCAGACTGAAGACAAGGCTGGAGTCATCTACAACCGTGTTAGTCAGCCCACACCCGAGGCAGAGCTTTTATTATGTAGAACGACACAAAGGGAAACTTGAAGTTGGAGCATTCGATTCAAACTGATGACACAAACATGCCAAAGGAAGCTTTTAGGACTGGCTGCATTGATCCAAAGCTCAATTAAATTACATGCACAATAATGAGCACAAGTTACAATAACTTCTAGCCTCCAATTATGTTCTGGCATAGACTGAATTGATTTAAGTCTCACATTAGCTTTGGTCATATTGTCCTTTTGTGGGTGCACTTTTAGAAGTCGTAAAACTTAATCCTGCTGTTTTATACTATAAATTTACTATAACCATATCAGATTTCCAATTAATTCTGTTCACTCACAACTGTGCCAATGTTTTATTCTCAAATATATGGAGGTCCCCCTCAAAATGTTAACTGTTGGACTGCATTAGTGAGCCACATAGTGATCAATTTAAAATTACAGAGTGTGATATTGATTTGTTGAATATAATGTTTTGTTCTCTGCAGTGTCTGAAATGTGGAGCCATTAAGTGACTATAATGGTCAAAACTAAGAGCTTTAGTACAATGTTTTGATGTTATTTTGTGTGTGTGGATCATAGATGAACATATCCGACATCTCAAAGATCATCTGTAAATTTAAGGCCTTTAATATTCAGTATTCTTCCATAAAAACTCAGTGTTGCAAAATCTTTTATGGTAAATTACTTTAGATTATGATCATTATGCATTTCAGTGAAACAATTTAAAATAACAAATGGAAGAAAATACTATTCTAGACTGACTGTTATAGGGGAGTTGTTGGAAATAATACATATTCTGGAACTGGATTCAACGGAGTAACTCAGGTGCATATAGAGACGCTGCCAGCCTCCAATCCATATTGCCTGGAGTTGCTTTATGAAAGCTACACCCCCCCTTCCCATAATTTTCTCCTTTTCATCCATCTCTCTTCAAAGAGAATAAAACAGAATAGACAAAAAGCAAATTAAGCTCTCTTACATCCTTTTTCTTTTTTTAAAATCTTTTTTAGACACAAAGGAAAAGTGAATAAAAAAAGAGCGCAGAAACGTGGAGATTATTGGTTCAAAAGGTCAATAAAATGTCACAAGAAATTGCAGCAACTTTTGGGTCAGAGTTAGTGCAAGCAGATCTACGGTGTACGCACTCGACTCTCATGAAACATGAAAGGAAACGGCATCAGGAAGATGTCAGTGCTTCGAATGTAAAGCGACAGCAAAGAGGAGATGAAGGTAAATACACCTGCCAGACCAAATTAACAGCAGGAACCAAAACAAGTATATAAACATTTAGAAATAAAAGAAACATAGTCAATACTTTGAGCTGTGCAAGAGACAGGGACAGTTTAAAAAAGGAAAAAATCCCCTTTGGAAAATAATAAAAAGGACAGGGACAGGTAAACACTTGTGCCTTTGGCCCCATGCTGAGAGCTCAGCAATGTAATGCTGCTTGAGAACTCCCCTAAACAAAGGTTTACTGCATCGTTGCTTTTAGCACACGGAGCCTGAGTCACACTCCCACAGTGTCTCAACCTTGGGACCTGGTTTTATGACACCACTCATGAACCATTTGCAGAAAGAAGACCAAAGCAGCCCCTCATCATCATCTCACCACAAGGTCCAAGTACAGTGTTAAAAGCTGAACTCAAGAGGTGAGCATCACGAATTTGAACCAGATAAAGATCGGATTTATTCTTTGATTTTCTTTAACTGATGATATGTTACTCCCAGTTCTTTGGTGAACAGGTGAAACAATCACTATGTTGACATGAACAATTACAATATGACTATTAACCTAAATCTACATCATGCTATTCCCTTCATAATCCAGTTCACGTTTTAAAGCATAGCCTGATTATGACTTGTCACTCAGCACTGATGCTTCCACCAGAATTTTAAAACCCCAACCTGTAATAATTTAATTTTCTGAGATTTGTGATGCCTCTCTGGACAGGAGCGGTATTGTTTTCACTATCTATAAAGTCTCTCATGGAAACCCTTTCTCAAAAACTCTGTCTCCTTCCATTTATCAAATGCAGACATGCATTTTTTGTTTTATGCAGTACATTCAGCACAGTGATTTAAAACTGCTGACCTAAAGCCCTCACACCCTGCCAAACGAGCAGATGACGTGCGACTCTGGGAAACTTGATGCGATAGCACATGCCACCAAATCCACAGCTAATTGGACACCTACTTCACAACAGGCCTGTGGTAAACAGCAGCAGGCAAATAACAAGGCTAAGACGAGCTCCCGGAATGAACAAGAGGAAATAGCTCAGATAAAGAAACCAACAGCAGATGTGCTGTCCTCTGCGGTATATTGTGTTTAGAGCGACAACTCTTCTTTGGCTGCATAATCCTCAGCATTCTACTAAACTGATTAGCCTTCCCATGCTTAACAGCTGGTATCTTAGCCCAATTTGTCCAGCTTGGAAATGTTAAGCAGAATCATGTCTGCTGCATTCTTTGTGCCAAATGGACATTTGTGAGTAGAAAATGGTCAGCAGCCAGGTACTGAGGAGGGATTGCACACGATCAAAAAGGATTTCATGGAAGCAGATTGGAAGAAAGAAAGACTTATGGAAATATAGCGCTGCATTGTGCTGGATGTCTCAATTTCCATGAGCCCCATCCACATGAGGTTGTTTAACTGCAGGAAGATGAGAGGGTTTACAAAGCAATCCAGCTCACCAGAAACATTTCAGTCCTGCTGAAGTAAACAATGTGAACATGTGAACTGTTGACTGACTGTACAGCTGACTCCGGTGGGTGTGTATAAATGTTTTGCTGACACATTTTTTATATAGTCTCTCTATTGTCGTATATGATTTTGCTTTCTTCAACTCAGTGTTTCCCTCATACGCCACTGTTAAGGGATCAAACACGTGGATGAACGTGGTAGGGATAACATCTTATAACAGCTGACGTCTCAAAAAAGTCAACCCGGCACATTTATGATTTTTTTTTATTCTAATACAATTTTTTTTTTTCTATTTTTCCTCCATATTTTGCCATTAGCTTTTTGTCCTTTCAACAAGTCCAATAATATTTGACTCTGTTGGTCCGGTACAATCATATTTCATTTTAACTGCCAATTTCTTTTGTGTTACACTTGAATAACTGCTCTAATATTTGGCCCAGTAAGGTTAAATAATGCATTAAAAAGTGAAGGAAGAAAGCGAAATTTTTTATCCACAATGAAATAGACTAAAATTTGATTTCTTGGCGAGACAGACTGTTCCATGAGTGCTGGCCACTGGCTTAAAAACTGACCACCCAAATAAATCTGACTACTAAACTTTATCCCCTCTGCCATTGCAGCACTAAATAACCTACAACAGTGATGAGACATGTATGTACAGGAGTGGTTATGGTTTATGTTTCGTGTTGTACCGTCTTACCTGGGTTGCCTGTGTTGAAATGTGTCTATTTGTGTTAATCTGTACTGAACTACAAATTTCCCCACAGGGGCAATTAAGTCTGAAGTCTGCCATTTAATGTTTTATTCTAATATAATTACATTGATAAAGTGATATGCCATGCATGTGCATTTTGGAAGAGGCCAGATTGTACACCACATTTTTCCAACCAGGTTTAAACTCAGTGAAATATGTAAGAATTAGGATTAGTGTATATGATTGAGTAGTAGCATTGGAACATTCCAAAAGTACCAAATTTGAACTTTCAGGATCACATTTCTTCATTTTTTCCTCCCACTAGCTGCAGCTCCCTATGTTTGTGGACAGCCCCGGAGGTGGCTGTGATAATTTTTCCACACCTGCCTGGCAGTGCCAGAGATGTAAGGCAGTAAACCTGCTGCTCGTCAGTTGCAGTTGTACCATTCACTCTACTTCTCACATCTGCAAACAACACAAACAGATTCACTGGGAAAAAGTGTCATGAATGAAAACAGTTGCATAGGGACAAAGAAAAGTCAACATGAAATGTTAGGCTAACTTCTTAGAAAGTCAACCTGGCTAGTATGTAGTAATTATGGTTAATATATGTGAGACTATCAAATAATCTGCAGTTCAATCAATATAAAAGCCAGTTATTGGAAAGAAAACACTGCTCAAAAGGGTTTTGACCTGGGCCGAGTTTGTCAAATGCAGTATAGAGAGAAAAAACACAACACAGTCTGTTGCATGATGAGCTTCGATCCATGGTTCAAAACCTTGTCCTTAAGTATGGATTGAATCACACAGTGACTTTGGCATTGATAAACTGCACGTCAATATTTGCAGAATTACATGTATAGAACTGACAGTCAGTGTATATCAGCATTTCAAAAAGTGTGGGCACAACACTGGACTGCTTCCAGGCAGCTGATGCAATGCAATCACTATTGGGTTTGTGTTGGAAATAAAAGGGAGAAAGCATGTTTACTAAACAGTCTGCATCTAAACGGCTCAATTCTTGTTATCTCTGAATTTGCATAGCACAACACACACAGTACATTAGCTTCATTCGGCGCTCCATTGGCCCTATATTCACATTAAGGGTGAGGTTAGAAAGGCAATGTGATCCACACCGAGACAACTACCTTTGCAGACAACACAGGTTAAAATTGATAAACACGGCACTTAAATACACATTAAAAGTATAATATCACTTGAGCATTGCAATGTCCCAAAACATTTTGGCTGTAATCTTTTTTCCTTTTCTTTTGTACCTGAAGCATTTTTTATCAACTCAGAACTAGTCTTGTGAAAATTTAATTTCATGGGTGACAATGATGCAGATGGGATACTGGTTTCCAGACAATTAGGATTATGTTATTTCTCAAATACATTTGTCTCTAAGTGACACCCCAATTTGTCCCCAAGCACTTTATAATAGTGTTTGACCACGAGCAAATGCTTCTGTATGACTAAAAGTTGGGTTTGCCCAAATAAAAATTATTCAGCATGAGCACAGAACTGCAAAGAGTTATTCTTAATCTAAGTGGCTGCTTCCCATATGCCCATCTGTGTCACCCATGAACAATTATACATATCTACCATTATCATATTTCATCACATTCATGCAAATCTCGACCATTTGTGCAGCACTGCACCCTCAGGACTACACAGTTATTTCTTTTTATTCGAGCTTTCATTTGACAAAATGACAAGTCTATGAATTAAATATTTGTACTTTTACCTCAACAGCCTGACTTATGCAATTTAGTACCTGCAATGTTTGAGGAATTAATTTGTCTTTACTAGTGAATTTAGACATGTTTTGTTAAACATCCATACAAAACATATATTATATTATATATACATATATGTTAATACCATAGAATATATGTAAAAATGGAATCTGGGTCTAGAAAGTAAAGCCAATTGCAGAAGTACCTGAACTTTTCACTTGATTTAAAGCATCATTTCACATTTCTAAAGAGTTTATGGTCTCAATCTCTCAAGTCTTCAATGCAGCATGATGTTCACTTTGTAAAATATGGTCCAATATAAAGTAAAATGCTTAGATCGCAGGTGAAGGTGGGCATGCAAACCCAAAATGGTGCTGGCCAAGAATCCAAACTCAAGGCTTCAAAATGGCAGTTTATAAACCAATGGGTTGCCAGTAAGCCATCAATGTTTGTAAATGTTTATTACCAGATATGTTGTGTAACTACATGAACAAAACAAATAATGTGTGTGGGTCTCAATTTGATAGATTAACAAAAGAATCATGAGTAAAAATCAAAAACTTTAAAAATTGAATAATTAGACTGACACCAAATGTGTGTTTTTTCTAATTACGCAGTATAACCTGGTCTCAGCAGACCCAGCTGTCACAAAGGACAGCCCAATTGAACCTCCTGGATAAAAATCAGTTTGGCTCCAGCAGAAATTTAAGACATTATCTGCATCCTTTTTTAATTGATTTCTCTCAGTCTCCCCTTACACAGGTATTTCTCTGCTGCACTCTCAGTCCACTCTGCTTGTTGCTATCCCCGGCTGCTGCCTGTGTAACTCAAGGTTGTGCATTTGTCAACAGGATTCAGTCCATTGGTTCATGTGTGGTAAATACGCTTACAGTAATGTCACTTATAAACTGCTGCATTATTGTTGTTAGAGAGACAAGTTTGGAGCTATTCAATTGTATTCGTCCTGGGTGGAAATCAATTGGTTTATCTCCACAAGCAATATGGATTGCTGCCGGCTAATGTGATAAGAGAAATGTTTGATTGTGGAATTGTGACTCCCAGGTTTTTTTTTTTTTTTTTTACTTCTGTTATTCCTTTCATATCAAACAAAAGAGTGCTCTCTGTTTTTATTGTCGAATAATGAAGAAAACCAAACCCGATCCCTTTAATGGAGCTTTACGAAGCAGAGGAATAATGATGCTAGATTTCATAACTTGCAACTTAGAACACATTAGGAAAGTTCTTGAACAGATGGAAACAAACATTACATAGATACAATGGATTTATATAATTAGTAAGACAAATAAAATTGTCCCATTTATTGTTTGTAATTACTTTCTTTTTGCTTAGACTAATAACGTTAAATTAAGGATATTATACAGTTGGTAGAGAGGAGCATCACTGTTAAATAACATACACTTATAATTGAATACTATGCATTACAATTTGAGAGCGTATATTCATCAGCAGGTAACTGTGTCCTCTCTGTGCCAGTCTCAACAGAACCACATGATTTTGTTTTAAGTAGCATGTCATTAACCATTGTTGTCAACTGGTCTTGTTTCTGACTGTATAAGTGACATTAAAAGGATTTAGAGAGTTTTCTAGTGTTTTTTGGAGAAATGAAACAACTGAGCTGAAATAAAAGAAGCAGCGCACAAGTGGTTTGGTTCCTGAGACTGTTCCGACTGTATTTATAGTGCATGCACGCCACTGTTCCACTGCAATTTGTGAAACAAGCCGCAGAGTCAAAGGGATTCACCTGCCAATTTGAAAATACACAAAATAACACCAACAGACAATACCATGCAATGACACAGACTAAAATACAAAGTATTCAAGCAGACAGCGAAGCACAGAAAGAAAACTATGTCACACAGAACTTTCCATAAGGACATGAAGGAAAAAGTGGCTAGCCTCGGGCTCCAGAAGAAACATATTGGTGGTAAAGAACCATATTTAGTGGCCTCTAACGTCAGTAATCAATCTGATCTTAATTATTGCATATTTTAATGAGTCTGCTGATTGTAAAACCTTTAGTTAATTAGTGTAAAGTATGTACATAGTTATTAATAATTAAACCCATACATATACATGACTGATCAGAACATTAATTCAGTCTGGTTCCTCTACCTATTTTATAAAACAAAAATGTAGTCCACAGAATAATTAAGCAGCGGAGAAATGCTGATATAGAAAGTGTGGTTGAGGGAATAAAGTTTTAAAAAGTGGTTCTTTCTGGGTAACAGGAACCTTCACCAAAATGATTGATTTCCATGTTTTAAAAATCAACTGAGATAATTTTCTAACATGCTCATAGAAAGTGTTGCTGTCCTATTGACATGCAAAAAGACAATGGTGCCTCCCAGCCACTGAATCTAAAGCTATGGAAACATGGAAACATTTCACTGGTCGTGTTTACTCCTTTTGTGAACTCACTAATATGTGTTGCCAGTTGGGAGGACATCAAAACCCCAACATATGCTACTTGCAGTTAGCACTGGTTAGTTGACACGGGTGGATATTGTAGCTGGCAGTTCACATTTACAGAACATCAGATAACGCAGCATCAACAGGCTACTTGCCAGTAACACTTGCTGGTGTATATGCAAAGGTGTCAGACAATGGATAAATGGACATTGGAGTTTTTCCCAATATCCTCCATGTTTTCTTACAAAGCACAAAACAGTAGGGAAGCTATGGCCTCCCATGAAGCTCTAGCTGTCAATTCCCCATCAGATTCAGGTTTAAAACATTTGTATCTTCATTGTAACAGTGTGGAAACATTTTTTGCTTCGTTCCTGTACACAGAGGTTCACAGAAACACTTGTTTAAAGCATCTTTGTGTAACACACTGATATAATTTGTCTACAGATTTTATTCACAGACTCATTTTGTCTGAAAACAAAAATCCTTTCTAGGAAGAACGAACATTGGAATTATTATTGCATCACTTTACAAGCTCAAAATCTTATAGACCCTAATTTGTGCTCATAGATTGACCCTCGCATAGACATTTACATAAAGTCGAGCCTTTTGTCAGGTTTCAATTTAAAGTTCCACTCGGCATCTTTTTAATCTCTGCAGACCTGCAGACAGGGCTCGGGATATAAAACAAGGTCCCATTCATAGTTAATAGCAGCCAATTGCTGTCCCAGCTTTTGTATCCATATGCAGAAATGACCTCTAAGATTTTCTCACAATCAATGCTGTTGTTTTCCATTTGTTTGTTTGGTACTTGTATTAGTGCCATTACTTCCCTTTTGATCCACTCACACGTACTGTTCATACAGTGACTTCAGTCTTCCTCTCACTTCGTCCCTCTTTGCTAGGGCACTGCAGCAGGAAGTGGTGTAGGCCTCCTTAACAAGAACCTGACACTTTCAGGATCAATAGGGGATTGAATCTTCACTGCACCAAAAGTCAAGGTACCTTTTAAATCGATGACTGGCAACTGCTAACTGAAGATCCTGTCATTGTACTTTTAGTTTTTCTCTCGACTTTCCCTTCAATGATAAGAAGCTGTTATATTGCATATGAACAACATACTTCATTTAATCTACAAACTCTGGTGGTTTATGTTTGTAATTATATAACCTGGCATTACCTCAGACTACATCCACACTACTATCCATTTGTTTTAAAATGACACAATGTTTTTTACACCTGCCGTTGAACGCTATGACAGAGTGGTTTGGAAATGCTGCTGGCCTCTGTTTCACCCATATTTGCTTCTCAATTGTTTCAGCCACGACTCAACTACAAGCAGTAAAGGCAAAATGATGCTGACACTTACAGTCATAAAAACTTCGACCTCATCGTTGGTCCGAAAAGAAATCCTTGCTCTTCATTTTCAACATTGAAGTTTCCTGTTCTTAGTATTTTTTCTGTAACTCAGCAACTGTAACTAAGTCGACAATCTTCTTCTTGTTTACACCTGCACGTACATGCCCAGTGTACGTGAATGTTCATGTCATGTGCGTTTTCAGGCGTGTTAATATGGATGAGTAATTTTGCTTATACGAAGCTAAAACGCTTGTGTGAACAGAGATTGGTTTATTTTGAAACACTACTTTAAAACAAAAATGTATGACTATGGATGTAACCTATGAGACTTACTCATTTACAGCTGCTCAGTTACTGTCACACTTCCTACTGACAGAACATTTAGAGTCTACTGACCTTTGTTGTTTATGAATTTGTGGAGTTTAACAACACTACAGCTTCCATTAAAAAAAAAAAAAAAAAAACTTTTCTCAAGGCCCTCTTCTGTTTTTGTATTATTTTGTTTATTGGAATCATGTTGCATCTCTTCCTTAGTCTTCCTGAAAACACAATTTTTATTTCTATTTTCTGTTTATGCTGACAGAGGGTTTTAGCAGGGGATTTGGCTGTGAGAAACGGTAATCCCTTAAACTTAACCTTTTCTTCCCGGTATTCTCAAGCTACTACGTGTGCAATCTAACTGCTGAATGATACATGGGGCTAAGTCCATCTAGATGAGGGCGCTAAATTATTTTCTGATGTGTCAGTGCTCTACTCTTAAGGCTATCAGTTACCATTTTGGCAGACCTGCTTTGCAAAGTGGAAGGTATTGATTGAGACCATGGATGACTTTAAGCTTTAACTACCTTTCAATCCATGAGTCCCTTCCTGGACAAAGAAAGTGATGATTGTAGGGCATTGTTTTACAATTGCATTACATTAGTCCAGATCTCTTGGACATTATTATTATTATTATTATTATTAAGTTTAATGCATTCTTTCTAATAAAAATAAATTAATGCAGGAAGAGAAGTTACATGATTTGCATCTTGAAGATTTTACCCAGTGTTTCTAAAATTCCATTTATTTCTGTGGCTGAAGGCCCAGAGGTACCATCAAGTGTGTCATTCAGGAAATCCTGATGTGCTTTGGGTGAGTAAACACATCCTGCATCACTGTGTTACAGCAAGATCATTTTAAGAATTAACTGCATACTCAACATTAGGCCTCACTGACCAGTAAGGAGTCCTGCTTTGTAATGAATGCCAGAGGTGAAAGTAGAAAACAATCAGACACATTGACACTTGTTCCAGTGTCCTAGCTTGTGACTTTTTGGTACTGATTGGCCTATTGCCATGCGAGGCATTAGACCTTTACACAAATCATTAGCCAGGTCTATGTGAAGAGCAACGATGGAATCTATAATCTCTGCCCCTTTATCTGGCTGCTCGCTTTAATGACCAGGCAGGTGTTAATGATGATGGAGACCAAGACCGACTCTGGCCAAAGAGCCATGAGCTGAGTGTAATGGGGTGAAAAGCTAGCTTTGGGACAAAAGTAAATTATGGTCCTCACAATCAATAGTAAGCATGACTGAAAGCCAATGGGGCTCTGCTCCAGTTCTCATCATAATAGGGAGGAAACCATTGATTCTCCCTCTTTACACAATGTTGGGTTTTGCATATTGACTTAATTGAACATGATTTTTACCAAAATGATTTGATTGTTAGAGAAAACATAACGGCAGAGAGTTACCTTGATGAGGAGGGGCTTACAACACTGTTAATTATTTGTCTTTAATCAAAATATACAAAAATATTATCAAACAAAATGTTGAACTAAAAAAAGCAATATTAAGTGTATGTGACTCATCTCAACAGTCACTAATCAACAGTCCAAACTGAGGATGGAGGAACTTAATAAAATGAAAATCCTGTAATTTCTCTGTGAAATCAACTTCATGCAAAGGTATGATGGTAAGCTATTATCTAGGAATGTAAGTAAGATGGAGAATTCAGTAGAAAAAGGTCATCATGGGTCATCAATCATGGGAAGCAATGGACAGCAGGCAGGCAGAGAGCACAAACATGATGTCAGAGGACAATGTTAGAGCAGACTAAATGTATTTCCTTAATTCATTAGCAACAGCTCAGTGTAGTTTTACTGTAAATCAAAGCTAGTTACTTTTGATCTGCCAATAAAATGTGTCGCAGAAAAGTAGCTGCTTTTAAAGATATTATGGATTTTTATAAGACAATGCATCATATGAATTTGTAAGTACGCTTATCCTCCATATCTCATAGTCGAGAAATCCCATGAATAGACCAAAATGTTAAGCAATTAATGGCAAAGACTATAATTTAGTTTGTTGTGTTTTGATGAATACACCATGAAGTGACTGTACGTTAAAGACCCAGTGTGTAAGATATAGGTGAAAGGAACTATTGGCAGAAATTTAATGTAGAATAATTCTCATGATGTTTTCACTAGTTCATTTCATTCAAATTGTATGAATTGTAGTTTTCTTTATTCCAGAAAAGACCCTTTATATCAAAATACTTTATATTTACATCGAGGGGACCCTCTCTACGGAGGCCGCCATGTTTTTTACATTAGTCCAGACTGGAAAAACTAAACACCTTTTGAGTTTTTATAACAATTAAAGGCTCCCACAGTTTATTTTTCATGTTTGGAAGGAGAGGGTGAGGTGAGGGGTCTTCAGCTGCAACATGGAATTTCAACACTAGGTATCACAAAATTCTACACACTGTACCTTTAAATAAAATACAAGTATTGCGATAATGGTTTTCATCATCCCCTGATGGTACCCCAGTGCCAACCCCGTCTAATTTTCAGCCAGGAAAAATCCCTGACAACCAATCACACCAACGTGTGATATATAGAGAAAAAAACATCCCGAAAATATACCATCCAGTGAGTCTATTATAGCCTCAATAGAGGACGCATCAGGATTCTTCACATCGGTGGCAGCTATTTTTGTTGTTAATCAAAATGATTCAGCATCCTTCCTGTGCTTCTCTATCAGTCATCACATCAAACTCGCCTCATTTTAGATAAATGGTCTGATTGGCCTGTTTCCAGTTTTCCAAACCAACCCTGATGTTCATGACGTAGTTGATTTGATTCAGAGAACGTTGGGTGTGAATCATAGATGAATAGCTGCAGGCGTCTGTGTGCCCCCCCGATACATTTATAACACATATCTTTCCTTTTTTTCAAACCTAATAATTGCCACTGCAGCTCCTCTCACATTCTGTCTCTCTTTTTTCAGATTTACTGCCCTCAGTAGACAACACTCAATCTCTGCCAACCCTTATTCCCAAAGGTGCCAATACAAATCATGTCTCCGCCACTTGCTCAAAGTTAGTCACTGAGGTTTCAGTACATTTTTGAGAATAGCAAGGTATATTCTACCTTAGCCTGTTGGTAATGTTATTTATAATCCTCAAGATGATAATAAAATGCTTTTACAGTAAAGATGTAGAAAATTGACATTGACTAAAATACATTTGTTTCAATAATTCAGTTTTATGCCACATAAATGTTAGGAATTAAACCACTTACACCACTTACATTTGCCAAGGACTATTTGAATCAGACTTTGTTTACCAACAGATTAAACTGAATGGCGAAAAATCTTAACAGTGGAGTAGAGAACAATATTTTTTGTTTACCTTAAAAAAAAGACTGCTTTACTTTATAATATGACCTGTTGTGATATGGCTGCTTCATTCCAGTTTCTAACTTTTACTCTGAATGAAGCCACAGGGGTCCTTGTAATCAGCGAGGATATTCGCCAGTAGACCACTGAAGGAACAACAAAAACCCTTTGTAATGATGACATTTCTACCAGCTCTTCCAGCACACCAGCTTGATCTTAAGAATCTCAGGTTAGCCCACACAGAAGCTGACAAAAGCATTTCTACCTCAGCATTTCTCGCCTCAGAAGGAAAATACTCTTGTAAATCTCCCCGGTATAAAGTTAAAGGAAAAACAAATGTAACGCTTTTCTGCCTGCGTTCACTGACACAGACACGTACACTGTCAGACAAGAGGAACTTTCAGGGGGACCTCTATGGTAATTCAGTCTAACATGGGCACTCAAGTGACTGGGAGGCTGTTACTGCTGACACCGTCACAGAGTGAGGCCCCAAATGTGTCATTATAATTAGTTGCTGTCCAAGTAACATCATTAATGTGCATTTTTCAGTGGCTCCCTCACCTTTACAACCTCTGAGGAGGTAAACATCAACAAATTCACAAGGTGTCAAGGGGTTAGCTCATTAGCTCAACTATAAATGACAGAAGACACAGATACCAAGATCAGAGAGCTAATTTGAAGCTTCACAATTGTTAGGTTGAATGAAGATAAACAGTTTTCTGCAAAGAATATTTTTGAGTTGAAGAATTGCTTCATGCATGGTTGTTCTTTTTATACATTAAAAAGTCTGAATATTTTCAGATACTTTCTGCCTTTTGTTTTCCTGGAATTGTGGGAAACAGGGGCTTTCTGCCCTACTTAAAACTGTATTGTATTTTAACACCTTAATGGATTTGCCTTTGTTCAATATTCTTTTACAAAAGCTTAGAAGAAATAAGCAGCAGTCATGTTACTGTTATGGGTTTAACAAATCGAAATAACCGCAGGATGTATTGTGAATCCCATCCCTTGCTAACACACTTATGCATACATTTTAAATTTGTAATCCAGGAGTTATAAAAGTGTTCATAATAATTGTTTGAAAACTGTTTTTAAGACAGTGGCCTGCCTGACCTTTAGAACAGAAAGCCCATTGAGGCTCCAGACCTCACAGGCAATTCATTCCTTTTTGTCAAACAGAAAAAAGGGGGATGCAATTCCTGCAGGTAATTGCTGATGTTAATCACAGTCATATTTAAGAGAGGGAAGAACCTCTGCCATTCTTCTAAGCAAGCGAGGCCAGGGGTCAGCTGCCCCTTTACCACGAAGGGCGTCTCTGACTAATTACTTCAGTCCAGCTGCCTACACTCTTCAGAGCACTCTCCTTACTTTTCTATCAGAGCAGTTCTTTTCTACTCTCTTCTGTAATCACTGTAAGTCCTTATCCAATTGGAATAAGACCATAACACTTCTTTGAGATCACACTTCTGCCAGAGTGTATGTGTATGTATGCTCAAGAGACTAACCATCTTGAATTCAGTCCAGTAGGAGTAACTGACCAGTTGGCAGCATATTTGCTCCATCCTCGTTCATCAGTGCTTCTTTTAAATTACTACAACAAAATAATAATAGTCAGAAAATCCAATACATTTAACAGGATAAAGAAACATGTTTACACAAAATAAAAAAGATCAACTGTTGAAAGTGCAGAATTAATCTTCTCCACATCTACTTAACGCTTTGCTACAACTGCTGTGATCCGTTGGAAGTCGAGCACTTTGCTCTCAGCACAGACTCAGTTCTGATGTTGGACACATTCCTCGGAGATTCTGCTCCATGTTGACATGACTGCAGCACATCATTTCTGCAGATTTATCAGCAGGGCATTGTTGGTGCAAATCTCTTTTTCTAACACATCCCCATAGATGTTCTACATAATTATCTGTAGATATCTACAGATCTGGTGACTGGAGAGGCCATTAAAGTACAGTGAATTCATTGTTGTGTTTATGAAACCAGTCTAAGATGGCTTTTGCTTTGTATCACTGCACCATCAAGCTGGATGTATCCATTAGCAGATGGCTGAATTATGATCATAAAGGGATGCACATGGTCAGCAACAATACTCAAATAGGATGCGGCATATAAACAATGATTGATTGGTATGGAGGGGACTAAGGTCTGCAAAGCAAACATTCCTCACACCATTACACCACCACCAGCAGCCTGGATTGTTGACACAAGGCAGACTTGGTC
Source organism: Paralichthys olivaceus (assembly GCF_024713975.1). Taxonomy (NCBI): domain Eukaryota; kingdom Metazoa; phylum Chordata; class Actinopteri; order Pleuronectiformes; family Paralichthyidae; genus Paralichthys; species Paralichthys olivaceus. The sequence goes on from NC_091101.1 coordinate 21,723,807, forward strand.
CATGGATTGATACTCTTGATGCCAAATTCGTAACCTACCATCTGCATAACACCGCACAAATGAAGATTAATCAGATCAAGCTGCATTTTCCAGTCTTTGACTGTCCAGTATGGTCATTCTCCTCTGAACTCTCTCATCTGTAAGGCATTTATCTATCCACTAAACTGCCATTCACTGAAGGTTTTTTCTTATTGCATTCTGGGTAAACTCTAGAGACTGTTGAGCACGCAAATACCAGGACATCAGGAGTTTCAGATATACTCAAACCAGCCTGGCAGCAACAATCATACCACTGTCAAACTCACTGAGATCACATTTTTCCTTTCAGATGTTTGATTTTAACATTAACTGAAGCTCATGGCCTGTATCTGTGATTTTATGCATTGCAGACACCTTATAACACAATTATCCACTCATCCAAAGACGCAAGAGTACAGGTGTTTCTCACAAAGATTTCAGTGAGAGTAAATTATAAACAATCTAATTTGAGGGGGGTTCAATGAAGAACACAATTCTAACAAAAGTATCAATACCATGTCCTCCGAAAGTTTTACGTTCACTTTGAAAGAACGACCAAGCGTTCACCTTTGAGCTACGCCAGTCGGCTGTGTCTCAACACCCTGAAAGCAATCTATAAAGCATCCACTCCCTTCAAGCACTTGGGAAGCTCACTTTAAGACATCAATACTCTGGAAATGAGACACAGAGCAATGGCTTCAGAGGCTGAGAAGTTAGACGGCTGATTGAGGTGCCCTTACATCTTATTTAAGATGTTACAGTTCAATGTTATAGTGTTCATTGAGTGAACTGCTTTATCTCTTGTTAAACCATCAAACTGCGCAGGATATACAGCCAAAAGGCAGCAACTGGGCATAAGGCAGGTGGCTGAATTCCTCTTGCATAATGAAGTGAATATTTCATTTGTGATTACAACAACAACTGGAACCATGCAGACATTTGAGTGTTTCACATTAACACTGACTACAGTGTCAAAAAACTGAGTTTGTTTCTTGTTCAGCCAATTGTGAGAAGAGCTCTATTCAAAATATTCATACAAAATCAAACAGTCTGTCAGCATTGTTAATGTACAATGTGTTTCAATTCACTAAAACCTCCAACATAATCTTTAAACACCTTTTCCTCCCTCATCCACAGCTTGAACGACTGCAAGAGCATACAAGGAAAAGGATTAATCCCCTGGTTGAATATTCACATCATTTCCCTACCTCTCTTCTGGAATATTGGCACTGTCAATCAAATGCCAACCATTGAGTCTTTGTTGTCAAACTCCACTTTACTGCGTTTGAAACTTAAATGACAAATATACTGGGAATACAAATCAACTGGCATTATAATCACAAACAAGAGGCTTGAAGACAGCTGAACGAGTTAGCGGTAAAAGTAGAACTGATTACTCCTGACAAAAACAACAAGATATACATTTACAACTCTGACAAAAATTGATGCAGCATGAAATAGCCAGGATATAAAAGTTAAGATAATCTGCCTCAATCTGATGAGTAGATGTCATATTTTCACAGATAAGTGATAACAGACATAAAGCTGAAATATGATTTCAAAAGTTCCAACAAAAAAATCATCATCTGTGTCCGCTGCACCGGTCTGCCACGGTTGGTTTTGTTGATTGTTGTGGTTCCACTCCGTTATCACTTGAGCTCAAATGTATGCGTTATTTGTTATCTACAAACTCACTTCCAACCCAACTGCCACACTGTCATTGGCAAAGCTAATCCCTGCCGATGCAGCAGGTATGTGAAGCTCTAACATCTGAAAAAAAAGTTTTTTCCGGTCTGCATCATATTCCTGAGGTTGATTATCACTATCCTTGAATATTCACTCCTAAGTTACAGCTGAGACAACCTGTTAATGGCTCCTGCTTGCTCTGAACAATTGTTTTACAGTTTCATGTGTAAAATTCATCCTAGCAAACACTGTTAACACATGGCAGATGAGGCACCAAACTATCCCAAAATAGAATTAAGTAGGCAAATATTCACTTTCACCACTACAAGTTAAAGGGTCTCTACACCACTTTCTTAAGGTGCTGATATTAAAAAGGATATTTCAGAGTTTAAGATATGACATCTTAATTTTCTGGCCTGTGGCTCCTCTCTCTCTCTCTTTATTTCACACACCCGCTGTTCTTCATCTCTCATGCCAAAATGGTCTGATGTGCTACTTACAGCCAGGTGGCGATGAATAGTTAAACCATTTCCAGCTTTCCTTTTGGTCTGCGTACCATCTAATTAGGGATGGAAATTGATAAGCAGTTACAGGTGAGAAACAGTTCCACATTGTCGGGCCAACTGAACCATATTGCCCCCTGCTTATCAAGTTGTTTTTACGATGCCAGAATGATTCATGCAGCCATGCAGCTTGATTTCTTCAAATGTGCTAGTTCCAATCTATGTAAAATTATGATTTCAAGTGAGGGTGGAAACACCAGCAATATGTTGCACCATCTTTGTACCCAACGTGGACTTTAATTCTAGGAATGCCTTTTACCTGACACTATGCTGGAGTGCTGCTGCTTTCTAACTGAGCAGCACTTCTGATACAATGGGTTTTTCTATGTTATAACATTAGACAAGCATAACAGACCTTCCCCCTTGACTAAGGAACCCTTAATGAAAATAAAAAATAAAATATTACCTAATTACAACCATTTTAGATAACAGATGACACAATTGTTGCACAGGGATGGAAAACGATGAGGGACAGAAGAGTGAAAGAGTGTCACTGCACAGCTACAAAATGTATAGTGAATGTATAGTTTTTACCCTCCATCCAGAGAAGAATTTCAGTGGCCTGCATTCATTCGGGATATTGTCTTTTATAATCAATATATAATATTTATATAATAGGCTAGATTCTCTTGAATATATCAAAATAATCAAAAATGTACAGTGACTTGGAGATGTAAGGTAAAATGACAAAAAAATGAAAAAGGCAAAGACCGACAACTTTGTGGGAGGAATGGTGCAAGCAGTTTAAATGTGGAGCTATTGCAGAGAAAATGTTATGTGTTGGAGCCTATGTACCTCTTTCTGTGTGGCCCAACATTTGCAGGGAAGATTGCTGACTTGACCGAAAACTTTAAACATGAAATAGTTGTAAGGCCCAGAGCAGCATGAAGCATAAACTACACAGGGACAGATATAGACTAATGGCACCACATACCTTAAGTTTACATTTTATACTGTACATGTGTCACAATTTAACTTGCTTCTCACAGCAACAATTTTAACTTAGGGAAATTAATTTTTAACACGCTTGACAGCCCTAGAATAAAAAAAGTCTTATCAATTCTCATCTCTACATCTAATGCATCCTCTTTATGCACTACCACCTCCTCACCCCATGGCATGATGGTGCCAACTGTCAGCTCATGGGAAGAGCCTCTGATGTGGCAACTTATTCTCTGCAGCTGCTGCTGGGCCCCTGGTGGGACCGAGGTTGGAAAGTGATGATGATGTGTTGAGAGAGAGAGAGGAGGAGAGACTAAAGCAACAGTTTTAGATGAGGCAGGTATGCAGGAGGTGGCATCACACATATTTAATGTCATTGCCGGGTTCCAGGTGGATTAACATGTATTAAAACATATTAAAGGTAACATCAAATGATTCATTTTTATTCCTAGTTGTGCCTATGGGAATGTGCATATAGCAAAACTTAGCATTACCTTTTGCTGACTTTGATCTTTGACAAAAACTGAACTGTGAAGGTTGCCATGAAGTATTTTCTTGTTTTGTCACCGCAGTGCGGATATGGTAAATTCGCTTCGATACAGGATTACAACACCAGGCAGGCCTGTCTGTATCTTACTGCTGCCTTTTTGCTTGTGCCCAGGGCATCATTAAACCTACCTCGAAGGAAAACATAAGATCTTCATTGAGCACGCAAAGCCATGTGTGCCAATCCAGTGACAGATAACAAATTGCATCATGCATCACAGGACAACGGGGACACTTAAGTGAAAGGTTGTTGAAAACATGTAAAACAAGTGATTCTCAAACAGGGACAGGCTAAGCACCATATGAGGTCTTCGATCATTTTGCAATGTGAATCAAACACCAACTATTTAGAAACTGTCAGTATTGATTTCCTCAACTCCTCTTTAAAAAGGTACTTGAACCTAATCAGCCAATTTATTTACCTAATCTCAATGAGAAAAAAACAAAACACTTATATAGTGCATTCAAAACACAACATTTCTGTCAGTCATAATTGACTTTGAGAGGATAAATATTATTATTATCAATGTGTTCTCTTTAGTTTCAAATTAGATTTTTTTCTAGCAACATCTCACGGTAGTCTTTCCTCAGTTGTAAGGAATCTGCATTTTAATGACGGCATCAAAGGGCTGATTGTCATCTGTTATCTTGTCTACACCCTTAATAAAGAGCATAAGTTGTGGTTGTGAAGCACAGCAATCCACTTCAAAGTTAAATGACGGCACAAAATGTTCCATTACAGAGAGTGATATGATTCCTGTTATGAATGAAACAAATTAACCATGAAATGACTTGATGATAACTAGTGTCTGACGGTGTTAAAGTTTGACTGGGGGAACTGGGACTGAGGTGTCTGGGAAAACTGTGAGGCAAGAAGCAAAGGTGAGTTCAGATGAAATGTGTACATGTGGATGAATGCAGATGGGTGGTCGATAGTTGATAGCAGGTGGAAGATAATTAGTTTAATGGCCTGTGAGAGCATGGTCTCATTGACAGTCGTCAATGAGACAACGCATGTTTAGCATCTTTCAGTAGGCTTTTTTTATGATTAAGCCATGGAGCAGAGGAAGTATGTTAGTATAAATGGCTATTTATAGTAAGCTGACCAACATGAAGTCCAGCAGGAACTTGTGATTTAGCTCCTGAAAAAAAAGCTGCCATGATAAATGCAGTGAGAACGGTGATATTCAACCAAATAGTTTAAATGTCGACCCATGGGCAAAAGCAATAAATCTAATTCTTGTAAATGATGAGCAGCAGAGTAGACTTTTTGCTTTACATTCGCACTGTAACTGCAAGACACCATTTTACAGTTAAGAGATTAATTTGATGCAATGTCAATTCTAATTACATGGAAATTTGTTTGTAGAGTGGGTAACAACTGAGATTTCCTTTTTTTTTTTTTTTTACTTACTCAATTACAAATATTCCTACATTTTATATGGTTTATTGTTCATCAATAAAATGCAATATATTGTGCATACTTGAATTGCAGTTTTTTAAACTATCTGCTGAAACAACAGAGGCCATTTAAAGTTTGTCAAAACCTTAGAGTATATTCTATTTTGTATATTTTAATGCAGGTGTTATGCTTGGTAAATCCGTAAAACAGGATTAAATAAATTAAATAAGAAAAGTAACTCAACTTTAGGACTTCTGGCTCGCAGCTTTGAAGTATATAAAGCCTAGGTTTCTATTATTTAAAACTACTACATTAAAAGTGTGGATTCAAGAATACTATAATTTAGCATTTTGCTTGGTAGTCGAATTATACACATGAACTAAATCATGGGGCAGAGATAATTTAAATAAGTGAGTTGGTTGTTCCATAATATCCACACTAAAATAAACCATTAAAAAGAAATCTACTTAACACTGACTTTATTCATGATTGGATTCCTCTTACTGTTGAACGAGATACAGATCTTCAACCCTCTAAAAAATGTAGACTTTAGTTTCATGTGGCAGTCCCTCAGAATTGAAAAGAGGGGATTTCCTGGCTATTCAATTAACATTCATTCAACAAGAAGAAATCCAAGGTAGAAAGGACAGGATATGAAATCCTAAAACACTGATAATTCAACAGCAGCAAAATGGAACTGTACATCTTTTCAGTAAAAGCGCAATACAATTAAATTTTCCAACCTTCTCCTCCTGGAAACACTCATCACAAGATGGAGCTATAAACATCAGTCTTTGCTGATCTCATCCATGGTTGCTTTTTCAGGAGTTATTTTTGTAATGGATGTAGATACCAAGCATGTAGGTAAGATGACACCTCCATTCGAATTTCCACCTACAAAGCTCCTTTTTAAAAATCACTGAACAAGGGCTGAGATCCGAACCTCTTTTGTGAGGGCTGGGAACCAAGCTCACAAAATCTCAGCGGCTGCTTAGAAATTAGAGCTCATTCGGCGTGCTTCACATTCAAGTACTGTCAGGTTGGTGAATCCAGTCTAGGACCTGCACAGTTTGATCAATTGATCAATTTGATCCAGTTGCTAAGCTGTGACAAGCCAAAAACATCTTGAATAAGACTCATTACATCTTCTAAAAACAGATACAATTTAAGGTTTAAATGTCTGGTACCCACTGCACAAACAAAATGAACCATGCATGTTGAAAATCTCACATTATGCCTCTTTTCTGGTGGAATAGGGGTTATTTAAGGGGGTATAACATACCTTACTTCTCAATTAAAAACCATTCTTGACTTAAAATGTGTGACTTTTTTCACATATACTCAGCATTGACTGTCAACAGAGTTGAGTCTGGATATATTGGCATCTTGGAATCAGAGATGTCGTCTTGGCTTTCAGTAATCCTCAAACATTTCAGTCACACAAAATACAATCAAATTGTATTCAAAGCCACTTTTGCATCAAAATATTGGAAATCAAGCTAAATTGACAGTCTTCTACATACAGTAACTACGCTTCATTCAGTTTCCGTGAAATAAACCTAAGGTCAATGTTAAAAAAAATTAACGAGCCAGGTTATTTATTTATTAACACTTAATTGAGCTACTGTTAGAATGATGGTTTAATCTTCTTCACCAAAATTACCTTTATTTTACATTGATTAGATCTCCAACTTAATACATGTGACATCCCATCCCCAGAAAATCCGTCATGATGCTGTTACAAGATGCAAAGTTACTTGAACTGGTCATTTCACATCAATGGGTATGACAATCCCTCTCATCAAGCTTTGGAGACACATTGTTGATATTTCACTCTAAAGATTTTTTAATGATCTCTTTCTTTTAGCGGTTAACTTGTCTAACTGGACCATACCCAACATTGTGGCAACAGCACAGATTCAAATGTAATTTCCTTTCAAATTAAAAGATAAATTACAGTCTGCTCCTCCACTCAGTGTTCTACACTCAGCATTTCATGTCTTTGAAGACTCACAAGCTGTCTGAAAAGCTACAGTTGGTATATATCATTTTTACTGTCATCACAATACCAGTAACTGCAGGCTAGTAACAGCAACGTCTGTTTCCATTTCGTCACTCTCCCCAGAGCTATCAGGTTTTTACTGGATCCCCATAAACCCCGAGCAACATTTCCGCTCCCGTCTTTGATTAGTTGTATTGCCAATTAAAATAAAACAACGTGCTCATATTGTTAGTAAAAACTGTATCAGTGTAGTTACCACTTATACAGTTTAAAATAAAGGGGGAAAATATAATTAACAAAGGATTCTGCAATAATTGGCTACATCATGCTTCATTGCTTCCCGTTCCACTGTGCCATGTCCTCTTCTCTAACCTGCCAGTACAATTGGTGACTGCTGAATGGGCACAGTTGTTGGCATGGAACTGAGACCTGCTCTTATCATGTAAAGCACAATGTCAGGAATTGCTGCAAGAGAGCTGCTTTAATGATTCTGTAGTTTTGCCCCTGGGCTGCAATCATCCTGACCAACAAACCCTCTTGTACCCATGTTTAGCCCTAAGGGAAGTGTTGTTGCCTCCATTTTGAGACAGCTTTTTAACAACAAACACAGAGTTCTTTCATCAGTGCTTGCATCACTGAAATGTGCAATGCTACAAAAAAGTGTCAGCAAAATGTTTTACAATGCAATTATAATCCCACAAGGTTAGGAATGTACAGAATTACTGCTACCACCATATTTCCACTGCTACATAATGAATACATCACATAGGTCTTCCCTAAATACTACAGATTCAAGACCTTCAGAAGGGGTTGTACAGTAGCACATCAGAGACTTAATTCTTACATTCATTAATTCTTTATCACATCTCCTTATAATGCTGAGTTGACAAAGCGATGTCAAAAGCAATCTGTTCCAACTGTCGGCGGATCCCGAAAGGTGTATGTGAAAAGAACAGTGTGTTCTGCTGGCCTATTTAGAAGAGCCCCCCACGGATTCACCCGCTTTTAATGTACCTGCGGGTGCCTTTGTATATAAACTACAATCTTCAAAAAGGGAATCTCACACAGCGCATGGATTCCAGAGGCTTTTGCAATTCATGTCACGGTTTGAGCAGTGTCCACGTTTGCTCTAACTCTCTCCAAATATAACAAGATGAAGCCAATAAGGAAAGCAAGAGTCCCGTTATCGGCTTTGTTTCGATATCAATTCCCCTGAAAGCCTTTCTTTCGCCTTTCTTTCACGCAGGTAGTGTTTCGTACTCCTTGACCCATGTCTATTCATAGCTCTAAGAATATGCATAGCTAACACGTGGTAACCAAAATCTATAACAATTCATGCATGAAGGCCGGCTGTTTGTTCCCTGAGGAACATATTTATTCATGCTAATAGAGACACAAAAGATTAACTTACCATACTGGAACAGCGGCGAAGAACATGTCTGCTTTCTGCCAGAAGAGTGGATAGGTGCCTACAGATTCAGTCTGCAACATGAAATAAAAAGACTCCATTAAGGACACACAATAGGAATGACTTCTGTTATTCCACAAGACAGACGCATCAGAAACATTTGGAATGTCAGCATGCAGGAAGCTTGCATCATCCGCTCATCTACTCTGTGTCACATTGAATAATATCATCAGCTGGATGCCTTAAGCATAAATGTAAATCCTGCACCTTGTATAGATCCCAACCATTCCTCCTTGTATTTTAAGACGTAGAAAACATTATGATTGTTTAACATATTTTTTTAAATTTCCTGAGTCCTCAATTTCCTTTCCAGTCCTGAATTATCCCTCAAGGTTCGGTAAAGAGCTATAAAAAATATTAACATATCATTCCATACTTCTGAACAGGCTAGGTTGAAGATTTCAGAGAAACTGTAGATCTATTCTTAATACCGAGAAGCACAATACACACCCCATGGCTTTAAAATCATTAGTGAACCCATCAGCCTGATCACCCCCATGATTTGTGATTGGTGTAGCTTTTATACATGATATTATTAAATGATAATGGCCTTCCACTGAAGCGACGGTTAGGTGATATGATGATGTATTCCTCGAGACAATAAAGAGTTAGCTATAATTTAAGACTTTGGGCTCACGTTAATAAAAAGTAGTAATAATTTTGATATCTCTGGTTGAATAAGATCACTGCAGACAATGTAAGGAATTAATGAGGAGGTCTGCTTCAAGGCAATATTCCATGCAAAGGATTTTTTGACATCAATGTTGTAAAATATCTTGATTATTCAAGTATTTAATTCACTCTATTGGCTAAAGAGTAATTACAAAATTGAATATACCTTGATTAGAAATGTAAAATCCATATGGCCCACATCCGACTGGAATTACATCATCAATACCCTCCATAAAAGAAGCGAGTCTAATTCATATTTTGTACACGTTGAGTCTACACGTGTTCAGACTGACAACACCTGTTGTCATTTTAGTTGCACTGCTTTCCCAGTTGTTCCCACTGGGTAAACTTGCACTAGGTGGCTTCTACTGCTGTCAACATGAAGCATTTGATATACAGAAAATATGCCTCCATATAGCAGCATTCAAAACCTCCCTCTGTCATTTTCAATGACAAAACAATTTGTGTTCACGGCAGAATGAATAAAAGTGTTTGGGAAGAAATATTTTGTAAATCTAACAAAGATGCAGCTCATGGTTTGTGTGCTCATTGCTCAACACTTTACATTCAAATTATATTTTTCACAATAACCTGCATTTTGTATTTGATGAGATTTTGTACGTGAAAGGAAAAATGCAGAAAAACCCTCCTTCTGCCAGTCAACACTTGTCTTCCATTCTGACTACATTTTAACATGGAGCCGTCCTAATGATCACATCTGGGCTGTAGTCTTCACCCTCTACAAGGCTAACCATTATCCTGTCTGTTTTAATCACAGCCTTGAGTTGAATTAGTCAGGTGAAAGATAAAGATAAAGATGTCTGCAGCTTTTTCTGGATCTACAGGATCATTCTGGGTTTTTTTTTCCACAAAGAGAGACTATCACTGTCCTGGGAGAGGATTTGGGAGGAGTGGGGTGAGAGGACGAGGGGAAAGAGGAGAAGGGAGGGACGAGACACCACTGGGATCAAATCTTGAGTATGCCAAGGTCAGAAGAACTCTATGAAATGAAACGCTGCCAAACACAGACGCCTACACCTTGAGGTACACACACTCATTCGACTTACACACACGCTTACACGTAGCAACACACGGCCTATATTAGCTCTTCCCTGAAGATAACCTGCTGAGAACTGCTAAATAACCACTGGGCTCACACTCGACTATATCTGCCTGTATGCCTACGCACACAAACACGTTTTCTCATTCGTGAGGTTTGTCCTCTCCGTGAGAACCAGGATATTCATATGAATGCATGCTATGATGCAGACTGGGATCTGTTAACTCGTTTGATCTAAAATATTCTCGACTTAATATGGTAACAAGTACATCTCCAAAAATCCATGTCTCTGATTGAAAAAACCTCCCATGATATTTATTTCACAACAACTTATATTTCACACATAAAAGCTTTAAACCACCATTGCTAACTAGTGACTATGAAATCAACTATGTGGCTGTCAATGCTCAACTCGACGTTTCACCACACTGACATCTTCCCCATTTCTTTTGCCAACCAAATATGCTGGCATCATTTAGATAAAAATCACAATTTCCACTGTGCATAAGGAAATGTCATTCTATCCCTCCCACTTGCAACTGGCAGCTGATGTTTGTCATACTTGCTGAATTTAGTAGGCATTTTGGACAATAGTTAAATGACAGCTGGGACAGTGCAACAACAATTTCTAGTTTCCACTAGATTCAAATTACATGCACACGAAAATGAGTAGCTGTACCTTGCAATGTAGTGCAACATATTTACAATGAACAGTTAAGTCACAAAATACCTCTTTGGGTGTTGATATATTACATTGCACTGTTGTTTTTACTGAGCAATGTTAATCAAATGAGGCTTTTGTGTCAACTGATGCATATTACTAAATGCATAAATACATAAATGCATCCATGTTTTTAGAGAGACTTGTTGTAAACTGTATATCCTTGTTGTATATTGTAGATTCTTGCATACCTCCAGGACAAAACTGAGTAGTTAGGATGTCTAATGCAATATTTAACATTTATGTCCAAAACGTATTGTTAAGTATGTGTTCACAGAAACTCTGCACCTTGCTCCATCGCACAATTACATTAATTCTCACTCCATGACAGAACGTTTGAAAGCAGTAAAAGGCTCTCAGGTTTGAAGCTTACACACTTTAGCAGGAAAACAAATGGTGTGATAAGATGCACACTCACAACCATCATGTTACTAATCAGAGATGCCATTTCAGATGCTGATCTACTTTATTATGTCGTAAACCCTCGCTAGATTCACATATTGCACATTGCAGTCATAACCCACAAGGAGGACCCTTAACAGTACTCTATATGGATTATGTTGAAACACTAAATAACCTTTTAGTCTATTAAATACACATGCTTTAGTCTGCCTATAAAAATTTCAATGAGAGAAAGACAAAAACAATGTTATTGTTTGGCTGTATGTTGAACTAGTTATCAGTCTTAAAACATTCATGTTTATTCATCATCAGAGGACAGAAAGGAGACGGGGGAGAATAGGGGAAACATTTCAACACCACATGGGTATTTACCCACGATAAACAGAGTGCCTTTTGTAATCCCTTCAAAGGCATCCCTTAACTACAAAAGTGCTTTTTGTGATTGTGTATTCATTGTTTGGGTGTGGATATGGATCGGGAGTTGTGCAAAACATTCATATTTCATCACCTCATTTTAATCAACTCCTGATCAAGAAATACCAAAACTACTATGAAAAATAAAGATTTATAAATGCATATTTCTTGTCTCTTGCATGCATTCATCATCATAATTTCTCTAAGTTCCCTGAAGGCAACAGGCGCTAAATAATTGATGGGCCTGAATGCTGTTTGGCTCTGTTAGGGAGTGCCTGCAACTCTCTCGGGACGCAAAAAGCACCAGCAGCTTTGAAACCGGCGGAAGCAGGCGGGACTCAGTTAGAATTAGTATTGTTTTCCGTCATACCAAACATTTGGTGCAGAGACAATGCAATGCAGTTTCATTACATCGCCGGAGCCTCGCGGGCAAAGACATCAAAGGTCCAGTTTTTCACTGCCTCAGTTTACTGAGACAATGAAGAAATAGATGTAAAGTTAAGACTCATTTCAAAGAGAAGTACTGAGACTTCAATTATGAAAATGTAAAAATAAAACATTAAAGTCTGCACCTCAAGTCACAAAACTCTAGTTTGGATGGCAACCCTAAACGGGACCCATGTTATGCATCTTTCTTCCTAAATAATTGAACTTGCAAAAAACGAACAACTCTTTTAAAAAGAAACAGGAGAACTCCAATGTGATCTGAATCCTTGCACTGCAGTTCATGTCTGATTGTGAAACCATTCATATTTTACATTAAGATTTAGGTATTTCTAGTTTTCTTTAAATGCAACATGCTAACGTATCTTGAAAACAAATGCATTAAAAGTGGCTTCGAAGTTCAACATCTTCATGTTCAGAAAAATTTGACTCAACTGCCCTGATATCGTACAAATAGTAATAACAGTTGACCACATGATATCTAAAGGATTGATAAAAAATATATATCTCTTCCATTTATTTGAATGGGAAGACAACCCTGATTGAGGCAATAGTTGACAGACAATAAAATATCTGGAGCAGTCTTGTAAACAGTGTCACATTTCCCAGTGGGACCTTGGCAGCTTTAATTTGGGAGGCTTTAAATCTCAAGAATCAGAATGTAGGCCACAGTACAGCAGTTTTAAAACACAGTCAAGCTTTTTAAATGCCACATCAGAGAGAGGGAGGGAAAGATTTTTACACAGCTGATGGAACACTGTTGTATCTAGTAAAGTACACTGCCGGTCAAAAGTTTTAGACCATCTCAATTCTACAGTGAATCACTTTAAATGGTACAACAGTGAGGTGTCATGATAAAAAAAGCGAGTAAAAATTTAAGGCTACCTACACATATGAAGAAGAAATGGGTTGGAGGGTAAAATCTGGACCAATAATGGCTCACAGTGAATTATTTTGGCAGTAATGGAAGAAGAACAAATTTTAAATGTTAAAGGGTTAATCCAGTTTCCCTTTATCACAAGGAGAAATGAGAGCAATAGTGCTGCCACAATTTACAACCATCAGCTGTAGAATGGGTGTTTGGCTTCTACTACACTGGTTATATACATGATTTGTTTTAACACTAGGATGTGCTACCAACTAAGACAAGAATTGGGGAATACTGTAATATTTGCATTTGAAATGTACTTCTTACAGTCCATGAATCGGATGTATTGCGGAGGATGATCATTCAGCCAACACATTAGCCAAGTTAATGTCTGCAAAGAGGCTGTATTGAAATGGCAATACTATCATTGCATTAATACAAAAACTATCAGAGCATAAAGTCTAATCAGAATCATCATACGCTGTGACAAATAGCACCATAAATGTCCCTTTTTCTTTTGTGAACATCAATCTAACCACATCTGTTGCTTATGGAAATAACAGTGGGAAAGTCTCCACCCTAAAATATAGTGGCACTCTAATACATCCGTTAACATTATTTTATACTAATTGATTTAGACAGTAATATTTCAAACGTATAAATGACACCTAACTTTTACACTACAGGGAAAGAGATCATTAAAAAATGTTTTAAAGTATTTTACCCTTTTAGTCCATTTCTCTATATCTTGTTACCTCTGACAAAGACCAGGAGTTATGAGATCGCCTTGTTCATCAACATATACATATATTTCTTACCACAATACAGTGTCTCCTAAAGTAAGAGCCTGACTGTTATGACATTTACTGAAATTCAAATCTCCAAGAAGTGAGGTTTCTCATCTAATGCAGTAAATAAGGTAATACAGCACAGGAAGAAATGTAAGGATTACCTTATATAACTATCCTGTCCTGTACCAAATACTATTTTAACTCTGGTGTACATTTTGTGAGCAGGAAGAATGAGGTGTTCGGGGGATGAATGATGCCCGCAAAGAATCATTTATTTCTTGATGCATCAAGGAGAAAGGTGATGAGTAATTCAGACGTTAACAGACGTAATAATACTGAGGGAAAAAAAGAGAAAGTCCTTGAAAGAATGCAGTTTATTTACCCATAAAGTCATATGAGACTAACTTACACAAGGTGGTTCTATACTTTTTAATAGTATGTGGAACTATTCTATTGGAGAGTTATCCTGTCTCACCTAATCCATGTTCCTACTCCCCTTGACTTCTCGCTCTCTCTTTGTCTCCCAGAGCGTCACGGTGCATACTTCTACGAATGTTTGGACATTCCTTCGGTTGTTATCTAAACAGATCCCTAGGCCAACCTTGGTTGCTATGGCTACTGCTGATGAGAAAGAGGCCCCATCTCTCACCGCAGATAAGTAGTGGACTTTGGTAACCTCCTTCTGACCTTACCTTTTGTGCAGACTCTTACTGAACAAGTGAGGTCGACTGAGCAAGCCGGTACATACTAACTAAGGAAGAGAATAAAACTAAATTAGAAAATATTCTAGTAGATTATTTTCATTAACCATCATTACATATGTTTTTTGCTCTCACAAAAATTTATTTTCATACCAAGTAAGATGTTTGCCTCTTCATTAAGTGTGGAGCCGAACCATTTTCGTGCGGCAACAAAGCCAAATAAATAGAAAACCTATGCTGTTAATTGTGCACCACTTTGGAGAGGAAGGATTTCGTATTTGCCCCAAACATAAATAAATATTTTCCTTTTGTTCGAGAAGGTGGCTTAAGTCCCCAGTGAACAGCAGTGAGATGCCCTGGTTCTGTTCACTCCATTCCTCATGGAGGTTTCTGATTTTGCCCTGTTGCGTGTGAGATGGCTTTTAGATTGGGCAGGAAAATTGCTCTGTATCTATCTAAAAATCAACAATGATCAACACGTTTCAGGCTAAAATTACACCTTTGTGTCGGATCAATGTAGACACAAATGAGGGGACATGAGGGCAGACAAAAATAATGAACACCTCCATGATTTGGACAGACCTTATATTTATTTGGATAAGTTTGACAAAATTACAGCATTTAGTTTATTTAATTTGACGCAAGTAACAATGCTTTGGGACCATTTATATATAACTGGGCTGTGTGCTAACTATCCCTGACCAAGAGACCACCCTTTGAGTATTTTGCACTTTGATGTTGCAAACACAATTTAATATTGATGTTAATGCCACCACTTCAGCTGCTGCCAGTGTTAAACTATGCGAGTATTTCCGTGTGAAGATGTTACTTCATGACAGTACAGGATGCATCATTCCAAGAGTCCCATAACAGAAAAACAAGGGGCATATTTCCTTTGTTTGTGACGGCCGGTGACAACAAGTTTCGCATTTAAATTTTTTTCGGACAAACTGGAATTATAAATTGCCACAATTCTTCGTACATACAAATGGAAAACAGATAATTAACAATCCCTCAAATAAGGCTGTGTGCTGCTGCCTGAATGGATTCTCCTCGGTGTCATAATGAGGAAATGAATCTTGTGAGCGAGAGAAAAGTTATGTTGTGCTTTCTGTGTCATTTGTTTCTTAAAGTCTGTAATGCAAAGTTTTATCAAATTTAATTGAGTGTTAAGACCACAACAAACATTGCAATAAATATTATCTTCGGTACAACATTCATTTTACATTAACTATAACCTAACCCATTAACCTGAAGATAATCACTGATATTGTTCAACAATATGTATCATCACTTAATAAAATATCCAATACCATCTTTTAAATCACTTCAATGGTTAATTCTACAGAAAGGCTTTTCTACAGGTGCTTTGTCTTTTCTATTTGTTTTATATAATACATAATTTGATCTGATCCTATGTTCTGTTTTATCTTGTTCCATGTTTTTATTTTTGTTAGTGTTCTTTTTTATTTTTCTTCTCTGAAGCACTGGAACCATGTTTTGCAGTGGGCCATACAAACACATTATGATTCTGTACCTTGTCTGCAGTGACATTCCTTCCCAACCATACAGAAGACTTTTTATATTTAAGAAATTCCAAGTAACATGCAACTTGCAAAAAGATTTTTGAAAATTATCTAAATCAAAACTACTGACACATACAGGGACATCAAATTTTTTAGAACATGTATACAATGTTTTAAAACCCTATCTTTTAAGGAGAAGTGCCAACTACACAACTCTATATCATGAAGGAGAAGTTTGGTTTCCCAAAATAGAAATAATGGATTCTTGTTCTGTGTTTTATTGGACCGGTACCATGGATGAATGTCATTTTACAAGCACAGCTATGTGTGCAATGTGTGCACAATGTACCTGCTGTAGCTATCATGCCCAACCCCAGTTTGCTCAATGACCCAAACAAAACTAGCAATGTCCTTGTGGTGATGTGCAGAGGTAGCGGTGCTATGCATGCATGCATGCTCTTAATGCTCCCTACGTACATATTTGAATGAATAAAACATGTCAGCCAAAAGGGCCCATTCCACCATGCAAACTCTGCAACTTCCCTTTCCCCTATTAAATCCCCATGGTGCTATTTCTTCTTATAGCTCAGAGTGACCGCTCTTTCGGTAATGAAAATACTGTAGTACTATTGCGTGATATAAAGAAGTACTTGATGTAAAGAAATGAGTGTGTAAAGAAGCTGAGGAGAGCTCCATGGACATGAACAATATAAACAAATTAAATTCTAATAAAAATTAAAGCTAAAACATTAAATGCAGAAAGACAACCTGAGTTGCAGGGACCAAAGTCACTTATAAGATACATATACAGTATGAATTATAGTTAGTTCTTTTATTGCTCATTTATACAAATCTATTTTCTTTTTACCCAGTTGCTACATTACATTGTTTTTGGTTTAATTTAATTGGATAGTCATTTATAATTTAAATGTAAAGAGAACACATAAGATGCTAAACATTAGCACACTTCAATTCTCTACAGCACAATGCAACATCGTAAAAGATACTCTACCCTGGTGGGACAGTGCTTCGTTTGCATGTAAGAATTCTAACTGAGGAGACCACACTAAAGTGGTACATTAAAGAAGTTAACGCAAAAAAAAGGGAGATAGTATTGATTTATACATTAATTCCACTATTATGGACCATGTTTTCATTCCTTGGATCTGCTCACGGGTGGGGTTTTTTATAATTTAAAAAGGTGCACTGTTTACTGCTTGGAGATGTTGCTACTTTTCCCTGCACAATTACCACATACATAGGCAAGAGTGATGCAAGTACATTTGCTTAAACCCTTTTTCAGAGTGAAAAAGAGCATCTTGTCATTTTCCCCATACCTTTACACAGTAAGCCTTATCTCTCAACTGCAGTGTTTTCCCTTTTTGTTCTCCCATTGTCATGCTACTATTCATCCCCAATCTGCCTCTGTTTTGAACAACAAATCACCGTTTGGCTCTTTTTTGTCTTCAGGACAACCTACTGTCTGTTCCTACTTCAGGCTCTCAGCCTCCTTGCCACATTGTCCTCACATGCTCATTGTCTGTGCCTCCGTCTGCCCCTTGTTATTTATGGAACGCAAAACTGCAGGGGTACAGAGAAGTAGCCTGGAGCTGTTCTATACCCACAGCCAAGCAACCCAATAACTGCCAAGAGATTATGGAAAGACCTTGTCAGAAACAGGAAACCTTCTGTCACCTCTGCCACGCCACCTACAGTACTGAACAATATCCTGCCCACTCACCCAGGCTAATTAACACTTTTGTGTGCTATGAAAGACTTTGGCTCATACACTAAGATGTGGATCACATCCTCTGAAGTTATCAGTTCCGTCATGCACAGGCAGTGTGATGCACATAAGTTTGTAAGAAACATTTGAATATATGTGACTGTTTATATCTAGAGATTCACTGATTGAAATGCAGGACTGTATTATCTATTACAGTTTCATTGACACACCACTTATATTATATATATACCAAAACAAAACTAATAGAAGATGATGAGAAACAATGGTCATCTGCTTATCTTTAATTTACAAACAGGTCTATTTTGAGTTTTTATTTTTGAGGTGTGGCCCATGATATATTAAGAAAAACAAATCCAAAGCAAAGTTGATTTTCTTCCGCGCTAAAGTAGCTGTCAAGCTGTCAACCGAGCCCAGTCCCAATCTATTGCAACAAGGGTACAATGACACCCCACAGCCAGTGCTCACTGCCCACTATTGTTGTACTCCAGGTGCTGTATGACTTTGTTGTAAAATTTAAGGAGAGAATAGCCCTTCCACCAAGGTTTGGAGCAGAAATAAAAACCAGGATGTCACATTCCCCATGCCTGGTGTAAACTCGAGGAACCAGAAAACCCCTTCCAACTCTACTGCAAGGCTTGGTTAACCATAAAACCAATTACCATAAAAATCACCTCATGGGTTCCACATATAGGATGGAAACACATGCCGCTGCATACAAAGCAGAGGCCGCTGGAGCTTGATGACTAAAGAGCCATTTGAAACCACAGAATCTCCCTAATATGTTTACAGTGTCTTTTAGTAGTCTTAAGATTAAGCAAAGGATGAGGACATGAGAGAGGCTGAGAGTGAGAGCTTCCAGTCACAACGTCTCAAGAGCCAGCATAAAGAAAATAAGGAAGAAAATGTGATTTTATTCAACATGCAAATTTCCCTTTACTTTCCAAAGCTTTTTAAAATGCCCTGAAAACTACTGTCTTCACAAGCAGAGGAATTTAGAGATTGTGTTGCACTATAATTATTTTTTACTCATTCCATACATAAATCAAAGAATCTTCACATGCTTTGCTTTTTGCTGTGAGTTTCTAAGAAGCCTCTTCAATAGAGACCCAACGAGTCCCAAAGCCAAAAACTCAAGGTCCAATAATCGCTTATTCTCAGCGAACCATTAGGTTTCTGGCTGTAACTGCTGTCCAGTTTAACAGAAGGCATTTATTGAGCCGCTGCTCTGTTGCACAGCTAATTAGACAAGCTCTGTGTTTTCTGTACTCTTGACATGTATTAGCTTGTTTGTATGACTGAATGCACGCCAGGCACCTTTTTAAATGGTCGCTACATAGACATTAAAACCCAAGAACTGAGAAATGATCCCTGAGATGTTAATAGGCAGGCTGAATATGGAAAGCAGAACCTTCTTGTACTGCAGCACTTACGATTTAAGTGACTGTTGCTTAAGGCTCATTTATGCTGCTTTTATGAAATTATAAATATATGCAAGTTTCAAACCATGCAACCGTCACTTTCTAAAATACTTCCATGCACTTTACATTGGAATGGTTAAGCAATATATCCACAAGAGGGCAGCACAGTCGAATGTGTTTGACAACAAACACAATAAGTACCATCATATAGACGCCTATAGTTTCTTAGCAACTCGCAAAGTTCGGCCATTGTTGAACTCTCTTCCTCATCTATATGTTCATCTTGCTTGAACTATTCGCTACGCTGACCCCCTGAAATATCTGAGGGTATCACTTGATTTGTCGGTTAAGTCCGTATCTTTAAGCTACAAATGTATTTTTGATGTCAGCACAAATGAGCCTCAATGCTACAGCAGAAGCAATATGATGGCAATACACCTACAAAGACTTATATAATTTACAGTTTATTCAAATTAGTCATGATGATCACAAGGTTATTCTAGAGATTAAATTATTGGGTTAGATTTTAAATGTTAACATAAACCATTAAATGCAACTAGTAAGTGCTATTTTCTATGTCTGAATCACAACAATACACTTGCAGACTTGTGGTTGTGTCCTACTGTGCGTGCACACACACACCACTCTGCAGCACACATGCAAGAGGAGTGTGGTTGATGAGGTTTTGTGAACCCAAAGTCAACAGTGTTGTGGTTTGTGATTAAAGAGTATAAACACAGTGAAAATGTGTGAGATTTTAACAATCTCCAGCAGGATTCAGCCATTTGCCGGAGATTTGCTGGTTTTGAACTTGCAGTGTGTCACCGAGTTCTTTTTAGATCAATGTAAAATTGTGAGTCACCTTTGATGTGTTAGGCAGTTGCTCACTGCTTAATCATCCTTATTCTGTGCAGTGTTACCTCTACATGCACCCAACAGTGGTGTTACTCTGCTGCTGAAACATGACAAGAGGAGAAGAGAGGGCTGCTCTTTTTTTAACATTATTTGGCAATTAAACATGCAAATGCTGGTCACGAATTTGGGATTATCATTCGCCATAGGGAGCACAGTCGTGCAACTTCACGTGAGTCACGCACACTAACACTACAGCAAAATATCTAATTTGACAGGGACAGAGAAGGAATACATATTTGTGACATAAACAACATTTGAAAGATCCATCTTGACAAAAAGATATTAGGTGTTCCACATGCACATCAATTGTTTTCTTCTTCCTGGAAACAGGCCTTACTGTGCTCAAGGGCCACTGTGACCTGCAAAAGCTGTCAGTCTCAAAGACAACTCACAGACTCCCTCACAGACACATAAAAGCTGCATAGGAAACTATGTAAATGTAAATAAATATGTCATTGAAAATATCAATAAGCTTAAGTTAATAATATAACTGTTGATAATAAACTGTTGTGATGCAAGTTCATTCTAGAAAAAAGGAATATTGAATCATTTGAATAACTAATAAGCTATATATTTTTATTTGTTCCATAAATTTCAATATAATAATTGTTGTAAAGATTATACTACCGGTTCACCAGGCTTTTAAAGAGAATTGGACATGGCAAACTGATTTCTTTATTGAATGTTCAGGCCAAAAACTGAAAAACCCATTTCAAATTATGCATCTGGCACCGCAACTTGTTTATCTGCCATCAAACTGGGGGAAAAAAAGCATTTAAACACATGGGTATCTGACTTGGCATAAACTCCTGCTTTTGTTTAGTAACTTTGAATAGGTTGAATAAATATTGTATTATACAATGAGCAGTATAACATACTTTTTGCATTTGACCAGTGAGCATTTGTCTTTGTAGAACACAAAAAAGGAAAAGGATGGTTTGTTCTGTTGGGAATAGCAGGCTTTTGGGACGTATACTCATTGTATGCAGGGCTGTGTGCAACCTGAATTTGTACTCAGCTTTGGAGAAGCCTCCTGATTTACCCAAGTAAAACAAGAAGCACCCCTGTGCGTGACACTGCGACTGTGCAGCTGTAAGCAATATCCATCAATGATCTATATGTTGATCCGAGAGGACAAGTCCCTTTAAGCATTGCAATACAAGGCATTCATGGCTTACTCTATGAGAACAGATTTAAATTGAGCAATCAAATCTGGAGATGACGCACGGCAGTCTCAGGTGAAGAGATAGCATGTCACAGTGCAGTGATTCTCATCTGCAATCTATCCCGCTCATTAACACCATGTTTTTCCATGAGAAACAGCTGCCTGTCTCAACACTGGTTACGGCTTACCAATGGGAGCTTCGGTTCAACCATTGAGGCTGCTCAGTGCCGTTCCACTTGCATTTCAATAATATTCCCATTCATGACCCAATCAGTGTAGCCTGAGTTCTGACAGCTGTGGTACAGCAATAAATCATGAAAGCCAGACAAAAAATGCTCTGCATGTAATTATAATGTGACTCTGTCAAAGTGGCAAACTAGCGCCAACGCACAGACTTTAATTGGTTACCTCAGAACATGCCAGTGTGTCCAAGTGGGCATGTGTGGGGCAGCATTAACCTGGCTCCACATTACTTTTGTCTCCCTGCCTCTCTGATGAAAAAATTGTACATGTGGCTATAGTAGTTATACAAGATATGATTCATGACTATATTAAAAAAGTAAAAAATAGCTATAACTGTATATTATCTTATATCTTGTTAAATTTGGTATTGCAGTGAATTATGTTCGTTCAACATATCGTACTCTGAAACTATTAGTTAATTTTACTATTCAGTCCCAAAGTATATATAAATTATATTATCAAAATATACCATTAGAATGCTGTGTGATCCACAGTAGTCTTCTGCATGAAGGAAGCCATGGTTTCAAAACCCACAATTACACTGAGCTTAACTTACCCATGTTTCATGATGAAATTATTTTTTGTGTCAACATTTGATATCAAAAATGCAGTTTTTACAATACAGTGTTTCCCCTACGTGCATTGTGCTGCTACTGAATTTTCACATAGTCTCATGGTTATTCAGGGCAGACCATCACCACTCCAACTTGCATGTTCTACACTGCCTGCAGCTGGCTGCGGCTAATATGAAGAGCATGAAATGACAGGGAGCCTATCACAGACCCACAACCTAAACAAGCCTTTCCAGAGATGTCACCATTGTTTGCAGCCACAGCCAAATCGCAAGGTAATAGAAAAAATATATGTATACAGTGACTATTTCCAAATACCCACAGTAAATTGTAAGTGGCTGTATTCATATAGTGGTTCTTCAGTCACATTCACACACTATCTATCATATATAAATATAGTCTTTTTATTTCTACTCCATATATTTAAAAAAAAAACAATATGGGAACAAATTCTTATTTTGATGGCTAAAACTAATCAAAACGGTTTTATTAATATCCCGATCATATTCCAGCTTCAAAAAATGTACATTTATTTATTTTACATAATGTCTACATATCTATTTCTATTTGTGTTATATTCTGGAAGTCATTTTGTGTGTTGAAGCATTTCATTACTACAGAACTCTGAGCCTCCAGAGATCTCCAAATGTCAGGAGCTCCTGGTAAATAATCTCAAATGACCAAGAGAACATGAAAAGTCTCATCTATAGCAATCTTCTCTACAGCAAAGGTCCGGAGCTGCATGCTTGTGGACACACACAAGACTGCCTTTACCGAAATAAATCTGAAGGGAAACACTGTAATATGTATGTTACTTCTGCAACATTTCTTGAACAAAGACATTTGCTTCACATGAATCCTTTGAATAGCATTTCAAGGTAATTGAAACCTGAAAGGCAGGGATTTTTAAACCTGAGTCTCTGAGCTGTGAAGGAATGCAGGTACATTATTTTTTCACCTTTAAGTAAGTGATTAGAAACAGCCATAAGAGTGCTAGCGAATTAGCCTGAATTGCTGAGCTGCATTCACTGAGTGAAGGGAATGTAAATGTTATTTTCACTGAGTGTCTCCTTTTAAATGTGTTTAAAAAAGTCCAATAAAATTAGCAAGCTTCAGATACGGCTCAGATGGAATTGTGCCTCCAGGAAGTGGGCACGGAGAGGGAGTATTTGGAAATCCAATCACCAGAGAAAATGATTAAACTCTATTTGAAGTTCTTAAGGCCAGCTTGCTCACCACAGAGGGAGAGAAACAGGTGAGGATTGTGATCTGGGAATAAGGATCTAAAGCTGAAATTCTAGGAAGAGAAAAAAAAAAACAGCCAGGGCAAATGTCCAAAATCCATAAGTCAACAGAGTCCTGCTCTCCATCGCTGCCTGTGTGCTGGCTAAACTACTTTCACCTCGAGTGAGCGGTAATTCCCTGTTATCATTCCTAGTGCTTAGAAGGTATTTAGACCACTGCACTTGCTGCAGAAGGAAGCTCTCACTTGTACGTCTCTAACTGCGGCGTTTGCTCAAGCCAAAGAAATGACTAAACACAGAAATGTGATTCAAAATGGTTTCTCTTTGGTCCTGAAAAACATTGCAGATAACATAAAAAGTTTTACTCTCTCCGTCCTTTTAATTTTACAGATAATACTTAGTTGGAGTCCTTTCTTGTAAAGCATAATCATTCCCCACAGTGCCTTTTTGTGTGTGTAGTGTTTTGTGCTTTGTATACAACTCAAGTGTCAGTGAGGAACCAAGGTTTGCACAAAATTTGGACAGCCTATTTTTCATCCCTGCCGTGAACCAAATACTGAAGTTATATGCTGCATTTTTACAACCAACAACAGCACCTCAGCAGAATGGTAAACCAGCACAATCACGACAGGTTTTCACAGAACGTTCCTCGGTTCACCTCTCTCATTAGAGCTCAACCTGACCGTGAATATCTTCATTAACACTGCCGCCTATTATTTAGACTGTAGCCTATTTGCATGCTGTTCAGTTTGCCTGGAAACACTGTGTTCTTTTGGTTTTACTCTTTGCATGGTATACAATACAGATTTGTTTATGTGCATAGTTTGTAAAAGGAGCCTTATTTACTTCTGTTTACAAAATGTTGATCGAAGATTTTAGTTGAATTTCATCGTTTAAATGTTTAGTTTAACTAGTGACACATGCACTGCCTCTGATACTTTCATATAACTTGTAGTATTTGTGATATCTCTCTAATCATGATAGACTCCATGGGCACTCAGCAGTTCCTTAATGTCAGGTCATTTCTACAGGAAAAGGAAATGGTTACATTAGCTAATTCACTTCTGGTAAAATTACCACAAGAAGTCAGATCAAATGACCAGTCACAGGAAGACAAGACGGGCACTCTACCAACTCCATTTTACAAATACTGCCCTTTAATAAAAAAAAATCTAATTATCATCTTCCTGCTCATTTCTGTAAACAATGGAGGAAACAATTTGGCTAATTGGATGTGAGGAATACTGCAGGTCTAACAGTACAAAGACTTTCTGATTATATTAAGTGAAATTACCAGCTGAACTGATGTTTGTCTACCTCTAATATGCTTATTAAAAAAAGTCCCTCTAAGCCACTTGCATGTGCATTTAGTCTAACATGTACAATGGTAGAGGAAAAAAATATGCAATGACTGCTCTATGTCAAAGATGAGTAACAACACTGAAGCAGCTCATTGTTCTCAGTGTTTCCCACATAATAAATTTGACGTATGGTGGTGATGGGGTCCATGTGCACAAAGGACACTCAACAGATTCAGGTAGGCAGACTAAAGAGTTCTCGCATGAGAGAGAGAACCGGACAGCATTCCACAGCTGCAGCTGGATCTATGAGGTCTGACAGCCTGCATGGACAGTAAAAACGTTATGGACCATAGCCCAGGCATATGGTGGCAGGCAGTAAGGCGACAGCATGAGCGAACGTGCAGCATATAATACCACACACACCAAGAGATCACTTGTGTAATTATGAGAAGTGAAAAAATGTATTGGCAGATAATGAAACTGTGGCAGGACCAATTAGAATACAGCAGGCCATCACAGTCTAGATAATTAACTCTGATTGTAACAAACAATATCTATTATTTTAGCCTAAAAATGTGTATGCTCAGTAAATTTGACATTTTTATTATTGTTGTTGAACACTATCTATTGTATGTGTTGTGAGTCCTGCCAATTCCAAAAGTAAAAAAAAAAAACAGCAGTCTACATATTCGCTGTGTAAGTTAACTGCCAACCAATGAATAAAGCAAATGTCAAATAAGTGTATTATTATTTTAAAGGATTATTCACGTTATGCAGTTAAGTGGAGTGGAGTTGAAGATAATGCATATCATATCCCAGAAATGAATTAAAAAAAAAAAACAGCATCAAAAGGTCGCTTAATGTCACCACCTCCCAGAGCGACCGAGAGATCAAAGTTCCTGCTTTAGAGGGTCAGACAGACAGTCCAATACAACCCACAAACGATCTTTGGTGTGAGCCCCTGAAACCCAAGGGTATCCAATCAGTGCCCACATATTAGAACTGACAGCAAGAACGCCCTGTGCTCCATTTTGGTTCTTTCCATTTGCATGTTCTCCCCCATGCTGGAGTGGGTTTGTGTTGGTTGCCAATCTGCAAACTTCGTGTGAAGAAGGTTGCAACGAGTGGAGGTAACAGTTATAATCCATACAAACCTTCAACTGCAGCACAAGAGGAAACTTGTCCAGAGTGAAACCTAACGTTAAAGCTGAAAATAAGAGAGAAAGATATTTGGTTTACACTTTTCTTTTAAAAGTCCAGTGTAATCGGTAACACTGACGTCACAGGTTCAGAACACAAGGGAAAATTCTCAGTTAGCAACATCTGTAGTTTGGTACCAAGATGCTAAAATATACTCCCACAGTCTAATGCAGCAAGCTGTCCGTAAGTGCAAGCTTTGGGCCAAATGACCGACTGCTCCAGCTGCTTTATTAACTTATATCCTCAAATAGTGACCAAGGCCTTTATTTACATCAGCTGCAGAAGTTCACAGACCTTTACTCACGGCAGGGTTGAATTAGAGAAATGCCATTATTTCTAATTCTCTGTGTTTGTTGAGTATAATTGGTCATATTTTAATATGCAGCCTCGTTTGCCCTCTGCTCTCTGCCTGAGGCGGGGCTGTGGTGCATACTCCACACACCCACCCACGCGCCTGCACACACACATGGAGCGAGAAGAGCGCTGAGGCTGTGGTAGACACAGGGAACCAGGTGAAGTGAAGATAACTCGAGGTGACAACTACGCTCGTTACTGTCAGTGCAATAAAATGTAAAAAAATAAACTAACAGTAGCTAAAACAAAAGCTGTCTGTCTGCAGTCTCACTGATTAGCTTTGCCACGAATCACAAAAATTGGCTAACTTGGCCTCTGTCGGTAACAAACCCTGCTCTCTCTCTACCGGCACTACCTGCAGGCGGTGAATCAAACCGGCAGCAGAGGGAGGAGGACAAAGGACTGATACGGACTCATGTCTGTGTTTTTTTATTCCCTCAAAACTTTACTCAGGTATATTATTTGTTTTACTGACATTTCAGATTTCTCTTCAGGGAGATATTATCGAGTTGAGTGAATTTGGTGTTGTGAGAATCTACAAATCATGTTTTGAAAATATACAAAATCTGCTGCAGTGAAAATAATATTTGTTCTTCCACATTGTTGTGTTTTGATTTTCTAAATAAATAACTAGAGAATGTGAAAATTGTGTCTACCCTCTACCCTTAAACAATTCAAATCTGACTTCAAAACTCAGAAGTGCAATATTTTATGAACCATATACACACAAAACAGTGCCATAAATCAAAAATTTCAAATAGAGTAAAGTATTTCAGTTTCAAAACATGCATCAACTGCTCTAATCTGATAATTCCAGAAATCTCACGTCTGCATGTCTGCATATCTTAAGAACCAAGCACCTCATCAGCTTCACACTTGTGTACTGTTCAATGCCCAAGGAAGTTCAGTGTCTTATTTGGTGCAACCCTTGAAACATTCTATCGTAGTAAAATTTGAATATACAGGTGAGGAGGAATCTGTAGCAGTGGCAGCTGGGACTCATCAACACAAGTGACATTGTCGATCACAGTATCACAGCTCTTTGTGCAGCAGCAGCAGCGGGGCGGCCTCAGGGTTCCTCAGGAGTCCAGCAGCCTGCAGGTCACTGTACAGTTTCATAAAGAGAGCTGCAGCCAGCATCATCACAGACTAAGCAAACAGCCCATTCCAAACAGGCAGCTTTAGAACATATACTGCACAATATAATTCTATAAGAGAAATATTCAGCCTCAATTTTTGAAACCAAAACTGTCTGGGCAGCACATTAAAATTGAAATAGTTACGCCGTATAAGCAAACCTGAAATTTTAAGTGTTTCTCAACATTGTGCTCATACAGGCAGCCAATAGCAAAGTCCCATAACACCTAATATAATGTTTCTACTTAATCAAGTTAAGGTAATAACACTGACCTAAGACTGATGTCCTAAATATGACAGAACATTAAGCTCATGTTCCACATCCAAGACCAAGCACTGTCTCTCAGGTGCACTTCTTCTATATAATATACTGTATCTTGTCCCTGTGCAGTGACCTACTTAAATTCTAATGAAAATACGCACCCCCCACCCATCACAAGGTTACCTGGGTTCAGTGAAAACAAAAGTTATTTTGAACTTCCTCCAAAACAGATAAGTTAACTTGTGACACACTGAATGTGCAGTGAAGTTTACTGAAACCATCAGATCGGTGGCTTTCCATCATGGTTCGTCAAGAAAACAAGACGAAAAACAAAGTGAGTCATTTTGTGCACTTATCCGTTTTCCCTGTGCACGATGTAGATGGCAAATTGTAGTTTATGTGACTAGTCAGACCAGATGGCAAATCAATTCATCACCTCTTAATAACACTCAACCCTCATTTTCCATTTTAGAAGGATTAACAGACAATGGCCTACTGGTATACAGTAGGTGGGGGTGTGTATCACATGACAAAGAGCATATTCAACACACTGAAAGTTTAAATCCATTACTTAGGTGTTTACTCAACTTAATCGGGCAGTAATGACAAGAGGTGATGCTCCTGTCCACATCAAACTTTTCTAATTAAATCTCCAATGATAGAAGCCAAACTCCTGCTTATCATCTGACAATCTCTGCCACATTGTCAATGATTGTAAAGATTGTTTTGTCAGTGGGTGACAGCGAGGTGCAAGTTGAGAGGATGGAAAAACAAACCAATATATAGCATAAAGTAGTCCCTTGTCCAACTTTGTACTCACTAACTTCTTCATACATCTCAGTAAAATGACAGATGCTCAGATTAAGCTTTTAACCAAAGCTAAACTGATTTTTCTCAAACCTTAAGTAAATGATCCAATAAACCAAACTATATTGATACGTGGTTATTAACAAATCCCTTTGAAAACATGCATTTATACACAATTTCAATTAGTCAACTGTTGTGTTATTGTTTTACTTTTGCAAGAGTCAAGATAAATAAAGCTCAAAGCCATGTTACTTGAGAAAAGAAGATTCATCTAAATGAAATACATATTGCTGTAAAACTCTTTATTAAAAATAGTGAGTTTAATTCTTAAACTTAAAGTATAGATAATAAATTAGGTCAATAAAATGTTGTGAATGCATCTAAATGTTAAATTCGTGGGCCAAACCAATACTATCTCGACATTTAAAATCTGTGCCTTAAAACGAGCCGACAGGGCATTCAAAACTTTACAGTAACTGCTCACAGTCATGCCCCCACCATGACCCACCACTGAAATTTTAATTTGAAAGTTATAGTTTTGTTCTATCTTTTGAAAATTGTCGAATTACTTTTCTTACTTGTTGGAGTTTCCTGTATTATTAATCATGCTGTTTTATGAGTTCCACCAGCTATTATTACAGTTGTGTGTGTGGACTCCAAACTTGCTTACTCACAGTTGAGGGATGAAATCCACAGCCTGGAGTCAGAGCTCCGAAAAAAGGATAAGCTGCTTCACGGCTTCGTCTCTGTGGCTGCTGCCCAGGAAGAGCATATTTCGTTCATGCAGTCTTCCACTCTTGCCGTCCCTGCTGCCTGATCACCCACCTCCAGGATGTCCCAGATGGTCGCGGATTTTGTGGCCACACACACTCTCCTGGCTGGCCTCAACACAAACTGGCACTGTAACTGTCCGCCTGGAGGTGTCTAGCAACTGAGGAGAGTGGTCCTCCCAGTCGTTCGAAAGTGAGCTGGAGGCAGGTGCAGCAGGCTCCACCACTCATGTATTGTACCTGAGCACAGCTACACCACAGGCGACCACCCCAAAGCCGTGAGATAATCCAAGGGTTTGCACACAGGAAACAGACTATTTTAATTCAAATTATAATGTCTGTTTGGCTCAAATGAGCTCTGGGCCTGTCTTTTGGTTGGCCGACTGCTTTCTGAGAGACAAAAAGCTAACCAGTAAACTCAAACGACTAATCATCACACAGGCCTACCACTAAATGAAAGTTGTCTCAGTTCTCACTAGAGGACCAGACAAAAGTATGAGGGAAGATATGAAACTACAATTTAAAACCACAATTATATCTTCCTATGGATATCACAATTTAAAATTAAACCCTCGGAAAGTATCAAATATATGAGCTTTAAAAAAAACTGATACAGCCTAGTGTCAGCACAAGCTTGATGCAGCATGTAGAAGGTGGAGATCCTGTTCACTAAAAGAAACTGGAGCGTGAAAAGGAGTTTTGTAGCAGGTGGAGTTGTTGTTCTGTGCCACTGCACAAAAGAACACTGATCAATGATTGCAGAGTCACACTGCAACAGTTTGTTGATTAGCTACAATTTTAATCTCTCAAATATAATCTGGAATGTTAATCAGGCTGATGAAACCAAGATATGCTTGCTCGGGAACAGCACATCAAAGATGTTTCCTTAGTTACTGAATAGGCATGGCACTACCCATTCTGGAGCATGACTTTTGCAAACCGTTTGATGCCCATAGCGTACAGACCTTTTGATCTTATTTTAGTATGTGCTTTGCCCTTCACACAAATACTCATTATCTGTGGCGCAGTGAGAGAGGTGGTACGGTGCCAATCGGATGTACCATCAATTCTAACTGAAGGAGTGACTTCGCACCGTAGGAAATACAAAAAAAATCTGAAAACACAGAGAAACTCTTGGGCTAAGAGCCCAGCCATCTGGGTAAGGGAGGAACAAGCCCAGTGAGGGGTATGACGGGAAAAATAAATCTACACTTCTGTGGTAAAAAAAAAAAAAAAAAAAAAAAAAGTTTTGCTGTCATTTGTTGGAACACATGGCTACACATCAACGTCTGCAGTGAATTCATTACGGAGCTTGGACACCTTGAGATTGTTTAGACGTGTATGACGTGTACTGACAACGTTTTAGCTTGTCTTTCCCCATAGGGACAACATATAACAAATCCAGTAGATTAGCTTAATTAAAACTGAATTTGACCTGGCTAGGCAGGAAAGTCTGGTTTCATTCCAGTTCCTACTGATCCGTTAGATGCCATAACCTGCTTTATCAGCCTCTTTCAAATGATCAGGTGCTCTGTAACTTGTCTTTTGCCTGTCTGCTGTCTTGCATACAGCTATTTTCCCAGGATCCCTATGAGGAATGGATACTGCATCACATAGTTTTGGTTTTCTCCTCTCTCATTGTCATCCTCGCTCCTTAACAGTTCACCATTACCATCCATCTGCCGTTTTCATGTCTCATCAAAGATTTCCTTCCCCTCACCAAGTTTAAATATTCACTTCTAGTTCTTTCAACAGTACCTTACAAACACTTGGAAATAATTGAGTCTCAGCGGGCTGACAAAAAAAGAGAAGCAGTGATCGTGCGCAGTGGAAGTGATCAAATATGGCCTTGAGCCAACCGTCTTTGTAGATGGTCTTTGTATCTCCATTGATCCGGGGGTGGATACACCCAAGGAATACATTATTTATAATTCCCCCCTCCCTCATCCCACAGTTGAAAGAAGTGACTCACAAACAGTAATGGGATTAGATGGGTGTCGCACCGGAAGAGAGGATACCACTGCCGCGAAGTAGATGGGCAACCCTAAGGACCAAAGACAGTGGTCGCAAAACAGTGTAAGGAAGGCTTTTATCTCTTAATAGAGCAGTTATTGCCAAGATAATGTACTCTTCAATCTGACTGTACACAAGATGCCCAGTCATTACTATGGATATTGGCACAGAAAGTTATTTTAGTAACCTCACAAACCTCGATGAGTAGATCATACAGTACACCTCATCCTATTAAAGTCATGTCTTGCTCTTCCTGCAGGGCAAATAACTGTGCAGTCTGCTTCCGAGTTCACCTCATGAGGAACATTTGTGGTCGTGTTTTAAGCATGCATCCATATAAACTGATAAAACACTAAATGTGGTGATTTTGTGTTAGCGTTTTCAGTGTTGCAGGTCATTAAGTTGCCAATTAGTTGAAATAAGCTAAACATTATCCCTCTACAATACAAGCAGTCCTCCTGATGCAATGATGTACAATAATCCCATTATTTTCTGTTGAGTGCTTGAAGATATAATGCATCTTAAGATACATTATTTCTAAAAGCATAATGCATCTTAACATGTTCACAGAATCTAAATTATTCAAATTAATTATACGTGTGTGCATGCGTGTGTGCATGCAGGGTTTGTGACATGCCTTTAGGGTCCACATATGTCTTAAATAAGATGAAAACATCATAATTCCACTACCATGATACAGTGTGCTACATACCAATACAGCATTATACAATATGGGCTAGTACAAATAGATACGATATTTCTAATACATTTTAACATTGATCTTGAAACCACTGTGAACATACTGTACATGTGCTCTGCTTCCAAAGGTTTTCAGCAGAAACCATCACTTCCTCTGTTGAAAACAAGCTGCTTGTTTTCCTCTTCATGTGTCACATGTGAACTTTAAGTTGTCATTCATTGCCTCTTACTTATTGCAAATCCCACATCCTCTCTGTTGCATTTTAGACAGTTTAAAACATAATGGTTGCTCAAGGACCATGAACTCTTGAGGACCATGAACTACAAAGATACAAAATGTGTGGGTCATTTCTACACCAAAGAGCTTTTCTACAAACATTCCTCATGCTCTCTGATTAACTAGTCTATCAGAGCCAGAACTTGTTCCATTTTCTTGGCAGCGGCAGCATCTTTGTTGCTAAGCACCCATTTCTGCATTGTATTTGCAATAAACATCACATAAATCCCTTCTTTGATCAAGTAGTAGGCCTATGGTTCAGTACAGCAATGCCTTTCTCTCTCACTAATTGACTCCAAACCATAGTTGCTGCTGCCAAACAAACAAATTACTGGTATAACAGTTTTCAGCAGAGAAAGTGAATATTACATAAACATAAATAAATCTGTTTGGAATTTTAGTTCAACAGTATGTATCATGGAGCAATACCTTTCCGTTTGTTCAATATGTAGGCTGCAACCATTTCTGAAACCCCATAAAGCTAATCAAAGCACACTCACACATACATACTTAAAGAATCATTGCAATAGAAGCCCTCCATCTCTGTATCTGATGAGCTCCAGGCTGTGACCCCCAAACCCAGAGATGGACAGCATCCCCCCTCGACGGCATCCCCTGAGGTGCCTCCGTTTCCCTACCTACCTATTTATTTATTCTTACATTACAAGCCCCAAGTGCTTAAAGATTTAACACTAATACATGCTCGTTGATTTATAATTCACCAAGAATTACACAAGTTGACAATAGCAGTGTCTCCTGTATATACAGGGAAGTAAGTGTCAATGTTTAAATTTAGAGGACATCCATTCAATCCGTCATGTGTTGCACACATATTAGGGGCTGAGTGGAAAGAGCTAGTCGTTGCTGTGTGTGTGTGTGTGTATATATATATATATATATATAATCTCATGCACACAAGGGGTGAATCTAAATAAAGCCAATAATAGGCAGTTACTTTTCACAAAGCGTGTCATGTAGAAATTTAAAAAAATAAAAAATCCTTATAAATCATGTAGCAACTTAGACTATATTGAAATCCTCATTAATATAATGATAAACTGTAAATATTAATGGGCAATATTTACCTAAAACATAAAAAATATCTTGATAATGTAATGAATGCCACTGTAAAAATATTCACTATCAGTCTGTATTACAATAAATAATTAGCTTTACACTGCCAATAGGCACAAACCTTTTTTCTCTCACTTCACCCAGTAGTTATGCATAAACCAGCAAAACACATGGTCTCTTACGCACACACAATAGCCCACATTCGCTCCAGACAAGAAGTTGAATCATCAAACAGCATCCCTTTGTAACCAAAAAGAGCGAGACCGCGGCAGGCAGATGATTATGTGCTGCCTTCAGAACCTCCATCGCTTCCCAGAAGAAATATCTAGAGCCTCCACTTGACGGTCAAACCTCTGCTGACGCACTGAGCAGGTTGGTAAGAAGAGACGAGAGCGCTGGAGTGATAACGAGAGAGTAAGAGAAGGAGCTCTTATCTATTCACTGTGTTCCCAGAGCCCAGAAGCAAAGGCATGACAAAGGTTCTAATGAGTCTCTCGCCAAACTGACAGCTATCCTAGATTATAGCAAAATAAGCAAGTGGCACGCAATAAATTAAAAGGGCAACAGTGAATCATCGCCCTTCATCTAAATTTATTGGCATTTTATGCAACAGCCAGAAATAGAGCAGAGGGTGACTGCATTTATATGGGCGTTCAGGACAACCAGGCTGTTATGAAATTGGATGAGTTGTGCTTACTGGATAGAAGCCAACCTTTACTATATTAAAGGTCCCGTACTATTGAAAGTAAAAAGTCTCATTTAATTATAAATCAGGTCTCGTGCTTAATATATATATATATATATACTTTTTTTTTTAAATATATATATATATCTCAAAACACTTAATCCACAGAGTATAAACAGCTCAAATTCAGCAGCAAGAGGGTGTTTCTTCCCATGGTAATCCTTTTACCAAATTCCACCATTGCAGTCCCAGTTTCCCAATCATTCAAACAGTGTTGGTGTTCACACTGCATACACATGACAGTAAATGCAATTATGTGCTACTACACAATGCTGTTACAATACCTTGACAAGCTCAGGCAATCCTCCACCTGCAGCGACACTGGTTGCTGCAATGGATCGGTACCTTACTGAAAAAGCTCAAACTTTTACCAGAGTAAGCAACTCAAATCCTGGGGCATAACCAAAAAACTTCTTCATTTACCTTGATTACCTTATACGGCCGTCTAATGGTTCATGCTGAAGACTTATTTTTAATGTATTTATAAACTAATGCATTAAACATTGAAACAATATTAAGCACTAAATAAAAGCCTAAATAGTTTGAAATGCTTCCAACGGTTTCTTACACATGCAGATAAATGTTCACTTCTTTGGAACAGCAATAGTAAGCTTCTTCTTTACTCGTTGGCGCAAGGTGGTGGTTATTGTATGCATTTTAGCTCCGTTCACATAAACCCTAACTTACATAAAAACAGCAACTTCATGCACAATTTCCTTCTTTTTTTTTTTTAAGGTACTCCCAACTTTTCTTTGAAGCTCTAATATTAAAAAAGTGGAAAATATGTTTTCAATATTTTCTATGATCCAACAGGAGAAAAATCTTCCATAAGCCCCTGTACATCAGTCTGAACACCAGGGGATAGTGGCCACTCCATTCTCCCTCAAACAAGTTGGCTATTCTTTGGGGGATTTGAAGTTGTGTAGGCGTTGTGCTCCTCCCCACAGATTCCTTAAAGCATAAGCAACTAACAAATACCAGAGCTGCACTTTGGTCTATATCAGCTGTAAGCCCAAAGGAGGCGAGGATCAGTGACCTACACTAACAAGTGCAGTCCCAGTGTCCTGCTGGGAGCCTTTCATATTCTGGCAGAAGCCGAGTTATGGGAGCTTGTCCAGTGTAAGAAACACAAGTGCTATTGGAGAGTCTAAAGTCCCCCAAGAGGTACAGGACTTACTGACTGACATTTCAGCTCTTGTTGCATTGAAAAGACTCCAGATCTACCTGTGAAGCATTAGTGAGAATTCTGTAGTGCTTGTAATAACCTAACCTCTCTGGGAATCAATCTGGCAGCTCACAGTTCAAGGATACTTTTTAAACTACCGTCTAATGAAGATCGTTTTGCTTCAAGGCGAGAAAACGAGTGAATAGTACATTTAGTTATAGGTGAGCACAGAGTAGTGAGGAGGAAAGGGCATCCTGCTTTGCAAATCCTCAAAGGCCTGAAGAAAACAAGTTTGCTATCTTTCAAGGTGGGAGACAGTGGAGAGACCCAGCCAGGGGGACTACAGACCCAACACAAGTACTGGCGGGCTCTAAGGGAGGGCGGAGACTGCAGCACTAGCACAACCAGACTTATATTAAACAGAAGTCTTTTTTTAAACTCTGCAAATGTTATAGTATAGTGCAGCCTAGCCTCAACACATAACACATTATTGTTCATAACTCTACTAGTGATCAGTGTTGAAATAGCTGGAGCACTTTACTCTTGAAGGTTTGTGTGATACGGCTATAAATACAAGAAAATAGCCACTAAACCAGAGTTTTGTTTGTTGTCTTGCACTTACCTTGATATTCAGCCCTTGATCTGCTCTGCTAATACCCATCATTTAATGAGACTATAGATCAAGCTTAGCAAAACAATGCACGGGACAAAGGGATGAATATGTAAGTGGCTCCTCACCTTGATACGAGAGACACAGCGTTTCTGTTACCATCTAAATAGCAAAGAGCTCAATACTCTAAATACCCCACTTCACAGCAGAAAACTACGGGTGTAGGGGAAAGGATGATGTAAGGACATCCTACACTGGCTGATGGAGGCAAAACACAAAATGGATGGTTCCAACATTGGCCTCGTTAAAAAAGAACCATTATCAATCTTTTCTTGCCGTTAGGATATAGGCAGGTTATTCTACTGACTGAATATTTAATGAGCCCTAATTAACTTTTAAAAAAACAGAACTGGTCAGTAATGGCACATAAGTGGTTTGGCTGCTGTGTATGCATGTTTCGGGCTCAAATACTGGGTTTAGTAAACAATGGCCTGATTACAAATTATAAAAACATCCACAGCTCAAGGACGAAAACATACTTTTATCAACTTGATATTTTGTGTGTTTGTAACCATTTACAACATTCTCAAGTTAAACTTCTCATGTGTGATGTTGGAATACAAAACAATAACTTTTTTAATGTAGCACTTGGTGACTGTTAACAGATTCTTGCTGGATACAGGATGTAAGAACTATGAAATAAAAAAATACTTTATATGACCTTTAGTCCTCTGTCATGGTGTCTTTTTTTCTCTATTGGGCATTGAAGAGACAGAAAATGTAAGGGAGAGGGAGGAAATAGCATGCAGTAAATAGTCCCACCTAGTCAACCTACTGGATAAGGGCATGTACAGTATGTCTTAGTGGTACGTGTCTGAACCATTCACCTGTCAGGTTGCCCGTAAAGAATAATTTTAATGGGTAAGCAAACAAGTTCCAGATTTAACATGTGATTTTATTCTGATTACACAGATAAAACAATCTGTGTCCCAGAAATGGGAGAAGGACATTTTGCAGTTTGCAAGTTGTATACTCTGCACTTGACTTGTGTAAAGAGATGTATTAAGGGTTAACACAGGTCAGATCAAAGTTGCATTATAAGGTCTTTACACTGACCAAGGACATTTGATCTTTTGTTTTGTCCTGGCCATAGCTGCCACACGCTGCGACATCCTCTGCCCCTTATTCTTATCCGGAACGTCACCCATGACCCTCACTAATGCTACTTGTCGACACACATGGAAACTGGCTTTTCCAAACGTGATACAACACTCATTGCCCACGTCAGTTCGCCCAAGAAGGTTACAGTTCAAAGTGACACCGACAGCAAGGTCACTTTCAACGGAGGCTGTGCGTGGATCGGTCCCCATGCCCCAGACAGCCTCTTCCTGATTACTGCATCCCAAAGGGCTTACACTGCCACCAGCAGCCACTTAACACAACACATCTACAACAGACAGAAGACAGAAATCCTTTGTGTTCTTGTTCCTTATCTCTTTAACTAAGCATCTGTCCTTTGTGAATGAAACAAACTGTTCTTTCAGTTTTATTTCAGTCTTTAAGGGAAGCCGTTAATCTACTTCCTACGATATCGCAAAAGGTTAAAGACAAACCACATCCTGTTTTTGTCAATCATTCAAAAAATACAATATTGTGCTCATTCACTTGCTTTCGTTACGTCAGTTTTAAACGATTTTGATAATTGCAGTAGTTGTCCTGCATTTCTTCCCCAAATCCCTGCCATTGTCAGTAAACTAATTAGTGAGATTAATTCAATAACATTTTAAGTAGATGAAGCATACCCTTATTAAAACAGAATTCTTTCTGTTTCCTTTTAGCAGCACTCGGCCATGATGAGTAAGCATATTCCATAAATGACACAGCTGTTCGAGCATATTGTGTTTCGCCTCATCAGGAATTCAAAGGGCCCGACAACAGATCAGTCACATCCGTTCACGGCTTGGTCTCCAGCTGACCAGACCGCCATTTAAAATAGGTCTTTTGTTTCTCGGCCAGCTGGTGGTGTATATACGCTACAGATGTGTGGTTCATGATAGCTACCTGTGTTTAGCAGGCAGCAAAAATCATTTGAAAGCATTTGGTGAAGTCATATGCAGTAGCTGTATGATGTGAAGAAAGTACTCCCACTACTGATATTACCCAGAGACAGAATAGAAACCCATACACATAACCTAATAAATTAAATACATACATACATTAACAAACAAAGCAAAAGCTTTGTTACATTTATATCTGCAAGTCTCTTTCATTTACCAAGTTTGAATCTGATATTTACAAAGTACATATTTCTAACAGAATCCAAAGGTCATAGACTGAAAAAAAACTTACATTTGAAACCCAGTGTTTCAGTCTGTGATCATTGATTTTTCTTCCATGTCCTTAATGGACTAAAGGCTAAAAATATACTGTTCTGCTTCTAGGTACAGGTCTTATTTTTGACAGAGCTCTTTTTACATCTGTCTCCTAACAACACATTAGACATTGAACATATTCATGTATTTTAAAGGACTGCAATATTAAATTTGAATTTTTATGGTATGCGAATGTTTCAAAATTATTAAAGTGAATTAATTTATTATATATTCCAAAGCATTTTATAAACTGAACCTGAAAGATGTTCATATGGCTGCAAAGATGCCACTCCGTGGTAACTGATCGTTGAATCACTGGAACAAATTCAATTTATTTTCAATCTCAGCTTCAATTTTCACAGTGTTAAATGCATATAAAGTAAAGAATGTTTGATTTCTACCATTTTGCTTGCAGATATGTTGCATATTTTTGTGATTGATATAAAGCAAAGGTGATATGTAACCTGGATAAACCTTTACTATGAGAGGAAGGCTCCCACAAACATCTTATTTTTTCTGAAATGTTCAAATGAAATGATCTGGTCTATCACATTTGTTCCAGTAACTAACTTAATTAAGTTTACATACAGCTTTACACCAAAGATTGCACCAGATATAGCACAACAGATATCATGCCTATGTCTCCATTTTGTACAAGTCACTTCCCTAAGGCTAACCGCATGATGAGATACTTCGACGATGAAGTCTCATAGGACAACTGGCAACCCATAAACCAGAAACTCAAATGACAGGCCTGATTTGAAGCTTCTATAATTGACTGATATATTGCTGATACCAAACCAAAACTACACACATGACTGCAAATGATTTATGATACCTGGAAGCAGGTGTGTCAGATTTCAGCTGCCTACTGGCCTGTGTGCATACGGATTCAAACTGTTTCTGTGAGTAATAAATCAAAAGCAGCATTTTTGCCATTAGAGTCGTTCCCTCTGATTTCTGCCCCATGTGAACATGTTGTCAACAGCACTGAATAATCATGAGGCAGAGGGCTCCTTCCCTCTGTTCCAGCCATTCTGTGATTCAGTGGATGAATAATGTCTGAAAATGAAGGGCCTTGTCTTTGACTCCTTTGCAGACATCGGAAATTGGACAAAACCTGACTGCATATTGTAAGTGTCTTTTCAACGAGAATGGTTAGATACACAGAGACAGGCACTCTCACCTGTATGAACACGAACACACACAAACATACACGTAGCAGTGCACATACAAACAGCGCCTGAACCAAATCATTAACCAAATCCAAAGGGCTGAAAGAGGCAGACACAGCATTGCTAATTCAGAGTTGAAAGAAATACAAGGAAGAGCAAAGTCAGTCTTAGTGCTTTCCTTTAACCATGCTACCCCATATCAGAGGCAATGCGTCAGTCCTACCATGGTTAACACTCAATAAAACATCAAAAGGGATGAAGCTCAGAGCTCTGGACAAATACACACCTACGCAGAAACCAGATACAAACTCCCTTCCACTCATACGGTTGCTTAGCACAAAACCCCCCCCAAAATCACACATGTTTTTTTGGCACTCACATACTGTGGATGCAGCTCATTAGATTCAATGAATGGAGCAGGTACAGCAGATGAGAGGTTTGCATCTCTTTCAAGAAGAGGCAAACCCACACACTATGTCCCCTGAATGCATAAACATGATTTCAATAGCACATTCGTGCACAGCATCGTCTTGCAATCAAGCTATATATGCAGTGGAACAATTGGCAATTTGAGCCACCTATAGCCACACAGCAGACACACAGGAGCTGTCATCAACTTCCCATCAGGCTCCACTTCCCCCCAGTGGATGTTCTGCAAGAGGAGACACTGTTTGAAATTTTTATATCCAGAGGCAAAGACGTTTAATGGTCACTGTTCTGCATGTTACATGAGGTGACATTATCATTTGCTTTGGCGCAAGGAGGGTTCGAACATCTCTGACAGGATGTTTATTATTCAATTATTTTAAATATTTCAGGGGACTGAAAGGATGCTCATGCAATCATGAATATTTGAACCATCGCCTCACAAAAAGGAGGTAGCCTTGCACTGGTATTGATCAAGAGGGCAGCAGACTCACTCCTCCCAAAAAGGGAACACTCTTTCTATCTATTAGTCAGTATCCTTAAACAGACTTAATTTCCATCTGAAAAGGAACTTGACCAGCGAGAGACAAACAGGAATTCATTGCATTCTCATTGGAGGAAAAAGCAATAAAAACAGCAATAAAA
Source organism: Paralichthys olivaceus (assembly GCF_024713975.1). Lineage (NCBI taxonomy): Eukaryota > Metazoa > Chordata > Actinopteri > Pleuronectiformes > Paralichthyidae > Paralichthys > Paralichthys olivaceus. The sequence continues at coordinate 21,764,369 of NC_091101.1, forward strand.
GGAGACAGGATAATAGATGCGTTGCTCGACCAGAATTGTACTGACAAACTTACATATACATGGTGTGAAGGTATAATATAGGGAATCTGGGATAGCGCAATAGTGGACACTGTTCCCTGTGAGCAGAGATAAAAGGGAAAGTGCAGCCTTTAAAATGCAGAGAGCCACTCACCATTATGAACACAATCTGGATACTGTACAAAAGTAATTCACAGACACAAGCTCTTGCAAAAGACAAGGACAAAACAGCCACTGTAATTATGCTCCTTCCACTAGCAGCCTCCCCTGGTGATAACCGTTATATAGCAAGGATGCAAAGAGATGAATTGCTTTGCAGACAGGCATCTCCCCTCTCAGCAAACACACATGCACAAATATGCAGAGACGATACATTCAAAAACATGTTAGGACATTTGATTGTATTTTTAAGATATTTATCCCAACTTTGCACTCCTGTTAAAATGCATATAAACAGTCTAGGGTAAGACTTACACAATCCATTTCCCTTCAGTCTTTCCCCCTTCACTGCATCCTTCATGCAGAGCTTTTTGGCTCCCAAATCTGCCATTTTCTCCAAAACCTGGAGTGTCCTATTAATGTACAAGAACCCATGGATGTGTCCTTACCTTAAAATACCATCCAGAATCCTATAGTCAAAGAGATAAGCCGTCTAAAGCTCAGTGCTGCTCCACAACGTAAGAAAAAAGAGGCAAAAATCCTCCAAGTCTCTCAGAATCAGAACTCAATTCAAAGCCTTTTCTGGTAGGAACTTACTTTATATGATCAGGATGTCCATTGATTGTGTGCATAATCAGGTCCCGCTTTACTCCCCTGCTTCAGGAGAAATAGTTTTGGGTCATTTCCCCAGATATTCCACCTTGGCACAGTGAACTAATGTGCGTTCTACTGGAAAATGCGTGTGAGAGGCTGAGCAAGAGAGAGAAATAGGCACTGTAGGATCTCTTCTGGTGCGCACTACCAGCTCCACTGCAAGTGAATCCAGCCGGTCTTCACAGCTTCCCTCCTGCCTTCAGGAATGAAATTCAGCATCCGCTGATCATCCCCCACAACAAGGGGAGGGTGTCCCCCCCAGGTGGAAACTTTCAGGCACCTCTGCGAGAGCTATATGGGATGATGATGGATGTCAGTAAGCCCTGATGATGTGTTATTTTCCTCGATATCCTTCCTCCTCAGTGGATTTTTCCCCTTTTCCGTCTCCAATTTGCCCGTTATGTAGCTCTTTCCTCTCCAAAACAGGGACTCACTGAATGGATGCTGAGAAAGCAGCGGAATGAGGCGAACCGCTTGTTCTCCCACTCCGCGTCTCTCTCTCTCTCTCTCTCTCGCCCGCTCACTCGTACATGCTCCCTCCCCTGCACCTCCCCACCCTTTCGTTTTCTCTCTCTCCTCCTGTCCTTCCCTCTCATATATACACACACACACACACACACACACACTTCTGTAGCTCTGGCTTTTGACAATTACTGCTGTGCCATTTCCAGCCATGTCAGACAGAAAGGTTCACCACCCAAATATTCCTCAGCGAAACAAATAACGCTTGATAAAAATGTAAAATCAAATAGATATGAATAAAAGGAGCAGTAAACAAGCACAGAGCCAAGGGGCAATCTAATATCTTCTCCTGCATCCTCTGTACATGATTACTTAATGTCTAGATTTAACATTGTATCGCTCGTGTGTCATGTTTGTGTTCAGGGGAGTCGATTCAGTAGTTTATGCTGACCAGCTGTCAAGTGTGACTGAAGAGGAAGACAAAAATAGCAAGCAAGAGAGCAGCACACTGCATAGAAACAAGGACAAAACATGTGCAGTAGCAGTTGTATAATAACATCATTAGCCACCTCAACAAATTGCCAAAAACTCTTTTATCATTGTGTGTACATACCGGGTGATTACTTGCCCAGAGGTAACGCACAATAACAAACAATGAGAAGAACAATTAGAAACAAAAGAAATTATGCTGAAACGTTCCTGGTTTAAGCCTCCCACACATACAGGATCTCACCTCCCTACATCCATTGGCTGAAAGATCAGTAATGCCATATTCAGTGTGTCACGTAGGAGCTGCCTGACAATAATGCATGTTGTTTTCACACACCGACTGTGAATATGTTACATTACTAAAGCCGGTCAATTACATTGCTAAGCCTGGGCTTCACGGTCCAAGTAAGTTTGCCCCCCCCCCCCCCCTAGTATGTGAAACCACTCACACGTTGATCAGTTAGGACCTCCCACAGCATGAGAATTGATTCTGCCAGTCATGCATAACACTGCACACACAGTATGTAGCAAAAAATATATTGGTTCTCTCATCACTTGGACTTGATGAGCAGATTCTGACCTTGATATTATCAAGGCAAGGTCACATCTCATCAGCACCTTGTCACCGAAGCTCTGAGGCAAATGTTAAAGTGTCTTTGGCAGGGTCACATGCCTACTGTAATCCATCCATCATGCACATCTACCCTGGGGTTTCATGTCAACCATGTGATCTTTCTCTTCACCAGACAAATGTAGAGTTTTGAAACAAACCATCTCACACCCTCTTTTCCAAACCTGCTGTCTAAACAAAAATCAGTTCATACCAACAGCAGAAGATCTGCATCATCATCATCATCAGTTGTCACCAAGTCAGATGAAGCCATTGTCCCAACATCAACATGTCACCATTTTTATCACTTTCAGATCTATGATGACACGTCTCAGCTGTTACCATAAATACTTCTCCTGAACAGGCATTGATTGACTGATATTGATGTAGCACTTTGTGATTTAGAAGTGTACGTTGCAGTGCATGGCTGTTCCGGAAGTAATGAGCTACTTTACCTATGCTTAAAATGTGCACATGTATGTATGACTAAGGCTAGCTTGTCCTTTAATTATGAGGCAATGTATCATCTCTCTTTGTGGTCTGTACTTAAAACTTTGAAAATGTTGACAGTTTTTTTTTTGTCTTTGTATCTGTACCAAACTCCTTCAGGACAATCTCCCATAATTATTTTGTTGTGCCACAATTTACTCTCTATGACAAAGTTTTGGTCTTTTTGATAATGCCTTGTGTTCTTTCACACAGCACAGATAAAGACAGTAACTTTGCATGTAAACAAAGGAGAAAAAAGGTGTGAGTAACATTGTGCATCATTGCCTGGATGTGAAATCACCTTGATCTGGATGTGAAATATCACACAGACCTATTCTGAAACAGCAAAAACCAACCACATTAGTTCTGAGTAAGCTCATCCTTGCCCTCAATTCTCATGAATTAAAAAAAAAAAAAAAGAATGCAATAACTTTTTTAACAGTATGGACACAAAAGTGATACAACACCTCACTTTAAGGGACTTTACTACATCGTATTAGACACATATCCAACTAATGGAGCTGATTTTAAAAGTTGAAATGTATTTAAAGACCACGTTGTTAAGTTCTTCATGTTCCAACCACAGCAGATGTTCATTTCATAGCTAATTTTCATTTAAAGTATAAATATTTCTATTCAGTCTCGATTTACCTTACAAGTGATTTGACAGGTTACCTGCAGTCATTGCCAACAGCTGATGGCGGAACTCAAAGCACAGCTACCCAGTCATTTCATAACTAAAAACAATTAAAATAATAAAATGTATATTGTGTCTATGTTAAGGACTACAGTATTGTCGACATGATACACAAAGGCACCAAAGCTAGGGAACAGCTACACATTCAGAAGCAATATTCCACCCACACCTGGCGTACAGAGATCTGCCAAGGGATGACAGCAGAACAGGGGGAAAATGGTTGACGATGAAACAGAGAAAAATGGATCCACATCACTACCACACGCAAGCATGACGAACAAAAAAGAACATGAGGTTTACGTTTTAAAGATTGATGGTCACAGTTTCATGCTTAAATATCAACTTCATGTCATCTGCTCAATGCCTTTATTAATTTAAATGGTGTACTTGACAATGCTTTACCACTGACAGGTCCTGCAATGTGTGGCTAAATGCAACAAAAATATCATAAATGTTGTATAACTGTCAACCCCTTTCGGTATGTGTTTACTGTATAAGATAAGTGTCTTTACTAAGATCTCTCTCTCTCTATGGTACAGCTTGCAGATAAGCCCAGGTAAGCCCTCTGGCTGAGGCACTAGCACAGCCATTCCTGAATCACATTATCGAGGCATCACAGTTTCCAACCAACTACCAACTGTCCACACTTCATGGGCCCACGTTCTAGACAGCCAGCAACTACAACACATTTCCCCCCATTGTCACTGCAGGATTTTTCTTCTCATAACAGGCTTATAAACTTATCGGACTAATATACCCATCAGTTTCACCTTTTTGTCCTGAATGCAAATTTAAACAAACCAAACTATGACATATGCCATAACTTATTCTTAACCATAGTTAGAATAGCTGCCAAACATTTTTAATAAAACATTGGAAATCACTATCACTGAATGTAATCCACAGATTTTGCAGAATCACTTACTTTTGTAACAGCCTTCATATTACTGTTATCTAAAATTAAAGATTCCCTACCACAAATATAATTGGGTTGGTTCAGTGTCACTGGTTATTATTGGGATACCTATTGTAATATCTTATAACAGATGTCTGGGAAAATCGATCTCACTGTTAATCTGTAAAAAAAATAAAATAAATAACTATGGTTAATTTGCTAAATAACTAAAAATACTTCCTGCACATGACATTAAGGCTTTAACCCTAACATCAATTTTCTTTTAGGATGCATTCATGCACACTATTGATTATAGGCCACCTGCACTTCGGCAGAACACAAAGAGTCCAACACGCAATCACCACCTTATACGTCAGGTTGCATTTATGCATGTATAGCACAAGTGACAAACATCCCAGTATGCAGCCTGCGTGTGCACAGTAAGAGTGACTAAGGTAGAAGTGTATGTGTTCTGACAAGCACGCGGGAGACGGACGACTGAAAAATGCAGATGAAACACATCCTGTGTAGCCACTCTAAATAGAGATCCAAATTGTGTATGCCCATTAAGTAAGTGTCTTGAGGCCATATACAGTTTGTCTTCATGCATTAGCATATTCGTGTGTAAACATGCAGAGAATTACAATAATGGGTTACTTGAGGATAATTCTCAATCAAGACTGAATCCCGTTAATCATTTTTTGGCAAAATGTGCCACGAATCCACATTTTACAGACTTTAGCTTGATGACAAAATAAATAAATGAACTCACCTGACAGTAGAGACAGAAAACTTTTTAGACTTCCTGATGTTTCAGTGACAGCCACCATCCTCAGAGTTCCACTTTTGTCAAATTCCATCTTCATTTCTCACTGTGTCATCTCGTCTCTATTGTTTTTTTCAACACAAGACAAAAAGAAAAGATTAGTGTCCATGGTGGTAAATTCACTTAGTGAAACAAAGACTAGCATTCATGCTAACTGAATAAAACAGAAGCAAACCAGGAGGAGCAGGGGTCCAGGCGACCGCTGAGGGCTCCAGTGTCCAGGTATGGTTGTCCTGTGTCTGGGTAATGTTGTCCTGCGTCTGGGTAAGATGGTCCAGAGAGTGGTTTCCAGGTGAGGGCTGAGGGTTCCCATGGAGCAGGCAGACATGTTGCTGGGGGGAAGGAGTCTGCATGGTAACAGGTCTGGCAGGGAGGCGCTGATTGGTCCAGAGCGTCAGGTGATCAGATGATTGCTGATCAGAAACAGGTGCGTGGAGAAAATGGCGGGAGGAGCAGGAACCAGGGGACACGCCCACACAGCAGCGCAGACACCTTCAGGAGAAACAGGTAAAAACACATCTACATATAAATATCTATATACTTCCATAGATACTTCCATAGATACTTCCATAGATACTTGTATTGGTTAAAGGAATAATTTAAAATCCCCTGCTTTTTACCCTCATGTAGATTTTCCACAAAAATCAATAGATCTTCTAATACTTTTATGAAGTTTCCATTGTGTTGAATATATGAATTACATTTTAAGACGTTTTTATTTTGATATCATATTTTACAAATATGAACATATTTTATTTTGTATCTATATTGTTTGTAAAGCACTTTGAGCTGCATTTCTTGTATGAAAGGTGCTGTACGAACGAGGTTTCAACATTTACCCCCCCAAAAAACAATAACACGCCTAACATTCTGGCTTCATACATGTGAATCATCATAAATATCACCTGTAGCAGTTAATGTATCAAACAATACTACTCGTCTAAAGTAACATTAGTTAAGCTAGCTAATGTTACTTTTTTACCTTCCCTCACTGCCTAGGTCCGTTGTAGTAATAGCAGTTATTAGCTTGCCTGTAAGTTTGGCTACTTACAGACCTTTAGACATGCAAAGTTACAAAAAGTTACGGTAAAATGTATTGTTAAACTTTGTCCCCTATATTGGCCTATATTTTTTGCCTAAAAAAGTCTATGTAGCATTCTATACTACTAGCTAACAAAAAGTGTGCCTTGCTGTGCACCAAATGTTACCACAACAGCCAGGATCAACACTAAGCACACAACACAAGTTCCACCTACTGGACTGAAGTAGCACGTGATATAATTATAAATAAATAAATTTTCCAATAAGTACTTTACTTTTGCAAGTTCAAGCAGACTAATATTTATCAAGGAGTAATTGCATAAGCAACCTAAGATAAAAGTAAAAATTTGGACTTTGAAACTATGTTGCGGTCGAGTCATTAATTTCACACATTATAGATAGATAGATAGATAGATAGATAGATAGATAGATAGATAGATAGATAGATAGATAGATAGATAGATAGATGATGCCATGATGCCCCTGGGAAAGTGTCATCTGTTGCAGTCTAACATGTCAGATGAAAGAGACCTGTCCAGCTCTCACGTTGTGATCAGCTGAGCTTGGTGCAGATGACATTTCCTCTCTTCCCCTCCCACTTACATCTGTAGCCACACATCTCTATTTGTAAAATGGCTTGTGGTTGACCATGACACTGACTGGCTCCTCACATTCATGTCACAGTGGCACAATTCATCCTTCATGGTTTGTCTGTTCTTACTTTTCCAGCTTTTTGTTAACATTTACCTTATGGCTCGAGTGGATCCTGCTGCAGAGTCAGCCCTGGCATTTGGAATCATTAAAGCTTGGGATTCCTACAAAATGTTGCCTGACACTTTCAGCCTTGAGGTAAATGAAAGGGCTGGTCTCCACCCCATTGATCAACAGAGGAATTGAAACTCTGACATGTTAAGGGAGAACTAATTGGGTGTGGGATTGGAGGAGAGTGTGTGCGTGCATGTGAAGGGCGGTTCTCATTAAGCCTCATTAGAATAAAGATCAGAAAGACACCAAGCACATTTCTGTGATGCAGAAGTTTTATCTTTATAATATGATAATAAATCCCCAGTCTAATAGATTCTGGATAGATGTTCAATATTACTTATCCTTACCCTTAACCTAATCAGTGTATAAAAACAAAAGCAGTCAAATGCTGACCAAAGATTCTTTGCTTTTATGTCGTCATCTTAAAATATTAGGCCACAGTTTCTCCATATGCATAATCAAAACAAATCCATGCAAGTCTCTTCTGAAGAACAGTGGAATTAGTGTCTTCAAATTATTAAGAATATGTTTTTCAGTCCCATGTCCATCGCTAGAACTGTTGTAATGTATAAATGAGTCCCAAAAGCATCCAAAGTCCAAACAATAATAAAAACAGTAAATCACCTTAAACTGGATAAACCCATGTCTACTATGCATATGGGAAAGTACAATCCCTCATATTGTATCAGGCAACCCAGCTATGAGTTCCGTTTCACAAGCCTTCTTCATATAGTTAAAAGATACAAAGGAGAATTAGTAGCCTCTGAATAAATGCAAGACAAAAGACAACTTAAATGAGAGCGGGCCAACACTGCTCTTCAATACAGTCCAAACCCAGACAAATCCTTACAGATCAACATGATATTAAGAGATCAAGATATCAACAATCATTTTAAAGAATTTAACTCTGATCTCTTTTCCTCCACTTCCACATCAGAAGAGGTGGTTTAGAGTTCTCTAGTTTCTCAACACTGCAGCAGTTAAACAAGTGAAATCAGGGCTGTAGAGGCAATTAAGGCATTCCCCACAATTAAATGCCCTGGTTTGGAGCTGAGTTCTATCAAGCGTATCATGAGATTTTATTACCTTTCTTACTCAGAATGATTAACAAGTCAATTGCAGGAGAAGCACTCCCTCTTTATACAAGACAGATGCATGTCTGTGATCAAAAAAGAGAAAACATCCATATCTTACTTATCTTACACATACATGTGCTGTAATGTACATACTAACATGCTGCTTTGCATGTTTGGCTCAGCTTACAAGCTATAATATAATAGTTGATGTCATAATTGGTTAAGCTGATATGAAGTGCCTCAATAGTCCAGGCATGTTATATGTGATGTCCGGGTTGCACTGGGAGATATTAAATGAAGCTGAATATTACTCCTCTGTATCTATAATAATGTTAGATTAAATAAGAGGGACTGGGCTGTCAAGTGTCCAGTCCTCAACAGATTTGGACTCTGATGTAATTCAAGTATCATCTCAATCAGAGTGAGCATAAGCTCTGACCTATAGCTTATGTAATCGTGTGGATTTTAACTTTAGCTCTAGAGTGGAGTTTTCCGCCTGCAGTGTCTGAGCATTAATAACAACAACCTTTTTGCACATCTGTGAAACACTCTGCTGCACAGAGGATTTGGATAATAATTAGGGCATTTGATCATTCCTGAGGGGCCCAACCTGTCTTCTAACACCATGAGAGATTGGGTGGGACAATTATCTCTTATTTCCTACTCTAGGTAAATGTTTACTTTTGGTGTTTAAGCTCCAATTGTACTGATGTTGTGAAGCACACTCTAACACCATGAGCTATTTGGTCAGACATGAGCATCTGAATGTTTACTTAGGGTGATGCTTCAGAATTCACTGGAGGTGATGAGGCTCGAACCCAAAACCTCAAACCTGCTGTAGATTTCTAGCTCCCTGACATTTTTGAACATATTTATCTCTTGATCTCTTCTGAACTTAATGCAGCTCCTATGGATCAAACCCAGAATCCCAAAGCTACCAAGACGGGACCTTAATCCCCTGTGCCGACTCACCGGGCTTGCCAGAGGATCAAACCTACAACCTCAAAGCTTTCTGAGGCGCCTGGTTACTCCATGTCTATTGACTTCCTCACAATAACCTGCCAATGGTTACAACTTTTCCTTTGGACATAGCCCAAAGGAAACAGTCAGAAGGGCTAAAAAAGACCGAAACAGTCTTTAACTAAATAACTCAGCTGGTTGAGGTTAGATTCTCAGAGAAGCTCAGAGAAATCCAACATGAAATATAAGGCTGACCAAATGGCCCAGAGTATTTTGAAATTGTGAGACTATTCTTTAGGTAACTTCTTCAGGTGAATTCGAAGTTCAGCTTCCAAAGCTCAGGGTCGAAGAGACTCAATCACATATTTTGATGTCTTAGGGTCAATTTTAAGGCACTGTACTGGATTTTTGAACAGCAACACCTGAGGTAAATACTCAAAGGTGTGAACAAATATCAGTCAAGTGTCTTTTTTATGACTGGCTCTGTGTGTTAGAGAAGTGTTCTTAAGGTTTGGGTTCAACTCAGTCAGACTCAGATGCTCTTAGACATACAACATTGAAGTGTCTGGTCAAATGGTTCAGGGTGTTGCAGACAGCTTTGAAGTTTGGAGGTTGAGGGCTCAATCCACCCTGAATTTTGATGGTTGTAGTTAGTATGAAGTGGTGTAGTGTGTCAAGGGAAATACTTGGAGCTTTTGTGGATCCTGGTGGGTTTGTTAGAAACCATAAGTGGCTAGTGGTGCAGTCTCGTTCAAAGTCCTTCATATTTTGGTACCTAGAGTCAAAACAAATCTACAGAAACAGGACATTAAATTAGACATCTGTATTTCTTTATTGTTTTTTGTTTTATCAAGACAAATTGAAACATGTAGGTACAAAAATGTGGGTTCTCGCATGTGCATGTGTGTGTGTGCTGCCAAGATGACATCACAATACATTGGCCTCTCAAAAACAAGATTTCCATTCCTTGTCATATCTTTGCCATCCTTTAGGCAAAGGTCAGAGAGGGAAATGCGTAGGCAGCAAAATACGACTTCAAGGTGTGCAGCTGTGAGTCAGACGAGGCTCTGTCCTCACACAAGAATGTCGTCTGGGATTACGAGTCAAGAAGAGCATTTTTAAAAATAGCCTAGCTACTCACAATAGGATTTCACATTCAATTTGAGGAGGTATTTTTTTACAGGTAAACCTCAGTTACACACGGTTATGAGAGATAATGTTCTTATTACACAAAGCTGGAATAAAAAACATACAGTCAATTTATCCTTTTCAGCACAGAACATTTAATATCAATGCTCTATACATGCTGAACTTAAACAAAACATGCAAGCTATTACATGTTTTAAATACAACAATAGTTTCCATAAACAGCAATAACACACTGCAGTAGCAAGTTCTATTTTTTTATTAAGCCGTCTCCGTACCCGGACCTGTCCATGATGTGTGTTACTGTACTTAACCAAATTAGCATCACGGTAGAACAACCGTTTCAAGACATCACTTGTTCCCATGCACGATGGCTAAAGTGCATTCAAAGCCCTTAGCCATCAGTTACACCATGTTATGAATATTCAAAGAGTGTAGTATTTAAAAGTCATCCTGCTTGCATTGCCTTGGCCCTCAGTCAACATGACCCCGCTGTGACCCTCTTATTAACCACCTGGCACTGGCTGGATCCCACCCAGCTCCCTGACTTACTGTATAATAATGTATAATTATCTCTCAAACCTTGAAAGAGGTTGTCTAACTCTCCTGTGTGTGAGATTCTGCCTGAAGTGCTGTGTTAGGCTGTCAACAATCGCTGAATAAGTGTGTGCTGAGGCTCTGGGTGCTTTGATGTCGTAAGTATGTTTCTTTAATCAAGACTTATCCGAAGAGATAATAGCTTCATAGATAATAAAATGAATATACTGTGGTGGTCATTAAGGATTAAACATTTAAAATTACAAGTGAATGGACAAGTAAGCCCTGAAGACTGTCCTGTCCTTCATAACTCCCTGCTGTCTGCTCTCAGGCACACATTAATACTGCAATAATCCTCTTTGACTTTTTGCCATTTAATGCGTATAGTGTATTAGCAGTATGCATATATTCACCTCAAAATTGTGATAGCAAAGTCCCTTTATGGATAGAATTAAGACTATCACCTTCTTTCAATTCTGGACTGGGTTTATTAGTGATTGTGTGACTCACTGGTAATGCAGAGTTTTTAAAGAAAATTGGTGCTGATAGAAAACGTTGTGCTAATCCATCCTTCACCTTATTTAAGTACATCTTAGAAGGCAGTTACTTTCAGTCATATAGGAGCAATTAAGATTATTGTTTAAAGTGAATATCACCAATTCAGTTGATGTTGTCCCTCCATTCAACAGAACCTTTTTTTCCTGAGTGGATGTAGGAAATACAGAGGCACAAGTTAAAATTGAATGCAGGGTTAAATCAACCCATAGATACTAAACGCTTGCTGAGCTGAAACTGGATTAATTATAATAATTTAATTAATCATCTTTTTTTTTCACTTTCATTGATTTCTCAGAGAATAATTCATGGATTTTGATCTAAAAAATACATCATATTTGGAGGACTGATATTCATGAGTCTGCAATTCCTTGCGTATCTAAATAAAAATCTGGATTTAGTGAATATAGATGTGTTTGGGCCTTCCCAGAGGTTTGCCATTCTAGTTGCAAAATGTTTATCTTAAACATATCTGATATAATCATACAACCAAAAGTTTTAAGGAGTTATAAAGGACTCTAACAAAATGGTTTTGAATCGGCATAGTCTTGGTTGAGCAAGAAAAATGTCAACAGCAACATTCAGTACAGACGTGAGGACAAATGTTGAAGGTAAAAAACCTATTGATTGCATAAACTTGCCTACATTCTTTTCACAGCACTGTATGAAAGAAAACCTTCGTACTACACTGAGCTCTGCCACTGAAAATCACACAGCTAAATAGACCAGTATGAATGAGACATAAAACATGACAATTAGTTGTAAATGAGAACAAGGTCATCTCAACTTTTCAACATCTGCACTCATGCTGACAGTATAGCCTCTCTGTGACGTGATTATATAAGTGTACAAGAGGTGCAGATAGAATCTTCATTTATAAACACTTAGTATTAAATGGTAGGAAGGTGAATTTTTTCTTTAAGTCATGCGATGCACCACCCAGACGTCAGTTGCTGCGGATTTCAGTTTACAATTGGACACAGGTGAGAGGTGCTGCAGCAGGCTGGTGCACAACATTAACGTAAACATTCTTCTCCGGAGATCGCATGTTTTTGTTTACAGCACATTGACACCACCGTCGGCTCTTATCACCAAGAGCTCTCTTGAAATTTTCATCAGTGTCTTGTATGTTTGTGGCTTCACAGAAGATTAAAGACATTACACAGATGCATTATTGTTACTGTACTGAGTGAGTAACGTGGAAAATAAGACAACACAACAATTTTGTATGTGGTTTTAAAAAGTGTGAAATAATCTCAGTCCAATCTTAAATGTAAATAAATATGATTGTTGTGTCACACTTTTCAGGAATTCCAATTGTCTCGCTTTCATTGCATTTGTATTCATTTGTAGTTTATTTCATTTAATCTGATGTGTGTTGTTATCACACCTTGCTCAGAATCATCTCCATGGTGCTACATCGTGTTGTGGCACAAATCAGATGAGTCATGTGGATCTGAATGTCCAGCATTGGTTGCTAAGGGCTTTGAAATAATCATTTGCTTTTTCCTACAACTGATATGTCTTTCAGAAATCTTTGACTTAGAGGTTTAAGGGTTTTAAGTTTCTTTTTATATGGGTTTAGCAGTTGCATCACAATTTATTTGACAACTGAAAAAAAGAAAACTGACTCATAAGAAATAATCCTAGATTTCAATTCAGTGACAATGCTACAGGCCCCTTTTCTTTATTGCAGCTGTAACATACACTCTTTATAAAGATGGATGACATGCAGCTCCCCAATATCGAACCCACGGCATCTTGATCGCCCCCTGTTGGCTGGTTGCAGTGTAGATCATTCCCTGCTAGTGGACCAAAATGTAAAGGACCATGTAAATGGTCTGTATTTATATAGATCTTTTCCAGTTTTGATGACCACTCAAAGCACTTTACAGTACAGTTTATTGCAATTCACCCATTCACACACATTAATACAGCACTTTTTCTACGAGGTGGAATTCGGGGTTCAGATCTTATGGTTAGAAGATGACCGCTCTACCACCTCAACCACAGACATCCTAAACAGCTGGGCCATGTTGGCACACGATCGGGAATCGAAACCTCAAACTATCTAATTTAAATAGATAGTAGCCTAAACTAAACCTCATGCTCCAGGTGAGGATCGAACTCACAACCTCGGCATTACTGCGCAGATCACTGTCTATAAGTACCGCGCGCTAACCGATTGCGCCACTGGAGCATGTGCTTAATCTCATCGTTGATATGCGTGATATTTTGGCTTCATTTCTGGTAGTGGGAGGAAGCTGAGAAGCCTCCTCAATGTTTATATACAGTCTTATACTGTGATAAAGAATTCCTGTTAACTATGCTGGTCAACCTTCTATGTGGTTAACCTCAGTTGCACTGTTCAATCATATCACACTTTGGATTCTTCATTCCTGTAATGTGAACCTTTTTCATTCAACATTTTTGGGCTCATTTTCTATTACCAGATGCATTTCCTGAGCTGTCAACACAGCAGAAGTATCTCGTTCACTATAAATTCTGGTGATCAGCATATTCCTGCAGCAGGAAAAGAAAAAGTGCACGGGGTGATAAAATATCCAGATTAAATTTCATTCTGCTCCTTTTAAATAGGCAGTTGAAACTTTATGATCAAGATAGTTGATCTTGGCAAACCCTCACTGTTATATCACATTCAGACAGTTTTAATTAGATTTATCCTCAGTATTTGTAATTGCATAGTAACTCGTGACCTTATCATAAACCGTTATGGTTGTCTGCGCCTAAAACTCCAAAATATCCATGTTGGAGGTATAACTGTTTAACTGTGTCCCTGGAAAACATTACATTGGTGGTTGAAATGGTGAGTACTGTATGCCACAAGAAATGACCAAGTTTTATTTAGTAAAAGATGGCTACATCTATCAGGTAGATGCAAATTTATAGCAGAAAAAGTATTTAATAAAAGAGTTTTTTAAGAGACTGGGTTTGACCGCTGATCTTTCAGATTGTTTTATCGTAGACAATTACTTTGGGTCCTTGGCAACTGGTGGAAAATTTGGTGCACGCATTTGAAATATATCATTATCCAGGTGATAGTGAAGTGTCATACTATACCACTTGTACCAGTCTGATTTGCTCAGAAAGAATGGAAATGGAAACATGAAGCTTTCATCGTAGCTCTGTGTCTCCACGTTGACAGGGAGATGCCCTGTTGCTTCACGAATACCATGTTGTCATTAGAGCGAAGAAAAGGTGAGAGTCTGTTTTCCAGAAGCTCCCTCTGCTTACCTGTTGTTGTTTTCTTTCTTCACTTGCTGCTGGAGCTGACACAGATATAAATCATCCCTGGATCATGATGAAATCAACAACATCAACTGGAATAACAACAGTTATCCACGGCTCACTGTGATAACCCAAACTATAACAGGCTTGCACTGCAAAACACAGCGAGAGAAATCTTTATGTCGCTCTCCTGGGTGTTGCTGTAGATTTGGCATGTAGCTAATTTTTATCTGCACAAGCAGAATAATCAAAGAAGCCTGTTAATGCAGAATATCTCCAGATTTAAAAATGGGGCCTTAGGTCAAAATGTGTCAACCCCCAAATCATGTAATGAAAAAAAGCCACACAGAAAGGAGAAAGTGTATTCAATTACTCAAACTGTGGAGCAGTACAGTGGTAAAATGCTTCTTCAAGGTGCTGTATATATCCTGGGATTCATTCCATTAGAGAATGTAATCTGAATAAGAGTCACGGCTGCAGGAAAATGTCATTTGATATTTACAGTACGAGGAGACAGGTCAACATATTACTCTGCAACGCAGACCTCACATATAGAGGAGGGACATTATGGCAACACATCATGTACAACACAAGGTGAAGAGGTACACAGCACTGGCAACATTGCATATTAATGCAGCATACTGTATATCATACATGAAGCACCCGGGAACTCAGGTAGCATGGAACACAATATGAGTACACGTGTGTACAAGAGTAAATGTGTCTCAAGTCGTAGAGCTGTGGTATATGTTCCTGAAACGCCTGAAACAAGTCATAACCACACTTACGGAAGGTAAAGTGGTTCGGGCTACAAAGGCGCCGCCGCTGTTCATTTCTTTTTATTTAGTCTGAGCAGCTAAATGAATTAGCAGCCATCTTGCTTTTGGCGTTCATGCCAAACAAGATCAAATGGCGCCATGCACCGTTGTCTGCTAAACAAGTGAATAATGAAGATTTAGATAATCAATTAGGGCCTCAAACATTAACTGCTCTCCTCACACCACTTGAGCTAATAGATCCAGGTTTTCATGCAGGTTCAGCACGGCTCTGTGGGATGATCAATTGCTGCACACAAATTCCCAGCTATCATCCAGGCTCATTTTTCAAAGCGAGCTTATACAATGAAAAATTAGATGTATCAACGGATCTGAGGCCTTGTAGTCGGTCCTTACCTTTGTGTTCGGTTCTAACCACCACAGGAGCATAATCATACAGTATGTGCCAAAGAAAAAAAGAAAAAGACAATATGATGGGGTTCTTTGCGTGTAATGTTGAATTATTTCCCACACGCTCTCTCTTTGCACTGCATTCTCATCACCGGTGGCACTCAGGACAGCCTACGGGAGACCCCTGCCATTATTTATTATGGCTTAATAACTGCCAACCTGCCAAGTCGGAAAGTGGTCGATAAGAAAAAGTGGCAGCCAAAGCGTTTCATATTAAATGTGTCGGTGTTTGTTGAATACAGAGCGTGTGCGTCGCCACTCTGTGAAGCAAAGAGGGGAAAAAATGCATCTGAATCAGGTTCACCTTCAGCCCTTTTTTGATCTGTACTAGTGCTGGAATGTAGTGATTAGACAAAGAATGCTTTTGTTTGGATCAGAGCTGACATAGTAACAAGTGAAGACCTGGAAGGCTGATAGGAGTTCAGTCTTCGCTCTGGAGAGATAAAAATTAAAGCTGCATTTTAATAAATAATAAATTATAAGAAGTATAGCCTGCAAGTTCTGCTCTGCTCTTGTTTTTAATAGCTTAAATATTTGCTGAAGTGGTGGAATAACATATTCATGCCCCTCACAGTGTGTACTCTTGAACTGCTTTCGGATAGTCGGTTTTTAAAGATGGAAGTGAAGAAAAAATACAATATCAAACTTCTGTATTTCGAGAAAAAGTCTATTCCTTTACAAACCTGTAGGGATGAATGATGGGACCTGACTCACTGATCTGCCTTATCGCCTATTAAAACACATACTGGACAAGGACTTTAACCTTGCTTGTCCTACACACTTAGAAACTGGGCTAAAACAATATACAGACAAACAAACTTTAAAAACTAATTATTTTATACTGGATACAGTGCAGTAGTTTTCATGCGATCAATAACAGTTGTATAAATACAGCTCATCCCTGTGCTTTGACCATTATCTACTCAGTCTATTTCAGCAGATGGAACCGGCTCATATATCCTTTATCTTGGTTCAAGGAAGTGAACGGCCTCTGGGATCATTCTACAGCTGTTGATTCATATCAGACACCAAAGACAACTCTTGAACCACCGCTATGATGTGACCGGTGTCCATTTTTAAGTCGCATGTATCAAGTATAGACTGAATCATATCGGGGATCATCACACCTTATGAATGCAAAGCCCTTTATTTACTTTTCTGTTAACTTTGTCTCATGCTTCAACAAGACATTCTAACTCTGTCTCTGTGTCATGTGATGCTGGAAAAGTAAACTCAGTTTTGTGTCTGTTGAATGTTAGAAACCTGATCAATACGCGATGGCTGTGTTCTGATATGGGCTCAATCAGGCCTCCTGTTGATATTTCAATAGCGGGCTGACAGGAAAAACTGAAAAAAAGGCGTGGATACTCACAGTTCCTCCATATGAAAAGGAGAATATCCAGAGCTCAGTGCATGTCTAACCACGGAGACAATGAGCTGAAAGAGCCAATCTGTGGGGATCTGAACTGTCAGGTGCTAATTACCTGAGTGTTTTTCACACACACACACACACACAGTGATGCTCATATAAAAAAATTTATTTGAGCCACACTGAATGCATTGGGTTAAATACATTTCTTCTCCCTGTAATCCTGTTAAAACTAATTAGGATTAAAAAGTTCTTTTTTTTAACATAAATTATTATGAAATTGCGTCGCTGCTGCAATCTGAATCTGAAACTGCAATCAGAGAAATCCAAAAGATATTAAATACAGGGAACAGCAGGACGTGCCCACATCTGTTTTCTTCTGTCTTCCTGTAATCTGCTGAAGCTTCTTAATTGGCTCATGTGTAGGTAGTGGAGGTCGCCCCTGAGGGCGAAAGTGGGTGGATTAACTACTGAATTGGCACAAGTGGTGCTGTAATGAGCATGTGCACTTTTTTAAATACCAAGGGGTTGATTTCTGAATGAAGTTTGTCCCCTCTGAGTGAATGTCTTCCCTCATGAGCTGTCACTCAGGGGGTCAAAATAGTGTTTTACATAATAGAATTACAACTATCACTGTGAATTTGGAGTTGAATGCAGCCGTCCTGTTTCACTCCTTTTCATTAAGCCTTCCCAATCCATGTTTGACAGGGAATAGTTAGTAAAGCCCATATTGCTAAGTGCCTTGCTATCCTTGAACATGTAATGAATTTAACCTCACGGCGCTCAAAGAAAATGATGAGCAAGCCCACCACTCTGTGTTCAGGGATGAGCTTGACGGCTTCTTTGCTGATACGCAGAATCTTTAGGAAACACCCATTTGCATTTCTACAACTGTTTGGCACACTTCAGTGGTGAGTGCATAACAGATAATCTGCAACAAATAAACAAAATCCAAATCACACTTTTAAGCATGTGCGCCCCGTGTAAGTGTCGAATAGATAAGATATATTGAATGTTAAACATTCTTTCCCAACATACTCGAAGAGGAAGAAGGAAAGCTGATTCAATAAATATTGGTTTAAAGCCAACATTAGACAGCTGCAACCTCTGATTTTATTATTATGACGCCTTCGGCTATTTCTCCTCTCATACTACGTCCATAATCTCCTAATCAACCAATTTACCCAGAGATTTTTATTACACGGGACTACAGCAATGTGCATTTCCTTGTACCCACATTTTTAAGATCCTGGAGGCTCAAAGGTACTTCAAACAGAGGCTGGATACACCCTCGTAGTTATCACATTTTCTATTTCTATGCACTTCATGGTCTGTTTGATGTTATTCATGAGCTGTAACTGAAAGTAATACAACTGCATGGGACCAGAAAACACTTTTGAATACAAAGTGTGGGCTGCTGTGCTGCAGGATCATATATATACCGACTGTTAACAATGCATTGAAATTAAATGCCGCCTATCAGGAATTACTGCACCCTTTGGTTTGTGCCTCATGAGGTGGAGGAGTGGAGGTGGAACTGTTATTAAGAGTTTGTTTTAAATTATGGATTTCTTAATGGGTGTATGCTCATTATTATGCAAAGAGAGACTTATGCTAGATTTTAAAATGATGCCCAGGTTTTGTTTCATTTGGAAGGTGAAACTTTAGTCTGAAGGCCCCTTAGCCTGTAAAGAAAATACTTAGACCACATGTTGAATAAATGAGCACTCAGATTTTTGTCATTAAACTGTCCCACGCTGTGAAGTTTATTCATCTTCTGCGGAGTGAAATTTATGTATGAGACAAACAAAAGATGGTTATCAGAATTTCCAAGTCCTCCCACAGGAAATCACATTTTGTGATTTAATGACCAATTGACCCATTCAGGTCTTTTGAAGATAACACTCATGCCTGCTGCTGTGTGCACATACTGTATATATATAAATGTGATATATAAAAACATATGTGTTGTCTTGGTTTCCCCATGCAGACCCAGAATAAAGTAGACAGTCAAGGGTGGTTCAGACAATTTTTGAAACACTGCTTTGAACCGAGAGCATCAAGTAGAGGTTGTATAATACATTCCTCACCAGTCTGTGGGTGGAATAGATTAGCCACTACTGCTATGTGAGGTGGCTTTGTCATTTTTTCTTAAAACAAAAAAACTGCAGGAGATGTTAAGGTTTCTGTCTCATTATCATTGCCACTAAAACATTTCTCAAACACTGCGGGGGTTCGTGCTGCTCATCAGACCTGCGTGCACACAACATTATGTGCTCACGACAAGCTTGCATGTTATTTCCATTCCTTGCTGTATCACTTGAATATTTCCACTCACTCGTCATGAAGCAGAAATGCCCTAAATACTGCCTGTTAAACATTTCTAATATTGAACAACTTGTGCCTGAGCACTGGCTCTTCTCAACATTGGCTGTAGTTCATTTGGTGACTGTTTGTGGAGGAGTACATCAGTGCCTCTCGTGTCTTGGTTATCGTGCCAGCCCAACTGTCTACCTTTCTGGAGGGAGACGAGCCAGAAGGCAGAACTCCTCCGATTGATTCTGCATCAGCCTAGAGCCTTTGCAGGATGGACATAAAGTGCCCTCACTCACTTAAGTCCTGATGCACCGAACCATTGCTAACCAGTTTATACTCCCTGATTGTTGTTTAATGCAGATGCCAGTTAGCCACTGCGGGAATGTCCCCTTTTGTGTTCTCCAATTGCATTTTTCGAAAATCAGCTTTGTGCCAGTGTTGCCAGCATCAAAGTGGAAAATGCCTTAACGCTCCGTTCATGTCAACATGACATACAAAGCTGATTATCTCTGACTGGAGAGTCATTTGGTCCTGTCACTGCGGACCTTACAGCAGCCATATTGTCCTTTATGACATTGTTGGCCAGGCATGTAAAAGGCTTGGGGGCTTTATGCTGGCTTCTGCTATAATGAAAGTTGAATCCCCACTACAAATGTCCTTAATTATGATTTTGTTTCCTACTGTTTGATAGGATGAGCCTCCAATAACACTGTAGCAGGGATAAGTCTGCTGGGACATTCACCAGTGCTTATGCTCCCATTTCAAATCATAGACAGGCCTCACATCAAAGGTACTCAAAGAGTGTCTCTCCGGTCAAAGCAAACAACAAACAAACACAGCACGCAGCCAATCACTGGCGCTCATACTCCAATGAGAGGGGCTTATTTATAAAGTTAGGGAAATGGATTGGAACAGGCTTGCAGAGTGGGACATAAAAGCATGGATTACACCGCGCACCTTTGATATCGCAAAAAGTTTTGATACTGATACCAAGTTTGGTTAAGTGCTGCTACGTATATATAAATTCCAAACACATCTCTGCATTCACAATAAAAATCTTGAAGACGTGGCGTTGAGATGAAGCTCTCCCCATGCACTTAAAAACGAACCCTTTGAAAGTCACAAATCCCAGACAGGAGCAGATAAGTTGAGAACTGATATTTTGACAACTTGATCAAATCCCTGCAGATACTATATATTGTGCCTAGTTTGTGTTTTGGGACATTTAAAATTTTTCTAACGCTCAAAATAAAATTAAGTTGAAAGCAAAATGTGTTCTTATAGAATTACTTCTTTCCTGGAGAGACTTACACAACAAAACTTTAAAACTTAATGCTGAAAAAAACATTACATTTATATTTATGACAAAAAAAGTATGATTTAAACTTTTAGTAATTGCCCTCATCAGTTCAGTTGTCGCTTCTTTGTTCACTCTGTCTGAGTTGCATCATTTTTTGTTTTGGGGCTGCTGATTATTTACTGACCGAGCTCGTTCCTCTGATAAAAGACTTAGAGACGAACGGTTAAACATGGTGTGAAATAACTTAATTTGCCTTGATGCTAAGTAATATGAGACGATTAGAGGGTTCAAATTAAATATCATCATTGTTGTATATTAGATCCACATTCAAATTAATGGATTGGTTGGTACACAAACATACAGCTGTACATGGCCTATGTAGCCTGGTTGTTGGTGGACAACAACTCCCATGATCCCAAGCTGCCAAAGTTACATATTGCTCACTTAAACAAGTTCTTTGTACAATAAATAACATGTTTGAGTTTAGGTTCTCATACAAATATAGTGTTACAGTCTGGATGAATAAGAAATGAATTATACAAACACATAAGGTTCCACTATAGCTATAATGTATTTGCTTTAGGCCATACAGATCAAACTTAGAAGCACAACAGAGCTTGATGCCTCCAGACGTTAAATCTCATGTGTTTACAGAAGATCGTGGATAAAAGCACATGCATCACATCACATTCATGAACAGTCTCGTAACACAGAGGAGAGGTGTATGCTTTACATCTTATCTCTGTGCACAGCCTATTTTAATGAGGCCTCATTGGACTGACAGTCTGGAAGAGGTCAGTCTGATGTTGTGCGAGGTGCAAAGAGGGATCACAGATTTCATACAAAACTAGGCCAAGGTTAGCGGAGCCTCAGCTCGGAGTGTAGATGCTGAGCACTACACTTGTGTGAAATGTGTTGAAAGGCAGACCTGTACAGGAGGATCTTGGCAAGACCTCACGATGAAATTGGACGCTCTCTCAGCTGAAATAGAGCCAACGTGGAAGCTTTCCTGAAAACATATATTTGTTTTTAGAATTTGTGGGTAATATGCACCCCCCCCCTGTATTTTATCTATTGTTATTTTCCATTTTGCTGTAAATATCAAACTAAAGCCTTGATTCATTTGCCCACTAATTTTCTATGATTTATTAGCAACAAAACTATTTTTGCTCATCGTGCCCACACACAAAAATGCCCTAAATATACACAATATACACCACATAAACTCTAATTAGTAATAGTGTAGCATTTGTCTGACATTCTGAAATTGCATCTGCATAATCACTTAGCAGCTTGTTGTAAATTTGAATTGGCCATATTCCCACACTTACTGATAAAATTGGACATAGCAGCTCTTTCACAGCATTTGCAGAAGACTAATTTAATGGTGCATTCTTGACTGTGCTTGTCAATCTCTGTGCATGAAAATCTTCCCTGATGACAAGGCAGGTTTATGTAGAGTTCACTTAACAGTGAGAGAACGAGGACTGATTATGTTTGGATTGAGTTGCTTAGAGTACAACACGTGCTAGATTCAATGACAGAAATATTTCCCCTTCTTCACTTGAATTTCTCTCCTTTGTTTTTATAGCTCAACGACCTTTTCAGTAATAGATTTGTCTTGAATTAGGATTTGTGGTTGCAGAGGGATTGCTGTACATCCCTGTATGTAGACTTCCTCTCTCTCTCTATATATGCAGTGCATCTAAAACAAACAGTACCTGCACTGAGCGAATTTAAATCAAACATGACAGTCCCTGCTCTCCGTGACCCCTTTGGTCTCAAGCTAAGTTTGGTGTGAAGACCTTCGCTTTCTGCCTATGCTAAGAAGGTACACCCGTCACTCAGCGTCGCTCCAATTCAACAGATCAACATGATGGCTCCTCATGAGAGCCCCCTGGCCTTCCCTCCAGGCTGGATGCACTCTCATCACTTTAGAATAAAGCAGCTTTTGACTAAAAGACAGTAGGCTGCTTCCCAAATTACTGTATGTAGTGATTTCGGCAGCCAGATGGCACAATCACATGATTGAGAGACTGGTGTTAAACATGTTTGTCTTCCGCACATTCCCATAAAACCGCTTCAAATTGTATTATTCAAGCACTGTTGTAGGTTCTCGGAGTAGTAAAGCATCACTGTCAGTTGTCAGAGTAAATAAAATCAAGAGTCTCCCTTTGACAAAAACCCCAAAAAAAGAAAAAGAGACGCAGGCTGCACAATTTCTTTCTCTGTATTTTTGTGGCATTCAACTCTAAATCATATTTATCTTGCTTGTGCAAGTGGTTCGCTAAAGAAAAACGTGTTTTTTCACCACTCAGTCCCCGACCACTTTGTCCATGACTGCACTCAGATGTTTTTCTCTGATGTCCTTTTTAAAGAAGCACATGACCTTTGTGTGGGGCATCTTCATTTGTAAGCTGTCTTTCACTGTCTGCCTGCTGAAAAGGTCACCCTCTCCTTGACAGAATGGAAAAAGGCATCACACGTAAAGTTGACTAATGGTGAGAGAACTTTTAAGTTTGGAGGTGTCACTGCCGTAGCTTTTTCAATCCGTTGCAGTCGAGAGGAAGTCAATATTTATTTAAGCAGATTTAAAGCGAGATGTTCTTGAAAAATTCACAGACTAGACATTTACGGTGCAGATATTCTCGTCATGTTTTTCTATTTTCTGCAACCTAACAAGGTTGGATCTACAGATAAAACATAATGACATCATGCTAGAGTATAGTCTGACAGCTGTCTTTTGCATTGGAATATTTATAGACAGTCAGGTACCGAAGCAAAAAATAAAGATTACATTTATTCAAGTCTAGATTTTAGTCTCGCAAACCACTAATAATTGACACACACATTTTTGAAAAACAGAAATTCAATTGGGAATTATTTTAAGCTGTTCAAACCCAGAGGCAGCAGAACTCCACATCATGCTGCTCCATCCAACCTGCTTCACTTTATGATGTTTTACTGTTGCCATGTAAATCGGTTTGTGTTCTTCTTAAACCTTCAGCTTCATTAGTCCTCCACTAATCCTTTTACGCAAACTTCAGTCATGCATTGTTCTTTTATAAAGAGTGGCAGCTGCCTCTATTGCGCCTTTTGCCATTGACTGGCATCAGATTTTTATTTTAACATTTAACAACATGTTTATACAGATGGTTGATAATAACAAAAGGTTCACTCACTTTTTCTTGCAATGTAAAAAAAAATCAGCTCAGACAAAGTGACCCGAACCCTATTATCATACTGTTATGTTAAAACAGTGTCGTAAAAATCCTACATTTTATTTCTACTTTTTAGTCCTGTAAATTACAGCAATGGCAGCTAGTTATTTTTCTGATTTTGATTTTATGCACACATTCAATGAGTATTTTACATCTGACATCTGTTTCATCCAGACCAGCTGCAGTATTTTAATTCTTCTTAAACATTACCACATAACAAAAATTACATTTGAATATAAAAGTAGTTTAAGTTTTTATAAGTTGTATTCGGTAAGTAATTATATAATTAATATTCCACCACTGTGTGACCAACACATGTCACTCATGTCCAAAAACAGTCCAGTCGCAAAGCAGGCAATTATTTTTTATCTTCCAAGAATCAGCTGTTTTTTATTTCTTTTCTTTTCTGTGAACATTGAAATAACAAACAACTGATCACATTGCACCATTTCATTTACTGTGAGAAGTCATTATTAATTAATCAGATCAGATATTGGATTAGTGTACCAGTGTTTTTCGATGGCATGACTTGCATGCTGTTCTTTTTCTTGCCTTTCACCAAACATTAACTTGCAAGTTACTGACAATGGAGGAGGTTAACTACATATACGGAAGAGATGTTCCTATAAGCCTCAGATTATGTGTATCCAGGAGGAAACACCCACTCCTTACACAGACCAACATGTGTTGCGAATAATGATGAGCTTTGTCTGATGAAATCTCACCAATTGCACCTATACAACACTCTATAACCTGGCAATGAAACTTATTACACCTTATATTCTGCTCTCTGTGTTTGAATGCAGCACTTCAAGAATTTCATGAATGCGAATAAGCCCCTAAACATCCCTGCTGCAGATTTTTTTGACAATTCTCTTCACATGGATGTCTTGAAAACAGTGACCTGCTCTGACAGGGATAAACGTAGCGGTGCTGCACGCTGCTGCTGACAGCTGCTGTGCCAAGTTCTCCTGCAACCTCTCCTCATTAACTCAGCTCCGGTTGATGGTCATCTCAGAAAAACACTCCCCTGCAGCGTATTTTGCCAGTTACGTTATCATTAAAAATTATTATTAAACTAATACTCACGTTTTAAAACTTACGTTTGATATGGGGAAAGGGGTGGTAGTTAAATTACTTCACACTAGATATACAAACCTCCCGCCTCCGTGGGTTTCATGGAAATATGAAAATAGTAGCCCTATTTATTCATGAGGAAAATACACAGCTAACACTAGACCACACGCAGAGCCAGTAAGAAGATGTTGTAAAGAACGGCAACACTCAAATGCACATTTTTACGTTTATATTCCTCGAACTGCAGCTAAAGGTTAAATAGATCCTGTAAAACGATGCAACGGGTAACATGCGACCATTTTTATACTGTGGTAGAGATGGATGGATTCATGGAGAGGTAGGAGATAGATAGATAGACAGATGGATGGATGGGAGGGTAGGTGGTAGATAGAAAGATGGATGGATAGATAGATAGATAGATGGATAGATAGATATATAAGCAAAAGATGAAAGCCTCTTATGTTCACATCCAAGAAAGTGAAAGACATCTGAATTTCTCTTATTTTTCTCATATATATAATAATATCTTTTTCTTTTGTAGCTTTGATCCAAAGCTGAAGCCTCCCCACATGAAATAGCTTTTCTCAAACTATTGTCTGATCATAATACACTAAAGAATGTGGCTTTGGCTGATCACTGAGTCTGTCTGCCATCAGCACTTCATGCTGGGAGAAAATATACTCCACCACGGTTTTGGAAAGAGGTGATGTGGATCAAGAACATCAAAAAGTCTGCATTCGAGTCTGTGCATATGTTTCAGAGATCCTTGTTCTTGATTTTTCCATTTTGCATGACTGTTACATGTAAGTATTTCATTTCCCATGTCTAGAACTGATGGGAAATATAATTGCTCTTTTTGAAAAGTGTATTGTGATTCCCTTGGAGTGAAATCCTACATTCTTTGCCATAATATATCCCTTTGAGCATCGTGCTGGTAGGTACTGAAAAAGTGCTTCCTCCAGGAATAATCCAGAGTAATCGTCGGCTTAAATGTCTCCAAAAATCTTTTTAAAATTGTAATATATTTGCAATACATCTATGTGTTCTGACTACCACACAGACACTGTAAATGCGCTCACAGACAAAAAATAAAGGAATCTTTGGCTGTGTTTCCTAGTCTTCTATTCAGCTCAATCCACATGTAAGGAGCACTACCCACAGAAAAACCTACCGCTCTGAAAAATCTTTGTAAGCTGAATCACTTCCAGACAAGTGGGGCAGAGATTTGCTGCTGTGCACAATGGATGAAATACTCAGTGGGGGTTTTCGAATTGGATGTTCCTCGAGTACCAGAAATCGTGAATTATAAGAAGTACACAAAAATGCCTTTTCCCTTTGCCTTTCCATCTGCTTCCAAAATGTTTTGGTTGCATTTTTTGGCTTAACGTGTGTCGACATAGAATTCGGTGCATGTTCTTTGACTGGCTTTTGATATAAAGATTCATTGAAAGCTTCTTTATATTGGATGAAAAGATGTTCCTAACATATTCATAAGAAAGTCATGACATCATCTTCACAGTCAAACCCATTAAGTATTTGTATGGTATAATAAAATACTCAGCTAATTTTTATATGAAAAATATCTTTAGACGTCTGAAACACATGGACTTAATAAAAGCCTTTGAGTCACACTGGCAGATGAACTTTTGACCTTCTCTTCCTCGTGTGTTTGTGTATTTAGTTGTTAGTGCTTTTTAAATTACTGACAGGCAGTACGGGGTACACAGCTAAGGTAATTGTGAGAGGGCACATAAATGTCGGCTTTATCAAGCCAGCTTCAAATTATCATGCTGCAGGTACAGCGCTGGCTTTGTATTTACTTTTTCACCTCACAATGTCCTGTGCCTTGTTTACTCTGTTGAGCTCTCTGAAGCTTCCTGCCATCTTAATGAAAAAGAGGAAAAAAAGAAGCTTCAGTGGGCTGTCAGTCCGAAAGTCAAGTGACACTGTGGTTCACTGCTGAAAGGTCAAAGGATGTAAAACAGATTAAAGACCCAGTGTGTAAGATTTAGGTGAAAGGGAACTATTGGCAGAAATTTAGAATAATCCTCATGATGTTTTCACTAGTTCGTTTTATCTAAATTGTATGAATTGCAGTTTTCTTTACCCTAGAATTGGCCCTTTATATTTAAATACTTTATATTTACATCGAGGGGACCCTCTCTACGGAGGCTGACAGGTTTTTTACATTAGTCCAGACTGGATAAACTAAACACCTTTTGAGATTTTATGACAACTGAAGCTACCACAGCTTCTTTTTCATGTTTGGAAGGAGAGGGTGAGGTGAGGGCTGTTCAGCTGCAACATGCAACTTCAACACTAGATATCACTAAATCCTAAACCACAGACCTCCTCAGCATCTTTTAGTCTATTTGTTCTGTTATGTAGCTATTTTCGGTTAAAGCACGCTGACAAACCCAAGCAGCAGATAGATAACATTAAAATTAGAGAAGAACATCCAAGAGCTTAAGAACCAGGCAATGTTACTTTGTGTTTGTAAACCACAGACTGTCAATAAAGATGGACGACGTGCCTCAACTCCCTCTTGCGATCCAGGAAGGAAGCTAAAATATCGCGGATACAAAAGTCTCCTTCTTGCACATTATGAGTCAGAGTCTGTGCAGATATGATCAGGAAATGATCGACCAATCATGCGTCCGTCTCTTCGGCCAATCGTGACCTTTCATCCAATTTGTAAAGCATCAAATTACTATTTAAAACCAAGCTTACCAGGAAAATGAACACCTGAACAATCGTCAGTCTGATAAGAACCACATAAATGAAAGACACCATCGTGGTGTCATCGTTGAGTTTTTTGCTTGTTGTTTAATTTGCAAGTGGCCAAAATCTCTCCATGCAGGGTCAGCAGAACTCAGTTCTGAATTTCATGACATGGAAGACTTAATAAGATTTAGTATTCAGAGGCGTCCTAGTCCATTTTGTGTTTTTGAGTGGATGGATGTGAATTTGTGGTATTCACAGATATCTTGGGTAGATAAAGAGGCGCCTGTATCCTTTGTAGAACAAAACATTTTATTTAATGAGAAACTGCTGCTTCTCTTTGTTGTACTTCGGTAGCTGTTACTTTGTTTTGTTTTGAAACAACTACATCTCTGAGAGTAATTTACAGAAGCTTTTGAAATGGCTGATGCATTTCCCAGAACCAGGCATGCTACTCGGAAGTGAAAAGTGCAGCCAAATATCTAACATGTTTGGAGCTGCATATTCAAATCATAGAGGGATTTGACAAGCGGAACATTGGCATTTAAATTAGGGAGCTCTCCAAATTGTGGCACCAAGATGTCTGAAACAGCAAGTCATAGTTGTCCTCCAAGCTAAGTGCAGTCATTGGATTAGTCCGGCCCCTGTTTGGCTCCAGCAGCAACATCTCTGACCTCAAAGGATATTGTGTTACCAAGTTCTGATCCATACATAGGAATCTGACTCATTTGAAAGCCTGGTAAGAAATGGACATTGCGAAAATTACTACCTCAAATATCTGAAAGGCCATTTCCATTGTGGGTCAGACCAACGACATTAAATGTATGTGTGATTGTACTTTGGGCATCAAATACAATCTCCATCTCAGACAGAAAGCGCATGAAACAGTTTATAAGATGCATATTTAGCAATCCAGGAATCAGGCCTAATTGCACATATTAGCTCAAACACATGCAACCACCTTCAGGGAAAGACAGTAAATATTTAGTTGTGGAAATATCAGAGTAAAACTCTGTAATCTAATTTGCATAGTCCCCTGGGAGAGCTACCACAGTGTATGTGTTTTTAAAAGTCCTTTAAATAACCAGTCTTCATGAAAACCCATACTCTACATGCCCTGCAGCTGAGGCTGTCTGCCAATGGAGGTTTTCATAATGACACATTAAGAGCTGACAGAACAGATCATTGAGGAGTTGTGCATGTAATAGTTTCTTTCAGCAAGCGATGACATGAAATATGACTCCTGATACATAGAGTAGTAATATCTACAAACCGGCCAATCATCCCAACCCACCCCTGTGTTCTAAGACTGACATTTCAAACTTCTTTCTGTTTTTTTCCGGCACATGATTTGATATTCATGGTTCCAAGCTGATGAAGGCTAATGACTTTTAAGTGGTTTAAGTGAAATCTCTCGACTATTGAAATATTGGAATCATCAGCATTTTTTTTCATTTTGAGAATTTTAATGTGGGCAAACTTAATTTCATCTCAAAGCATATAGACTAGTGGAGCTGAACCCTTTTTCCTGTAAAGGGCCGTTCCCGTCTTTATCACATCCTTCAAGGTCCATACCTAATTACTAAAGACATATTTCAATCATGAGAGAAATGAAAGAGAATAAGTAGATTAGAATGACCTAGACCCCAACTGGAAGTAAAACTCAAATAGAATCAGTGATTTGGATACAAAAGAGGAATCCACCTGGAGCCTGGACGCTGGTGTTGGTGAGGACAGCTGGAGCACAACATTGGGACGTCTCATGAAGGCCTCTGGTCGGACAGATTGAGGGGAAATGACCGGGTATCTGGGGTTAAGGTTGTGCAGGGGTGGAGGTGGGTCACTCATTGATTACTGTACTGAACTGACAGCTGAGTGACAGAAGGGAGAGAGAACATTTTAAACTCCTCAAGATGTAGAACATACTGTAGAGAACGAGTACAGGGAGGTTGTTGTACCTACATAACTTTGAGCTAGTTGTTACTTCGCAGATCAATGATTTCGTATTGTAGGTCGTCAGCAAAGTCAACATCCAACAGAATAGCAAATATGATCAGCTTCTTTCGTTTACTTTTCATGAGTCTCACCACACACACACACACACACACACACACACACACACACACACACACACACACACACACACACACACACACACACACACACACACACACACACACACAAACAACAGCTAAGAGTTGTGAAGAATCAGGGCAAAGGCAAGTTTGGCTCATTGTACTGTAACCTGACTGGGTGCTCTGCCAAGTACTTTAAATTCTAAAAGAAAACTATCTGACGCACAGTTCTGTTTACCTACTTACCTACATTTTGTTTGTATTTTATTTTCTTACTTTCCTTTTTCTCACTTGACTGCGTACCTGAAACTTGCACAAACAGTAGAAGACCTTAACACCTGATGTAGCCTGTATTTCCTTTATGCTTACTGCTGTGTTTCCAAGGGCATTTGATATTTTTAAATATGCTATAACAAAAAATACTGTGAGTGCTCATTCTCTGATTGATTTAACTTTAACTTGAATTACCTTCTGTTTCTTTCAACCCAAATGATTCTTGTGTGAAGAAGAAAAGAAGAAAAAGGGCTAATTTGTTATACAGATTCATTATATTCATTACATGCAAACATCATTAATCACTGAGGAGGAAAATTAGGCATTTTGTCAGCACTATAATAAGCTTTGTAAACCACATTAAAGAAACAAGTATAGTGAAAAAATAGAAATCAAAGCGTAATTTATATATAACAGAGACTCTATGAAAAATATGAATCTAATTCAGGGCTTATTGGTGTTTATTGACTCGGCTCAAAAGCCTCTGAGTGACTTTTCTTTAATCACATCTGATGTTGTATGGAAATGTGACACGGTCAACGTCTCACACACTGACAATTGTTCATTATTTCACACACTATATTTTAAACTTGGCCAGATTTAGGAGACCTGTTACCTCAGTTTAACATTTTCATTAATGCTCTGGTTCAACAGCAGCTGGATTTCCGCGCATCACCTCCTCTGCAGTAAATCAGTTTGCCATTACGAACGGAGCCACTGCTGACAAGTCATCAAATCACCCGGGCCACAGCAACCAGCAGGTGACAGCCCCAACAAGTGAGGACGGAGAGGATTTAAATGGGTCTTTGCAAAAATGTCAGTTTCCACACATCGCTGAACAATCTCTTCACCCAAGACCCCGACTAACATGCCACAACCTCCTAGATCTGGCACAGGAGGCTCTGAACAGGTCAAGCTACAGGAGGAGACTTCCAGTTGTACTGAGCAAGCTGTGAATTGACAGTCAATTATGTTTGGGAGAGAACCGAAGACAAACAAGATCCATTTACAGCATGTTCCAGGAAGTGACATTTAACTGTGAAGGGAGAAGAAAAACAACAAGTACAGTGTCTGTGCTTCTGAACCGTTTCACAGTGGGGGTTTAATGTTGGCTCTTTTTGATTTTAAGGTCTATTAGGTTATATGTTTTGTCTATATTCCATAATAGGTTTGTCAAATAGGTTTGTCATTATTAAACATCCCATATTTCTTTATATACTACTACTTCTTTTCTTTGGTGAAGATCAGGTTGGATTGTTTGACACAAGTTCAGGTTGAGATACAAATTTTGAAATGGTGTGTGGGTTCTGGCTGATTATCTTTTACGCTGCACTCAAGTCTGGTTCGTATCACGTTCGTGTCAGGCTCCGTTCATTTGGGTTCAAACAGAAAGTTGCACCCAAGCTCTCTATTGTTTACACAAAGGGCAGGGATGTGACAACAGGGATCAGAGTTTGCATCCCACTTGTTGCTGCATTCTGGCTTTTAATGGATTAATAAATAAAACATCTGCGTTAGGAAGAAGCTGATGAAAACAAAGTTAAAAATAAAAACTTCTTCACTTCTCAAATTTCACACCTTTCAGCAGTTGTCTTGGAAACACTTTCATAAATTGCAGCCGACACTTCAGAGCGACCAAATATAACATCGTCAGATTTATCTTCCGTACTGAGCTCCAGTTACTTTCAAATTGTCTTTTAGATAAAATTAAGAGATGTCACGTTTTCACTGCTCACATCAGCTTTATAACGTGAGGTCGGCCTGTTTTCATATGATTAATATTTATCAAGACATTTCTGAAGGTTATTACACACTGGATGTTTTTCATTGTGCCTCTCTACTCAAATATCGTCCTAATTTTATTCCACTTATCCTCAATACCCCAACAATATGCACGGCACTATTCTTTCTGATTGAATCATTACGTTTTAATTTTAAAGATTTAATTACATCTGCAATGCAAAGCAACATCGAGTGTAATGTTGTTTGCTGTGCTTCTGGTGAAATATTGCACAGGGAACGTCTTTTATTTAGCAGCTTCTCTTTGTTATGGGGATTCTGCGTCTCACAGCTGGGTATCATTGATTTGCATGGTGAGAGATAGAGAATGAAACCACCTAATTCTCCCGTTATCAGCATTTCTCGGTCACTCAATCAAGCCTTATCGTAGCGTGCTGCTGGTCGTGTAATGACAGTAATAAATTCTAAAAAACATGCACCGCTGGAGAAGGTCTGTTTCAGTTTCCAAAGTTTCAATAGGGACATTATATTACTTAAGACAAACAGAATAAAGGTGTTTTAGAAAACAACACATCTCACTCTTATTTAAATATTCTTTAACCCAAGCATTTGAGCATTTGAAGTCATATAAGTCAAAATTATTCGAGAGTAAAAACAAAGATGAAGTCTTGATTAACCTCTTGAGCTTGCTATAGATGAAAAGAGCCAAATCAGCAGCTGCAGCCGAGCAGAGGCTGCTGATTTAATGCACCACCCGATGACCACTTCCCAAATCAAACACACCTGCTGCCATGTTACGCAACCAAAAGGTTATTACTGGGTCTGGCTAACGCTAAATGCTAAAATATTGATTGTGAATCCTTCCGGTGGATCCAGAGCAGATAGTGGAGGACTCTGTTGTGTGTTCAGACAGTTGTGTGCAACAAATGACTGATTGTAGTAAGTTAGTGTAAAGAGGATTGTATCGACCGTCTCTGGGTTCCTTAGTAACATAGCACTTTGTTGTCATTTGTCCTCCGGATTTTTCTGCTGCTTTAGTTTGCTGTTATTCTATAAGTGTCAAGATGCTTTATTCATGCAGCTTAATATTACTTCTGTATAAAGTCACTGGACAACAATTATCAGTTATCAGTTGTATGCACAAATCAATTTATCAGACTTTTTTTGTAAAGCACTCTTCATACAAACGATGTAACACAATGGAAGTGGGACAGGAATTCATTGGCTCATCACTTGATCATAGGAGGATTGTAGATCATGTGCTGTGACTCAAGTATACTACTATTACTGGCAATGCCTCCATCATTACAACTTTTATTACTGCTCCTTCACCTCTGTTTGATATTTTCTTTTGTATAAATCCTTTAAACATTGGTACACCTCTCCTAGACGCTGTCTTTTCTCATCAATGTTATGAATATTGTTATTTTGTTGATGTGCTCTGCTACACGCGATGTATCATCACTCCCGCTGTGGATTAAAGGCAGCGGATGTCGCACCTTGTTGAGCCATATTAGACAAATTGTGTTTTGTTCATATGGGCTATACAAATCATGTAAAAGCATTGTTCCATCTTCAAGGACCCTAAACTGTTCTTTAATTCAGTGGATCTATCATATTACCATTACTATCAACATGCACCTTTTCGCTTTGTATTTAATATTAGAATATAAGTATTAGTCATTTTTAAATATTTTACTTTTACTTGAGTACATTTCCTCTCATGTAATATTTACTAGAGTGCAGATCTCCAGTTCCCCTGCTGTCATCCACTGTAGTGTTGAACAACCCAGCAGCTTTGATTTTACTGCCATGTCCAGGGACACCTCGTGGCACCTGGTTAACAAAGAGCAATATATTGTTTCCCTGCCAGGTTTTAACAAGACTTGGGATTTGAACCAGCGACCTCAAAATCAAAAAGCTAGTATCTGAGTCTGCTGCTCTACAAGTTTAGTCTCGATCTTTCCCCTTTTTATTTGTGTTCTCATCACTTTCTCATGAGAAAGTGGAGGATCAAACATTACGAGGCCACTGGGTAAAGTCAAGAGTCACTGTGAAGTCAGCTAAAAACACATTTCATCCATTATTCTGTGGAGCTGAGTGTCTTCTCTCACTACTAATCAGCTCATGGACAGAAACATGCTCAGTTTTCAAAGTTAAGTGGTGAGTTGCCATTTAAAATGTACCAGATCTGAATAAAACACTGATGTTGCAGAGAAGGATTGACAACTACTGTGAAAAATATGCTCCTGTCCAAATCAGTTAGTTAGTGAAAGTCAAAGCAAACAGCAAACCTCATAAATGATACTAATAAAGACAAAGCACACTTTAAGACAAACCATAAAACAGTTCAAATGGGAAAATTTGTCATAAAGCATAGATTCATCCTGTCCACAACTTTTTTGAGAAATATGAAAATCAGCAAATAAGTAACAAAAACAAAATGATAATTAGAAAGAAAATGTCCCCATGTATCAAGGAATCAAGGCTCTCGTCCACAGTCTGGTCAACATTTTGCTTGTCCAAGGGGACAATGTTTTTGTTTCTTACTGTGGAATGGGTCCATTGGTGCTCCTGGTGGCCGATGACAGACAAACAAACAAAAACCTCCTCCTTGGTCAGCAACCCCACGAGACATTTTCCATTTCTAGCTGTGAATGATGGGAAAACCCTGCAGGGACAGTTCAGCGTAAAGGTGTTGCAGACACACACGAGGCAGCTGGTGAGGCAGCCAATCACTGACATCTTGTTGTAACATTCACTTTTAATTTCACTGGTGAATATTCTTCTAACCTACATCCCCTCAGGTCAACGCATTGATGATAGAAGCCTTGTACTCATCCATCACAGAGACATGTACACTGTGTCTAAGATTCCGCTGCCAGGACCGAGAGGAGTCCTCACACGGCCTGTGATCAGTAGCTGGTCGTCGCTGGTGCATTCATTTTGTATATTTCATAAGAGGAGAGATTGCCCTGCTTAACAGCTGCTTGCTCAAGATGATGTTATGTACACAAAATTCAATTACAGTAACTCACCAACATTAACTGCATCGCCAGGCTGTGTGTGACTCAAGACGAAAAAACTTGGGCCACTTGCTGTCGATTTGGAAATCGCCGGAGAAGGAGCTCGAGATTCAAATGAGTGGTGTAAGGTTTGCACAATCCCATAAGGAAACTCTGGTTATGATTTCTTTATTATATTCATCTGGTGGTCCGGTGGCCTTGTATTAAATCCGTAAAATCCTCTGGCCTTTGCAGATGGAGAATGGGAAGTACCAAAGTGATTAGAAGATAAAAAAGGGATTGCATTGGACATAAATTGGACTTTGGACTATGACGTTTCTATTATTCAAACAGTTGTATTCAGACTGGAGGAAGCTCTTTGAAACACTGGCGTGAAACCCAGCAGCTGCAAATGGTTTTCAGTCTGGCAGGAAAGACATAATTAATGACGCCCATCTAATGACTATTAGCTAAATGTGGCCCAGAGAAGAGGGACAAAATGATGATTTTAATGAAAATCATCAAATTGAACCATTCATGGGACAATTATCTGCACATTTGTTTAAAGCATTTGATTGAGTGCTGGTGCAGCCAGATATTGGTTAGCTTAGGACTGAATAGAGAGCTGGGAAACTAAGGACTTTTGAAACTTTAAGGGCACAAATCCACTTTGAAAACAATGGTCAGCATGATGAGCACTTGCTTTTCAACAGAGTCAAAGAGGCTTTGCAGGGCCACTCATGAGGAATGAGTGTATTGTCTTTTGTGTATGTTTTGGTTATTTATTTATTTTCAAAGTGTGGATTGAGTGTTTGCACTAAATGCAAGTGGCCTGTCACTCTAAATGTCTGATTGGCATCATTTGGTAGAAAAGTGCTGCTGTTGCCTCAAACTCTGTACTGATTCTGAACACTGACAAACACGTCGATTCAGGCTGCATGGTGCATTTGAGTAGTCTAGAGAAAGTTGCACTCTGTCAGTCACTTATTGTTGAAGCTGCCACTTTAGATGTTATACATTCCCTGTTCTGCATAACAGCAAACTTTATGTGGTTTGTTTTCAACCACACGAGCAGTCGAGGATGACAGTCTGTGTGTTGGTCCGTCTGTCTCCACAACTTATTCACACATTTATGATCCAGCAAAGTATAAAGCAATTCTGATGATCCTCTGACTTTTCCCATTGCACCAACATATAATGGAGATTTGTGATTTTGGGTGAAATACCTTTTTAAAATCAAATGGATTGCCAAGAAATGTAGCACACATTTTTGAATTTCCTTTATGGAGGATCATTAAAGGAAAATCTTACCTTATCTCCTTTAATCGTATCTATCTCGGCTATTTGCTGAACTTTTTTAAAAATGATATACATGTCCCCACTGATGAGACCACTCAACAATCTTTCTGTTAAGATTCAATTTCATCCAATAAGCTGGTTTATTGTTAATTTGTTTACTTGTGGGAAGTAACAGGAAACAGGAGGGATATGCTTTAGACTTGACATATATACTTCCTCAAAACAGAGATAAAAAAACAGTTACACAGTCGCGGTTAAACCTTCAAGCCCATTAACATTCACCATTGAACACCATCAGACCCCCACTGAAACCTCACTTTGCTGTCGTCATACAGTGATTCTAAAAATAACAAACATTAGTCAGTGATCGTGGCCGTTCTGCTCGGCAGGATGATTTTTTATTTTCTTTTATCCTCATTCCTCTTGTTTAATGTTAAATCCAAAGCTGTTTTAAGCAGAGTGAAGCTTTTTGGATTTGCAGATGTTTCGCACATCCCCTTGCATTATGCGGAGGGGAGCCGCGGCAGAGGCAACAGCAAACAACGACTCCCCTGCTCCCCTGCTTGTGAACAAAAGGCGACAAGCAGGCAGAGATTTATGAGGTACAATCACATTTATCTGCGACAACTGGGACAGGGCTAGTGTAAGCAGACTCGGAGCTGCCTCTGAGGGACTGAGAGCCGGATGTAAAGACACAGGAAGTGATATGAGAGGGGGGGGGGCACAGTAATATGATGCAGTAGGCAGTGTGCAAATGAGTCTTGGTGGGGGGGGGGGGTTAAATGGTACAAGTCAAGTGCTGAGTTCTTTGTTTTCCAGTTGCTCAGTAGCCTGTAGGGAAATAGGGTGACTAGTCAAAATTTGCAGCCTGTGCCAACCCCCCCGTCCTACTTGTTTGTCCCAGATCTGCTGATGCAGTCCTCTCCCTCATTTTTATTTTTTTCATTCTCCAGCTGTGGGCATTTATTATTCAAACCATTCATTTTGAATTCACCCTCTTTCGTGTTTTGCATAAGGATTAGTAATGCAGCACTTGGTTTTTTGGGGGGGGGGTTTTCCTAAGCGATATCCAAATATTTGAGAAACATCAAGTACGATCCAAGGTGGAATTAGTTTCTCTCTCTCTTTCTCTCTCTCTTTCCATTTGGCTGGACAGCTTCCCAGTTCACTCCTTCTTACAGGGTTTGGATAAGATCACTCAACACTCGTCTCAGTCGGCTCACTGCTGAGTGGATCTTATCCTGTCTGAGGATGTGAGAGCTACTCCCAGAGGGAAAACAAATGCAAAGCCAGCTGCATCCATGCTTCATCACATGGGGTCGTTTCTCCATCAATGATTTCGTACTTTTGCACCAAAGTGTTTTTCTTAAAGCTGAATCATTTCTTTCTCAAAGCTGCTCCACGACCTGGACCACTATCAGCAATTTAAGGTTACTGCTGTCCGCGTCCAATTCAGTTTCACGTGTATAGTGCCAGATCACAACATGTATTATTTCAAAGCACTTTATGTTGTGAGGTCAAAACAACTCACTTTTCTTTGGGAGAAACCTTGAGCAGAACTGGATGCAGTGGTCATCTGATGTGGTTAGGGTGAGAGGAAAGAAATGGGGAAGGGTGGAAAGGGGGGAGAGAAGAGAGAGACCAGGAACCGGTGTGTAAATGTTTACCTGGTTTTCCTGGCAGCACCACTTAGGAGTAAATAAAAGTGGAATAAGGATGATACATTATCCGTGGTGTCAGATCTGTATCCTGCAGCTCTGGAGTCAGAGATACCTGCATACGTAGCTCAGTACGTCAGAAAATGCACATCACCGTGCCTGAGCAGAAACGTGATGGTCAGATCCTAATTAATAAAAGGTTCTATGCTGTTTATGACCAGCTCCGCACAACAAAGTGTTTTGTTGACAGTGTTCTCGTCTGTTCACCTCATGGAGCTTCATAGACACTAGACCGAGCACAACACAAGGCCAACAGGGTTCTGAAGTGAGGCACGGAAGTTTATTACCAATCTTATCTGAAAATGTTTCAAATGATGCGATTAGACTCACTGAGGACCCTGACGTTTGTGTGGAGCGCCCCACTGGTTGATTTCTCATCCTCTCATGGATTAATTTCCCTCCCACGAAAAAACAGCATCACACACTGTTCAGATATCCTAAGAGGCATTATGCAACAATTGCACTCGACGAGATGAAATATCAACCTGATAAATAGTCAATATCACGAGCCCTGGTGAAAGAGATCCAGACCTTGTGTAACCAGGTGACGTCCAGCTTTGTGTGCAGTGTGATTTGATGAAAAGGGCCAGACAATTAATATTTTCATAATATTGATGTCTTTTCTTTGACAGAAATATGTTAGTACTTGGTTATCTTTCCAAATTGACATCTTCTCTGGCATCTCCATCTGTATTTTTTTTTTAAACGATCTCTGTGACTCCTCCGTATCATCTCCTGCTGTGTCATCACATGGCCCCTGTTTTCACTCGGGGAGGTTGGCAAGAGAAACTCAAATGATTTGGTTCTCACATAAAACTTTCTCAAAAGCTCCACATATTCACTACAGAGGCCTAATCTGGTCAGGTAATAAATATTTAGACAGATTTTGTGTTATTTTGACATTAGATACTACAAATGTGTTTTGGACTCTGTTACACATATTTCACTTGTATTTAAATTGCAATGTCTTAATCAGTTAAAAAAAGCAGATCCTTTAAAATCAGCATTCGAAATGAAGCTGACTTTTACATCCTTTTTAGTTTTCAAAATGCAGCCGTGTCAACTTTAAAATGTCTTTAATGCTCAGAAATCTATTACCAGCCAGAAGTCATTACTCTAGGTAGAATCGTGGCTAAATTAAAATGTCCTTACATTTTTGCAAGAGTAGCTATGCCAGCCTTTGTAATTTCCTGCAGACCAATTACATTCTCTCAAAATCCTATCATGTACTACAACAACTTTGCCTCTCACAGTAAATTATTTCCTACTGTCACTGAGCTATTTCAGCATTTTCTACTTGACCCCGCTGAGCAAAGCGTAGCAATCCTCGGTGCTCTCTCACTCCTGTGTTGACTTTAACTGCACGATTACTCCTTGTTCTCTCAAAGCCCGTTTCTTCCCCACTTTCCCAGGACTATCCACATCACCTCAAAGTAATCCTGCGATATGCACCTGCTGCCACAATCAACGGCAGGTCCGCCACAGGGGAAGCGTAAACAAGGAGAAAACCCTTTGAGCTGTGTGGTTTCCTGTTCTCTGCCGAGTCAATTAAGCAGCAAATGACCCCTGTAATCCACTGTAATAAGCCAAGCACTGCAGAATTGGCTTTAATATATCATAATGATGACAGCCACTGGATTGGACGGCTGATTGCGTTTTCTCGAGCTGTAAAGATACTTCAGTAACAAAACAATAAAAATAAAAGGAGTTATAAAATGTATTTCTGGTGAAGTGGTTCAGGGGGACGGGCAGAGAAACCTGCCGGAGGAGCTGCAGTTCTGTTTGTGTAAGTTAATCACCCGTGTCTTCTTTAAACACAGAATCCAGATGATTACAGTGAAATAACTGACAACAATCTAAAACTGATCCAGTGCAGTTACAGCAACACCGCATCTTCCAGGGGAGTTTTTACTGCCACCCCAAATCGCATCGCAGATATTCTCTGTAATACAGTGGCTTTGATTCTGTGGTTATGAATTCTTATTTGCAGATTGAAGTGTAGGATCTAAAAGTTGTAGGTATCAGCTTAGTACCATAATAAAGCGTTCATTCTTTTTGCAGCCAATGTCTCTGTCCTTCACCTTATCACTTTGCATATGATGTCATATGAAGGTGGCATATAATCTATCAAAAATTAAATAATGTACTCAATTCCAATAATTCATGGACAGTTTAGACATATTTGGTTCATGTTTCAATATTAGTTTTTTTTACAAACATTTTATTCAAAGCACAATTTCAGAACTCAATATTTCCCTTTAGCTAAGGTTGTACAGATTTTAGAGACGCTAAGGATTTTAAGAAATGACATCCCAGTAAGCACACATAGCAATGTAGACACCACTTTGATTGCAGAGTTCAAATGCTCACACATTTTTTGGGGTTTGCTATATTACACAATCACACACTTCATGATTTCTCCTGTTATTTTGTTAGGAGAGCAGCACAGCTTTATCCAGTTGTATCATGCTGTTTCTGGATCGTTGACGGCTGAACTCTTTGACCCACTGTGTGAGGAGAAAATCTTAGTCTCCACCTCCAACCCAGCCGATATCACAGTCAAGTGATGGGTGGAGACATGTCTTTGATTCTGCAACATGTGCAACAACACCAGCCTTAACGCCACCTCTTCTGTTTCTTTCATGTAGCCGTAGCCTGAAGCCCATCAAACTGTTTACTGATCAAGGTTTGGTCAAACATTCGTCTGTGTAGCAGAAATCTCTCTGGATTTGGACATTTTTATGATTTTTTTATTGACTGAGGAGTTTTGAACCCTGTTGGAGAAGATCCAGCCAAAAGAGAACTCATTAGGAGAGGAGCTGTCGGAGAGATCTGCTCATAAGCGTGGGTGATCCTCAAACCTCCAACATTTCATCAAAGTAAGAGACACTTTTTAACATGCACTAAGTCTTATGGGTATAAAAACATGAGTGCTCCGCCTGCAGCACCGCCTCTGATCATGGATGCTCATGGTAAAAGCGTAATGCAGGTACAGCATCTCAGATGGGAATTCAGTACAGGTGAGCTTGCAGCAGGCTGCATGAGAATCAAACAAACTCATTAACTTGTTTTCTGAAGGAATGCAGTTAAATTCAGGAATCCTTTCTGGATTTGATTTAAACATGAACCTTGAGCAAAAAATGGTTAAAAGTGAAAGGCCCATGCCACACGTGCTGTCGCATTAGACACATTTCTTATTTGGTAATGTGTCTGATGTCTGATGCAGCTTCTATGTTTGTATTTTTTGTCTTTTTGACATTTCAGCTGCAGCAAAGTACAAAATACTGAAGATCACATTGTGTTTTAAGACCGTAGACCTTTGAGAGATATGTGATTGAAATAGGAAGTGGTACTCAAGCACTCCGAGTTGTCTTGATGATCACATTTGTCAAAGGCCCCCACCATTGATTTTGGGAGATAATTATCTTGAGTACGCTACCAAGGTCATTCCATGGGTTTATTGGAAGTGAGAAAATCTCCAGCAGAAAACTAGCGTGCTCCATTTACAATTCATGAGCATATAATGACTGAATGATATTATCTTCACCACCAAACCATTTTCGTCTCCATCAAGATCTGCTTGATTGATTAATCATTCCAATTTCATTTCCATTGTGTACTTTTACCCACGGGCGCTGAGTAGTTAATAAATATTTATATCTTTCTATCGTGATTTTGTATTAAGTGCCCAATTAAATATTCTAAAAATCATTTGAGGGTTTGTTGAATCCAGTCACCATCTTAGATCTTTTTAGCAGTAAAAGGAAAGTAATCTCTTTTTAATTTGTAATCACACATGTCATGTACTTGCTCATTACCTTAAGCGGGTAGGAGTTAATTTTACTGATTCTGATAACAGCATGTGCAGGTGCCACATTTACAAAAAAGAAAATTACCTGCGAGGTTTAGCAGTATAACAAAAGTCATGTCACATCATTACCAAGTCCCTCACTGTGTGCTAATATTTTGTACTACAAGAGGAAAAATATGAGGGAACATCAAGAAATTTCACATCAAAGCCACCTGAAAATCAGGCATCTCATTGTTAACGGGATTTGGATACACTCTTTTGATGTACCTTTCAAAGCCACTCACAGCCACGATGTCTGCCTTCTGTGTGTGTTCCTGACAGGATTACAAAAGGTGGAAAATAGATCTAATTTAATGTCAGAGCAAACAGTCTGTCCCACTAAATCACTGCGGCAGCAGATAGAAATTTCACTGGCATTGATAGTAGCTCCGTGCCTTTGGGTCATATACAGTGTGAGGAGTATTAGTTGTGGCAGGATTAGCTGCAAATTCAATTAGTTTTCAGTATCTTAGCATTAGCACCATACATTAGAGATGATTTCTTTAAAGTGTGATGCTTTCTCAGTTTTTCCTTTCCATTTGTGCGTAATGTAGGTTTTTGTTTGTGTAAAAGTTCTGCAGAGTTCAGAGAGACAGAAATTCAAAACAAGCTTCTTAGACAGAGGCTGAAAAGAGGAGCTGCAGCAATGGACAGCATGTCAACCTTATCAAGTAATTAACCAAATCTGTATTACAAACCTGAGTGTGAGCATGAGCCAGTAGATTCATTATTGATTATCGTCAATGAACAGTGGAGCATTAACGGATCTTGCAGACTTCAGCACCGGGTGCAGTCGATAAAAAGATCAACGTCAGAGTTGACAAATGTCTTGTAAAGATGCATCATAATGCAAAATATTGTTTTGATGCTGCTCTGCCATTAATCCTCTCGCACTCAGAAGACAGGGGAGGGTTCTTAATGACAACAGATGTTAGGCGATGGCTGCTTTGTTAGGTTTGCTTCAGAATGTCGCTGAAACATCTTGTACAGCTTCTCACATTTCCAGATGTGTGTTGAGTTGTTTGTCATTAACACACAAAAACCCTTTCTCGTGGTAAAGTAAACACTTTTAGAAGATTATGTTTTTTTTAAATCAACATAATGAGGAATGTTGCTAATGTTACTGGCAAATCACAAACTGATAAAACTGAGTGCATCATTAAAATGATTTGTTTTCCAAAAATATCAACATGATCACGGGCTTTTACAGAAAACATCAGTGACTTAATGTTCATTCACCACTCACAGGACTCAAGATGTGAATCCTACCCTTCCTATCCATGGCCCAAACTCCCTCGGCCTTCTCTTTGTAGCCCTCAGTGCATTCAAAAAACTCACTGTGCATCTTCTTGCAGTGAAAGAAAAAGCTTGTATCTAGATTTAATTGCATGATTCAAATGTTAGAGTCATTTTGGTGGGAAAAAAAGTGACCCAGAATATCAAAGAATTTTTGCGATTATCCGAAATTTCAGTTTTTCTGCCTGTATGACTGAAACATTTTCAGAAGTTTTGGAAACTTACAAAAAATAAAAAATGGGTGAGTTTCTCACACAAGAACCCAGTTCTTATACCTGTCACATGTGTATTAGCAAACAATATCCAAAAAACATGTCTACCTGTGATGTATTGGTATTACATGCTTGCACACTCACGTCCATAGATTGAATATAAAAAAGGAGGTAAACTCTGGCACCAAAAAAAGAAACTAATGCAGCAGAACCCGAAACCCGTATTATCTCGAATGACCAGCAGGGGTTGACTTCATTGGATGCAGAAAGTAAATTGTTTTTATAGAAATCTATCAGAAAATTACAATTTCTCATTTAATGTAATATTCTATTGAGTTTACTGTCTCAATAGCTAGTTTGAAGTCTTCTTCAACACAGCATGATGTTCTGTTTTAAATTATGATCCCATTTTAAGTCAGATAGATGAGCACTGTATGCCTCGGGGCATGGATACCATGTGATTGGATTGCAAATGGTTGAAAGCTGCAGGTAAAGGTGGGCGTGGACTGAGCTCTCAATTAGGCTCCATTGCCCCAGCTCCTCCAAAAATGTAAAAAAGTCATGGCACAGGCAGAACTCGTGTCTGTGGCTACTACTGTGCAGACAGACCAAAAACCAACACAGTGTTATTGAATGGCTATCAGTGAATGTAAAGTAGAGCCAACAATCAAAAATGGCCTCTTCAGCTTCTGTCCTCCGAAGTTCACTAGTTGCAGATTGGTACCTTGATATTCCAGTGGTGCATTAGAAGCCAATCATTTTCAGGTGCTGGTTAATTTGTGGAGTCACTGGTATTGATCAATAATTCTATGAACACACTGTGATTATTTTGGTCTGCAGGGCAGGAAAACATATTATTTATCACCTCAATTTATCCTGATGCTTCAGTCTTTCACATGTTTGTGTTCATACAACAGGAAGATATAATCTGCTGAATGGCATGTTATCAATGGAGGGCGTCCGGGGCTCTTGATTGGCTTTGCAGCACTGTAATGTTCATTCAGATGATGCAAGGTCCCTTTGGAAATGTTCACTCTGACTGAAAAGGCCACTTGTCTTATCATAGAATACAGGTTAGGACTGACTGCCAGCATGCAATTTGACACTGCCCATCACAGTGATGGCTGTACTCTAATATTTTAGTCATTTTAGTTCTACAATTAACAAATAAAAGCGTACTGGATGTCTTCGCTGTGGTTTTAAAAGGTGGAGGAGCTGAAGTTGATTGTGCTGAGAAAAGTGGTCATTTATCACGCTGGCACCGAACACACACACACACACGAGAGAGAGCAACATGCACACCGACATACAGAC
Source organism: Paralichthys olivaceus (assembly GCF_024713975.1). Lineage (NCBI taxonomy): Eukaryota > Metazoa > Chordata > Actinopteri > Pleuronectiformes > Paralichthyidae > Paralichthys > Paralichthys olivaceus. Next base: position 21,809,009 of record NC_091101.1, read on the forward strand.
TCATTCAGTGCTCTTAAAAACTGTTTTAATCAAAAGTGCTTGACCAAAGCAACTGAGTCAGAGGTTCCTGGAGACGTCTCACCTCTCACCTGAGACAGTTCTAACCGACGAGCCGGGAGTCTGAGGCTTTTAGCCTCTTGTGGGATCGTTTGCAACGTTGAGGTCACGTGAGTTGTTGACCCACCTGTCCATCAAGTGAGTCGTCTGGGGAGGGATCTCAAGACCTCATTGTAAGCAGTAGAAGCCTCCTCTTTTTTAGTGATGGTTGTTGCAAGTTGATGTAGATACTTTCTTTCACTCCTCTTTCAAAGCATTTCTCATCTCTGCCCAGTGTCTTCAATGACTGACCCATGTAATCTTGACAGGAGATTAATTTACGAGAGACCACACCACAGTTATCAGAGTGTGTAGAACTTCTGGATTTGAATTCTCTGAAGAACAACCCTGGAGGCTGTGTACTGCCCCTACACTGCCCCTTATGTTCCTGTGTGAATTGCTTCCAGCAGTAACCTAGCGTTAATTTCCGAGGATGTGCACAACTGATACACAACAATATGCTGGATACACATGCAGCCAAGATGTGTTGCACTTTATTTTTGTCCAATATGCAGGTTTTTGCATCATTTAAAAAAACCTACACTACAATTCTCTGCTAAAGTCTAGATCTTTTACGTCCACAATCAGATGTCCCATGAGCAGTTTTTCACACACTTGCTGTGCATTACACATATTCTATGCATGTAATTAGAGTATTCTGTTTGAGGGCGAACCTCAGCGTTGAGACTGTATAGAGCTGATTACACAACCGATGCACGGAATGGATGCAATATGCAGAAAGCAGCTATGATGCGTGCACGTGTATATATCTGGCCTTAGATGGAGGTGGACTGCTGTCTTGGTTTGTGCATTGAAAATGACACTACAACGCTCAGCTTATGCTTGGATCTTTTCTACTAAGGATGGAAATCCCCTGTAGAGGAGGAGCACAAACCTAACTTCACTTTAAATTACTTTGATTCAAAAACATGTCAAAATGACCAATGAATACAATGCATTAAACACTTTGCAGCCCGGGCTTCTGCAGGGCTTAAAGCTCAATGGCTGTGTTTCATAGAAATGATTATCACACAGAGTTACCTCAAGTCAATGAAAATACAGTACATGTGATCTCAAGCACTTCTACCAGTTTCTATCTTATTTCTTTGATAATTCGAGGCACTTTGCAGAAAACCGGAGATAAAATAACAGCAGAGCAGGATGCAGAGATCCACCGGCCTCACAGAAGGTTATAATCTGTGTCGATCGTGGGTTTTCATGCCTGTTAGAAGCTTTTACAGTGTGATGCTGTGTTGACTGTGATGCACCCAAAATGTGTTATATTTATTTATTTGGCTGTTTTGAAAGCGATACGAGAAATAGCGCAATATTCAAACCCAGGTGGGGTTTGTCTCTTTGTGCCTCTTACTTTAAAAAGGTTATTTCATACTCTTCTCTAAATCAGCGAGGGTAACATGTGTCATTTTAAAATAACTCACTGATTCTGTTTAAAAACTTGCATTGGATATTTTTTTCTCCTCAGGGTGTTTCTTCAATCTGTCACTATTTCCCCCACTAACAGCACAGTCAAGTGTGATGATGTCCCTGAAGCAAGGCGACCACAGTCTGGGGAGTGGACCAATCAGCGAGCTTGTATTTATTTGCGCTAACAGATGGCCATCATCCCCTCCCCCCATTCAGACTGGTTTCCATCCACACTGTAACTGGTTGAGCCAATCACAGCAGTTCATCTTTGAAAGGTGCATCTGATCCACTGGGAGCATCACTGACACATTTTCAACAAAGACCATGGCTGCCTCAGATTCAGAGTTCTGTTAATTCCACGATGGAAATGAACTGGACTTTATTTTCTCTAATGAAGATTAAAAAACTAAATGCAGTGGTTGGTTGACGTTTTTCTGTCTTTTTTAAAGCGATATCTAAATCCAGCTTACAGATGAACTGATTATAGTTTGTTTGTCTTTGCAGCTCAATGGTCAAAGTCACCCTAAATTCATGTGTTTGGCCATTATTCAAGTATTAATGGGTTTATTATTATGATAAACTCTCAGGCACACGTCTAATAAATTGATGAATGATGATGCGATTACGTTTTTATAACCAAAAGGTCAATGGCCAGATTTATTGTAACATCATTTAGTTCTGCACAAAAACTTTTCTGGCCATTATTCAACACCGTAACTTGGGAACAGCGGGAAAGATTATTAAGATATTTCCTGCAACTCGACAGGTTGACGGACAAATACAAGCACAAGGCGAGAATTCTAATACTAGTTCCATTTTTTGAGGAAAACTTTTCTGTAAAGTAACAAAGAAATCTGAAAAATAGCTCAAAGACACAAAAACATTCAGGACAGGTGCGGACTGCAGAGTCAAGTGATGATTCTGTCAGTTTGTCCCGGTGAGTGATTCCGCTCACATCACACATCATCAATCATTTGATCCAATAACAACAAATAATACTGATTAAACTGCCATCATCAAATATCTGCAGAGCTTGTTTTACTCTGATTAATACTCACGCAGGTAATAATATTAATTATTAAAAATGATTTATTATCAGACAGACAGATTGATGGATAGATGGATAGATATTCAGATAGATAGACAGATAGTGTATAAATATGACACAATGACAACTTGATATTAAAAATCTTTGTGTCTATTCAATACCAATCATAATTCCCTGACATGTGCTGCTGAGCCACTCTGTTATATAATATGAAAGGAGAGAGTTTATTAAAGGCTGCACTGACAGTAAAGTGACTTCAACAATTCCAGCCAGCCTTGAATTATTTAGTGAAAGGCCTCTTTTGTATGATAAGGAACAGGGATTTTTAAAAAATGTATTGAGCATGATTAGCATGTGTTGATGTGCCGTCCTTTGTGCTGTTTGGCAGCTCGCTGCTCTCTCTGTCGAGATGCAAACATCCAGTTGATGTAGAACAAGACAGAAGAAAAGAGTGGGAGCTGTGAGAAATGCAGTTGCCTGGTAGCTAGGCAACCCCAGAGACCTGCTCTGGAAGACCTTAAGATGTCTCCCATAATATTGCAGCAAGTATTACTGCTCGGAAGCTCAGTGGAACTCGCTTTATTTATTTTATTTTTTATATAAGAGTCGGAGCAAGTTGATGGGATGAATCAGAATTTGGGGAAGTGAATGAATTTTGGATGGGAGTGTTAGAGTCTTCTCTTTACCATGATGGAAATGACAACACAAAAAGAAATGTCATCATATTTTTTTAATATCAAATTTATTTTGAGTAACAGTGCTGCATTATGATCTGTTAATATATGCTCATATTCAGGTTCATAGATTGAATTTGTTTCATGACTTGAGAAGGTTTACTTGTGTTCAGGAAACTGTCCATTGCTGCAGCTCCTCTTTTCAGCCTCTGTCTGAAACTCTTGGTCTTAGCTCCTGTCTCTTTAAGGCCCTGTCTGCTCTGATTGGCCAGCCCACTCTGTTGTTCACATTTTCATCCCAAACTTCTCAAAGATGAGCAAACACATCTCTTCCTTGTTTCAGATCTGTTGGACTCTGTGCTCTGAATGCCGCCTCTTTGCATCCACCTCTTATTCCTCACCTCTGTTTCATTATTCATTGCTGTTTGGCTGAACGACGTGGACATTTGAAACCCTACGCTCCTGCTCATGCACAACGTTGGACTTTGTGGCAGCCAGATAAAAGCAAAGTGATTCACCTGTGCCAAGAACCCTTTGCTTTCAGGGGTCGCTCACCCACACATGATGCGGCTTCAAAGTGTCCTCACCCAAGAGAGCGAGGCAGAAAGTTGAAGGGAGACGGGGAGCGGGACACGAATGTGAGACGTAGGAAAGAGAGGAGCTGGGGAAAGGGCATCAGAGAGAAAGAAGCAGTGACACAGGAAATGAGGGAATGGGGCACGGAGAGTGCACTGGATGGAGAAGGGGGTAGCTGGGAGAGTCGGAGGCAGCTATGAGAGCAACAGCAGCGTGGGCACTCAGGTAGAATATTTTCCCAACATCAGAGCCTCTGAGTGCCCCTGTTATTAGGTGTGTTTGTGTTGTCGAGCCTCCTCTGCTCTGAAGGAAACAAGTGGCTCATGGTACAGCAGCAATCATCTCCTCGGACGTCAGGAGAACAAAACGTTGATAACCATGTGTGCAGAGGCTGATATGTCAAATATAATATCGTAAAACCACCCTGTATAACAACAAGCAACAATGTCAAACACCACCAACAAGTCATTTCATTATTTTAAGTATAGGTTACACTTATGTATCAGAAAAGATTGTCTGTTGTTTGGTAGAAATCTGATTTACCAAGAAAGTCTCTTTTCAAAAACAATTACAGCCCGATGTGAAGATGAGATTAAACAAAAGTCAAAGATCTCTGTGTGCTCATTCATATTCACCTGCCACCACAGACAGAATGTTTAAAGGCTGCACTGAAGATTCTTTGTTTTCCGATTTACATCAACAGTTCATTATTCAGACAATTTAAAATGTTGCAAAAATGTTTATTTAGTTGAACAACCATGAAAAGTTGTATTTTTGGAAAGGAAGATTTCTGTGAATGATTTCATTTGCTATCACTTGACAGGAAACAAAGTTACTTTGCAATGAAAGATATTTTTGAAGAACTTGCCTCACGAGCATTTCAGACGCGTTCCACGTTAAACCAATCAGGAGTCAGTCTCCGCTGTCAATCATGCATCAATTACAGCATCAAATAACTAATTCAAAACAAACTTACAGGAAAATTTAGCACTTGAACGTAGAACTAAGTAAAATGACTTGAATTAATTATTTTTGCTTTTTAGTTTGGTGAACGTCCAATTCATCAACAAGGAGGAGGCCTACATGACCTTTACTGCAGCCAGCCACCAGGGGGCAATTAAGATAATCTGGCTTCACGATTTGGAGCTGTCATGTTGTCACAGAGTAATAAACTACATCTGACTTTAAAAACCGACCCACTGTCATATACAAACATTTCTCTTCTCTCATTTTGTGTTGTATATATTGTTATTGTCACTAAAGAGACACGAAGCCTCAGCGCTCATCTGAGCATCACAGTCCCTGACTGATGCAGGACAGTATGTCTTAATTATCAGCCATTCAGCAGAGCTTGTTATGGAGCACAATACTCTATTGATCCTTCGGCTGCGCCAGTTAGCTGCTGCACAAACAACTCAGATTAATCACCATGACAGATTGATCATGGGAATCAGGTAAGAATAAACAAGGCAGCACTGTTGCCGGGTGAAAACCGTCCATCACGCATGAGTTGAATTATACACACAGTCCCCGGCTTTACGGGTCGAAAGGTTAACAAAACTGAATGAATTTATAAATAACTGTGCAAACTTTTAATTCGGTCAAAGCAGCACAGTAAATATTTCTGCAATATGAAGCAATAAGAAGATTATGAAATTGAGTTTTAGAGCCTTGTATAATATTCACAATGTGTGACTATGCTGATTTGTTCATAAGAAATAATAACCTCGGTTTGGTTGTTTGTATCAAAGCTTTACAAAGCTGCTGGGACCCTCTCACACACACACACACACACACACACACACACACACAAACACACACACACACACACACACACACACACACACACACACACACACACACACACAGACCCTCTGCATAAGTTATAACACACATTTTTCACTAATTACAGAGTTTCTCAACAATCCAGATAAGTTGCGATGATGCAACAAACTTGCAATAGAGCCTAATTAAAAGAAGCCAACAGCAATCATCCCCGTGAATCATCCTCTGATTTCATAACTTGAAATATGTCAGAAGAGTGTCTAGAGACAACACAGCAGGTGCAGCCCTGGCAATCACATTGTAAAATAAAGTCATTTAGTATAAATGTTAACATCTGACATCACTGCACCTCAGGTGTGACACCTTTATTAATGAAGCACACGCTACACGTCAGCATGAACAAATACAGTCATGCATCTCGGAAATTACCTCTCACCCTGTGCACCCACAACAAATCACTATCTGAGGAGGATAAAGCAGCAGCTTTGCATATACGATGTGTGCTGTGGACAACATGGAGAATTAGGTTAACTCTTCTGCAGTCGTAAGAGAATTATATGGAATTAAAAGTCAAAGAATGAGAGAAGTTTTTTTATTGAATAGCGAGTGTGAGCAGCACTTTGTCATTGTGCCACTGGAAAATATGAGGAGCGACCTCAGATTGCAGAGATAAAATGGAAGTCAGTGATGTGGCCCAGCGGTGTAGGAGGGGATGCTGTGATGTGTGGGTTCTGGTTTACTGCTCGCTGCCATTTTGGCAGATGTTTGGCATCAGAAAAAAAATCTGGTCGGTGTTGTGAGGCCTGAGTGGAACCAGGCAAACAGCAGCTATCATGGCAGAGTGAGAGCGTTTCAATGAAATGTCTGTGAAACAAATATGCCTCCAAATTCTAATGAGAAGAATTAGTGCATGTATTCATCACCAATGTGTGCCAGCTAGCAAGAAAGAGGGAATTTGAAAACAGCACAGCACAGAAGAAGATTCTGGCAGGAGTCTTCATGATGCTACAACAGAGTCTGAGCCGTCAGTTCTTTATCAAAGCTCAGGTTGGTCGTCCTGGGAAACAAGCAAGAGCAGGCCACACATCGAAAATTAGGAAACTCCCTAACTTCTAGCGTTTCACAGATGTCACCTTATTGGTTGAATATTAAAGTTTTTTTTGTTGTTTATTAGAGTCTGTGTCAATTCTCATAACCTCGTCCTCCATTACAACAAACCTGCACCCCTTGTAAACAAGGGAATGACAATAGTTACATTATCGATCTGGTTGAGTTGAGCTTTCTCAATCCACTTTTACTCAAACTGTAAATGCAGGATCTGAACTATATTAAATAAATTGTGCTAAATTTACATCAGATTCAAACCAGACACTTATAACAATCATATTTCCGTCTCGGGCTGAAAACATGATGAAAAACTAAAAAGCAAACACCCATTTCCCTCAATGTTTTATGCAAAGAACTGTCTTCCCTGGCTTTCTTCGAATCTCTGGTCATTTCATAATGAGTCCATGATCACGCATGACAAGAGCGTCTTGGCTGTCAGCCTGTCACTGGACGCAAACACACAGGCAGGGCTGACATTTTTTAAAATAATGAACGTAATTCAGCGTGCCACTCTGGTGGAGCTGTTGTCATTCACCAGTAAACAACCCTCACAGGGCTCACCAGGAGAGGAGGGGCTGTGGAATCTGTATGGACAGCTTCTTTTCTTTATATGGTGAATTTATCTGAACAGTTTATGATGTATATGTATATTTTTCTGCATTTGAACCTGAAGAGCATCAGCTCATCTCAGCTTATGGTTGTAAGTTACTGTCGACCAAGTATATGTGTGATACAGGTGAAAACTGATGGTGATATTGTTTTAACTATGATGATGTTTTTCTGTATCTGTCACTGATGGCCATTGTTTGGGAGCTTGTGGGTGTTCTAATATTATACTACTGTTACACCACTATACTATTGTTTTTCATATTTGTATGTGTTATATTGATTTTTGAGGTTGAAGCAAAAAGATATTTAAAAAATGAGCTTTTACTCAATTATCAATGCACTATTACCTTTTATTTCATGAACTGTAAAAAAGCAATTAAATATGAATTTGAAAAACTTTGTGAAAGCATGGGGGTGGAAACCTTTTTGCTTTGGGCTGGTGCAGCAGCCACAGGAAACATTGCACAGATGGGTGGAACGATGGACTCCACTAAATATCACCAAGTTCTGAATGCAAACGTCCTGCAGTCAGTCAATGAACCGAAACTGAAAAGATTTCCATCCTCTACAACAGAAGAATGTAAATATCAGAGTCCACAAACACAAACTGCAGCCTTTGGAATGGACCTCTGACTTGAACACATTATATAAAATCTGTGCGATCTTCACTTCAAAAATCATCAAAGAATTTCATTTGCCCAGTGGTGCAAGGAGTTTTGTTGATTTAGAGAAATTTCTGACAGATCTGACGTCCTGGAGGTTATTTGATGAGACTGCATCAGTGTATGAGGTTAAATATAACTTGGACATTACAGTTGTTAAACATTTGATCTCCCAGCGTTTTCACTTATCTCGAACAACATTGGATTCATGAACTATTAGAATTTATTTCTGTGTGTTTCAAGCACTAAACCAACAGAACACAACATTCTCGTCTTGACTTCCTTCAAGAAATTAAGACAAAATATCCCAGACAGGAAGAGTCCATCTTGCAAATATGTCATAATTTATAGCCGGACACAGATTAATGTTTGAGGTAACGAGTTCCTGAGGAGTCACAAGATTGACCAAACGTCAGCCGACAATTGGGACGTGGCATTGGCACTTGGACATTTGATAAGAAGTACTTCAAATTAAATAAACTGTCTTTGAGAAAACTGTATTTGATTGTGTTTTTAATAAATTTTAATTTGGTCCATGTCCCATCCGCTAACATGAAGGAGGCAGGGTTCATGATGGAACTGCAGCCAGCCACCAGGAGATGTCGTCCATCTTTACACGGTCTGTGAGCACAACACGTGATCATCTGCTTCTTATTCACACTTAAACACATTAAGAGGCAGAATAATTCAAAGTCAGGGTGAGAAAGGTCAACGAGGTGCACAAAAGATGCTGTAAATTCCAGAGCGAAAAAACAAAAACAACATTACAGGCAGCTCACACCTGTACTACTCCCCTCAGAGAGTTCCAACAGAGGTGTACAGCGTCTAACCATCACCACGCTGAATACAAAGGAGGTTACTGTTGCTGGGTCAGGAGGTGATGGGGAACAAGCTCGGCCCCGGCATCACAAGTCAGCCCCCAGGATCTGTGTGCATTGTCTGGGTAACCAATCAGCTCCGAGTGCCTCCAGCTAATGGACCAATTTCCAACCATCACCCGAGTCAATCAGGGAGCCTGGACCTGACAAATGTCAATCAATAATTACTGGTCTCACAAACACACTCGGGGGCGATGAAAACACAGAAGATGAAGAAGCACAACACATCTAGGTCGTAACAGTGATTAAGTGATACATGAAAGTAGGCAACACACACACACACACACACACACACACACACACACACACACAAACACGCACACGGACACGCACACACGCACACTTATAGACACAAAATAATATTTTTACATCTTGGTGCTGGTTTGAACTGTTGTCTCCACTGCCTGTTAGAGATCCATATATGTGGCTCGGAGGTTTGGATGGTGAAGAGGCGAAGCATCAGTGACTTGAGAGGTCAGACCGTCTAAATAAAGAAACAACCAGAATCCCACACATTTTCAAAACAAAGGGATTTTACATGAATTGATTTAATACAGACAGCAGCATGCTGGATTAGCCATGTTGGCTAACCTTACCTAACAACCTCACCATATTCAACAAAACTAATAAAATGACTCAGTGTCTGATCACAGAGCATCGAGGAGAACGTACAACAGGGGCTGGTGTTCAGATGTTGGGTCACACAGATTGTAATCCCTCTCTTCAAATCCCTCTCAGTGTGTTGTGATTGTTTTTTGTTTCTGTATGTAGATCAGTGACTGGAGAAAGATCACCAGTTTACCAGTCGTCATGAACCTCCAGCATGTTTCTGTTCTTTCAGTCAGACTCAGACGCGAGTATTTGATATGATGCATGTACAAATCATGGAAGGGCTTCGAGCTGGAGGTGGTGAGTATAGAGTTAAAATGACCTTTAGATTGAAATAAACATATATCATCAAGTCCAAAGGGAAAGAATCATCGGGTGACAGTAAAACCTTTGATCCGGTGAAATGAATGCATTGAAGAGCAGATATTTTTGAATGAATCAGTCGACGGTATCACCTCGGGCCATGACATGACATTACGTGACATCTCTCATGAGAGAGTGGAGCTGGCGGTCCAGGCTTTTTCACAGAGCCTGAGAACATGTGATGATGCTGGTCAGTGTTGATGATGATGATGGTGATGATAATGATAGTATCTGTGCCAGTGGCTGTGTGTGTGTGTGTGTGTGTGTGATAAATATCCCCATCCCAGATGGCTGTCTCTCCATGAGACGGAGTGTGTGAACCCTCTCAGCCAGCCTCCGTCTCCCTACCAAGGTCACCATGAGCAGGAAGGGAGACAGAACCAGGAAGGAGTTTAATATCTCTTGTGCTGACAGCTGTAATTTCATTGGTACCTAGTGAAACAGATACTGCTCTCTGAAAGAGGACACAGGCTTTATCTCCATGGTTCTCTCGTGCCTGAAATCCTTAGTCTTCCTATAAACTTAAAGGAACGGTTCTTTAACAGAGTCTGAAGCGATAGTGAGAACTGCACAAGCAGCTTTCAGACTTTTATTCCCTAAGTCCAAGTATTGACGACTGAAATTCCCAAACCCTGCACTTATACCAGCATGTTGATGACTTGCTAATTACTAAGCAATGTCGGTTTAGTGCCAACTCAGTTCACACTACTTCCTCCTGCCAATGCAAAACTAAAATGACCAAAAAGGTTTGTTGAATGCTTGTGCAGTGTAACTCATTAAACCTCCAGTGAGCATGAGCAGAGAGGTTATCTCAGTCCACTGCAGCATATATCACGATGCAGATGTCTGCTTAGGACTTGTTAGAAAGCCATTAAAGTTCAGCAAAACTATGAGGCTATCTTGGTGTGCAATACAATTATAAGTACTATTAACTGCGGCATATCTTTGGCCACCAAAACATAAAAGTTTTCACAGAGCCAAGACTTTTCTATGGCATAAACATATCAACTTAAAGCTGCCAATATTTTAGATATTTGTTATCGTCAAAAAAGACCAAAATCAACAGTGCTTTTATCCTTGATTCAATATTTTCTGACTTGCCAGCCTGTTTCTTGCACTCAAGCTCATTTTCTACAATTAGAGACATAAATCAGTAAAAACCAGGCTCTCGAATATTTCTCAAACTGGAGTAAACAGACAGTAATCTGTGTCGGAGATTGACTCAAAATAAACAGCAGTGTCCATGTGCATCGTGTTCTTGGTTTTGCTCTTTTCAGTTTGAGATGAATCTGTTGACCTGATTTTTTCACAGTTTCATATAAAAATGCTATGAGCAAACTGAAGGTCATTGCTCCTTTGTCTTTGTATACTGATCATAATGACCTCTGCCAAGGTGGTTACGTTTTCACCTCTGTCCGTTTGTTTGCTGGCTGGTTTGTTACCACGTAACTTGGTGGAAGGATGTGATACGGGTCAGGGAAGAAACCAATACATTTTGATACAGATCTGCAACAGGGGATGAATCCAAAAAACATTTCTTCAACTTTGCAAGCGGACATATTGAAACATTTTTCCAAGAAACAACTCATTGTTCTCGATTGAAAGAATCATATTTATGGGACTGAGTGTTTTATATTTGGTATATTTTGTAGAATTTCAGCTTTGTCGTCACAATCTTTTGCTTTGACCGACAATACTGAATTCATTTTCTGGTGATAAAGAGTTTTTCCTTGAAGAAACTTAAAAGCAGATAAAAACTGCACCACACACACAACAATTTAACATAGTGACCTTTTAGTGTCCTGAGTGCATCCAGTCACTCAACAGACCTTCACAAGAGCTTCATAATGTCTCGCTGAGCGTTTCAGCCTCATGTAAAATCCTGTACCGTAACGACGTGATGATTAATAAACACTTGAGCTTATTTTTACATCATGTGGGAGTCTGTCAAGTTGGACAGTTGAATAAACGAGAGAAGCTGCCGAGCTTTTAAGGTCACTGACAACGTTCATAGCTTGTGCCAGTGACCAGAGAATGAAGAAACGCTATCACACCCTTGAGCAAGGCAGCCGGCCCATAAAATACGCTGGTGACGCCGCACACTGCAATGTTCTCAGTCCTGTAAAGGCTGTCGGCCCTCACGGTGAAACAGCTAGACGATACAAATCTTTCAAGGGACACACAGTCATTCTGGCAGCCGTAAAAGGACGGGATGTGTCTGAGCTTCAAGAAGCGTGAGCGTGATGATTTGCAATCGTTTTTCTTTTTTTTTTAAACAAATATGACGAGAGCTGCACATAAAAAAAACTGCAGCATCTTTAAACAGACTTTAACCCCTGACGTACATGTGCATGATTACTGCAAAATGATATCAGTCATGTCTGTCACCTACGTTGAAGAGTCATAGATGCTTTTATAATTTCTGGTATTATGACACTTAGATGACCGGCATGAAGCAGCTCAGTGCTGCAGCACAACTTTTAATCAGCTCAAAGAGACACAACCACATTGCTCTTATTCTGGCATCCATACAATGGCAGCCTGTCAGGTTCATGATTGATTTTAAAATTTGATTGATAACTTTGAGTGTTTGTCAGGGCCTTGCTCCCAGCGATATTTTGGACCTTTTAACCATCTATGAGCCATTGCTCAGCCTCAGCGCCCCGAGGCTCCGCTGATGCCGCTTTGTTTCACCGGCTGAAACATTGTTCTCCTTTAAATCAGCTGGTGAGACACAATTCTGCTTTTGTTTCTCTGATATGATATTTCTTGTTTGAGTCATGTTACTTGACCAGCTTGTTCTTTTTTTCAAGAGATTGTTTTTTAAGCTCAATATTAATCACATTATTAGTAATGTAGCACAGATGAATTGCTGTGTAAATGTTGGACACTACCCACTTCATGTTATTATTGTCTTAACCAAACTATGGTTACTATAAATATGGTTGTTAATAATTGTTTTGAAACAATGAGCTTCATATGTGATTTGCATGTGACATTTGTCACAAACCAGTCTGTGCAGCCATGACAAAAGAGAGAGACGCACACAATCCAAGTCAATTAACAGATCCATCCATCCATCCTTTATCTGCACCCTGTAATCTTTGAGGGTCATGAGGGGAGCTGGAGACAATTCCAGCTGACATTGGGTGATTGGCAGGATCCACCCTGGACAGGTCACCAGTATGTTACAGAGACAAAAGAACACTCACATCTCACGTCAAATTAAAGTCTCCACTTCACCTAACTCTGGTCTGCTTCTCTTCAGACTGGAGGAGGAAGCTGTTGTCCCTGGAGAAAACCAACACAGACACAAAGGGAAGATGCAAACTACACAGAGAGTAACCGTCGAGGCGACCGCCACTGCCCCTCGATTAACAAACTTGTTTTAATAAAAGAAGAAAAACGTAAACTAACGATGACGTAGTGAGTAATGTCAGCAGCGTTGGTGGTTACATGGGTGAAGTAATTTAAAATCAGGGAGGTGAACCAGAACTGAGCCTCAGCAGGACTTTAGATAAAGAACGACTGAGATACGAGGTCCACGTGTGTCCGAGCTGCTGATGAGCTCAGGTGTTGCTCCAGTTTCAGGATTTGTTATCACAGTTTGTTTCAATTTTTACCTTTTTCTTTCAAATGACAAATAATTAAGTATCCATAGAAGTTACCAAAAGAAAAAGCATGAGGCAACAACAGCTTCACCATAACTGACAACCCTACTTTACAAAAAAAAGGTGGAATATATACACAGGTGGACCGGTCCAGACAGGCACGCAGGGGACACCTAATTAAACAAACAACATTAACTACCTGAATAAACTCAACAAACAAACATTGACAACCTATCAAAATAAGAGTATACACAAACAAAGAGGATTCACTCTCAACAAATAATGACAAAGTCAAACTAAGAAGTTTCAACCCATTCTAAATCTGACCCCCCCCCCCTTCAATCTGCCTTTGGTCTCCTCCACTTCCTGTGGGCTGGGCTTAAAAGACCACCTCCTGCAGGCTTCAGGCCTTTTGCCAGAGGAGCTCGGTACAAACGAAGGGTGAGTGTAACTGCAGATTGAAGAGGAAGACAGAATAATTGAAGAAGATGGAATATTAGACAATTGTTTGCACCCAACTCAGAAAATTAACTGTCCATTAAGTAAAGATGTACTTTGAACAAAGGACTGTGTGGGATGAAATGTAGAATGAGACAAGTTACTCTGAATGAGCTGGTGGTGAAACCGCCACAGTGTCATTGTTGGTCACTTCACTTCCTGTTGGTTACCTGCGGCCTGTGTGACACACACCTGAGTCTAACCTGTTTACTCCTGTATTTAGTGTTGTCCTGTGTTCCTCACCAGTTTGTTATTTTCATGATGTGTTCCAGCATTTTCTTAGTTTGCCTTTTCTTTTGGACGTTTGACTCAGTGTTTGACCCTCTAATAGGCTCACCTCCAGAACCTGCAGGAGTAGCAGCCGCACACAAACAAATCAAAGACGCACAAGGCTGAGGAGTCGTCACACAAAGTGGAGGAAGAGCTGAGAAGACGATCCAGCGGTAAAGGCACTCGGACAAAGTGAGAGACGACAAATGTGGGAGGAGGGCAGCCCCTCTGCAACATCTGTTGAAGTTGTAGAAAAAAGGGAAGTGATCCACAAGTCTGAAGCAGATCATCTGAAAATTACACAAACAAAATCCATGAATCATATTTGTATAAGGCCAAATCATAACATCTGTTTTCTCAAGTACTTTACATATGAAAGTACAGACCATACCACGACTGAGTAGAGAAAAGAGGGACATGCATCATCTCGTCAGAGAGAGGACGAAAAGAGAAGTCTCACTCTGACAGAACTGGAAAATAAAACAACTGGAGTTCTGCACAAACAATTGATGCCACGAAGACATCACCCTCCCACCTGACATGCCACCAGTCCATCCACTGTAACACCAACGAGACATCGGCCCACCTGGATGGAGCGGGGTTGAAAAAACGTTGCATGTATTTGAATATTCCGCCTCGTGAGCGCCGGGTCCCGGTGGATTTCCACAGAGACTCAAATGCACCAGATGTCCTGCGATTCCTCCAGAGGCTCCTGAAGGTGACCACAGTGAGTTCCCCTGCTCATTTTCATGCACTCTTGGGTCTTCTGCTACACACAAAACAATGTGCATTGATAAATTACCCTGATGGCTACAGCAGCTATCAACATTTAATAATTGTTCTCGGTTTCATCCAGTTGCAGCTTGATATTATGATTATTATTCACACACACAGGTGATACAGCAGCAGCAGCAGCAGCAGCAGCAGCTAGGCTCCACAGAGATTTGTAATGCGTGATTTCAAATTAACGGCTGTCAATGCACTTCGAGAAAACGCCAGATTCTTGTGTTTTGCGGCCACGGTGAGTGAGACCAAAGATGTAACTAACAAACTGTTTAAAACGGACCATTAACAAAACTCGATGAAGCTTTGTTTGAGAACAAGCAGCAACTTACGAAGGGGAAAATTAAACACAAGTAATTATCATTACCCATCTCCAAAAACATTCACACTGTAAAACCTCGGAAAAGAAAATAGAAAAAGACTCACACCAGATGTCCTTATCTTGTGTATAGTCATATTTCTAGTCAGGCGGCGCTCCTGCAAACATTAGGTGGGTTTTGCGGAACATAATATTTAAGGTGCCCTTTAGGATGTAGTTTGATGAAACTGTATCATTACTGCACTAATATTGAACAACATCAACACTTTTTGCAAACAGTAGATATAATAAACTTGATTATGTGCAGTTGCAGAAGATGTAATGTGCTAAGTGGAGATAGAGTGGGCAATAAGAGGATATTACATCGCTGATTCAGCTGCAGATCGGGGGCCTCTCTCATTTGCTTAATAACTACGGGCCGTTATATATGACAGATGATGTATGCTCGTTTTTTTTTCCTGCTCATGTTACACATTAGGCAGAAGTCAGTGGGAAACAGACTAGACTGCGTTGACAGTGAAACCCTGATTTAGCCTCCACATGCTGAGGTTTTAATTGTCTCCGCTGAGTGTTTCACACAAAGAGGAATGTCATCCTCCAGTATAATGCTGGTACCTCGGAGGCTGTGACATATTTATAGATCAGCAGTCGGGTATAAAAATGGACAATTGCCTGAAGTTAATCCCCTGAAGGGATTTGGGGTTTTCGCTGTGTTGTCACATGTTCTCTCGTATGTCCCTTTTAAAACTGCGAAGCTGTAGGTGTCACAGGATTGGTGATTAATCTGTGTTTATATTAGAAGTTATAGTTTTCCTTTGGTCTGTGCTGTCTTACTGTTATTCTGTGAAGTTTTAATGCTCATTTGTAGTTTTCAAGTTATAACTAATTAGCATGTGGCTCCTGTTTTGTTTGTGAAGTCATAATATACTTAAAACCTCAGGAAAAAATAGAAATTTAGGCAGAAAACAACAAAGGTAGAAATCTATTGTTGGTGTAAAACCATTTGCAAACATTGCACAGTTCCCCTTCATATTATATTAAGTTGCTTCCTATCTTCAAAAAGTATTTTTCCAAAGCACTCTGCTGCAAAGCTTCTTACTATATTCAGAGTAGTGCAGTATTTCTCTGATGAATAAATAATTATCATTACTTTATAAAACATTCTCATTAATTTATCAGCACTTTCTGAGTTGTTTTAAACTGTATTTAAAGTGACACTAATTAAAAAATGAGCATGTCCACATGCCGACCCACCAACAGGCAAGAGGTCGAGAGAGACATCCAGAAGCGTTTGAAAGAATCATTATCATTTACCCTTTCTCCATCTATTCCCATACCAGAGGGAGAGGGAAAGAAAAAAACAGGCTTGAACTCTTTCAAACCCGCCTGACATTTTTCACTGAGGGAGACCTTTGATTTCTAATTGTGATATAGATCATAAATGCTGTGCAGTGCACCCACGGGTGTGTTTTGTGTAGTGCTGTAGCTCTTAAAGTGTAAGATAATTTTTTTTCTCCAGTAATGTCCATACGAGGGCTCTGGGGGATTTGGATGATAGAAATCAGTGACATTTGGAGTCTCCGGGACGACTAAAAGGTGAGAGAGGATGAAATATGCAACAGGAAGAGATGGAGAGAGAGATAGGGAGGGAGGGAGAGGGAGGGAGAGAGAGAGAGAGCGCTGTTACACATGGCTGCCACCTCCAAGGCTGACCACTCATTAGGTTGCATCAAATGATGGAGCTGTGCTGCTGCTTTCCTGCAGGAGGCCAGTATTGACTGTACACTACTTTTTAAATGTGCTGGATCTTCAACACACTGCGACGTCTTGCATGTGTTGCTAATGACGTGCCGTGTTAATATCAGCGTATATACCGATACGACATCAAGGCCGTACCTGACTCGCTTCCTCACATATTCTCTAATTCATCATAACAAACATGGCTGGAGCCCTCAGGAATGATTTTGCATCAGTACTGACGGATGCAGTGTTGCGTAACTGTAATTTCCATATCTGTAAAAGGCAAAGCATTGAATTAATGGTTTTTATTTTTGCAATTTGCAAAAAACAAATAGTGGACGTGTTTTACATTTTTGTTTATGTTTCAGTGAGGCAATTGTAGACAACCTTAGTTTCATGCAAATTACATGTCATTAGGTACATATAGTAAACTCTACAATAGGAAGTGAGTCCAAAATAAGAGAATAAGTGTTTAAGGGTCTTTCTCATTATGCTAATCCAGGTTTACTTGCACATCAGATGCACTAATGCAGAGCAGAGATCTGCTCCTTCAGACCTGAGTTTGTCAGGTTTACAGCTGGTTAAAAAATAACACAACCCCTCAATTATTCTGCTGGAAGCTTTTTGTTTTTAGAAAACAATTCAATAACGACCAAAACCAGAGCTGTCAGTGTTTATCAGTCCAATTAACCAATCAGCAGTTATCAGTGAAGAGCGTTATTGGTTAGACAAGCACATTTTCTGCAGCTGTAAGTCACAAGCTGGCTGCTGGGTATAAATCCACATTTGCATTGAAAGCTCAGGTGCCTCGCTTTGACTTTAAACATTCATGTCTCACACTGAAAACTGCAGCCTGGTGTGTTCTGTGTGATAGTCATGCACTGGCATCAGAACTTACCGGTCGTCTTAATTATACCCTCGCTGCTGTGGCGACGAATTCGGCACAGTTGCACTCACAGCTGGGAAAACGGAGGACTCGCACAAACATTTCCCACGTGGTACGAGATGTGTTGTTTGTAGCGCTAATCTCTCAAAACATCAAACTGCCATGTTTTCAGTGAATACAGTTATTTGTGTCAGGCACATAATGGCATTTTTCAAGTTGATGAATTCATACCGTGCACTTAAAGCAAGATTATGCAAAGATTGTATCTTGAATAATTTGGATGGTACATTGATTATGAACATGTCTCCTCTTTAATTTCCACTCAGGGTCCTGAACGACTGTTTTGTTCACTTAATTATGAATTTTCAGAGAGAATGAAGCCCAAGCTCCTTAACAAAGACTGTAAACAAAGATATAGACACAACACTTCCCTTAAAGGGAGACCAAAGTGTTTCAATTGCCCTCTGATGGCTTGCTTTGCTGTATAGGTCATAAATCCTGCCTCCTCCATGTTAGTGGATGGGACATCGACCAAACTAACAGTTATGTGCCATTTGCACACACATTCTGTGGACAGCACCTTTTCTATGAGAGCGGCTTGTTGAATGGGGAAGACTGGGATCAAACCGCCAACCTTCTGGTTCTAGAATGACCTGCTGTGGATCACACTACTGGATGTCTAATTACATTTTTTTTTTTTTTTGTCTTAGCTGATGCTATAAAAACAGGTTGAAATGATTGACAGCTGAGAATAACTTGTATCTGCGGGATCTCGCTACAGCAGCTCCGTCCTTAATCACTACCGCACAAACTCTTATTTTAGCTCAAGCTTTAATGATCTGTCTTTAAGCCCGAGAAAAGAAATACTTACCACTTGTAAACGCTGTTACTCAGCAAAATTGACGTTGTGTTTCTTTAAAGTCTGAGCCTCTGTTGTCCTCTGAGTGATGAGAGGCACTGAGAACGAGCCCTTGGATTGATAGGGAACACATTAAGTGGGTTAACAGTCACGCAGAATGCAGAGAGATCTGGCCGCTTCAGCGACAGAGTTGACAAAGAGATTAGATGCAGGAGAGATGATGCTGAATCACTGTGCTACAAGTGTCAAGTCCCGGCCTCAATAAAGCCTCAGATTGCCCATGCTTACTGGAAAATAAGCATGGGCAATCTGATAGCAGCAACCACTGTGTCAGCATCTGGCAAGAAGAGTTGAAAGAACTGAGGAGGAGGAGGAGGAGGAGGTTTCTCTGCACTGATGTAGGTTTAACAAGTTATATTGTGTTTCTATTACAGCCACGATTACAGGGATTGCAGCTCTGGTGCAGGTTATGTTGGCTGATTGTCATCCATTATATAGAATTAGATATTTGCACACACACAAGTCTTTTATAGTTTTCTTCGTTTCTGTGCAACAAAAGAAACAAGAGTCGTCAAATACTTGTGTCAGGCATCAACAAGTTCTGGTACAGTGTGTACCTCGCCCACAGTACGTACCTCGACGTCGGCACTATCCTTACATCAAGCTGTGATTCAACATATTCATGACTAAATGTGTGACTACTAATGTATTAAAATGTATTCAATGGGTTTGGTGAATAACTACATACTGAGAACTGTCTGATATCATAAAAACCGACCCTGCTTCATTTTATAGCCAATTTTCACACTTTGCACAGTGGCTTTACTTGAGGGATTTTTTCTTTCTTTCTTTTAACTCAGAAAGTGGAGTTACTTTACTGCAAAATAAATATTAGAAGTGTCAACATTCGTTTGTTAGTGGCAGTGACTTTCCTTTTCGTCCAGTCTTTGGACATTAATGTTCCTCTCAGGAGGAATTTAAATAACTTAATCACAACAGCACAGTTCAGTTTGTCTGACACTTTATATTGAAAAACCTGCGAAACTAATGACGTTCTCATCAGACAGCTGCATTTAATGCTTCGTGCTAATAATGCTCTGTTATCATGCTGACAGACGAACATATGGTGAGTGTGGTAAACATATATCTGCTTAGCATTGACGCATCATTGCCACAGGGTTAGTGGGCAAAAATTTGCATGTGGCTTCAAAACGCTGCCGTGCACAACAGAGACCCTCATCGTGGAAGGTTAACAAGAATTCGTTACAGGATGCTGAGGTTCTTGTCTTTTACAAACATATTTTAAAATGTTCTGTACAGTTATGACCAACACAAGAGAAAGAAACAAGGCCACTGCAAAAACCGTCTCTGTGAAAGTCAAAGGATTGATACAAGCCCTGTAGGGGAGTCAGCAGTAACCAGTGGTTGCGTTTCAGCACATGTCTTGTGTTCTAGAAAGACAAAACTCTAACAGTGGATTGTTGTCGACTACAGAAGCACAGTTCGTACTTTCAGCTTTAACGAGGCAGAAAAACATTTTTTTATTTTCAGAACGTCGACAAAATGTTTCACTTCAACCCTTTGAGGTACTTGCTGATCGCAAACCTTATCCTGAAAGACAAACTGAGTTGAGTCAGAAAACTCGCCGTCACAACAGTTCATATCATTATCAACTTGTCTTCCCAGTTGACGGCGTGTATGTGGCTCCACTGTCAGAGCCAAGATGTCAACACTACAAAGATTAATGATGACGAAGATTCTTCTGTTCGCACCTTGAGAACGTGTCGTCTACAGTCACGTTGTAACGACTGCAATTTGTGCGAAGGACAAACCGACGTGCAAGATGCAAACTTCATCATTACAGCAATAGAATACATTCAAACATTGTGTTAGAAATGCGATTTGACTCTAAAGTGTATTCACAGTAACCAGCGACAACACATAATCGGCAAAAAAACCCCATCTCAGGCCTGTGTGTGCTGAAGTGACCCTGAGGAAGACGACACTTTTCTTTCTGACATCAACAGATGTTTTTTTTTTTTGTAACATAACCTCAACCCAAATGGAAGCGAGGGAGTGTGATAAAGTACCTTGATATAAAATCCACCACTTACGGTCCAAGGAAGAACACAACCATGTGGGATGATGGAATCCGTTCATTCTCTCAATGTTTTTGACTCTGACTCTGACTTGGGAGTCGACAGAGACGACTGTTGTAACTGAGGATGTCAGAATAGATCCAGTGTGTTGGTGGCTGTGTGGTAGTGACACACACCCCGGTGCACCTCCACAAATCCACAGCTTTTCTCTGAGACAGGCTGAGTGTGTGGAGGTTGGCAGTCTGCCCTTGGCTGATGAGGTGTCATCATGAGGTTTGTGTGCGTGTGTGTGTGTTTGTGCACCTGGATTTGTGCATGTGGGCAGCACCTCGTTACAGCACATTTGACTAAGGATAAGGGATTGTGTTGCCTTTAATTAGATCATAATGATAATGGACATCTTTTATTGTTCTTGTAAAAGACTCAAAAACAAGTAAAGGAATAAAAAGACAAATAAACGGACAGAAAATAAGCGTTTAAAATGGGTCATTACATTTAGTCTTTATAATATTTAATCATAATAACAACACAGAGTTGCTGAACCAGAGCTGTTTGTGCAGATATTTAGAAAACTGTGAATAAACATGTCACATTATATTGACTTTTGAGGCCAATTGATGTTGTGCTTTCTGGTTCTGTAATTTAGATGTTTTCATCTGAAAGGATCAAGGTGCATAACTTTATGTATCTTCATGCATCGTCAGTTTGCATCTCAATTAAGAAGCAATTAGTTAAACATTAAATATCAGTTTCATTAAAAGGACAAGTGTGAGATATTTAGCAGTAAAATAGAAACGGGTCAATATTTATACCTCCTGTCATTTTGAGGTTTGTAAAGATTGTTGTGAGCATGGAAGTTTGTCCCATTCTTGTCGATACAGAATTCTCTTAAGGAACACATTCACTTTGGAACTCAAGAATAAAAATGTTATATTTGTGTTTGTTTTTAATACTGGAATGATTCTTATAATACTAAACTGTCAAAATAAATAACTCAGGCTAATTCAGGTTAGGCAATTCATTATTTCTCCAAAGAGTCTGATTGTAGTGAGCAGTGTGGAGAATAATCCACCAGCAACAGGTATGTGTGAGATCTTTGCAATAGTGCAGAAAAAAGAGGTCACACAGGACAGAACAAACATTGTGCTGAAAGTGCTTCTAATCTTTGCTGAATGCATTTGTTGTAATTCAGCAGGAGGGAAAAAAAAGCTCCAGATACTCGTCAACCATCTGCTTGTTTGACCAATGAATCACAGTCTACGTAGATTGTGTGCGTATGTTTTCTTTGGCCCCGCTGCTCAGGAGAAATATTTACATGCACTTGTATAACTGCGAAGGTTGATACATGTGAATGGATGGATTTCTGAGTAGCGCTCCGCGTTCTCAAGGTGATCTATCACGCACCTTATCCTACTTGTCAAATCTGCTCAACTCGCCGTGTGCTCTTCAAAGCTTTTTCCAACGAAGCTGAAGGTTTTTCATATTACAAACTCCAAAGACTCAGGCTGAATAAATGAGGCAGTTACATTTTTGATTCTTTATACAAATGCATGTATTCAATCTGTAGTCTTTTTGGGGGAAGCGGCATTACTTTGGGAAGTTATTCAAATGTTAACCAGTGTTTGATTTTCCCCATAAATCATGTCATTTTTATATAAATCCCAAAACAGCAATAAGTTTATAGTAAGATTTGTCATTTAAAGTCTTAACCCATATTTTATAAATTGCAACAACAATGTGTGAGATTAAACAACTAGATCCAAAAGCACATCAGCAGGTGTCTCCTTTCACTTTGTCAATATAACATTTATATAAACATAAACTTTATCATATTTCATGCATTTAATATTAACCTGCGTTAATGAAATACTGCAGAAAAACTTTAAACATGAAAAAAAAGAAATATATCTGTATTAAATAAGCAATGACATCGATTTCACAATAAAACACACTAAAGACAATTGTCAATACATTCGCTCATGACATGAATGTGAGTCATACTTCAACAATTTACCATCAGTATTTAGATGAAAAAAAAGAATATTGTGTCAAAGTGCATATGTCATTTCTTTATCCCGGCCTCAGAGAGCTCAGTGCTGGGCGCTGGAACAGATCACACACAATCAATGTCTATTCTGCAGAGAGCGAGAGGGTGCAAGGTCAGTCAACAAAGTAAACATCCCCTGTTCTCTCTCCAGCGGGTGTTAGAGCCCATTATGTGTGGAAACTCCCTTTGGATGTGTCCTGCTGTCCAAGCCTGTGTGCCCCCTGGCCCTCATTTGAAAGAGGGACGTGACCTTCAGGCTGAGGACCGAACACTGAGGCAGGCGGAGGCTCTGAGCCGCACACGCTTTTATATTCAACACAGTGATGCAGCAGGGAGAAAAAAAAATGATGTACGATTCTAAAAGATACAGTTTGAATAAATAACACAATGATTTTATTTGTGCACCAATGTGCACACACACACACACACTTATTATATTGTATTAATGTACACATATTCACATTTTCTCACCTCATTAGGGGCAAAAAGTGCCTGTGAAAGTAATTAAATTCCACGGTTATGGTTTGTGCACGTAGTGTTTCCAGTGGATGAAGTCAATAATGTGAGTAATGTTGACACTGCTCAAATGAACAAAGGGCTAACTAGTTAAAAGCAAACGTCCCTGAAAGTTATAATGAATTCCAGTAACAACTGAGAGCTGCTGCAATAAGTCAGAAAATAAAGCATTGAAATATGCGAACAAATCTCAACATAACTCAAAGCTTCACCAAGAATTTGAAAATCTTCCTTGTTCTGTTGGATGTATGACTCACAAGAGCCAACAGTGAGGTTACTGAAGGTTTCCACAAGTTGAGTTTGAGATGTCTAAAGACCACAGTGAATGAAGTTTAAGACCTCCGTCTAGTACGACACATTTGAAAGAATATCAGAGTTCCAGATTTATAAATAATAACTAGAATTATTAATAACATGAGGTCCAGTAGAGAATAACTGCAATACATTCTAGTTTGTTATCAGTTCCTCGTTGATCTTGCGTGTGAGCATCTGTATGGATGAGACATCACAAACTGTGCATGTAACTAAGACCCACATTAACATATTCAAGAATATTGAAGCATGTTTATGACTTTAGAGGCCTAAAATTTAGATTATTAATGTTGAATCTTTTAATCACACTGTGGAAACCCTGACACACACTCACTACATCGTGTGTATGCAGCTCCTCACTGCTTAATTTAGGTATTTGCCTGTTTTTGACAAACTTGGTTCCAAACAGGTGAAGGATCGGTTGATAGTCATATTGTTAAAATACTGGCAGCATGACATACACTGTCGTTTCAATGTGGTGGAGGGGCAGTGGTGCTGTCTCTTAACATGAGGGTGAAGAAAAAGAAAGACTTCTTTTTAGTTTTCTTTCTTGACAGATCTTGTTTCTCGGTTTGTGTCCATGTCACATGCACAGTTCTGGATTTGCCTTCAGGAGAATATTAATCATTTTGTCGAGGAGGAGGAGGAAGGTGTCACTTTTTTAAACGATATAAAGCTTCTTCACTGAGTCATATGCACTGTTCACCAGCTGTAAGATTCTTGGTGAGTGAGTTGCTGTTTAACATGTTCTGTGTGTCATGCCCAGCTCTGTAACCACAGCAGTTTTTATTTATACATAAAGTGCATCTTTTGCAGACTCCACTGAAGCGGCTTGTTTTATGTTGTCCCAAGCGAATAAAATAAGTCAGAATTTGACGTGGGAGAAACGGGGGGGGCATCCCGGACAGCGAGATCTCATCCAGGGGGTTGACAGGCCCAGCGATCAACCATCCAACTCATTCAGGGTGATGGACAGCTAATTTTCTGTTTTACATCTTAATGATTAATCCCCCAGCAGCGTATATTTATATTTTTAACAGCCATGGTGCATTCATGCTGATGTTGATAGTCTGACTAACAGTGGCACTTTTTCAAATTAGCCTTGATGTCCCATTTCAGCACCAGCATCAAAAATAGATGCTAGTGGAATCTGCAGTGGCTACAGAAGCTACTGAGAAGAGTAACGTTTGCTCTCGGTCCAAAGTCACTGCTGGGTATTTTTATTGGCAGAGGCGTGAGCATGAAGGCAATTATAGGGAGCCACGGGGTGAACGCTTGGTGTGACCCTGGCTCACTTCTGAACAGGGTGTTTGTTTCCATTAAACTCTTCTTCTCCTTTAACTTCGGAATATTCCTGGCTGACACTCTGAGGATTGTTTTAAACCAAGTATTGACTTTGATGTCAGAGGCTAAGAAAACATCATGAAGACTTTCTGTGTATGTTAAAGCCTCTTACATTAAATAATAATCATAACAACAATATTAATAAGGACCTGTCCTCACTCACCCCTCGGCCCCTTCAGAATGGTTTCTCTTTCGGACCATGTCCCATCCTACCACTCAGTTTCTCCCTAATCCTGCTGACAACTAAAGAAATTAGCAAACCCTCTAACAAGCAAACAGACCAACAATCAAATGGAGTGAAAACATAACCCTCTGTCGAAGGCGACATTTGCTTTTGTTTTTCATCTAACTTAATTAAAACATCCATCAACGAAGTCGGTTAAAAGACCCTGTGTTTCATCAAGCATCAAACCTTTGCCACGTTTGATTTCCATCACAATGACACCTTGCAAAGGTCAGAATAGCAGAGGTGACTTGAGTTTGACACATCTGGTCCCATCTGATTGAGGAGTGAACACTGGCGTCGTGAACAGTTGCCGCTGTGTCTTCAGTCGTCACCCACTATTTTTCTATTGCAGCAAAACAAAGTCCATGACTGTGTTGATTTGTTTTAAATAATGAAAGACATAATGAAAGACATGGGTGCCCACGAAGACATTGTGTTGTTCTCCTTCAGAAATAGAACAAAGGAGAAATGTGGTGTTTGTATTACTGATCCAAAGGTTGGGAAAGTTGCCACTGAGCCTTGCAGCAGCTCAAAACATGAATGGACACCAACTGTGTACAACTAATTGTCAATGGCATATACATGTTTCAAGGAGAAAGCATGTAATGAAGAAACATTAATTTTAAATGCCCTCAGTGAGTTTTCCCCTATTTTATTCATGCCTCTGGCCTTTGTGTCAGAGTATTATGGATATTTTTGAAAACACTTGGGTCCAGTTAAGGAAATGGTCTTTGTTAAATATCTTAAAACACCTGATCCAAGTCCAGTTCTATGTGAATCCATTAACCATCTCTGCAGTTTTTCAATGCACTGAAAAATATATATTTTATTTACTTCTTCTGCTTTGGAACAAACTGTTGTCAGTGAATGTGATCTAGGTGCAATCCCATTTATTCTAATGTACTAACAAGTGCTAATTACTTGAAAATGAATGTAATTGGACTTATCACTTTCTCACTTATTTAAGAGGCTAACAACATAAGTGAACATCACAGAAACTCTTTGACGGAAACACTTTGAAGCGTCTCAGTGTGTCGGATGTTTACTCTAATGTCTAAATTTGCACATTCAATCACTGACATTTCACAGCAGCAGTGAGTTCAGGGCTCTTAATGGTTTTCAAAGCTGATGAGGACTCAAAGTGTGAAACTTAAAGTTGCTTCTCTGTTCATCGCTATTGTGTTGCCAGGGTGACACGAAAAACAAAAACCATTATTCTCCCTGACATGACTGAGATTGCATGAAAAGAAGAATCTCTTATTAGGAGTTGTTCGAGAGCCCAACCGATGTTCCAAGCTTGGGAGGGGGGGACAAAGTCACTTGCCTGGGAAAAATAAATGAGCTTTATAATGTCACCAAACCATCATAATTGGTTTGGTTGAGCCAAATGTCCTGATAGGGGTTCTAATGATCTCTTTACTGAGGTTAGGGAATGTTTGGTGTCACAGTGATAATGATGCAGTCTTGGTTTAGGAGAAGGAACATTACTACTCATGCTTTAAAATATTATATTATATTTACTCAAGCGATGCTGAATATCTTCCATATAGGCCACTTCTATAACAATGCCTACAACTGTCATAATTATTGTTCCTGTATTTCTTCTCTTAATGGCTGCACATCCTTGAACAAATGTTTCCTCTGAACAAATGGCAACAATAACATTTCTTTCAGGACATGTTTGGGATGAAATATACTTTTTTCAGAGAGTGAATTCATACATAACCTTCAGAAATGCAGAAGCATTGTGTTGCTGCAAAGGAAGAACTTAACCACGCACAACTGAACTGGATCGACTAAATGTGAATTATAGTGTCAACTAAACACTGGAAATGGAAACATACAGTCACGTCTTGGAAGATGTCGGCCGACCGGTAACCTCATTCGCTCTCTTCTGCTGAGATTTGACACGTTTCACATCATCTCATTGGATGCAGCGTGTTTGTGGCGCTGATCTATGAGTCAGAGTGAGACACATGCAGCGCTATGAGGCGTTTGAATCACACAGCAGACAGTGTTTTTAAACTCTGCTCACATTCCACTCGGTGTACTTACATACCCAGGCCAGTATATCACCATTCAATTAGGATTAGTAGTAAAGTACTTAATTCTACATGATTACTGTACACATTCAAATAAAGTTTAAAGGATTGTTAGTTGGAGGAGCAAATTAAATATATGTGTAATAAACGGAAATCATTTTAGAGATGATGAACTAAATTATCATCTAAAAAAACAAATAAATAAATAAAATGTCTCCTAATTGTCAAGTCTGAGGTCGAGAGGATACCTCGGCACTTTTGGGCGACAGTTCCCAATATTCAGTTAATGAACGCTCAGAAAACCAATCTGGATGTGAATACAATTTCGACAGGGCTAACCGTCGTAATACAGGGATCAGCACTGGCGTCGCCGAGATGCCACACGATCCTCCGCTTCCCTGTTGATGAAAATCTCCACCAAGAAAAACAATATCTCACAGCTCATTGCAGAGATGATAATTGTTGTTCCTACCAGAATGCACAGTGTGTGGGAGTGTGATTATCCAGCTCGGCTCGAGAGCCGGCACCGAGGGGCAGCTGCAGCTCAAAAACAAAAGCTATACGGTACAGTTACAAATTAAGCCTGTGAACTGAGCAATTTAGATCAGTTACCTACACGACCTTATGGTTTGACTCAGTCTGAACAAGTGCAGAGAATAACAAGAAGCATCATTTTTCTGTGGAGGCCATTGTGACAAATCCTGGCTTTTTTAAACGTGAAATAATATCCAGGTGAAACCAATCGGAAGCTGATCACATTCTTTCAAGGTTTTTTTTAGTTCATTCCAATTTTAGTTTGATTGATCAGCTACAATGAAACATGAAGCACAGACAATAGCTGTGTCTTTTCTGGGAAACTGTGGTTTCAAATATTGTGTTTTAGTGGATTTTCTACCAGCTGCTAACAACATTACTGCAAGTTCAACAATTCCCCAAACACCACTGTTGCAAGAGGGGAACAACGCATGCTGATCGTGATGATCATTCAGGAGATTCACATGCTGCATGCACCTGCTTCATTTACACTACATGCACTTCATTTATATCATTTTTAAAACGTTCCAGGAGATCTCGAGATCTTCAGACCTTTACATGTACATTTTGCACCTTAAGACAGAAGGAAAGGGAAGTAAATTGATCGTGTTTACCAAACGAGGGCCGGTACCTTATTAACTATGCTCTTTATTAGCTGTGATTTCAGTTGTTCTTTCCTCCTCTGCCCCAGAGCTCTGTTTACCTTAAGTGCTTCCTTTGTACTCCTTGGATTGAATGGTCTTGGACTTAAGAAGCTGAATATCTTTTTTCACTTCCTGGAAAGATGTGAGCCTCTGGCATGCTTCCCGCCTCCTGTGGACGGGCCCGAGGGACGCGCAGGGAGAGCCAGGTAAGGCTGGAGAGCCATCTGGAGGTTGGTTTCATGGTGTGAAGACTGCTGGACATTAATGACGGCATTGTCTGAAGCCATAATGAGCCCTCAGTCCAAAATGTCTTTGGTGCAGATGCCCCTGTGTGTGTAAACAGTTGGAAAAGGAGCCCTAAACATGTTTTTTAGAGAAATCTTCAGAGACAGAGAGAAAACAACTGTTTAGTATTAGAACTCTGTGTGAATGTTTTCCAGACTAAACTTATGCTCTTCAGAAGTAAGCTGCTCATTAGCCCCACACAGATGCATTATTCTAGGGACAAACACAAAGCGGAGTCACACTGAGTCTCGCTGTTGGCGGAGATGTGGGTTTGTTAAACAGCAAACCCTTAAACAGCCACGAGACAAAACCCTCCTGCAAAGGGTTTGATGGTACGTGTGACTGAGATCACTTCGTAGTAATTCTTACTCCATCTCTCGTAAAGCTTTTTGTTTCTTCCCAAGTTGTAACGTGTGATGTTAAAACCGCTCCACTTTTTTTTGTTCAGAAAGAAAGGAAACTATCTGTCTTTTTAGTGCATCACAAAAACCCATGAAAACCTCTCCTCTAAATAGGAGTTCTTAGGGGAAAGTGCTTGTCTCAGCCCCCACTGTTGCTATGCAACCACAGAAAACCCAGTTGAAGCACGGCACCTTTCCTCAAGTTTGAGTGTTATATGTATTTTAGTTTTTTTTACTTCCAGCACCCACTGCGCTGATGTTTGAAACGTCAGCTCAGCATTGTTTCGGAAGTCGCAGAAGAAAATTCTCTCCATTGAAAAGAAATATATTAACGGAGAGAGAAAGGAAGCTATGTTTGTCTCTTCAGGAGATTCTGCTTTTTAAAACGTGACAACATAAAGAAGGTTTTTGTTTTTTGTTCAGAATACCAGAGGGGCCCACAAAGGACAAACACTGACATCAGTTATTCCTCCCAGAGCCTCACGAGTGACACTGTATCCGTCAGTAAGAGGAGAAGAAGCAGGTCATAGCGAAACATCCTGTTGGAGAGTACCTACCTTGTTTATTTCACCGGCATAGCAAAGCCTCATTTTTGCACAAAACAAACCATCTGCATTGGGTATTTGGGCTCAGAATGTTTGAAAAGATGATGCATGTAAAACTTCTGATTCTTCACAGCGAGACTTCCAAATGTGCAGAGCTTTGGATTCAATGAGTTTGTGTCATCGGCCAAAAAGGAAAAGTTTGCGGTTACGTGGTCATTTTTGGGGTCTAATCCCATCCCCTGTTGGATAACAGGAAACCCTGTTAGTTCCACCACTTCACTGACTTTGAGCAGAAATGTCTTTAGAGGATTAGAATGCGTGTGTGGGGGGGGCAGCAAAGGGACAAACATTTTGATTTTAAAACGAAAAGGATCTCTGTCCAGTGAAGAGTCATATTCTCCATCCGTATGTACACACCTGAATGTCACAGGACCTGGTTATGCGTAACGGCACAACTGAGAAGTCCTGGGATTTCTTTTCTTGGACCGACAGCGAGATGGAACTGTTGCTGACTGTGTGTCTGTAACGCTTTGTATTCAACGTTGGTTGTCGATTTGTGACTGATGAAGCCAGGATCAGAGCAAGGTAGCATAGTTTACTTTAACTAAACCTATTAGCTTGGACATAGTTTTTCAATAATGTCTCTGTCCGCCCACACTGTTGTTGTGCACTGTGAAGTTCTTCTTGCTTGTGCAGGTTTTCTGACAAAGTATTTACATGCATTCTCTGTCACTAACCAGACAATAGGACATTTCATACAAGGGAACATACCGTCGAAGGTTCAGCACTGCCAAGACACTAGTTCACTAAAGTTGCACCATCTGAATTTATTTTCCATAATTACATTGAAACAATCAACTTTTTGGTATATTTTCACCATAATACATCTTTTAAATGACTCAGACCAATAACCAAAGAGCCAGATGTGCTGTCCAAGTGTAAAGGCACCACAGCCGGAAGAGGGAACTCCTTGCACCCAAGGCTTCCTGCGTCACAGGCATCAGAAAAACTCGCCTGCAATGACAATTGTGTGGGATTGATCGTCTCTGACAGTCACTTCCTCATCTCTCCACTCACTGTGCTTCAGAAAGAGCTGTGTCTCTTTCAGTCTGTGCTTCAATATTGCATCGACCCTTTTCTGCAGAACCCCCATGACTCCCTCCTCAGTGGGAGGAAGATGACAGGTGGGCCCACAGAGCTTTAAACTCCAAAACCCATGTGAACCCATCTTCAGAGCATCACTTTGTTTGGCTGGAGCCCTGTCCTCCTCTCTCTCCTTGGCCAGACAGGACACTGAGGAAAGGAGACGCGCTTCAATTCAGCTGTCAACCACCTCCCTTATGGGTCCCTCCACACTGCTCTCACCGACCATGCAGAGGTGAAGGCACTAGAAGAAGAAATAGCCTCTCGGAACGTCCTCCCCGGGAGGTTGCCGATGTGATTTTATCAACTCTACTTCCTGTTGGCTTAGAAAGTAAAATCAAAAGTCATCATCTGGCTTCAGGTCCTGTTCATACTTGGCATTAATTAGTCCTTTGTTAGTCCTCATCACAAGGGGGCGGCTCTAAGAACAACTGTTGCATCAGCACATGCGTCTTAAGTGAGCTCTTTATCGGATCTCACCTCCCTGATCAATATGCAAATGAACACACCGACGTCATCTCTGTTTTTAGCCTCTTTTTTAGCCAGACTGATATGACGGACAGGTCCATTGTAAATGTGTGTGTGTCAGAGAGAGAGAGAGAGAGCGAGAGACAAAGGCAGATCATTGTGCACAGCTTTACAGTGAAATAAGATTTTATTCATTCAAAAATGACACATCAAAACTCAGTGTGGTGGTCATTCTTGATATTGCAGCAGTGGTCACAAATATATCAGAAACACTGAGGAAATAGTTTCTGTTGGTTATCACACTAGCGGTTCAGCGGACCTCAGCTGAGCCGACATCATTCAACGTGGCCCGGGTCGTGTTTTTGTTCACGCTGCTTAAAAAATGAAGCCATAAGAATCCCACACGTGATCCCATGTCAAATACATCCTCTACTCACATCTGTACTTCTGTGATCAGATCACCTGATCTGAAACGGGCCTTATTCTTCATGACACAGATTTTAATCAAATAAATTGAAAAATAATTGATAGAGAGGACGTGCATTTTGAAGAGGAAAATATGAAGTGTATAATGGAATAAAGTTTAATATAACATATCTCCCAGTCTGAAGTGTGCGTCGACATTCTTCGTCCTTCAACAGTTTGAATGAACGTCCTTGTGTTTGAATCACATTCATGACAGACAAGATTCATGGGAAATAGTTTTTCTCCTTCATGCTCAGTCTGCCACATCAGGTTTCTCTCTTGGGCCACAGGTTGGTGGCTGCACAGCCCAATAGTGGGAGGTAATCACCCCCTATTGCCCCAAACAGATGTTGAGCTCTTGTACATCATTGTGTATTCTGGTCTATTTATTAGTACATCACATCTGTTATGGCCTTTGTCTCTGGTTACAGCAAACAGTGAATCCCATCAGAGGAGCTGAACACGTATGTATGGAAATTTAAAGCGAATGCAACCATCTGATTGGGCAATGAGATTTTTCCCAGGTTGCTGAACAGGTTGATTACTGGAAAAAATGCAGTTGCTCATAAAACTAGAGTTACGTCAAGAGAATGTTTATTTTCTCAAAATTAGTGGTTTCAAAGAGCTGAAAAATTATCTATTTTCCATTTTTACTTTCAACCAGTCCAAAATATTTCTAAAAAACACTTTTGGTGCAAGAAAGACACTTGAGTAAGAGTTATTGAAATAATTATTCTTGTGAAATACATGGTTTTTATTCAGCCTCCATAATGACAGCCAGTAGCTGGAGGCATTATGTTTTCAGGTTCTCCGTCCATCCATCCAAACATGCAGTTTCTCTGTCGGTCCTATTCTTGTGGACACGACATCTCTAACATCTTGAGGGAATTCTTGTTCTCAAACTTTGACTCCAAGATTAACTGATTTCGCTTTTGGTGGATGAACGCAAAGGTCAAGGTCTAGATGATCTTGTGAACGTGACATACACCCATCTGGCACAAACATTCAGTTGATATCGAGGATTACCTGAATTTGGAGGTCAAAGTTCAAAATCCCTGTGACCTTACAAACACTTTTTTGCTTATCGCCTTGAGAGAATTCTTTCAAATCTCTCACTAATAAACTCACAGATGAACTGATTATGATATGATATAATGTGTGCTCTCACACACTGATGGTCCACACAATGAACTGATCTTTCAATTAACCTGTCAATCGAATGTTGCTCTTGCCACGTTCAGGATTCATTTCTCCCATCAGTCCGGGGTGAAAGGTCTCATTTTGTCATTACTTCCTCAAAGTCCTTGATATGTGGAGGAATTTAAATCTAACAGGCTTAATAAGAGTAACCGAGGACCACGCACCCTGGACACTGACAGACGAATGTGCAATCCCAGAGCTCTTTGCTGCTGAAACCGTAATTAATTGAGAATAATAATTTTTTTCAGAGACTGAATTACAACAGAAAATGGTTTCTGAGAGTTTTACATGACGTGTTGAGAGATGAGTTTTACATCCTATGAACATTTTTTTCTTCTTTCTCTGTTTGGCAGATGCAATTAAACTTCTACCTTAACCCCAGTTATTTATCCAACACCTGTAAATGAGTTACTTTCCCTGAACCTCTAAATTAAGATGTTTGCATTAACTGTAATTATCCCCCCATGGTTAGTCTTTCCTGTATTAGAGAAAACAAGTGACATACCATGTCCATTTTTTTATTTCAAGGAAACAACAACTTATACATCCCTGGAAACATGCATGACAAATCCTGAGTGGCAGCGAACATGGTAAACAATACGCTGAACCTCTATCCTCAAGCGAGCACACGCATGTATTTGCAGATGGTGTTGACATGTCAGCAGCCCTTGTTAAAAGAGCTAATTAGTGACAGACATTGGACTTTGTATGTATTAGTAAACATCAAATGAAAATGAGGAGCTTGGTTTCAAGAGAGGACGTGTGCGGTTCGTCTTAACGCCCACACTCTTGTACACCTGAGGCCTCATCGACAGCCGACCCCCTGCAGTGTAAAGACACAGATTACTCCTCCATCAGATCGTTCGCTCTGCAGAGCCGCACTAATGCATAACCAAGCTACGTCCCTAGGTCATGCTCTGACGGCAACCCTGCATGGCCACAACCCACAGAACCATTCAAAGCTGGTCCAAGCACTGCCCCCCCCCAACCTCTACTCTGAACTGTGTTGAGTCCAGATTTGTTACTAAATCAAACACAGCAAACAACATCAATTCGGTTGCATTAAGATGCCATAACTTGCCTTCATCTCCAGCCCATCTCTGCTGCTCCAAGGTTATTTCATCAATAGCTAATTAACACACATAAATAAACAATATACACTCACACAAACTTCTGCTCGTTATTCATAGACAATGTGTCTGCCCACATTGAGCATCAGTATTAACATTTTTGTAATGAAAACCAACCAATTTTTTATTTACTGAACCCTGACATGATCTTTTGAATAAATTGTAAAGCATATATTCTTATTAGCAAAAACATTTAAGAATTGAAAGAACTACAAAAATCAAAGTTGCTTTTATTTCAGTGACTCTTTAACTCATTTTAGCAGCCAAGTAAGTTGAAATGAGATAAACCCAGGATTTGGCAGCACAACAAAATGGCATCCATTGTCATCCAGGGGTGTAAATGCCCGGATGCCCCCCTTGTAGGAAGAAGATTTTCCATGAAAAAGCTGCAGGAACAAATTCTTGTTATGCACCACTGAAAGGTTAAAACCCTGGCACGACCTCAATTAAGATGAAAATCTCAGAGAAGTGAGGAAAGTAAGACCTCTAAACTCCATATGCAAATTTTACTTATTAAGGACATATGTGATCTAACACAGGGAAACTCCAAATGTATGTTAACAAGGACAAAGAATTAAATTAAATTAAATTTTAAACCCACTTTACTGCTACTTTATATTATTTATTTATTTATATAAATATACTATATATGTGTTTCGTGTTCCCTTCATCAAGCTCAGTTCCTCTACCATAGGCCTGGGAGCTTGAAGGCTTAGCTGTTCCTAGGTCAGTGCTGTTCTGGACCGAGATCCTGGTTGTTTGACTGCTGAATCCTCCTCCGCAGCCCTGAATTCTAAGATCACCACTGGCACTACTGCTGCCTTCATTTTCCACATCTTCTCCTGCTCCTATTCCTGCCTTTGGTGTTTTTTGTGGGCTCTTCGTGTTCCTTCTTCTTCATGTTGGAACACACGATCGCTCCATCCATCACTACTACCTTCTTCTGCTGTTTGTTGACCACTGCATTGTCCGGTTGGTCAGCCCAGTTTATCCAGTGTGGAAGTCTCACAGGATCTTTGTTCGGTCATTCTCAACCACATTTTGAGGTGTCTTCCTTCGGGCACATACAGATGTACCTGTCCACTGTGCCAACCACCAGGGTATTGTGTCCCATGTATATGCCGCAGCATCCTGCACCTTGCACCCTGCTGTGAACGGCTGGACTCACTGCCTGTCTGTTAGACCAGTCTTTCAGTGGATTTCTCAGTATCAGCCACTTGTTTTATCCATCGATGATGATACATGACTTGCAGGGGGCTTGTCCTTCCATGATGGTTCCTTATCCTCGTCCTCCCCCTTACTCATCAGGGGCCATCTTCCTTGTGTATTCCCACTTGTGAGGACCATTCTTGTCTTGACCTGTATCTCTCTTAACTTTTGGTTAGGTTATATATATATATATAATGAAACGCAGCACTCTCATCAAAAGATTCCTGACTGAAAGCTGCGAGCCATTATTTGCTCTTAAACAACATTGAATTTCTATCGAGATAAAATGATTAGACATACTGCTTAAGTGAAATACTGTACGATAAAATGACACGTTCTGCACATAACATTTTACAATAATTATAATTGCAGCTTGTTTTGAATAGCCATCCTTGGCAAGGCGTTGCATTCATGGGTGTAGAGTGGGCGTCCTTGTTGAAAGAGTATTGAATAAGAAACTGTTTGCAGAATGGTTGTTGATTATCTCATCTGCCAAACAGCCCTGCACAGAGAGAACGAGTCAGCTCATGCAAGTCTACAAACTGCGTTCTCACACAGGTGAAAGGACATAAAGTAGTGAAAGCAGAATATTATGTTGATGTGTATAAGTTCTGTGAAATGGGGGCAGTGGTTTTTCTTGCTTCAGCTTCAAATTCTTGGAAAGGTACATTTTATCACCTAATGGCTGCAGGGTGACGATATATCTACCAGTATCTGTAATGGCATTAAGAAAGAATGTAATAATGAAAACAGATCAGATTTTTCTCAATGCAAATATGTTGTTGAAAGATTTGAATGTACTTTAACTTCCACTCACACGTAAAAGACAACTGAACGTCTTGGTATCTCTGACGATGCATCGGGTCCTTTTCATTTCACAATTTGAGCACATTGCAAAGCGTCCCTCAGTTTGTGTAATGATGTTTTCGTTTGGGAAGCGATATTCGCCGCACATCACTTCAGGCGCTCTGCATGTGAGAACTTAAATTAAATTCACAGCTGGACTTCTGAATGTGCCCACTTTCAGACAACACACACACACACACACACACAGACACACACACACACACACACACACACACACACACACACACACAGATAGCAAGGTTCTGTATTCTTACAGCATCTTCAAACATTATTATTTGCAGTGTTTCATATGTTATTTGCATGTTGAGTAAACCCTAAGGAAAATGTGAATGATTCCTGATAACCTCTAAATGAGTTCAGCTGGCTGTTTATTTGATATGACCAATTATCAAAGAAACCCAGAGGTGAATAAAGATTTATAAAAGCAGAAACAACACTTTAACATTTTAATCCAATTTAGCACTGAAGCAAAATTAACAACAATAACAAAATATATTGTCTGGGTGATAGGGGATAGTGTCCATGGTTGATACGGCTACGGTCCAGTTCCTTTATTTTTGGCTGGTAGGTGCTTTTAAGTTCAGACACATATTTATCTCCCCGTGTGTTTGTGCTTGCTTCAGTATCAGTGTCTGAATCTGCTTCTCTCGGCCCATTTTCACTCGTCATTTCTTGTCTCACATGAAGATAAAAAGCAGACGCAATATAATTCACTTACATTTGCATCAGATTACAAATCTGATTGCATCCGTCTTGTTGTCTGTTCCGTGACCACATGCAAATGAGCACAGAGATCCTGAACCGTCCAGATTTGTGGCTTTAGTGCAGCTGAAGCTGTTTGGTAACTGCTTAGAGGGCACAAGAAGAAGAATATCTTCTGTACTTTTAACAGATTAGCTACAACAAAAACACTCAGGAGCCAAGGTTCGATCCCCGGCTCCTCAAGTCTGCATTCTGGAGCATCCTTAGGCAAGAGGCTGAATTGCCTCTATGCTGATAATGTATAATTGGTGATATAAAAACAAATGTGTGTGAATGTGTCTTTTATAGAAAAGTGCTTTGAGTGGTGGATGAGACTGGAAAAGCTCAATATAAATACAGACCATTTACTATTTTCTATTTTACTTTAGCTCGTCTTTAAGAGCTTTGATTCATGTCTGCTCATGGTGAAAGGTGAGATGGATATTCACTGTGTAACTTCAGTATCATTGCTACAGGAACCAGACTCTTTAAGTGAAACTGCCACAGGCCACATACTTAAGTATTCACCCTTGGCAGCTCACAAACCAAACCCAAAGCAAATGTTCATGTCACGTTTGGCTGCAGGATCATTTGTGTTTACTTGCATTAGTCACGTAAACACAACCCATGAATGATCGCCTGTGTTTTTCCAACTTCTGTCTGAAATAACAACAATGGCTGATTTGTATGTGTTGTGGAAATTCTGGAGAAGGCAGCACCATCGTGTGTGATTCCACAAAACCATCTGGTGGTGCACACAGCTCGGGTATTTCACTGTCTTCTCCAGGAGCTATGTCTATGTCCAGTTGCTAGTTTGATGACCTGCTAGTTCCAGTCAATACCAGGTTCTGTCTCCGATGACTTTCATTGGCTATGCTGATTTGCTTTCATGACATTGCATTCTGCAAATTTTTCGCTCGTGTTCAAATATTTCAACACGAACCAGTGAAGCAAATGTCTGCGTGTTTGCTTCTATCACATTTTTGAGTAGACTCGGTTTTTTGTCATCTCATCACGTGAAACGTTTACTATTCATTTGTTCTAAGTGAACCATTAGAGGATTACTATTTGTGGCTTGGAGAGACTGGGACATTTTCACCTTTTCAGCACCTGGCTATAGAGTGCCAGTCGACCCTCAGCTCCTCTTGAATGCTTGATTGCCTTGACATGTTGGGTTTTTGATAATGAAACCAGCTGTCTGTTCTACCCGAACACTTGAAGTGACCACCACAGATGTGTGAATGTAATTGAATCTTTGTTAGCCGCCATGTCTGGTCTCTATTTCAGTGTCTGAACCAGTTTCTGTTCCTGTGTGTGTCAGTACCTGTATCACAGTGTTCCTGATCGTAAACCTCTCCCTGTCTCTTGCTCTGAGCTCGTTCTTGTTTTCTTGCCAGATCCTGTTTCTGCCTCTCAGCCTGTGCCCACTCCTGAGCCGTTTTGTAATCTTGAACCATGTCCCTCTCGTTTCCAACCACAGTCTCTCTCCCAGTGTCCCAGCAGTGACACCGTGTCCCACATTAAGTGCATCACTGAATCTATACAGAATGCAATATTGTGACATTTGTTTTTGCAGTTAATTTACAAAATAATCACCACTCTTACCTTTTTAACCCTCAACAGAACCTGTGTCGTATATTGGGGTTGCGATGATGTGAAGAGGATAAGGGAATCTCCGATGACACCGTCTTAATTGTATAAAATGTTTATTACAAAAAAGTTCAGCATCAATACAAGCAATGCAATCTGCCTATGGAGAGATCTGAAGTCAATGTGAATCTCTCCTGCCTGGAGAGAGATTCGGGGCCACTGTGAATCTCTTCTAAGGGGGCAACTTCAACTCCTCGTTTATATAGGAGGGTTGTTTTTCGTTAACCTAAAGGAAACACATCTGGTTTTCATCCAGCTCTTCTCATCCGTCCAGTGACAGGGAGAGAAGGCACTAGCTCAAATTTAGTGTACCCCTTAAAACTGTGACCTAATGCCCTAACATATATTCAGGCTTTCTCCAAATTCCTCAGGACCTGTGGGCCTCGAACCCAAAGATACATTTCTTTCATGGGGAAGACTACACATAGCATTTCAGACACCACACCTGTCAATCAACCTGCACCAGAGATATTTAGCACTAATCATTTAGTGTAAACGTGCCACGCGCTCAGAACCTGCTTACAATTAGTATTTAGATTGGATTTGAGACTCTGGAGATCATCTGACCCACTGGCACGCCTGTTAAAGCACTTCTGTGTCTAAATGGCGTTATATAAATAAACTTGTGTTGTCTTGCCTGCTCAGCTGTCCCCAGTTCCCTCATGTGCCGCCCAGTATACATCCCTGTCTAGTTGTATAGAAATGTAATTTCTAGGGGGACAGGTTTACAGTATAAATAGAGAGGCTCCTCTCCCCGCCTCCCAATGTGTGAAGTCTACGGGTGTGAGCATCACTCAGCATGACCTTTGTCTCTGCAGAATCTGTCATTTCATGTGTTGATAATTGAGTTGATCTCATTAAAGAAGGAGACCTCCCACCTCGCAGAGCACTTCTTCAACAGCACTTTAAGTTTTGTGAGGCAGTTAAAGTGGGGGAACACGTTAGCAGGGAAAGACAGGTTT
The DNA here is from genome assembly GCF_024713975.1 of Paralichthys olivaceus. Classification (NCBI taxonomy): domain Eukaryota; kingdom Metazoa; phylum Chordata; class Actinopteri; order Pleuronectiformes; family Paralichthyidae; genus Paralichthys; species Paralichthys olivaceus. Next base: position 21,848,637 of record NC_091101.1, read on the forward strand.
ATGTGTGTCTGGATGCAAATCAGCCTTTACCTTGGCTGACAGTCTGGAGTGAGGATTAAATAACCTTTTGTTGTACTGTCTCGCACAAAATGATCATGATTTGCATGAGTTTGAGTCAGATCACTGATTAATAACATGGCTCAGTGGTTTGTGGTACAAGTCGGCCCACTAACGTATTGTCTTTATTGAGTTAGTCATAGTAATTATGCTGCATGACTAATCTGTTTCAAGTTGAGTTAAACAAAAAAAGTATTTAAAAGGCATAACCAGAGTAACCATTCAGAAATATTGTGTCAGACTCTGAGTTATTAAGTTAAGTTATATCAGCCATTCTTTTTGCATCCCCTCACAACAGTGGTTAACTCTTTCGCCTTTCAGCAAGAAGGTTCAAATCCTGGTTTAGCTTGGTTTAGTTTGCATCGTTCTCCCCATGTTTGCGTTGGTTTGCTGCAGCTACTCCTGCTTCCTCCCAGAGTCCAAAGATGCAGATCTTGAGAATAAATTGGCCGTTAATGGTTGTTTGTCTGTTTATGTTGGTTCTGTGATGTGCTGGTGACCTGTCCAGGGTGGACGTCTTGCCCAGTGTCAGCTTGGATTGGTTCTCCCCTCTATTCTTAGAGGAAGTTGTACAGAGGATGGATATTTGTGTTTAGCTTGCACGCACAACAATAGCAACAACTCCCAGGTCAACAGCAATGGATCAAACGACCACCCTGACTGTGCTCTCACTGCCCATCACCCCAGTTTTCTCAAATGGGACTGGAATACGTCACTGAAGCAGAGACGATATCCAGGATTACCATGCCAACATGCATTTCTGCAAATAAGTAATAATTTTGGTTGGAGTTCAAATTAAATAATTGTAAGTCTATAGTTTTCCAAATTGTTGCACCTGGATTGTGGGCACAGATGGTGCAGCCTCGCTGCAGCTCTGTTAGTTGCCATGTGGTTCACAGGAAAGACATTAACACAGCAGTCGCCTGTTTTTTTTTCTGATCCTAGTTGCCCCAAGGGCCACATTGAACAGTGTCTGCATCCGTTTGTTCTCACTATTGGGCCATCAGCGCCTCATCATCAGTATAGACTCCAACAGCAAACTGAGACAGCACAACCTTTTAAATCAGCAGTTAAGTATCAGCCTCCACCTAAAAATAACCTCATATTAGCCTCAGTGCAGCTCTTAATAATTAGAGGGAACAATTCTGAGTTGTATAAAAAAAAGAGGAATTTATAAAATGTGCAGGGTACCAAAGTCTCGATTACCACATCTCCCACAGATGACAAATGCTGCTAATTGAGGCTCCTTAAATCGCACTGTTAAACAAGATGGTTACCAAAGTATATATTAGGGAAACAAAAACCTCTGTCTTTATTGAACCAGACAGAAAAACAGATTTGGACCATATTGTTTTCGCCACCTGAGGCTGTTGACAAAGGAACCACTGAATTACTTGAGAACCAGGCAGTTTGTTGGCACTGATAAGCTCTTAAGTAACTAGACAGACGTCCAGATTAAGTCGGGAGAGGCGATTTTATTGACACTTTAATTGACAAAATAGAGGAAAGCAAACCGCAGATCAGCACTGAATGACATGGGGTGAAACAGCACGAACACAGTCCTCCACCATATGTGCACACAGGGTGTTGGAGCTGAACTCCACCACCCTGTGCGGCCAGCCGACAACAACTGAATGCATGAAAAAGGATGGACAGTTATCTGAAGTCACTAAATCCTTCATCCACATACTTTATCTGTGCTAGTACAGAATCAGTGAGGTCTTTATCAAACGCAAAACCAGAGCCAGAAAACAAAGCGGCATCTAAACGCTCAGGCAGAGCCGCGCGGTAAATGTCCTGAAATTGCGAGCAGATGAAACCGAATGATCCTTCCGAGACTACGTGAGATTCATTGGCGTGTGGCGACACATTTCCATGATGGAACTCAACGCTCGGCTAAAAGGTTTTACCTTAATGTGGCAGTAACTGAAACCTCTGGAGGTAAACACGAGGCAATAACTTCTGTTTTAAGCTCCCAACACATCAGTCATTTAACACAACATCTGCTTTACACATAAAAGGAGTCATTCAACTTTAAGACATAACCAATGACGTAAACCCCCTTTTAGTTTTGCAAATAGGGCACAGGACAGAAAAAGTGTTTTTAGAACAGCTGTCCATCCGTCCGTCCATTTTCCAAACCACTTTTCCTCCAGGCTCTCAGGAGACTGGAGTCCATCCTATCATGCATTAGGTGTGCACACTATGGACCAGTCACTAGTCTATCACAGGACTAACACATACAGACAAACACATACACACTCCCATTCACACCTACAGGCAATTTAGTTTCCAATTCAACTGACTCGCAGGTCTGTGGACGGAGGGAGGAGAGTGAAGCGTCCTGAGGAAGACGAGCTGATAACACACAAACCGAACAGGCTTTTTGCTGAACTGTTCTGTTTATACCTTTCTGAATCATTATTTAAACCAGATACTGAAAAAATGTTTTAGTTTGTTGGCTCTGTCTGTGTTGTCAACCATGAAAATCCAGAAGAGCAATAAATCGTATCGTATTAACAACAGAGACAACATGACAAGAAACTGAATTTAAAAAAAGAAAAAAGACAATAATCGTTGTTCACACACAACACAATAGAAATGTTTTTGTCCTTAAATATAACATAAATGAAAAATGTATTCATATGAGCTTTATATTACAATATTTTATCATTCATTGATAAAAAAAATATTATTAAAATGTCCAGTTTGAATTGATGTGCACACTAAGGACACTTGAATGGTGTACCACCCGCCAAGTAAGAATTCTTTATAGTGAGAAAGATAAAGAACAAGACATTATTCTTTGAAAACAGTCTGCCTCTGAATGCAACTGAAAGCAAACAACTAACAATAAAATCCAAAATCACAAACTTCTATTCACATGCATCCATTTTGAATAATTAAAATGTACTGTGAGTAAGTGTTTTGCATTTTGATCGAATCAGGTTAATGTATAGTTGTGTTTTAATCTACATGAATAATTTAAAACTGTTCTTTAAATGTGATCATGGTTTAATAATGACAGTGTGAGTTCTGGCTGCCCGACAGGAACTAAGACGCTGGAGTTCAACGCACACGCACGCAAACACACACGCACACACGCGCACATTCACATTTTGACAGACGGGAGCACACTTGTCAAACATAATGAAAAAAAACCATCTTGGAATCACAACAACAGTCATCGACAGCTTAAAATAAACATTGTTATGTGCTCATGGTTAAATGTCAGCACTGACTATCATGAGATGAAAAATCCAACATGTATTATTAAAGCAGGACCTATATACCTCAGTGTGTCGCTGCTGTGGGACGACGTCACCCTGCTCCTGGTTTGGGGGCTGAACTTTGCTTTACCTGCACGGATCTATAAATCAGTATCGTTTTCCAGCCGGAGTGACGGGTAGTGAAAGGGCAAATATGTGCGTGTGAAAGCTGTGGTGGTAAATGAACACGTCACAAACCAAAGAATTTTGAGTTAAATCCAGAAATAACAGAGACAGTGTTTGCACGGAAATTTGCAGTAATGATATTTAGCATTTGGCACAACCTGCCTGCGTCTCTAATGAATTAGTTTAAAAAGTGATAAAGTTTCTTCTCCAACAGCAACATTGGCAGCAAACTACTAATTAAACACTGGTCTGGCTCCTCTACAAAACACTGGTGACATTAGCAAAGTGGCAAACGAACCCCTTTGTTTTACCTACGTCCCTGTAGTGAACTTCGCTCAACCATCGGTGCTCCGCTCTCTTCATTTCTGCACGTTCTCACAATTTTTTGGCTTTTTTCTCATTTGGGGACGAGTTCAAAGACAACACCGTCAGGCTCCTCAACTTCAACAGCGACGGGGAGAATTAATCTTTAGCTGAGGAGAACAGATCGGCGGGCGACAAAGCAGCACAGCCATTAGGGCTACGGAGGAGGCCAAATGCGCTCGTGGTCGTAGATCGACGCAAATGACTGCGCCAGGGGGACAACAACTCCCCTCTGCTGGAGCTTCTGCTAGATCATCATTAGTGCGGTGGGTTTGATTGATATGGCACATTTCCGTTGGCAGGTGGACGACTCATCTCGACATGGCAGTCCCTGGTGATTAATCTCATTTTAAAATGCATCTGGAGGAGTCGACTCGCTGTAGATAGGCTGATGTAAATTAAAGTGTATAATAATGCAGCACAGCCCGAGCTCTTGGAGTCAGACTAACCTGTCAGCGTTTCACATCGTTCAAATCAACTGTCAGAGCGGATTGTGCGTTCTGACGAATCTATACAAAGTGAGTCAGATTAATAATTCAGCCCGACTTTGTGGCACAGACGTGTACAGTGTGTAAACACGCAGGTGGTGCAAACAACACCGGGAATGATTCATCACAGCTTTCGCACTTGAGGCCGACGGCGGCAGCGACGCTCCCGGAGCTGGCGGAGGATTGATTGGATCTTGATCAGCCGTTTTGAAACCAAACATTTCAAGTATTCTTACAGGTATAGGAGCTGATGGCTGAGGAGGAAGCGTGAAGGAGGCGAGGAGCGTTTACAGTGTGTTCAGTGCACAGATGTGACACAGGGTAGTGTCGATAATGACTGTGTGTGGTCAGCAGAACAATTAACCTTGATAAATAAAGGTAAAAATACAACAGCGGAGGCTGAGGCGTGCAAGGTTAATGGTTTGGGAAACTGTTTCCACCCTCGGGAGATTATTGTAATTATCGGTTCTCGAATGGACTTCCACAAGTGAAATGAGATGTTTTTGGCCGAGGTCCCCTATAACCACGGGACTGTAATATAGAGAGGACAGAGAATCTCTTGATATGAGAAGCAGCGCGCTCATTTCACACAGTCTAACACGATTGGACTTGTTCAGAACTCTCATTCAGCGGAGTTCAGTCAAAGGGCTCCCAGGCTGCAGAGTTCAGTGGTAACCATGGATTCCTTCATTACGTTAATGTCTTTGGCTTGAAAGCAAAACGCAGCCCGAGAAGTCATTGTCTGCCGCAGATATTTAATTGAAACGGAGTAAGGGGGTTTTGTCGTTCGCACTTTCATTCTAAAGACTTTTCCAGTGTTGTTAAAGTTTCTGTCGGGAGTTGATGGAAAATAATTTCTTCTCCTCTGTAGCTGAGTCTGTCCGCAGGATAACTTTTATTAAGATAAACTCTGTTATTTCATACACATCATTATTCCTATGAAGGATTTTAATAACTATGCAGACACACATTATAATTGTGAAATTAATTTAGATGATTTATTTTCACCTTTGACATATGTTGCTTAAACACTATGTGACCCACCTCAGAACTGCCTCCATATTTATTCTAATGAAATTGGCATGAAACTCATGCCACTTATTAATAACATGTGAAATTAAATTTAAAGCTTCAAGGTGCAACTTTTCACCTTAAGACAGAGAAGTGATATAGTTTAAAACCTTCCAAACCTTAGTGGTGCAGGTTCATCCCCCAAATTTCACAAACTGCAGCCTGGACAACATGTACTGAAATGAACTTCTTATCTGCTGTACGAGTCGTCTTTATTTACTGTCCTCGACTGTTGTTGTTCCTTCATCAGAGTCATTTCACTTTAAAGTGTAGCCAGAGGACTTTAAAATATAATCCGATAAAAAGGTAAGTCAGCAATAAGAGAAAGACTAACAGGATCCTAATGCATATTTCATTTCTACCCACAAGCTAAAAAGTAACCGAAGATTTGTAATTGATTTTAGTGAGACTACTAAAAACAATTACATTCCCTTTACAAGCAGGAGTCAATGCTTCTGCTAAACACTGTAGAAAGTGCAGTGTTGATTTCATCACAGAATCCCTTCCATCATGTGTCTGGTACCGAGCGCTGATCAATACACAGGAGTAGGGAAGGTGCCCCTGATTGATCAGGTGGCCACAGTGGCTGAAATCAATACGAACACTCACTGGATCATGAACTTAGGGGGGAGTTACCAAAAAAATGAGGTCACATCATGCACATCTCATGAAACCTCCAGGGATCAGATTTTTAATATTTGGAATCAATCGCTTTAATTGCCCGAAGCATTAAATGTACAGGGATTTACTCAGGTGACATTGCACTAACATTTACATTGTCAAGGACTTCACACAGTGTGGAGTTTACACAGTGAATATGTGTCAATGAAAAAGAGCTCAGTGGTGGTTTTAAAAGACAAAAAACAGTTTTACAGTTTCAGACTGTTGGTTCTTGTCACACGTTTCATCCCCAGACAACGTCAACGCAACAGAAGTCGCTGCTCTTATGCTCATCCTCATGCTCCTCCATGTTTGTTTGTTTGCCGTCATGACAATTTCCTCTTCACATCTGAACTGTGATGAAGAAGTGGACATTTTCTATGTTAATAATTTATATAAAGATCTCATCACATTGCACATCCCTACATTTTTAACAGTACCCTGGAAATCAACCCAGATCAACAGCTCTTGCATGTTTCATTTGACGTTAACATTTTGCTATTGGGGATTTTTAACGTTTATTTTACAATTTAATTTATCGTTTTTTAAATTTCTATGACGACGGTGGAAATCCCAACTAAGAATACCTGATTAAATGTGTGTGTGGAAAAAGTACATTGCTTCAATAGGTGTAAATAAAAACACCAACTGTTTTGATTAGAATCTCATGACAGCGTAGTATATTGGGTGTGTAGAATAGAAAAACAGTTTTTCATGCAGTATAAAGTACTGTATCCTCTTTATTTACTTCCATGTCTCCACACATGCATGAATAAGTGACCTGAGGTGTTCTGACCCAGAACATATTGTATTTATTCAGTTGAACCGGATGCTTATCAATTTGTGAAATTGAAGTTTGGGATCAATAAACACAGATATGTTCGGCCGACGATTCTGCAGCTTAAAACTTCTTTGATTTCCTGAAGCATGTTTGTTTAAAAGTTGGGTTTGTACGGACACATCTCTAAACTGTATCACTTCTCTCTCTCTATACATATACAGGACATATATGTTTCTCTGGCTTTCTACACAAAGCTATATGCAGTTACTTTCCGAAGGATGTTTCTTCCTCTCAATTTCTCTCTGGGTTTCCTCTTTCAAATTCCTCTTATGTGTTTCCTATCCTTTCATGGTAGGTTGAGCTTCTCAGGCATTGTCAGGCTTGTTTAAATTTTTAACAAGCGGGGGAAAGAAACAAAGAAAGTGAGACGACGGGAGAGTCCCTCATCTGAAACCAAAGGTGTATTTCCCATGAAATGCGGTGCAGTGACGTGGAATAGTCTTTTGTGTCTCCTGATGCTCCTGGCCCCTTTTAACCAAGTGGTGAAGACTATGCATGCTTGAGCTTTCATATACTCGCTCGGTCTACAAGAATAAGTGCAGAATGCCCAGGTGGGTTTTCCTGAACGAGCCTCCTTAAGTTTCTGTAAAGGTTTCATCTGCTGCTTTGCAGAAGTATTTTACCACATCTATTCCTTCGCAGTCAGTTTTGTAAGCTTGGTTTGATCCCAATAAAAAAGAATTATGCTAATCAGGAACAATTTTTCAGTTATGCCCCACACTGTCCTTAATTAAAATGTAATTGGGTGAAATTGTCATCTGAAGAAGTTGATCGTGGATGGCCCAGCAGAAACAGTGTCATGTCATCTCATTCTGCGACAGGTGTGAAGGTAATTGAACGCTGCCAGACATCGGAAGACAGACGAGAAAATGAACGACAGAAAACAAACACAGACACTCATGCAAACCTGAAATTGAGTTCAGGAGCAGATGCGCATTAACAAAGTATAATACTCAGTGGAGTATGTAGCTGCACCGCTCATACATATCAGTCTCCATGAATTCTTCACAGGAAACCCTGTGAAAATGCTGTGATACTATAGAATGTGGATCACAATTTGAACGGGTCTCCCCTGATTCATATCCTTCCATCAGGTTTTTGTGGTTTTCATTCCTGTAGTTTCTCTGTGATGCTGCTAACAAACAGACAAACAAAGGAAGATAAAAAGACAACCTCCTTGATAACGAGGACTCTTGGAGAGCACAGACCTCCACCATGGCTAACACCCTATCATGCCATGTTAAAGGAAGTGAACAAAATTCCCCATTTCATCTGGAACCACTCCACATGTAATGGGCTCTTGGGTCTTTCTCCACCCATCCACAAACATCCATGGAAACCAGTTCAGTAGTTTTTGAGTAAAAACAAACAGCAATGAAAATAATTTATACCCAAACCTCTGTCTCCGGATAAAGTAGGGATTAAAAGTAACTGCTAATGTCAGCCTGCTAAACTGTCTTATAACAACATGCTAACACGCTGCTGCCAAGCATTCATAACATGTTTATATATTTTCTATATATGTAACCGTATTTAGTTTAGTCAGAACCATGTTAATCATTTCCAGTTATTTCTCGGAGACAGGGTTAGCTGGTGACATGATCATGTACCAGATTTCCTGGCAGAGAATTTAACTAAGGTGGCGCTAGAGGAGAAATAAAAAAAAAAAAGGCATCAAAGTCGACAGGATTCATCGTCTGGGAACCGTGAACGTCTGAAGAACGTTTGATGACAAACTGTTCTGTAGTCTTTAACATATTTTAGTCTGGACCAGAGGCCTGGACACTGTTAGAATAGTTTACTAACTAAAATAATAGAGAGTTTGAAGACTGATGGAGGTGGGAAAGTGTGACGGGGGTTTGAACTTGTGATCTCACCGTGTGTATAATTCTGCTCACAGCCCGGCCCTGAAACTAAGACTGTAAGTCGACATGCTCAAATTCAATGTCAAGGGACATTAGGACCTTGTTTGCTGGGGGAACCCAGAGAGAGCCGCTACTCCACAAACACTTTAGGTGTTCACTGATTTTCAATTACAGCTGCTTGCTTGCTTTTAAGGCCTAATTGCAGCTAAAGGATCTTATAATAGTAATAGAAAAGAAGTCTATGATGCCTGTGAGATGCATTTGAGAGCATGCCAATGTCAAACGAAAAAACAGGCAACTGAAAGAGTTGGCAAACTGGCTCCATCTCCTGGAGGAGACAAGATGGGGCTCTACTGAATACACCCCCACCTTCATGCTGGTCTCAGTGTTCTGTTTGCTGAATATCACATGCCTCACTGAAATGCTACAAGATTTTCCTAAAGCAGCTCAGAAAGGTAAACAATTGCTTCTTATTACAAGAATAATAACACGGCCGGTACTGAGCGTCTGATTCCTGCTGGAAGCACCAGCATTAAACATATGGCGTTGTTTTTGGATGTCGTATTAAAGTGCTCATAAAACTGAACACTAAGCTGTAAAGGTGGAGCAAATAAACATCGAAAGAACCAATGCAATTACCACAGAAAATAATCTGAGATGAACATTCGATGCAAAACACTTCACACCCTGATAAACAGGCAATACTTCCCTGACCTCATTCACATGACTCCCACTTGAAAGGCGGCGCTGCACAAGGATAAAAACCAAAGTACAGTTCATTTGATTCATTTGTTGTGGGGAGTGTCTGCGGTGCAGCGAAGCATGAATTGGTCATCCATGACCAGTAATCGTGTTCCTGTCTATTAGACTGTGCTGCTGGGAAATAACACGAGAAAAAGAAAAGAGCTATGAAAGTCCTGGAATTACTGCAGCTCACTTGTCGCAATCCAATTACCTTGTGTATGTTTAAAGCGGATCTCCGTCCCTCCTTCCCCGGTATGAATTCCTCCCCTCAGGTTAACAGCTGACTGTTTTCCACCACATGTTCTGTAACGTGCACCTGGAATTTTTTTTTTACCCAAACACAAACCGTGCAAAAATAATCATTTTGACGCATATTAAAATGTCAACACTTTGATGTCCAGAATGATATATGCTCCACAGTTCATGAGTAGAGCATCGCCCGGTGTGGCTCCAAACATATTGGATTTTCCTGTGCAGGAGCAGCATTTATTTATATTCAGCTGTGTGCTGGAGTTTAGAAAACAGGGACTGATCCTTGTGCGTCTTCAGCTTGTCCCTCTCCCTTAAATGAATTCGTTTAACAAGCACTTCTCGAGGGTTTGTGTGCCAAGAAGCTCTGAGTTACAGCTGTTCCACAATGCTGCTGCCACAGTCCAAATTTAGCTGAATAGCTGGAAGGGAAAGAGCTCTGGATGCTGGTTCAAGACCTCACATGGAGGTGCACCCAGCTACAAAGCACCACCACATTTTCTCTCTTTTTAGAAAACAAAAGTACAATATTTACTCACAAAAGGCGCAGAAGGACCACCCCATGTCTGCAGGGAGCTGAAAGGCTTGTTGACCACGTATTGATTTGCTTTAATTCTTTGGTGTTGTAAGATTTTTGATATCTAAAGCTCACTTTGCAGCCCATGTTTTGTCAGAAAAACTCCCCCGCGCCATGCGTCTTAAAGTTATATCATTCAGTTACTGATGCTCAATCCACATTTGTGCCCAAATTTCCTTTTGTTGCGAAGTGCTTTTAAAAGACCCCTGAGTCTTTGTCTCACATTAACATTTCTTTCTTTTTCCTTCGTGTCTCATGTACATGCAACTGCATGAAGTCCATTCCAATAAAAGGAATAAAGCGCAGACAGCCCATCAGCACCGAGCAGCCGCTGAATGTTTTTTCCCTTGTGTTGTCTTAGCTTGTTTCCTAGTTTGTCTCACAACGTTTGCAGAATAAAATAAATGCTTGTGAATAAAGAGTAATGTGAATTGTTTGAAGTGCATGTGTAAAGAAAGCAGGATGTTGTATTGTTTGTGAGGAAGCGCAGCCACATGCTGTACGTCCATAAGGTTTTACTCTAATGATGCATGTGGACGTTTGGCTCCTGAGTGAAAGTATAAGGGGGGGGGGGGGGCTAGCTCCCTGGCACACTGGCTATAGGTGGATACTTAATTTACCTTCAAATTTCACTTGAACACACTCATCGTGGCTGTCGATGTCAGGGAGCCACTACCATGGCTGTTCACCTTGAGGGGTCCCTGGGAGATTAGTTTCTCTGCAGCTAACCGATATGGACTGGAGCCCAATTTCCTTTTGGCTAATTAGCTTGGCTACAATACCAGTGGCAGTCCTTATCGGCCCTGAAGCCTCTGCCTCTCTCTCCTCCTTTCTTTCTCTCTTTAGATCTGTAGTAGCCAACATTAAAAACAGCCTGCAACTGTTCACAATGACAGGTTTCTGTTATTATGTGAGATTAGCACGAGTATTCACCCACCGTCTCTTTAGATTTCACTGTCAGTGAAATTATTATAAGGTATAAACTAGTAAAAAGCCCTCAAGCCCAGTTAAACCTCCTGAGATGACTTGTCTAAATGGAAAATATTAACAGAATATTCACCACCTGACTTTCTTCAATGATATCGACTACTGGACGTGCATGAAATATACACGTGCATGTTATATTAGTAGTTGTTATATTACCATTTGGGGTAATGTGCTCATTTGTTTTCTTGCCGGCAGTAAGATGATTAAAACATTGTACGTGCAAAGTGATAATGCAAAAAAAATGTTTTTGGCCAGTGCATATATATATATATATTTATAGAGAGAGAGAGAGAGAACAGAGCCAACACACAGTGACAAACAACTCACTTAAATAAAATACCTGCTGCTACACTAACGCTGAAATATATAGAACTCTAATCCTAAATCATTTAAAGCAGTTCTTATGGAACAGTAATGACTATTCTCATTGTTAGTGTTGGTTCAGAAGAGAGATGCCACCCTCTATCCTCAACCCACAGCAGCATCTACATACTGTATGACCTCTGATTAGCTTTTTAAGTACAGACTTACTTAAGATGTTTTGTATTGCTGAGTCTCATTTGGGTCATTAAACAATACACAACATCCTTTCTCTGGCAACTTTCTCAGCCTGTCTGGACTGAAATGCACCCGCTGAGCAAAAACACTTATTGTGTGAATTTTCTTCAGTGTGCAGGATATGTTCAGCAAACCTTATTCAAATTCATGTAATCCTCGGAGATGGCACCGGCCCAGCATGGAGCCATTCAGAATGCACCAGTGCCCTCAAATGCCTGCTCAGTCCCAGAACACAGACAGTAAAGGCCTCAGGGTAATTTCACACTCTGTTATGATTTTTTGGAGAGAAGTTCAGGTTGACTTCAGTGGAAAGAAAAAAACATACTTGTGTTGCTAAAGTTGTACCTTATTTGAGTTCAGCTTTGATATCGTGGAAAGACCAGTCGCTACCTGTCAAATAAATACAAATATGTTTGTGTACGAAGAGGCAGGAGTGGCAGTGTCTGTGCTGCAACAATAAAGCTTTGTTCTCAGTATTAGCACCTAAGATAAGCTCGCGTTCTGCTCCATCAAATGAAATTAAAGAAACAGCACTAAGAGCCAGTCGCCGTGTTGCATGTTTCAGGATGACAAGAAAAGAAATTGGACAAAAGTCATTTGAAGGAAAGCACCTGGCACTCGCAGACTCTCTAATGTCTCCTTAATGTGTTTCTTCGCACCACTTGGCTGCAGGGCATCACAGCGGTGACACATGTACACAATAATAACAGACTAAAAGAAAGCATAGACCATATAATAGCTTCCATGACCATTAAACTTTAATAACCACACAACTAATATGGTTAAACCTGCTGCAGCACCCACCCCCTTTGCTCCAAACCACCAGAGCCTCAGATTACATTTTTTAAACTAGATTGATTTGCACAGACATGACCAATGTCTTGAATGTGATAATGTGTGCCGTTAAGGCAGTAGGGAGGATGACCCGTGGTCACAAGGACGTGACTCGTTTGCTACTCACATGGTGAACGACGCAGAATTACCGCCAAGCTAAAGGATGTCAAGGCAACCTAATGCTCTGTCATTGAAACCCGTCTCGATTACGCTGAGGCTGGACAGGTGCCGGGGAGTTGACTGATCCTTCCCCTCTCACTGAGGTGGTGGTCTTATTGTTTCAGTGGAGAAATGTAAAAGAGCACTGAATGGAGGTTCTCTGTGATGGATACACATCCTGACCTCCATTTTGTGATAGCAGCTTCCCTCTAACTGTTTACTACTTAACAGTTTCATTCAATTATCGCTCTGCTATTTCCAAAGCATATCAGTGCCATTCTTAGAATTCAGCTTCAATGGGTTTTCCCCAAATGCCCTAAGAGTTTAAATTGTCCATAGGTTTGAATGCTTTCATATGCAACTAAATTGTTTTCCCATCGACTCACTAAGCACGTTATCAAGAACAGATATAAACCTGCTTATAAATGCAATTATCTATCAGTCAATCACGTAGAAGAAATCTGATGCATAACATCTTTCTAAATAAAAGTCAAAAGCTTCAGTTAATGTTCACATCAAACATCACGTTGGGGAAAGAAATGTGACATCTCTGATGAAGCATGATTCTCAGTGAGTTCAAGTGTTTCTGAAACTGCTGATCTCCTGTGTTTTTTTTCCCACGCCCAACAATTTCTAGACTTTACACAGAGTGGCAGTTCTGCGGTTAGAAACGCCTCGTTGATGAGAGAGGTCAGAGGAGAATGGCCGAGTGGTCGGGTCTGACAGGAGGGCTACGGTCGCTCAGATAACCGCTCTCTTACAACTGCTGTGAGCAGAAGAAAGCATCTCAGAATGTACCGCACGTCAAACCTTGAGGCGGACGGGCAGAAGACCACATCGACTTTTACTCCTGTCAACGGAGAACAGAAATCTGGAGGCTGCAGCGGCCACAGGTTCATAAAGCCTGGACAGTTAAAGACAGGATAAACATAGCTTGGTTTGATGAGTCTGTATTTTTGCTGAGGCACACAAATGTAGGGTTTGAATTTTAAATCTGCAGCAAAACTCCACTGACCCACTCTGCACTGCATTGTGTCAAAAGTCCAGACAGCTGCTGCCCCTGGTGGTGGTGTAACTCTTATATGTATGACCCCTTAGTACCAATCAATCATGAATGTCACAGCCTATCTGAGTGTTGTTGCTGACCAACAACTTCCTGCATTATAATGCACCATAAAACACAACATTGTGGCCTTCAGTGTCACCACGTCTGAATCCAGTCAAGAAAATCTGGGGAGATTGGCGGCGTCTTTAAAATCTGAGATGTGATGTAATCATGTGAACATGGAGCAGAATGTCAACGGAAGTTTCCACAAAATGTTTGAATCCCACAGAGAAACGAAAGCAATGGGTGGCAGAACAAATGTTGAAGTAATCGCTGACTGGTTTCTGCTCAGAGGAAGTGTTTTTCTTTGACTGAATAAAACGCTGCATTTATCAACGTCAGCCTGTTGGCAGCAGGTGGTTGGGGTGGATGGAAAAATACACTTGTGTCACACCGAGGACCAAAGTTTGCATCTCTAGTTCCCTCCATTGTTGTGTTTACGCAGCAAGACCTTGTTTTGTCAATAAAACGCAGCTGTGACCTTCTTCAGTGTCGCTCCACTCGCTGAGATCATCAGCTACTTTCTGCAAGACTCTTTTCAGCGCTAACGAACAAACTTAATTTCCCACAAGTATTGAAGCGAGTATTTGTCACTGAGGATGAGACACACCCGTCACATCCGGCTTTAGAGGGAGAAGCACACAAACGTTGCGCTCTGTCTTCTTGGGTTAAACCAGACCTCCATCTTTCCTTTACCTTAACCAGGTATCAAATCATAACCATAACACATCTTAATCATGCTTTAGTCAATACAACTATGGGATATTTCAGTGGAAAACAAATAAGTTCTGTGTAAAAGTTTTAGAATACAGAAATCCAATGTCATGGGCGTTGCTATTTACATTAATTACATCTCCATCAGCTCACCTCAGTCTCTCAGCAGATAATTAGGAAATGTTCACTCAGGTGGAGGAAACTGACCGGAAACACTGGAAAGTCCAAAAGAGCCTAAGTGCCAGACTTTCTAAAAACGATCCTGCTCTGTCATTATCTCACAGCGCTGCACCGCCACTGACGCATTATCAGACGTCCGGATCCAGCACGGAGCTGGTGCAGCAGTCGCTGTGTCTGAATCTGGATGTGGCTCGGTGTCATCTGTGGCCGGCTTGTCCTTCAGCACAGCTATGGAGCAGGAGAAAAATCTCCAGGGCCTGTCTAGTTCTGACAGTATTCGTTGTGTGATTTTTGAGGAAATGCTGTGTGGAATATCAACATGCATGAGGACAGAGTGGAAAAAAGTTCAGAAGAAAAGAAAAAATATAGCAGCAATGAGGGCAAACCAATGAGAAGTTGTCTCAGGACTGATCGTTCCAGATTTTATTTTGTGTCTTGATTTTTAAACACTTCATGGAAGATTCATCTTTTGAACTCACCCTTTGTTTTTCCCGATGCTGGACTCTTGCTGCCACAAACTTTACCGAGGGCTCTTGAGGGACATGGAGAAAAATGCTGCAAAGCTGAGATGATGTGAGAAAATATTCTGACAGGTGTGTAGCTCTGCATTATTTGCGCGTGTGGGATCTTTCTCTCAACCTGGCACCGTCAGCCCGAGGACGTACCGCTCACTGCAGCCCCATCGTACGTCTGTGTGATCAGTTAATTTTCCAATTTATATGGCTGGAGGTGATCCCTCAGGAGATGTTAGAGTCCCACGGTCCCATCACAGTTCTGTCCGCCAATGAGGAGAAACGGAGAAATCTCTCAGGAGCAGAACATTCAGTGACGTATCTGAGCACATTCAAACACACACTGGCTTACACACGCATCAGACAACTGGTCAATGAGCAGAGAGACACGCCCCACTGGTTGGATTTTATTTTCCAGGATGTTGTGTTTGTGTTGACTCATGATTTAATTTATAAATCATGGTCAGAGCTACAAAAACTACACGTATTACAAATATAAAATATACATAAAATAAAAAGTAGAGGGGCTGATTAACATGTTATTCATCATGTACATTTTATGAGGCTTGTCACATTGTTCTTTAATAGTTTTAACCTTGGAAGAAAACAGTACACTACTGACTAAAACTATTTCTATTTTACCCTAATTAATGAGCCATGCAGCTCTATCAAAATAATGTACACCCTCCAGCCAATCAGGCCTTCTCTGTGGTCGTATTGTGTGTGATTTAATAATTTAAAAAAAGGGAATATTTTGTTAATGTTCAGTAATGTGTTATTTCATATATGATACTTGAGCTAAGATTAGTTTGTTGAACGGCTTTCAAGGTCAAAGATGATCAGATTCTTAATTATCATAATGACTGCATATGTAATTCATTATTAAACTAAGATATACATAGATTTGTCATAAACCAAGAGGAAGACGTGTAGAGATATCACAAATAGTGTCATAAAGAAAAATGCAGGTGCATCTTTAGTAGGAATTGTATTGATTTGGTTAAAGCCTGAGATGCTCATGTGGGGAAACCTGTGGGAGAAGTGATGATTCAGACTAGTCTGGTTTAAAGTTTTCACTGTGACTCAGAATAGAGGTAAATGGTGTGTGTGTGTGGGGGGGGGGGGAGCTCTCTCCCAGTGAAACTCCCCACTGACAGATGAAAAGCAGAGGCTGGTGAGTTCAGACTCACAGAGGTCTGGCACTGACAGGGACTGAGCTTCTCCCTCGAAACCGGTGACAAAAAATCTTTATCATTTTCTTGGCAGTTACTCTGTAAATGAGGCGAATAGGTTTTTAGTCACGGCAAAGACGAGAGCAGAGGTCTTAAAGTTTCTGGATGTCATCACAGTAACCGCTTACACTGTCGAATGGCAGCACTGATGCTGATGGGTAAAGTGTACGAGACGTCATGTGTCAGGAGAACAGATTCACACTGTTGTATCCAGAATCTTTACCACAATCTGTCTCCCTGAAGATGCTGAACTCTTACTTTGGATAACGTCCAACAACGACAGCTGTCATCCTCACTGCTCATTGACCATTAACAGCAGAACAGGGTATTCATCTCCCAAACTGTATCAACCATTATCTGTAAATCTGCAGATTAAATCCTGTTAATTACTGTAAATAAATACCAGGATGCTGTATATTTTATCTACAACTGTCTTGTTAAAGCACAAACATGAAAAAACATGTATAATATAGGAAAACACAGCATTTTCCTTGATAAGTACAGAGCTGAATCTTTGACACAAGGGCCAACTTCCAAATAACTAATTCACGTATCGAGCTCTATTAATTGAATTGAACAATTATTCAAGTTTACAAAGGGACTCGGGTGTATGCCACACCTGTCAGTGTACATCTTCTGTCTTGTACAGGAATTATACATTCAACCATTTGAGAAATTATTATCGTTTTACTAAAAATAAAGACTTTTAATCTCATATAATCTGAGATAAATGAGTTGGACCCAATGATAATAAATCTGAGTCAGTATTAAATATTTACATTCAGTGTAGTTTGAGTATGCTTTATTAGATCTATCACTCATTTTGGGACTAAAGAGTCCCCCTACCTAAACAGCCATCAGGAAGTATATCATTGGCAGGCATTCTGAATAATACTGTACTTAAAACAATAATAATAATAATAATCAATATGTGGTTATGTTTATTTTGTCTGTCTGTTAGTAAACAGGATTATGAAAAAACTACAGGAGGGATTTGTCACAGTTTTGTATTTTCTTTGTCCCTCTCCTGTGTTCCCCTCGTCCCTCGCTATGTTCCACCCGGTGATTCTCCTGTGTTGCTCTGTGTCCCTCTCCTGTGTTCATCCCTGTCTTGGTTATTGTATTTTGTTCTCGTTGATAAGTTTGTTCAGTGCTTCCTGTTTTATTTTGTAGTCCTTGCTCCCTGTGTGTTTTCACCTGTTTACTTCCTGCCCTCATCAGGTTCACCTGTTTGTCTTGTGCCACCTGTCCCCAGTTACTCATTAGTTCCAGTCTGTATATAAGTCTTTGTGTTTCCCCCATGTGGTTGTTGGTTCGTCATCGTCATTTCTGGTCTGGTCTTGTCCGTCATCGAGATTCTGGTTCTGTCTGTTCATGTGTCCCGTCAGCTCTCGTCACGTTCCCCGTAAGTTTATATCCTGCCCTGTTCTGTGTTCCACTCTGCTTTTTGAGTGCGACTTTTGTTTTCCTGTAGCCTTCTTGTTAAATAAATACACTTTTTGTTAAACCTTATTTAGTTTCTGCGTTTTGGTCCTCCCCGTCTCACGTCACCCCCCATTCGAACCTTGACAGTACGAACCAACCAGAAATGGACCAAGCAGAGCTTTATGTTTTTTATAGGAAGGTTTTTTATTTTGACTCACTGGTGGAGGAGCTGAGCACCGCAGGCACCCGGCAGCGTGAAGAGCTCCTGGAGAAAATGGCACCGGTGCGGGATTGGCTTAAGGACAGACCCTGGGTCAGCCACTTTGTCCCGCACCTGGTGACCGTAGAGAGGAGACTACAGGACATCCTCTCATCCCCAACTCCCCCTGCAGATCCCTCCCTCGGCACCCGCCTGGCTTTTGGTGACCCCCGTAGTCTGCGTAGAAACGCTACGGCGCGAGGCGGGCGCCGGAGGGGAGCCCCCTCACTCAGTTTCCATCCATCTCCACCAGTTAACAGGCAGCAACCTCAATTCGGAATATCGTGGATTCTGGCAGAAGCAACCCACGTTCCAGCGTCGGGGGTCCCGGCTGACGTCACTCATGTTCCGGCGTCGGGGATCCTGGCAGATGCTACCCACGTTCCAGCGTCGGGGGTTCCGGCTGACGTCACTCATGTTCCGGCGTCGGGGATCCCGGCAGATGCTACCCACGTTCCAGCGTCGGGGGTCCCGGCTGACGTCACTCATGTTCCGGCGTCGGGGATCCCGGCAGATGCTACCCACGTTCCAGCGTCGGGGGTTCCGGCTGACGTCACTCATGTTCCGGCGTCGGGGATCCCGGCAGATGCTACCCACGTTCCAGCGTCGGGGGTCCCGGCTGACGTCACTCATGTTCCGGCGTCGGGGATCCTGGCAGATGCTACCCACGTTCCAGCGTCGGGGGTTCCGGCTGACGTCACTCATGTTCCGGCGTCGGGGATCCCGGCAGATGCTACCCACGTTCCAGCGTCGGGGGTCCCGGCTGACGTCACTCATGTTCCGGCGTCGGGGATCCCGGCAGATGCTACCCACGTTCCAGCGTCGGGGGTTCCGGCTGACGTCACTCATGTTCCGGCGTCGGGGATCCCGGCAGATGCTACCCACGTTCCAGCGTCGGGGGTCCCGGCAGATGCTACCCACGTTCCGGTTTCGGAGGTCGCCGTTCCTGTTCCTGCCCCACGGTCGGGGGTTCAAGCAGTCGCCTCGCCAGTTCCTGCCCCTCGGCTGAGGGTTACGGCGAGCGGCTCTCCAGTTCCTGTTCCTGCCCCACGGTCGGGGGTTCAAGCAGTCGTCTCGCCAGTTCCTGTCCCTCGGCTGAGGGTTACGGCGAGCGGCTCTCCAGTTCCTGTTCCTGCCCCACGTTTGGGGGTTCAAGCAGTCGTCTCGCCAGTTCCTGTCCCTCGGCTGAGGGATACGGCGAGCGGCTCTCCAGTTCCTGTTCCTGCCCCACGGTCGGGGGTTCAAGCAGTCGTCTCGCCAGTTCCTGTCCCTCGGCTGAGGGATACGGCGAGCGGCTCTCCAGTTCCTGTTCCTGCCCCACGGTCGGGGGTTCAAGCAGTCGTCTCGCCAGTTCCTGTCCCTCGGCTGAGGGTTACGGCGAGCGGCTCTCCAGTTCCTGTTCCTGCCCCACGTTTGGGGGTTCAAGCAGTCGTCTCGCCAGTTCCTGTCCCTCGGCTGAGGGTTACGGCGAGCGGCTGTCCAGTTCCTGTTCCTGTCCCACGGTCGGGGGTTCAGGCAGTCGTCTCGCCAGTTCCTGTCCCTCGGCTGAGGGTTACGGCGAGCGGCTCTCCAGTTCCTGTTCCTGCCCCACGTTTGGGGGTTCAAGCAGTCGTCTCGCCAGTTCCTGTCCCTCGGCTGAGGGTTACGGCGAGCGGCTCTCCAGTTCCTGTTCCTGCCCCACGGTCGGGGGTTCAAGCAGTCGTCTCGCCAGTTCCTGCCCCTCGGCTGAGGGTTACGGCGAGCGGCTCTCCAGTTCCTGTTCCTGCCCCACGGTCGGGGGTTCAAGCAGTCGTCTCGCCAGTTCCTGTCCCTCGGCTGAGGGTTACGGCGAGCGGCTCTCCAGTTCCTGTTCCTGCCCCACGTTTGGGGGTTCAAGCAGTCGTCTCGCCAGTTCCTGTCCCTCGGCTGAGGGTTGCGGCGAGCAGCTCTCCAGTTCCTGTTCCTGTCCCACGGATGCGGGTCTCGCCTGGCTCCGCTTCAGTTCCTGTTCCTGTTCCTGTCCCACGGATGCGGGTCTCGCCTGGCTCCGCTTCAGTTCCTGGTCCTGTTCCACGGTTGCGGGTCTCGCCGGGCTCCGTTTCAGTTCCTGTTCCTGTCCCACGGATGCGGGTCTCGCCTGGCTCCGCTTCAGTTCCTGTTCCTGTTCCTGTCCCACGGATGCGGGTCTCGCCTGGCGCCGCTTCAGTTCCGGTTCCGGTCCCACGGATGCGGGTCTCGCCTGGCTCCGCTTCAGTTCCTGGTCCTGTTCCACGGTTGCGGGTCTCGCCGGGCTCCGTTTCAGTTCCTGTTCCTGTCCCACGGTCGAGGGTTAGGCTGGCGCCGGCACAGCTGGGGCGGCGGTCGCTGTCGTCTCCTCCGGTGCAGCGACGGCAGCTGTCGTCTTCTCCGGGACAGCGACAGCAGCGTCATCGGTCATCTCCTCCTGAGTGTCGACCTCAGCGTCAGCTGCTATCTTCTCCCGAGCCTCCTGTGTCACAGCAGCAGCCTCAGCTGCTATCTTCTCCAGTGCCTCCTGTGTCACAGCAGCAACCTCAGCTGCTATCTTCTCCAGTGCCTCCTGTGTCACAGCAGCAGCCTCAGCTGCTATCTTCTCCAGAGCCTCCTGTGTCACAGCAGCAGCCTCAGCTGCTATCTTCTCCAGTGCCTCCTGTGTCACAGCAGCAACCTCAGCTGCTATCTTCTCCAGTGCCTCCTGTGTCACAGCAGCAGCCTCAGCTGCTATCTTCTCCAGAGCCTCCTGTGTCACAGCAGCAGCCTCAGCTGCTATCTTCTCCAGAGCCTCCTGTGTCACAACAGCAGCCTCAGCTGCTATCTTCTCCAGAGCCTCCTGTGTCACAGAAGCAGCGTCAGCTGCTATGTTCTCCAGAGCCTCCTGTTTCACAGCAGCAGCCCCAGCTACTATCTTCTCCAGAGCCTCCTGTGTCACAGACGCAGCCCCAGCTGCTATCTTCCCCAGAACTTCCTATGACTGGACTGCAGAAGCAGCTGATTTTCCCTGAACCCCTAGGCTCTGTTTCTGACCGGCCTCCGGGCCGCCCGCCCGAGCCCCCGGGCTCCGTTTCTGACCGGCCTCCGGGCCGCCCGCCCGAGCCCCCGGGCTCAGTTTCTGACCGGCCTCCGGGCCGCCCGCCCGAGCCCCCGGGGTCAGTTTCTGACCGGCCTCCGGGTCGCCCGCCCGAGCCCCGTGCTCTGACTTTGACTGGCCTCCGGGTCGAGCCCCGTGCTCTGTCCCAGATTCCCACCCTCC
Source organism: Paralichthys olivaceus (assembly GCF_024713975.1). Lineage (NCBI taxonomy): Eukaryota > Metazoa > Chordata > Actinopteri > Pleuronectiformes > Paralichthyidae > Paralichthys > Paralichthys olivaceus. The sequence goes on from NC_091101.1 coordinate 21,870,159, forward strand.
TCCCACCCCTCTCAGTTTCAAGTTTAGTCCTTGTTTTAATTCAGTTTTGGACCGTCTGGAATCCGGTCCTTAAGGGGGAGGTTCTGTCACAGTTTTGTATTTTCTTTGTCCCTCTCCTGTGTTCCCCTCGTCCCTCGCTATGTTCCACCCGGTGATTCTCCTGTGTTGCTCTGTGTCCCTCTCCTGTGTTCATCCCTGTCTTGGTTATTGTATTTTGTTCTCGTTGATAAGTTTGTTCAGTGCTTCCTGTTTTATTTTGTAGTCCTTGCTCCCTGTGTGTTTTCACCTGTTTACTTCCTGCCCTCATCAGGTTCACCTGTTTGTCTTGTGCCACCTGTCCCCAGTTACTCATTAGTTCCAGTCTGTATATAAGTCTTTGTGTTTCCCCCATGTGGTTGTTGGTTCGTCATCGTCATTTCTGGTCTGGTCTTGTCCGTCATCGAGATTCTGGTTCTGTCTGTTCATGTGTCCCGTCAGCTCTCGTCACGTTCCCCGTAAGTTTATATCCTGCCCTGTTCTGTGTTCCACTCTGCTTTTTGAGTGCGACTTTTGTTTTCCTGTAGCCTTCTTGTTAAATAAATACACTTTTTGTTAAACCTTATTTAGTTTCTGCGTTTTGGTCCTCCCCGTCTCACGTCACCCCCCATTCGAACCTTGACAGGATTAACACGTAATGGAATGGGTCAGAAAAGAACCCATGAAATTTTGGTGTAGTTCCTTTTCAGGATCCAGGATTTCTTTCACTTTCTGTAACATTGCCAACCAGTGAACCATTTTTATTTATTTCTCAACAGAATAATTCATAGACCTTGATGAAAAAAAATCTGTGTTTGCAATTTGGTTCAGATCCACACAAAAAAATCTGTCTCTAGTGAATTTAAATGTGGTTTCATTAGTGGACTGTTGGGCCTTGGCAGCAATATGCATTCACAAGTGCCCTTCTTGTTTGCCCCTGGAATTTGTACATCATATTCTACCAGCATTGTAATAGTTTCCAAGAGAGGTGCCCTCTTGGAAAAGGACAGAAGTTGTGTTTTCACTCTAATTGTTTTGTTAGAGGATAAGTGAGACAGGGTCAAGGGAAGTACTCCTGGAAATGGAAGTGAAAGCTTTCTAATGAGCTTTACATTTCAGCCAAATGGCAGTGAAAGGATGGACCCTTCTTTAGTTCAACAACCATACAAAACCTTTTTATTTGTAGCTTGAACACAAGCTCCTTTTATTTCTTATGCAACATCACTCTTTTTAGTTGTAGGTCACAACATGTTTAAATGATCCAGAAAGCCAATCATTCATACTGTAGATTCACTGGTGTTCAGCAGATACATCACTGTTCGTGCACTTGTGTTTGGCTCTGGAAAGCTTTGTAAAATGCTGCCTCTGTTTACAGCTTCAAGTTCAATTTATCACACTGTTATTGCATGTTAAAGGCAATAACTCCTCAGGATGGAGCACAGCATGTAAATAAATGTTGCCTCCTCTTACTGTTAATGTGTCGACCCTCATGGCTACTGAAGAGCATTTATTTGTCAGTGGTTTAACGAGATCAGACAAGGGAGTTTTTTTTACCATTCAACAGAAATAAAAGCTATGTTTTATTTCAAACGTGCAGCAACAAACTAATGTAAATTGTAAAGTTTATTTCATAAGTTTATATTTATAAATCTCTTTTCATTTTGTAGAACCTAGATAATCTCTTGTTTTAATGATACAAAACTAATTGATATTGCAAAATACAAAGTAACCTCAAAAGACTGTTTGAAGTTAATTTCTAGGGGGAAAAAATAAACATGTTTATAATTCATTATTTTTAAAGGACCGGTGTGAGGATTTAGTGACATCTAGCTGTGAGATTGCAGATTGCAGCCACATAAATACCCGTCCCCTCACCCCTCCCTTTCCGAAGTGTACTGTAGAGCCTGTGATGGCGTTCAAGTGACGTAAGACCATAGTGGTGCAACATTGTCCTGTGTGGCTGTCCCTCTGCCAAACGCTTGAGCTTGTCAAGCAGATGGAGAAAACCATTTCATAAAAACAAGTGCAGCACAAATAAACACAGAGAGAAACACCAGCACACATTGAGCCTTGACCTCTGAAATACACAGGAAACTGTGTGCGTAAGAGGAAAGTGATCAACCTCAAAGTGGCACGGACCTGTGCACCTGTCATTTCAATCCTGTTCATCCTCTAGTGATAGTTTTATTCCCAGTCTCTTACAATTGTACAGTCCAGTCAGTCATGAAGTCTGTACCCTCCAGGGACGGCAGCGGTGACCATGGTGGTTAGAGGCCAGCCCATAACTGAAAGCCCACGAGTCTGAGCCGCTGCATCCATCCATACCCATGTGTCAGAGTGGGCTCAAGGAAGACATTGAAGTATTACTTACTCCTCTGCTGTGGCATCCTGCTGACAAGGCACTGTTCTCCCCTTGCAATTTTAAACTGTGTTCTGTGTTAACTCTCATTACAAGGCTGAGCGGAGGAACTTCCTTCAACTTTTGCTTGGAAATTAGCTTAGTCGAAAGGTTTTTATAAAACCTAATGGAGTCCTTGGGATCTAATGTGCCCATTAAATTCTGATAAAATAGGCTACAACCACAAATTGATTAATTGTTATGTATTTCTTCTGCCTCTTTTTTACAGTTGAATTCAAAGGAAATTGTATTTTTCATCCTGGGCCCTACAATTCTTGGTGTTTAAACCTGCCCTTGTGACACAGCGGCAGTGGCTACAAGGTATTCTTAAGGGATAACAGGGACGGTCCACGAAATCTCCACTAAAAGTGATTATTTTTTACCAATAAAAGGCATAAATTGTTACTCTGGGTCTTTGCTTAGATTCTAGCAATCATTTTCTCTGCTGCCATGTTTAGCAGCTGTCTGCGGAGACAATCTACTGAACAGATTCCAAATGTTTTTTTTAATTTATACACCCATAATATTTGGAAATATTGGACCCAGGTTGAAAAATACCAGAATCCCCTCCAATGTGTATATCCCAAAAAAAGCAGATCAAATCTACCATGGGTATTTATTTATCTCTTCGACCACTGCAGATCAATCATAGCATACTCCACTATTTCTTCCTGGCAAGATTAATCTTACATTTTTAAAATGAATCAAAATAAAGTGACTTGTTTACTCTCTTCCCTCCTGAATTGTCAGAGAAGGAGAATTTACCCTCGCGGCAGAGCTTGTGTCGCTTCACACAAATTCAATTGCGCCGACCTTAATACACAAAACCAAACCAATAAAAAGTAAATTGATGAATATCAACTAACTTACTTTAATTTCAACAAACCCATTGTCCCATTTGTTCCCTCAACACATTATCTTTAATTGCTGATGTTGTCAGGAACTCGAACTATAGACTTTGGGGATTGGGGGGTTTCATTAAATATAATCTACCCACCAAAGGCTAACTGCAGCAGGTACATTTTCACATGATAAGAATCTTGAAAATTTCCCATAAACCAGCTGTAAAAGGATGAAATTGTGCATGAGCTGAATATCACCTTGTATTGCAAAGAGAAGACAATTACCTGTATCACGTCATCAAATTGATGAAGACCTTTCTAAAAGAGGCACCTGTGATGAAATGAAGAAGCAGCTCTGTGAAATACTTGCAGCACGAGACATTTCCAATTAGTGGATTTGTAGTAATTGGGTTTTATTCCACACTCCTGCTATTTCTGCAACCTGAGGAAAGCAGTTGTGAGGTACAGTAAGTGTTCTTTGTGTTAAGTTTGGGACAAATCGTTGGACTGTGGAAAAATAGTCCGCTTAATGTGACTTGTATTAGCAGTGACCAGAGTGTGTTCCTGTTAAACTGCGATACAGTACTTAGCAGGTTTCTGTACGGCCTGCAGGTGCAGTGTCACAGTTAAGCCGGCACAGTATCTTCTAAAGTCAACACAAGCAGACACTTCCTGCCTGCAGAACAGCCATGATATACTGTTGAATGGTCTTTCATGCTCTCGTAGCTCTGTAACCTTCTCCTCTCAGAAAGCCTGAGGAGGAAGGACAGTGTTTCATGTTAAAAGCGCCGGGTTCAACTGTATGCCACCAAAAAATCAAAAGACTCAGAATCAGAGCACGTGCAGTCCCCTCTCTCATATTGATTCAAACACTTCAGGTTCAAAAATACTACTTGTGAAAATCTTGGAGAAAATAGGGATAAAAAGCAGAAGAAACAAGCTGATGGTTGTGTTACTTTCCAGGTTCCTTGTCATTGCATCTCTCTTTAACAGTCACCGCTGAGAAAAAGTCTGAAAATAGCAGAACACAAGCACTATGTTGCAAATTGCACGGCTCAGATTATAATTATGTACTGAACTAGTTACTGTGCATACATTAAATAAACAAACCTTCTCTTTTGGACACAGAGTGCATTCAGGGTGCCTAAATGGATATTTTTTATGATTGATGACAATGTGCCCTGTAATATAATAAAGCTCATTTGGGTGTGAAATCCTACACATCATTTCTATGAGTCCACAAATCACATCTACTGCTTCAGTGAACTCCACCGCCGATAGAAAAGCTCTGGCTCTGAGATTTCTCTCTTCATCACATCACAAATTAGAGCCCCGGTTCTACTGTGGCTTTACGACTGAATCGCAAAAGCCCAGAAATGGCATCGAAATTCTGTTCGAGTGTTGATGGTGTCAGATCCCTGATCCTCAAATATACAGGAAGACGCGAGTATCAGGAGCCACTCGCTCTTGCCTTGAAATAGACTGATAAGGTGAATGTTATGATCTTTAATTGATTTCACTCCCATTTCACTCATGAGGGGAGATGTAGATGGGATCTTTTTTAAGCCTGCTAACATGGCGGAAAAGGAAGGGGAGGGCAACATTAGCAAGATGTGTTAATACTTTGTGCAGTCAGGGTATGTGAAATCAAATGATTAGACCTGCATGGGAGGAAACATCTCTTGGAAATGATTCTGTTTTCATCGGATTATTATCAACTGTCTGTCTCATACACATCTTGTTGGTGTTATAGCGCATGTTACACCATGTGCATTCACAGGAGCTCAATATGTGTGGCATGGATACCAAATAAAATCAACGTACGCAACAGAAAAGTGCCCTCACACTGCAATCATAGCTGCCTTAAGCTGGTATTGGTGATGTTTTGACGCGGCAAATGTCTCTGGAGACGCAGGACGTCAAGCAGTGGCCTACATATGTGCTGAACATTGGCTTCTCAGTGAAGCGGAAGGCTTCTTGTGTCCAGATGTTGAACTTGGAAAATTTAATGAATTTACACAATATTTGCAAATGACTGTTATGCTTTATTTCAGACTCATTGGTGCATATCAGTTAATAGATTCATTCATAAAAATAATACAGAAATGAATTAAAGATGAAATTAAAACACATAAAGGACATTGAAAATAATGCAAACCTAACACGATACATAACTGAGTAGATGTCTGCAGAAGGCCCAACAGTCTTCTCAAATTCAGTCAAACTGCACCAAACTTCACACACACATTACAATCGTTCCCCAGAATATGCCTGGTTTCTTTCATCGAGATCCATGAATAATTCCCTCGGAAAATGGTACAAATGTTTAAAGACGCTCTATTTCCCAATGTTAAAGAAAGAGAAAAGAAATTCCCAGATCAGCCCCCTGTTCCGAATGCACATCAAAAATCACGGACTTCTTCTCTGACCCACACCGCACCCTTCCACCAAGTTTCATGGAAATCCGTTCAGTTGTTTTTGTTTAATTCTGGTTACAAACAAACCAACCAACAAAAAAAAGGAATAACTAAAAAAAAAACATAACCTCTTTGGCAGAGGAGATAATAATAGATTATGGATTTTTTTTAACAGAAAAGTAAAGTATATATATTTTTTAAATATGGTTTCAAACAAATCATCTACATTTCACTTCCACACATATGATTGTTCACATCAGAAAACAAACATCAATCTGTTCAGAAGCTGGAATTCAGCTGTACACTGTCACAGGGAAAACATTCATTCATGTATACCACAAAGGATTTATAGATTAGCAGCTACTCAGCTGTAAATAACTTAGTATGCTGCATGGCATCTTTGTGGTCTGCCTCATTACGCTTAATTCATTGCACAAACACAGTGCTTCATATTAAACATCCCAAAAAAAAGTGTAGTGGATGCCACTCGCCGAGAAGCAGCATGAACAGACTCCATGCGCCAGATGAGTGGGGACATAATCAGTGAGATGTCCCTCCCCGCACACACTCTTTCAACTCCACCATCTGGCAGACGCTACAGGTGGTTCAGAGGCAAGTCAAAATATTTCAACCATCGCTTCTTTCTCCCAAGCTGCGCCGCTCCTCATCTGTCACTGTTCATTTCTATTATCTGTCATTTCTAACGAAATTGTTACGGGAACATCACATGGTTGATTGTGGGCTGTTTTTCGCAGTAAATAAAAAATATATGATATTGTGAGTGCTGATCTATGGAGATATAAACACATTTCACCCAAACAAACCCAACAAGAAACATCTTTTTAGGGAAAAACATGCATGAGAGAGCAGCTCCATCAAAACACAGCAGCAGCATCATGATGCAGGACCTGTGAGGCAACTGTGATTTCTCCTTACAGCTGGATGACATTGTTTTACTCCAGTTAACACTGCAGACTTAATGTTGCCAAAAATACAGAAAGTTAAGATGGTGCCGGATGAGAGCAATGAACTGACGCAATGAACTTTCTGAGGCTTAAAATAAAAATTTGAATCAAATAGTTACTGTATGTCCATACAATGACATATGAAATAATATGACAAGTAAATAATTATTTTTCATATATTTTGTTTCTATTATTAATTTGGGGAACTGCATAATAGATAGGAAAAGATAGTAGGTGTCAAAAATCCTGAGCCAATTGTCTTAACCCTGAAAACGCTATTACAGTAAGCACATATGCTGCTGGTTGAGCCACAGAGTTTGCATTTTCTCCCGTGTCTGCATGGGTTTTATCCGGGTACTGCAGCTTCCTCCCAGTCTATATTATTTATCTGTCGAGAGGAGCAGGAGCTAATCCTTGCTGACGCCAGTGTATCGCAATGTAACCCTAACTGTTCACACTCATGTTTACATGCACAGTCAAGCCTACAATCAATTATCCAATTAACCTAACCCCAACCTGCATGTCAGTCAGGTAATTGGAAACTTTAAATAGTCCAGAGGTGTGAACCTCTGCATGAATGTGTTGGCGACCAACCCAGGATGTACCCCGACCTCTCTTCTCTGTTTCTATCCTTACATGAGAACTGCAGTACTTAAAGTATTTGGAGCATAAATTATATTGTATATAAGGTGTAGTTCATGAATAGTCATTATTCTCAGGTAATACTAAGAGATACTATGTGAAAATGTGTCCTTGAAGAAGAGAGGCAGAAAGTGTGTATAACAGTTTAGGTGGTGGAAAAGTCCCTGCCCCATTATAAACCCGACCTCAATCAATAATTATGAACTTTCCCTAAAAAATCCTTCATATTTTAAGGTTTACTTGATAATAATAAATATTCATGATTAACTTTAACGTAGTTCTCATACATGGATATTGTGGAAAGCTAGATGAGTTGACACAACAGCTTAAATAACAACATTTAAGATGCACTTTTAAACCTGATATAAAAAAAAAAAATCTTCTGATTCAAAAATGGACTAAATCAGATCAGGACATGAGCTTATGTACGAGGAAACAAAGACATGTTTTAAATCGTCTGTGTGATCCTGTAAAACTGGAAAACAGCACCTCCCCCGCTGCAGTGTGTTTCCAAAAGGTTGGGGACAGTGTTACACAACCGCACAGTCGAGTTTTGATTGACTGCAAAGTCAAAAGGAGGAAGGATGAAAAAGAGAAGAAAAGCGAGTGGGACAAATCGGAAGAGCGAGTGAGGGAGAGAAAAGAAGAGGCGATGAGTGTGACAGAGAGAGACCGAGAGATTTGGGATTGCTGCCTGCTACATTGTGAAAGATATCTCTCTATTAGCATAAAATTACAATGGTGGAGGGTTGCCTCTGCTTGAGGGATTGTCTGAGATCAGCTTAATCTCCGAGTGCCAGCAAATCTGATAACTCCCCCAAAGTTTAATCACGCCACCAGGGCAAGAGAGGACCTGATGAGTACTAAATGACACATTTGGGCATCCACTCCTCTAAACCGGTGTCTTTATGTGCCCCACATGATCGCACAATATCTCATACAACAGCACATCAGAGTTTTTGATGTGTCTGCTGGCCACACACTGTCCCCAGAAATGTTCCATGTCATCAAGTGGCACCAATGATTTTTTTAAATCTCATCATTATCATGCATTACAGTGGTGCTGCTGATGGACTCAGATACAGAGCATGTTTTCAGAGACGGGTGACTTTCACATGTGAGTAAATATCGCATGTTGCGGTAACATGGATTTTTAGCTTCGATCGTTGCCTTCCATAGACAGCAGAAGGGACATTCTGCAATATCTGCAGACACCAAACTCATGTTAAAACATGCAGGCTGCTTCATGTCTATTATATTTAACAACCAGAACAGAGAGCACATATCTCTAAAAACAGCCCCCTTATGAAACCACATTTCACACTGCAGTCCTCTAAACATGCAGCACTTTAGCACTGTCTCCTCATGGCAATTCCAGGTTCAGTCGGGGTCGTTCTTTGTGGAGTTTGCATGTTCTTCCCCACGTTGGTATGGGTTTTCTCCGGGCTCTAACCGCAGACCAAAGACATGCAGAGATGGGTTAAAATGGTGAGGTCTCTTTCATGTTTGGAAGGGGAGGGTGAGGTGAGGGGTATTCAGCTGCGACATGACACTTCACCACTAGATGTCACTGAATTCTACGCACTGAACCTTTAATTGAATCAGCTCTAAAAGTTAAACACATCTTTCTTGGCTTCACCCACGGTTCGGTTGTTTTTGCATTACCCTGCAAAAGTACAGACTAAATGCTTGCAATGCAAATGATCTCCTTGGAGGAGGTAATAACACACCATTTGGTTTCCTAAACAGTTTTACACAAGACATTCCTGAGTGGATTAGCTTCTGCAAACTCTTACACATCACACCATTATTTTTTTTTTTTCCTTATCAGCAGCCAAATGCCTTATTTGTAGCCCGTTATTGCCTGTGCTTCAACATACGGCCATTCAGGGAGACGCAAAACATGGAAGCAAAGACGGGAAACTCACATTTACACTTTAGGCATTAGGCTTCTGTTCTCGCAGAGAGCTACTGAGAAACTGCCCACAATGTGAAATTACCATGGTGCTAATTGTCTTTTTGTCTCAGCCCTGTGCAGTTCCACTGAAGCAGAAGAGGAGTTACATCAGAATTATCTACAGACAAGTTCACATGAATCCTCTTTTTTCTCCTTCTCTCTGGCCTGGGGGTTCTTAGTTTGCATTCAAGGTCCAGTTAGACATGTTTGATCTTTACAATACAAGTGCCAGTAAAAGTTGAGCCTGAAGATTTAAATTCACTCTAAAATTCATCCTCTCTCCCGAAGAACAATACCTCCATAAGCTCCGACACTTTGTGCACTTCAAAGGCCTTAAAACTTGGGCTTCTTTGTGCTTAAAACAAGGAAGGTGCTGTTTTATTTCTGGTTTTGGAGGGCAATATCAACAGAAAACCTCTAAAGAATTACAACTGAAACTCCACAAAAAAGCCTCTAAAGAATTACAACAGAAGAAAAAAAATCACCTGGAAAAGTTTTCAACTCTTTTCCTTTTTTCTCAGATGCTACGGCAAAGTTGTTGAAACAAACGACTGTACGGCTCGAGCCCATAGACAAAGCTCGTAAAAAAGCGCAGAGAGTAAGCGAATGTGCCCCGTCTTATCATCTGCTGCCACTGCACAGATTAGTGCTGAACGGAATAGAAAAAGGTTGCGAAGGAGAAAAAAAAAAGGAATAAAAGCTGCTCTCCAGTATTAGAACAGACAGTTGCATTAGCTTTCTAATAAGAAGAGACAGAGCAATACTGAGCCCTGAAAAGGGAGAGAGAAGAGTTTCCTCGCTCCTCGCAGCGTCCTCTGACTTCCACCCCCCCCACCTCACGTTCCCAGCCACCCACAGTGCTTTGCTCTCCACCCACATTTTCTCCTCCGTCCTTTCTACTTAAATCAGATAGCAGTGGGTAGCAGGAAAAGCATGTCATAGGTTTAAGTCATACAGTATTAATTATACTCCCATCCCCTGACCTCGCTTGTACCGATAATCTACTTCCCACAACCCTGCTCTCTGAATGGAGGCTCTTATCGTTACTAAAGTTGAACCCTTTACCATCCACTGCGCCCTGGTGCCATGTGATCTCCTTTGTCCTGTAGGCCCCGATGATTTATGAGGCTTCCAGCGAGTGTGCGTGTTGATATTCTGGATACGTCAGACAAAGCGAGGGGAAAACTCCCACCTACTTTTCACTCAGCAGACTGACTGTATTATGCTGATGAGTCTGCAGTTTCGAGATGTTGTGTTCATTTGACAGGCGGCAGCACATTCATATCCTTTTCAGACGGGCTCGCTGTTGATGTAGTTACGGCAGAGCTTATATAAACTCAGGTTATAACATCTGTCAAAGATGTGAACTTCCAGCTACTGCTAAAGTTTTTTTAAATTTTTGCTTTTAGGGAGTTAATGCAATATTCATCTTGTGCACCTTCCCTTTCACACATAGTCAGCACAACACTTGCCACTCATCATGATGAATGATCAGCACTGAGCTAACATCAAAAAAAGCCACGCTTCACCTTATCTGGTATTCATCCGATGCCAAAAGCTGTGACCTGAAGAAGTTCACTCATTTACATCAAAAGTTGAATATGAATAAATAAGAAACTGAATGAAGAGACTTTGAACGTCCTCCTGCCCCAATAAAATTGAAAATTATTTTAAGATCCCTAAAACACCTTTTATTAATATTCATGAATTAATAATAGATCTCCTCAGGGACCTTCAGCTAATAGTTTGTTTATTTGTTAGTATTTATTATATTGTTGGTGGGGGGGTTTCCCGTAACCTTTACCACAGAGAAGGTTATTGAGAGACTCTCTCTCTGAGGAAGACCCTCAAGCTTCTCAGTACAACCATCATCGCCTTGCTCACGGGCGCCTCAGTCTGAAGATGTCAGTTTTAAGTGAATTGTTTCAGAAAAAGAAACCGCTCCAGTGAATTAGCCTGGTGATAAGTTATCCACCTGATGTTTGCACATCACTGCAGCATCTTGTTGACAGCCTCACCTGCAGTTTTTGTTTATTTCTTAAAAAATGTATGCTTAATGGTAAAAACCTGAGTATGTGCATGATAGCACATATGTAAAGTAATAAAAAGAAAGAAAGAACATCATCTGTAGTTCGAAGAGCCACAAAAGAAAGTTCTCAGTCACTCAAATATGTTTCTGTTCCAAGGACAAACTGGAAACCAGATTCCATTAAAATGCCATGTGACACAAAGGACGTTGTTTGAAATGTGTCCTTGTTGTGTGTCATCTGTCCTTCTCAGAATAAAACAGCCCCCCAGCTACATTTGCAGCATCACAAAACAGGGAAGCACTTTCAACAGACGCCCTTCGAGTCTCGCGTCCCACAATGTAGGCCGCAGGTTCAGTGGTGCGCTTATGTAAAACATGGACGAGTTCTCGCAGTTCTCCTCAACACGACGACCAGCCAGTGCAGGACGACAGGGCTGAGTGATCGCAAAGATCTGAGAGCCTTCAATTACTGTCGCCACAGGTGTCCGCCGGGCTCAGGATGAGAGAAAATGGAGCAAACCACCGACAGGTCTGAGTGTTAGTCGGCACGTACGCCTGCCACGGAAGAAAAGGGAGGAATAGTGAGCTGAATCCCAACACCTGGATCTAATGAGATTGGCATGCACACCCTGCAGCCATTAGCTTCAACCCAGTCTTGTGAAACGTACGTTCCTAGAGATGGCAAAACCAAAAGGATTAGCCTCCGAGGCATTAAATTTGTCCACCTACTGTATTTCCATTGCTGCTGTAATATGTCTTCCCAGCACAATCATCAGAACACCAGGCGCACAACAGATGAAACACTGTGTGTTTAAAGCTCAGGACCCGCCCCTGTCATTTTGCGAAGAAACATGGAGGAGTTGACTATTCATGGCCAATTATGCAGAAGAGCTGCCGTAAATTATTTTTGATTGTGTTTTCACTTCTCTTTCTGATTTGTGCTGTGCCTAATGGTGAGTCTGCTTTTTTCTCAAGATGCCGTGTTACTCGACATCAAGCAATTAAAACTTTAATTAGGCTGAAATGAGAAACTGTCTCTAATGCTTAATTTCTCATTTACTCATGTAAGAGTGAGGCTATGAAGTTTCATTAAGCTCCATCCACCAGCACAACCAAAATATAGATCTGCTACAAGAGCCAGAGCTACTATCTAGAAATTCTCTGATTTATTTTAGGTTCGGAATGAGAGAAATTAAAAAAAAAAAAAACATGATAAATGTGAACATTAAGCTGGAGACATTTTAGTGTATCTGTTTGAGTGAATGTCACATCAGAGATATCTGTTTTACTGCGCTGTTATTAAAAATGGAACATTTAATAATTGCAGTAGTGTTTAACACTGTTACTCTCTATCAGAGCATACATACAGTATGCATTAAAGCTGCAAATTAAAAACTGGCAAATGGAATTGAAAACTTTTTTCTTTTGGTGTAAAGGAAATAACTTCTATAGCCGTTTTCAGACATGACCTCCAGAGGATGTCCAGAGAATTGGTTCTGAACTTTAAGATACCCAAAGATACCCAAACATTTCTAAGTATTCGGAGATATGAATCGATAATGGCCGAAGCGAGCTGTGTGTCGTGTTAGAAACGTCATCAACACCCTCACTCGTTCGCGATGAATACTGCGGAGGATTTCCTGCTGTTTTCTCAAATCAGCTGTATGTATGAACGCAAATGTCCAAGTTAGAAACCCCAGTCTTTCTGCTGTCTTAATACACGGGGACCAGCTGAAGAAAGTCTGCAGGAAGTCCGGCAGCTTCAACTAGGACACGTGCGCTCACACATACAGCCCCTCCGGAGAATGTCCAGAGTTCAGTGCATGTCTGAAAGCAGTTTAAGCTCCAGCCTTCCTGGACGATTAGGCCTAACACCCAAGACCTCCTACTGCCTTCCTTTTCCCTAAAACCATTACAAACTTCATGGGGATTTTACCCAATAATTTTGATCCTTAAGATTCTCCAGAAAAAGTCAGACCATCCACTCTTGATCGCCTGGCCATCGTAAGATAAGAGAAGTTTATAAATCCATCCATGGAGAAAAAGCACTTTCTCTGTTCTTTGACTCTATTTTTTGCTGTTAAATACAGTAACTGCAAAGCAAACCAATTATCTACATGAATGTGCTCGCTCCTAACAATGCATCGACCTGAATATTGATGCAGTCTTGTGCATTGGAATTTACATTTCCTCTGTCGGATACTTCGACTGAATGTTAAGCAGACCGGGTTCTCTCATTTTTTATTTTTTATTTTGAGACTGGCTCTCAGGTTCAAGGACTGTGTCTTCTGTTGCATATAGCTTCAAAGATTTTTTTTGGGGGGGATGAAAGTGATAATCTGCTTTCGAGTCACTCCCCAACTGTGCTCGCTTCTCGGGCCACACAGACGCCCTCGGAATCAGAAATGGATGTTGCCTTCCTGTCGGTGTCTGCCAGTCGACACGCCGAAGCATTTGCCTAATGATACGACTCCTCTCTTAAAACTGAGCCACTGCGCTGAGGGGGAAACAACCCAGCTGAAATCTAAAGAAGTCAATCAGCATTCCTGTCTCATATCTGGAAAATAGAAACTCGGCTACATGCTCGTCTGGTCCCTCCGCCTCATTCCCTCAGTCCCACACTGCCTCACAGACTGCTGGTGTTCTTGTGAGCTGAAATGTGATCTGCCCTGCACGTCACAAGCTGCCATCTCTCAAACAACATGCAGCACACACAGAATAGAAACTAAATGAAGGGATTTGGTTTTGTTCTCGTATTCAACATTCGAGCTAATTTCACCAGCTATCACAAAGATATAACGTTAAAATGCAGCTTGACTTCAAAAGCTGTATCAACACTTTTCTACTTGAGACCCACTGAGCGGATCTTCAGTAAAAGCAAACAACTTGTAATTCAAGCTGTGAGTAAATACGGCCTGATTTTCACATAATGCTAAAGTTGAAAATGAATTTCCGTATAAAGTATACGTGTTTATAGATTCAGTCTGTTACTGACACTGGTCATGTGCAGCGGATGTTCAGAGACTCAAACCTGTGGAATCCATATTATTTCATCCTTTGTAGTCACCTGCATACAGATGAATCCACTGCTGCAATGCATTATTATGTTTGGATCAATATACGAACAAGATGTGAAACGTGTCAAATCTACTGCTTTGATTTTGGTACTACTGGATTGAACAGTTTACTCCACAGACTGTTGAGATCGACTGCACGTCTGCTCATCCACTACTCACAAAACTATAAATATTCTGAATACAAACGCATCCATTTGACACGTTTGGAGCCAGAGTCAGCGCAGTAGCGCTCGGGGTCTGGAGCCGAGATGCAAACCCTTGTTCAACTGTGAGTCCGTCTCAGCTGTCAATAATGACGTTTCACCATTTATCACTTTAATATATCACTTAGTCAAATATGTGGCCACGCAATTGGTCTTCCATCCATCTGCTCATCCATTATTTAATTTATTATATAGTTGCTCATTTGTCAGATCTGTATAATTTCCTTTGTTAATCTTTATAACAATTTGATTTGAGGACGGCACTTTTCAATGTTCAATGTTTGCACAATAAAGTTGTTGAATCTTGAATCATTCATTACCTCACAGCTCTAGTTGATCTTATACGAGCACATTTTTTAAGTATTAAACATTTAGGATTGTGAATAGTTCAAACTGCACACAGATAATTGAATTAGAGGAGTAACATTTTCTGCCCTGAACAATTTAAATAGTAAAATTTCCCAAAACAATTTTTTTTTTTTCTATTTTCCTCTCCTGTAGATAATCAGCCAAATGGTGTATTTTGCTATTTTTAGCCAATTAAGCCAATGCTAGGAGCATATTGTTATTTCCATCTCTGGCCTGAGGCAGAGAGCAACACACAACACACAACTGGAAAAGGCCCAGTAAAATTTCACTGGAGCAGTCGGAGGTTAATTGTCTCGCTCACAACCGAGGTGGCAGACGCTGGTCAGCCTGATCTCTTTAACGTTTTTATTATCAAACATTCACAGATCACTTAAGTGGATTTAGAGATGTGGACCAGTAAAGTGACAGCTGGTTACATAATATCCTTTTGTGTATTCAATGTTTCCATCTGGATGATGAAATGCAAACACAGTGCGGTGTGGTTGTCGACCGGCATGATGCAGCTGATGGATTCATTTTTGCTGGGTTGCACCTGCACAGGTTGATGATCCCAGTGAAGTCTTTTCACTGGCAAACTAAAAGTTTTACATGACCCCAGAATTATAATGGGGTCACTCAATGGCATTTTTTATTTTTTTTTTGAATCTTCAACAACTGCAGGAGCATCTCTTTTTGTTGTGCAAACAACCTCCCACGTCCATTAGAAAGCCTGGTGTTGTTTATTATGAATGGGGAGAGTGCAGCTTTGCTTCTCCCAAATG